>NW_026294503.1:50803656-52003656 GCF_007827085.1 Peromyscus californicus insignis
ACTCATAAAGATCTACTTGCCTCTCCCTCTGGAGGGGTGGAATTAAAGGTGTGTGCTGACAAATGTTAGTTTGGGGTTGTTTTTTTTTTTAAATGTGTTTTATTTTACATGTATGGGTGTTTTGCTTGCATGTATGTCTGCCACCGTGTGGGTCCTTGGAATAGAACCTGGGTCCTCTGGAAGAGCAGTCACTATTCCGATCTGCTGAGCCATCTCCCCAGCCCCAAATATTAGTTTTAACATTACTTTAAATAAGCTTAATATTAGTTTGAATCACATCACTTCTTTTGACATTTGAGCATCTCAGAGGAAAAAACACTTCCCCAACTCACAGAGTAACTCCTCAGGAAGAACTGTTCTGTTCTGTGATCTGTTCCTACTCCTAAACTTCCTGAGCGTTAAGAGAAGGGCATCTGTGTGGCTCCTTTATTCTGAAGGAATGGAGGAAGAACATTACATTCGTTTTTAATTTATTTAATTTTATTTTATGTGCATTGGTGTGAAGGTGTCAGATCCACTGGAACTGGAGTTACAGACAGTTGTGAGCTGTTGTGTGGGTGCTGGGAATTGAACCTGGGTCCTCTGGAAAAGCAGCCAGTGCTCTGAACCACTGAGCCATCTCTCCAGACACAACCATTACATTCTTATCAGCTACTCAAAAAACAAACAAACACAGAACAGTCAATCAGGGAATCAGAGTGGCAAGGCCACTCATCAAAGACAGTGACCTAACTCCACTGCGTTTTGCAAAGACTTGTGGAATAGTCCCCACTACCTCATTTCACCCGAGGGTCTCAGGTCTGTGACAGACCAGTCACAGCTTCATCATCTCCAGGTTAGACATTCCTAATCCAAACATCCAAAGTCCAGAATGTTCCAAAGCCTGAGCATCAGAATGTAGTGTCAGTACCCCCAAAGTTTCAGGTTGTGGATGTCAGTACCCCCGCAGATTGTGAAGCAGTTTGGATTTCAGATGCTGAGAGGTTCAACTGTGTGAATACTCCCAAATCTGGAAAATTCTGAAATCAGAAACACATTAGATAAGGGGACCTCAGACTCATTGGCGATAAGTGGCTATACCCGAGGAGTGGGTCCCCACTGGGGACTTGAGTCCTGCTGCACTCTGTCAGCATCTCGAAGACTGTCCCGGGAAGTCTCACTTTCCAATGTGCAAACTGCCCTCAGTTCTGCCCGGTCAGCTCCAGAGCCTCTGTCACTCAGTGGTAAGGAGGGGCTTTTTTTTTTTTTTTTTTCTGGTGGCTTTGGGTGGAAAGCTCTCAGCACAGCAATTCCATGGGAGCGAAATGGGATCTAGGAACTGGCAGGCTTATAGCCTGCCTCCCTGGGAACAGCAGGCACTCGGGAATCCAACCTGTCAGGGGTGTCAAGTTACGAGACACTTTCACTGTCTGTGCGGCCTTTGAGGGCTGAGAGCCGGTGCCGGGGATTCGCGGACTCGCCTTCCAGCTTTCCCTTTCTTGGCAGAAGACACGGTTTGCAGCAGTCACTGCTGAGTGCTTCTGCCTTTCTTTCCTTCTTTCTTTTTTTATTTAGATTTGCTATTTTATTTTTCAGTATGTGTATGGGGAATTGTACACATAGGAGTGCAGGTGCCTGTGGGGGGGTGTGGGATCCCCCGGAGCTGGAGCTAGAGACAGAAAAGACAAACTTCCCATAGTAAAGTCCGCACTAGATCTACATGGCAAAAGATACTGTCTACTTAAAGGAAAACTCTGTGATTATTAAAAAAAAAAAAAAATTGTAGTGAGTTACGCAGCAAGACCTTACAAAGAGAAATGTAAACTAATAAAAGATAAGTGTCTGGCTGAAAAGAGACAAGCAGTTCACAGCAGTGTTAAGAGGATGAGAGCCAATAAAAACTGTTTACGGCCACTCAAGAGAGACATGCAAATCAGGCGGAGACAACACTTACCCCAGAGGGCTGAAAAAGACAAGGGAGCCTCTCATCTCCCATGAAGGAGATCTGGAGGGTCCCACACACTGCTGACTCTGAAAAAAACCGTGCAAATCTTCCCACTCGACCACTCGACCAACGTCAGTCACCTCATTTCGAAGTGTTCCAAACTGCACCCATCATTTCCCTCCCGGGAATCTGTTATTCAGAATGGCCTCCAAGGTTACACAAGTGCCCACACCACAAGCGTGTTCACTAAACGCTGTGTGGAAACAAGCGTACATACAGCAGGAGGGCACTGACTGACGACCACATCTAACCCGTGTGACGGGAAGTGGAGCTGTGACACACAACCAGCTCTAACACAGGAGTGGGTCTGAAAAACCAAGGGACTAAAGACAAGGAGGAGAAGGGAGGGGCCTCTCAGTGCCATGCTTGGAGGCACCACGTTGGATGCCCGTCAGAGCCAACCAGAAACCAGCAGTTGTCAATGATGGTTTCCAGGGGAGGGTGAGGATGGATAGGATAGTGGTTTATGTTTAGAAATCCACAAAGATCTTGTTAATTCAAAAACCAAAGCCACCTTGTAGGTACCCAAAGGAGTACAGGCGCACAGAAGATAACTCAGCATTTGTGGGCATCCTCACACTTTACAAGACATCATCTAGTCTGATCATGTAAGTTTCATCCCAGGACTCACGTGGTGGAGGCAGCAAGCCAACTCTTGTAAGTTGTTCTTACACACACACACACACACACACACACACACACACACACACACACACACACACACACACTGTGGCATGCATATGTGAATTTTCCTGAAGCCTGATGTTGTGGTAGATGACACCCATGTTCTCTCCGCTGGGGATCCATCTCCTAGTCCCCAGGAAAGGTGGTATGCAGAACATAGTTTGGAACAGAGTCCTCTATCCTCTCTGCCTTACATGCCAGCACACACAGGGTCTGAGCACTCACAGGAGGTCCATGGGCATTTAAGAAAGTGACAGTCCTGACCTCAGGAAGCTTTGGGTCCCAACCAGCTGGACCAGACCTTACCACTCAGCTCTTGCTCTTAACTGTAAATGCCCCCACAGTCAGAATAGCAAACTGATCTTGGACATTGACCAATGCTTCTGGGGAGCAGGCCAGCTCTGTTTTTACAAACGTCATGTCAGTTGTGAGGGGGTGCTCCAAGGATCAATCAGAGGAGCCATGCAATGCAAGTGGACGCCAGCCCACACTGGTGGCTGTGACATCTCTTTGCTCACACATCCTCTGCCCAGCACCCTGCCTCCTGCAGGAGCCTTCTCACTCACTGTGTGGCATTTCTCACAAGCCCAGCCCCTCTCCCAAGGAAATAACCTTACCTCCTCGCCAAACCCCAGCTTTCCCACAGACCCTTCCGAGTAACCTCCCACCTCTTCATCCCCACTCACGCGGGCATCCTTGGAGGCTACCTCACTGAGCGTCAGAGCTCTATCCGTGGCCTCCCATAGCTTCCCTTGAAAACTGAGCAGGATGCTCAGTTTATGTGAATTTAGAAATGTCTGTTTAGAAATGACTCTGTCCAGTGGTTTGTACATAGCAGCATCCCCCACAGAAACACTGCCACACCCCTGCAGGTGGGACAGGTCTTTGAGATGCTGACACTCCCATCCCGAGATGGTGACAGAGATAATAGAAGGTGGAAGAACAGGAGGCCAGCTGTGTGGGATCCAGCTGTTTCCTCCATCCCAGCCAGAGACGGATGTGAATGGTGAACTCCGCTTTCTTGGGAGGCTCAAGAACAGGGGTGGTGCCCTCTACCAGGTCTAGAGTTTCTATAGACCTGGCTGAGGGCAGGCCGCTTCAGTAGTTCCCTGCCCTGTTCCATGTGATAAAAATGACCACCTCCTATCCTATTGCATGCCTGTTGTCCCAACTCTAATCAATGGGAGAAGGCTTGGGTAGACAAAGACACCCCATTGTCCACCTTGGTCAAGTTCCAGACAAGGACCCAAGCTGGCCAGAGGGGTAGGGGTGCAGACCTGCAGTGGATGCTCCAATGACCCTGTGTGTCCATGGCACCTGCAAGGTGACACTTATCACATTCTTCTGGGGATGAAAATATAACAGACATTTCAAAGCACATAGCCAGGTGGAGTCAGACAGAGCCAGCCTCCCTCTGCCCAGGACCCACAAGTTACAACACTGTCTGGTGGCACCAATCACTCCAGGCTATTCCCCCAGCCCCAACCCAAACCACTGACCATCTGTACTAGACCTTCAGTGGTCTTGGGGTGCCCTGGAGGTGCCAGGAGCTATACCAGGCATGAGAGTGGGCTCTGTTTCAGAGTGCCAGTTCAGTTCTGTGATAATCATCTCAATGTGGGGAGGTAAGGGGGAAGTGGGCCTTTGGGAACATACGGAGGTATTTCGAGTTATCATGGCTACTGGCATCTGCTACACATAGGCCAAAGTAGGGATACTGTTCATCATTCTACAGTGCCTACAACACTTGCCCCACAGTTGGCATCAATAGTGCCGAGGGAGACACCTGCCATAGGATCAGACAGAGGAGTGGGCAAGGGGAAGGAAGTGGTCCTGAGGGCACGTGGGGAACTGTCCCCAGGGAACTGGGAAGAGAAGCCTAACAAGGGAAGGTGATACATGGCATGCCCCACAAGACAGGGCTTGATCTAGTGACCTATAGTCCGTAGGTCATTTATTGAACACAGCATGACTCATTTGGTAAGGGACCAAGGACACTTTTTAGCCTGATACCCACTCAGGTACACAGACTGAGAGTGCTCACCCCTCCCAGGGCAAAACCACCTTCCCATCTACAGTCAGTGCTCTGAAGACTATGGCACAGGTGAGGGAGAGAGCCAGAGGTAGGAGGACGAGTCCCTTTCCATGGCAGGTGGGGACAGAAGATGACAGGCACAGAAGGCTGGCTCTGTCCTATGGGCCCAGTGGGTGAGGACCTGCAGGTAGCTCCCTAGAGTCTATTACAAACATAAAAGTCTTCCGGTATGAGGTCATGATATAAGACCAGAGCTCCAAGCTGGAACATTCCAAAACACCCACCAGGCTCATTCCTGAAGGGTAGAACACCCCTTTCCTGGGCTGCCCCTTGGAGGTAATTAAAGTGAGCTTGATATACAAATGGCCCTTCAGGGACCCACTGTTCCTGGACAAAAGACCAGCTCTTCAATGTGAGGGCCCCCCCTGAGGTACCTCCCATGGGCTCAGAGAGGCCCATCACCATGGCAACCCCTGTTGCTGCCAGGGCCTGGAGGAGGCTGAGTTCCAAAGCAACAGAGGAGTTGCCAACATTATATGCACCCCTGGATACCACCCACCCCAGACGCCGAAGCCAGGAAGGTCTCCTTCATCACGTGAGCAAGAATGCAGCCTATGAAGCCTGGGGAGTTGATGCCTAAGTCAGATCAACAGCCACAAGAGCTGTCTCTGGGCCTGGAGCCTAGTTGGGGAACTTCTTGCTTCCCGCTTACAGAGCTGGTGGAGTTTTCTAACGTGAACATGCTTATCTTTACGAACAGAGCAGACCAAAACTATTTATATTCCAAAGAACAACTTGCAGGGTCATAATAGATCCCTGAAAAAAAACCTGACAAACAAGAAGTGCCGGGCCTCTCCACCTTGTGCCTTCCCTGCAGCACCCCAGTCAGTTTCCACCTGAGGGTGTACAGTGCAGTAGGGCAGAGCACGGAGGGGCAGGAAAAGCCCAGCTGGAGGCTCCCGAATCAGGTCATGGGACGAAGCAATGGCCAGTGAACCTGCAAGCCTTGCGGTCCACTCAGCAGAGTGGCACAGACCATCTAGCCTGCTTCCCAGCAGCCCGGGACACCTGCCACACCCCACGCACCCCCCCCCCCCCCCCCCGCAGGTTCTTAAATCCCAACTGGAACCATCAGGGTCACCCAGGTATCCGAGCTCTCCCAAACAGCATGATGTGAGCAAACTCACCCTCTTGGGCTGACGACACTGTTGCTGTCTTTCTTGCCTCTTAAACTTGGGCTCGGCACCTACGGCATCGAGAGCTCTGGGAAGCCGGCCCACAGGAAGCCCAGGGTAAGTAGTGGGATTGGCTACACAGAGCCCCTTAGAGGTTAAAGAGCCTACACAGGGCTCCTCAGAAGGCCCCAGGTATGATGACCTTATGGGGAGAGGTACTGAGAGCAGGTCGGGAGGGTCAAGGGCAGCAGGGGAACCTCCCAGGGATGGTGGCTCCGGGATGAGGCATCATACCCAACACATGTGCGATGTCTAAGAGCAATTCTCAGACAATTATTGGCCTCTCTGTTTACTGTTCAGCCCAGCACAGAGGAGTGTCCTCTGCCAGGGCCACAGAAACGTTAAGACAGTCACTTCTGACTTCCTCCTTGTGTTCTGCCAACTCTTGGAAGGACATCAACTCATCCAGGGCCTAGGGTTCTCAAAGCCATGAGCCCCCCCAAGTCCAGCCCCCTCATCTGGCTTCTGTGGGCATTGCACACACATCGTGCATGTACATAAGTGCAGACAAACACATATAGACATAAAATAAAAAGAAATAAGCTTCAAAAAGAGGGAGGAGGGCTGAGTGACCTCCTTGAGCTTCATCCAAACTGAGGTCCGTGCACCTCCACAGCTACGTCTCAGAATCACACCACTCAGGCCAACAAGGCTGGGAGTAATCTGGGACTCAGCACTGTAACAGGGACAGAGAATATAAGAGTGAGCCCCTGAGGAGAACAATAGTTGTCCCTCTAGATAGCAGACACCCAACGGGAAGAGCTTCTGTGACTCTACATGGAGACTTAAAACGCAGGCTCACCGGGGATTGGTGGTATACACCTTTAATCCCAGCACTCAGGAGGCAGAGGCAGGCAGGATCTCTTGTGAGTTCCAGGCCAGCCTGGTCTACAGAGTGAGTTCCAGGATAGCCAGGGTTACACAGAGAAACCCTGTCTCAAAAACACAAACAAATAAATAAATAAACCCAGGTTCAAAACCATCCCTACCTATCCCTACCTAGGGCCCCGAGTCTTACAGATCCTTGTCCACACCAAGGTGTCCAAAGAAACATGGTGACAGAAACCATGTACAGCGAAGTAGAGTGGGCCAGCATCCCTCAAGCTACAGCTGGAGCATGTGAACAATATCCTCTACCACAGAATCTGAGAGGCAAGATCAACCTGATGCTGCCCCTGGGCCGTGTAATTAGTGTCGTTCTCCGCCCTGCTGAGGGGCCAGACCCATGGTGGACGTGCCACGCGGGCATTCAAACTTCACCTGCACAAAGAACTTCCTAGTGAACCCTGGCTGCACTGCGACCCTGTAGGAAAGCTCATTAACGCGCGGTTGGAATCACAGTGACTCTGTAAACTGCGACCTACTGTTTGTAACTTGTAAGTTGCCACAGCTCTTTCCCTCATTTGTTCACATCCCTCTCCGGACTCCTGTGGGGAAATGTCAAGGCTGGGATCACCCACAACCTTGACCATGGGTCTCCCTTTACCCAATGGGCTCTGTTCAGCTTAGTTTGGGGGAGTGAATGTCTAAGGTGCCCACCCTCAGACCCAAGAGCTAGACAGATGGAGGTGTGGGCAGGCATCTGGTGGGAGTCCCCCCAGAGCTCAGGATAAAGGCACAGAAAGCTCCTGAGGCCAGGGCTTCCAGACTGCACCTCCACCACAGCCTGCCTGCCACCAACATGTAAGTAGCGAGGCCCAAGGTCCTCCTCCCTCTGGGGAAGCCAAGGTTGTGCCTGTCTATCTGTCTGTCAGTCTAGAGTGGTGGAGATGGGGGCAGAGTGATAGAGGACACGGCCTGATGATACCACAACAGTATCTGTGTGTCACCACCCAGTGCCTGCTGGAAGATAGAAACAATGGTGTTCCCAGCTCCTCCTCAGGCCAGGCTGGCTCCGTGGTCCCTCCTCCTTACGTCAAAGGTCATCCAAACCTCTGGAAGAATCTCTATTCCAGGTCAGTTGAATTTTAGGCCTCACCTCATACCTCAGTGTTGCAGCAAGCGATGTTTCTGAATGAACTTCCCGCCTCACCCACCTCGCTGAGTCATTCCCACGCAAGTTACAGCAAGAAAGCCCCGAGGCTCCCCCTCATCCAGGGGGTGGGTGTTGCCTGTACCCTAGCAATTCTGCCCTCAGACTCGGGGGTGGACATCCCAGACCTATTCTGAGCCTCCTGGCATCTCCTCCAAACCCCACATCGGCCCAGGGTGCTGGCTCTGTCCTAAGCCCCACCCTAACAGCCTTGGTAGACCCTTCTAGACAGCACCCGCTTAGCTCTGGCCCTGGCTGATGCTAGGACAGATCCAAGGACACATTCCTGGTGCACAAGATGGACAGAGAACCTTTTCACTTGCCAGTCAGTCCTCTGGCCAGACAGTGAAACCCCAGGTCTCTGCCTACCCACTCTTGGCCTTCACCTGACCCTCAGGAGGGGGCTGGGCAGCTAGGACCACATGCTGCTGGTCCCAGAGTTTATGGAGTCAAATGGCTTATTGGCAGATTGTCCCAAATCATATGGTCCTGGGTGGGTCATTAAGATAAGAAACAGGTTCATCTCAAGCACAAACTCCATTACTCCATTACGTCTTTAGACAGAACACAAGAAAGCTGGGTGGTCTGTGGTTCCTGGTGGCAAGAGGTCTGGAAGGGCTGAGCCCTGGGCTTAGGATGGAAGCTGGGGGGTACAGGACAATGGGACAGGGCTCCATCTACATACAGCCCTTAAGGAGAGTGAAGACTCAGGGCACAGATGTTGGCCAGGCTTTGTACATCCTACCGGGCCCTCCTCCAGAAGGCAGGCATTATCTACATAATTACTAAGCTCACAGCAGCCAGTATGGGCTGGCCAGCCCTTGGGTCGGGCCCGACTAGAAGAGTCAGCCCTCTCTAAAGGTCTCCAACATCAGCTACCTTCCATGGCATAGTCAATGGGTTAAGAAAGCAGGACCAGAGGGCTGGGTACGTGGCTGGGTTGGGAGATAGTTTGCCGAGCACGCACAGAGCCCTGGGTTCAATCCCCAGCACCACGTAAACCAGGCGTGATGGCACAGGCCTGTAATCCCAGCACTCCAGAGGTGGAGGCAGGAGGATCAGAAGTTCAAAGTCATCCTCAGTTACGTAGTGAATTTGACACCAGCCTGGGCTACAATGAGACCCTGACTCAAAAAGAGGAGAGGCATGGGGAGGGGAGGGGGAAGGAAGGATGAAGAAATGAAAGCAGGAACAGAAAACGATCAGTATTGCCCCCCACCCAGGTCTACTCCTAGGAAGTTACCATCACAGAGGACATGGATCCTAGCCAACAGTTAACAACTGGCCCCGAGAGATGCCATTTCATCATTTGAAAGGGAATGGCAGAGACTTAGTCACTGAAATCTCACGGTAGACTTGTAGTGAAAAGAGCCAGTCACAAAACAGTTTACATAAGATGACTTATAAAAAAAAAATACACACATACACACACACCCGTATGAATAAGTACCTAGGGAAAAAAATCTGTTAAGATGCACTGTGTTCATAATCATCGCTCCTGGGTGGTAAGAAGGATGGGAGGCTCTTCCTTCCTACGTTACTGTGTTAGTTGCAGAAAAGTTAGTGTTTTATTGCTGATCCCAGCTGGGCCTGGGTGCTAGGCCTGCCTTGTGCTTCTCTGCAGAGCAGGGATCTAAGGATCTGCAAGCTGCCAGGCTGTAGACCTGAAGGTCCCATCTGGACGCTGCTGCTACTCCTTAGGAAGAGCGAAGCCATTCTACTGCAGCTGTGGCTATAGTTCAGTGGCTGGAACAGATTGCTGGGGCCTGCTGGGAGCTAGACAGGGAGTCCACAGGCCTCCTGCAGGGCAGCTGCCCAAGGGTGAGGAGGGTCCTGAACCCCTCTCTTCTTGAAATAAGTGCCTACAGTGGCTTGATTCACACTACTGGACCTTGACTGATGCATCTAGTTGATAAAATTAGTTTTTTCCAAAAAAAAAAGGAAAGTGTGGGAAACATTACAGAATGGGGTTTTCCTCTACCTAGCAAGAGAGGTTCTCAGAAAGCACACGTTCACATGGTCTGGCCTGATCCCAGCACCTCCTGAGCATAGAGACAGTGAGCAGGAGACATGAGTGCCCAACTCTAGGGAGGCGATGGCTGCCAGGAGTCCCAGAAATGACATGTCCTTAGATGGATGGCTGGGAAAGATCGGGTGGATGAAAGAGGGGATGCAGCAGGATGCCCATAAAACACACAAGAGGAAAGAGGGATATATGCTGGTCCAGGAGTCCCCTCTGTAACATAGGCAGCATGTATCCCAGAGACAAGTGAGGCCCAGATGACACAGATGCCCCTGAGTTCACGGATCTACAGTGGGAGAACACAGGCCTCCACAGCAGGTATTCAGTCAGAGCTGGTGCCGCGCAACATGTGAATGTACTGACCGCCTCCACACTGTCCACTTTTGATGGCTCTGTGAGCTGCAAGCTGAACCACCGTTAAATACAGAGAGGCAGGGCCAGGGAGGTGGTTCTGCAGTTAAGGGCACTTTCTGTTCTCAGCACCCACCTGGTGCTTCACAACCATCTGTAACTCCAGTTCCAGGAGATCTGATGGCCTCTTTGGAACCTCCCCCATGGTACACAGACATACATATGGGCCAAACATTTATACACAATAAATAAATCTCTCTCTTTTTTTTTAATTAGAGGTAAACTGGATTGCCTCAGGAAGCAGAAATTCGAGGGGGTGGGGGTGGGGCTGGAGAGACGGCTCAGCAGTTATGACTACTTGCTGCTCTTTCAGAGGACCCGGGTTTCATTCCCAGCACCCACATCAGGCTGTTTACAACCACCTATAACTCTAACTGTAGGGGATCTGATGCCCTCTTCTGGTCTCTGCGGACACCTGCATACACATGGTGTACAGACAAATGTGTAAGTGTACACACTGACACATAAATAAGAATAAGTGAGTCAAGAGAGGGGGAGATTGAGGAGAGAGAGAGAGAGAGAGAGAGAGAGAGAGAGAGAGAGAGAGAGAGAGAGAGAGAGTTGAAAACAAAAATTCAGATAGTGAATGCAGTCAGTCCTTTAGTAACTGCTGGTGTCAACATCAGTGGTCCCAGACTGTGCTAACTCAAACAATGGGCCACTGGGCAAGACACACAGATTAACTCTTATCTCCAGGCATCAGTTCCTTTGCCCTCATCATGCCATCTATAGATCCCTGGTATCTGGCCAAGGCAGTTCCCACCCAGGGATACTCTTCCCAACCTTGGTGCCTCAGTTTCCTGGCTGCAGAGGACAGAAGGGCTCTGCCTGATACAAGCCTAGCCATGGAAAAGTTTAGCCTGATTCTCACACTATTCTATGAGCTTCTGGCTCAAAAGAGACCAGGCCCATGAGCCAAAAAAAAAAAAAAAAAAAAAAAAAAAAAAAAAAATTCCTGCTACAAACACATAGATCTCCCAGACCAAACCGGGGATCTGGATGGCTATGACAACCCTAAAGCCACCAGCTTCCTGTCTAAGAGGCCACCTTGGCTTGCTGTCCCCAACAACTCCATCCAACACTGGTCATTTTCCCTTTAGCACAAGGTCGTTTCTAGGAGGCAGAATTGGTCACTGCCTGCCCTAGCCTGGCTCCTGGTGCCACCTTCCCATGCACAAATGTTCACACTGGGGAGCGCATGCAGCAGGCCATAACTTTCCCCCTGGATTTCCTGCCCTGTACACATGTGTGTACCCCTGACCTCTGATGACCACATGCCAGAGAGACAGGAAATGTCTGAGAACAATAAACCTTCATATTTTTCCATTCTCTGTGCTTTGAAGACAGGAGGCACTTTCACTTACACATCAGAATTTTCCATGCTTAGGAGAGAGGTTTAACTTGGCTTCCGGACACAGGGAGGGCACGCTATTGTCCTAAATGCTCCCGCACCATTCCCATGCTCTCCACCATGTGACCAGCATCATCCCCGCCCTAAAGGACACCTGGAAGCACAATATTCCCTCAGAACCCAGAGCACCATCATTTCCTGAGTTATTTAGGAGGTGGGAAGTCTGTGGAGACACTATCAATGGGGAACTCATGCTGTGGGACACTCATTCTAATCAGGGGAGGACAAGGGTGGAGGAGGACTCAGGCATCAAGCTTACAGGTCCCTCCCTCTGTGTCCCGAGAAGCCCCCTTGGTCTTTATGCTCCAGGAACACTGAGCCAAACTGCTAAATATTTTAAATATCAACTAGAATGCATCCCCAGGGATTCT
Organism: Peromyscus californicus insignis; assembly: GCF_007827085.1. Lineage (NCBI taxonomy): Eukaryota > Metazoa > Chordata > Mammalia > Rodentia > Cricetidae > Peromyscus > Peromyscus californicus. The sequence continues at coordinate 50,815,843 of NW_026294503.1, forward strand.
GGAACCCAGGACTCGGTCTTCAGGTGGGGAGAGCCGGCAACAGCAAAGGGATGCACGGGGCGGTCTCCGACCATCGGCACCCACTAGAAAAACGTCGATTACAATTCCCATCCACTTTTAAAATCAAGTTACTTTCTTGTTGAGTTGGCGTTCTCTATACACTCTGCCTGCTATTCCCTCACCACCTACCAGTTTGCAAACGTTTCTTAGCAGTTTTTAAGATTTGTTTTTATCATTTTTAATTATACGTGTGTGTCTATGGAGGGGGTGGTGGTGTTTGCACATGAGCCCAGGTGTTCTTGGAGGTCAGAGGCATGGGATACCCCTGGAGCTGGAGTTATTGGCACTGTGAACTACCCAATGAGGGTGGCAGGAATTGAACCGAGCAGGAGGCGTTCCTAACCATCTCTCCAGCCCTTATAACAGTTTTCACATGAGATGCATTCTTAGCACCTATAGTATACAGGACTAAGGCGGCAGGCTCCCAAGCCACAGTGGGCCGCCTGCAGGCTTCTGTTTTGCTAATTCTTACCCTAGAGAAAGGCAGGAAGCGGGAGGGGAACCATCAGCACCTATGAGACCCAGAGGTATCAGCAAGGGACAATGAGAAGGGTACAGCTCAGAAGTCATCTCCTAAAGGCCCACCTACATCTCCTCCCACCAGGAGACACTTTCTCCAGGAGCCTGCAGAGTCTGGCTTCTGACCCACCAGCAACACAGGGCTTCCCAGAGCAATGTTCAGAGTGTGATTGGTGCAGCAGTCTCCCTCAGAGGAACCGGGGGCCACCCCCAGATCACTGCTTTTGGTCACTACTCTGCAGGAGCACTCTTATCTCCTAACGCTAACACACCGCTTACGGGTTTATTTGAGTTAGAAGCTGTTAGTTTACCTTAACCAAGCGTCATTTAGATTAGATACGAACCACATCCTGAAACTGTCTTTAAATAAAAACACAGAACTGGCAGAGGAAAGACTATTAAAAAAGAAAGATAAGCTGGGTATAATAGCTCACACCTCTAATCCAACATGTGTGCAGTCGAAGCAGGAGGATTGTGGGGCGTTTACCCACCAACCCCACAGCTCCCCAGAGTCTTCTTGAGTGCAAGCAGCAGGAAATATTAGATAGAAAGATTTATATTGCGGAGAGAAGCAGAAAATAAAGGATAACCCAGAGAGGGCCTGGAACCTTTTCCAACGGCCCCGACTGTCTCTGCCCCAGGGTATTTATAGAGATGCCAAGGGGTGGAGCAAAAGACCTCCTCCCCCAGCACAGCCAAGTGCAGACCATCCCAGACACCTGCACTCAGGCCCGTGGTCCTAATCATCCTCTATGCGGACCTGCTGGGTAAAGCCACGAGGAACCCGAGAATGGGCTCCCACAGAGGATGGCTTGGAGTTTGAGGTCAGCCTGGACTATATAGTCAGTTCTGGACCAGCCTGGACAAAGCAAGGAGGGAAGGGAGGGAGGGAGGGAGGGAGGGAGAGATTTAGGGAAAGGGAAGAAAGGTTAACTAAGGTGGGGGGAGGGGGAAAGACGAGAAGAGGGGGTGGAGCAGCAGGTAAAGGCACTTGCCACCAAATCTGATGATCTAATCTGAGTTTAATTCCTGGGACCCACATGGTACGAGAGAACTGACTCCCACAAATTACCCTCTGACTGACCTGCACATGCCACAGCATGCACACGCACCCCCCAAATAAATAAATAAGCACATATAAAAAGGAGGGGCTCACAGTCTGGAGGGAGACAGCCTCAGAGGGCAGTTGTGTAGCTCAGCGTGAACTTGGGTATGCTTCCTCAAACCTCAAAAGGAACATCACTGGCTGAAAGCCTGCCCCACACCAAGAAATTTGCACCCCTGTACCTGGTACCTCCACCCAGAAGTCCACAGGTTCCTATGACTGTTCCTTGCATAAGAGCCCACAGAGACACACAGTCAACTCCCCAAGACCCCCTTTTCTAGTGTTAGCCTCTCAGCTCTGCCATTCATACCGTGGGGCTACATCTACGCATGCTACCCAGCTCTGCAGCCTCCCCCATTGCGATCCTTCCAAGACCACCCCCTCTACAAAAGACAGGCACTGACCTCATGACCATGAGGCGTCAGGGAAGGGACGGAGAGTAGAGGGGGCAGGGAAAGTTCCCACAAGTTGGGGGGGGGGCAGGAAAGTGGCACTGTGCCAAAGACAAGACCAAGTCAAGGGGGTGCAGAATGAAGAAGGCAGAGGCATCCACCAAGCATCTGGGCAGAAGACAAGATCACCCAGTACCTGGGGCCATACCTGAGAGTGAATGGGGATGTTATATTCTGGTATTGATAGAATGTCATCCATCACACACAAACGGACACAAACAGACACACACAGAGACACAGAGACAGACATAGAGACATAGAGACAGACAGACAGGCAAGCGCACACACACACATACACTCTCCATGTCAGCTCAGTGAAGGGAGAGCTGGCAGGCAGTGTGAAGCCACAGACTGAGACACAGGGTCCTGCTCCATGCATTCTGGACCACTGATAGCAGACAGCTATGCAAAGCCATCCCAAGGCCACCTCAGCTGGACCACACTCTTCAGTTCAAGCTAACACAGGTGCATAGAGGTCCCAGAGCCAACCCTTTTTCAAAACTGTGCCAACCAAGTCGATCTCCCTCACTCTGTGGCCACTACCTCTGCTCAAGGGACATTTTAGTTGCTCAAGGTCTCTGCTGGCTGCCAGTGAGGCCTCTTATAAGTGGACAGACATGCCTGATGTCCTGGCATGCTGGAAGCAGAAAGAAGGACAGACAGACACAAAGATAGGGGAGTGGAGCAGCAAGGGAGAGCAGTCCCCACAGACTGCTCACCAGCCCCCCATTGCCACTGGAAGGAATTTAGCCCCTCCCACCAGTCCAGTCAGTGTGGCACCCACAGTCCCTGACGCCATCACATCTTAGCACCTCTAGCAGCCTTCACCATACCTCTACAGATGGTGCCTGTCAGTCCTGCTCCACTGAGGTAACTGAGGTACCTCAGGAAGACAGACCCTGATCTCCACATGCCACACGAGCCAGGGGGCAAAGTGGACCCAAAGGCCCAAAGGAGAGGCAGCCATATACCAATCTCTGAGCCACCTCCCAAACTCCTGTCCTCCACCCACCTCTCCACGGCTAGCGGCTCCCTGTGCCCAGGTCTGGGTGGAAATGACAGATGCTACCTGTCTCCCCCTCCATCAGCAGCACCCTCCCAGCTCCAGAATCCAGGCTGGAGGTAAAATGGTGGGACATTGGAGATGAAAGGGATGTGGTCCAAGAAAGGCAGTACTCCCACCCGAGGGAGCTGCCCTCTCCTGAGACCTCAGCAACCACTAATCCCCAAACCAAGATCCATAGCTTCCTGTGTTTGGTGGGGACCAGCAACATCCAAACGCCCCAGCAGAGCAACCCCACGGCTGACAGGAAGCCAGGAAAAACCAATGCAGGGACAGAGAAAAGAGGCTGGTATGGCCTAGGGGAGCCACGCTTTACCTCTCCTCTGACATTCGCCATCTGTATAGCGACCTGGGGGCATGAGGCTATCTCCATGTCCAGAAAATTGGGAGCTAAGCTGTCACTCTGATGGAAAAGCCACAGGCACTCAGGGCTCGCCTGCTTACCCAAAGTGCACTTTCATGAGCAGCAGCACCCCAGGAAAATGCAGGCACAATGCCCCCCCCCCAAGACAATATACCTATTCCAACAGCTCTGGAATGTGACATGTCATATACTGTGCACATTGGACACCTGGTGTCAGCTGACCAGTCTAAGGAGCTAAGAGTCAGCACGACTCCTGTCCCTTACACGGGATCCTGAGGTACTGGGGACACACACATTCAAGCCCCCCCAAATGAGACTGTCTCCCAGAAACCCTCTGTGTGCTGCAGGATTGCAGGATGTCTGCCCCCCATTGCCACTGGAAGGAATTAAAATTGTGTTGGACTGGCTGGAGTGGACCCTATCTAAAGTGGACCCTGGGTGTGTGTGTGTGTGTGTGTGTGTGTGTGTGTGTGTGTGTGTGTGTGTGTGTGTGTACACAAGGACCCCTGGCCTTTCTCCTGGTCTTCAAGAGATCAGACCCTAGAGCAGCGACAGTGACAAGGAGACGGTATGGACTTTCGCACCTTTGGAATGTCACATCCCCAAAAATAAGTGGATCCAAGTGTCCCCAGGTTCTTACCAGAAGTATATGTGTGAGAATTGACCACCGTTTCCTGGGGGGGAGGGGATGCATAGCCCTGTCCTTCATGGCCAAGTCCCCCTGCACACAAAGAACTGAAGATGTCTTGGGGGGTGCCCTCGCCTTCAATCCCCTGTGTGGAGGCCTGCAGATCCCTGACCTAGCAGGAGCTCTGCCCTGGAACCCCTTCAGATGCATGGCTGGCTCATTCCAGAAACAATCCACACAGGTTGGCTGAGCAGCTGGTCTCTCAGACCCTTGCAGTGAAGGATCCAGCCCTCCATGTCTCCTCGGGTGGCCTCTTCTTACCCATTCAAGCACAGGTCGCCATGTTAGGAGGCAGCAGGAAGCCAAGGCCTTTCACTGTACCCCCTCCCCACACTAAACCAAGAATTTAATTCTGAACATTATTTGAACCTGTGTTCAAGTTACAGGGGGAAAAAAAAAAACCTTAGTAAACTATTTCCCCCAAGGCTACAAGCTGAAAGAGTCATGCCAAACTTATGAGTATTTTCCACATGCTCTGCCTCACACGATAAGATCTACCTGTTTGAATCCTAGTGCTGGCAGGGACAGAGGCCCATGGCACAGGGCCACACACCACGCCCCAGGCACACACATTGTTGCCAGGGGCCCCCACCTTCCACCTATCTACTTCCCTAACAGGATTCTGAGAGAAGTGAGTCAGCCCAAACCTAAGTGGTCTTTTCAATGGTGACAGCAGATCCTGAAGGAGTTCTGGTGTCACCAGGAGCGTGGACCACTTTCAAGGCATGTCGCCATATCCTTCTCTGACTGCTGTCAAGGGCCAGCAGGTCACTCCACTGAGTTCCATCTGCCTTGCCACTATACCTGGCGCTGAGGTAAGTGTCCAGATGGACCCAGGTACCCTGTGGCTGGTGGTTGGGCCACATCCCAGGCCCCTCCTCCTTATGCAATGACCCAAAGTGACAGAGCACTACTCCCCAGCAGTGATAACACCCCAACTCCCAAAACCCCTGAAGGTACTGCCAGGCCCCTCAGCAGGTAAACATTTGCATGACAGCCTGTGCATGCTGTCATCCTTTCTTGACCTCACCTTGGCATCGTGCCTCGCCCCCACCCTTCACCCCCAACCAAGACTTAGCCCTTTCTATACCTTACCCCCCAGAAATGGTGTCACCTATTCACCAGCTCTTACGGAAATACAAGGACCTGCACCAGGCTCACCTTAGTCATATCCCTAACCTCGACTCCCTGACTCCATGTGCCATTGGTCACCCCCTCCATTCTTCTCTGTGTGTCCCTTCCTGGTCCAATTCACACAGCCCTTTCCAGCTGCCAGTCCACTCAGGCTGTGGTTCTCAAAGGGAGACCTGGGCCCTGTCCTGAATACACATCTTGTGTATTACCAGACCCTACTGCCAGCCACAGGCTAAGCGCCCTGTGCACCTTGCCCTTGCTTATCACTGGGATGGGAAGCTGACAGTATTGTCTGCATCATGAAGCAGCGGCTCGAGAACGGAATAGGCCCTGACAGGCCTGGGGAGAGAGTTCCCGACACAGAGCAGCCAACTGCCATTGACGTTCTCATCTTCTGGCATCTGATGTCCTAGCCTGGCACATCCTTGCCCTTCCAATCACACTCCATGGGCACACCCTCAAGGGGCGAGACCAGCCTCCTGAACTTCCTCTAGTCTCCTTCCTTCATATCCCCAGCAGCAGCAGGTGGGACAAGGCACAGCCGTTGCTCTAAACGCCCTAGATAAAGCTGATGGCGCCTATGGTCAGCCTTCTCCAGACAGAAGGAAGCCTGACACTCCAGGTCTCCCCACCAGGCATCTGCAGCCCGGTCCACACTGGACAGTCCCTCTCCTCCATTATTCCTCCAGTCCTCCCTGCCCTCTGTGCCTATCTATCTATCTCCATCCATCTCTGTACGGTCTGGGGCTACACTGACTCATCCAGATTTTGCACACAGTAGGTATTCAATAATAAACACTAGCTGGGCGTGGTGGTGCCAACCTTTAGTTCCAGCACTCAGGAGACAGAAGCAGGTGGATCTCTGTGAGTTCGAGGCCAGTCTCGATCTACATAATGAGTTCCAGGACAGCCAGGACTACATAGAGAGACTCAGTCCCAAACAAACAAACAAACAAATAAATAAATACTCCATATTATCAGAGCCCTCAAACAGTTAACTGGTTGCCCAAAGTACCTAACTCTTCCTGCTGTTTAGCGGCAGCCGGTGAGGCCACCTCTGCCGAGGGGGTGGTTTAAGTGCCTCTGATTCTTTGCTAACTATTGAGTTTTAGGGGAAATACGGCACGGCGCGTCCAGACCATGCCTGGTACAACCATCTGCTCATTTCCTTGTCTGTAATCTCCTATTGAAAAGTCACTTCGATATCCTGTATTTAACTGGGGCAAACACTCTGGAAAGCCGATCAAGCCTAGACGGCTCTGTGCCGTGCACTCCCCACTTGGGCAAATAGTGAGGTTGCCCAACCTCATTATTTGGCTGAGTTCTGATGTCTTCTAACGTGTCTGACATGACTCATCAGCCACTCATTTTTACCCCACAAATGCTACTTTTCCCACATCCACCAGTCCGTGACACACATTAATAGTCGCGGCAGGAACTGTGCCTTCCTGCCAACAGCCATGTTCTCCAAGACAAGGTTGAGCCCCTGAACTTACAGGCACCTACACGTTCCAGGTGTGTTAGAAATGTCAGTGTTGGAGGCCTATGAGAAGGCTCATCAGGTAAAGACGCTTGCCACCAAGACTGACAAGCAGAGTTCAATTCCTGGGACTCACATGGTGGAAGAGGAGAGCTGCCGTCTGTTCTCCACATGGGCACCATGGCACCCTACACCCATACACATTCACACACTAACTAACTAAATAATGGAACAGAATGGAATGTCAGCATCACTAAAAGACCAATGAGGGGAAAGTCCTCAACATTTGAGCTTCTTGGCTAGTTACTTGAGAAAGGCCAACATAGGCTTCCCCAGTGCCCATAAGAAAAAGTCCCCATCACAGGATAGACAATGGCATCCAAACGTCCACATAGAAAATAAACACCTAGAAAGACCAGCATACAAGAATGCTCGCTGTTTGAATGATCACATACAGACTTAAATAATTTTTAGAAACTGTTTTGTCTTTAAGGAGCGCCACAAAACCATCAACAATCATTTTCCAGTCAAAAAGACCACGCAAGACCCAGGGCTCCCTCCCCTGCACATCCGGAAACATCCTGCACATCCTCTGGGTCCTGCCCCCAGAGGCACCTCCCCAAGCCAAGGGTCTCCTCTCCTGACCAAGGGCTCAAAGCCCTTCCAGGAAGGGCTCCCACAAGATCCAATCACTGCCAGGCCTCACATCTAGCACTCCAGGGCGGTAATAGCGCTTCAAAGGCTTTAGGGCATGGCTGTAAATCCTGTGGAGCCAATTACTCGGCACTGAAAACAGTGCTGAGTGAAGCTGAATCAACAGCTTTCCCACACTGTTCCTTAATAAAATATAAGAGTCGCCTCCGGGGAACCGAGGCCTGGTTAGGTCTCTTCACAGGCCTGCTGTTGAGACCTGCAGGCCTTGCGGTCACAGTGAGTCTCTTCTTTAAAGAATGGAACAAGCCAAATGGTCTAAGGGCTGCAGCATGGCAGCATGCATATCCCAACAAAGCACCCCAATGACAGCAGAATAAAGTCAGTTCAGCAGCTCAGGTGAGAAAGGGAAGTGGGAAGGACGAAGTGGCTTCATGCTGATCTGGAGCCCCTGCTCCACTGTGAAGGTGTGGCTTCACACCATTGAGCCTCAGGGTCTTTGTGTGTAAAACTCCAGTTGCCAGAGGTATGAGCCAGAGCCAGATGTAATCATTATCACACATGATGTGGAGAGGCACACAGGTTCATAGCAGAAAGCAACCTCAGAAAAAAAATCAGTGATGGTCACCACACAGTAGGAGCCCTGAAGGGTCACAGCTGTGGTCAGATTATGTACCCACACGTGTACTATGAACCAGCTTCTTGTGAGTCGATCCATGGGAGCCTGTCCTCGAGTCTCACAGATGCCCACACAGGGGGCACTGCAGACACACAAATGCCTCTGTTCCCAGCATGAACCTGCTCCCCATTAACACTCTTCCCAAATCTAAGCCTGACCATTTTGCCAAATTTTCTACTCTACTTTATCTAGAAGATATATAGCCACATAGAAAACCAGAATCTGCCAGGAGTCGCCACAACCCTGGTTAATAACCTATAAGTACATTCCGTAGTGATCTCTATACTTTCTCCCCAACAGACAGACTGTGACCAAAGCCACGCTGGGTCACCACACTGCTTCAAAACCAAGCCCTGATGTCCCAGATAGTATTAAGAGACCATTGGAAGGGAAGCTAGTCACCCCCAGCCCTCAGTACATAAGAATATCAGCCAAGCCAGGCAGTGGTGGCGCACACCTTTAATCCCAGCACTCAGGAGGCAGACCCAGACGGATCTCAGTGAGTTCAAAGCCAGTCTGGTCTACAGAGTGAGATCCAGGACAGGCACCAAAGCTACACAGAGAAACCCTGTCTTGGGGCGGGGGGTGGGGGGTGGGGGGGCAGGATATCAGCCAACACTAGGATGAGCAAGTAGCAAATTGACCCCTTCAGTTTTTCCCTGTTCCCATGGAGATACCATATCCCATAACTTAGTGCCCACATGAAACATGGACTCAGGAGTCCACACACCTGAGCCATACTTTCTGGTATATTGGTCAGTTACCTGAACCAGCATCCACACCCATGAACCCCTCCCAGAGTCACTGGGGCCCTTTCATTGTCCCTTAGCCCCTGCTCAACCCTCTCTCCGCTGGGTCTCCCAGCACCCAGGCCCTGTCACAGCCTGTGATGGTTGAGCTGACATTTCCTCTCCTCTCGGGCTCATCCTCCCGCCCCTCCCCTCTGCAGGCTCGCTGGTTCTCACACTACGTTGAACAGCCTATGAACAAACTCCCAAATTACAAGCCCGAGTCCAGGGACAGGAGCCGAGATCAAACAGGGCTGTGCTTTTCAAAGAGTCCATCCCAGAGGCAGCCAGCACACATGAGCCGATTGTTATTATCTAGAGGAGACAGAAAAGCTAGACCAAGGGAACACCAGCCATATTACAGGGTGACTCAGGGACCATCCAGCAATTTCCAACGGTCCCACCCGGGGAACTAATTGGCACATGGAGCAGGGAGTGACCTTTGATCCTTCCAGACAGCCATGCATGCAGCAGGCTTACCAGACAACTTGGATAACCCCGAGGCCAGGTTTTAACAGCATGGTTTGGGAAAAGCACAGGAAAGTCTTGCACTTGAGCTTGAAGTAGCCCAGGCCTGCTCCCTGAAAAAACTGCTGACAGAAGTATGAGGGGCCTCCTCCTCCTCCATGGGCCTGGGGTGGGGAGCACACCCCCAGCACGCAACCAATCATAGCCGCAAATGCCAGGATGGTTGCCCGGGCCCTGCCCAAATGTGTCTAGGCATGCCCTGGCCGCCATTGGCGGGTCCCCAAGGCTCTCTAAGAGGCCCAAGGGAGCAAGCAGTTCCTCCCCACAGGCCACTCACCTGACACAGACACCTCCATGAGGGCCTCCAGAGGCCGGTTGTTGTCCAGGTCCCTGCTGAGCTGCAGCTCTCCTGTGGCGGGATCCAGCAGCAGCAGACTCAGCTCATTGCCCTGAAGAAAGGTGTAGTTGAGGCTGTCGGATAGGTCGGGGTCATGGGCTGGGATGCGGCCGATCACACCACTGGGGAAGCTATTGGACTTGTTGGTGACATAGTTGTTGAAGAGGATCTGGAAGTCAGGCAGCTCGGGTGGATTGTCATTCTGGTCCAGGAGACGGATGTGCACGGTCGCCCGGCTTACTAGAGGAGCAGATGTGGCCTGCACCACCAACATATAGTCCCTCCGGACCTCAAAATCCAGCTCGACCAGGGCACGGAGGTCGCCACTCAGTAGGTCCAGCTGGAAGACCTCAGGCACATTGCCCTCCACGATCTGATACATAATCTGGGCGTTGGGACCTTCATCGGGGTCGCTGGCCCTTATTCTTGCCACCACTGAACCCACAGGGCTGTTCTCCTCCACAAACAGCTCTAGCTCATCCTTCTCAAACACTGGGGGGTTGTCGTTGATGTCCAAGACAGTCACCTGGATTTCCACTGAAGCACTAAGGGGGTTAGGGTTCCCCCGATCTACAGCTAGAGCGTGAAGGTTGTACACGGCCACATTCTCTCTGTCCAGCCGGCGCTGGGTACGGATCACACCAGACGTGGGCTCGATGTAGAAGTCTCCATCACCATCATCCCCACCCTGGAAAGTGTATAGGAGGCGGCCATTAGGGCCCGAGTCCCTGTCAGTAGCAGAGACCTGGAGGACACTTGTAGATGGGGGGGCATCCTCGAAAACAGAACCCTGGTAGAAATCCCGCAGGAATCTGGGCGCATTGTCGTTGGCATCGAGGATAAGGATCTCCAGAGAGGTGGTGTCTGACTTCTGAGGAATGCCATTGTCCTGAGCTGTGATGGCCAGTGTGTAGGCAGCCTGGTCCTCATAGTCAAGCTCCGTCATGGTATAGATGGTGCCGGTGTCTGGGTCAATTCTGAACTGTGGTACTGGATCCTCTAGCACATAGGTGATGCGGGCATTCTCACCCGTATCTTCATCTGTGGCACTGATGGTGGCAATGGAGGTGCCCACGGGCCGGTCTTCACTAACACTAACTGTGTAGTGGGAGCTCTGGAAGACCGGCCTGTGGGTATTGGCATCAGTGACATTGATAAAGACCTGTGCAGTGTGTGAACGTGTGCCATCGGATGCAGTCACAGCCAGCACATACTGCCGTTCCTGCTTGTAGTCCAGAGGCAGGGCCAAGGTGATGAGGCCACCACCACTCTGGCTGCTGAGTGCAAAGCGGTTCCGGGTGTTGCCGCCTGTCAGCTGGTAGGTGATCACACTGTTGGCATCCCGGTCTCGGGCTCTGAGGGTCAGCACACTGCTCCCCACAGCTGCATCCTCATTCAAACGCAGCTCATACACAGGCTGTGTGAACATTGGATCATTATCGTTTACATCCAGCACTGTGATGGACACACTGGCGGAGGAGCTCATGGGTGGTGAGCCATGGTCCACAGCTTCTACCCCAAAGCTATAGTGTTCTATTTCCTCACGGTCCAACTCCGCACACACAGTAATCCAACCAGAGCTGTTATGGATCTGGAAGGGGAAGTCTGGAGCAGAGGCAGGGTTCTCAGGGTCAACACTGCTGCCCCCCAAGATAGGCGCTGTGTCCACCAGGCGATACTGCAGCCTGGCATTCTCCCCTGCATCCGCATCCACTGCTTGGATGTGCAGCACCGAGTGGCCCAGGGGCACATTCTCCAGCACCGCAGCCTGGAAAGGGCTACTCACAAAGATGGGAGCATTGTCATTCACATCTAACACCTGCACTGAGACCAGCCCTGAGGAATTAATGAGAGGAGGCCGGCCCCCATCCTGCGCCTTGATTCGCAGGGTATACTCCCGGATGGCCTCAAAGTCCAGGGGGTTGATGACATCCAGGCTCCCACTAAGCGAATGCAGGTAGAACTGGCCCTTCAGGTTGCCACTGACAATGCTGTAGTGTATGGCTGCATTCTGCCCCTGGTCCCGGTCAGTGGCCTGGACTCGAAGCACAGCCGTGTTGACAGCTACGTCTTCTGGGACTTGAACCACATAGCGCTTCTCACTGAACTGGGGGTAGTTGTCATTCTCGTCTTCTACCACTATGTGGACGGTGGCTGAGGCACTGAGTGGGCCTGGATTTCGACCCTGGTCATTGGCCTCCACCAGCAGCTGGTACTCAGCCGCCTCCTCCCGGTCCACCACAGCCCGGGTGCGCACCACACCGGATCGTGCGTCTATCTCAAAGACACCACCCGCGCCCTCCAGCAGACGGTAGCGCATATTGGCGTTGGAAGGCGCATCCCCGTCGGTGGCACGGATGGTTAACACCTCATAGCCCACCTCGAGGTTCTCTCGAATTCGCTCTCGATACTCAGACTGCTCAAAGACTGGGCTGTGGTCGTTAGTGTCACTGACAGTTACGGTGAGGTAGGTGGCAGCTGAGCGCCGCGGGGAGCCGTGGTCCACAGCACTAACTTTAAGTACGTGAGTGTCCTTGGTCTCGCGGTCCAGGGCGCGGGCTGTGGTCACTGCGCCCGTGGCCGCGTCGATGAGGAAGTAGCCATTGGAGCGCTCATCGAACAGCGCCTCCATCTGGTAACTCAGGCGTCCGGCTTCGCCTTCATCTGGGTCGTGTGCGCGCAGTTCTATGACCGCAGTGCCCGCGGGCTCGTTCTCAGGCACTGACACCTGGTAGCTGGGCAGCGGGAACTGCGGGCTCGTGCTGCTGCCCGCGCCCCGCCTGGACCGTCGCACCGCCCCCGCCCCCGCCCCCGCCCCCGCCCGGGCCTGGGGCAGGCTAGGCGACGATGGCGACACCGAGGGCGACTCTGAGGGCGTCCCGGAGGTCGCCTCTATTACCAGTTCTACCCAGACGGCGCCAGCCGCGCGGCCCAGGGCGCACACCAGGCGCAAGCCCGCTGAGCCTCCCGGCGGCAGGCAGATGGGTCCGCGCTTGCAGCGGGTCCCGGCCAGCGGCGGGCAGCTGCAGGCGGGGAAAGTGGTGATGGCCTCGAGCACCGAAGACAGTGAGGCTGCGCCGCCGCCTGGGGCCGGGAAGCAGAGCGCATCACCGAGCCCGGGCACGGAGCGGACCGCTCGAGAGCGCACCTCCGCACCGCGGACTGAGCGGCGCCGCAGCCGGACCCCACAGCGGGCACCGTAGGCGCGCGCCCTCAGTACCAGGCTCGGGGCCGTCGGGGAGTCGCGGGTGACCAATCGGACCTGCAGCGGCAGCAGCCTCCCTGTCAAGCGCGCACAGTCCCGAGTCCCCGAGCTTGGCCCACGCCGCCGACCCGCCGCCAGTCCCTCACGGCTCACGTCCAGCAGCTCCCGAGATGTGCGCGCGGTATCCAACCTGTAGATCCAGCCTGGTCGGAGGGCGAAGGCGCGGGCCCCGCCGGGCACCCGCAGCTCCCAGGCGGCTGCTCCCAGCCCCAGAGCAGGCAGGGCGGCGGCGGCCAGCAATACCAGCGCGGGCAGCACGCGCGGCGGTGACGGCGCCATGGCCCGGAGCCGCAGCCCGAGCCGGGCGCCGGAGCACAATCCATGCACCCGGCGCACCTCCGCATCCACCCGGCACAGCCGGGGGGCGGCTCCCGCGCGCCCGGCGCCGGGCCCTCGGGGCGGCCCGCGCTCTGCCTCCCCGGGGGCCCTGGCGAGGACACCGGGGGCCGCGCGCCCGGCCTCCCGCGCAGCTTCCACTTCGAGAGCACTTTGCGAAAGTTTGCCAAGTTGGTTTCAAGATGGCTCCTCCGCGCGTCCCGGGAGGGCGCCGCGCATCAACCTGCAGCAGCAGCGCTGGCTCCAGGCGGCTCCAGGTGGCCCCAGCACCGACTCGGCTGGGCGGGCGTGGGAAGCTGGGCGGGCCCGGGGCGGGGCGGGGGCTGCGATCACCGCACGGCCTGCAGACCTAGGCGGCTTTTGCTGGCTGGGCGGTGTGTTTCGCCTGTGCCCCCGCCGCCCGCGCTCTCCCCGCCCCCGGCCCCGCCCCGCCCCTTCCCAGTCTCTCATTGTTCAGCCCTGGGCCGGGAATGGAGGTGGTGGGAAGCGGGAGCCAGCCGGGAGGTGCGCGCCCGGATGATCTCCATGGAGACGTGGGGGCGCGGCCCGGGCGGGGGCTGGGGTTCGGCCCCCTCCTTTGCGGCCTCCCCACCCAGCCTCCGCGGGAGGCGGGGCCCTGGGAGACTGGCGCTCAACTACTGCCCTAGGGTCCCGGACCGCGTATGCCACTGAGGCACTGGCATAGTTCCCCCCGGGGTCGAGTGCAGTCCAAAGCCTCTCACCGCACCTGGCAGGGCTGATCATCGAGATAGCCGTCCCTGGCGTCTTGAGGGGTAGACCCAGGGTTGCAAGACACAGAGATGCCGGAGGACTTCGGTAGTCTAGGCAGTAGCAGGGGACTGGGGACTGTTAGATTCGAGACACATGGTGGCTAAAAAGCTTGACTCTAGCGCAAAGTTCCTTAGATTTTGAAATCTAATGGGCAGCTAACCGGATTCGGGTGCCACTTTAAAGTTTAACTTTTAAATGGAAAGAAAAAGAATCTGGTTTGGAGGTGACAGCGCATGCTGTGGGGGCTAAACATTGGTGGGGGCCGCCACCTGTCACCAAACTACTAGTTACTGCCCATCAGGGGACAAGCAACCACGCGGGGTCAAGCTCTATGAGGGCTTGAGGAAAACAAGGGGAAGAGGCCTGAGAGCCTGCGAAGATGAGACAATCACTCACGCCCTTCGTGAAAGGGTGGGGCGTGGCTTTAGATATGCAAGACAACGCCCCGACTCCTAAGGAGCACACCTTGGAGGCAGTGCCTAGAACTTGGGAGGGGAGAGGCGGAGCTTTGCAACATTTTCCCCACCCCCTTGAATGGGGTCTAAGCCCACAACAGCCCCAGTCATGGACACACTGGGGCAGGCCTCTTGCCTTTGAAAGATTCCTCCTGGGAGCAGTTGAAGGCCTCTGAAGGCTGCTTGGTCACCATCAGAGTTGGGGTTTCAATGCAGTCAGGGCCCAGCATGGTGGCAACAGAGGACAGAATGGCTTTAGAAATGAGTCAAGGGATCTCCCATCAGCATTTATAACACGTATCATAGATGTGCCTCCAGGTTTCCCCAGTTGCTGAAAACGATCCTTTCTTCCCACCGGCAACAATTGAGGACATAATACTGACCTTAAAAAAAAAAAAAAAAAAAAAAAAAAAAAAGTTGTTTTGGACCCTTGTAAAGCTTGGGAGCCCTGTTGTAGAAACGTGTGTGAGGAGAGCCGGGAAAGAACGGGGCCAGGACCACTCTACCCCAGACGACTCCTGGGTGTGCATTTGCACTTGACTGGTAATAAATAAAGTCAAGGTCCTGGAACCTCAAGAAGAAGAGCTCCCTGATGTGGGAGGGAGAAAGCTGGAGAACACACACACACACACACACACACACACACACACTGCCACCGCAGTGCATGTTGCAATAGGGCTTTAAATAGGGTGGGTTGGGTTTAAATAAACGGAATTCAAATGTAGCGAGTAAGTTGGGTGTGGGTGCTTTTCCTGGAATCGGACACCTGCAAGCTGCGAGTTAACATTTCCTGGTCCCAGCAACCAGGCCAGACCACAAGGGCAAACTGGATTGAAATGCTGTCAGCAGAGGCCAACAGACAAGAGTTTTCTGTTCACAGACAGGTCAGGAGCAAGCCCCTGTCCATCGGGTGGGGGCAGCAGGTGCCCCTTTTCTGAACCTGCAGGTCCTGGCAGAGTTGGTTTCATGGTGCCACCAACTGCACGTGCTGCACACTTTCCCTGTGCACACTCAGGTCCACAGTGTGCACAGGGAAAGAGTGCAAAGGGGAAGGGATAAGCAGACAGGCTGTGGCTTGTGATGGGGTTGCAGGGTGGTCCAGTAGCATCCTAGGGACAGAAATGGGGTGTGGTTCAGTGGTGGAGGTAGAGCGCTTGCGTAGCATGCTCTAGGCCTTGGCTTCTAGTCCCAGCACTAATATTATATTATTATTATTATTATTATTATTATTATTATTATTAATAAAATATGCAGACTCCTTGTGAAAACGAATGTCATCTATCAGGGCCTGGGCATATGGCTACATGCTAGAGTACACACTTTATCATATGTCCGAGACCAAGGAGAGAGAGGCTGTAGCTTTAGGCTTTTATCCCATTTCCCACTGAGTCTGTGCTAGGCCATGACCCAGTCCACCAGGTACTTACTGAAAAGAAGGCATATGCCTGGGGCTTTGTAGAGGGATGTGGAGTAAAGTGGGAAGTGGCCTCATTGGGTACAGCCTGGAGGATGTCCCCTAGCCTGGGTTTCTAGCTGGCCACTATCTTGCTCAAATGTCTTTGGTTTTCAAGGTGGCTTTGAGCAAGGTGCTCTCCTTTACATTACAAGCCCTCTGTGGCCTCCTTTGACTCTTAGGGTCTCCTTGTATTGGTGTGTCACAGGAGGCTGAAGAGAAGCCTTGGAGCGGCCCATGCCCTTCTTGAACTGACCCCTTGAGATGACTACATGAGGCCACCTGTTCCTGATGATTGACGTGTGTGAGATTGCTGCCACCGTTCTCAGGGGAGCAGGGGGCTGTAACTGATGTTTCTATCTTGCAAGCACCCCAAGGTATTTTGTATGAAGTCAAGTGTTTTTAAAAATAGAAACAATAAAAAATAATAAGCAGAAACTATGAATTTCTAGAGTTGAGTGTGTGTTCAAAGTACTCTCTGTGGGGGGCTTGAATTGAGACCCACATGAACTCTGGCCTCGGTTCCTTACATGCTGCATTTCTGAGCCAGCTTTTGAACAGCAAACACCCCCACACACCCCCTAGAGACCATCCTGCAGGGTGAGTCCAGGTGCGGTGTGATCCACTCCTCTGCTTTTAGAATCCGCTGTTCTTGGGAGAACAGAGCTGGGTCCATCCACCACCCACCAGGCCCTGGCCCTCTCATGGTTTGGTGGGGTTCGATTCATGGAAAATCGTGAAAGTTGCAACATGCAACAAAAACTGAGCCCTGAATTAATTAGGATGCTAATAGAGGCAGGAGAATGAAGGGATTTAGATCCTAATCACCCATGTCTTCTGGCCTGGCTCCTCTGAGAGACTGGGATAACTCATGACAAAAAAGGAAAAAAATAAAAATTCCTGCTAGCAAGGCACCAGAACCAGTCCAAACATTGGCACCACCATTCTACTCCAGCACAGGTGTGGCTACTCCGGGTCCCTGCATAGGACCGATGGGACTGGCTCTCTCAGGTGTCCCCGAGATGCCAGCCCCTGACCCACCTGTATAACGGCCTAAGCAGAAATGCAGTCTCCCCACTGACTGTAAATGGGATGAATACAGGGCAACTCACTTCATGTCCAGAACCTCCTTGTAATCCCTCTGGGTGGAGAGGGAAGACAATGTATTCCTCACCCCTACTGCACACCTTCCCTAGCTTTTGCCTCCTTAGGTCCCCAATATTCATGGTTAGTACACCCTGCCTAGGACCGATCTCCAGGCTGCACTGGCCCCTAGTGGCTGAGTGATGTCTCTACCTCTCAGAATATTCCAAGGAGTCATCTCCTATTCCCTTCAGGTGCCCACCTACCTGGGCATGGAGATGTCAAGGACAATATCCTCTGGGCTCCAGGCTGCTGCACTGAGAACCACACTCCAGATGGAGTGTGCACTCCAAGGAGTGCAAATTTGCACCTCAAGCATCCCCTGAACATGCAGCCCCTGCTCCAGGGATTCTTGAGCCCCTCAAGGTCTGCCTGCTGCCCAAGGGTGCCCAGCTCTACTGTGGACAGTGGCAAACTGTAGGCTGTCTGAGCCGGTCGCTAACCCGAGGAAGGAATGTACCAGAGCACCTGGCAGGGTCAGCTGCTGCAGCAGAGGGAAACCACACAGAGGAAAGCCATCCGGGATGGATTGGAAAGTGCAGAAAGAAGATGGCAGTATACACTCAGAGCCTCAACCACCCTGCTTATGTCCCAGGGTGTTTTCCAGGTGTGTTCCTGTCCCTGGTGTTACAGCTGTCATTATCTCCTGGCCCCATCAAATACACACCCATGAGGTTGACATGGGAGAGGTACCACTGTCTTGCTTGAGGGTGTTCTTTCCTTCCACACCTCCCGTTTGGGTAAAGAGAGGTTTAAGACTTGCTATAGCATGGTAGCTAGGATGGGCGAGGTGATGTCTCCAGCTACCACTTACATGACAATTCTAACGTTTTTAGCTCGCTGTACAAGAAGCTTTGTAAGTAAAATCTTAACATTTTAAAAAGAAAAGACCTCATGTGGGCAGAAGTTCACCTTTCTCGAAGCTTATGACTGGGTGAGTGTGAACTTATTCACCGGCTTAAGCTACTTTTACCATCAATTCCATAACATTTCCATCACCCCAGGCAACCTTAAATCAAGTCCAATCTTCCACACCCTAATACCCCTCCACCCTCAGACCTGCTGGTCCACCTCCTGTCTGGATCCGTCTAGTCCAGAAGCTTTATAGTAAGCTCTCGACGCTTGCCTATGTGCCAAGCCTTTGTCCCTCAGTGCGACATCTGCTCTTACATCCTTCCCTGAAGGCTTAGTCTCTGTGGTGTGGGTGTTCCACAGTCCAATTAGCCAGTCATCAGTGGACTGAGGCATTGATTCTACTCTAATTAATTAATGAGCTAATTAATTAATTAATTAGTTCATTAATTAATTAATGCTAACTGTTTGGAGTAATCTTCTTTTGGCTTCCTGTTCCTTCCCTCTTTCCTTCCTCCCCCTTCTTTTTTCCTCCCTCCCTCCCTCCTCCCTTCCTATTCTTCCTTCCATGCTAGCTTCACATTCATCATCCTCCTGCCTCCGGTTTTGAAGTACTAGGATTTCACAACACCTGACTCTCCCTTCCTTTTGAGTGTGGCAAAAAGAGAACAAGATACTGTTCTCTGTGCAAAATCACACATGAAAATCTTTGAATTTCTTTATTTTCTCATTTTTTACTTCTTGCTACAACTCCATCAGGGACTTTCCTTGGGGACTTTCCTTTGTCCCTGACGGGCACATAGAGGAATGCTAAAGCTGACCCAAGGCAAGGCAGGCTGCTGGGGTCTGAGGGGAGTTAGCTGCCTCCTGCTTGTGGCTGGACTTAGGGGACTGTGGAGAACATAAAAATTGTCATATTTGGGCTGGAGTTTGAGGACAACTCAGTGGGCCTTGCTTGTGGCGTGAGACATCAAGGGTCCCTCACCATCTTGGGTGGCGACAGGGCAATCAGAGTCTAGGTAACTGAGCCAGATGTTATAGCCCTTCCCCTGGCCCTCTAACCCTGTGACTAGCACACACTGGTGCTTCAGTGGGGAAGCCTTGTCTCTGCAGAAGCCCTGCAGGTATCAGGTGACAATTCACTGGAGCATCCTTCCTACCCACTGATGCAGAGGAGGTGGAGTGGCCCCCAGGGTCTCCTGCCGGGGTTCTCTGATGGCCTACTTGTTGTGGGATAATCTTTTATTCACTGTGAAGATGTGTCTCTGCCAAGGCACCTCCTTATTGGTTTAATAAAGAGATGAACAGCCAATAGCTAGGCAGGAAAGGATAGGTGGGACTTCTGGGTAGAGATAGGAACTCTGGGGAGAAGGGAGGGGGATTCACCCACCAGACATGGAGGAAGTGGGACACATGGTACTGAGCAGAGGTAACAAGCCACATGGCAGAATATAGATGAATATAAATGGGTTGATTTAAAAGAGCTAGTTGGGAACAAGCCTAAGCTAAGACCAAGTTTTCATAATTAATAAGAAGTCTCTGTGTCATTATTTGGGAGCTGGTGGTCCAAAGAAAATCCGACTGCATTTGGTGTCCAACATGGAGGCCCATAAATCCAAGCATAGGGACTGTGAGCAGCTGATTCAATACTCTGGGTGGGGGTGGAGGTGGGGGGAGATTAGGTAGAAATGCCTCCCACAGTTCAGCCTAGCAATTTCCCAGGTGGATAAACATGGCTCCCAGCAGGTGCCCATGGGCATGAGGCTAGGCTCTCATGGAAAGGCAAACAGTGGCTGTGGCCCAGAACCAGTGGGGTAGCCTGATGAGGGGCAGAGCCAGACACCAGTGCCATAGGCTAAGCAGAGCCTACAGAGGGTAGCCTGGCCCTTTAAGGCTTGGCTCACACAGGCAGAAAGCCACATAAAAAAGCCAGATCCAAATCAAGAAAACATCTGATCAGATGCAGTATGCTTGAAAATGTGTTTAGGTGCTGAAGAAAGAAAAGAAAATGGGTAAAGACAGCCATAGAGAAACAATAAATAGTTTAAAAATAATAAAGTAATTATAAAAAGAATGAGTAGTGTAAGGATGAGAAATATTATAACACAGGAAGTCTGCATCCTATATAGTGCTTTATTATTTTTAAAATTTTAAAATACTAATGAACAAAAAGCAACAGCTGCTGAGAGATATTAGATTGTGGAAAAAATACCAAATTATATCATCCTATATTTTAAGGATGTCTTAACTTCAGAATGGAAGTTAGGACATGTGTTGTGTCAGGGGAGAGGCTATGCCTTTGCTTCCGCAGGAAATGAAAAGCTATGGATTTCTTCAAAATCAATAAAGATCAGATTTTACTGGGGGAAACCTCCTGAAACTCTTGGCTACAGACATAGAAGAAGAAGAAACCAAGAAAAACTACAAGACAGGTGATGTATATGCTGATCCCTCTACATGGGAACAGCTCTGAGACTGGATGAGATATGATAAAGCTTGTTGGCTACAGAGTCCTCATGGCATGGATGAAGATTTATATTACAATTTGGTTATTCAGTCCAAATGGACTTGTAAGTTGACAGATGCCTTTTACCTGCTCAAACATAGAACAGAGAATCATCTTTAGCAGATCTGTGCACACTGCACATTTCATACTTGTGCTAATGCAGATATCTATGTCACCTTTAAAAGTCTGTGTGTTTTCAGAACAAAGGGACCAGATGTCAATGAAGACAAGACAAGCAGCCCAGGTGATCTAGCCTCCCAGAATGCCTCTGTTGCAGTTTCCTCAAAAATCTGCATCCGGAACAACTTCAAAGCTGCTAGCTGAGCTGGGCGGTGGTGGCACACGCCTTTAATCCCAGCAGTCATAGGCAGAGCCAGGTGGATCTCCATGAGTTGAAGCCCAGCCTGGTCTACAGAGCAAGATCCAGGACAGGCACCAAAACTACACAGAGAAACCCTGTCTCCAAAAAAAGGTGCTAGCTGAGATGGTCCAGCCTCACAGACTACTCCAGCCAGGACTCCAGATAAGCTCTTCACTTTTTATCACATGGAGACTGGACAGAAAAAACGATACAGCTAGCTCTCTCAGGACTTGACCGTTATCCAAATTTCCTCAGGGTCCTCTAAAGATGTTATCACCCCCAGACAACAGGAAGTAATTTTAAGAACATGATGCCCACATTCCTGAGAGGCGGGGTGGGTGTCTTTTGGTTGTTCAGTGGGTTGTGGATGTTTGTCATTGTTTAGGGAGGTTATTGCAAGTTGTTATTGGTCATGGTCAGGGAGGAAACTAAGCAAAGGAAGTTAGATTCAGGGAGCTATAGTAATGATAGGATAAAAGGGTAGATTACTGAATATACTTTTAGACTAAAAAGCAACTACTAGTCTTAAATATTTTACATTGGCATGGAGTTTTGTATATTGATACAAATTTAAGGTTATTTTTGTTACAACATACTGCAAGAGTTTGTGACTATGCAACTCATTTAAAATTGTAATGTAAAATTTTAATCCTTGAAAGCTATTATTACAAACTGTTTAGGTTAATTAAGATGGCAATCAAACTTGTTGTAAGAATTTAGATGTAGGCAGAAATCGGCTTTATTTAGCCTCATGTATTTTAGATATATAGGTGGTCTTCAAACACTTCAGAGATCTACAGAATATGGTATTTAAGATGTTTTAATAGCATAAGACTTTTCTTGACAGTGAGACATGTCTGCTCCTGGCAGCAACAATCTACTTCAGAGAAGATGATGGGCATTGAAGAACCTCCATATGGAGTTTGCTTTCATTGTGGCAAAGTTATCCACTGGGCAAGAAACTGCCCTTGACTCGACTGCTGACAGTATGCTGTCCAAATTGGACAAGCAGAACACAAAAGAAGGCAACTGCCAAACTTTGCCAAGACAAGGTAGGACAGTCCTTCAAAATTCCTGCTTCACAGAAAAGTCTGTCAGATATTCTAGGCCTATAGGTCAAAGATGGATACCTCAATGTTTCAGAGGAACCTTGGGTGACTGTCCAGGCAGCCAGCTGTCCCTGTCATTTCTGTAGTTTTGGAAGTTGTTTGCTCTGTACTTCCTGTTTACTCAGGCAATATGTTGTCCTTCTGGGGTCTCTGATGGGGGCTGAAACCTACACAGTTATAATTTTACTCTTTTCTTTGTTACCAAATTCAGAAAAGAAACTTACAAAAGAGATGTAACATGAATAAGGTTGAGAGACATAAATACTTAAATTGTTTATCTAAGAAAATGTTTTAAGGTCTAAAGGATATTTTTAGACTGGTAATACAAGTTATGATAGAAAGTGATTTAGGTATAAAACTTTGAACTCACCAAAATATAGTAGGTAATATAGTACATTTTCCAAATTTGCCAAATACAAATGGATTGAACATTGTGAAGGTAATTCTTACCTGATAATTGTTCTTATTGTATATAGTTTTACTATGTAGAGTTAAAACCTTTCCTTTTTATTTCGACAAAAAGGGGGAAATGTGGGATATCTTTTTGTACACTGTGAAGATGTGTCTCTGCCAAGGCACCTTCTGATTGGTATAATAAAGAGCTGAATGGCCAATAGCTTGGCAGGAGAAGCTAGGCAAGACTTCCAGGCAGGCAGAGATAGGAACTCTGGGAAGAAGAGGGGGACAATTCACCAGCCAGACATGGAGGAAGTAGGATGCATGGTACTGAGCAGAGGTAATGAGCCATGTGGCAAAACATAGATGAATACAAATAGGTTAATTTAAGTTATAAGAACTAGTTGGGAACAAGCCTAAGCTAAGCTAAGGCCAAACTTTCAGAATTAATAAAAAGTCTCTGTGTCATTTGGGAGCTGGTGGTTCAAAGAAAATTTGACTAACACTTACTTGCTTCTGCAGGGAAGACATGGCTGGACACATGCACGTGGTGGCCCTTTCTTGTTGATTTCTTTGGTTCAACTGGTAAAACTTCTGGAGTATAGGTGATGCTGGCAGGAATAATTTTCTCAGTGGTTCTACAGAGGATGGGGAAAGTATGGAGAAGGTAAAGTTGACAACCATATCTGAATTATAGTGTGTGTGTGTGTGTGTGTGTGTGTGTGTGTGTGTGTGTGTGTGTGTGTGTTAAGGTCTCATGTAACCCAGGCTGGTTCCACACTCACTCTGTAGCAGAGGATGAACTTGAACTTCTGATCCCCCTGCTTTTAAAGATTACAGCCATTTACCACCACGCTTGATTTATACTGGAGATATAACCATGCATGCTAGGCAAGCACTCCACTGCCTGAGTTACACCCCCAACCCTGTAATTACAGCAGCTTAAAAAAAATAAAATGAGGGTTGCAAAGATAGCTCAGCTGTTAACCACAATTGCTGCTCTCCCAAGAAGAGCCAAGTTCAGTTCCAGTGGCTCACACTTGCCTATTAATCCAGCTCCATGGGCTCCCATACCCTCTTCTAGACTACTCAGACACTGCCATGACACAAATACAAACACAGGCCTGGTGGCACAGCTCTGTGATCCCAGCTGCTTGAGAGGCAGAGGCAGGAAGATCATGAGCTGAATGCCAGCTTATACAAGAGTGGGACCCTGTCTCAAAAACAATAAAAATTAAAAGAGGACTGAGGCATGTAGTTCAGTAGCAGTTTGCTTGCCTAGCATGAGAGAGGTCTTTGTACTAAATAAAAATAAACACACACACACACACACACACACACACACACACACACACACACACACACACACACACATAAAGAGAACCATAGTGCTCTGGTCTCAAAGCTGAGAACCACTCCTGTTGACCCTACTGCTGAGTTCCCTTCCTGGGACATTGATGGCCATATCCAGGAGACTAAGGCATGGTGGAGGAGGACAAATACTTGTGACAGGTCACCTCCAGTGAACAGTGACCAAAAACGTCTGGCTGTTTGGATCTCTGTCACACAATGGAATGTCCTTCCCATATCTCTCCACTCCCGTTTTCACAGCTCTTAGTGCCAGAGTCCAGTCGCCCTACAGGGATGTGTTAGAGACAGAGCACAGGCCTCCTGGCTTTGATCACACGGAGAGGGTAGAGGACATTTGCCAAGTACAGGCAAGGGCCAACCTCTCCAAAATGCTGGGACAGAACATGTGACCAAGTCCAAGAGGCTGCTTGGCTGTCAGCATGAATAGAGTCCCTTGAAAAAGAGAGCCCCCAGTTTGAAAAGAACTGGGGCAGGGGTTGGCCATGCATGGCTTCCCAGCAAGAAATACCAACCCTGAGGAACCACCAGTGCTTAGGGGCTCCATGATGCAGCTCTCCCCAGGGAGAAGAGGCGGGCTAAAGAGGCCCTCTTATCATGAAGACTGCCTCACAGAGTCTGCAGAGCTTGCTGAAATTTGGGCAGTGGGGGAGCCCCGGGGACCCAGCAGCACTGCTGGCAGAGGCCATGGTCCCACAGGGCACAAACAATGAGTCAGGCTGAGATGGAATGCTATTGAGCATGCTGAGATCTGCAGCTTGGAAGAGGCGCTCAGACCCTGCCCTGATCAAAAGAGAAGAAGATGGATTAGGACACTACAAATAGGCTCGAGCCCCCAGCCAGCCTCTGGGGGCCAGAAGGTACATGTTCTAAGTGCTGGAGGAGCCAGAACTGTACATCCAAGCTAACAGTCATGGCATTGCGAGGGAGAGGGGAACCCAGGAAGCTATTGTTGGAGTGATTGGTTCCTTTAAATTCTGGCTTCTGCTGCAGTTGGTTGATTGGCTTTTTAAAATTTTATTTATTTTTACTTTATGTTTATTGGTGTTTTGCCATGGGCATCAGGTCCCCTGGAACTGGAGTTACAGACAGCTGTGAGCTGCCATGTGGGTGCTGGGAATTGAACCCTGGTCCTCTAGAAGAGCAGTCTGTGCTCTTAACCACTGAGTCATGTCTCCAGCCCCTTGACTGCCTTCTTTACATGACTGAGGGCCTATTGGCTTCTCTTGGCCACAGAATCCACTCAAAGTCCATCCTCTGGCCTCCCACAGCCAGCAGTGAACTTGTTTGTGGAGCCTTCCTGCCCTCTGGGAAGAGTGGGTGGAGCTTATGTCCCTGCCCTCTGGGAAGAGTGGGTGGAGCCTATGATGTCCCTGCCCTCTAGAAAGAGTGGCGCTGGTAGCCAAAAGACCTGGCTGTGTAGGGCTGAAGAGATGCCTCAGCAGTTAAGAGCACCTGTTGCTCAGCAGTTAAGAGCATCTGTTGCTCAGCAGTTAAGAGCACCTGTTGCTCTTGTAGAGGACCTTGGTTCGGTTCCCAGCCCCTACACTGGATAGCTCACAGTCACCTGTTAATTCTAGCTCTAGGAGATCTAACACTCTTTTCTGGCCTCCTTGTGCACCTGCATTCACGTTGCACAGACAGATGACAGACAAACAAGCACACACACAAACATATAAATACAAAATTATTCTTAAAACAGTTTTCATGGTGAGTTCAGGCAAGTCTCTCTTCTCTCTGGGTCTCCATCTCTTGTATCCCATGTAACAAAATCTCACACTCCTGGGACTTGAACACAACAGTCCTGGATTATTTAATAGTCCTGGGGTTGGGCACTCTGCAATGGGTCTCAGCCAATGCAGACATCAGATGTCAGGAGTGCCATCTACCTTTCTGGAGCCTGAGAGGGAGGGAACACCTTTTCTTGTCCAACTTTCTGAAACCACCTGCCTTCTTTGGCTCTTGGTCCCTTCCTCTATTTTTTCTTTTTAAAATTGATTTATTTTTATTTTCATGTGCATTGGTGTTTTGCCTGTGTGAGGGTATTGGGTCCCCTAGAACTGGAGTTACAGACAGTTGTGAGCTGCCATGTGGTTGCTGGGAATTGAACCCGGGACCTCTGGAAGAGCAGTCAGTGCTCTTAACCGCTGAGCCATCTCTCCAGCACTACCCTCCCCCCAACCCCTGCGCCTTCTTCTATTTTCAGAGTCAGCCATGGCAAGTTGAATCTTATATTTTGTCTTCCTGAAGCTGGCCCCTGCCTGCCTCCTTTACCAGACAAAATCCTTCTGGACACTGGGTCCATCCAGACAACACAAGGGTACTCCTCTGTCTCACAGTCAGCTGTTGAGCAATCCAAACACCTCTTACACGAGAATCCCCTGTGAGGGACTCTTGGCTCTATTCCAGCTCAGGTTTCAGACACCAAGGCATAAACACCACCTAGAGATGCTGAGGAGAACTCCTCAGCTCCCTAGAGCAAAGCTAGGACCCAAAGCAGGGTGGAGGAAGGGGGTGGGACACTGACCACATACGGGTCTGTCCCTGGGATGGGGGCTCTCACAGGCCACAACAACCGTCATGAAACAAAACCCTGGCCAGGTGTGGAAGGCAGAGAAGCTATGCTTGTGGCAGTGAGGCAGAGGCTGGAAGACAGGTTGAGGCTGCCTCTGTTGGAATCTTCTGGAAGCATGCCATTCAAGCAGAGGGCATCAAGGTAACCTGGTCAGTGAGCTGTAAGAGGCCCGCGGACAAGATGGAGACGAGACATGCCAAGCGCCACAGCTGGTGTGGACTTCTTTGTTGCCGTGGCTCAACCTGGAACTCAGAGCCTCCGGGCAGCCAAGCCTTAGGGGAGCCATTTCTGAGAAGCCAGGACAAATGAACAGAGAAAGCACGTGCCTGAGATGGAAGAACTATACAGGCTGGGGCTAGAGGGCTCAGGAGAAGCAGAGCCTGGGCTTGTCCTAAGGGTGGGACACAGACATTGCTTCCAAGGAGCTCCATTTGGTCACAGACACACCCACTAAAACAGAGAATGAAGCTATTGGTTTTCAGGTGTTGTCCAATCCAGATGGAATGAATCTACAACTCTCCCTCTATCGCGAGTCATCCACGGTTCTTTCTCCTGTGGTCCAGCTGCTCCTTGGTCCTGAGCATCCTCAGATGTATCCACAAGATGACCAGCAAGGGCGCACCGGCAGGCCAAAGCCCAGAACTGAGGAAGAAGCAGGCACAGACCAGCCCCCTTCCACAGGCCACCCGCAAACACTCACATCCGGAGTTCACTTTAAATACCTGCTCCAGGGCTGGCAAGATGGCTCAGCAGGGAAAGGTGTCAGCTCCCAGGACACCCAGGGTGAAGGGCGAACTGACTCCAGCAAGTTGGCCTTGGACTTTCACATGTGCATCATTGCACACACGTGCGCGCGCGCGCGCACACACACACACACACACACACACACACACACACACACTCATAAACAAAACAAATAAACAAATGTAATAAGATAAATCTGCTCCAAGCAAGGTGAGAGCTGTCTCGGCAGCCAAGGACACCTTGATACCATGCCCAGAGTGAGCCTTGAGTTGATTGATGGTTGACAGTGAGGAGAATCCCTGGTGCTCCCTCCCCTGTGAGTGCTCCCTCCCCTGACGGTGCTCCTCCCCTGCCATAGGCAAATGTCTACCCAGGTAGCAGTGTCAGACAAAAGCCTGCCTTCTCGGAAGACACCAGAGAAACAGCTAGAGCCAGAGACAAGTGACAAACAGTTCTTTTCGCAAAGCAGAGTGGTGGGGGGCTAGGGAGAGGACACAAAACCCCTGTGTCAAACCGAAAACTTCAAAGTGGCGGGGGGGGGGGGGGGGGAGTGTCATCTGTTAGGGACCTGGTGGTTCCCAAACCTGCCCATCAATAGAGAGAGCCCTCCAGGAAATGTGGGCCTCTGCTTCCAAACCCTGGGAAAAGATACTTCAAAAGGACAATAATTTCCCTGAGGAATGTGTGACCACAGGCCAGATCTCTATTCTCCCCCTGCGGAAGTCAAAACTCACTGCTCAGAGACAGGGAAATCCCAGCTCAAGAAATTAAAGTGGCTCCAGATTGAAAGCACTCCCTTATAACCGGCAGAAGTAAACACGAGCCCTTCCTGGAGAGACCCCAGGGAAGTCTCAGACTTTTCCCAACAAAGTTTGGTCTCATAGGAATCCAAACACAAGGAAACCAGCTGGAGAGATGGCTTGGTAGTTTAGGGTGCTCGCTGCTCTTACAGAACACCTGAGTTTGGTTCCCAGCCCCCATGTAGTAACATGCAACCATCTGCAATTCCAATTTCAGGGGATCCAACACCCTTTTCCGGCCCCTACAGGTACCTGTAAACAGGCGGTGCATATACATACACTCAAGCACACACACACAAATAAAATAAAATAGGCCAAGCATGGTGGTGCACACCTTTAATTCCAGCACTCATGAGGCAGAGGCAGGTGGATCTCTGTTAAATTTGAAGTCAGCTTGGTCTATATAGCAAGTTCCAAGACAGTCAGGACTACATAGAAAGACTCTAACTCAACAAAACCAAAAAATAAAATAAACTAGTTCCAAATATGGTGTATACCTTTAATCCCAGAACTCAGGAGACAGAAGCAGGCAGATCTCTGTGAGTCTGAGACCAGCCTAGTCCACAGTGGGTTCCAGGCCAGTCAGGGCTACATAGAAAGATCCTGTGTTGAAGAAAATTAATTAATTAAAATTAAAATTAATATTTAAAAATGAATCATGTTTAAAAACAAAAATATAATAAAATCAACAGCAATCACATGAACAAGCCACCTATGGTAGAAAATTAATGGAAATAGTAGATTTGCACTTAGGAATCTTCAAATATTTGAAATAGATGAAGTTATAAAAGATGAAATAAAAGATATTTTAAAAGGAAAATATTAGAGAAAGACTACATTTTAAAGAGAACCTGAGAGTCTTGAGAATTGAGTGCTAATATAAGTGTTGAAACCATGGAAACAGCTGAAGAGAGAATTAGTGACTTGGAAGATGGAGTTGGAGAAATTGCCTAGTGTAAATCGTAGAAAGAGGATAAGAGTGAAGGGAGGAGGCAGGGAGGGTCATTTGAGAGGGCATGGATGTATCTAAGTGGAGTTTTTGGATTCCAGACTTAGAAAGCGAGGCAGTCCTAAGGGGTGAGGAAGGAATGCAAAGGCAGCGGGAACAGAGTACTCTAAGACCCGGAGACACAAGCCAAAGCTCCTGTTCTGTAGTCCTTGTGTGTGCTGGCATCTGCAGGCCACACAGTCTCTGCACACCATCCCTGCCAGCTACACAAGGTGGGCAGCTGGGCTTGCTACATGGTCAGTTCCATTTCACTGCTTACTTCTCCTCCCCGACTCTCAGACCACAGTCCAGGAACCTTCATGCTTCTGCAGTTGGCACGTGTGGACCAGGCTTTTCCTTTTGAGCCACCAACCAGCTCCCAAATCATGACACAGAGACTTAATATTAGTTTTGAATGCTTGGCCTTGTCTTATGCTTGTTTCTTGCTAGCTCTTATAACCTAAACTGTTTCTTGTTTCTCTCTCTCTCTCTCTCTCTCTCTCTCTCTCTCTCTCTCTCTCTCTCTCTCTCTCTTTAAAAGGTTTATTTATTATGTATACAGTGTTCTGCCTGCATACCAGAAGAGGGCGCCAGATCTCATTACAGATGGTTGTGAGCCACCATGTGGTTGCTAGGAATTGCATGACCTCTGGAAGAGCAGCCAGTGCTCCTAACTGCTGAGCCATTATCTCTCCAGCCCCTACCCTGTTCCTCTTCATCTACATTTTGCCTCGGGGCTTTTTACCTTTTTCTTTTTGTATATCTTACTTTCACTGCTTCTTGTGTCTGTCTGGCTGGTGACTGTCTGGCTTCTTGCCCAGGGTGTCCTTCTCTTTCTCCCTTATTTTCTTCTTTCTTCTCTCTCTCTTTTCTAGATTTCTCCTCCTATTTATTCTTTCTGTCTGCCAACCCACCTATCCTCTCGCTGCCTAGCTATTGGTCATTCAGGCTCGTTATTGGCTCTTTTTAGACCAATAAGGTGCCTTAGACAGGCAAGATGAAACAGATGCAACACATCTTTACATAATTAAATGCACATCCTTACATCGTTAAAAAATGCAGCATAAGCAAATGTACACATCTGTGCTCAGTTACAATACTATTCCACAACACACGTGACCTCAGGAGATCAACCTTAGTCAGGGGGGCTCGATTCTGAAATTTCGATGAAATTGTTGGGAGGACAAAAATCTCTGCATTTATTAGTTCTGTAATCCGGAGGAGGAGGAGGTTATTCTGGATAGATCAAGAGGCAAGGAAAGCAAAGAGGGCCTGAGGTCCTTGGGACTTGCCTGAGGGACACTTTGGACATTTTGAATTTAACAGTTTCATGAATTAAAAATCTTATTGTTGGGCAGTGGTAGTGCATGCCTTTAATCCCAGTGCTTGAGTCAGAGGCAGGCATATCTCTGTGTGTTTGAGGCCAGCCTGGTCTACATAGTGAGTTCTAGGACATCCAAAGCTGGATAGGATCTCAGTGTGTGTAGTAAGACCGAGACCCAAAAATAAACAGATAGATAAATAAATAAATTCGTTTCAGATGGAGCCAGTGTGAGCTGCTGGATCTATAATTTCTTTCTTTTTTAAAAAATTAATTTTATGTGTATGGGTGTGTTTGCCTGCATGTATGTCTATGCATCATGAGTGTGTCATGTGCACATGGAGTCCAGAAGAGGGTGCTGGATCTCCTAGGACTGGAGTTACAGACATTTGTGAGTCATGCTGTGGGTGTTAGGAATTGAACCCAGGTTCTCTGGAAGAGCAGTCAGTGCTCTTAACTACTGAGCCATCTCTCCAGCCCCATCTATACTTTCTTAATCCATCATGAAGCACTGGAAGGATCCATGGCTGGGGGGTTCCAGGAAGATCTTGGCCACCTGGGGGTCAGGAAGGCTCCCCATGGAAGGGAACAGCATGGCTGCTCTTGCCCAATGTCATAGTGAGCTGGAAATGAGAGTATTCCCGGCAACCCCTTGAAGATCCCGGATGTCTTCCAGAGAACCGCTATAGCACACTGACTCCAGGGCTAGGTTCTGCCTGGGTAGGTCTGAGACTTCCAGCTCAGCTCTCAGCTGCAATTAGTTTCCGGTGCCCTCAGGCCATGGCAGGAGCTGGAGGCCTGAACAGAGTAACTCTAGCTACAAGGCAATGTGATGCCCTCCCTCTCCCTGCCTCCACAGACATGTGTGGCAGACACACAGACACACATAAGCATAAGTAAAAAATAAAATAAGTCTTTTAAAAATGAGAAAAAAATCTTTAAAAATTAAAAAATGAGTAATTTCATTCTCTATGTATGTATATACATAATACATAGTGTGTTTGTGTGTATATTTCCAGGAAGCTTCTACAGTAGTAGGTTTCTATATGTATTTTTGAAAGGTCTTTGGTGTTATTTATCCTTCCCCATACTTCCTCCTCTAACCTACCCAGTATAACACTTCCTGTTCTATTATTCCCTTTTAACCCTTTATACTATGTATTGCCCTGCCCTTACATACCCATCTCCATGACTTTTTAGTAAGTTCCTGGCCTCTCTGGATACTCTAAATGAAACACACACACACACACACACACACACACACACACACACACACACACACACACACACACACCCCTGAAGATTTAAAGCTAACATTGACCGATGAGAGAAAACATACGATGTTTTGTCTTTCTGGGTCTGGGTTACCTCACTCAGAACGGTTGTCGCCAGCTCCGTCCATGGACCTGAAAAGTGCATAATTTTGTTTTTCTTTCTAGTTGAATAATATTCCACGGTGTGAATATACCACATTTTCCATATCTATTTATCACCATGGATATCTAGGCTGCTTCCATTTCCTGGCTATTGTGAGTAGAGCAGCAATGAACACGGATGAGAAGGTATCTCTATAGTAGGATATGGAGTCCTTTGGGTATACGACCAAGAGTAGCTAGCTGAATCTAGAGCAGATCGAGCTTTGGCTTTTTGAGGAATCTCCACACTGATTTTCATGGTGGCCGCACCATTTTGCTTTCCCACCAGGGAATATGTTTTTCCCTTTCTCACGTCTATGCTAACACTGTCATTCCCCTATCCCCACATCTACGCTAGCATTTGTGGCTTTTCCTGATGGCCAAAGACAGTAGCTCCCAACCTTCCTAATGCTATGACCCTTTAAAACAGTTCATGTCGTGGTGACCCCCAACCATAAAATTATTTTCGTTGCTACTTCATAACTGTAATTTTGCCACTGTTACGAATCATAATGTAAATCTGTGATATGTGACCCCTGTGAAAGGGTCTTTTGACCTCCCATAGGGGTCAAGACCCACAGGTTGAGAACCACTGGCTAAGGACACTGACCATTTAAAAAAGTGTTTCTTGTCAATTTATAACTCACCTTTTGAGAACTCTGACTATTTCTATGCCCTGTTTTAAATTATTTGCTTGTTTTCTTGTTTAAGATTTTGAGTTCTTCATACATTCTAGATACTAACCCTCCGTCAGACACCTAGCTGATAAAATTTTTTTTTTTTTCTCTCTTCAGTAGGCTGCTACTATTCTGGAGTGAGGGTGCCCTTTTCTGTGCAGACTTTTTTTTTTTTTTTTTTAGTTTTATGAGGCCCTGCTTATTAATTGTTGGTCTTGATGATACCTGCACTCCCTGGGTCAGGTTTAGAAAGTCCTTTTATTGTTCCAGTGAGTTCAAGCCTATTCTCGACTTCCTCCTCTCTCAGAGACAGGGTATTGGGTCTTATGGTTCTTGAACCATGTGGAGTTAACTTTTGCGCAGGGTGAGAGATAAGGATCCCGTTTCCTTCTTCTACACGAGGCTATTCGTTTTGACGAGCACCACAGTTCCTCCCTGGAGAAGAAGCAAGCTAGATATGAGATCAAGCACAGCCCAGGGAAACGCTGCACAAAGTAAGCTGACTGAAGAACGTCATAGTTTCCTCTGGACTCCCTCTAAACAGAACCCCAATGAGCGTTTGCACTGTCAGCTAGGAACCGTTAGAATAAGGATTTATGCAAAGCATAGTCTCTCACTACTGTGAAAACAAGTGCAGTCCAGTTAGGAAAAAAAGGCAACTGGACTCTAAATTACCCAGCTAGTGACAAGGCTCCCTACCACTTGGGAATGTAAAACATTTCATCTAAAATGTTGCCATTATGATATACAAAGTAGCTATTATAAATGCACCGGATGTAGTCTATAGCTTCCAAGTTCACAGTTTTTAGGATCAGACTCAACAGTCTCAATTGTTACACATCAGAATCAGGTCATAACCAACTAAAGAAAGGCAGCCTGTACACATTTATTTATCAACTCCAGTCCTTCATGGCTCCCCTTCAAGTCATTATCATACAGAAACACAACCAACATACATACATATAATTTAAAAATAAAATAAATCGGGGGCTGGAGAGATGGTTAAAAGCCCTGGCTACTTTTCTAGAGGTCCTGAGTTCATTTTCAGCAACCGCATGGTGGCTCACAACCATCTACAGTGGGATCTGATACCCTCTTCTGGAATAAAGGTGTACATGCAGATAGAGCACTCACATGTGTAAAGTAAATAAATAAATAAAATCTTTCTAAAAAATTTAAAAAATACAATAAATCTCTTTTTAAAAAGTTCTCCCTTTTGGCTTTGTCTATCTCAAGGGACGATGTAATGTGTTCATTCATTTGTGTGTCCCTTTAGTCCTGTTTTCACTGATGCATAAATATAAAATTATTTCCCTTTTCATTCCTGATTATTTCCCTGTTCTTACAATGTACAGTTTTCCTCTGATTGGCTTGTTCGTTTTCTTGCACTGAACCATGCTGTCCCTTCACAGACTCGTCATTTTTGCAGTTTCTTTGGCTCCAGTTTCCACCGCAGGACGGCCGGTGTTTCCGCTCTGCTCCATGTCTAGGCTGGCAGTGGGCTTGTTCCCTCGACTACCCACACACGCTGTTTGCATTTGAATATACTCAGTAGCCACATGTGGTTAGTGGGTACACCTTATAGACAAGACTAGCTGTAGAACACTTCTGTAATGCTAGAAACTTCTGTAGAATATAGTGTTGGTCTATAGAATGGACTACCATCCTCTCTACAGTTCATTTCTTTGTTTGTTTGGTTAGTTTTTGTTTTGCTTTTTTTTTTTTTTTTTTTGAGACAGGGTTTCTCTGTGTAGCTCTGGCTGTTCTGGAACTCACTCTGTAGCCCAGGCTGGCCTCGAACTCACAGATCTGCCTGTCTCTGCCTCTCAAGTGCTGGGACTAAAGGTGTGCACTACCGCCCAGCTGCAGTTCACGTCTACATCCTCTGCTCTCAGCGATCACAGGGACCAGGAAGGCTTTGCTGGCCATGGCTCCCCACCTCCCCACCCCTGCTCTTGTTCATTCTTTCCTTTGTAGTTCTCCCACAGACAAGAGGCTCTTGTCCCGGAGACCTGTCTTGTCTGCACTTCCTCTTTGCTACTGGACGGCCCTGTTCCTTTGCCCCTGTGATTCCTGTTTGTCTCTAAATAGACTGTACTGGAGGATTGAGCAAGGATGTAATCTTTAGGAAAGAAATCCTGTCTGGGGTCCTCCATGCCAAGACTGTCCATATTGACAGATCTTGTACCCTGCTCTCCCCAAACCACCAAGAACCACAAGCCAGGAAGTCACCTCCTCAACCAGGTACAGGGCCCATGAAAGCTTCTCCTAACACTTGCCTTTCAAGAGGCCCCTGCCATCTTACCTTCTCATCCTTTCCATGTACAAGCTTCCTCCAACATTCTCTGTGTAACCTCTCACTTCCCCCACAGCTCACTGCCCCAGCCCCTCACACCCCTGCACTGACTCACTGCCCCAGCCCCTCACACCCCTGCACTGACTCTCTGCCCCCAGTCCCTCACACCCCTGCACTGACTCACTGTCCCCAGTCCCTCACACCCCTGCATTGACTCTCTGCCCCCAGCCCCTCACACCCCTGCATTGACTCTCTGCCCCCAGCCCCTCACACTCCTGCACTGACTCACTGCCCCCAGCCCCTCACACCCCTGCACTGACTCACTGCCCTCAGCAACTCACACCCCTGCACTGACTCACTGCCCCCAGCCCCTCACACCCCTGCACTGACTCACTGCCCCCAGCCCCTCACATCCCTGCATTGGCTCACTGGCCCCAGCCCCTCACACTACTGTTTTAATGTCCAAATTGCCTCACCTGCTCATGCACTGGCTCAGTCAGTTCCCCAAGCTCAGGGTTTATTTGCACCCTGTCCACCCCGAGAACCTAAAGATTCTGAAGGTTGTCACCCCTCCACGGTCTAACCTCCTCAGATGCCTTCCTAGGTTTTAAAATTCCCTTTCCTGATAGCCCCAAGTCTCACACCAGGACAGGCCATCCCTCCAGTCCTCCAGTCCTCCAGTCCTCCAGTCCTAGTGAGCATGTGGCAGATGGTTCATATGTTGGTCTTTCATCCTCAGAAAGTCTTCAGGAGCCAGCTCTGCTGGTCATGGGCCTCTGCGCATGACTGTTGAGGGAGAAAAGAATAGGGAACAAGTAAGGAGGCAGCCACCATCCTTTGAAGTAAAGGAACTAAGGCACTGAGAGCTTACAGGGACTTCCTTGCCAAGGTCACCGAGCAGGTGAAACTCAGAACCTAGACAAGATCAGGAGCAGCAGCAGTCTGTCCCCATGTGGACAGAGACAGAGGTACAAAAAAAAGAGAGAGAGAGAGAGAGAGAGAGAGAGAGAGAGAGAGAGAGAGAGAGAGAGAGAGAGAGAGAGAGAGAGACCCTGCCAAGTGGCCCCAAGTAGTGCCAGAGCTTAGCAGGCTATTGGGTAGGGAGAGGGTAAAGGAGTTGGTACACGACCCCACAGAGAGCCATCCAGGAAAGTGACGTCTGCTCCCTGTGCTGTGCTACCACCTGCAGCCACAAGGTGGAGCACCTTTCAGCTCTGAAGCCAGAAGCCTAACTTCTTCAGAACTTGGCTCGAAGGGGCTGACCTTTTACTTTCTCCAGCTCCCTCATCCCCTTCCTTTGCACTGGCTCACTACCTCCAGCTCCCTTGCCAGACTGGCAACTCAGAGTCTGCTTTCTGCCACCCCAATGAGGCTGGCAAGGTCGTACAGAACACCCTTTATTCCAGGGGCAGAGTCTCTAAGGGTCACAGCCAGAGTGGGGGTGCAGGGAATCTAGAGCACAGCCCTCCACGTGTCATGTCACATCACATCTATGCTCCTTTCAGCCAAGATGCCCAGTAGTTCTTTGTCATGCTGTCATGGGGACAACCCAGAACAGGAGTGTACTCAACACATCAGGATTAGGGGTTTTCTTAAAAAAACAAACAAACAAACAGCTGTTATGTTGGTGGGACCTCTCACTCCAGAGGGCATTTTAAAGTCAAGAAAATATGTAAATTGGGTTTCTAGATGACAAGACCATGTCCTGGGCCCCTACTCACTGAATGCGTATGATGGGGAGAGGAACAGACACTGTTCACAGACTCACACTAATCTGCTTGATACCACCAGACTGCCGCCCTTGTGGCACAGGCTTCCTGGTTCCCAACCCTTTCTTGGAGACCCTGAGCCCTGATCTCCCCACAGGCTGCGGCTTACCTCTTCAGTGGGAATAGAGACTGAGACCCAGTCCCAGCTGCTGTCTGGGGACATATTCACTTCCGCACCTTACAGAAAGAAATTGAGGTTCTAGGGCAGCGATTCTCAACCTGTGGGTCACAACGCCTTTGGGGGGTCATGCATCAGATATCCCGCATATCAGATACTTATATTACAACTCATAACAGTAGCAAAATTACAGTTATAAAGTAGCAATGAAATAATTTTATGGTTGGGGCTCACCACAACAGGAGTATTTGAGAGTCACAGTGTTAGGAAGGTTGAGAACCACTGCTCTAAGGGTTCCAGATTTTGTGTGAGCCAAGTCACATCAAGCTCACTGGTCTCTCTTGAGGAATAAGAATATGGAATAAGCTGTAAACCGGGCTTGTCTGGTGGGCTGGGCTCTGCCTGTCCCAGGGAAATTGTAGAAGTGAGTTTGTCTTCTCTCGCTCTACACTGTTCTCTTATGCTGCGAAGTCAGAAGATGGCGTCACTCTCGTTCCTCAGACCTCTGAGGCGAGGAGATAGGGAACAAGAGGGTCCAGCTGGCCACAGCGTGTAAACAGGTTCTAGCTACCTTCCCATAGATGCCCATGAGGCTCGGGGGGCTTGGCAGTACCTGCTGGTGTGGCTCTGACCTTTGCTGTCCCCCATGTCTAGCTCACAAGTCCGTGGTGACATCGCTGATTCTCAGTGTGTGGCCTTTGGCATCAAGTGACCTCTAGGATGGCTGGTGCAACAGAGATTTCCTCACAGCCCCGAAGGCGAAGTTCAAGGTCAAGCTGTAGCAGGGCTAGCTCCTTTGCTCCAGGGCTTGGAGTCACCACCTTCCCTGTTTCCACAGGGCCATCCCTCTGTGTGTGTGTGTGTGTGTGTGTGCACGTGTGTGCATGTGTCTGCATCCTATTGTCCTTTTATAAGAACCAGGCAGACTAGACTGGAGCTGGCCCATGTCACCCCCACTGGCCTTACCGGCCTCCGTAAAGACCACGCCTTCAAATGCAGTCACATTCTGAGGTCGGGTGGATTAGGACTTCAATAGCCAGATCTTCGAGACACAGTCCAGACCACAATAACCCTTATCAGTAAATTAGGGGCCATGGTTGTGAGGAGCCGAGGAGTACATGATGGGCATGGCAACCTCAAGTTCTCCTGGGGGGCAGTTGTATGTCCACGTCTGTCTTTCTAGAATGTACCACTTACTGGCCAGTTTTGTTCCCCACCAGGGAGTGCCTGGGAGTGGGCCCCCAAGGGATGTTTTATCTACAGTAGGAGAGGGATCAGGATCCTGGGAAGGCCCTGGAAGTCTGTCTGCCTTGTTGGGCTCTTGTTTATCTCCTCATCCTAGCCAGTCAGGCAAAGAACTTTTTCTGGGTGCCTCCTCTGCATTATGCCGGGGTGGGGGCTGCCACGTGTATCTGCTGGCTCCCTTCCTGATGGGGGTGCTGCTTTGGTCTCAGATGGCTCAACTTGTTCAGGAAATCCCAGCATCCCCCCAGCACCCCCAGCCACCACTGCATCGGGCTGAGCCGGAAACAGCAGAGAATGAGATATGCTACAGGGATAAAGCCAGGGACGATTCTTCCTGGGGTCACTGGGGTCAGGAGCTCAGGGCAGGGCCTGTCCACAGAGGGAGGAACAGGAAGTCAGAGAGAGAGAGAGAGAGAGAGAGAGAGAGAGAGAGAGTGTGAGTGGAAGTGAGGGGCGGGGCTTCCTGTAACCCCCTGCAGAGCGCCCTCTACAGCACCCTTCTGCAGCTGCCACTGGCCAGCTTCAGCATGTCCCTGTGTGATCCTGAGGGCCTGCTTGCCATACCATCCTCCTGAGAGCTGTGTAGGAGTGTGTGTCAGGGAACGGCCCTTCTGTCTTAGTTACTTTTCTATTGCTTTGATGAGAGACACCACAACCAAGGCAACTTACAGACCGTTGTTTAATCTGGGGCTCACATGGGTTAGTCCGTGACTATCATGGCGGGGAGCATGGCAGCAGGCAGGCAGGCAGGCATGGTGCTGGAGCAGTAGCTGAGAGCTTAACACCTTGAGACACAACCACGAGACTGAGAGAAAGTTAACTGGGAATGGTGTGGGCTTTTGAAACCTTAAACCCTCCTCCAACAAGGCCACACCTTCTAATCCTTCCTAAACAGTGTCACCATGTGGGGGCCAAGCACTCCAGCATATGAGCCCATGGAGGCCATTATCATTCAAACCACCACACCTTCCATCAGGAGCCCAGTCATGTAAAACCAGCATCAATATTAAAACTAGCCGGGCGGGGGTGGCGCACGCCTTTAATCCCAGCACTCGGGAGGCAGAGCCAGGAGGATCTCTGTGAGTTCGAGGCCAGCCTGGGCTACCAAGTGAGTTCCAGGAAAGGCGCAAAGCTACACAGAGAAACCCTGTCTTGAAAAACAAAAACAAAAACAAACAAAAACAAATTAAAACTATTCTGAGGGCAGAGCCCTTCAAAGTAATCAACACACCACACTGTGCACTGGGGACTAAGCTTGCAATGCAGGGCCTTTAGGGACACCTATATAAATGTACTGGGCTTTTCCTTGTAGATGCTGCCCAGCTGAGTTCATAGGAGAGGACTGAGGGGGATGACTCCTGGGAACTCTGGCTTCATGGGAGGCTACGGCCGTTTTCTGACCCAGCTGGCCAAGGCAGGCTTTGTGGAACTGTATCTTTGGAGTTAGTCTAGGAGGCTGGTAAGGGTCAGAGTAAAGAAGCTCTCTCCCGGAGGATATGGCTTAGGCAATGGTCTGGAGGCAGGAAAGTCGAGCTTGTGTTTTGAGGGGGGACCAGAGTTGTTTTGCTGGGAGATAAAGAGGAGACAGGAAAAGCCAGGGACAGGAGGAGCCAGCAAGATTGGCATGGTGTTGGGCTGGGATGCCGCACAAAGGTGACTCAGAGGAGGTTCCTGCCCGAAGTAGCTCTCATCTTGCCAAGACCAAAGCCCTGCAGGCACCTTACCCTGGCACCTCACACTGCCAGCCGAGAGCTATGGGATAGACCCCACATTGTGCTGCACACGGGTACTTCTGAAACCACTGCTTCTCATTCTGCAGGGAGGAGAGGGTTCACCCACTGGAGCCCATCTGAATGCCAGCCCCTCACCCTGATACAAAGGGTCTGGAAGGCAGGAAATGCTGGAGGGCACGAGGGGCCTGGAGTCCTGCCCCCAGGGAAGCTTCGGGAGCCCTTGAGCTGGGGTGCTTGAGACATAAAGTGGGGGGCAGTTCTGGACTGAGAGGGTTGGAGGTTGACAGTAGCAAGCTCAGCCACAAAGGGTGGAGGTAGAGCATCAGGACTCTGCCTGCATGACCCTGGTGGAGGTAGGCAGGTCAAGCCAGCAGAGCAAGCCTAGAGGCCCGAGTGCCTTCTGTCAGCTTCCCCTGCCTTCCCGTTCAACTCTGCAGCTGGCCTCCTGGGTCAGACCCCATAGGGTGCTGAAGGTTGGTTTTCCAACCAGGTTAGGGCCTGGGTTCCTGGAGGGCGCTGTCTTTACCTGGTCCATTAGTTATCTTTCCGGGAGCTTGTCAACTCTTGTTTTTTGAAAGGTGAGTCAAAAGGAGGAGGTGTCTATTAGAGGATCTCAGTTTCCAAGGGAAATGCCTGAGCTGAATGAGGCTTCCTGTGGCTAAGAAGACATTTAAAGGTGTGTGGAACCATTCCTGGCTAGGTACTGCGTGGGGGAGGACGGAGGAGTTGCTCACTGCCCCTCTCGGTGCAGGTTCCACGTCCTTGTCTCAAAGTGGAGCCGTGCTCTGAGTCCAGCCTGGCGACGCCAGGACAAGTCTTTCCACTCCAAGTGCGGGTCACCACTGGCAGTAACTGTCAAGCCCACACACCGGAGCGAAGCGACCGTGGCGTGGCGTGCATGCTTGCGCGCGACTGTGTCCGCGGCTGCGACTGGCCGGCGGCCGCGCGTGCGCGTGGGTACGCGCGGCGAGGACCCACGTGGGTCACCCAAACAAAGACGGCGCCGCGTGATCGGACCCGCGCGCGCGCGCGAACCCGGTAGGGCGGGCTGGGAGGCGCGGGGCGGGGCGGGGCGGCGGCTGCGCAGGCCCGGGCGGGAGCGCGCAGACTCCGCGCCGCAGGACGTGAGCGCGCGACGCGGCGCCGCCTCCGCGCTCGTGGCCGGCACCCGCGGGCCCGCGTCGTCCCCGCTCCCCGGCGCCGCTGGGCTCCCGGGAGGGCGGCAGGTGCAGCGGGGCCGGGTGGCCGGCCAGGGGGGCACCGCGGCGGCGGGTGGATGAGAGTTGGCCCCGATCTCCCCGCAGGGTAAGCGGCGCGCGCGCGCGGACTCCTACACCGACCTGGGCGACGCTCGCCACGCTCTGTCCCGGCCGCCGGGCCGCGACCCTATGCGCTGTGCAGCTCGCACTCGATGGCCCACAGCGGCGACCCTGCCTTCGGGGACCGGCGCGGGCGCGCCCCGCACACACGCCCCCGGGGCGCGCGTCACGGCCACCCCTCGCGCGCACCACGGGCGCTGTGCGGGTCAGGGTCCTGCTGGGCGAGAGGCAGACGGCGATGGGACGCAGGGCCCAAACTACGGTGTGGGGGAGTCATTAGATGGGTCACCATGCCTAGGCCGCTAGCGGGGGACAGGATGAGGGCGCAGCAAATGTCGTCCTACTGACCCACTCTTGTGGGGGTGGGTGAACAGGAAAGGAGGAGGGCTCTCCAGGCCGATGTGGCTCAAGAGATGACCTGGGGGAAAAGTTGTGGGCGCTTGCTCCCTTTTCCACGCCCTGCTTTCTGTGTGGCTTTTTCCCTTTCATTTGGACATTAGCCTGTGGGATTCTGGGGACAGTTGGCACCTGACTGGAGCTTAGGCCTGTGTGTTTATTGCAACCGCTAAGGTGGGGTGCTGTGTGGCAGTCCCCAGCCTAAGCCCTCACCTGTCCACAGCGAGACTAGCACCTCTGAAGGGTGGAGAGGGGCCAGTCTGGATGTTCGTTCCCCTGTCCCTACCTGTGGCCCAGTGGTGGGGTGAGGAGCAGGCTTCCAGGGCCAGAGACAAGCTGGTACACCTCGGGGCTTCCCCATTTCCAGAGGTCGGAGAGATTCAGTTTTGGGGGAGACCTTTTTCAGGGTGGGTTCTCTTCCTTCCTTGCCTTGTGTAGATTAGGGACAAAATTCAAGTTCTGAGGTCCTGAGTCTCAGGCCTCCCCAGTGTCACTGAAGCCCAGCTAGGCAGAGGGGCTTGCTTTAGGGCCAGATCCAGGAGGAGGGTCATGGTCTGGGCTCTGTAGGGTTCGAAATAAGGGACAGTTGGAAGGTAGTTTTTCTCATGTACCTGCTCTGTGACATTGGGCAAGGCCGTGAGCATCCCCTGCCGCGGTTTCCTCATCAGTGAGTGACGAAGGCTAAGATAAGGGGATTAAAGATGATATGATCTGGGTTCCATGCTGGCCAGACACACCCTAGGTCAGGAGTCAGGCCAGGCTGTCCTGCCCTTTGCTTCTCAGGTGGCCTTACTGGACCTTCTCTCATTCTGTCACGGCCCAACCCGTTCCCAGGCCCATTTGGGGACACACAGTCTGGCCCTGTGAGGGTGTCCTATGCTAGGAGGAAACCACAACCCACAGATGCCCTCTGGGCCACCCCAACTTGGGGATCTCAGTCAATATATCTGCTCCTTCTTTTCCAAGCCTCTCTGGACGTTGACACCCCCTGCCTTTGCTAAGATACTGACGGCTGAACTCGCAGGGAGTGTGGGCTAGGTACTGATGCCTGGGCGGTTGGATGCCCGGGATCACATGCTTTGCGGACCACCATTTCCCGGCTTGTTTTCCCTCTGCCATTCTGACTGATGGTAGGGAGCGTGGCTGGCCCCACTGGTCCCAGTGATGTCTGAGTCAATGCTTGGACTTATTTCCCGTAAACTGCCCGGGGCAGTCTCAGAGTTGAGGTCTGTTTCTACACAGTCTGGGCACCTGTTTATCCCAGGCAGGCTGAGGGGCTTGGCAGGGGTGCCTTGGAAGGACCAGTGGTGTCTCTCTCCAAACCTCCCCTGTACTCTGTTATCTGTTATCCCGGCTCACCCGGAGTGGCGCCAGCAGTCACAGCGGTTGGCAGTGCCAGCAGCGGTGGCCTCTGCTGTCCTCATTCTCACCGGGCTTCACCTTCACCACCTAGAAAGAGGAGACTCAGACCTGTTTCCTGAATCAACATTTCCGCCTCACAATCGAGTGCTCGCACAATGGAAAGTGCCATTGGAGGCCCTGACATACTCTTGGCAGTGTTGACATGGCCTCAGCATAAGCTCTCTGTAAGGAGAGGATAGCAGGGAAGTTACAGATGTTTAGAAACACCAGCTCCAGCTGTGCCACATCTGGACAGAATCAGAATCCACGTCTGGAGAACCAAAGGCTCAGTGTTCTGATTGGCATCCTTGTTGGTTACTGTGCTACCTGGTGTCCCTTCCTGCTCTGGGGACAGTACGTGGAAGCCCCACCCAGTTCCCTGTGGTTTGGTAGGGTTTCTCTCTAGAAGCCTGGTCCACCAGCCTTTTATAGGATTGGGAATGCTCATTCTGGGTTGATGTATCTCCAGCCAGAGGCTCGTGTTTGGGGGTCATCCTCTCTTGGGGAGCTGGGCAGGTTCTCCTCCTGAGCGGTCCTGGCCTCTCCGCTCTGGTGTTTGGTTTTCTTTTTATATCAGGATGGGGACACTTAGTGTCTGCGGTGGCATGCACCTGTTAGTGGGAGATGCGTGTGACTGGCGTGTGGTCGGGCCACCTTTTTAAGAGTTCCTACATTCTTCCCTACAAAGTAGACTTTGAGGGTGCAGCCCGGCCCTGTGAGCAATGGGAGGCGTGTCTGTGGCTCGCTGGTGTAGGTGGCTGCTGGGACAGCCGCTGACAGCTTTGCAGTGTGTCAAAAGTGTCCGCCGTGGAGAGCTGTAATCATGAATCCAGGGAGATAAGATGGGAGCCATGTGAAGGGAGTCACAGGTGAATGCAGATGGGCTTGCTGTGAGGTAGATCCTCTTTCCATGGCCTCAGGTGGCCATTTCCAGGAAGGCCGACACCCCAGGGCTGTTTGACCATAAATGTAGGCTCTGGAAGGTTTGGTATTCAAGCCCTGTGAACTGGTTGGGGGCTTTTTGGTGACATAGTGGCTCTGGGGTTGCTGTCTCCTTGGTTTGGCACTGGTGGCTTCCTGCTTTCTCTTCATGCTGGGCAGAACTAGAAAACAGTGCTTAGGAAGGGGGTGAAAGTCCAAGTCTTCCTCAGCCAGGTGTGGCCTGGCTGCAGGGAGGAGAGGCCAGGAGTTCTGTGCCCAGCCCAGCCCAGGTGGGTGCCAGGGCCCAGGGCAACTGTACCTGGCCAGAGCCTCTGGCTGGTGGAGAAATGTCCTATAAAGCAAAAGAATAGATGTGACAGACCAGGGTTTCCCTAATTGAAGAAAACGTTCTTTTCTCCTGGGGTGTCTGCGTGTGGCCAGTACAGAAGGCCCGGGAGGGGACTTTAGGCTGTAAGTCACCGCTAATAATATTTGACATCTAAAAACCATTGTTAAGACTGTTTGGTGTTTGAGTTATAACCAGGGTTGTGATTAGACTTAAGCCTGTGATTAAAGTCCCCTGTGGTTATACAGGAAGACAGGAAGTATTGGCCTGTCTGAGAAAAAAAAAAAAATAGTAGGAGAAATCAGTCCGTCTACGCACCACCCCTGCCCTGAGTGCCTCTCAAGGATCGCCTTACCCGTGCACTTTTGCTCCTATCACCAGGTAAGGAAACCGAGGCACGGAGAGGGAGGGGCGCAGCTTGCTCCAAGTGCTGG
This sequence comes from Peromyscus californicus insignis, assembly GCF_007827085.1. Lineage (NCBI taxonomy): Eukaryota > Metazoa > Chordata > Mammalia > Rodentia > Cricetidae > Peromyscus > Peromyscus californicus. The sequence continues at coordinate 50,860,204 of NW_026294503.1, forward strand.
TGAGGTCAGTCGCAGAGCTAGGGTTTGAGCTCGCGTGGTGGCTTGTGGCACAGCAGCCCCAGGGCCCCATGGGAATCCTCCTGTAAGGCTGAGTTTAGAGGGGTCATGTGGTATTTCAAGGGACGGCGGTATCTCTCACAGGGCCTGGTGACATTCTCCTGAGAAGTTCTCGTGGTTTATTTTCGTAACTCCTGAAGGTCGTGCTGGGGTGGGCTCCATCTCACAATAAGGGTACCTCTCGTTTGCCTCCTGTGTAGAAGAAGGTGGGCTTTTCAAAGCCAGAGTCTCTCCACTCCCCCTTAGCGCCATGTCCCTGGTGGTGTCCGACAGCCTCTAGCGAGCTGTCGTGGCACCGAGTGGGCATTGTGCTCTGTCTTCTCTGGGTCACTTGGCGGTTCATACCGAAGGGACCCTGGCCTTAGGGTCCATTCATAGTTGAGCCTGGCTGTGTGGCCGGGAGGGGCCGGGGGCTCTGACAGCTGCCTCAGGGAGGGAACAGCCCGGGAGAGAGTTCGTTCTTTTCAAGTGTCTTTGTGGAGGTGTAACTCACACACCACACTACCCACCCTTTGCAGATACAATTTACTGCTTTCTAACCCATTCATAATCTTGTCAACCATCACCACAAGCTAAAGGATGTTTCCAGAATGAGGCAAGGACCAGCTAGCTGGCATCCCACTGCCTCTTTCCCCAGCTGAGGCCACCACCGTGCTAGGTTATCTGTGGATTTGCCGTCACTGGATTCTTCGTGCCCCTGCGATCACACTCGGGGTGGCTCTTGGGTCAGCTTTCCGTGTTCATTGTGGATGTGTGGTGGCAATTGTGCCTGTTGCGACCGCCCCACCCCCACCCCCACCCCACTGGTGTGGTTCACTGGTTACCGTTTGTGGACCAGTGTCTTACATTTAGTTGTGTTTGTATTTGTGGGTACCAAGTGCCACAGCCTCCGTGTGAAGGCCAGAGGAGAACTTTTGGGAGTCAGTTTTCTCCTTCTACCACATAGGTCTCAGTCCCTAGGGATGGGGCTCAGGTCGCCGGGGTCGGTGGCCATCTTGCCATCAGCCCCATACGTGGTTATTAACGATGTCCTTTGCTTGACAGGTTGTCTTCATTTTCGCCCCATGTCCTTGCTTTTGTCCCAGGACCCCATCCAGGTCTCACATATGTCTGGTTGTCCCATCTTCTTAGGCTCCTCTTGACTGTGACCCTGTCTCAGACTTTGGGTGACTTCTGGAGGAGTTTGGTGGGCTGCAGGGCTCCATGTTGGAGTCTGTATATCGCTTGGGAATCCTCTCTTGAAATGTAGATGTTTTTGTCATGATGAGTCTGGGGTGATTGATGGGTTTGGGAAGGGCCACAGCATTCTCAATGCCTGGGTTCTGTCTTTCAGTGTGACTCAACGCTGTTGGGGGTACCCCTGGCCTAGGTACAGGTGTCAAGGGGCCTCTGTGTCAAGGCCCTCCCTGCCACATTCTTTAGAAGGAATTCACAGTGCTTTCCACAACTGAGGAGCGAAAGGGACTCTGTGCTACCCCCTGAAGGGCCAAGTACTTGAATTATTTGGAATCCTGTGTGGATTTGGGAATTGTCTCTTCTTCACTTAGCTGCTTACTAATCATTGATTTCTATTCGTGTTGATGCGTATTTTACACTTCACCATGAGATTCCACTTCATATTTCCTTGCTGTTCTTTGGCTGGGTCCCATGGACACCGTATCCCTGGGAGAGCCTGAGCACTTCACTGCCGTTTGGCCCACAGGCTGCTCCAGGTTCAGCCCTGGAGTCTGCCCATTCCATAGAGGGCCCAGGTTCCTTCCCTGGAGACCAGCATCAGAAACCCAGATCTAGGAGGCATTGGCTGCTATTGGAGTTTTGTTCCTTCTAGGCCCCTTCAAATGGAAGAACAGGAAGTGCATGTGTGAACTCCCCCCCGCCCCCCCCCCCCCCCCCCCCCCCCCCCCCCCCGTGCACCTGCATATGTCCATGAACACACATCCATGCATGGCCATCTGCATCTATAACAGAGGAACTGTGTTCACAGATGACCAGCTCCGGTCTGGTCACCCCATGGATGGTTCTGGTCTCTTTTCCTTGTGGGTCAATATCATTCCATTGTAGCAGCATGGAGCTAGGCTCTCTCTCCCTTAGCCACTCATGTGCTTAATCCTTCAGTGTTAGAATTCACAAGGGGGGATCAGAGCTGTTACCTTGCAGTGCTCAAGGAGAGTTTGCCAACCCAGAGCCTTCCCAGCCCACACAGTGGGTATGCACTTTGGACCTGCAGAGCCTAGGGAGGGGCAACCACCTCCCCAGAGATGCTTCTGTGACTGGTTCTGTGATGGGAGGGAGAACAAGGGGGGTAACTGTGTGTGGAGGGACTTCCCTGCTGTGCTCAACAGCCTGGCTGTGGGATGGGCACAGACTGGGACATTCCTTTGAATTGTCAGAGTGGGGCCCCACTTTCGAAGGAATCCCCATAGTCTGGCTGTCGGCTGGCTCCTTTGTCGCTCAGAGATCTTTGACTTTAATCCTGGCTGGGTCTGTCTCCTCTCTGCCTCTGAACTTGCCACTTCAGCAGGGAGGAGTCTTTGAATGGTTCCCTGAGCACAGAAGGTACACCTGCTTACCATTCCCGGAAGTGCCACACATGCACCCTGGCCTCCCATGGCGGGAAAAGGGAACAGAGTGGGCACTCCATCTTTGCTGACTTGGGCTTTGCTTGGTTCCATTTCTTTAGAGTGGGCTCGATGGTAGTCACTGCCCTGTCCCAGTTCAGGTCATCATCAGCGGGTGCCTGTGGCAGGGTAGGGGGGGGATGCACGCACAGAGCTTATTGAAACAGAAATTGTGTAGGTTGGAAGTGAGCTGGGTGCAAGCTGAATGGATGGGTAGGTACGGTTAGACAGGTCCCAGACCTGATGAGGGGCCTGAGAGCAGGGCTGAGGGATGCTGATGTTTCGGAAGAAAGCTGCCACCTGAGCAGGCTCAGGAGATGCCTGGATAGCGCCTCTATTTCATATTGCTGTCCCCTTGACTGAAGTGGGACAGGATGCTCAGAAGACTCTGGGCTGGGCGCAATGACACTGTTCAGTGGTTGGTTGGGATTCTATTTTCTGCGTGATGTAGGCTGAGCCCTGTGTGTCCAGGGGTAGATGCCACCCCTATCCCTGATGAACATGGAGGTAATAGAAGGGATGGGGTGTGTGTATGTGATCTGCACTGTCTACACTCGCAGGGAAGGGGATGCACACTGGTGTCTATACATGTTGACTTCTGTTTTCTCTATAGTTTTTTTTTTTTTTTTTAAGGATCTTAGAAGGATTTTTTTTTCCTCCCACTGTTGAATACTGATCTAGTGGGAGAGCTTCTGGTTGCACTTTAAGAAGCCCTGGTTCAGGCCAGGCAGTGGTGGCGCACGCCTTTAATCCCAGCACTCGGGAGGCAGAGGCAGGCGGATCTCTGTGAGTTTGAGGGCAGCCTGGTCTACAAAGTGAGTTCCAGAAAAGGCACAAAACTACACAGAGAAACCCTGTCTTGAAAAACAAAAACAAAAACAAAAACAAAACAAAACAAAAAGAAGCCCTGGTTCAAAAGATTCTAGCTTCATCTGCATACCCAGCCTTTTCTCTGGACATGTTTATCAAGGACCTGCTCCATGCTGGACACTAGACAGTACTGAGTGTCACCACTGTCCTTTGGGGGCCTGTGGTGGAAGAATGGCGGCCTGTTGCCTGAGAAAGCAGTCCTGGTAAGCATGGCTGTGCTAGTGAAGGTCTGTGGTCCTTCATGGAAGGTACCTGGTTGTCCTGTTCCTCAGCCCAGGCAGATTGCTGAGGCATGTAGCACAGAGGACACTTGGGATGGGACCCATGATGTCAGGCAGGCATACTACTCCGGGTGGTCCATTGAGTGGACAGTTTGGTATTTAAAACTCTGAAGCTCAGGGTGGAGAGAAGACTCAGGGGTAAAGAGCACTCACTGTTCTAGCAGAGGATCTGGGTTCAGTTCCCAGCACCACATGGCAGCTCACAACTGTCTCTAACTCTAGTTCCAGTAGATCTGATGCCCTCTTTTGACCTCTGTAGGTCCACGTATGCATGCAGGCAAAATACTCATACACATAAAATAAAAATAAATAAATCTTTAAAAAAAAAAAAGAAACCTCAAGTTCTTAAAGAAAAAAAAAAGACAGATAACTAGATGACTGGGCATGTGTCCCCAGAAGGCTCAGGCAGGAGGACTGAGTTCAAAGTCAGCCTGGGCTACACCGGGAGACCCTGTCTCAAAACAAAATTCAGTGAGCCGCAAATGTAGCTCAGTGGTATGGCCGTCGCCTACCCTATATGAGGCTCCATGGTTCAATACTCAGCACAGACTAAAAATAAATAAATATGTCCGCACAACGTCAGTGTCACAGAACGTTTTCTGTTTTCAGAAGAGGCCTGCTTCAGCTAGCTGCCCCAGGAGTGGCTGCAAAGCCACAAGCTAAAAGGCATTTCTTGGCTCGCTCTGTGCCCATCGTTTGTTTTTCCACAGACTTCTAACAGGATGGATTAATCCATGCCCCAGAGAAGTTTTCAGTCACGTACAAGACCCTTCTGGGTTTTGATGAGCCAGGAACTTGGGGAAGGGACCCCGAGCCAGAGGAGATGATTTTTATTTTTTATTTTATTTTATTTTATTTTTGTCCCTAGCCACGGCTAGGCATAGAGGGAGGTGTATGAGTCATTTCACAAGTCGGAGAAGTGGAACCTGAGGTTGGAGTGTGTGTGGGCATGGTTGGGAGGCTGGCTGGAAGCCCAGCTGTCCAGAGTGACACCCCTCAGCATAGGAGAAAGCTACGCTGTCTGTGCCCTAGAGAGCCTCAGACTGTGCCTTTTTTGGGGTCCCATTTTAGCTTCAGTGGCTGGTTTCTGGAGCGTGCCCCTTCCTCACCCATTTTACCCATAGTTAATGGTCAGGGGTCTGATAGAAGAAGGGAGGGGCCATGTGTGTTTCTCAAGGCAGTGTTGAGAGGTGGCCAGGGGTGGGGGTGGAGGGAGCTGGAAGTGGGGATGGGGATGGGATGGAGGTCAGAGGTGGTGTGGCCTTAAAGAACGTGGAACAGGCAGGCTTCGTAGATCCTGGATTAAGAAAGAAGGTGACATTTTGTTCAACAGCTTGCTGAAGAGTGCAGGGGTGTGTGAATCACTTCAGAAAGCATTTCCGTCAGAAGGTTTAAATACAGTTGAGAAGTGGGGGGAGGGTGTAGAAGGAGAGGGGGGGAGAGAAGAGTGGAACGGAGGCGGTGGGGGGGGGGACCTCACAGGTGCTAGAGGTAGAATTCAGAGGGATGACATATATTAGTGTCTGCTGTTGGTCTTCAGGGCCACTGCCCAACGGTGGGAGCGGCCCACGTGTGACTTTACCACACACGTAGTTGTCTTTGTAGAGAGGAAATGAAGCATGAGTCAGCCACCGCAGCACCAGGGTGGAGCCCCAGGAGGATGGCCTGGATGGCCTCCTACAACCCCCCACCCCCACCCCCGCGCGCGCGCCCTGCTGGGAACCCCACTTCCCTCACTGGATTGGATGCCAATAGCAAGAGACAAGGGCCTGGTCAGGTGGGGCACCAGGGCAGAGAAGGGACTGAAGTGGGTGGTGTCTGGTCCTCTGGGTTCGGGAGGTCAGGCTGTGTCGGGCTTGGTCCAGGCCATCTGAGCACTGCCCTCTGAGCTGGACATCCAGAACTGTGACTTGCAGAGTGGATGGCCCTGGGGACTAGATGGGATTCCCTGGGAGGGGCAGGCCCTGTGGTCCAGGTCTGCTAGTTCTAAATCTGCACAGGACAGTAAGTGCCAACAGGTGACAGGTGCCTTATGTAGCTGTTAATTATCAGGGTTGGGGGTGGGGGCAAAGGCCAGCCCCCGGAGAGGAAGGCAAGCATTCCAGCCCCTTGAGACCAGCAAAGCTGTGTGGATGAGGGGAAGGCTGGCTGCCTCCCAGCATAGCCCTGGGTGGGTGCTCTGTTTAGATTGATGTATGTGGAGTGGAGCGGGGTGGGATGCTTATAAGCAGGAAAAGGGGAGCTGGGCTCTGGCCAACTACTTTGTGGGCTTTTAAAAGCCCCAGCTGACCTCCTGCAGCCACATAGCCAGCTCTGCACTTCAGGACGGGCCATCTACAAATGGGCCTGGGGGTTGGGGTCCTCAAAGCTGTAAGTTGCCAATCATTCCTCTGACCTACTGCTTAGCCTGCTCCGGGTCCTCCAGCCCTGGGCCTCTCCCTTTTCCCACCCTAGGGTACTATAGTGACATTTCCCCTGCCCCTACATCCCTGTCACTTGGACTAGGCCTTGGTGGTCCTACAAGGTGTGGGGAAAGTATTGGATTGGATGAGTCTGGGTGGCAACCGCTGGCCCTGACTGACCGCTGCCAAAGCCCTCTGCCCTAAGTCATGCCATGGTGGTGGGGCCTGGAGCAAGTGGCTGAGCCTCTCTGAGTGTCTCTCATTTTTTGTCCCGAGTGAGGTCCGTGACCACAGAGTGCTTGTAGGCACTGAGATGTCATGTGGAAAGTGCCCACCCAAGCAGAGTCAGCTGTGAGACTGTGTAAAGCCTGGGTCTACTGCCTGGTGGTCCATAGCCATCCAGGGCAGCTGCTGGGTCGAGCAAGGTGCCTGCTACAGTGCTGTGGAGGTGAGCCCTGTGGAGGTGAGAAGTGAGGGACCTTCTTCCGCAGCAACCGAAGCCATGGAACCTCCATAAAAGAAGAGTCCTGGTTGCTGGGGAGCCCTGGATGTTAGGGAGCTCCGGATAGCAGAATCTCTGCCCCAGGTAGCCTAAGGGCAGATGGCAGTATGGGGGTTGGTTGATTGGGCTGGGGGAGGGAGGGATGCCTGAGGCTGCCCAAGGCAGAGAGTGGGTGGGCAGTTCTGTAATAGTAACTGCAGGGGGGCCAGAGGGTGCATGGAGGAGGCTGCCATCCCCCCCACAATGACCCCCAAAGGTGCCGTGTGATCTCCACATTGCAGATGAGGAAGTGGGTGTCAGAGAGGCCCCCAACCTTGCCTTCTGGCAAGGCCCACACTCCTGACATGCTGTGACCCACCTGGTTTGTGTATTTCCAAAGGTCAGTCCTGGCCTCTTACTCTTGGGCACTGGTCTTGAGGAATAACCCTCAAGTCTTTCGATGTCACCCTTTCCTCAGGCTTTTGGGTGACCCCCCCCCCACCACCACCAGGGGCATCCCTGCAGGTCCCCTTGTATCTGCCTGAACCTCTTTCCCCTTCCCGCCCTGGGGAACCTCTTAGCAGACAGCGTCTGCTTGGTAGGTAGACTGTCACATAATCTCCCATTCCTTCCTAGGACCCTCCCACTGCTTGTCACCTGTGGCACGCTGTGTTTGATGGTAGGTGACCTGCAGGACTGGTTTAGAGAGGTCAGGTTCCTTCCCCAAGGCCAGATAACCAGAAAGCTGTGAGGGCCAGAGCTCCGAAGCCAGTGTGTGTCCCCACTGCTGACCTGAGTGGCTGAGCCAGAGGCTGGTGTAGACCCGAGGCTGCCATAGAACTTACTCTGGAGGAGAGGAGGGATTCTGGGAGATGCTCAGCCACCAGTTCCAGATGCCACCACTGACATGACCTGGGGTAAAAGGACTTTACCGATGTAAACCTGGATGCACCAGAACTTCCCAGCCCATTCAGACCTTTGTGAGTTATGTCCCACGGAAAGGCCATCCCCAGCCCTCACCATTGAGCCAGGCACAGTCAGAGGCGTCAGGTGACACTGATGGGCTATCGGGGCTAGCCCCAACCTGAGGACTGGCCAGTTTGCCACCCTTTCTTCCCATTGCAGCAGACGCCACAAAGGCAGGTGCCTCCTCCCCTCTGTTCCTAGCAGTTGGCTGAGGGCCTGGGACAGACATTGAGGACACTGTAATGTCTGAGGAGAACCCACTGGTGCCAGTTGCCTGAGTACAAATCCTGTCCCCAGGGCCTGGCTCAGCAGGCCACCAGGGCTTGTCTTGGCTGTGCAACAGGTCTGGTTGAGTCTCTGTAGGATCCTGTTGCCAGGGGATGGAGGCCAACTTCCCCTGTCAAACCCCATCCCCAACCGCTTACTTAATTGACAAATAAGTATTGTTCCTTTAAGGTAGGCGAGGGTGTATTTTTTCCCCCCTTTTGTAATTGAGTATTTAATGGTAGGATTGAAAATAGTCCAGGGTGTTGCTGCTCTGACTCAGAACGCTGCACTGGGGCCTTGCTCATTCATCTCGGGATTGGCTGACTGCATAGGCCTGGGGGTGTGGGGAGCCTCAGCCCCTGCACTTGTCAAGGCACGCCTCCGACTGTAAGGGACTTCAGGTCCAGTGGTTTACATGGATGCTGTAATTGGTTTTCACTTCCAGGATGCACCAGCCTGCAGGAGGCCAGCTGCTGGCTTCCAGCCTCATCGCCCGCCACCTCTTCCTGATATGGGAGTTCCTTCTGCTGTGTTAGGTGTGAAGGATCTCAGCAGCCGAATGAACTCATTATGACCCATTTAATCAAGTATCTCGGAACCACTTACACGAATATTTTGTCCTAAATTCCGTGTAATTAGAAGATAGAAACGCCCGCTCGGCCATTATTTTGGTTCACCAACATAACCTAAATTAGAGCTATCTCTGCATGTGTTTTCAAAAGAGGAGAGTGTTTGAATAACCATGAAAGGGATTGATTTTTATCTACCGTGCTCCCACATGCCGGAGAATAATGGAGTTGCTTAAGTAACACGGGAGCTTGTTACCTCTGTTCGATTTGTTGGTGTTTTCTCTTTTCCAGGAGCACAAAGGAAATCTAACTGGAGTGTTACAAACTCCGACTTGAGGGACCCAAGGTTTTTCACTGGTTCCTCACCAGTGTGTTCTTTGTCCCCAGACCTTGAGGGTGAACATCTGCCTTCTTGGAATGCTCTCACAGCAGGCAGTCTCCAGTCTCCACAGGGCGTTGAAAGTGAGGCCAGAAGTGAGGAAAGGGGATGTGTGGCACTTTCTGCTGTTTTCCAATTGCCTCACACTTGTGGGGCCTAGCCCATGTGAGGGCAAGTGGTGACTCCCTCCCTCCTGCCCTCTGAGGAGTGCCCACAGGGCAGGTGTAGGTGAATCCACCTAGAGTTGCCCAGAGTGGTAGGGCAGGTCTTTAAGAAAGAGATTGGGAGCTGGGCGGTGGTGGCACATGCCTTTAATCCCAGCACTCAGGAGGCAGAGGCAGGGGATCTCTGTGAGTTTGAGGCCAGCCTGGTCTACAAAGGGAGTTCCAGGACAGCCAGGACTGTTACATAAAGAAACCCTGTCTTGAAAATGGCCCCTCAAAAAGAAAGAGATTTGGGCCTGGGAAGATGGCCCCGGGGGGTAAGGTGCTTGCCATGCAGGTGTGAGACTGGAGCACGGACCTCCAGCACCACATACATGTGAGAGGGAACAGAGCCTGCCTGGAATTCCAGTGGGCAGGAGGCAGAGACAGGACCTCGAGCAGCTGGGTGGGGTGGACTAGCCAAATCAGTGAGCTGTGGGTTCAATTGAGCAATCAAAGAAGACACCCAGAGTCAAACTCTGGCCTCTATGTGCTCAGTACATACCACAGCTTGTCTGGAGAGTCTGGCGCCTGCCTGGTCAGCTTTCCTCCCACCTCGCTGGCCCCACTCCCTGCTCCTTCTTGCTGGGGAGAGGCAAACATGGTCTCCTCAGACAGGGCTGGTTGGGTGAGGGAAAGAGAAGAGCATTTTAGGCCAGGACAGGTGTAGAAGCCTGCAGATGGAGGAACCAGGCCTGTGTAGGCATGCTTGGGGTGGATGGCCTGAGGCGTTAAGTGGGGAGCTGAAGGGTCAGAGGGAAGCTTCCAGGTCTCTTGGGACTCCAGGCAGAGGAAGAGATGTTCTCTGGGTCAGGAGAGACCTTGCAGGCAGCTATAGGCAGGGCAAGGTATTTCAGGAGACACAGCAAAGTTAGACGCAGGGCAGTCAGCCCTGATGGGACTGGAGGCCTGTGGCTCTTCTGGTCCCTCATGAGGCAGCATCTCCTGGGAACTTCTTCCCTTAGGGGAAAGTTGAGACCCCCCAAAATGCAAAGGCATAAGGAACCAGGCTGGGAGGGAGTAGGCGGGCTTTCAGGCTCCCTACTTTGCCGTCCTGTGGCCCTCTGCTGATGTGTGTACACACACCAAGCAACTAGGACCTTTTGGTGTGGATCTAGCTCCAGCTCCATTTTTCCTGTGCCCATCTGCTACGCGTCACACAGCCGTGGAGCAGAGGAGTGAGAGATGCAGGCTTCTGTACCCCCAGCACCAGGCCCAGAAAATGTCCCCTTCCCTGTGTCAGAGTGACACCGACTCATGGGAGAACTTCACTCTGCTCACAGCACCTGGAGCAGCCCAGAGGTGATCTGGGTGTGTGGTATCAGCCAGCAGAGCAGGTTTTTTAACCTAATTGCTTTCCAAAGCAAATATCTCTTCCCACTCTGGCTTTCTGCTCTGTGACTCTCTTTAATGCCACATGAGATGGGAACACCGTCCCCAACACACACACACACACACACACACACACACACACACACACACACACACACACACACACACACACACCTGCATGGCCCGTTGTGTAGAATACTATCCTCACAGTGTAACAGCCATCATCTTCAAACACTGGCTGGGACCACTTCTAAGAGACCCCTGAGATAGGACCTATTGACTGTTGGCATTCCCTTATAGAAGGGAGTAAGGAGAGCCATTGGACCCTACTCTGAGATTCCAGCCACTCCTGTGCTCTCCAGCCAGCTCTGTGTAGGATTTTTGCCCCAGTTCCAGGTAGCCTTGTAGTCTGGGAAGGGGCTATAGTATATTGGGGACGGAGGGTTAATTCTAGGGGGATTCCACCTGTTCAGCTATGGGGAAGTCACCATCCATGCTGAGCTAAGACTTTCCAGTGTGTGGCTGTTTTGGGGTCACCCATGCCCTGTGAGCCCAATAAACTCATTGGTTCCTCAGGCTGGACATTGGTGGAGTAGTACTTGGGTCTGTCGTTGGTGCTGTATCTGTGGGGAACAGACATTTGGTTATGTCTTCCCTAGAAAAAGTTTATTCAACAACCCTTTCTTCTCAACCATGGCAGGCTATGGACCTGGAAAAATGAGCTGACACCTGATATTCTGGGCCAGTGGCCCTTAGGGACACTGGTGTCTTAAGGGCAGAGAATTATGGATTTTGAGTGGAAAAGGGGACTTCTGATTGAGACACTTCAGTCCTTGTGGGGCATCGGCCTCTGCACAGACATGGGGGACCCCTCTTCCTTCTCCACACCCCTGGCCCTTCCCATAGCCCCCTCCTAGCTATGAGAGGAAATAACTGTGTCCTGTCAGGAGGCCAAGAGAGGAACATTTAAAGAATCACAAAGCTTGTACCACATGGCAGGTGGCTACCCTGTCTGCAAGGTAAAGGGCAGAGAGACACATGGTTCGTTAGGGATCCATGGCTAGTGCATTCTGGGTTCTTCAGGTTCCTGACCCTAAATTAATTACCCTTTGGATACCTCGAATACCTCACTGCTCATCCAGGGGATGAAGAGGTGGACATCGGGAGTGGGCAGGAGCTGGCTGTGGGGTGTGCAGAGGGCTCCTCATGTCACCGTCCTGATGATAGTTCTGGTACCCTGCACATCGAGGTGGCTTGCTGCACTCATGGTCACGGCCCCAGATTGGCACCTCGAGGGGAAGTCAGAGGCCACTAGACTGATGTTTCTCTCTACTGCCGGTGCCTGGGCCGATGATGAGGACATGGTAGCAGGCCCAGCTCCATGCCTCCTGTAAGGACTCTAGTTGCGCTTTGGAAACCCAGGGAGTGGAGTTAGCCAGTTAGATGGCATTTCTGAGTTGGACATGCAGAATTTCTGCAGGTGTGCATGTGGCATGATGACATGTGTCACCTGGTCCAGCCTTGAAGTAGGACCCTTGACGAAGGACCATGTGAAGCATGAAATAGTGTTGTACCCATCCCCTCTGGGAGTGGAGGCGGCTACCTCTCTGGCTTCAGGGTGTGTGTGACCAGCCCAGCTTTTTTGGTCTTCCCATTTCAACTAACTGGTGGGCAGGATTGATTGAGCGATTTATTTATTTGGCCTTTGGAATTGGGAGGTGAGGCTCCAGGCATTCTCTTGGCATCCTGAGACCTTTTCCTCATGGTGCCCCACTACCTCCCCTTGTAAGGTTTCCTTGCCTCACGTTTGACTCAGCTGCTGTCCCGTCTGGTGGAAGACCAGGAGCCTCCCTTCTCCACATTTCTCATGAACCTGTTCATCCGGCCCAGCTAGGTCTTCACGTCTGCTTTCTTGAGACCTGCCCTCCCCTGGGACTTAGGGCCAGACCTTTGGGCTCTGGGCTCTTGGCCCGGAGGGCTGTGAAGTGGCCGTGCTGCGGGAGCAGGAGCTGTCCCTGCCGGAAAGAGAGAGAGGAGGCCTCCTCAGCCTGGCGCCAGGTGTGGCCTTGGAGCTGCGGTGCGATTCTGGAAGGAGACATGCCAGGAGGCAAGGCTGTGTTACAGTTGGATTTTCATGCTTCAGAGCTCGGGTTTTCCCAGGCGGAGAACAGTCTTAACCCCGAGGCCTGTGGACATGAGACAATGTGGTGAGTTTGGGTGTTGTTGGCGGAGATCTCTCCTCCCCTGCCTTCCCCTTTCATTCTGGCTGATCTTCATGAGTAGTTTTCATTGGGACAAAACAAATGCACTTTTTTTTTTTTTTTAAATCTGAAGTTACTGTCTGTGACAAGTTTACCTGAGACACGGGGTTTATTCTGCTCCAGCTGCTGTTCGTCACCTGCCTCTGCCTGCAGAATTTGTCTTTTGAAGCCGAGAGCTGCCCGTTCTGGTCAGATGCGTTTATTTATTTATTTAGTTGGTTAGTTTATTTATTTAGTTAGTTGTTTAGTTTACTAGGGTTTGGTGTGGTGGCCTTTTTCTGGTGAGATGTGGATGACTCTTAAGATGTTTGGGCTCCTCTTGCTGCTGTGAAGAGTGGAGCCAGGGGATAAGGTTGTTGGAGGGAGAGGCAATGGGGGTGGGTGGAGAGAGAGTAGAGTAGAGAGGGGGTGGTGGTAATGGTGGAAGGAGGTGTCAGCTTGCAGCTTGTCGCTGGGCTCTAATTATAGAAGGTTCAAGACATGGTCCAGGTAGTCCTGGCTAGTCCTGGTCTGGATCTATATCCATGATATGATATGAGCTGCTCTTTCTCCTTTTTTAAATTAATTAATTTTTTAATTTTATGTGCATTGATGTTTTTGCCATGGGTGTCGGGTCCCCTGGAACTGGAGTTACAGACAGTTGTGAGCTGCCATGTGGGTGCTGGGAATTGAACCCGGGTCCTCTGGAAGAGCAGCCAGTGCTCTTAATCACTGAGCCATCATCTCTCCAGCCCCGAGCTGCTCTTTCGTCTTTACTTTGGAGCTCTGCAACATTGTAGAGCTTTGGATTTGCCAGCTGCTGGGTCCTGGTTTGTGGATGTTCTGGGTGTAGGGTGAGGTATGTCGGGTCGGTCAGTTCCTAGCAGGAACCCATCCCAAAAGCATAGGATGGGGGAACCCTCTGGTGATAGGGCCTTGGTGCAGCGCTGGGCTCCTGGAGAGCAGGATTACTTGAGACGGAAACAGGAGCTGAAAGTCAAGGCCACAGCTGTGTGGACTCAGGAGACTCAGGAGATCTTGAAGCACCAACCCTTGCCAGCTCTCAGGCTGATTTCAGGCTGGGACTGAGGGAGGAATGAATGACCCAGGGGAGGTGTGTGTGGAAAATCCTGGGGACAGGAAATGGGAAGGTCAGGCTGTGGATTTGGCATACACTGAGATGGTGTGAGGTCAGGTCAGCGTGGTCCAAGACCTGAAGAGAATCCAGAGCATACAAGCTGTAGACCCTTGGGAGATCTTTGCCTCTAGGGGTGCAGGGCAGGTCTTTCTCCTGTTGAGGGGTGTTGAACTGCGTGGGTGTGGGCCTCGGTGCACTGGGAGCTGCATACTGTGGGATATTGATGTAGAGCTGGCTGTTGGCTTTCCCATCTAGGTAGTCACCTTGTTAAAGAATTAATACTGCCTAGCGCAGGATTACCTGGCAATCCAAATTTAACCAATGCACATTGTTCTTTCACATAAGACTCTGTGCTCTGGGAAAGATGGGAACATTCCAACCCTCAGTCCCTTGCAGTGAGATAGCCCCACCTACCTCTGGGTTGCTCCATCCTGGCTTTGGCTGGACAAAGGTGTGGGTGGGTGTCTAATAGGCCTTGCTGGGCAGGGATTTCCCATTGGGGGGTGGGGTTTCTCCTTGCCAGCAAGTTAGCCTCCCAGCTGTGTCTGGCCACCAGCGACCTTTCTCTCTGTAGCCTGGACTGTGCCTGGAGAGCTTGCTACTTATGAAATGAGTGTCACTGAAGCGCTGACAGGAGAGGAGATAGTTTAAATGAGACTGTCTCCTGTGGTTATCCTTCACCTTTGTTCGTATTTAGAATCCACATGTTAAAGGAATTGGAGCTAAAGCTGACCTCCACACAAGATGCAAAAGGCTGCCACTCCACACTTACCAAGGGACAGAGAACTGCCAGACTCAGGGCAGGTGAGGATCTTATGTCCCATAAACCCCATGAAGAGTTTATCTAAATGTTTATTATTTTTAATAAAAACTCAGGAATCAAATATCGGGGTAAAAACCTGATTGATCAGAGAAGTGGCTGAGAAGCAATCAATGATCTTCCTCTCTCTCTCCTTCCCGATCAAAACAGGCCTGTGAATCTTTCTAAGCCCCTCCCTACTACTTCCTGTGTCTCTATATGTATCCAGGGTCCTCCAAAACCTCTGGGGCTAACCTGCCCCCTGATTGAAGGTAAAACTTTATTCACAGTCTTGGAGTGTCACTGTGCCATCAAATATCCTGCAACGTTTCTCTCTGTCTAAATAAAAAAGAAAGTTTTTTTTAACTCTGATATAATAAAACTATTTACAATAAGAACAATTATCAGGTAAGAATTACATTCACAATGTCCAGCCTATCTGTATTTGGCAAATTTGGAGAAAGTATTCTATTATTTATCTTATCTTGGTGAGTTCAGAGTTTTATACCTAAGCTACTTTCTATCATAACTTGTATTACCAACCTAAAAATATCTTTTTAGACCTTAAAACATATTCTTACATAAACAACTTAAGCTTTTATATCTCAACCTTTGCATATCTTTTGAGTTTCTTTTCTGAATTTGGAAACAAGGGAAACTGTAACTATAACTATCTGTTCTTCAGCCCCGTTAGAGGCCCGGGAAGGATATAACTTTACCTGAGAAATCAGGAAGTACAGAGCAAACAACTTCCAAAACTACAGAAATGACAGGGACAGCTGGCTGCCTGGACAGTCACCCGTTTCCTCTGCAACGGTGGGGCATCCGTCTTTGGCCTACAGGCCTAGACTATCTGAAAGGCTTCTGTGAAGTAGGAATTGTGAAGGACTGTCTTGGCAAAGTTTAGCAGTCTCCTTTTGTGTCCTGGTTGTCCATTTTGGACAGCACACTGTCAGCAGTGGAGGCAAGGGCAGTTTCTTGCCCAATGGCTAACTAACTTTGCCACAGTGAAAGCAAACTCCATATGGAGGTTCTTTGATGACTATCATCCTCTTTTGAAGTAAATTGGTGCTGCCAGGAGCAGATGTGTCTCACTGTCATGAAAAGCCTTATGTTACTAAAACATCTTAAATGCCATATTCAGTAGGTCTCTGAAGTGTTTGAAGATCATCCATCTATCTAAAATATGTTTGTTTGACCTTGAAAACATACCTAACCTGGCCACAAATTTCATCGTTATAGATGACTAGCTACTAACCTGCATTTCTTAATTATCCTAAATAGTCTGTAATAATAATTTTCAAGGACTAGAACTTTATATTACATTGTTAAATGAGATGCATAGGTATAATCCCTTAAACAAGAGAGGAAATGTATACACAGTATAACAAAAATAACCTTAAATTTGTATCAATATACAAAAATACCTTAAACAAGAGTGAAAACATATACAGTGTAGAAAAATAACCTCAAATTTGTATCAGTATACAAAAATCCATACCAATGTAAAATATTTAAGACTAGTAGTTGCTTTTTTTTTGTTTGTTTAAAAGTAGATTCAACAATCCATTCTTTTTTTTTTTTTTTTTTTTTTTTTGGTTTTTTTGAGACAGGGTTTCTCTGTGTAGCTTTGGTGCCTGTCCTGGATCTCACTCTGTGGACCAGGCTGGCCTCGAACTCACAGAGATCCGCCTGGCTCTGCCTCCCGAGTGCTGGGATTAAAGGCGTGCGCCACCACCGCCCGGCCCATCTTTTTTTCTATTATTTCTGTATCCCCCCTTTTTCCTTTCAGAAGGAGATCCCTGAATCTAATCTATTTTGCTTAGTTTCCTCCCTGACCACGACCAATAACAATTTGCAACCACCCTCCCCCAAATGTTGAAAAACATCCATAACTCTCCAAAAGGCCCCAAACCCTACCTTTTGGGAATGTGGTTGTCGTATTCTTAAAATTACTTTCTTTTGTCTGGGGGCAACGGCACCTTTGGGGGACTCTGAGAAAATTGAGATAATGGTCCAGTCTTGGGAGAGCTGGCTGTTGTCTAGTCTCGGTGTGATGGGAACGTGCAGGGCTTATCTGAAGTCCTGGCTGGGTTAGTCTGTTAGGCTGAACTGCCAGATGGAGAGTTTATCTAAATTTTTTATTATTAATAAACCTTGGGAGTCAAATATCAGGGTGAAAACCTGATTGGTCAGAGAAGTGGCAGGGAAGCAACTAGTGACCTCCTCTCTCTCTCCTTCCCCTATCCAAAAAGCCTGTGAATCTTTCTAAGCCCCTCCCTACTACTTCCTGTGTCGCTCTATATGTATCCTGGGTCCTCCCAAACCTCTGTGGCTAATTCTGGTCAGCTACTTGCTAACTCTGCCCCCTCAAGGTTAAACTTTATTATCAGTCTCGGCGTCTCACTTCAATCAAATATCCCATAATAGTCCCACAATTTTTTTCTTGTTTGGGGGATCTTTAATGCTCTCTTTCCTTTGGTTTGAACTTGAATCAACAACTCTGTGGCAACCTAGAGTGCAGATGTCTTTCCCCACAAGACAGGGCTGTTAACCCGTCTCTGCCCATGTCTGCCTACATTCCAGCCTTTACCTCAAACCTTCTGTAAATCGTAAGATCACATGTGTGGGGTTTAGATTTCTTTGTCCCTCTTGTTCAATCACTCTGAATAAACCCATTGCTCTTTGCCAGTTTCCATTTCCTAATTTCATTGGGATATAGGGAAACTGAGGCAGGATGTTTATGGGCCAAAGTGCCCTGTAACAGGCAATGGGTAGGGGTTCTATGGACAAGTCCCGCTCTTTATTCATAAAACATTCTTCTCAAACTGTTTTTGGAAGTTGACTGTTTCCTGCCCAGTTACTTAAGGCTAGTCAAAACTGTGCCCACCATAATATGCTCCCACTGACATTTTAACAGAATTTCCTGAAGTTGCCGCCCAGAGCTGTCATCTTCTTCTGCTGGCTGCATCTTGAGCCTGTCTAGGGCTTGCCCCCATGTGAGGAGTCATAGGGTGAGAAGGGTAGGCATGGAGCTGCCTGGGGTATCAGGCCAAGGTCTCTGGCCCCCCACTTTGCTTATTGCGGCTTCTTCCTGTCTCATCTCCGGCCTCATCCTGGTCCACATCCATTCTGTCTCCCAGGACGGCTGTACTTCCCACCTCCTATATTGCACTGCCCCTTTTCAAAAAGGCTAGATTTCACTTACAGTTGCGGTTGCTGTCTCCAGAGCCAGCTGGAGAGTGGCAGCCCCTCACAGTGGGCAGGTAATTGGTGATGGAAAGAAAGCATGGGGTCTTCGCTGAAAGGGAGGGTGCTGGATGTAGGGCTTGGGCAGATGCATAATGCAGGCAGTAGAGAAGAGTGTGGGAGAGAGCGCGGTGCTGGGGAGCAGGTGCACCTGAGCAAGCCACATGGCTGAGTGAGGAGCCCACACAGGTACCCCACACAGGTGTATGAGCCCACAAAGGTGTGCAGGTACCGCAGGACTGCTGGGCGCTGAGGATAAGAGGTTCATGTGGACTGTGGGAGGCAGGGAGGACTTCCTGGAGGAGAGGCCTTGTGTGGGAAGGCAGGAAGAAGAGGCAGTTACGCATAGCAGGGGTTCTGGAAAATGTGTGTTCTCATAGGGCTGTCAGTGTAATGTCTGTCTACTGTTGTGTGCAGGTGGTGACATGGACAATAACCAGAAGTCTGGAGGGTCCACCTACCCTTCTGGGTCTCCACCCTTGGCCTTCACGTAGGGGAGGAGCAAAGACATGCTGTGGTTAGGAGGGTGAAGGCTCATGAGCACTGGCATGAGGTCCACGGGGTCATGAGCCTGTGGTGTGGAGGCCTGAAGCATTGACCAGGAGGAGGACGCTGTCCTGTCTCGCTGGCGCTGTGTTCTGTTTCTTGGTAATGGGCGGGGCGGGTGACTTCAGTCAGGTAGATACATGAGGATGAAGTTGGGTCACTGAGGACCTGGAGGTGTCCCAGCTGTGTCTTGCCTTCCCAGAAGCCCTTATGCACAGTGATCTCGGGTCAGGACAGGGAGGTACCCTGGCCATGACACTTTCTCCACCCCCTTAGTTTCCATCCGGGCATCATCTGTTTTTGCCCAAGCCACCTGCTGGCCTCCAGGCTTACACCCACCTTTCCTTGGCCTCACCCCTGGGTGCCAACTTCTCCCAGGCTCTGCCTATCGGCGTGTGTTGTGGACGGTGGCCACTTGCTGAGCCAACCTGAGCTGTGTCCTTCTTGACAGGACATTTAC
The DNA here is from genome assembly GCF_007827085.1 of Peromyscus californicus insignis. Lineage (NCBI taxonomy): Eukaryota > Metazoa > Chordata > Mammalia > Rodentia > Cricetidae > Peromyscus > Peromyscus californicus. The sequence continues at coordinate 50,879,061 of NW_026294503.1, forward strand.
TGTGAAGTTTGTACAAAGAGCCACCCACCCATCTTGACTCTGACCCTTGGGTCCCCTGCTAGGTACATGAGGCAGACCAGAGGGCCTGATATCTTAGTAACTTAGAGATTGGATCAGGGCTGCTTCTGGCTGTGACCGGAAAGGAGATGGCTGCCCTAGCTGGCCCTGTGACAGCAGTGGTGTTCTTGGTCTCTTCTACCTTCCTACTCTAAAGAGAGACCCTCCTGACACTGGCTTCTCTCCCAGATTGTACCTGGATACGGCTCCTTGTGGGACCCGCTTCAGCCCTCCAAGACCTAGGTAGCAGGTCAGAGGTCACTGGTGGGCTGTCCCGTGGTTGCCTAGCACCTCTCTGGGAGGCCCGAGTCTGCCTTCCACCCCTCCCACCTCCCACTTCTTCCTGCTTGTCTCTGCCTCGGCCTTGGATCCTTTACAGCCTTCAGGGGCTGAGGACATTCCAGGGCTGTGTTTATGTGGGTTGTGTTTATGGCTACCTCTTGTACCAGAAATTAAAACTAGAGGTACTTCAAAAATATTTATTAGCTTACTGAAACATGTCCACAACAGCCGCATGGTAGGTCGGATACGCAGCACAAGTTCACTTACAGAAGTGACAAGGAAAACAGGGAAGGGGGCGTCAGTGTCCCGACAGCTCTCCACAGGGTCCCCTGTGACGGGACGGCTGGAGGATGGCCACTGCACCTCTGTGGGTGTTCTGCTATGAGCAGAGGTATGTGTGCGCCTCAGCCCCTGCTGCCCATTCTCTTGCACAAAATGAACTCAGAAATTGGCTTGCTGGGTCACTGGGTCTTTCAGTTTTCGAGGGACCTCCTTCCTGATGCTCTTTATGATCCCCTGTGGTTGTAACTGTGCACACACACACACACACACACACACACACATACACACACACACACACACACACACACACACACACACACACACACACACACAGCTGCTGGTTCTAGAAGCCCCCACAGTGCAGCTGCCTAGAAACAGGCTCTTCAGCTCCACCACTTGCCAGCCTCACATCCGAACTGGCATCTCAGCTGGGCCCCAGAGGAAGACTAGGGCAGCAAGGCCGATTCCATCTTCTCCCTTGTGATGACTGTGTCTTCCCTACCAGGGTCCTATTTCTTCATCTCTTTAAAATGGAAGGCTACCCCGGGCATGGCGGTGCATGCCTCTAACAGGTGGATCTCTGTGTAGACCAGGCCATCCTATAACAATAAAAAAAAAGGAAGGTGACTAGAATCACCACAGAAAGTTCCAGGATTTTCTTAGTGAGTGTCGTATCTAGAGACAGAGATAAAGAGCCAGGAACCAGCTGCCCATGGGCTTCACTGAGGCATGGCCTGGGAAATGCCAAGCAGGTGCTTGTCCCCAGCGGTGAGGAATTGCTGAAGGCTGGATGGGGTGAGTATCTGTGGTCAATGGTGCCCTGTACAATCTGGTTGAGCCTCCCAGATGACCCCTGAACTGCCTGATGGACCCATGTCCACCATCTGTGCTTCGTTTCCTGACTCTTGACCACTGCCTCTCTCCTCTGTGGGTCACAGGTCACTTGGGGGGGGGACCACTGTCTTCTCTGTGGGTCACAGGTCACTTGGGGGGACCACTGTCTTCTCTGTGGGTCACGGGTCACTTGGGGGGGACCACTGCCTTCTCTCCTCTGTGGGTCACAGGTCACTTGGGTCCTCATGCTGTGCTTGCAATGAGATAATCCTTGACAAAGTTACCTCTGCCATTTCCTCTCTGGTTTGTTGTGGTAAGAGGACACTGGCCACTCCCGTCCCTGGGTATCCACCGCCTGGCTCTTTACCTCAGTGGCGTGGCCTTGGGCAGGGTGGCCCCCCTGGGCTGTCACGGTCTATCCGTCAGGCCAGGAGCGCTCTTCTCCTTATTGAGACCAGCATTCACAGCTCCAGGAGTATCACCCTCACCTTGTCCACACCCCCGCACCAACAATCAAGTGAGCCTAAGCTCGTGCCTCTACTCCTGCCTGGCACTCTGGAGGCGGCGGCAGGAGGATTGCTGCTAGTCTGAAGCTAACCTGGGTACGTAGTGAATTACAGGTCAGCCTGGGCTCCATCATGAGATCTTGTCTTAAACAAGGACAATTTAAAAAAAAAAAAAAAAAGCAGCAGCCTGCCTGGCTTAGTAGGTGCACCCAGAGCACCTAGTAGGTGGTTGTCTTTAGTGTTCCTGCGCAGTGGCCTTCTTACCCACTTCCTTTATCTTTTCTGGCTGGCTGGGGGCGGCCCCTGCAGTCTCTGCTCAGCCTGCTGCACTCCCTGGACCAGTGTCTTCCAGCCACCTTGCCCTCAGGCCACCAGAAGACTCTCTCTGCCTTAAGGCCAGCCCCGATTGCATCATGCGGGCTTCAACTTACCTGGACTGTAAGGTGCCAGGCGTCCCTGCAGGGCTTTGCAAATTGCTTCTCAGCTTTCCTCCTGTTTGTGGAACTTGGGTTTTAAAGCCGAGACTAGAAGTGAGGGGTGCCGAGGGGTCCCCGGCTGCCAGGCAGGCGGGAATCATCTCCTTTACCCCGTGTTGTTTTAGACATATAATATTTGGTAGCAGCTATGCTGGCAGTGCTGGGCCTGTGTATATTCAGGGCTGGATCTGGGTGTGAGTCTAAGCGTGATCGGTGCGAGAGTCTCAGGCTGGCATGGCCTCTGGTTACAGCTGAGCCAAGCTAAGAAAATCGGGAGTAAGTGGAGGGGAAGAACCTCATTTGGGGGCTCACAGGCTCTTCACCTGGGAAGCTGTTTAAGGCTGGAGTCCGGTTCAATTAGGGACTCACTGGACCCGCTCTGAACTCCACCTGGCTCCTCACTCGCCTGGTGCCAGCCCTTGTGTCCGGTTGTATAGGAGGAAACATGAGCAAACCTCTGTTCACCCCGGATGGGGCGTGGACAGAAGACCGAAGAAATGATCCCACGTGGTGAAGCAGTGAATTTATTGGGGTTACTTACAGGAGCAGGTGTGACTCAAAGGCATTGGCGTCATCAAAAAGCCCACCACCCCAGCATCGTGGTGACTCTGAAGAAAAGCTACCATGCTGGGGGTTCCCTACACAGCGCAGACAGCTTGGCCAGATGGAAAGTCTCCACTCCCTAGAAAGTGTTGCTTTTATCTCCTCTGGGAGGGGCCTTATGAGTCTTTGGACTTTTTGAACTGTGTAAGTTACATTAGCTTTGGGTCTCACAAACCTCCCTCCTCCTTGCAGAAGGGAGTGCTTCCAATCTTCTACATAACACCTGGAGAGATGCACACTGGGAGGCTGGCCAGGTCCACAAGCCATTGGATCCAGTTGGCCAGTCAGCGTGCCCTGGGGACATGGAAGAGCCTGTGCAGGGGCCTGGAAACATGGCCTGGAGTCTCCAAGTGGTGGCACTTGAGCCAATGCCCTTCTGGACCTCGTTGACTATCAGGTGTCCAACATATGCAGCCACCGTGAACAGAGGAGCCAGATGGCCCTCTGAGGAGGTGCTGGTCAACCCTGAGTAGACCAGCCTCTGACTGAACCCTCAGAGTGGCTGTCCTGTCTTGGTCTGGGCTGGGTCTCATGACGTCTTCTTTACTGTGTGACTGGTTGGGAGAGTAAGACACAGCCCCTGTCACCTTCAGGCACTGTGACTGTCCACAGCTGACTGTCCCCGAGCACCCATGGCTGACACTGTTCTTAGAGGCTCCCTTGCTTCCTTGTCTAGCACACAGCGCAGGAAGGATGAGAGGGTGAGTGGCAGCGTGTGAGCTCTTACTGGGTTCTTCTGTCTCGGTGTGGCCTGGATTTATGTTGACCACACCTGGCCCTGCTCCTTTCCTTCAGAGTGTGTGTTCCTCAGGCCTTCAAAAGTGGAACCCTAGTGCTGGTCACCGGGCTGAGGTTCTTGCTGGCCTGCCTACCCATTTAGTGGGTCAGTAACTCCTAGGACCGTGGTGGGAGTTGTTACTCTTCACAGATGCACTGGTCTAGGACAGAAGGTGTGTGTAGCTACCTGCATCCTGCTTCGTTTTGTAAATGTTCATTGGCACGCAGCCATGCCTGTTGGCACTGTGACAGATATCGGGCAGGGGCTAGATGGTCCCCATCCCACCTGGCCACTGGGCTTCGCATATCAGCATCTGTGGAGCCCTGCTCCTGTAGAGAGCTGCATGGCTTTCAGATCAAGGGTGTTGCAACAGTCTGCTTTCTGGAATGTGGGCCCGGGGCCATGGCAGGGAGACAGGCTGTATCCAGGAACCGCAGATGGTGTCTCCTTCCAGATGTCTCATCGGTTCCATCCTCCCCGGTCCTGGTTGCTCTGAGGATGGCTGGAGTTGGGAAAAGAATCCTTCCCTATTGAGGAATTCTTGCGTGGGTTTCCTGTTGCTGAGTGTAATCACTTACGTAAGAGGGGTTTTTGCTTCCTTACCTGCTGGAATGCAGGTTTTCCTGCAAGCTTTGTTTTCTCAAATGAACCTGCGTGTGACTGCTCTGCTTGGTTCCCACTCAGTCTCCAAGGCAGAGGGACCTGGGGTGGATGCGTCAGGAGAGGCTTATGCTGGGAAGGGTGTCTGGGCTCGGAGCTCTGGAGTGTGCTGGGGTCCACTTCCATTGCTGCTGAAGTACCTCTTACCCTGCCTGCCTTCCCCAGCCTGTTTCCCCGTCTGTCCGTTGGATTAGCGGTAGCCACCCTCAGTGTGGTGACCAGGACTAAAGGAGATCTGGTGGATGTGGGGGAGATGGATGGATGGTTGGGGAGCTTGTTCTGCTTCTTGTCAGTTGAGAAAGGGACCAACAGGTGAGATGCTGTCCTTCAGGCTCGAGGGCAGAAGTCCTGGAGTGACGATGCGTATCAATGACATTCCGACCATAGCTGCTTTGCTGAAGTTGCGAAGAGGGTTGTAGTCTCTGAAGATTGGAGGGAGGTTCTCTCCTCGGACTCAGGCCACTTGGTTTCATGGACCGTGGAGGCCTGGGGGAGGTGAGAACAGTGCTGAGATCTCTAAACATGCCGTTGTCCCCATTGCTCAGCCACAGAGGTTCTGTCTGGGGTCTGTGCAGTGAGCCTGGAGTGTTTAATTTGGGGACTCATGGTTCCAGAGAGTTAGTTCATGACCATCATGGCGGGAAGCTTGGTGGCAAGCAGGCAGGATGGCATTGAAGCAGTAGCTTAGGGCTTACATCGTGATCCACAGGCAGAGAGCGCTAATGGGGAATGGTGTGGGGTTTTTGTTTTTTGTTTTTTATTTTTATGTAATTTGTATTGTTTTGAGACCCACTATGTAAACGAGGCTGGCTTGGAACTCACGGAGATCCCAAGTGCTGAGATAAAAGGCATTCACCACCATGCTCCTATGGTTTGGGCTTTTGAAATCTCAAAGCCTGCCCATGATACACCTCCAACAGGGCCAGCAGCTTAACTTCAGGGCCAAGTCAGGTGCATTAGGGCTCGCATCAGTTGCCCAGCTTACAGGACCAAAATAGGAATCTAGGGTGCAGGAGGTGGCTCCCAGATGCACCTTGAGCTTGGGCAGACCTGAAGGCCATTAGGTATGAGTCAACATCCGAAACCTGGTACAGGAATGACAGTGGCTGGGGCAGATGGGAGTGTGTGGACAGGATCTTGAGTAATAATACCCTAGGGGCCTGCTGGCCTAAGGAATGCATACTGGTCTAGGGGGATGGGCTGGTTGGTAGCTTTGTGTGTGTGTGTGTGTGTGTGTGTGCGCGCGCGCACGCGCGTGTGTGTGTGTGTGTGTGTGTGTGTGTGTGTGTGTGTGTGTGTGTCTGTCACTGCAGGGGGCAGTCAGCAAGGTATAGGTAGGATTGGGAGGTGAATTAGAACCTATTTTACCTACTGCTTGCTCCTTGACCCCATTACCTACCATGCAGAGCCTCAGAATCCACTGCTGCCCCGCCCCCTCCCTTCCAGAAAATCCACTGTTGCCCCACCCCCTCCCTTCCAGAGATCCACTGTTGCCCCGCCCCCTCCCTTCCAGGTGCTGCATGGACATTTTCTTGGAGAGATGTAGACAAATACTACTCGCCCCAGATAGGCCACCAATGACAAAACAAAGTTACAGTTCCACCAAGGTCCAGCCTGGTGAGCCAGTGAGTTTATTGGGTTTTCTTTGAGACTATGGGAAAGGGGTTATTGCCTACAAGAGTGTGGGTGACCTCTAAACAGCTACGTCACCCAAAAGTCTCTGTGAGCTGGAAACTTGAACACAAGCAGAGGCGTTATGTGCTTGGTCTTGTCCTTTCTTTCTCTTTTATTTTATATGTGTGTGTGTTTACCTGCATGCATGGCTGTGTACCACATTCATGCAGTGCCTCTAGAAGCCAGGAGAGGGCGCTGGATCCTTCAGGGGCTGGAGTTACAGATGGTTGTAAGCTGCCATGTGGGTGCTGGGAATTGAACCCAGAACCAATGACAGTTTTTCCATAGCTGCATAAAAGGAGTCTCCCTTTCAACTAAGCTTCCTTACTCTATATATGCTGTCACCTCCCCAGACTGCAGGATCACATGCAGCTTGGGCTGAATGGCTTATAGCTAGAGGTGTGTGCAGAAGGGAGTCGGTGGAATCTGAGGTGATCTAGCAACCCTCTCCACCCTCTTCTGTGAGGGATGCTCAGCAAAGGGTCCCTTGCAAGTAGTCTCAGCTACTCTGCTGAAGATGTCATGCTGTTATGCTCAGGGGACAGCGTTTCACATCACCGACTGATGTGGTTGCCTGACCATGGGAAGTCTAGCCCTCTTCATGTTCTCAAGGCTTAGGGGCCACCTTCCCAAGAAGACAGAGATTTGGCCGAGGGCCAGGTGGCTCCATCTTGCTCAGCAGCTGGGGGCTCCTGGGATTGTTACTCAGGAGCAAGGGTTGGCGTCCAATGGGAAAGAGGATGTGGTTTATCCCGGGATCTGTGGGAGAGCTACCAGATAGGAAGGGCTGAAGTGTGTAGCCGGGCCTCGGCTTGTGGGTCGTGGGTTACAGACCTGTGTATCCAAACTCAGACTCTGAGTTCAGAGGGGAAGGCTGGAGGAAGGTGAGCCAGAGCAGCCGTCAAGCCAAGCACTGAGACTGGCAGCCGCTTTTATTTTCTTAGTTTCGGGCCTGGAAAGGGAAATAAAGCCCTTTGTGGTTCCCAAGGCTGGGTTTCTCAGACATTGCCTCCTTTGTGTGTCTGGAAGCCATTCAGTGGCTTTCCAGTGCGGTGTGAGTTAACACTCCAGGGCTCACTTGCAGAGTGGGGCTGGGCGGCTGGCAGGATGTCACCCGAGCTGGAGGAGCCTAGAGAGCCGAAAGCACCTACCGTCCTCCCCTGCTAGGGCCTGCAGATCCTGGGTCATCAAAACCTTTGGTGCCAAGCTAGCTCCGAGGCTGGCAATTACTGTGTCCTTGAGACATGCACCTGGACAGTTGTAGCTGGGGGTGTGTTTAAATACGTCCCCTTCCAGATAGCGGTGTAGTGATGGCCCAGCTGACGGCATGGTGGATTACACTTGGAGTGTATGTCACTGCCTTGAGGGAGTCTGTGACTTGCTGTGGGGCATTGAGTTCCAGGTGGCACCTGCTCATATGGAGCTATCTTGATCTTGAGGGAAAGGCACACTCCCCTCCAGGTCAGGTGGTCCAGGCAGAGTCTGCAGCAGCCTAGGGAGAAGCCTGAGGAGGGGTGGAGAGGCCCTGTGAGAATCTAGTGGCACCAAAGGAACCAGCAAAGGAACTGTCCTGTCTCAGGAAGTGGCACTGTGCAGAATTTGACAGGACAAAGGGGAAGGGTATGAGGTGGCTGCAGAGAGGGCTGGGGTGCACCCCGGGGCGGGGCGGTCTGGGGTACACAGAGCTCCTGTGGCTGCATGAGAGGGTCCCGTTGTGGGGAGAGCAGCCAGGCTCTAGGCCAGAGTCACTTTGTTCCATGGCCTAGGGGTGGTGGTCAGATGTACATGGGGAGGGCTGAGGGGCCTGTGGAGGGTGTGTGGCAGCTGAAATCAGGGCAGTAGGTGAGGCTTGAGCACCATGTTGGCTTGGGGGGCCATGCTTGTGCCTTTGACATCAACACCCAGCTTTGGAGGGTGGGCAGCCCCAGGCAGCCTTGATCCAGGCTTCCTCCTCTGTAAGTCAGGTGGTGTGTGGAGTCGAACAGTGTCCTCCAAGTTCATGTCTTTTTGCAGCTGTTGTCCAGGAGTCGTGGTCACTCTGGGGAGGTGTTCCAGCCAGCAGGGGATGCCAGTGTGGGCGTGGCAGATGTCCCTCGCTGGGTCATGTTTACTGACCCTCACAGGTCAGAAGGGAACCTGTGTCTGGTGGCTTGAGTTTTAGTCCTTTGCCACTGAAGCCTGAGGAGTTCATCTTTTTGAGGGACCTCAGGGGTACCAAAAGGAGAGCAGCGGGACCAGACAGAGGTCTTCTGGTTCCCCTTGCATGGGGAGAGTCTACACTTCCTGCTTCTCCCTTCAGTACCTGTGTGAACAGCTCAGTAGGACCCCGTGTGTGGAGCGGAGCAGGTGACTGGGAGCCCGGGCTCCCACGGGTAGCCAGCCTGCCGAGCCTTCCGTTCGGGTGGCGGGTGGCGGCAGGCTGGATTCGGGGTGGTTTTGTCCCCTCTCCTTATTTGCTTACTGCAGCTTAGTGGAGAACTTGGTCCTAGTTCCAAGGCACTCCAGAATCTCAGACAAGGGAACCCTCTCAAGGGAGTCCTCAGGGAGCCAGGAGTTCCACGTGAAAGCATGTTTCTTGCCTTCTTCAGCCTCTGGATAGGTTGTGCCCACCCAGGTGGGTGCCCTCCTGCATCCAGGTGCCCATGGCCTCAGCATCTTGGCAGTCCCCGCCCCCCATCCCCCTTCTCTGCAGCCTCCAGCAGCAGAAACGGGGCTGGGCCTTCCCAGAACAAAAGGAGGTCGGCGTCAGGTTGCCAACCTTCCTTCTACCTGCTTTGCTGCCCAGCTTCCTCTCTTCTCTTTCTTTTTGTGTGTGCACAACGCCTGCTTGTGTGTATACCCAGGCACGCGCAGAAGCCAGGGGAGGACGTCAGATGTCGTCCTCTGTCACACTCTACCTTATTTCCTTGAGACAAGGTTTGTCACTAAAACCAGAGCTGGACTGGCAGCCAGCAAGCCCCAGTGCACGTCCTGTCTCCAGCCCCCACAGCACCAGGGTTACAGGGGTGCATGTGGCTGAGCTCATCTTCTTCCATGGGTGCTAGGGATTGGAACTCGGGTCCTCGGGCTTGTTAGCAAGCCCACTTACACACCCTGGGTCCTCTCCCCAGCCCCCGATCTTAGTTTTCTCAATTAAAGCCATAGGCACCAAAGTCCCCGAAGTGGGATGGGGAGCTGGTGTTCACTGAGGGAAGGTGGTTGCAGTTTTACAAGACTAAGCATTCTAGGATGGATGAATATGTGAATATAGTTGACAGCACCGAATGCACCCTTAAAAGTACTTAGTACAGTCTGTGGTATGTGCTTCTTACCATAGTAAATACATTGCTGAAACAAAGCCATTGGAAAGCACTGCGGGCATTTGGAGAGACACTTGTTGAAGTCACTGTAAGCCAGCACCCTGGTGGAGTTATGTCTCTTCTCCTATCTGTTTGCACAGTGTGACCACAGGGCTATGGCGCTTTATAGCTGGTGTCCTGTGTGAGGCCACAATAGACAGGCCGTTGCCCCTGCCCTGTGCATGGCTGGTAGTGGCTGAGGGTGATACACAGTGAGGATTTCCACACACAAGGTGTGCTCTCTCCCTCTTGCATTTGATGGTGGGATCAGATCTCCCACAAGGTGGACCGTTGGCTTTGCAGACATCTGTGTTCTAGGATCCTGAAGCGCCTGCAGTATTAGTGTGCATTAGTTTCCTGTTCAGTTAACATGGCCAGTTTTTGTGTGAGCTAGGAAGTGGTCCCCCACCCCACCCCCGATTAGTCACACTGCCCTGGAAAATGTGAATCTCTCCTTCACATTGGCTACCCTCGTTCCCTACAGCATGTGTATGCTTTTACTTTTAAACAAATTAGAGCTTTTTTTGTTTTTAGATTTGTCTAGTAGTCTGTCTACTTTTTTACTTTGTGAATTTATTTTTCAGTCTCCTTTAAAAAAATTTTTTTTAGATTTATTTATTTCATATTATGTATATGAGTGTTTCGCCTGCTTGTATGTGTGTGCATCATGTGCATGCCTGGTGTCTTCAGAGGTCAGAAGAAGGTACCTGGTCCCCTGGAACTGGAGTTTCAGGTGGTTGTGAGCCATCTTGTGTGTGCAGGGAACTGGTCCCCTAGAAGAGCAGCCGGTGCTCTTAACGACGCCGCGCCATCTCTCCAGCCCCTGCTTTCTGTCTCTCAAAGTAGACCGTTATCTCTTCTCTGGTGATTGCTGTGTTGGTTTTTGAGTTTAACGCCCCTTTGATTCCCCCTGAAATTCCTAGTTCCTGTATGTCTATGTTCCCATGTGGCTGGCATGTGCTCCTTTCCTGAGTGACTGCTTGCCCCGCCCACTACACTGCCTACAGCTGGGTGTAAGGCTAGATCCCGTTGCCCTGGGGGTCTGCTTGCAGGCTGCACGTCTCCACTATTCTGCAGTCCAGAGCACAGCAAATTCTTTTTCTTCCCTTCCTCCTCCCTCCCCCACCCCCCACCCCTCTTCTTTTGATTGGTTTTCCTTTCTTTCCTGGCAGGATTTCTCATGTAGTCCAGGATGGCTTCGAACTTGCTATGTAGCAGAGGATAACTTTGAACTTCTGACCCTCCTGCCTCCATCTCCCGGATGCCAGGATGACAGGCGTGTATCACCGCTGTGCTAGGGACTGAACCCCAGGTTCCATCCGTGCTAGGCAAGCATTCTAACAACTGGGCGTTTTCTCCCTGACCTCCAGAACAATTTCTGACGCGCTCGGACAGAGGTCTTACGGGTTCCACCATTAGTGAGTCTTGACGTAGGCCTTCCTGGCAAGGAGAGCAGGAGCCTTGGGGGCAGGCAGGCTCGTCTGTTGCAAGGCTGTGTCCAGGCTGTGATTTATCTGTCCACTGAGGGCTTCCGTGCTGCTGCCCCAAACAGGAAGCTCTTCCCGCCTTGCTACGCAGAATCCACCCAGTTCACTCCCCCGGTTTTCCTTGCGTGAAAACAATCCTGTGGTTGACTGGGCCTAGGCCCAGGCCTGGGGTCAAGCCCTCAGCATGTGTCATCTTGAATTCCCAGAATACTTTGGCCTGGTCAGGATCGTTTCTGTTTCAGAGACAAAAGTCTCAGCTCAGAAAGGAGGTGAGCGGTGGTGGGGCAGGCTGGAGCCCAGGCATTTCATTGTTCTCCACCCTGGGGTCCCAGGGCTCTTGAAGATGTCAGAGCAGGGTCTATAGGAAGGGCAGCCTGTGGGCCCTGATCTGTAGCCCTAGACCTGGAGCTGTGTAGTTGACACTGGGGCCTTCCCTGCCTAGTCAGCCCTGCTAGGGGCCTGGGAATGAGGCCAGCTGGACACTGGGGAAAAGCAGCCCTTCCCCCTGCCTCCTGGGGATTTTGAGGGTTGCCATGGCTCTCCTGGTCCAGTTAGGATAGAGGGGTGGGGAGCGGGCCTCCAGCGGGTGTCCATCATTTGGTACACATTGTCTGTTAATTTACATCAGTTTTGTATGCAGCACACAGCGTGTAATGGGACATGGCATCAGGCCTTAGCCCAACTTCTGACTGAGTCTGTTTCTGGGAGGGCTTTGTTATGGAGCCGAGTCTCCAAGGCCAAACCAGTATTTGAGGGTGAGGGGGGAACATTGGGCAGGCAAAAGGATGGACGGAGTCCCTCCCTGTCCACTTTTCTGCAGGGTGTCTGCAGAGGCAGAGGTGACCCGCAGGCCCAGCCTTGGGACTGTCCCAGGAAATATGTAAACTAGTTTCCAGTTTCAACTCTTAGCATTTTGGAGAGTGGTCAACCTTTTCTTTCCCAGCTCTAATTGTCCCTCTACCCTTAAGTCTGTCACACTGCTGTGACCCAGACTGGACCATCTGTGTGGCCAGGAGGGCCCCCCTGAGAACCTGGACTTGCTTCTGCTCTGTTAGGACTTTGTACAGAAGGAACCTCAGCAGCTGGGCAGGTTGTCTGTGATTGCATGGTGGCTGGTCTGATGAGATCTGGTCATTCATGGTAGAGCTAGGTGCTTACCGTCAGCCTCAATCCAGAGCTGGGAGCCAATGTGGCAGGGGTAACAGGCAGCGGTCAGCCACTGATGTGCTCCGTTCTTTTGCAGGGAACCCTCCCGTCATGTCCAGGTGAGGCCGAGGAGTGCCGTGCTGAACATGCTCAGGAGACTGGATAGGATCAGGTTCAGAGGCCACAAGAGAGAGGACTTCCTTGACCTAGCCGAGTCCCCAAATGCCTCGGACACCGAGTGTGGAGACGAGATCCCTCTGAAGACACCACGGCCCTCACCCCGGGACAGTGAGGAGCTCAGGGACCCTGTGAGTATGTGCCAGTCCCTGAGTCTTATACATCCCTTGATGTGGACAGCAAGGATATCATGCCCAGTTCATCGGTGGCCAAGCTGAGTATGGACATGCAAAGATTCGTGCCTGACCAGGCAGTTTAGACATACGCAGAGGCCCAGCTCTCTGGCCCCTGTTGCCTGGGTACTGCAACCCAAGGAGCCCACTGGGACAGATCCTTGTCTGGGTGGGACTTCTAGACCAAGCTTTGTCTAGAGGCTGCATTGCTTTGTCTTATTTGTGGGTTTTTCTGGATGTTTGGGAAATGTCTCATATAAACTTTACAAGGTTGTAGCCTGGCCTGACCCCCCAGGAACATTGATGTGGGGGTGGGGCAGGGTGAGGCTGCTGGCACCCAGCTTGTCCATGATGTGTGTCACTGACCCAGCCACTGGCTGAGCCCACATCAGGCCACACAGTGGCCGGTGGCAAGGAGCTGTTTGTCCAGGCATCAGATATCAGTGGAGAACCTTAGCCAGGGCAGGGCTTTGATGTGAACAAACTGAGGGCCCCTGCCTTCCAGAGCTTGTATTTCATGGTTGTGTCGGGCAGGGGAGTATGGAGTCGAGCTGGGCAAGTGCGTGCCTTGCAGTCTTTCCTCAGGACAGGCCTCTTCAGCCTCAGGCCGTGGCGTGCGCATCTACTCAATCCCCTCCCTACCACCCCAGAGTCCTTGAGTGTACTTAATGGCCATTGGTTTTCCTCTCGGCCCCTGAGCCTGGTAATCTTTCCAGATGTGGCTGCGATCACTGGCCTTCCCCTGGCTCCTGTATTATTAATGCTTCATAATAGGACGGTGACTGTGTACCGCTCCTGGCAAGATGAATAATTTACTAGCACTGCCTGCTAAGAGCCTGGCTGTGTGCCCTGTGCTGCCTGGCCAGGGGGGTGGGGCCATTTGCCTTCCTAGCCAGCCTCCTGGTATATTGCACTGGTGCTGTTCCCAGAGTTCAAAGGCCGTGGCTAGTCCTTTAGTTTTTGGTCTATGGGTAGGCCATGCATCTAGCTTGGTGTGTCCCCTTTTGTAGGGGACATACAGAGCAATAGAGGACAGAGAAACTGTAGCTTGTCCAGGACTGGTGCATGCCACAATCTAGGTGAGATGAAAGTCTTTGTGCTGAGCATCTCAGAAATGCTCAAGAATTTCCCTGTATGAACACACACACACACACACACACACACACACACACACACACACACACACACAAACATATTCACATGCATGCATACATATATGTGTACACACATGCATACATATATGCACATATATACATACATGCATGTATACACATGCATGCACATCTATGTGCCTACGTGCTCATGCGTGTACACACACACACACACACTACAAGATTCATAGTTTAGTGTCAGAAGAAATCCATTCAGAGGCTGGTCTCCTGGCTGTCCCTCTGTCTGCCCATCTGTGTGTCTAGCCAGGATTGTGTAGTAGAGTTGAATTGGGCCTGGTCCCACCTACCTATGTGTGTGTGTGTGTGTGTGTGTGTGTGAAGAAACATGAGGTGGCGTGCAGAGAAGAGGGTGGTATATGGGTCTCCAGGGAGAGCCACCCCAAGTCACAGACTCACTTGGCCACTTACCAGCTACAGGGTCTAGCTAGAATGCAGTTGGAGTTTCCTGTTATGCAGACCGTAGGTGCTCTTACCCCACGTAGTCTACCACCCTGTGATGTCTGGCCAGTCCTGGACCTCCTGCTGGTGGCATGGCTAAGCGTGGGTCTGACAGAAGATTCTGAAGCTGTGGCAAGCTCATGGCCACATGCAGGGTTGGGGACCCTCATGGCAGACATGGCTTGGGTATTAGCTGATAGTAGTTAGGTAGGGAGTGGCACATTCTTCTAGGCCAGGATTTTGGGGCTACTTTGGGCAACATTTGTTTAGATTGGGACACCTGGTGAGTGGAGAAGGCAGGTAAGCATATCCTTCGTAGCTTGCTTGTCTTGACCTCACAAGGAGAAGGTCCCTGTGTGTGTTTTAACCCCCAGGGGTGCCATGGTGGGTGAGTTGACCTTAGGCAGAAGGGAGCTGGCTCAGAAGGTGTGGGTGCTGTGCTGACCAGAGAAATGGGAGAGGAGCTTGCAGGATATGGGAGTCTTAACCGGAGGCAGAGTATCTAGATTTAGGGGCTACTAGGAGCCCCTGCAAAAGAGGGACAGGCCAAAGCTAGTTGTTTTAGGGTGACTAGCTTAGAGGTATAGTTTGGAGAATGTGGGCTCCGGAGGGTGGCAGAAGAGCAAGAAGGGACATGCCTGGGCATGGTGCTAGTTGGATGGGCCGCCTCTGATGTGTGGGAAACTCCCTGTGAGGCGGGAAGGTCCCAGGAGAAGTATTGATTGGGGAGGTAGGCTTGGCATCCTGGGCTGCAGCTGAGAACAGCTACTGCAGAGGTCTCGACGAGGTCAGACCTGGGACCTAGGCTCTTGGGCCTTTTGGAATTAGGGAGCGCTGTATGCTAGGAATCATGGGAAATCCCTGCTATGGGTTCAGCCCTAGCTCAGGGCACTGTGCAGAGTGCCAGGTCACTGATGATAGAGGGACCAGGTGATGCTGTTTGCCCTTAACCTGCCCCTCAGTACCCGCAGTTTAAAAAGGGGACATGTTGGTGTTTGTTCTGGGCATGGGTTGAGGCTTTTTTTTTTTTTTAAACAGGGTTTCTCTGTGTAGCTTTGGAGCCTTTCCTGGAACTCACTCTGTAGCCCAGGCTGGCCTTGTTGGTTTGAGGTTTACGTGAGGTTGGTAACTAGTTGGCCCATTGTTACCATGCAGGTAGCTATTAGCACCCGTAAACTGGTGACTCAGAGGCTCCTCCCAGGCCAGGTCCTTTGCAGGGCCTTGGTCTTATAATAAGTCCTCCCCAGGGACTCCGGGTCAGGGTGCAGTGGTAAATATTCTCCCACGCCCTTGTTGCTCCTTTGGGGGTGACGGTCCTTTGCTTTGTGCAGCCTCCTGGAGAGATTGGGAGCCCAGGGACCAGCATGGAGGCCTCAGTGGTTGGTTGGCTTGATGCCGACCTCCTAGCCGCACCCTCGCGGTATCATGGGGGCCGTTGTGTGAGTCTGATTCAGAGGGCTCCAATGTACGCTTTATATTGTGCAGCCCAAGAGGGGCCGTGTGTGCTTTAATGGTCACTGGTAAACCCCCCAGCCTCAGCTCTGCCCACTGCTGGTCTGCTGCGTCTCTGTGGCTTTGCCTATTCTTAAAAAATTTTGGGGTTGGGGATTTAGCTCAGTGGTAGAGTGCTTGCCTAGCAAGCGCAAGGTTCTGGGTTCGGTCCTCAGCTCTTAAAAAAAATTTTTCCCCCCCAGGAAAGGTGGTATATGTCTGTCTGTTTGTTTTTTTTGTTTTTTTCGAGACAGGGTTTCTCTGTGTAGTTTTGGTGCCTGTCCTGGATCTTGCTCTGTAGCCCAGGCTGGTCTCGAAATCACAGAGATCCACCTGGCTCTGCCTCTTGAGTGCTGGGATTAAAGGCATGTGCTACCACCGCTGAGCGAAAGGTGGTATACGTCTTTAATCCCAGCACGTGGGAGGCAGAGGCAGACATTTCTGTGAGTTCAAGAACAGCCTATCTATCTATCTATCTATCTATCTATCTATCTATCTGTCTGTCTGTCTGTCTATCATCTGTCTATCTGTCAATCATCTATCATCTATGTGTGTGTGCTCTTGTGATTGTCGTGGCATGTGTATAGAGGTCAGAGTACAGTTTGTGGGAGTTGATTCTTTCCTTCTCCCATAGGATTCAAACTCAGGCTGTCACGCTTGCTGTGAGTGCCTTTTCCTGATGTACCATTTCACTGGCTGGGTATTGCCTGGTCTGTACATTTTCCTGTAAAAGGACCGGCACAGTGTATAGCCATTGGAATCTGTTCCCCCCCCCCTTTTTGTGACTGAATAATGTTCTGTGGTTTGGTCTGGGGGTATATATAGCTTAGCAATGGAGTGGTTGCCTAGCATGTGCAAGGCCCTGAATTCAATCCCAGGTGTATCCATATGCTTTTTTCTCTGAAGTGGTGGCATGTGTCTAATTCCAGCACTTGGGAGACTAAAGCAGGAAGATTACCCCAAGGCCAGCCTAGGTTATATGGCAGGTACTGGGCCAGCCAGTGCTACGTAACAAGACTCTCTCTCAAAAATGAAACAAAACAACGACAAACCCCTAAAATAAACAAAACAAGCTCCAGGGTTTGGATGGACCACATTTGTTTATCTATACATACGCTGGTAGACGTTAGGTTTGTTCCCGCTTTGGGACTCTGACAAACAACAGAACAGCTGGGAATATAGTTTCTCACAAACAGCTGTTTGCATCTGGAGTCCCTGGGCCTTGTGGAGGCTCTGTGCTTCTGATGATGTTTTTCCCAGGTGACGACGACGAGGAGGCCATTTTCCATTTCCAGGTGCGGGGTCTGTGGATTCTCTTGGTCGAGGTGGTACAGGCATCCCATTCACCAGTGCTCTGTGGAGCTCTCTGAGGGGTGTTGAGCTGCCTCACACCGCAGGCATTCAAGCTCCCACTGTGGAGTGTGTTTCTGCTTCTAGTGACCTCCCCGCTGAGGGACACTGGTGCCCTCCAGCTTGTAGTATTGCTTGGCCTGTGAGACACATGCCCGCATAGGCCACATCCCACTCCTATGAGAGAGTGATGGGGGGCCCTCCAATGGCTGCTGAGAGCTGCCCTCCTCCAAGCAATGCAATTCATCCCTGGGACTGGCCCAGAGGCTGATGCTCCCTCGCCCCCACCTTGGGTTCCCTTCAACTCCAGTGTCTGCTAATTCAGGCAAAAATGACACCCCAGCTTGCCTGGCTTTTACACTTGCTTTATTATACACATTTACAGTGGTTTTGTCCCAGCCTCAGTTCATGCCCAGGCCCCTGGCTTCCAGGTCACTCCTCCTGAGTCTGAGAAAGGCTAGCCAGGGAGCCATGAGGCCTACAGGATTCAGATCAGAACTTCAACACAGTACCCTGGGGCCTTGTCACCCCTGTTGGAGACCTTGGTCACTCGGCCAGGCCCCTTAGGCCTACCTTCACTGGGCTCAGGGGACTCCCCTGAGCTGTGGCTTCTTCTGCATTGAGGCCCCTAGAATTCACATGCCGAGTGGAAACCCTGAGGCCGGGTGTCAGGATACCCATTCAGGGATGTAAATGGGTGCACTCAAGTGTAGCTAGCCATCAAGAGATGAACTGGCTGCTTTTGGCAGGAGGTTGCTGAGCACATTAGGTTGACCAATCTGTCTCTGCCCCCTCTGCCCTTCCTGCCAGCCTCTGCACCTGCTGCCTGCCTGTTGTGTGGCTACCCCGCTCTCTTCCAGGAAGGTTGGCTTACAGGCTGGGAGGCACTGGTTGTTCTCCAAGCATCCTTCCTACTCTCTTCACTTGGGATTCACCCTTCCTAGCCTGACGTGCCGAGAACAGAGTGGCATCATCGAATCTGGCTTCCTGGGCTGCTTTGAAAACTGGTATTCCCTGTAGACGCCATAACAGTGACCACCGTCAGGGATCTGGAGTTGGCCTCGCTGCTAGAGGGTCAGCACATACACCCAGGGCATAAAGAGCTCTAGGATGTCCGTGCCGTGCCTGGCACAGCGAGGCTCCTTTCTAGGACCCTCATCTAGATAAGAAGACTGATACCCTCGGTGGGGATTACACCCAAGTCATGCTACAGGCCACCATGGAGGAGCATGCTGGGCTAGGCATGAGGTCCTAAAGCCCTACATAAGGCGCTGAGCACAGGGTCTGGAGGTTCTTGGATTCTTCTCTCCTTTCACATACTGACCCCTACCCCAGGGACCCCTCTCCTCTCCTCCATTCCAGCTCCTGTGTCACATCCCCTTCTATTCATAGGTGGGGATTCTTTTGATTTGGGGCCTTGGGCCATTACCCATGGGAACAGATTTGTCTAGAGCAGTTTGTCTTGGGACTGCACTCCAAGGCATCCCCCAATGGTCAAAGCAGGGGTTTAGGATGAGGGGACATAGGTACGCATTCTAGCTTCATTCCCACTAGCAACTGAGGGTCCCTCACTTTCTTCTACCCCCATGGACATGGCTATGTGAGGGCTACTTGGAGCCAAGTGACAGCTCCATCAGAGGAAGGTCACACTCACTCCAGAACCTGGCTGGTTGGGGCTTACAGCCTTCCATTGACTTTCCTTAGGGTTAGTGTCCTTGCTCCGGACCAGATCCCTCAGGTGACAGAGGCCAAGCCCACTGGCTTCTTAGGACTCCCAGGGCCCCTCTTCCCTCCATCATCCCTCGAGGGAATCCTGGGAGGAATCAGTTGTAGGGAGGGCAAAGCTTGAGTGGAGCAGCGTAGGTGGGCTGGCAGTACTGACTGCCCTTAGCATGGTCTGTGCTGGGTAGTGCTTTTCTTGTTCATGAGGTCTCTGCTGTATAACTCGTAACAGTTACCCGGCAGCTGGGTATCTCCTGGTCAGGGCCTCGCTTATCCTGCGTGGGCTGTGCCCACTCCTGTGGCCTGGCTCCCCGAAGACCCCTGCCGTAGGGTCGCTTGACAAATGGGGCAGCCGACGGGCCTGCTAAGCCCAGCACAGTACTTCTGCGGTAAGCCTGCCGGGGCCTTGTGAGCAGAGCTAGTGAAATATTGAACGATTTCCTTGGAGGCTAGATCAGACTGCAGTCGGCGTGTGGGGCATTTCTTAGCAACGAGATGGGGACAAGGCTGCAGAGCTCCTGGGCTGCTGGATCCCGTTTCAGTTCAGCATCGATGATGACCTCCTTCCTAAGATAGGGCTTTTCTTGACACGCTGGGGGCGGGGAGGCTAGGTGTGACTCAAGCACACAGAGAATGAGGAGAACTTATAGAAGGTGCATAGGCAAGAGGGCCAGAGAAGAAGTCAGGGTGCACGTGTTAGAACCAGCCCGAGTAGAAACTCCGAGAGAACGTGTGGTTGTTTCCCCGTCCCGGAGGTGGTGAAGCAATGGGAGGTCAAGAGGAGCGGGGAGAGTTAGGAATTAGGTGCCGGCCAGGACCATGGGTCATGTGGCCCAGAGCTGGGTTAAAGATGAGCACGTCACATGCGGGGCGGTGGTGGTGCATGCCTTTAATCCCAGTACTCGGGAGGCAGAGCCAGGTGGATCTCTGTGAGTTCCAGACCAGCCTGGTCTACAGAGTGAGATCCAGGACAGGCACCAAAGCTACTCAGAGAAACCCTGTCTCCAAAAAAAAAAAAAAAAAGTCGCATGTGTCCTGAAGTTTGCATTTGAGATTGTGTGATTTCCAGAGTCCCTTCACGGACAACCACTTCAGGCATCTGATTACCCATCTGCCTTTGATGTGTCTGGGGCTAGTGGAGCAGATAAGGGCTGGAGACAGGTAGCCATGTTGGGGTTTGGCCATAGGTTTGATACCTTGTGTATATGGAGTCCTGCACACAGGCCCCTGCAAAGTGAGTCTCAGTGGATTCTCTCCTGGCTCAGTATGTTTCATTTGGGGTTGACTGGGTCTCAACCACCACTGGACAGATGTCTGCCTGGTGTTTCCAGGCTGGGCATCATCTGTCCATGTGACTTGGAAGACAGATGATGCATGTCTTCTTTGGGAATTTTCTGGTCCTGGACAGGGGTGTTGAAGTGCTGGGGTACTTATGAGCTCCTAGCTTTTCTAGAAAAGGTGCTATTTAGCTGGATTTCATCTTTCAGCATTGATGTGGGGAGTGATACCCATAGGGCCTCTTGGGTAGATCATACCGCAGAAGTTACTGTGCCTTCAGCCACCCCAAACTTTCACATGCCACTGTACCAAGGTCCATATCCCCATAAACTTGTGTCCTGGTAAACAGACAGCTAGAAATGCAGGCCAAGTGCCCAGGCAGGGTATCCATGGACTGGAGGGCTTTGTGCAGAGCCCCTGGTCTCTGTCCGCCCCTTCATCCCAGGCTATGGCCCTGAAGGGTACACATATCCACAGTGCTACCCCAGCTGGTCTGTCTGTACATACGCCCTGTTGCCTAGGAGAAGTTTGGGGGGCCCAGGCAAGGTGGTCAGTTCCGCTCTGTGGCTTACAGGGCTCTTGGGCACCATTTTTGTCATGTCAATAGCAGGGTGCAGCTGTGGAGATGACCACGTGAGTTCCCGCTGTGGCCTGGGAGGCTGTGCAGTGCTGGGTGGGGCTGCTTTCTTTCCCCTGTGGTCAGCAGGATGCAGAGCTGTGTCCAGCGTCTGTGGCGTTGGCAGTGGGGGCTGTGACTAGAGCCAGTCCTTAGCCACTGTGACAGGACAGTGTCTGGGGAGCCAACTGGAGGGACCTGGTGTGGAGTGTGTTCACCTTGGATCCTCATAGGCCTTGCTTAGAAACTGTTTTCCCCTCTGATCTACTCAGTTGTGGGACAGACACCCTTGGGCTTCCATTAGGAGGGTAACTGCTCTGGTTGGGTCATAGTGTACCCCAGGCATCCCAACCAGGATGGTGTCATGTTTTTTTTCCCTCTGTAGTACCACAGTCAGTATTGCTATCACCAAGAGGCTTAGTGCCAGCTGGGCATGATGATACACACGCAGGCAGTTGAGGCAGGAGGATCATGAATTTGAGGCTAGTCTGGACTGTATTCTGAGACCATCTCAGAACCAAAACAACAGAAATGAAGTTTAACGCTTTGTTTAGTGTTTTAAACCCCCTTTCCATTTTTAAGTGGTTATGTGTGGTGTGCGTGTGCATGTTTGCATGTGTTGATGTATGTGTGTGAGTGCGTGTACCCATGTGTGCATGTGGAGGCCCCAGGTTGATCTCGGGAATCGTCCTCCATTGCTCTTCTGCTTTATTTACTGAGGCAGGATCTTTTAATCAAACCCAGAGCTCAATGATAGTGAATCTGCCCCAGAGATTCCCTGTCTCTGCCTTCTGAGGCTGGAATTACAAGTAGGCTACCATGCCCACCTGGCATTTCTATAGCCTCGGAGGATCTGAACACTGTCTTCATACTTGTGTGGCGAGCATCTTAACCACTGAGCAATGTCCCCAGCCCTCACGTAGGGTTTTGATTTTTGTGTTATTTCTTAAGACCTTGTGTCAGGGGGCTGGAGAAATGACTCAGGTGTTAAGAGCACTGGCTGCTCTTCCAGAGGTTCTGAGTTCCAATTCCCAGCAACCACATGGTGGCTCACAACCATCTATAATGAGATCTGGTGTCCTCTCCTGGCATGCAGGGATACCTGCATGCAGAACACTGTATATGTGATAAATAAATCTTTAAAAAAAAAAGACCTTGTGTCAGGGCTGAGAAGATCCACACTGTCTGAGATCCTGAGGTAAGTGGGTGTGCTGGTACACAGTTGTTGAGCCCTTGTTTCCTTATCCCATATGTTCAGGAAGATGCTCTTGGGGGCCCTAGGGCCATTGTATTGGCCGTAATATACTTTTCCTTGTGAGCCATCTGCAGTAAAACACCAGAGGTGGCGGCTGCCATCGCAAGGCTCTGGGGCCCCCTTAAACCAACTGCGATCAGGTAAGGCTGCTTTAGCATGGCCCTCTGAACGCTTGGTGTTTTCCTTCCAGGCTGGTCCAGGGACCCTCATCATGGCAGCAGGCGTCCAGGACTTTAGCAGGACAGAGTTCGATCGGCTGAATGAGATCAAGGGTCATCTGGAAATCGCCTTACTGGAAAAGCACTTTCTTCGTGAGTACAAGAAAGTACTTATGAGGGGCGGGGGATGGGCCACTGCTGAGTGAGGGCCGATCCAGGGGCGGGGTGGGGGTGGGGAGGTGGGGGCGTGCTACAGTATGGACGTGGGACAGGTGTGTATGAGCAAAGGCGTGGGCGGGGGCAGGCATGCGAACATAGATGTGTGCAGGGGATAGGCTTGGACCAAGAGAGACGGGGACTTGGTTGTCCTCACATGACGTTTTCCTTCTGAATATGCGTCTGTTGCCTGTTGCCTCACAGAAGTCAGCCCTGGCCTGTGCTTTGCAGGTAGGATGAGGGAGCAGCTGGAGTCTGGGAAAGGAGTGACATAGTCTGTGAAAACTGGGTTGATTTTAGTGACTCAATACAGTTAACTCAGACTTTTCAGAGCTTCTTGGAGGAAACGGAAGCAATTTGTTCTGTTACGTACCGGGACTACGGGAGCACCTTGGGGTGGGAGCCAGTTGTCTGCCGGCCTTCTCCTCATGGCTCCTGCTGGCCAGATTTTGACCTTTGGAGTAAGGAGGAGGTGGTTTTGGCAGAACAGGAGCTTTTGGAGTCACAACCCAATAGCGTCTCATGTTTGGTCTTTCTCTTAGCTTCCATGTCCTCCTAGTCTTACGGGCGTGTAAACTGAGGCACAGATGACTGAGTCAGCCTACCATGTGGTGAGAGTAGTGAGGACTTAACCCAGCCTGGCTAGCTCCAAAGCTCATGCTCGTGGCCCCGATGTGTGACAGGGTTATCACAGCTGATGCCCTGCAGGAACTGAGGCTATTTTGGGGAAGCAAGTCCAGGGAGAGAGCATCATTCCTGCTGGCCCAGAGCTGGTCACTGTGAATCTGTGAACCGAGTCCAGGCCAATGGCAGGAAAGTGTAAGGCTGCCTGAGCACTCACGCTGCTGTGGAACAGTTTGAAGGTGCAGTGTGGAACCAGCCAGAGTCCATGGGGATGAGGTGCTGGGGGACTCTAAGGGTGATGGATCATGAGGAAAAATGTCTGACGTGCATGATCGGCCATTCCTCGGTAGGACAGCATCGTTGGCATCCTAGGATCGTTCCCACAATTCTTTTCTCAGTGTTGCCCAAGGAGCTGTCTCATCCTGTTCCTTGGTAACTCTTAAGGTGTGGTGTGGCATTTACCCTGACAGTGTGGGTGTGCAGCTCTGGGCAGTTTTTTTTTTTTTATGAAAGATTTTGAACATGCACAGAAACAGAGCAGAGGGTGTGGGAGGCGCCGGTTGACTCTCACACCTGCTTCTGTCGGAGCAGATTCTAAGCCAGGCTGCCTCTCTCCCCTCCCTCCCTGGGTGTGTTGGGCGATGCCCAAGCAGCGCTCTATCGCATCATCTGTAAATATTTTAGTAGATAGCTCAATATGTTTTAATGACAAAAGCTGAGAGACCAAGATGGCAAGTAGAACAACAGACAGCTTTTCTTTGATTGCACCAGAGACCGACTGGAGCTCGGATTTCCCCGATAGGCTCCTGGCTTTCGACAACTCTGAATTGATACTCATCAGGGTCCGTGGGTGGGAACGGCTGGTGTATCTCCTCAGTCTTATGGTGCCTTCGCTCTCTATTAATGCCTTCACCCTGGGTGGCTAGCTCACCAAGGCTGGAGCTCCCCCCTTGACTCTGTGGACAGTGTCCTGTGGACTCCCCATGTCTACCGCCCCTCCTCCATAATGGTGGCTGTGGTTGGTCTTCGGGGCAGACCTTTGATGGTCTTGCTGTCTGTTGCCCCGAGACATGCTGTCCCTGATGCCACGGGAGTTGCGAAGTGCAGTCATTGAAGGGACTCTTGCCAGCCAGAGCGTGGCAGACATGGCTCTTGCAGGCCTTGCCCTTCTCCCCCATTCCCTCTGCCTTGCTAAAAACCATTAGATGACATTCCTAAAGCTAGCTACCCAGATCTGTTCCCTAAGGTCCAGCTATCGAAGTATTGAAGTCCAGCAATCAAAAACCCATTTTGGCTCACCTAATTAATATGCTGAATTAAAATGAAGCACCTCATCCTAACACAGGGTTTCCTCCTTTACCTGTATAAGCCACCATTTGCCTATGAGCTGCATATCTCCTCTCTGTCCAGAGGCAGTCCTTTGTCACCGCCCCCCCCCCCAGTACACATACCCCTGGCCCCCCTCCCTTGTACCCTTCCCCTTCTCGCTCATCCTCTGTCTCTTGTCTCTGTCTCTTACTCCGTGCCCTCTGTCTCTCTGGGGCAAATAAACCCCTTTTGTGCTGAGAACTTGGTCTTGGGGTGTCCTGAGACGATGCTGATCCTTTCTGTCGTTTCATTGGAGTTTTCAGACTGGTCATCTTGGTACGTCTGTAGTTCTTGCTCCGTTGACCAACCAACGCATTTCTGAAAACACATTTCTCTCTGCTCTCTGGTTGTCTTGAGGTGGGATTCGCGCGGGAAAGGCAGGATACATGGGTTTCCTCCCTTTGTGTCACCGTTTTAAATATGCATAGAATATTTCACCTGAGACCAGAGAGGGTGCCTGCTCCCTCCGCTGTGTGTTTTAGAACCGTGTCATCAGGAGCTCCAGTAACAAAGCATGGTCACGGGGCTGTGACCTGTGTGTGCGCTCATAGTCCGGCTTCTGGGCCGTAGATGCCCTCAGCCCTTGGCTTCTTAGCCTGCCAGCAGTGGGATAAGATGTTTGAGTCCCTTCACAAACACTTCCTGTCCCAGTGCTGGATAACCGTTGTTCAAGGCGGCCCTGGTTCTTTTCAGTGGAAGTAAGTTTTAGAGGACATGTGAGGATTACAGGGCGGTCCTATAGCTGTGAGTCCCCATGCCTTGACCATGACAGTGACCAAGGCTTGGACAATATGAGTTCAGATAGGTAACTCTGTAGGAGCAGACCTCCAGGACTCCTGGGTGTCTCTTGGACCTCAGTGGGTCTTTACGGTGTCTTCAACACGTAATGACAGTCTACTTCTCAGAGGCAGCACCAGCCTTACTCCGTTGTTTTACCTTACAACAATAGATGCAGGTCTCAGGACTAGCTGGGCATGGTGGTACACACACACCCTAGGAGCACTCAGGAGGCAGAGGCAGGAGGACTGTAGAATTGGAAGCCATCCTGAGATACAGAGCTAGACCCTGTCAAAACAAACACCAACATCTACAAACACCCCAGTGTGGCGGCACACACCCTTAATACCAGCGCTTAGGAAGCAGAGGCAGACAGCTGTGAGTTCGAGGCCAGCCATAGCTACACGGTGAGACCCTGTCTGAAAAATAAAACAAAATGCCAGGGCCGCCACCAACCTTGGGACCACTGAGCCCAGCCTCTGTCGGGTAATGCTGTTTTTGTCCCCAAGAGGATATCTCACTACAGAAGTATCAGTTCCTTCACGGGAATGCTGTTTGCAAGGCTCCTCCCCCTTCATGGTCCTGCCGTCAAGGAGAGCAGGGGCCAGCTTTGTTTGTTCCTCCCACTCCTGGTGTTTATGGAGATTGCCTTTGTTTTGCTTGAAATTATTTTGACTTTATTTCAGACTTAGTTACAAAAATAGCACAAAGAATTTCCGCGGACTTTTCACACGGTTATTCCTCAAAGGGTAACATTTTGCCGCATTTATTTGTCAGTGATTCTTATCCGTCAAGCCTCCCTTCCCACCATCTAACTCTCCATACGTTTATATATATGAGCGCGCATCAACCCATTGATTTATCTCCCACCCACGTGTCCATCCACCTCTCCTCTGTCTGTCCATCCACCCACATGTCCATCCATATCCCACCCACAAATCCATCTATCTTTCATCTGTCTACCCATCTATCCACCCACACATCCATCCGTCCCTCTCCACCTTTCCATCCATTTATCTACACATCTGTCCGTCTCCTACTTACCCATTAATCCTCCCACCCACACACCTATCCATCTCTCACCCAGTCACACATCTATCCACCCACATCCATCTCTTGCCCATCCACCCACTCATCCATCTCTCATCCACCTACTTATCCATCCATTCATCCATCTGTCTGTCTATTTATATGTTTTTTTTTTTTTTTTTTTCTGAGCTGCCTGATGGTCTGTTTCAAACACAGTGCTCCTGAGTTCCGAATCCTCTGTGGTGTTTCCTCAGAGCGAGGCTAGTCTCTTATCTAGCCACAGTGTGCAGCGATCAAAGCCAGGAAATAATGTTGCTATGCCATTATCTGGTAGGAGACCTTATCACAGCCTCACTATTGTCTTATTAATGTTCTTTATAGCACAAGAAAGTTCAGGTCACGAGTAGCCTCTTGAGGCTCCTTTTCTCAGCCTTTGTTTCCTGAACCAGGTGTTTTTTGAGGCGTACGGGTTGGTTGCCCATAGAATGGGCTTGGGTTTAGATGCCCTCTGTTGCTTAATAGAGACTCGGATCATGTGGGTTTTGCCCTGAGTGTCGCAGACATGATGGTGCATCCCCAGTGCCGGTCAGGAGGTACAAGATATTGTCTCATCTCATTCTGCAATGCAAAGAGTTTCTTGTCAGATTAAATTCTTGTAGCTATCTAAAATTATTATGCTGGGGGTGTAGCTCAGGGGCAGAAGGCTTGCCAGGCATGCTCGAGGGAGGCCCTGGGTGCCTTCCTCAGAACTGGGAGAGGGGGTAAACACCCAGTCAAAACAACAACAACAACAACAACAACAACAAAAACTATTTACAGTAGCATAAGCCTGTGGTCCTAGCACTAGTGAGGCAGAGCCAGGAGGTCACCTAAGCCCTGGAATTCAACACCAGCCCCGGTGACACAGTGAGACCCCCATCTCAGAAGCAGGCGATACAGCATGCTTTATCGGGCTGCACTATCAAGTTATATTTAGAGAACTTGGGTCCCCCTCCCATCCTCTCTGGAGTCCCAATTTTCCTCTAATTTACTAATTCCTTCTGCTGATTTTTCTGTCATACCTCCCCCCCCCATAGATAAATGTTAGCACACTCACACTTTGCACACACTTGTGTTCTGTTCTGGCAGTCAGTCTAGGTTGGTACCAGAGATAGTCCCTGATCTGTTTTCTGTCTGTCTCCCGAGTGTGGGTGTGGCCAATCTAGTTGCCTGTTGGTGACTGATTGCACCATCCCCAGCCTTCTGCACGGGGTGTTAGTAAGAGGAAGCTCTTCCCAGGCCATCTGCACCTTGTGGATAGGGTGGGACCTATTTTTATACCCCAGGCTTGATGTCTTGGGTGTCGTGGGTGCTGAGTGACTGAAGAGATGGCAGAAAAGCCTGGCAGAGGTGGAGTTTGCACAGAGGAGCCTGTGCCTCCTCCCAACATGGCATCCGTCACAGTTCCCAGGGTAACACAGTGCTGTAGAGTCTTGAGACACACAAATGTGTTTTGGCTGTCACTCAGCCGATACAACGTGTGCTGGCCTGGTCGTTCCTGTTCCTCTTGGCCTGTAGGGGAAACACTGTGTGTAGGGTGGAGAGAGCTGCAGCCTGGCCTTGAGACCCAAGCTCTTATTTCCTCCTTTCCCTAACAGCTCTGCACGAGCTGCTGAGGGCCTTGGCTCCATCCCTAAGTGCCTAAGTGATTAGTGTTCAAGTTCTCTTCGACTCTTGGCTGTCCTTTCTCCCTGACAACAGACTGTCTTTCTCCATCAAGGAGAGAAATAGCCCGAGTGCACAACAGGTTTCTTAGGTGATTAAATATTGAAGGGTACAGATGTTCTTGGGAGAAAATGACATGGGCTGAAGAAGGTACAGCTGAAATGTGCTTTAGCTACGGCCACAGGCAGGGTCCTAAGCTTGTTAGAGACCGTAAGTGACTGAACGGGATCCATTTCCCTGGATTATCACTTGTTGGACACCAGCGCATTTCCTTCCAAGGCATTTATCACCGAGTGTTGATTGTGTGCCGATCACTTGCCTCATGCAGGCTCTGAGAAGTGAGATTCGCTTGTGTTGTAAAGCATGCACGCAGCCTCTACCCCAAAGCAACTTGGCATGGGGTTGGATTTTGGAGGGGAAAGTGCTTCAGGCCTTTCAGGGGCCTCCTGGTTATTGGGCTGGGCTGCAGAGCTTCTTGTGGATTGAGGTCCCTTCTTCTGAGTTGACACTTCCCTGGGGTCACTAATGCTGACACCTCCCTGATCAAGCTAGAGGGGACTCCTCTAGGGGCTGTGCCTTGTCTCCAGCCACCGCCACCTATACAGTGGTGTAAGTGGATTCCCAGTGGAGGCAGCCAGTGGATAGCAGTGATTCCTGAAGCATGTGACTCAGAGGGAGAAGGCTTTTGCGCCACAGCTGTCGATATACTCCTCCTAGTAGCCTCCTTCATGCTCAACACATGAGGGGCTAGAGTGGCTGATTCTTGCCCTGTGGGAAGACTTCTAGAAGAAGCTCTTTGGGAGGCAGGTGGTGGCCGCTTGCCTTTCAGGGCATGAAGTACAAGGAAGCCTGGGGTGGCTGATCCAGGTGATTAGAGACCAGCAGGACTGTCTCACTGTCAGTTTTTGGAAATCAGGAGGCTCTCGAGCTCCCAGAGTGCCGCCAGTGTTCTAAAGAATTGAGGCAGAGCCGGGCGGTGGTGGCGCACGCCTTTAATCCCAGCACTCGGGAGGCAGAGCCAGGCGGATCTCTGTGAGTTCGAGGCCAGCCTGGGCTACCAAGTGAGTTCCAGGAAAGGCGCAAAGCTACACAGAGAAACCCTGTCTCGAAAAACCAAAAAAAAAAAAAAAAAAAAAAAAATTGAGGCAGTCCCGAGGCCAGCTAGAGACAGAGCGAGGTGTATCATTGACAAATGTGCCTGGGCCCACTCCTCCAGACCTGGGCCTGCAGGTGTCTTGCTGGGGGAGGAGGGCTGTCCTCCTGTCCTCCTACCTCTGCCTCTTCCTACAAGTTAAGTGCTGTGGAGCTCAAAGATAAGGCCCAGGGACAGAGCCTGGGTGAGTCTGCTTCTGTCCCTAGGGAGTGTAGCCAGTGGCAAGAAGAGGTCATGAAATGGGACAGAAGACCAAGATGAGCTAGACACCGGTCCTGTAGACATTTTCCCAGGAAAAATGATGACATTGGCCTCTAAGAAAAATTAAAGATCTGACCCATCAGGTCCATAGTTTCATATTTCTATGGCTGGAGGCATGGCTTAGTGCTCTTCTAAGACGTGTGAGGCCCTGGGATCTGTACCCAGTACTAGGGTGAGGAGGACCCCAAAACCTTTGCTTTTCTAGATCATTTCTGTTACCCAGTAAAACAGACTCTTGAAGTCCTCATTGCAGTTGAGATATTTGGCCCTAAGACTTGCCATTGCCCAGGATAGGAGTTCTTTGAGCACAGACGCTGAGCCCCCCAAACCCCTGACCTCTGCCTGTAACTCATATATTTCAGAGGAAGAACTCAAATACCCTGGCGCCGCTCCCAGGGCCAGGGCTCCTGCTATATTGGGGTGAGATGATGAAGTCTATACATGCTCATCTGTTGTGTCATGCTGAGGGCTCCAGGTCCCGGGTCTGGCAGAGTGCTTTGGGCAATGACAATTGATTTTCATGCAAGTGTTCCAATCAGGAGCCACTGTCCGTCTCTGTGAACTCCCATCCTGCCCCATGAGCACAACACCAGCTCCCAGGGCTATGAGAGGGTGTCATCCTATTCCTGCTTCTAGATGGCATGACTGAGCTCCTGTATTTGCAGTGGGGAGAGAAGTCACTTGGGCCATCAGCCTTCCATCTTCTGCTGCTCCCAGTGGTCCCCTGTGGGAAGCCTCATCTGGCAAAGACACCGTCCAGTGGCGTGTGGAGTGAGTGATTTAGCCCTGTAGGGGGCAGCACAATCACCTGTCCACCTTGGCGTCCACCAACTGGACTTCATGGGAGAGAGAGAAGGCAGCTGCTGCCTCATCTGTATGGTCCCAGAGCCTGGCAGCTGCAGGGTGCTCCGTACACATCTGGGTGGATGGATGGATGATTCAGCAGACCACTGGCTGTATCAACCAGTGGTGAGCACATGGATGGACAGGTAGATAATGGGATGAGTGGATGGATGGATGGAGGTGCTGCCCCACCCCCAGGCCTGCCTTTCTGCACATCCTTTGTGGGACCTTACTAGCACCTCCCAAAGCTATTCTCCAGCGGTGTTTGGTCCCAGGCACAGTTTCACCTTACTGCCTTTGCTCCCTAGCATGTGTACCCAAGCAGAGCCCCTGGGGCTTATCTCACTTTGCCGGTGATGGGGTATTCCCACCTGCCCTCCTGCCCATACTAAGCAGAAATCGTGTGTCTAGCAGTGAGCTTGATGTTCTGAGAAAGTTCGCTTGCTGGTGCATGGTTGGAGGGATGCATCCACAGGAGTGGATGGAGCAGACACCAAAAATAATTGTATATATGGGTTTTTGCCTACATGTATGTTTGTGTGCCGCATGCATGCTTGGAGCCCATGGAGGCGAGAAGAGGGCATTGGATCCCCCAAACTGGAGTTAGAGACAGCTGGGAGCCACCATGTGTTTACTGGGACTCAAGCCTGGGTCCTTTGGAAGAGCAGCCAGTGCTCTTAGCCACTGAGTCATCTCTCCAGCCCTTGCCCTTCCCCTTCCAGACCTTAGGGCAGCCACATTTGAGTCTTTACATCTCTCAGTCCAGTGCTAGCCAGGGCCTCTGAGTCCAACTCCGGAGATCAGAGGCAGC
This sequence comes from Peromyscus californicus insignis, assembly GCF_007827085.1. Taxonomy (NCBI): domain Eukaryota; kingdom Metazoa; phylum Chordata; class Mammalia; order Rodentia; family Cricetidae; genus Peromyscus; species Peromyscus californicus. Next base: position 50,909,800 of record NW_026294503.1, read on the forward strand.
ATGCCACCTCAGTCCCCCCATGTCATACCGAAGGGCCATGGTGGGTGGGTCTGGAAGCCAGCCCTTCTGAGCAGTAGTTCTCCCTAGGATCCCATTTCTTTTTCTTTCTTATTTCATTTATTGGGTTTATATTGTTTGTTTTGTTGTTGTTGCTTTGCATCTAAAGAAAAAAAAATCTCAGGGCACCACCCTAGTCCCATTACTGACTTCCTACACTCAACCACATCAAGCCCAAGCAGCCTGTCATGTTAGAATGTGAAACACCCAGAACTTGGCCACACACTGCCTGATTCAAGGACCATTAAGCTTGGTGTTGACAGTTCATCATGCGGTAAATGCCACCTCTGTGCAGGGCAGTGAATAACACGGAGATAAGTAGGCTCTAGGAAACCTCGCAGGCTGGCTGTGGTGGACTTGGAGAGCAAGACACCCTCCGAGTGGAGTGACCAGAGGAGAGAAAAGCTTCTTCACACAACTGCTGCTTCTCTGGGACTGACGGTAAAGGTATGCCCTGAGCTCAGGAGGTGACTTATACCTGGTCCATGGGGGAAGATAAGGCGTTGTCTTTTAGAAAAGTCTTTCACGATAGCTGGAAGGGTAAATTGGACTGGGAGAAGTCTGTTCAGGTGTCCAGGTTTGCAGTCCAGCCTGGCAAGAGACAGCTTTCTCTCCCACTGGGTGGCTTCTCTGTGTGTGCTCCAGCTGGGTGGGGAGAGATTTTATTTAAGCCTTATCATTTGATTTTTTTTTAACCTCTGGCTGAGGCTGGGCCTGTTGCATCTTGTGCCAAAGGGACTCCTGCTTGAGAGATCTGCTTTTGCAGATTTGAAAATAGCTTTGAAGTCCTTTTTCTTCCTTCCCTGTGGGCCAGGAGCCATGGAAGCTGCGCCACCTAGGCAGGCCGTGACCATGGGCTGAATTGAGTATCTCCTCTACATCCCCTTGAGTCAGCATACTGAGAGGGAAGGTATAGGTCCATGAATCACCTGCCCTTCACCTTCCAGACCCTGAGGAGGCCGAAACCTGGACCAGGTGGGTGGACAGGTGGCCCAGCTGTGCCAGGCTCCCATAGCTTCTGTCAGGTGTGCTCTTCGAGGCATGCTTTTCCATCCCAGGCCCCTCTGGCTGCAGGGGCTCACACTCGTGACTTCGTTTTGCCTCTTGGCTTTGGAAATGTCTGGCAGTCTCCAAATGGGGTTGGGTACGGGGATCAGAATGTTTCTTCCTTCTTAGGGTCCCTGAAGGTTGCTATCACAGGTGACCTGGAGTCTTTAGATCGTGCAGATGTAAGGGTGTACCTAGACACAGAAAGAGTCCCCTGGTCTTCTCTCTCCTCCACATGCATTTTGCTGCCTTCTAAATTATGACACTGAACTCTTCTTTTGAGGTACACCCCTGGGGCTTAGAAATTTTGGGGACTGACTCATCTTCAGCAGGTGTTCTCACTCTCCATGGCCATCTACTTAACCTGGGTCATTCAGGGACCCTAAGAAGGAAGGGCCTGGAGTCTGTTATGGCCAGAACCCAGTCCTGCGAGAAAAGCTGGACCCTGGGCAAGGAGCTGTGCCACACCATTGGTGGCACATGGTAAGCAGTCTCACAGCTGTGCAGCATTGACTCTACTCTGTGGTCTAATGTGCTAGGCCATGGCTTTTGCCTAACTCCTCACTTGTGACTCAGACACAGACCCTATATGGCTTGCTTGCTTGACTGGGCCTGTGAGAGCCCCCTGTGGAAATTGGGGGACAGGACGGTCAGCCATAGCCTCTGAGTTTGTATGCATCTTTGTCCTAGGACAGGGGGCACTGGAGAGCAGGTGTCTTCCTGTTTTACAGCTCAGGGTTATATGAGCATATTATAGGATGGCACACCCATTGCCTCTGGTGACGTCTTGTTCATTGGTTCCTTTCATTTCTGGGTTTTGAGAAAGTCTGTGTAAGCATTCATTGCCAGAGCTGTCTCATTGGGGTGCTGGGGAGTCCTGCTTCTGTGTTTGGGGGCATAATTAGAGAGAGACAAGAGAGTGAGGTTGGAGGACCCTTCCAGTTGGGGGAGTTCCTGCACCCAGGAAGGACATTATGCCCACCAAAGGAGGGCTTCTTGTTTTGCAATGCTCAGAACGCTTCGAGGCTGGAAAGCCCTCTGTGGGCCTCTGTCTACTGGGTACTCCTTTGCCCTGTATTATCTTAGGCAAGAACATGGTAGGTAGAGTCTCGATTTCCCCAGGAGTGTTCACCTCCTAATCCCTGGAACCTATGCATGCGACCATGCCTTGGCAGATGTGACTGAGTTGTCAGCCTGAGGTGAGGAGATCCAAGATGATTTGTGCAGAGCAATCACAAGGAGGAAGCTGGGGCGGGGGTGGGGGGTGTCAGATGGAGTTGGGAAGGGTGGAGTTGCGTCAGCACGAAGTCGCTGCTCTTTGGGGATCACCAGCCAGGCAGAGCATGTTCCTCTGGAAGATGGAAAGGAGGGAATATGCCCAGTCTTTCCACCAACCTCCAGACGAACTGGGCATTGACACTTCTGTTCTAGCCCAGAACACCTGTTTGATCTCCTGACCATTAAAACTCTTAAGATAGTGACTGTTGGATTAAGTAAGAATGTGTAGTAGCAGCCACAGGAAACGAATATTTAGATATTCAAGAGACTCCATCATCCCATCCCTCACTCTGTGGGAGACCTTCACCCCCGGACTAAGGGATCAGGGGCCACGTATCTCCATGGTCTGTCCTAGGTGGGTCCAGCGTCAGCAGCCTCTGTGAACAGTGGGGGTTTTATTAGAGGCTGAGGGAACCCTGAGAAAGTTGGGACTGCTAACAGGCCACAGTCAGAATTCCAAGGCAGAAGCTCTGAGGATGGAGGTTGGCTACCATGGCCCTCATGGTCCTAAGAGACTCCGTTCCACAGGGAGGCAGGGCGAGGATGGCCTTACAGGCAGCCAGCTCAGCGCTTTCCGCTTGGCAGGCAGTCAGCCTTCCCCTGTTCCTCCTCTAAGGGAGGGGCCGGAGAAACCAATGACTAGGTTTGTATTGCGCTGCATCTGACCTAAATGTGTCACCGTGGGGTGGAAGCTGGCCCACATTACCCAGACACTGGGCCTCATCACTTTTAGTTGCAGAGAGAGGGCTTTACAGGGAGCCATTAGCTGAGGGAGAAAGAGTTCATGGGAAGAAAGGCTCAGAACCCCAGCTGGTTCTCCGTGCTTAGCTCTCTGTGCCACCAGGAAATAAGTGCAAAGTCTCTGGAGCTCTCCGGGGAACAGACAGGCTGACTTGTTAAATTGGCAGGGCTGCCGTGGACCTGCCCCTGCAGCTGAGCCTCTAATGGCTGGGGAGGGCAGGTGACATGGAGAGCTGGGTTGCCGAGGCACAGTTGTACGATTGCAGGGCCGAGCTTCCTGCTCTTGGGGTCCTGGGGGGGGGGGGGGCTAGAGGTATTTGGTAGGGAATACACGAATAGGTCCTCGGCTCCTCTCAGGGGGCTGCACGCATGCCCTTCCACACTGGCAGGAACGTTCTGTGCACCCTCTCCATCTTGGGGAGGGATCTTGGGAAGTGCCCACATCTGTCTCAGCGGTGCTGCTGGCCGCCCTTGGCTAATCATCTGCCCTGAGTGGAGCATGGTGATGAGCTTTCGTGATTTAGTGACATCAGGAAGACACAGACATTCAGGGGAGGCCAATTAAGGAAAGCCCAATTTCCTGTTCCTGGCTGAGCAGCGTACGGTGTGGAGAGAGAAAGAATTGCTTTGATCCTCCCGTGGGCTGGGATCCAAGAGGCCATGGAGTGATGGGGGGTGGTAGGGGAATCAGGTGATCAGGCAGGAAAGTGTCAGACCCCCCAGCCTCAGCCCTGCTCCCTCAGTTTCCCCCCAGCAATGCCAATGATGTAAGGTTTCCCAGCTCTGTTTATCCTGTGGTGGAAGCATCGTCTGTATAGAAACAGAGATAGGAGGTAGGAATGCTCCAGGCCGAGTCTGCTCACACATCTGGTTCTTGTAATTTATTTTTTTTTAAAGATTCATTTATCATTTTTATATGTATGTGTGTTGGACAGTTTTACGTCAGCTTGACACAAGCTAAAAATCATCTGAGAGGATGGAACCTCAATTAAGAAAAATGCCTCTATAATATCAGCTGTAGGGCATTTTCTTAATTAGTTATTGATGAGGGTGGGCCCAGTTCATTGTGGGAGGGGCTGTCCCTGGGCTGTTGGTCCTGCGATCTATAAGAAAGCAGGCTGAGCAAGCCATGTGGAGCAAGCCAGTAAGCAGCACCCCTCAGTGGCCTCTGCATATGCTCCTGCCTCCAGGTTCCTGCAATGTTTGAGTTCCTGTCCTCCCTTCCTTCAGGGATGGACTCTGATGTGGAAGTATTAAGCCAAAATAACCGTTTCCTCCCCAGCTTGCTTTTCACTACAGTGTTTCATCACAGCAATAGAAACCCTAACTAGGACAGTCCATGTGTTCCTGGGTGAGTTTATGTACACCACATGAATGCTGGTGCCCAGAGGCCAGAGGGCATCATGTTCCTTAGAGCTGGAATTACAAGTGTGGATGCTGAGAACAGAACCTGGGTCCTGTGTGAGAGCAGTGAGCACTCTTAACTGCTGGGCCATCTCTCGGGCATTCCCACCCCCCTTTTTAAAAAAGATTTATTTGCACACCTGGTTCTTGAGCTGGCCTGATTGTCTGCCCTGAGTTGGCTGAGCCAGGTAGATTTCTACCTTCGGGAGAAAGCTCATTGGTCCATCTTAGTGAAGGCTAGCAGATGGTTGGTCTATCCACCTGCTCATTCAGTGAGCCCCAGTAGATCTTCTGTTCTATCTATCCCAGGCTGCAGGAGAGGCCAGGCAGCTGAGAGTTGGGTCTGGTGGAGGGAGTCTCATGGCCTGTCCATCTCAAGTGATCGTACAGTCTCTATGTTAAGAGGCCCAGGCTCTCTTAGCTTTCCAACATGGTCTCCCCTCACATTATAGGTAAGGCTCTGCCTACTAGGAGTCCAGGCAGGGAAGGGCTAGCATCTAGACTTACCCAATGGGCCTAATTCATGTGCCTGAGGATGCTCTCCAGTTCCCACCCAGATGTCTGCTCTGAGCATCAGAGCCTCCCCAGTTAGTGTCACTGGAACTTTGACAGAGGGTAAGGCATAGGAACTCAGTGGGTGTCTGCCACTGAGGCTGGGTGTAGCTGGGTCCTCACCGCTGCTCCAGGAGGCAATTGGGGATCAAGGCAGCCTCACCTCCTAGCTAGGATTATCAGTGGGATGTGTGGGGTGCCCTGTGATGCCTAGGGCTCATGGGCTGTGGACCCCCAAAAGCCCAGGGCCCTCTGCAGGGATCATGGACAAGACTCTTAGTGCCTTCATTCTCCTGGGTCAGTGTCCCCAGGAATCCCAGAACAAGACCAGGCTCAGCATGCTTGATGTCTAGGGCCCTGGCAGTGCTGTATACATAAGCCCTTCAAGTGGTCAGGGCCATGGACCTTGTGGAACTCACATCATCTCTCACCCACCATCACTGTCCTCCTCTAGGGCCTGGCCAGTCCAGCGTATGTATCCCTGTAACCAAATCACCTTTTATGTTGCTAAGTTCTCACCTGTCATCCTTTTACTGTATCCTTGACATCTTGAGCTGGACCAGGCCCTGCGGCTGAAGCAGACAGTGATAGTAGAGTCCTCCCTCTGGAACCTCCTGGGATGGTGGAGTGGAGTCAGAGAAGCCCGTGAATGGATATGGAGATAGATAGATGTGTGGCTTGAGACCTACTCTTAGGAAGGCCATGCTTGCTGTGTCCTTCTCCAAGGACCTGTGTGGTCTCTGGCAAACTTCACCCAGAGCCCTGAGGAGCATCACCGCCTCCCTTCCCTAAAGTAGTATCCTGCGTGGTCAAAGTTAGGGGAGAGTGTGTAAAAGTCTCCCTACGTGTGTGACAGATCATGGGATGCCGAGGGTGCCTAATGAGCACACCTTAGGACCCTGCTCCTGATTCCACTGCATTGTATCTTTGCCCCGTGGGGCAGGGTCAGCGGGCGGAGGGACCTCTGTTCCTGTCTACCTGAGCCCCACCTTCTCTGCTCCTAGAGGGATGTTTCTGTTCCTATCCACCTTTCTGCTAGGATTCAAGACTGCCAGGAGCAGGGCCAAGGGCTGTCACTCAAGACTCCCTTCTGGCCCAGCCTTGTCTGTGGGGACCACAGGGGAACTGAGCACACAAAAGGAGTGTGTTGAGGGTGCTGGCCCGTCACCGCCAGAATCCTGACTGCGTTAAGCTGAGCGATCCGGAGTGGGATGTAAGAAGAGAGAGAAAGCACCCCTCTTCTTGTGCCAGCATTGGAAAAAGTGAACAAACCTCTCGTAGTTGTGAGTCTGTGGCATGAGTGAGTTCTCATGTACTCAGAACAAAGGGCAATTCTGCAGCGACTTTGACCTTATGTCTTGACATCTGCAGTTGGAGGCCACTGCCCTCCTCAACTCCTGGCTTCCTCTGCCCTCCGAGCTACCAGGTGCTCTGCCTAACACCCCTCCCCCAGCCATCTGCAGTCTGGCTCCTAAGTTTCATGCAGGGCTTGACTCTGATCTGACCTAATGAGCATCTTCCCAGGGGTACCCCACCCTGCTTCCCAGATCTCTTACTAGCCCCGGGCTCCTCTGCGTTGGGGTGGCTTGAGGCTGGTTTGCCTCTTTTCTGCTGCTGGCACCTCCTGGAGCCTTTAGCCTTTCTGTCACAGTTGTGTTGACCCAGTCACATGGTAGTGTGTGCCCCAAGGTGTCCCGTGTGGTGATGGCTTGGCTAAATGGCTTGTGTAGTTCTCCTTGGCACCATTATTGAGCACAGTGAAAGCCCTTATCCATGCTGTGCCCCCCAGCCTTGCCTCGGGTTGTCTGAAAGGAATCCCAGTGAAGAGCTCCACCCACCCACCCCCACACACAGTGTATACCCCAGAGAAGGGGTCATAGAGCTGCCAGTGTCCCCACAGACAGCAGAACGGGACCAGAGCACGCCTGCCATCTGAGCATTCAGCACACGTGAGAAAGTTCAAGTGCTCTGGTCCCTTACAGAGCAGGAACCTGTCTGCCGCTAGTGAGCGGGGCAGTGTTGTCAGAGGGGACAGTGGGCCTAAGTGCTCATCGCCCGGCTCCTCTCTCCACAGAGGAGGAGCTCCGGAAGCTTCGAGAAGAGACCAACTCAGAGATGCTGCGGCAGGAGCTTGATCGGGAGCGGCAGCGCCGGATCGAACTGGAACAGAAAATACAGGAGGTGCTGAAGACCAGGTGATACCCGCGTCCATCTTTTCTTGTTACTGTAACAATATCCCTGAGTCTGGTACTTAACAAACACGGAGATGTTTATTTAGCTCATGGTTCCGGAGTTCGAAGGAGATGATGCTGTCATCGGTTCAGCCCTGGTGGGGGCTCGTGGTACATGGTGGGAGTGTATAGGAGAGATTACATCCTCCTGGAGGTGGGCAGGATCAAACGCATTAATGACCCTTTGGTGAGAACTAATTCAGGGTCCCAGAGAACTACATTAATTCCTTCCCAGGGCCTGCTCCTAGGACCTGAGAACCTTCTACCAGGCTCGGTCTTTAAAAGGTTCCCCCAACCCCTTCACCATCATACCAAGAATTGACCTTCATGAACACTTGAGAGAGAAGCTGCAGTTTAAACCACAGCATTCACCCCTCCTCAGTGGGCAGGGTTTCCTGGACCCTCAGTTCTGATCCCTGACGTATCCATGGGTCAAGAGTGGTGAGAACTAGGCCATCTGAGAAATACTGTTCTTGGTCCCTGAAGGGATACAAAGGTGAGTCGTGTTGCTGGCCTGACCCGACTTCCCAGGTTTGAGTCTTGCCTGAGCCTGTCCAAGCCACAGTGTGGAAAAAAATGTCTTTCTGGGAGGTGGGGAGCCTGGTGCGGGCGATCATGTCACCAGCCAGGCCTGTGTAGAGAGCTGTGACCCATGATGGTCTAAAGACACCAGACCATCAGTTACCCTCCAGTCTTGGCTAGAAGATGCTTCCTGACCCATGGGCCCTGTTCTGACCCTCTTATTTAGCCCCAGAGGGCTGGCTGAGCCTCTTGGGACCTTCTGGGGACACTTGATTCCCCGACCCTGCCTTGTGTTTCTCTATACTCATTACCCTTCCCCAACAGCTGCTGCAGCCCTGCCCAAGCCCTGTGGCTCACACAGAGGCTTCACTGCTCCTGCATCTCGAGGGTGGGGTCCTGAGCACCCTCCCCCCCTCCCCCCTTCACTGTGTACAGCCTCTGTAGCATGGCCTACCAAGATCACAACCTCATCTCACAGGCTTACCCAGTGGGTGACATTGCCTCCTCCGCGTCTGCACGTGATATTTACAGGTGACAGCTTTTCCTTGGATAAGTACTCTAAGCCTAGTCCGCTGGATACCCGCAGCCTCCTTCCTCATTCATTCCGATGACCACTCTCATGAGCGTGGCGGCTTCTGCTTTGGCTGCCTCTAGCAGGAAGCGTGTCAATACCGAGCATCACACAGGCGACAAGACCGAACTGTGGGCTCTGGGTCCTCTGCACAGCAGCCATAGTGCCACCTGTCAGATAAGCCAAGGACCCCCAGCTTTCCCAGTTTGGCATCCACCACCCTCACCCCACTGAACTCTGAACCCCTGTCCTGGTCCCTGCTAGGCCATAGTGAATGACTCTCAGCACTGTGGGACACACACTACTGCCTCTGGAATACCCCACCTGGACCATGCTTGTCCATGGGGACTCAGTGCCCCTCTCGAGTATGAGCCATGCTGGTCACAGTGCTCACAGCTCAGTTTTGAGTGCCAGGCTCCTGTGTGGTCGCATCCACTTCCATCCACAGTAGCCGCTTTGAGAAGCCCAGGTCTTGGGAAGTGAAGCTGACTATTCCCTGTCCTGACATTCCTGGTGACAGTTCATGTACTTTATGGCAGCTGTTAGTCAGGCTACCCTGTCCCCGAACCCAGATCAAGGGTAGGGCTCACCATGGGGCCTGTTTGGGGAGGAGGACCCTGCCTTACATTTTAGTCCTGACTGCGAGGCCAGTGCTCGCCACACTATAGGCCTCAGCTAGAACTCTCCTGGTTTGAGCTGTGACCTTAGAGATTCAGAAGTCAAATGACTTTATTCCGTTATGCATAGGATGCCATTTTCCCGTGCTGCCTCCCCAGCTTCCCTTGAAGGCCAGGCCACCGCTGGTGGTCCTAGCAGGAGCACTCAGCTCCGGGCTGACCCCATCCCTGCTACCTCCCCAGAAGCCACAGCTTCTTTCCCCACCGTCTGTCCCCCAACCCCAGCTCCCACTAAGGATCTAGCCTTCCTCTCTCACCTGCCTTGGTGAGTGAGCTTGCAGGGCCCTCAAGGACTTGAGGGTCCAACTCAGTGCGGATGAGAAAGGAACATCCAGGTTGTGACCCAGGAAGTAAAAATGGAAGGTCCTAGGAGAACCAAGGGGGCCTCTTCCCTGCTTCATGCTGAGGATGGGGAAGGGTGTAAGAGCCTTCTGGAAGCCTGAAAGTGGAGGGGTTGGAGGGAGAGACATTTCCAGGTGGAGACTCCCTCATTCCTAATCATGTTAGTGAACTGGGGTCGGGGGAGGCTGTGTAGGGGACACGGAGCGCACACATCCATATACCACACAACACATGTACACGTATCACCCACATCCCCACAGACACACGTATGTGTACTCACATTGCACCCTGAAGCTGCAGGTAGCTGCAGACAGAGGCTCGGAACTATGGGCTGCAGGAACAGCTCCTGTGTGCCTGTGGTCCAAGCCAGTGCAGGGCAAGATGGCCGATACCATGACACTCCGGAGGAGGGCATCGCTGGCTGGAGAAATGGGGTAGAGATGCCACCCCAGGGGTGTGACCCAGCCTGCTGTTGGGGGTATAGCTCCCTCAGGGTGTGCAGTCGAATATTCGTTGACAGTCAGGTTCAGACAGGTAGACAGGCAAGACTCCAGGTGAAGGCAGAGCCTGAGGGGGCCCTTAGGCCCAGTGGAGACAATTATGATCTTGTACTGAGCGGAGGGCAGGAAGCCAGGGAGATGACTGGCATGGAACCCAGCTCAGGGATGTTGGGGTATCATCCAGCTGTGGCCTCGCGTGGTGCTAGATAAAGAGGTGTGTGATATTCTTGTTAGTGAGCTATTTTTTTATTTTAAAATTTAATTTATTTTTTCCTGAGCTTAAGGATTAAATGAGTGACTGTGTTAAAATTAATAGGGAAGGTGAACTTCTTGCTCAGGAGACACTGTTTGCCCGTTGAAAACTAGAACGTATGCCATGGGGCAAGCACCTTTGCACGTCCTGGGCTCTGTCCTCACCAGCGCTCCAGACTTCAGGGGGGCTTCGGGGGCCGGCGGATCCCACCTGACGCTAAAGTTGACTTCCGTGTGGTGCTGCTGCAGGCCCTCGCACTCATAAGCGTCGCCTTTCTCCTGTTTAAGGTCGGAGGAGCAGCCGGCACAGCCTCAGCAGCCGCCAAAGGGACAGAGCCAGGCCAGCAACGGCGCAGGCACAGGTAGGCCCCCCGGGAAGAGATGGTCCCCCCCCTCCCCCCCGCGCGCCAGGCCTCGTCCATGTGGGAATCTCCTGCCATCAAAATGGGGTTAGCGTCTCTCACTGTGAGCCTGTGAGTCACCACACGGGCCCAAGTCACTCCAAAGGTGATCTCATTTCCTTGCACAAATGTGACGTGTTGTCTAGCTTGGCCCGGCCTCCTGAGAGGCACCAAAAGGCACGCTGGTTACACTACGTTGACTTGGTGACCTGTTCCCTGTGACTAGTCATCCATCCCATGTGGGGACTGTGGCAGGCCATGGCAAGGAATACCCTAACCTCCCAGGTAGGGAGCAAGCCTTTTCTCCTTCCCTCGCTTCCCGCCTTAGTGCCCACATCCATCTTGCCTCGTACTTCACCTTCTAAAGTTGTCCTTCAGAGGAGACGGGAACCCATTCTCTGTGCAGTTCTTGTGGGCACAGACAGTGTTCCTTCTGCATGCTGACCATTCGCCAGGCTCTCCCTCCCTGTGCCAGCAAGCCTGGCATATACCGTGGCTTAGGTCATTGGCCTCGGGCTGCCTGCATCGGGAAGAGGCCCCAGAGAGGAGGCCTCCCTAAGGTTTTCCCAGATCCAGCCTCACCGCACCCCCTGGCAGCCGGCCCCAGTGCAGGTTTGGCAGGGGCATCCCCTGGGACGTGGCCTCCTCGGGCCATCCGGAGGATCCCTGGCCGGTTCCCAGGCCTAGATGCAGAGCCCTTGGCATGTGGATCTTGGTGACCAAGTCAGGAGCAGCACAAGAGACCCTTAGTGCTTGGTGACAGTGAGGATTGAGAAGTGTGGGGTCAAAAGCTCATTGGTCCTTCACAGGACTGGGGACCCCTTGTCCTCTTGTCAAGGTCAGGCCTAGTTTTTCTTTTTTTTTCTATTTTTAAAAAAGAAATATTTTTATTTTATGTGTATGAATGTTTTGCCTGAATGTATGTCTGTGTACTGTATGAGTGCTGGTGCCCAAGGAGACTAGGAAGGCATTGGGCCTCTTGGGATAGTTGTGAGCTGCTATGAGGGTGCTAGGAATTGAACCTGGGTCCTGGGAATTGAACCTGGGTCCTCTGGAAGATTAGCTGGTGCTCTTAACCACAGAGCCATCTCTCCAGCCTCCCAAACCTAATCTTGATGGCCATGGTCTCCAGGTGTGATGGGCTGTGTGGAGCTGTGCCTTCTCTACACTGTGGCCCTTGGTCACCCTCCAAGACAGGGAGGATGTGGCAGGGGAGAGGGACTATACCCCAGCTCTGCCATGCCCAAGATAAATGAAGGAAGCTAGCCATCAGGTGTGTGCATGCCTCAGGCCTGCCTGAGTGAAGTGAACCTCAGGTGTACACCTGTCACGAAGCACCTCAGGCCTTTCCCTTCCTAGGAGCTAGCCCCGAAAAGCATGGGAGAAAGCATCCCCCATCCTGGTTATGGGAGTCTCAGGCTCTCCCGGGCTGGGTTGGCTTTAGGACCGGGTGAAGACTGCCCCCTTCAGGCAGTTGGTCGTGTTCCCTGGATCTGGAGTCCACAAACCACAGACCCTGTCTAGTTTTTCTTTTTTACATTTTGGGTTTCATGAGACAGGGTCTCTCTATGTAGCCCAGGCTGATCCTCCTGCATCAGACTCCCGAGTGCTTGGGTTGTAGATGTTCAGCGCCATGTCCAGCTTGGATTTACATGTTTAAATAGCTTTTTATGTCTTTAAATGGTTGAGAAAAACAGAATTTTTTCTCAATAAGTGAACCTTCTGTGAGTCCAGTGTCCATAACTAGTCCAATGGAAGCCCATGCTGGCCAGTCTTTTGCCGAGAGCCACCTGAAAACCTTGGTGGACTGTGAGAGAGCCAGATAAGCCGAAAGGAGCCCCCTGCCTGGGTAGCCCCAGGGGGCACACACTTCATCCCCTGCTGGCCTGTGTCCTTCTACTCTGTCCAGGCCGAGTGACCTTGTGCCTCTATTGACTGTTGTCTGCTTGCCCTGGGTCTACAACACACCTGGTGTGTTTTCGTAAGGTTTTAATTGACACATGATAGCTGTTTGTGTTTGTGGCACCACAGGTGTCTGGTGACCATGTCCTGCCATTCCCATTCTCTTAAACTATGGTGATGCAGTGTCTCCTGCAGGCAACCCCACATCTTGTTTTCTTTTGTTTAGTTAATTTATTATTATTATTATTATTATTATTATTATTATTATTATTATTATTATTGAGATAGTGTTTCTCTTTGTAACAGCCCTGTCTGTGTTACAGTTCTGGAACTTGCTTTGTAGACCAGGCTGGTCTCTGCCTCCCAAGTGCTGGGACTAAGGTGTGCACCACCCAGGCCTGGCCTCCGCCGTCTTGTTTCTTTAGGATGCAGTCTGGGGGTGCCACTGGGCTCAGGCCGGGCAGCTTTCTCCCTGGCATTCTCCCACTTGGGTGGTCACTGTGGTCTGACATAGCCTGGACATAAGCCCAAGGCTGCTGGAAATTTGAGATCTGGAGATTTCTGGGGTCAAGTATGAGGACGGAGACATCATGCTTTTGAGGGTTTCTGTGGCTGGGGTGGCTCTGACCCGAATTTTTTGGTTTTCACCTAGTATCTTCAGGGAGCTGAGCCCTTCAAAGGCCTCTCTTGCTGGGTCCCTTCACATCTTGCTCCACAGTGAAACCCTCATTCTAAACATTTCCTGTATCCCCACCCACACTGGCATTTTCTGTGAGGCCACATCCCTGGTCCAACCTCAGAAGGGTTGTGTGGACCGTGCAGTCTCCTCTCTGATCTCTACTTTTTTACCACAGACCGTCGCAGCCAGGGGCTGTCGTCCCGCGTACAGAAGTGGTTCTATGAGAGGTTTGGGGAGTACGTAGAAGACTTCCGCTTCCAGCCAGAGGAGAACACGGTGGAGACGGAGGAGCCCCTCAGCGCCCGCAGGTAGGGGAGCCTCACCAAGGCCAAGGAGCTGTGTGCTAGGGCCCGGGCCCTGCGCCAAGTTTGGTGGACTGGTCAGCATTGATATCCTGTTGAAGTGGCTGCCACAAGCTCCTAGAAGCCCCCTTTGCCCATGTTTCTGGGGCACCTCCTCAGAAGGGTCTGTGGGAAGAGCAGAATCATATCACATCCACATTGACTCACTTGTGGGTTGTGACAAAAGTCACGTGAAGGTCGTGTGTGCTCAGTGTCCACTGTAGGGGATGGATCACTTGATGGTTCATGGACCTGGTAGGTATACAGTGGTTCCCCTTACCAGACACTCTCATAGACCCTGGGGGCTCCAGAGAGCTAGACCATCAAGGTGCTCATGAGGTAGATGAGACAGATGGGAGGACTGGTCTGTTGTGGAGTCACCCCCATCTTCGTAACTTAGGATCCAGCGGCAAGGGCACTCAGCATTGTGCTCTGTGTCACTGTGCATGATGCGTCTCCAGGCCTGAGGGTCCCAGGGACTTGGGTGTCCCCCTTGCTGCCCATGTAGTAGTGGTGCTTTCACAGAGGGGCACGCTCAGCATGCTGGTGACTCCACACCGAGCCTTCTCTCTCTCCCTCTCTCAGGTTAACTGAAAACATGAGACGATTGAGTAAGTACTGTGGGGCTAGATGTGGGAGAGGGAGGAGAGGGGAGCTGAACAGAAGAACTCTCCAGAAAAACATTTAAGGACAACTCCTCCCCTGTCCTCCCTGAGATAAAAGCTTGCAGTGGATGTGTGTCTGAGACATACCACATTCAGGGGCTGAGACTTCTCAGCATTTAGGGCAGTGGTTCTCAACCTTCTCAGTGCTGCAACCCTTTAATAGAATTCCCCATGTTGTGCTGACCCCAACCACACAATTCTTTTCTTTTCTTTTTTTTTGGGGGGAGGGGTTGAGACAAGGTTTCTCTATGTAGTTTTGATGCCTGTCCTAGATCTCGCTCTATAGACCAGACTGGCCTCAAACTCACAGAGATCCACCTGCCTCTGTCGCCCGGGTGCTGAGATTAAAGGCATGTGCCACCACCGCCCGGCCCACAACTATTTTCATTGCTACTTCATAACTGTAATTTTGCTACCATCGTAATATGATGGTCTGTGTTTTCTGATGGTCTTAGGCGACCCCTGTGAAAGGGTCACTTGACACCCACAGGGGTCACGACCCACAGGTTGAGAACCGCTGATTTAGGGTGAACTGTGGCTCACTTCTCTGATACTTCCGGGCCCCACGGAATGCAAATGGCAGTGATACTCACTGTCTCTTCCCCTCCCCTTTTCCTGCTACTTGTGGGCCTGTGCTCGGGGCAGGTGGCATCTCCCTCTGGGGATCCTGGTTAACGATCACGAAGGACACTAGCAGCAGGGGCCTTCAGCGGATTGGGTCTTGCATTACTGAGCTGGTTTTGCTTCTAGCCTGCTCATGTGCTAAGAGGCAGGCCAGCACTGTGCTGACCGTTGCAGTCTGTTCTGTCCCCAGAGCGTGGTGCCAAGCCGGTCACTAACTTTGTGAAGAACCTGTCTGCCTTATCCGACTGGTACTCCATCTACACCTCTGCCATCGCCTTCACCGTGAGTGTTCGCACAGGCTGGGTAGGGCCAGCGGGATGCCTGGACCAGTCTTCCTGGTGAGGCCCCCAGAGGGCAGCTCCCAGGCAAAACACTTCCTTGGGCTCTGGATGTGCTCAGCCTCAGTTTCTCCATCAGCAATATGGGTGTGTGTAGTGGTCGCAGTATTAGATCACAGGCCTCTGGGGATGCAATGACTGCTGTCTCTGAATGGCATGTACCTCAAAGCAGTGTCCTCAAGAAAAGCCTCTTGGCTCACTGGTTGATTGAGACCTGAGGCTTGGTCACATGGACCCCAGGGTGGGACCAGGGAGGCTCCTGACAAGTGCATGGTGTCAGAAGGCTGCAGGTGACCCACCCACTTACCCAGGCCTCCAGGCCAGACGGGGGCCACAGCCTGGGCACCTTCCAAAGGATTCACAGATCATGCCCTCCTGAGGAGGCCCATCTGTAGGGGTTGGGTTGCCCAGTTAGTCTTACACTCGGAGGGTCCTAAGACAACCCTAAGCCTGTGTCAGGCCCCCTGGTTCCCTCCCAGGGACTCACTGCCCACCAGGGAGACATGCACTTTGCATACTCACAGCTAAGTCTATGAGAGAGGGCTCCACCCCATCCTGACCCCCGAGGTCCTTTCCCCTGCCACCCTCACAAATGGTCTGCAAGGTTTCCCCACCTGAGGACCACATGCTGCCTCCCTAGGAGACACACTTTTGTTCAGGCCCACCTTCTGACCTGCCCCGCCTGAGTATTACTCTGGGCCTCAGGCTCCGTGTAGACCCCCATGGCAATTCACCTGCAGCCCTCAGCAGTGATGAGCCGCCTCCTCAGTTGTCACAACCTGAGCATGGGAGTCACACTGGGAACAGGCGAGGCATCTTCATGGGGCCCCCGCCATCCTCTTCTGATCCCTGCTCACACAGGGCAGCCCCTGCCTGCCTGAGTGGATCTCTCTTAAACCAGAAGCAGCCTTCCTGACTGCCTCCATCCCACACGCCCTTGTTCAACAACCTGAGTGTTTGGAGAGCTGGGACTGGTCTCCCCGATGAAGGAAGGGTCTCCTTATTGCTGGGAGGAAGCAGGCAGGGAACACCTTGTACTAGACCACTGTTTGGACAGCCTAACCGTGTCCCTCACCTTCCGCCCTCCCACCCTCAGGTGTACATGAATGCTGTATGGCATGGCTGGGCCATCCCCATGTTCCTGTTCCTGGCAATTTTGAGGTTGTCCCTCAATTACCTCATCGCCAGGTAGGTGAGCCGGGCTGTCGTGTGGCTGCATTGCACATGGCTGCGCTGTGTCCCATACTGCTGTAACACAAGTCCCGTCATGTCCTGTTGTTTGTGGGTGGTCCTCTGAGAGGCTCTGGAGACTTTAGGGAGCAGGCAGTGGGTGGCTGAGCTGCAGCATCACCCCCATCCTCCTCCCTCCCTGAGGTGCTGGGTGTGTTTGGCAGGAAGTTTTCTCCCCAACCCTGGGGTGGGTGGGTGAAGCTGCAGGGCTCTGCACCCCATGAATGTCCTGATGGTTCTTGGTTGTGAGAAGGAAGTACTGAGCGGGCCAAGTTGGAATGCACAGTGTAAGCAGCATGCACCCGCACTCCTGCGTGATGGGCGCCTCACTCCACCAAGGCTGAGGCCCTCTCCTCCGTTATTCTGTGTCCTCACTGAACATTCACATCTGGGGAAGCCACATCTGGGGTGAACCCTTGCCTGCTGTTCTGGGTTGGACTTTACTTGTGATTGCTCCTAGGAGTGAACCTTAGCTTTTTGCCCCAGCTTGTGGAAGAGCCCTTGACTCTAAATTTCCTCTCAGCTCCTCTAAAGATTACAAGTCCACATACCAGTCTACTCCCTCCCCTTCTGGGCTTGCCTCAGGAATTCATATGAAAATTATTTTTGTAGGAAACACTGAAATGCCTTTAAAGGAAGAAAGCCCCCATTCATCCACAGCTCTTAATCACCATTAATCCACTAAGAGGCATTGCTGATGTTAATAAAACTTTATGAACAGACCAGTCAGAGGACACAGTGAGCTCAAACAAGCATTGTGGCTACTTTAGCCAACACAGTGCTGAACTTCTCCCTACACCCAGTGGCTGCCGTTGCATATGCCCCAGCAGAGGGGAACCAGCATGGATGACCAGTGAGGTCTCAGGGGCGAGCAGCCCAGCTTCAGGAGTCTCTTCTATATGGCTAAAGGGGCAGATGGCTCCTACTCTAGCTTGTAACTCAGCTGGAGACTCGTTTTTTTTTTTTTGGTTTTTCAAGACAGGGTTTCTCTGTGTAGCTTTGCGCCTTTCCTGGAACTCGCTTTGGAGACCAGGCTGGCCTCGAACTCACAGAGATCCGCCTGCCTCTGCCTCCCAAGTGCTGGGATTAAAGGCGTGCGCCACCACCGCCCGGCGAGACTCGGTTTTTGTTCCCCAAAGGTGATACTGTTTTCATGGTTTGGGTGGCTTCTGTTTTTCAGGGGCTGGCGGATACAATGGAGCATTGTGCCAGAAGTGTCTGAAGCTGTGGTGAGTCCTGGTGGCACATTGTCCCTCTCTCTTAATCAGTCAGGACTCACAACCTGGGGTCACATTGTGGGGAGTCCAGATGAGCATTCCTGCCCTGGCAGGGGTTTTTTTAGAGGAGGCCAGCCATGCCAGCCCTAAGTTTCAGGAGGCTACCCACTCAGACCCTCAGCTGTATCATTTCACTGTCTAGAAGCAGATTGCCCTGTTCATCTGTCCTGGGGGATGTTCTCTACCTGGAATTGATATGGGGGCAATAAGTGAGCTGCTATAGCCCGCATACAGCCTGCTGGATAGGGAGGTGATCAGGATGCTAGACAAGTAGTCACGTCTCTGTCCTGGATGCTGGAACCTCTGCCTGGCCCCTGCCTGGCTTGGCCCTCAGTCACACTTGCTGGTTGACAAAGGCCATGGGTGCTTTGATACTATAAGAGGGTAGCTGTGACAGAGGCCACATGGCCCCTTAAATCTGATCATTGACAGAAGCTTGTTCTAGAGGGACTGTTGGGCCTGTGGGGCAGAGGGAGGCCACAATGCCTGTGGGCACACCTGACGTTCTGTGGGGTACCTAGGGAATGGGGAGGTGTCCCGGGAGGCAAGCCTGTGTCTTGCTCAGCCCTGGGACTGGGAGACCCTTAGGAGATTCTTACTGAAGCAATAGAGCAGTGGTTCTCAACCTTCCTGACGCTGTGTCCCTTTAATACAGTTCCTCCTGTTGTGGGTGACCCCCCCACCATAACATTATTTTCGTTGCTACTTCATATCTGTAGTTTTGCTACTGTTGTGAATGGTCATATAAATATCTGATAGGCAGGATATCTGTGACCCCTGTGAACGGGTCATTCAAATCCCCCTCCAAG
Organism: Peromyscus californicus insignis; assembly: GCF_007827085.1. Taxonomy (NCBI): domain Eukaryota; kingdom Metazoa; phylum Chordata; class Mammalia; order Rodentia; family Cricetidae; genus Peromyscus; species Peromyscus californicus. Next base: position 50,928,240 of record NW_026294503.1, read on the forward strand.
GGGTCCTGACCCACAGATTGAGAACTACTGCAATAAAGAGTCATATGAACTTTACACAGGCCTGGGCCTCAGTTACCCTGCCTGTCAAGGGGTGAGCGGGGGCGGTGTTGACAGGACATACCATTGGAGTGAGCTGGGAGAGTGAGTCAGAACCTTGGTCTGCCCCTGTGTCTGCTGCCCCTGGGGGGCCCCATGGCCTGTCCACCCTCTGCACTGGGGTAAGGCAGCAAAGCACAAGGGGAGATTCTACCCTTAGCCCGGCAGATCTTTGCACCCAGTCCTCAGGCTGTATGGGGACAGCAGGGACCCGCAGATCCCTGGGGCTGGGAGCCTTCATGCTGTTTTGTCGGTAATTTTTCTGAACTGTTAAATTTCAGTGGAAAATTCTCTCTCCCCTTTGACTGAAGGAACCTGCAAAGGAAGATCTGACTGTGTCTGAGAAGTTCCAGCTGGTGCTGGACGTTGCCCAGAAAGCACAGGTACCACCCCTGAGCTTGCCCGTTACCCCAGGATGTGCCCATTATCCCGGGATGGGGGAACCCTCACGCGTCTGCTGTAGGCTGACCTGCAGTTCCGTGCCTGTTCTAGTCAGTCATTCTCACTCTGGTGGGATAGTAAGGGAACATGGCTTCCTGATGAATCTCTGGCCGTATGTGGATGGAGCCTTTCACCACCAGGGCTCAACACCCCTAGAATTCAGGGCTGAGCAGTCTCAGAAGTCGGGGTTCAACCTGGTCTGCTCCCTCATTACTTCCTTAGCTTTAGACCAGACAACCTCAGACCTGGGAGTGGTGGGGCAGGACCACGGGGTTCTGGTGGCCCTGGGCTGTGTATTTCCCTGGAGCCCTCTGGGTGTGTCTGTGTGACTGACAGGTACCCGGGTGTGTGGTCACTGCGGTTTCTTCTTCACACAGAATCTCTTTGGCAAGATGGCCGACATTCTGGAAAAGATCAAGAAGTAGGTAGCTGTCCCCGCGGCGAGGGTGGTGTGCACCGCCCCCTCTGACCCCCGCCTTCCTTTCAGCTTGTTCATGTGGGTGCAACCCGAGATCACGCAGAAGCTGTATGTCGCTCTGTGGGCCGCCTTCCTGGCTTCTTGCTTCTTCCCCTACCGCCTGGTGGGGCTCGCTGTTGGTAAGGAAAAAACGCCACTGTCTTGGGAGACAGTTAGTGGAAATGTCACACAAGGAGCGGGGAATGAGCCCGAGTGCCCACCCTTTGTCTGCACGGATATGTCCCCGCTTTCCCCTCAGGCCTCTATGCTGGCATCAAGTTTTTCCTGATTGACTTTATCTTCAAACGCTGCCCGAGACTTCGAGCCAAGTACGACACACCCTATATCATCTGGAAGAACCTCCCCACCGACCCCCAGCTCAAGGAGCGTGCTGGTGCCACCGTGTCACGCAGGGTGAGTCCCCCAACCCCCAGCACCCTGAGGAAGGTGTGAGCAGACCTATGAAGCGGATAGACCCTGGCCTCCTGTTCTACATCTGCTCACCAGAAGCCTGGTGTTTTCCAGATCTTACCAGCCTTTGGGATGGATGGTGGAAAGCACTGTGGAGTTTTCCCTGTCACCACCTCCTTCATAGGTCGGGGCCAGCCAGCCCTGGGAGGAGTGGGCCGTTGTGTCCTCCTCCTCAGGGTCTTGGGTGGGTGGGGTGCTCAGGCCCAGCAGAGCTCCCATGGATGTGTAAGAAGTTACATTAGAGTACGGTCTCCGTGTGAGTGTTCCGTCAGGAGGGAGAGCCCCATTGATCCCCAGCTTTTTGTGGGAGTGAAGTACTGAGTTGAGTTGGGAGGGTCATACTCTGGGGTCCAGGACAGCATAGATTGTTGGGAACCTGAGATCAGCCATAGGCCTGGAGTAGCCCTGCTGACTCTTTTCCCACAGGTAGAGGTCACCCCAGGACACAGCTTTGCCTTTTGGGACAACTCAAAGACCTATTTTAGCCTTGGCGTAGCTGGGACAGGGACTTCCTAGGGCTTCTGACCATGTAGCACTAGCTAGGATGTGGCTGGTACATCCTGGTGGAGGCCGCCCCACCCCCCGGGTCTCTTGTATCCCACAGGCCCCATGTGTCTGGGCTGAGTTATGCGCAGCTCTTTTTGCTTATGGTTTCCTATCACGTGTGCCCCCTTTTTCCCTCTCGTGATGGTCACCTGTGTGTCTGTTGTTTCCTTTCTGGCCAGCTGTCAGGGCATGACAAGGTACTGTGTCCACATGCAAGTCCCCCTGGGCCTGCTGTGAGCTGATGCTGTGGCGTTGCTGTGTCGTGAATGATTTTCTAGAGTTGTGTGGCCAGTTGACTTCTGAAATGTCAATCTTAACTGCCCTGGTGCAGAACCCATGCTAGGCAACTTTGTCCTTGTGTTTTGTGTGCCGGGTCTCAGGCTTAGTTCCAGCATTGTGGGCCTGGGAAGACAGTGAGCATCTCCAGGGGAAAATGCCCGCCCTGCTCGCCCTGCCCTAGTCTAGCCCAGGTAGCAAGTGGAATTTATCTAGTGCAGGGCCAGCACTGAGAGGGGCCGATGGGGGAGCTGCACCTCACATTTTCCAGAAAGGATAGAACCTGTCAGTTAGTCAGTTTGGAGCTGGTATAGGCAGGGAGGTCAGTGTGTACCAGTACCCGCAGTGGGTCCAGGTGCTTCTCCCCAGAGCCTGATCAGGACTGTGTGCCGTTGGCAGCTGCAGACAACCTCGTCACGGAGCTACGTCTCTAGTGCTCCAGCTGGTCTGAGCAAGGATGAAGAGGCTGGCCGCTTTCACAGCACCAAGAAAGGCAATTTCCATGAAATCTTTAACTTGACTGAAAACGAGCGCCCACTAGCAGGTAAGTGTGTGATGAGTCCGTGACCCGGCCAGTTATGGAGTAGATAGAAGTAGATGAGGGCAGGGTCTGAGCCCATGCAGGAGACATGTTCCCCCCTCAAGGCTGAAGGAACCTGTGTGGAAAAGGCCCAGACTTACTTCCCAGGAGAGGCAATGTAGGAGTGGGGTCTTGGGTTGTTCCAGGAGTTAGGAAGAGGTATGACATCATATGTCCTGTGCTGTGTTATCTGCATAGATTCAGGTAGGCCTTCTTGAAGCAGGAATCCCCAGGGAGTGGGGCTCAGCCCTGCCCACCTGCTGGGGAATCCCATATCATTTAGCATCAAGGTGCCAGCCTGAAGCCTGTTCCTTAGCCTAGGCGTGTTCTGGCACTGGTTTGAGTGTACACCTGTCACAGGTACCTCAAGACAGTCAGCCTTCTGGAAGAGTGTTCAGTAAGTACCCGAGATGCATTCTAGGCTTTGGCCTCTTTCTTGAGAGTCTTCCGCGCTGTAGGCCTGATGTGTGGAAAGCTGTCGAAGGCAGTGAGGACTCCGTCTTGATTTGGTTACCGTGAGAGGAAGGCCATTCCCCCAGACACTAGTGATCTCACTCCTGGCAGGCCTCCCTCCCCCAACTGTGGACTCTGTGGACTCAGGGTGCTGGGGATGGAACCCAGGGCTGCCCTGTGCTGCTTGAGCACTGGTGCCCCCATCAGGCCACATTTGGACCTTTTCTGATGGACCCTTGTGGATGTGGGTACATCTGGTACAAGTCGGTGCTGACAGGCACCAGCATAGGTCAAGGCTCAGGTATTCCCAGAGGAAGGAAATTCCAGGTCCGTTTTCTCCATCAGTGTGTGAGAATGGCTGGCGCTGCTGCCTCATTAACCGAGACCGGAAGATGCCCACAGACTACATCCGGAACGGGGTTCTGTATGTGACAGAGAAGTGAGTGATGCTGTAGACTGAAGCATGACTGTCTGTCGGGGAGGAAGTGGGAGAGGGCGCTCCCCAGGTCCCAGACACATGCCCACGCAAGCTGGTTTTGCAGTGCTACAGCCTAACCTCCGTCCCCCACTCCACCCAGCTGTCTGGCCTTCCTGACCCCATTCCTGGACCAGCAGCACCCCACTCCCGTGGGCTGATGGGCTCTCTCATCCGGGATGCTCATGCGGGGTCAAGGCTGTTCAGACGGGCAAGGAGTATAATCTCTCAGGAAGGGGACAGTCATGGCCAGTCTATGACTACTTGCTGTCTGAGGCTAGGTTGAAGGTAGCTTTGGTATCTCTCCCCTATGTGGGACTACACAGCACCTTGTCCTTACCATGCCTCAGTACCCCCATGGGATTTGAGGGTCATCACGGGGTTGGGGTATATGGTCATCCTCATGGGGCCCTTTACCAACCTGCCTCCCATGCAGCAGTACACATACAGCAGTAGCCAAAGCCCCAAGTCCCTTCTTCCACACCCTGCCAAAGAAGTTGGCCCAAGAGAGCCTGGTGGGGGCCTCAGGACACCTCCCCGAAACTCCCGCTGGGAATCTCCCGGCAGAGAAAGGCCGAGGTGTAGCACAGAGCAGGGCATTGAGTTTCTTCCAGGTGCTAAGGGTGGTGGGTCACTGACCATCGCACGGGGCTGTGGAGGCAGCCGGGGAGGACCCTGCTTAGGAGGAGCCCCTCTGGTCTGGCTGCCATCTGGTGCCTCTGCATTTCTGCCCCCCCCCTGCGCCCCCCCCTCTAGTTACCTGTGCTTCGAAAGCTCCAAGTCTGGCTCCTCAAAGAGGAACAAGGTGATCAAGCTGGTGGACATCACAGACATCCAGAAGGTGGGTGCCCACCCGTCCTGCCGTACTTCCAGCCTGGGGGCGGAATATGATTCCAGGATCGGGGGAGGAGATGCTATCTGGAGACTTCTTCGGGCGCTGCCACACGCAGTGTTCTTCTGGAAGTCTCTGCAGAGCCCTGTCAGTTTCCTTCTGAGGTAGTCGTGTACCTGGGGGGCCACGAGGCACTCTCCCTTCTCCCACATTCCTGGGAGTCAGCAGCTGGCCTGGACGCTATTACACAGGCAGAAAAGGCGGCAGCGAAGTATGCCTGACCTGCCGCGCTCCCCTCCCTCCCCTTGAGAACGGATCTCACGTAACCTGGGCTGATCTGGAACTCGGTTTGTTTTGTGCTGCTGGGACAGGGCTTCGTACGTTTTAAGCAAGCACTCTGCCAGCTGGGCTACGTCCCAGCCCTTGCCGTGTCTTGAAGGGAGAGTCTGAGAAGTTTTGCCACAGACCTTCCTTCCACCTGTGTCTGAGACCGCTCCCTCCTCTCCCCCCCCCCCCCGAAACACTGGGCTCCTGGCACAGGCACTTCTGAATGAGCACACAGAGATTGGTATCCATGGGCTGAGGCCCAGCAGTTTCCCTAGAGGATTGGCATGTGGAGTGTGCGGTGCCTGGAGGGGGCATTCATGGGCAGTGTTATTCTCTGGGACAGAAAGGATCTATCCGGCATGGGGGCTAATCAGCTTCCCCAACTGAGTAGGCTGGGTGTCGGCCAGCAGCCTAGACGTGAATAGTCCTAGTACTAGACAGGGTCTTCTCCCTCTGTTGCCTTGGTTCAGCCCATGGCTTTTTTTTTTTTTTTGGTTTTTCGAGACAGGGTTTCTCTGTGGAGCTTTGCACCTTTCCTGGAACTCACTCTGTAGCCCAGGCTGGCCTCAAACTCACAGAGATCCACCTGGCTCTGCCTCCCAAGTGCTGGGATTAAAGGTGTGCACCACCACCACCCGGCCAGCCCATGGCTTTACGGTCACTCCTCCAGGTTCATTGCCAGGTAACTGGAAGGCATCCAGTCAGGGCCATGGTCACCCTAGCCTCCCCTTAGAGATCAGCCATGCTGACAGGTGGCCTCACACAGACTGTCAACCATCGGGAGTGGGCGAGGGACACCACAAAATCAGGAGACACAGCCCTTATACCTCCTGTGGCTGGTATGCCCTACCAGCCTCCGCGGGTCTCGGTGTCTGTGCCTGGCAGAGGATGGTGCCCTGGGCGTGTAGGGCACTGGCTTCACCCCATCCTTGGGAGAGGCTGGTGGTAATGGCTGTGCTTTTCTTTCAGTACAAAGTCTTGTCTGTCCTCCCTGGCTCAGGCATGGGGATTGCCGTATCAACGCCATCAACCCAGAAAGTAAGTGCCTGGCAGATGACTCCACCCCTGCCACACCCCTGCCACGCCCCCACGCCCTCACCACGCCCCCACCCCATCGGCCACCAGGGCACCTGAGTGAGCCTCTCTGGGATGTGGTTTTAGTTTGGGTAGAGAGGCTCCTTTCTCCCTCAGCACAGAAACCTGCTGCATGGAGTCAAGGTCCAGAAAGTTTAGCTTGGGTGGGCACCATAGTTACAGAACAGACAGGTTGGTGAGGTCCAGAAGGAACGGATCCTGCATTCATCCAAGGAGGAAAGGCTAAGTCCTCTTACAGGCTGGAGCCTTCCGGGTGAGAGAAGTATCTGGTCATTTGTCCCCGCCAGGCTGCTGTCCTGATCTGACAGGGGGCCATTCTAGCCCCAACCTGGATATGATGCGCTCACCACCCCCCTCCATTTCTTCCCACCAGCCCCTGGTGTTCGGTGCCATGGTGCACAGAGATGAAGCCTTTGAGACCATTTTTAGCCAGTACATGAAAATCACGGCTGCAGCGGCGGCCTCTGGCGGTGACAGCTAGTATTGACTGCAAGGTGTCGCTGGAATCCTTTCTAATCATTGGATGGAGGATCAGATGGGATGTCCTTGTGATCTTTGGCAATAATATTCTCCTGGACTGTGGCTGGTTATGGTGGCCTGGGTTCTGCAGACCCAAAGGGCTGGGACTCAACGGATGGTGCTGGGCTGGCCCATGCCGAGCGCGTGAAGCACCTTCGTGGACACCTGTGGACACAGGTGGGCAGAGGATCCTCTCAACCTGTGTGAAGGATGGCACACAAGACACTCGTCCTCAGGCCCTGCTAAGCACAGCTCCTCATTCTCCATCCCAGCCTGGGTAGAGACCCGGCACCTGCCATCCTGAGAGGCTCCATGATCCCATGACCCCTGTTCTCCAGAGGCTAGAGGCTTTATTCCATCAAAGCCGTAGCTGGGAGTGGTGGTGGCCCCTTCTTGCCAGGATGATAAGACAGACAGAAGTGATGGGGAGGCCCCTCTCCAGTGCAGAATGGCCAGTCATCTCACTTGGCCCTCAGACCCTCCTTCCATGCTGGACCTACTGTGGGCACTGAAAGGCTGTGGGTAGGGCCTCTCGGGGCTTGGTGTGTTTGGGGGTACCTCCCCCTCCATTTTCAGTGTCTGGGCCTGAGCTATCATAACTCATCTGGCTCATCTTGGTTTGACACTCCAGCCAAGGAGACCAGGCCAGCGAGGGTCCAGAATGGCATGTTGGCAAAAGCACACCTTTTTAACACCTTACTCTCCAGGAAGGTTGTGAGGGCACTCTCTCCACTCCAGCTGCTGTTCAGTGAGAATCCGTGGTGGTCTGGCTGGCGTTTGGCCTCCAGGCTGCAGTCACTCTGAGTAATGGGGTGGGTTCAGGGAGCTGGCCTGAAGGCCTTCCAGGGAGATAGGGGAGAGCCCTGTGCCACAGGAGACAGCTGCGGGCAGAGCCTAGAGGTTGGGGGCCTGAGTTGCCCTGTACCTCTGACAGTATTCCCTCTTCCTACATGCTCAGCAAGGGCCAAGCAGACCCCACCCTACCCATGCTTCCTGCCCCATTAAAGGTGGAGACTGCAGGGGTGGGTGATCTTGCAGGCCCAGGCCTCTGAAGGGTGCAACCACCACCCCACCCGTGCATTTCCCCGGGTGGATCACTCTGGTTCCTTCAGCTTGTCCTGAGCCTTTCAGGTGTCACTGAGATTGTTTTTTTGAAGAAACAGAAGATTATATTTTTTACAGAGAGCAAGCTGTTTTTCTTATTTTTGTATCATTTTTCAAATGTAATTTTTACCTTTGCTCCAATCCTCATTTGCTGGTGTGGGTGTGAGGCCTGGTGGCTTGGGCTCATGACACCCCATTCCCAGGGGCTTCAGGCCACACACTGGGGTTGGGAAAGGCTTGCCAGGCAGCCAGATCAAGCACACATACCACCCCAGATGTGTAGCAAAGGCCGCACAGCTCCAAGCACATGGATGGAGAACTCTGAACAGGGAGGCAGGACCCTCCTCCACCCAGGGCTGTGGCTTGGGCCCCTGTAATCTGCTCATGCTCTGAGGAGCATGGAGTGTGATAAGGGAGGACCTAGTGGCATCCCCCACATGCCAGAGGTGAGGAAGCATGGCCTCTGACCTGTCTCTGGGAATGACTATATGGGTGATACCCAGACATAGTAGTTAACACTTTCTGGACCCTGGCAGTGCCCAGGTTGGTGAATGATGCCACTGGGGTGCCACACAGAGGCCTCGAGCTGAACAGGCTTTCAGGGTGGAGCAAGCGGTTTAGTTTGAGTCTCTTTCTTTTGGAAAGAGAGATGAAGACTGACCATGAGCCAGGGGGACAGGGCTGGGCCAGGGCCCTGTGCAGGCTCTAGGCATACTTACAGAGACACTGGAGTTCGCACTGGATTGTGTGATCTGAGCAGGTGTTTAATTTCTGACTAATCACTGACCTAGAATGTCCCATTTTGTATGTCTGAAGCTTGAGTCTGTTTTGGATCTGTACATAATTGTTACTGGTGTAACTTTTGTTCTACAGAAGGATCATATTCTATAAAGAACTGATAGGAAAAAAAAATCTGTCACTTTTTTTTTTAAAAGAAAAATCTTGTTTAGATACAAAGTCTTGTATAAATTATAATTTTTATTTAATAAACCTAAAATGCTCTGTGCTAAGGCTTGGGGGCCTCTGTTTTTGGCAGTGTGGAGGAGCTAAGTGACCCCTTCCTCACCCCCACCCCCACCCCAGGCTCACACTCCACTAGAGTCCTCATGGCCACCATTGCGGCAAGGTTCGGCACAAAACGCCTGGGAGAATGAAGGCTGTTTGCTCTTCTGCACCCCCTGGTGTGAAGGATGCTGGGAACAGAAGGTAGTCCCTGAGTCCCAGAAGACAGGGCAGAGGAGAAATGGCTGGCCCTGGGTATGTGAGGGGGTAGTTTGGACCAGGCAGTGCCTTGGGATTGTGGTGTAAGCCTTGGTCCTGTTGAGCTATAGTGTCTGCCAGCCTGGGGTCCTGAGCAGAAGGGTCTCTGGCAACACTATGACTTTATTGATTCAGAAGCTGACATTGGACACAGGGGGAGGGGGGGAGATACAGAGGATTGAGACTCAAACCTGGAAAGGCACACTGATGGTGCCTGGCCCCACCCCTACCCCAAATGAGCTTCCAGTAAGCAGGAGCTACCAAGACCTCTTTGGAAGGGGGCTAGAACCAGTGTCTACTCAGGGATGTGGCCATAGGAGGTTGGGCATCTGCATGTTCTGTCCATCCACCCACATATCATCCATCTACTGACCCATCCTTATATTCATCTATCTACCTATCCATCCTTCCACACACATATCTTTCCTCCAACCACCCACCCATCTATCCATCCATCTTATTTCTCTGTGTCTCCATCCATCTGTCCATCCACCCACCCATCCATATTTCTCTGTCCCTCCATCCATAGCATACACTGGCTTTGGTGCTGGGATACAGCACAAAGTTCCCTGGGAACTTGGCAGATAGCTACTCTGAGCTCTCCTGAGCGCTCACCCACTGTGACACTATTTGCTCTCACTCACCCTTCCTGCCCCTCTGCAGCTGTCCTTCCTGCACGTGGCATGGCCTCTCAGCTGGATAGCACCACCATGCCTAGTCCTGTGTGAGCCCCTCATCTGGTTTCCTTAGGCCAAGTGGAGTAGATGCAGACCCATACATGTGCCACCATGGGTGACTGTACGGAGACAGGGTGCTCATGCTCAACCCAGCACAACTGTACTTCGGGAGCACAGCTGCATCACTGAAACTGAGTCATGAAGCTACACCTGGTGCGTTTCTTTCAGGCAAATGGCGGGACCTACTAGCTAAGTAATTATGCTATGTGAGATACATCCCAGGAAGGGACTCCTCAAATGTTAACATGGCAGCAGAGCAATCCATGAAGGGGATAAGGGATGGGTAGATTCCTCAGGGAGGGTACAATCACTCAGTCTCTTAGCAAAGATTCATTAAACTATGTTTTCTTTCTTCTTTTTTTTAAATCTGCTTTGAAAATAAGAGCATGTAAAAAAAAAAGGGGGGGGGAACACCAAACTCTGCCCAAAGTTAACTTTATTTATTTTTTTTGGTCATCTCAAACATATCAGAGCAAATATGCCACTTGCTAATCTTGAAGCCAGCAAGATCAGGAGGCATATTGGGCCCTCCTCATGTCAGGGCTTCTGGTTCCAGGAGACCGTATTGAGGATGGAGGCAGATGCAGGGAAACCAGCCGCTCCCCGTTCCCACTGCTATTTTGATAAACAAGAATAAGTTACCACATATGACTGCTGCCTAATTGTTGTGCACCGGTGGGCCACAGAGGGAGTTAAAACGTGGACCAGACCCCCTACAGGATCCTAAGTTGCCACTGTCTATTCTCTACTCCTGTTTAGTTTTTTGGTTTTTTCCTCCTAAAATGCCTAAGGCCTGGGGTTGGGGGTATTGCATCTAAAAAGCATCATGGAGACTGTAGTCTGCTGCTTGGGAATGTCAGGGGGGGCCTCCCTCCCATCCTGGGCACAAGTGTCAAAGGTCATAAGTGTCTGACACTCGTGATGCTCCATGATAGCGCCAAGGTTAAGATTCTGAACATGGCTTGCACTGCTAACCCCCATCAAAGCATTCTCTATCTAGACCCCTCCTCTAGAACTGGCAGTGGCAGGGGTGGACCAGGGCATGGGCAGCATGTAGCAAGGCCAGTGAAGACCTGAATTTGTGGGAGAGTACAGTTCCTGAGAGCCGGGAGTACCCACAGCTGCCTCAGGTCCTGAGCCCCTCTAGAATGCCAGGGGTAGATGGACAGTGAGGTGGCCACCCTAGCCACCTAGTCTGCCCTGACACTGTTCCATGAGCTGCTAGTCTGACACCTTTGGGTTCAGACCTGGATAGACATTGCTAGGTGCATTTACTCTTTCGATCCAGCCTTTTCACTCGACCATCAATCATTAAATAGCACCACTACCATAATTACCTTTAACACGGTTCCTAAACCTTTGTAGCTGCCCCTTTGTCTGGATGGGACTGAATGCTAAACAGAGAATTTCATGTATGCTTCAAAATAGAAGTCAACGCAAGAGCACCTAGAAACAGGGGCAGCCTGCAGAACTCTGTACTGATCTGCATGAGTTGTACGCTTTCCCCAATACAGAACCTAAAAACCTACCCTTGTAACAGTCAGCGCCCCTCCCCCTTTGCAAGCCAAGTGTAAGCTGCATATTCTTGAATTTCACATAAAACTCTTGTACACACTTCTCAGATGCGTCAGTCTGGAGACACAGCACAGGCCCGTAGTGTGTGGCTGAGGAATGCCTTCAGAGGAAACTAGTCATGAGCCCAGGGTTTCAGCCAGAGCAGCTAGCAGTCCCCTCGTGGAGACAAAGCAAGTAGCCAAGGCATGGATTAGATACCCTTCTGATAGACAAGGAGAAAGCTGTTGATAAATACATGGAAGAGAACCCACGGTGAGGGAAGAATGGACGTGGACCCTGGGAATAGACACAGGGCTTGCACCAAAGTCCCTGGGGGCGACCTGGGATAATCCACCATCCCACTGGTGACACTCAGGTTGAGGTGGTCTAGAATCTCCAAAATACCCTCTGTGCATGCCAGTTGCCCTCTGCCCACCCCACCCCTAACCCCCCAAAGCCCAGCTGTGCCAAGTGCTTTACTTCCAAATGGAGGCTCCCTTTGGCCAGTGATTCACAGATTCCCCTGGCCAGAGTGTGCGGGCTACCAGGGTTGGCAGAACGGAACTTCCAGTGGGTACTTTGCTGGATTGTTTCAGAGGATGCAGCTGTGATGGCAGCCGAGGTGGGGAAGAATCCTGAGAAGGAGACGTCACCCTGGGGGTCTTCTCGCAGTGGCATGGCCTCGCTCTGGAGGCGCAGCTGTGCAGAGGACCTCACTGTGTCGAGTTACAGTTGTGGTGGCATACAGCAGGGGCCACATAGCAACATCCTGATCATAAATGAAGGTTGGCATAAAGTGAAGGCAAAGAGAGCCATCTACTTTCCCAAACCTGGTCACGAACAACTCCAGAGAAAGTCTCGCAAAGGGATCAGAGTGACCGGGCCGTTACCCGTGTGTCCAGATGGTATAACCTGATTCCTGGGAAGTATTCATATTGTAATGTCCCTAAAATTATTGCAGTATAGCCACGAAAGGGCGGTCTTGAAATTTGCATGGTCGGTATGGCTAAAATCTAGCAAGCCAACGCCCCGGACCAGCAAGTGCCATTTGCTGAGAACAAGTTACGTGAAAAGCGACTCAGATGCACATAGAACCGAGGTGAGGGTGCCAGGTATGTATACGGAATTGTTGACAAGGCTGTCTTTTCTAAAAACCAAGATTTACCTATCAAAAATAAATTTCTAAATTTAAATGGATATATCAACATAATTAGTCTGTCGAAATTTTCTTAAGTAATTTTCACACTCCTCAAGCTCAAGGTCGACTTCTCAGCTTTGGGAGTCTTGCTTAGGACTTTTCTTCAATTCCCCGAGCAAAGAGGCGCACCAGCTGGCAGTGGACCCTGCAGAGACAAACAGCACCATTTAAACTCCACGTGTGTTCCATCGCTCACAGCCGACCTGAGCCCCACACCTCCCGGAATCTTACAGTTCTCCTTGGTCTCCGAACGTGCACAACACTAAACCAATAAGTCTGTTTTCAAAAGACAACTTGCTTTATTCTTTCTATGGGAAAAGACTTTGCTCTCTTCTCTTGAGTTCTATTCCAATATCACATGTTGGGGAAGAAAGGCCCCCCCACCCCCACACACCAGCAACAGTAGGCATGTGAGTGAGCCTCCCCTTGGCTAAGAGTGACTCTGAGCTTCCATTGGGGACCTAGGTGACTGAATGGGTGAAGTCACTAAGAGCCAGCCAGCTGGCTCTGGGCTCTTGCACATGTCCTTGCTGGTCACCAAGGCTGTGTGGCCTCTACAGGCCCCTCTGAGACTCCACCTCCCTCTTTTCCCAGTAGCCTCAGGATGTTCTTCTCAACACCTCTGACTCCTGCCTGGTGCTGCTCATTCCTACCTTGCACACCTATCCCTGGCCACGGAGGCCAGATACATTTGGGGGAACCAAGGACTTAGGAAGTACCCATGAAGCCAGTTACTTTTGATTATTCTTCTGACTAGAGAGATGGGGGTGGTGGTGTGACTATGACAGAGACCAAGGGCAGAATACAGAGTACAGGAGAGAAAGAGCTCAGAACAGAAGAGGATCAACAAGTCTGCAGATCACAGCACCACAAAGTCAGCACCTGCTGTTAGCATTCAGACCCGCTCCTTGGGGACCTGGCCAATACGCAGCCAATACCTTGGCCCACTCAGGGTCCTGACAACATCAAGCGCTCATTGCTGCGTGGTCTCTCTGTGAATGTGCACTGTCCCCTTATAAAAGGGTGGGGCCGTTGACTTGCTCTGTCCCTCTCCCCTCCCCTTCCCCCTCCTCTCTTTTCCCTTTTCTCCCTCCCTCCCCCCTCTCCTCTCTCTCCCCCTCTCTTCTCTCCCCCACACCCCTACAAGGTCGTGTCTGCAACTCCTCTCTGCCCCCTGTCCCGGCTCCTTTTCTTGTCTTCTCTCCTCTCCTCAGCTCCCTTCTCTCCCTTACCCCAATAAAACTCTGCACATGAGTGCGGGCTGCATGGTGCACCTCTCTCCATGGCTCCCACCTGACCACCGGACGCCGTTTTTAAAATACAACACCTGCCCCATGCAAACTTCAGACCACACAGCTTCCACGCCTGGTGTAAGGACAGGGGGAAACAATGCCTCTTGTTTTTTTGCCACAAGCCCCAGTGAGCTCACTTTGGCAGACACAGCAGTCATGACAGACAGTCTGGGCAGGTGGCTGGGGTCCTGCCCACTCACCTGACCTCGATGGCAGGGCTGTACAGGACCTCCCCATCACAGTTCCAGGAACTTCTAGAGGTCGAGCAGCTGCAGATGGGGCTGTCATTGCAGATCTGCCCAAACGGCTGCTTCCCGTGTTCCTTCAGGTCACTGTCCTCATCTTCCACGTGCTTCGACGTGAACTGGAATTTCTTGACTCGATAAACTTCGACGAAAGTGAAGTCGAACTGCCGAGGCAAACATCATGGCAGCCAGTCAGTGAGACCAACCTTCCAGCTCTGCTGCTTCAGCCAGCCAGGACTCGTGGTCTTGTGGAGACACATAGTGTCTCCAAGTCACCACCAGTCTTCTTCATGTGACAGCTTACAGACAGCATGTGGACTACCCTCCCAGGAGCTTCAGACAACTGCTGATACCTTTGACATCTCAAGTCTGAGGCTAGGAGATGGCGCAGAGGTTAAGAACCCAGACTGCTTTTCTAAAGGACCCAAGTTTGGTTCCCAGCACCCACCTACATCAGATGGCTCACAGCTACTTATAACTTCACCTCCAGGGGGATCTAACACTTCTGGTCTCCACAGACAACTGCACTCATGTGCACGTACCCACAGACAGACAGACAGACAGACACACACACACACACACACACACACACACACACACACACACACACACACAATCTTTTACAATCCTCCACAGACATGAGTCCTTGAAAGAACCCTGTGGTTCACTAGTGGTGATTTGCAGAATTCTCTACTTTTAAAAACAATTTAATTGTATGTGTGTGTGGGTGTGTTTTGCCTGCATGTATGCCTGTGTACCATGTGCTTGCCTGATGCCCATGAGGGCCGGAAAAAGACATTGAATACCCTGGAACTGGAGTTACAATTGAGAGCCATCATGTGGGTGCTGGGAATTGAACCTGGGTCCTCTGCAAGGACTACTAGTGCTCTTAAAACTGCTGAGCCATTCCTCCAGCCCCTAGAGTTATATTTTTAAGTGAAATTTACATGAAGGAACCGATAAGGAGGCTAATGAGTGAGATAACACATCCAAGGTCTTCTTTCCTTGGAGTTAACAACGGATCCTACAAACTCCGCAGTAGGGATTGCCCAAATGTAATTGACCTTGGGGCAAGAGTGCACCTCACCTGATCATCCTGGTTGGTGTGCCGGACCAGAAATCTCAGGAAGTTGAACCTGGAGCACTTCCGGATGAGGATGAGGTCGGAAGATCCATCTCCCAGATGGGCAGCCGGGGACATGCCCCCAGGGCTCCGGGGACAAGCACAGGACATGTTGGTGGCATTGATAGCCAGGAACTTCCCACACACCACTTGCCACTCTTCCATTTCCTCTGGGGAAGACAGAGGATGGGCGCCGTGGTCAAAATGGCGCAGAGGCAGCTGCACAGCTACATGGGATGGTAGCCGCTCTCTCTCTTGCTGTGGTTCTTGGCTTTCATTCTGGCCTGACGACATGCCATGGAACTACCCACTCACTTTAGGACCCGAGCAGATCATTTCCCTATTCCCCTTAAGAGCACTTTTGGACAGCAGTTTAACAAGGGTGAGCAGACTGTTGTAGAATATTATTTTAACTGGGCAAAGAGGTGTTACATTTGTGTATGCTGGGGGCTGTTACTTTAACTGTGTAAAGGTGTGTTACATTTGTTTATGCTGCATTTGTTGAATGATGTAAGGGTGTGTGTTTAATTATGTAAAGATGTGTTACATTTGTTTCCCCTTGCCTGCCTAAGGCACCTGATTGGTCTAATAAAGAGTTGAATGTCCAATAGCTAGGAGGAGAAAGGATGGGTGGGGCTGGTGGGCAGAGAGAATAAATAGGAGGAGAAATCTAGGCATGAGAGAGACAGAGAGAGAGGAAGGGAGGGAGGGAGGGAGGGAGGGAGGGAGGGAGGAAGGGAGGAAAGAGACAGACATACCCAGGGCCAGACACAAGAGGTAATGAAAGTAAGATATACTGCAGGAAGAAAAGTAAAATGCTCCAAGGCAAAAGGTAGATAAACAGGTTAATTTAAGTTAAAAGAGCTAGCCAGAAACATGCCTAAGCTAGGCCGAGCATTCATAACTAATAAGAAGTCTCTGTACCATGATTTGAGAGCTGGTTGGTGGCCCCAAAAGGAAAAGCCTGGTACAGCAGCAGACCTCTGCAAAGGTTAATCTGGCCTGGCATCTCTCTTTATATGGCTTATAGGCCAAGAATGCTTGCCATAGATTTGAATAGTCTAAAAAAAATTAAAAACAATAGCTTGCATGTGAATACGACACAAAACTCCAATCTCAGAGGTCATAGGCAACGCTCTAGGACGGTGACACACCCACTTATATACCCACTGGAGCTGTCATTCTTGCTGGGTAGAGATGTAGCAAAGGCCTTTGGCGACTGTAGCAGAAGGTGCTCATTCAGCCAAGCCCAAACAGGATATTTGCCAATCCCTATTCCATAGTAGCTGGAACAGCAGCAGCCTTGGCTCTGCTCAGCCTTGTGACAGCGACTGAAGGCCTTCCCACACATATCTAGGTTCCCTAGCATCTCCAAAACTGCAATGACTCGATGCTGCCTAGAGTTAGAGGTAAGACTGACACACTCTAACCAGGAGAAGAGGGAGACAGGCTGGCCAGCCAGAGGAGGCCGCGCACCGAGAGCCGCACACAAGAATACACTCGCAGTGATTACCAGCGTTCTCCAGGCCGTACAGGGCTTTCTTCTGCTCGTCTTCCAGCTGCTGCTTGCTCTGCCTGCACACGAAGCACCTGGAAGACAGCGTGGTCACCGCGCCTCTAGCGCATGCATTGAGCACATTTCAACGGCGAAGCCCCTGGTCTCCACACACAGAGAAGCATTTAAACTCTTTTCAGAGAATAAAAGGCTCAAGTTTCAAAGGCTTCAACAGAAATTCTTTGGCCTACTATTTTTGAACTCTCTCAAGATTAGACCAAAATTCACACCTGTCAGTCAGCAGCTTCTTTCTCCAAGACTTGCAAATGTCTCTGGGACCGGCTTACCTGCCTAGCTCGGGATGCATCAATGAGAATGTGAAAAATCCACCAAGCAGCCTTAGAGTGAAAATGCCCTTATCTCAGGTAACAAGTGTGATGAGCCTATGCTCCGGTCAGTAAGTAACTCAGAGCTGAGCCATTGACTTAGTGCATCATCTGGGTGCAGCTGGCCTAGTATTGGACCTGTGCCTTGAGTCTGCTCAAGGGAGAACATAGCTGCTATTCACATCACCAGAATGGAGATGTTGAGCCAGCTCTTCTGGAAGCATCTGTGAGCTGGGAAGCCCCACACAAAACTTAAGAGTCTTCCTTCTGTGTTTAGAAAGTCCTTCTGCATCCACTGTCCTAACAGGAACAAGGCTCCCAAACAGCCCTGCACAGGTCAAATAATTTACAATGGAAACCCATGCAGAAATGCACCTGCTTACCCAGCCCGGCAAGGTTTCTTGTCCCGTGGAGATCCCACTGTGTGCTGTGCTGGGAGGAAGGACACTGTACCTTCATAGTACTGATGAGAGAGAAAGGTCTTCAACCCTGGAAAAAAGAGCAGTTGAGAAAGAACACCCATGTGTCAGTGCCTGGTTACAAGTGTCCTTACACACACCACCACCACCACCACCACCACCACCACGAGGACAGTGGTCTGGAGAGAGGTAGCTCAGCAGTCAAGAGCACTGGTCGTCCTTCCATAGGACCCAGGTTGGAGTCCCAGAACCCACACAGTGGCTCACAACCATATGTAATTTCAGTTCCAGGGGATCTGACGTCCTCTTCTGGCCTCCATAGGCATCAGACATATATGTAATGCTCAGACACACAAAATAACAATTTTTTAAAAAAAAGAGAGAGAAGACAGGAAGCTGACCAGTCTGCAGGGGGCAGGAGGGGCCTTGCAGGCAACATTGCTACCATACCAGGTGGCATTGCTACCATACCAGGTGGCATTGCTACCATACCAGGTGGCATTGCTACTGTACCAGAAGGAGATGCAGATTCTGCCCTTCCCACAATGGCTCAAGTACCAGCACCACATCAAAACTGCTGGTGAGAGGTGTGGTCAGGGCTTTGGCCACATATCCAGGCTGCCTTCAAGTTGCCAAGCAGGGTACTTGGCAACAGTGACCTTGCATGAACTCAGTGGTGTGGCCTGATGGCTCAGGGTCTCTGCCACCCTTCTTCACCATGGTCAGCAATGCCCCTTGTCTCCTGTGTGCTTAACCTCTACCAGAGTCGTTATCATCCACAACATTAGGGGTCTCCTGGGTGAACTTAGGACCAAGGTCATGGTGGTACTGCCTGCCTGGTAAAGGGCCTACTGTGCGGTGCTATCCATGGTACCAGCTGCATGGTGTATGTCAGGTTGAGCAAGGCCGACAGGCTGGACCGATGGGCCTCTGATAGCAGGAAGTGGGCAGGAGGCACAGGGGAGTCCAAGTATGTCCTAGGGTGACCACCTGCTCTGGGACTAGCTGGGCTTGCTGTGGTCCCGTACATGTCTTTATCTAGTTTATGTTTGCTGTGATGTGATGCTAGCCTTGAGGAGTCCACCCCATCTAACCCCTAGGACACCGAGCCCTTCCATTCCACACAGGGGCCAGGTCCCACTTCATTATAGCCTCGCCTACAAGGCCACAAGCCTCCCCTGGGGAGGAGGGTCCTGGTTCCTCCCACTTTATTCTGGGTGCCCCTCCAGGTGCTTGTCCCCTATGCCAGGGGCTGGGTGCAGGAAGCATGCCAGGGGGAGCTTTGTGGAGAGTGGCTCTGGATCACGGGGCGTCTGTTGCCTCTGCCTGGATGTCGGCACCACCTTTCCATTTACTCCCTGTGGGCCCCAGGAGAAGTCCAGTGTCCGGCGCCCTGGAGGCGCTGACCCACAGTGAGCAGGCTGGTAGCTGTGTGTGGTGTGCCACGCTGAGCTCTAATAGGACACTGGGGACAGCTGTCTCATCACAAGCAGATGTCTCTTTCCAAACCCTAGGTTCCCACCTCAGCTGCCGTCAGCTAGCCCTGGCATGTCCGAGGACAGTCCAGGACAGAATGCTTCATTTCACACCTTGCTGTCCTTCATAAAGCTCTCAGCTGCCCAGCACAGTGGACAACTTTCCACCTCACTGCAGCCAAACACCAACATCCGCCGGTGTGGTGTGTGCTAACACCCTCAAGTGGTTCTGTCAGGACTGTAATGCGGTGGGAGCAAAGACCAGGAGAACTGCTCCACCTGAGAGGAAGGATGGGGCTTCCCAGATGTGTTCTGAGAGGAATGAGAAGGCAGGCACTGGCCAGAGGCTCTGGACCATCAGGGGCTCCCCATCCCAGGAGATGGGGGCAGGCGCAGTACTTCAATATGGAAATGGTCAGTTTGCCCAGCACCCAGAGTCCTTCTCCTCCGAAGGGCTGGGTATATGTTGTACCTCTGCCACACCAGAGGTTGCCTTCCTTCCTCTCACGAGGAAAGAGGTGGGTTCTGGTGCTCAGAGTCGTTAAACTTTACAGTTTTGCCAAAGGCAGACTGTACAGAACAGGGCCCAGACAAGGGGAATGCACTAAACCCAGGAAAGGGATTCACCTGGACCACCAGAATACCACACCCTGCATTTCACATTTTTCCCCTAAGCTCCTCTCCTTGGCACTTTAAACTCGATGGGGTTGGGAGGAGTACCCACCCACTACGTGAAACCAGCAGGTGGTAACTTTGGGTGCAGCCTGAAGCTGACCTGCATTTCTTGTTCATCCTAGCTTGATGACTAGGTAAGAGGGGACATGGCTATGACTGGGGACCTATCTGCATCCCCAGGGCACTGTTTGCAGGTCTGCCCCACTCCAGCTGTACTTTGGGAAGGCCCCAAGTGAGGTCTGGGCTCTAACAAGCCTCCCAGAGACACTGATGCCTACCTCCGCTGAGAGCCAGTGACCTGCAGGAAGTGATACCAGACCTGGCGTGGGGAGGGGTGGGGAGCAACTCATGTAAGCATCCTGCTACACAACAGGAGGGTAAGGGAGGAACGGGAACGCTGGTCCAGTCCTCCCCCTCCCTGCTGGAGTTCCGCTGAAGCAGGTGCAGACCTCAGACCTCTCCTGTCCTGGTCAGTTACGCATGCTCACGGGTGTAGCTGGACAGCTGATGGCCGCTACGGTGGAAGCTCAGGAAGACGGTGCATTAGTGGGAAGGGAGGAAGTGAACCTGAGTCTGCAGGGCAGATGCCCGGGGCTGCTGCACTTCTTCATAGCAAAGCTTCCTCCCATTTCGCCTGCTGTGCTCAGGATGACCGTAAAAGGAATCTTAGTCAGTGAAAACACCTGCCTTGATCTCTTGGGTTAGTGCCACTTACACGACAGATGATAAGGCCAAGCTCCCAGTCCACAGGGCCTCCCTCAGTCTAGTTCTGACACATGACACAGTCTAGTCTTGACACGATCTGGGTCACAATAGCCAGATTCAGGGTCATGGCCCCCCATTCTGGAAAGCAAGGCCCGAGTCTGTCCCTGGGGGCAGACTGTGTGTGGATTAGCACAACGTCTGTGGACTCCGCATACCTGAGAAGTCGTATCTGACGAGGCCCATCCACCGCTTCTTCTCACTGTCCTTGATTAGGTCCCCATAGAAGCCGTAGCCCAGCAGGGACACCGAGTACCGCAGCAACGTGCTGTTGTGGTGCACGGAGGACACGTCTATGGCCAGTGAGTCACCTGAGGGAGAGGAGAACTATCAGGGAGCCCCGGCCCCGCTCTGACCTCCTCGGCCCTGCCTCCTCACATACAGGAGGTGCCCGCCGGTGGCAAACGCAAGAGGCAGAACTCGTTCAGTGTAGCAATCTGGGTGACAAAACTCAGATGTGACAACGGTTATCTGGCTGGGACATCTGTCACGCCATTTACACACACCAGGGTGGACTCGGCTTTATCTGGCTGGTCAGGTGGGTGTCCCCTTCCTCTTCCGTTGCTTCATCTGCGTCCCTCCCAGTCGGAGAGGACAACCTCCCTGGGTAGGGGAGGACCATTCTTGGGCCCAGGGTACATGCCGGAACCTCTAAACAAGCGCTCCAATGACAAGTTTGGGCTCCTATTTCCAAGCAAGGTCTGAGCACTGTTCTGAAGGGACAGGACAGAGTGTGTCCAGGAGGGCTGTCCATGTTACCATGGACGGAGGGAAGAGCAGGCTTAGGGTTGAAAACAGGTAGGCAACACTTAAAACACTAAGTCTACCAAGTGTGGTGGTACACACACCTGCAATCCCGCACCCAGGAGGCTGAGACAAGGGATTGTGAATTTGAGGCCAGCCTAGATGATATAGAAAAGGCTTGTCTCAAAAAAAAAAAAAAAATTACACTTGGGAAGCAGAGGCAGGCAGATTTCTGTGAATTTGAGACCCTACCAGCCAGCTAGAACTACATAATGAGACCCTGTCTCAAAAACAAACAAACAAACAAAAACAAAAAACACCACCCAAACCAACAATAAAATCCCAGGTGATTATTTTAAAATAAAGCATTTCCATGGCTGTAAGTAAAACAAGACCCTGTAAGGAGTGATGGAGTGGGCAGGGACACCAGCCATTTTTCAGAAGCCCCACAGCTTTTCCCCTGGGGGGTTTCTCACTTGGGACTGGAGCAGGGGCTGAGTGTGTCTGTCACTCAGAGGAGTCACTCAGCCTGGAGCCTTGCAGGTGTTTTGCAATGGGGATTAGTCCTGGCAGCCAGCCAAGGGAGGAGAGCAAGGGAGAACAGGAGACAGCGAGGCCACATGATACTAGCCGCAGCCTGGGGTCTGTGCAGGGGGCAGCCACATGTGTAAGACAGGACTTGGGGCTGGAAAGCTGACTCAGTGGTTAAGAGCACTTGCTGTTGTTGAGAAGGACCTGGGTTCGATTCCCAGCACCCACATGAAGGCTCACCTCCTCCTCAGGCACCCTCATACACGTGGTACACAGATGTACACACGGGCAGAACA
Source organism: Peromyscus californicus insignis (assembly GCF_007827085.1). NCBI lineage: Eukaryota > Metazoa > Chordata > Mammalia > Rodentia > Cricetidae > Peromyscus > Peromyscus californicus. The sequence goes on from NW_026294503.1 coordinate 50,950,104, forward strand.
CTCATATACATAAAATGAAATACAAAACCTTAGGGAAATCAGCCTGGACTCACCAACAATGATGTGCAGAGCTGACGTCTCTGCATCGTTTGTGCCCACTGTTGAGTAACACACACAATCCGTGGACCCTGCCAAGAGGACAGGAAAGCTCTTAGTGCTAATGTAACTGTCCAAAACTATAACTAACGTCCGCTCTGCTGATCCTGCCCATCTGTGACCCTGGAACAGCTAGAGAAGAAAAAGAAAAAAGAATTTCACCTGAAAAATGAAGGTTGAACATAGTAAAAGTGGCCTTAGGGTAATGCATCCCTCCATGAAGTGGCCTGCAGCATACCCAAACATCCCAAACCCTCTTGGAGCTTCTAAGAGATGTCTGCAATGCAGGAAGCCACTTTCCTCCCTTGTGAAGCTCTGAAAGGTGTGTGGCCCCTGCCCACATCTATGTAGCTGTCAATAGTGCTGCACAGCTCAGCCTAGACCTTGAGAACAATGGGAGTCCGGCACAGAGCATTGTCATGGGGAAGTACACGGCAAACGAAGTGGACTGTGAAGGTCTTAGTTTTTATTGTCAACTTGGCACAACCTAGAGTCACCTGGGAAGAAGGAACCTCAATTGAAGAACTGTCTCAATCAGACTGACCTGTGGCCATGTCTGTGAGAGGTTACCTTTACTGGTGTGCGAGGACCCAGCCCCCCGTGGGTGGTCCCATTCCTAGGCAGGCGGGCCTGGGCTGGATAAGAAACCTGGCTAAACATGAGCAGCATCCATGGTTTCTGCTTCAGTTCCTGCTTGAGTGGGTGCCTGCCCTGACTTTCCTTAATGATGGACTGTGACCTGGAAGTGTAAGCTGAATAAACCCTTTCCTCCCTAAGCTGCCTTTGGTGACAGTGGGTTACCACAGGAACAGAGAAATAACTAGAACTACAGCCTGTGACGACCCCAGCTCTGCTGGAGCTCAGTCCCCATCCTTTTTGCTGGGTGCACAGGGGAGAGTCTCACATCCCAGGCCCTTGGCCCCACCTCCCTTGCTCAGCCTGACCAGCTCCTCGCCTTGCCCCAGGTGATCATGATTGCACTGAATAGTCAATTCCCTGAGAACTTTCCTTGACATCAAGGCTGAGGGGCAAAAGTGTTCAGCAGCTCACGTCCACCCCCATCCCTATTGCACTGTCCTGCAGTCCCCACGGTGGCGTCAAGAGAGACTCTGCTGCCTGTGTGCTGCTCAGCATGGGAGCTGTCACCTGGATGAAACAGAGCTGGGCAGAAGTCAGCGCTGACTAGGCACCATGTGAGCATTCTACCAAAGAAACTCATTTTGTGCTTTAATGAAGTGAAAGAAACATCAGGCTTCTGAACCAGCTGGATCCGGCGGCGGAGGTCACACAAAGCCATCATTTCAGATTTCATCCCAAGGACAAGCGGTTCACATGTCCACTTGTCCATTTGCTGTTCTGCTGTGAAGAGGCTGGACGTGGCTGTGAGGGCTTTCATTCACCACCCTACTGACACGGCCAGGTACGACCTTAGCACTGAGGGCCAGGTTGTAAAGAATGATCTGTGCTCACAGGAACACTTGGCATTCCCTACACACTGGATGGTGGGAGTCCTCTGCTTGCTTAGCCCGCAGGCCAGCAGCCAACTGGAGCTCACAGTCCTGGTGGCACAGGAAAGATCAAGTTTTGGACATGGCCCATACTAAGCAGAGGTCAATTCCCTGAGCCTCTTTGAATAGCATCACATGCTATTCATGTAGCAACTTCCATAGAATCAGGGACTCCACAGGTCACTCTGATGGCCAAAGGATGACTTGTAAGCGGCCAGCTAACAGTAAGGGCTCTACATCTTTCGCTAGGAAACCAACTTGTCTTCCCTCGGGGTCTCTCAGCCAGCTTGCCTTCATCTCGAAGGACTGGGTCTCTGGTAATGCTCTCATGAAGCCCTACTGATGAAACTCCTCCTTCAGGCACAGCAAATATCCTACCGAAGCTTTCCTCAAAGCACCCTCAAAGACACATCCAGGAGTGTGCTTTCCCAATCTCCTAAGCTCTCAATCCAGGGGATGTAAAAGTCAAGATCATCACACTATGTTTTCTAAGAACTAGGAACTTTCTAGAAAAGCATTGAACATGCCAAGCCAGATGGACACCCTCAAGATACAGCCTAGCCGCCACACCTTCCTCCCAAAGTGAGTGAAGTCTTGTCCTGGGTTCTGCCAACTACCTCCCCATCTGGGTCCCCTCCCAAGGTCCCAGGACTCCTGGGCAGGTTCCTTTAGTCCACACCAGCCCCAGATCCCAGCTCTCAGATCAATTAGAAGCCATTTCTTAGACTGCCACCCCGATAACCCATCTCTGTCCCCAGGTGCCAGGTATCTCTCCTGACTCCAGGATAGCAGCCCCACTGGCCTCCAACTGTTGGCAGAGACTGTCCGGTGTGCTGCTGGGCTCTCAGGGCACCGGGATAAGGGTCTTCCCAGACACACAGTCATGTTCTTTCTGCTACTCACACCTTATCTCACAGAAAGAGTGTAGTTATGAGAAATTATAAAAATCACCTTTTTTTAAAAAAAAACAGGGTCTAACGTAGCTCAGGCTGAACTTATTATGTAACAGAGGATGATCTTGAACTCCTGACCCTCTTCTCTGCCTTCTGATTGCAGAATCATAATTTAAACGAAGAATGAACCAGGAATGCTATCCCCCCACTTGAAGCCCTAATCCTAGGGAAATTTTACTAATGAAGGGGGTGGGGAGTATGACCATATGACTGGAGAAAGGCATACGTGTACCATACCTGCAGGGATGATGCCAATCCTGAGGGTACTGGGCACCAGCACGGCTCTGGGGTGATTGGGGTCAATGCCAGCGTTCCGTTGCGTCCTCCCGATCACCCCATGCAGCACCTCGCTGAACATGCCATCCCCGCCGACACACACGATGCTGCAGGAGGAGCGCAGGTTTGTCAAGCCCACCAGTCCTCTGCCTGCAGCAGCTGGGAGCCTCCAGTCCTGGGGACGGCTTGCAAGACTGGCCTGTCAGACACCTAGAAACGGTGCCCGAACAATTCCCTATGCGATGAGGTCCCGCCAGCCTGCCTATTCTGCTTTTCCAAACAACAGGATTCTTCCCAGACCCTGGCTTCCCTGCATTTTGTAGCATTTTGGTGGTTTCTGAGCAGGTATACGTGTGCCCAGCCTTGGTCAGCCATCATCGAAAACCTATGGTCTGGGGACCAGGAAGATAGTTCAGTGGTCAAGAGCATGTACTGCTCTTCCAGGGTGTTTGATCCCCAGCACCCACATGGCAGCTCACAACTGTCTACAACTCCAATTCCTGGGAATCTGATCTCCTCTTCTGCCCTCCATGGACCAGGCACACACATGGTACACACACCTACATATATGCAAACAAGCCATCATACACATACAATAAATAATAACTAAAAAAATAAAACTACAGCTTGATCTGGGATATCTTAGTAGCAGAGCACTTGCCTAACACACAAAGACCCTGGGGTTAGTGCCCAGTACTAAAAAAAAAAAAATATCGATTAAAGGTTAAAAAACACTGAATATTGAGATTCAAGCTTGCTGGGCATGAATACCACCTCAGTGTGGTAGCATTCCTACTGGTAGGAAGCCCTCCTAGGCAGGGGATGACATGTGGTATCCCTCTCTTCTCTTGATCCAGTTGGGCGGCCTTGCTGTGACCAGCAGTGGACCTCAGATGAGAGGGGACCAGTGCTCCTGTTGCCAACCCCAGCCCTGGGCACAGTCTTGGGAGCTCAGAAAGCAGGAGCAGAGGGGACCAAGTGAAAGAAGCGAGTCAGGGAAGCTAAGGGGAGGAAGAGGTGTGGGCAGGACAGGTTTTTCTGGCGCACTGTCCAGTGCTGGGGATGATTGCAGAGAGGCATGGGGAAACGTGTGCATGCGTGTGGAGGACACATGTCCCAGGACATGAAGGGAAGGCCAAGGACAGGATCACAGTCCAGGGCAACCCAAGAGCTCCCACAGGGTAGGTCTTGGCTAGCATTCACTGTCTGTGACCAAGAGGAAAGTCAGTGTAACTCACCCATCATAGCTGTCTGTGTTGATCTCATATAAGGTCTCCTTGGCTTGATTGGCATGCTCAGTAACTGTGGGGGAAACATGACACGGGACCATTCATCTTCACATCTTGGAACCCATGTGTAAGCTAACTGCCAATGGATGCTATTTTATCAGAGGAAGTCCCATCTCAGACTCACCTCACTCCCTCTTACAAGAGAGTAAAGCAGCCTCTATGGGAAACATCCATCTTAGGATCCATTCTACCAGGCGAGACCTGACATTCTTCACACTTGTCAACAACTGATTTTTTTTTTTAATTTTCAACTTATGTGCATGAGTGTCTGCCTGCATGTATGTATAAGCACCATGTGCAAGCAGTGCCCATGGAAGAGGTCAGTGGATCCCTCAAGACAAGTGTCACATACAGAAGGTTATGAGCTGCTCTGTGGGGCTGGGAATTGAACCCTGGTTCTCTGCAAGAGCAGCAAGTGCTCTTAACCACTGAGTCATCTCTCCAGCCTCAACAAATAATTCATTTGACAGTAATTCGAATAAGTGCAGCTTCTGTTACACTTATTCCTTAGTATACGAGTTACTTTAAACTTTTCAGAATACACCAGAATGGAAGAAGATAAGGTGGGGGGCTGGAGAGATGGCTCAGAGGTTAAGAGCACTGGCTGCTCTTCCAGAGGTTCTGAGTTCAATTCCCAGCAACCACACGGTGGCTCACAACCATCTGTAATAAGGTCTGATGCCCTCTTCTGGCATGCAGGCAGAACACTGTATACATAATAACTAAATAAATCTTTAAAAAAGAGGAAGATAAGGCTAGCCCACAATCCTTATACTCAGTATGAAAAAGCAAAATTGTTAGTGAAATTCACATAACTCTGTGTCTGCAGTTACCACATCACAATCTTTTTGTTTATTTGTTTGTTTTGGTTTGGTTTGGTTTTTGGTTTTTCAAGATAGGGTTTCTCTGTGTAGCCCTGGCTATCCTGGAACTCTGTGTAGACCATGCTGGCCTTGAACTCAGAGATCCACCTGTCTCTGTCTCCTGAGTGTTTGGGATTAAAGGCGTGTGCCACGACCTGGCTATCACAATTTTTCATGGTTTAGAATCCTTTGAAAACGCCCCTTTAAGCTGCTGTGTACTGTTCCTCTGGATTCACCATGATTCTATGCTCACATCTCCTGCTGCGGGCATCTGCACTGTTTACAGTATCCTGTTATCATGAAGTATGCTGAGATACCTGAGTGCTTCAGTCTTGGTGTGTTTCTGACTGTGCTCAGATTTGGGAAGCATGAGATATTGGGATAACCTCTTCATTTTTTAGACTTTTGACTTGTATTGCTAATTAGCTTTTTTTTTTTGGATGCAGAGTCTTATTATGAGACCAGGTTGGCCTCCAACCCCTAGTCCTCCTGCTTCAGTCTCCTGAGTGCTGGGATTACAACCAGGGCCAGCTGCAGGAAGTGTCTTGCTAACAGGATTGTAGCAAGCCCCTGAAGGCCAGCAGGAGCAGTGGACCATGTCTGTCCCCTCTCCAAAACCAGCATTGCACCCATGATGGAGTGCTATGACATGGGGTTAAGGCATGTTTTGTAAAATGACCCACGTGTGACATTCTCAGACATCCATTGCTCGTATCTTTTCCTGCAAGGACCTCCTGCCCTCAAACTCTGTTCTTTAATCTTGTTGTTCCTGTGAGTACTTTATAGGCAAAGTACATTAAGTACATTATTTCTTTTGCATTCTTCCAGCTGAGAGTAAAACTTCAGCTGAGTTTGAAATGATCATCTAAGCTAAAGTCCCCTCCAGTGGTGGCATGTGAGTCCCTCTCAAGGTGGCCTCTGTACTCCCCCTGCCCCTGCCTCCATGCCCAACACACTTACCGATGATTTCGGTGGTGATGGAAGCCAAGGTGAATAGAGGTGCCACTTTTTTTTCATAGATGTGTTTGCCCTGACCTTTTCCTCCGAAAGGGTTGATAAATACCAGCAAGTGCTTTGGTCTTGAAGCTGCAAAACAACATCCACAGCGGTCAGTCACAACGAGTGCATGAATTCAAACTCCATCAGCGTGCTGCTGGTGAAGAGCTGATGGGTTTTGACAAAGAATTCTTGGTCATCAAGGGAGAAAAGTGACCAGCCATTGAGATGAGGGTGGGGCTTTGCACATGTGTGGGGCATCAGGAAGATCCTGGCCCTGGCCAAATTTCATGAGGCATGAGCAAGGATGGCTGTAGCTCTGTCTGCCCACGGGAAGGACGAGGCTTTTGAGAACAAGAATGAGACAGGAATACAGAGAGGCAGGAGGAGAGGAAGACAGACACACAGAAAGACAGATGAGTCAACTGGGCAGACAATGGGAAATGAGGCTCCCACAGCATCCTAGGCCTGGCTCCAGCCCTTCCCTCAGGCCCAGCCAGTGCCTGGGTGTTGTGGAATATTATTTTAACTATGTCAAGGTGTGTTACATCTTTATGTTGCAAAATATTACTTTAACAATGTAAAGATGTGTTGCATTTGTTTATGCTGCATTTGTTTAACGATGCAATGATGTGTTACCTTGCCTGCCTAAGGCACTGAGTTGATCTAATAAAAAGCTGAATGGCCAATAGCTAGGCAGGAGAGGGACAGGCGGGATTGGTGGGCAGAGACAATACGTAGGAGGAGGAATCTAAGTGAGACAGAGAGAGAGATGGAGGGAGGGGGAGAAAGAGAAGGCACCAGGGGCCAGACAGACAGACAGACATGGAAGTAGCAGGAAAAGTAGGACATACAGCCCCAGGCAAAATGTAGATGAAGAGAAACAGGTTAAATTAAGTTATAAGAGCTAGCTAGAAACAAGCATAAACTAAGGCCAAACATTCATAACTAATAAGTCTCCGTGTCATGATTTGAGAGCTGGTTGGTGGCCCAGAAAAATCCTGCTACACCTGGGTTTCTTGAGGCACCCCTATTTCCCTATGAAACACCCATACATCTATTTTGGTTGATTCAAGTACATTCTGCCACTTACATCTAACAAATCACAGTAACATGAAGGAAGATGCCCAAGGAAACCCAAGATGAAAGTCTATGCATCACTGCACTATTTAGATTAGCCAGCGAGGGGCTGCCCCATACCCATAGGGGTGGGTAAATGCTAACAGCTAACTATGGATCACATACCCATGGAATGAGTGGGTGACTAACCTCTAGCTGTGGGGCACATACCCAGAGAGTGGGTGAGTGGTTAACAACTAACTGTGGGGTGCATGCCCATAGGTAGAGCACCACCAAGTGGACAGATGTCAGAAGCACCAGGCTAGGGTCCAGGATGTATACAAGATAGCTTACCCACGTGACTCCATTTACACTAGACTCTAGTGGTGAAAAAAGACAAAGCAAATTGGAAGGATGCTCTTCTAACTAGACAAAATGGAAATATAGTGTGTTGGGAGTGGAGCTTGTGACAGAGAGCTTGTGGAGCATGAAGGGGGCCTTAGGTTCCGCTTCTACACCAAAAAAGGTAAGAGATTGAGAGAGAAAGAAAGGAAAGAGAGGGAAGAAAGAGAGAGGCAGGCAGGCAGGTAAACCAAACCTGGAGGGAATTTCAGGGGGCATGCAGTTTCCAAAATCTGCCAGGCATGGTGGTGCAACACCTGTAATTCCAATACTTGGGAGTTAATGGTAGGAAGATCAGACATTCAAGGCCAGACTTGGCTACATAGAAAATTCAGGGCCAGCCTGGGGTACATCAGACCCACTCTCAAAATAAACAGGTAAAAACAAACAAATCCCAAATGAAGAAACTTATAGGTCTGTTTCATATTTTATCATTTCAAGTTGTCTCAGAAAAGCCAGGTACAGGGCCAAGGAGATAGCTTGGTAAAGTGTACTGGGCACATGTGAGGACCTGAGCTCCAATCCTCTGCACTCGCAGAAAAGCCAGTGAAGTGCCAGGCATAGGGACACACGCCTTTAATCCAAGCACTTGGGAGGCAGAGGCAGGCAGATCTGAGTTCAAGGCTGGCCTGGTCTACTATCTATAGTGAGTTCCAGGACAGCCTGTTCTACTGAAAGGACCAAGCAGATGCCATAACAGGCTGCTCAGTCTTCTCTCAGAGATCAGGCCTCAATTTCAGTTTCCTGAGACTTAAGCAAGCAGTTTCTGGGAGGGCCATGAACAAAAGACTTAGTCCTTGCAGTAGCTCCCTTTCTGCATGTCCTCTGACTGCTCAAAGTTCAGCCAGATGTTTACTGTCTGGGGCCCCTCACCAACTTAGAGTTATGTGCAGTATGTGCTTGGCCAGCCAGCCCCCACGGTGGCTCAAGGACAAAGCCTGGGACTTGTGCTGGACTGCCCCCAAAGTGATAAATTGTAACCACCAACCAGTAAATTCAAAGGTTACATACCCTCACCCAATTAAAAGAGAACAGAGATAAAAATAAACCAATCTGAGTTGCACCAGTGCAAAACCCCCTCAACCCCCCCTGAAGGGCTTGTGGTTTTTGCCTTTAAAAAGCTAGCCACACAAAGAAAAAGCAAGCTCCTCCTGGCCTCACAGTTACTACGAGTGAGTGCTTTGGATCGAGCTTCCCTGCCCATGGCTTGTAAACAAACAGAAATAAACCTTGCTTTTGCATTCTGTACCTAAGGTCTTCGGTGGTATCTTTGGGGTCACAATCTGGGCATAACACTACTATCTATAGTGAGTTTCATGACAGCCTGGGATATGTAGAGAGACCCTGTCTCAAAACACAGAAGACAAAACAAAGCAAAAAAGCCAAGTGAAGTCCCAGAGTTGGGAAGATCGCAGAGACAGGAGGATTGCTGGGATTGGCTGGCCAGCCAGTCTAGTCAAATCATCGAGCTCCAGGTTCAGCCTTGTCTCCAAAAATAGAGAGTGACAGAGAGAGAACCCTGGTCTGAAGTCAGCCTCTGGCCTCCATACACATGTGCACACACACAAATAAATTAAATGCCTTCCTACTAAGAATTCCCAGGCCTAAACAGTTTCTTCACTGAAGTCCCTCAAACTACTTAAGAAACCCAGTCTCCATCGTGTGTGACCTTTTCCAAAGGACAGGAAAAGAAGCACTTCTGAGTGATTCAAAAGAAGTCACTGTGACCTTCGAGGCAAAGCCAGACAGGGATGTCACAGAAAGGAAGTCACAAGCCTACTTCTCCCTGAACCTAGGTGAGAACTCCTAAATGAGGCATCAGGAAGTCAGATGCAATGATGTAGAAAGGATGTGAAGGTCACAGGCAGATGGCTGGCTGCTGGAGCAGGAAGAGCATTAACAACCAGACCTGAGGGTGTTTTACTAACAGTCCTTAAATCCAACACCCGTGACCAAACAAACAAAACCAATTTGTAAACTCAGGATCCTTAGAGGAGAATTCCCTCAATGTGATGAAGCTGACGGAGCCCTTTCGGTCCTTGTGGTGTATCCCCAAAGTCAGGACTGAGTCACCAATGTTGCTGTCACACTGCATGTGTGGAAAGGAAGAAAAAGAAGGTGGTCCATGCAAGCCTTAGAACTAATAAGTAGGTATGATAAGGAGAATCATCAACTTTTATTAAGTGTCTGTGTTCAGCTGGATCCTCCAGCTCACTCCTGCATAATCTGGAAAGCCCCATTCCTGTCTCTCTCTCCAAACCCACCCACTCAGAGAGTCCCCAAACAAAGGAAAGGCACCAAAAAGCCCAGTTCCACATTCTTGTCGGCTACTGCAGCTTCCTCCCCTGAAGACGCCAGCCACTCAAGTCCCAGCCTAAAGTGCTCAGCTTTTGACCATACTCGGGCACAAACCCAGCTTGTGGAGGATGCGTCATCACCCCTCACCTACAGCCTATAAAGTCTCCCTTCTTTAGTTTGAGGGTGCGGCTTCTCTGGCCTGGATCTCTGGGACTGGAGAACCTGCCTGGGAGTTGCTCTGCTCAAATAAACTTGTTCTTACAATTTTTCAATTTGGCTTGATCCAGTGTACTGCATAGGCAGAGAAACCTACTATTGGGGGGGGGGCAGAAAACCTATTAGTCTACACACAAGCAATAAAAAAGGAAGAGAGAGAGAGAGAGAGAGAGAGAGAGAGAGAGAGAGAGAGAGAGAGAGAGAGAGAAAGAAAGAAAGAAAGAAAGAAAGAAAGAAAGAAAGAAAGAAAGAAAGAAAAAAACATGGGTCAGATGTGGTGCTTCATTCCTACAATCCTAGCACTTAGGAGGCTGAGGCAGGTGGATCATAAGTTTGAAGCCACCTTGAACTCCACAGTGAAGACTCTCACCAGAGAATACACAACTGGCCTGTGAAAACATATATTCATATATATTACAATATATTATTCATATGTATTTCTCAAGCATCAGAGGAATGTAGATTAATACCATAATATAAAGCAACTAACCCCCGCCACACAGGCTGTGGAGCCAGTGGGAGGGACTCAATGGTGGCTGTATGGAGAGAGACCCTTGGTAGTGTCCACAGTCCAGTCCTCAGCACACTCTAGAGAAGTGCCATAGACACACAGTGACACATGCAGGGATGGTCTCCACACTATTGTCCAGGCTGGCCCAGAGGAAGTCATGAAGATGAGCCTCAGCAGGAAGTGGCTGTACCATCAGGTCATGGACGCTGAGAGGCCACAACAATGAACAAGCACAGCCATACGGGATAAAGGGATGAGTTTTGCATTCACAGTGTTCATCTGGTACTGTTCCATTTGAATTTATGCAGAAGAATAAAAACGGGTCTAGTTCTTTAGAGGTCAGGGTCACAGTGAAGAAGTGGGGCCTGGGGACTGACTTACTGCCCTGCCAGTTCTGAATGCTGTTACAGATGCTCAGTGTGAAAACTCACACACTCAGAACACAAACATGTCTCTGGCTTATTCCAATAAAACCTTGAAAGTTTTGTGGAGGAGGTCGCTCACTGCTAAGAGCTTCTGTTATTCTTGCAGAGGACTTGGGTTCAGTTCCCAGCACCCACGTAGCTCAGTTCCAGGGAATCCACCACCCTCTTCTGGCCACCGTGGACACTGTGTACAAATGTTGTACGCACATAAATGGAATCAAAGCACTCATACATAAAATAAAAATGAAACATTTTTAGCTGGGCAATGGTGGTGCACACCTTTAATCCCAGCACTTGGGAGGCAGAGCCAGGCGGATCTCTGTGAGTTCCAGGCCAGCCTGGTCTACAGAATGAGATCCAGGACAGGCACCAAAATGACACAGAGAAACCCTGTCTCGAAAAACCAAAAAAGAAAAATAAATAAAACATTTTAAAAAGATACATTAAAGGGCTAGGGTCGGAGAGATGGCCCAGTAGTTTAGAGCACTTGCTGCTCATGCAGAGGACCTGGCTTCAACCCCCAGTACTAACATGGTGGCTCAGGACCACCCATAATTCCAAATCCAGGGGGAGTTCGACACTTTCTTCTGACCTCCTCGAGCACCAGGCATACACATGGTCTACACACATACAAGCAGGCAAAATACACACACACACACACACACACACACACACACACACACACACACACACATCTCCCCCCCCATGCGTAAAAAGAATTTTAAAAATACATTAAACATCTGGGGAAATAGTGCATTCGGTAAAGAGCTTTCGAAGCAAGCAGCAAGATCAGTTCAGTCCATGTTTTTCAAAAGCCAGGTGATGGTACACACACACACACACACACACACACACACACACACACACGTAACCACAGAGCTGAGGAGGTGGAGACAAGCGGACCCCTGGGGGCCAGCCAGCCTAGCCTACCTATTTGGTGAATGTCGGGCCAGTGAGAGACACTGTCTCAAAAGAAAAGTTGGAAGATGCCTGAGGAATGACACCTGGGGTTGTCTTCTGGTCTCCACAACGCCCTGTGCACACACATACAGAGACAGACAGACAGACGGGCACACACAGGCAGAGATAACAGAACTCTAACTAAAACTAGAGCAGCTGATAGTAGAGGCTCGTGTGCCGTTTGGATGGCTGTGGGAGTTCCCTGTGAGCGACAGAGAAATAATAAATCTCCAGGATTCCAGGTCAGTCCGAGCCTGTAGGATCAAGCCTGACTAATGACCCAGCCTGGTGGAAACATGACTTGGTGGGAGGCGGGGCAAGCAGGGAGGGGGGTAGGGGCGGGGAGGGAGGAGGAAGAGTCAGGAGACCAGGGGAGAAAGCAGGAGAAACTGAGGCAGCACAGAGAGTCGTAGCCAAGGGACAGAGCTGGTAACAGAAGATCTAGAAACTCGGGGTGATCTTAAAAAGGGCAGCGGGTGGGGAACTCCAGTACCAGGGGAAAATAGAATTCAGAAAAAAAAAAAACAGTTCTCACCACCCTCCGGTAATCAAGAGATGTGTTTCACAAATAGCCTGGGAGTTGAGCAGTTTCAAATATCTTATAACCCAATTCTCTCCTCTCCTCTCCTCCCCCCTTCCCCTCCTCCCCCTTCCTCCTCCTACCCCCTTTCATTATATTATGTATGTGTGGAAGTGAGAAAAGCCAACTTCAAGGAACTGGTTGTCTCTTTCTGGCAGATAGGTTCTGGAGACGGAAGTGAAGTTGTCAGGCCTGGTGGCTTGGTGGCTTGGTGGCGGGTGGCGGGTGGCCGCCCCCTTTTCTCTTTCTTTTCCTTTTTCAATGCTGTGAGATAGTCTCACTGTGCAGTCCAGGTCAGTGTGGGACTAGAAATCCCCCTGCCTCCCTCCCAAGTGCTGGAATCACAGGCATGTGCCGCCGTGCTGGCCTTTTACAATTCACTTTTAACTTGTTTTTGTTTCACTTTTTACTCCTTTATTTGGTGTGTGTGTGTGTGTGTGCACGTACGTGCTCACGAGTTCATACACTCAAGTGCACACGTGGAATGCGTGGAGGTCAGAGCACGGCTTGAAGGATGTGATTCTCTCCTTCCCACCACATGGATCCTGGGGGTGCAACTCAGGTCCTGTGTGCTGGTGGTAAGTGCCTTTACTCACGGAGCCATCTCACTGGCCCTACAATTTACTTTTTAAAACGCATACGCCAACTTAACCCCCAAAAGGTAAAAAGTTAACCTGTGCAATGCTGTGTCTCTTAGTCGACGTCTATAGAATAATTGTGGCCTTTGTGCATAAGGTTAGAACATAACCCGGTATCACAGGTGCCAAAAGGACAGGATGATGCCACGTTCAAGGTGACAGAGAAATAGTCCCTTAGCACACACTGACTCAGCACTGGGCTCTGCTGCACTTCAGAGGCCACACTCCCAGAAGACGGGAGGTGGTTCCCCCCACATCCTGGCCAGTCCTCATTTGTACCTGGAATGTATTTGTATGCACTCCACTTACAGAAAAAGAAACTGAGGCTTTGGGGGTCTAAGGGATGTGCCTCAGTCTCACTGCTCGTAAGCAGGGGCTGGGCCGGGACTCCGGCTGCGGAGTCTACACACTTCTGGAACGCCGCTGCGGCCCTCTACGTAGCAAACATAAAAACAAATCAAAGGGATCCATCACGTCCACCTGGGTCAGGTCACTGAGTCCTGCGTTGCCACCACAGCGGTGCTGCCTGGCAACAAATCCGAACGCTCGCGCACGTACTCAGGCTCTCCAGCAGCTCACGAAGGGTTTGCAGCCACAGGTGACACAGCTGCTCGTCGGCACTCCAGAAGGTCACCTGTGCCCACTTCCAGCGGTGGTGGCGCGCTCGCTTCACACAGTGGACTGCACGGAAACCAACACGGGCGGGTTAGCACGGTCGGCAGGGTCGGCAGGGTCGGCAGCTCTGGGAAGTGAGACCTCGCGGGCTTTGCTAGCTGGAGCTCCACGGGGATCTCAGCCTGTTCTCTCACTGCTGGAGTGCAGGGGGGGCACCGAGCAACCGTCTCGGGGAGTTCAGCTGAGCCCCCTTGCAAAAGATCATCCCAGCTGGGCGGGGTTGGGAGTTTACACCCACTTCGGAGAGGCCCAGATGAGGGCAAGAGCCAGCGGCCCGCTACCACCTGGCAGTGTGGCATGAGGCCAGGGGGTGGGGCTAGGCTATATAAAGGCGAGGAAAGCTGGGGCTCAGTCTATGTGGCTACAGGGAAGTCTCGCCCCTGTTGGATGAGGCTGTCCTGGCACGGCCCACGGGGGAGAGGCACCCACACCCCTGTAAGTAACCCCTCACCTACGTTCTGTAATGATGCCCAATAAAGTCATTGGTTCCCCCAGCGTGACCTTTGGTGCTAAGTTGCCTGTGTTTGGGACCTTGGGAGGAGGGAGAATTTTAGCAACACATGGCAATCACTTTACACTCTGAGCCTTCTTCCCAGCCCAGAAAGTTGATGTTAAATAATTGCTATCAGAGTCTATGGGGCTGGAAAGATGGCTCAGCAGTTAAGAGCACTGGCTACTCTTCCAGAGGTCCCGAGTTCAGTTCCCAGCAATCACATGGTGGCTCACAACCATCTGTAATGAGAGCTGGCGCCCCCTTCTGGCCTGAAGGCATACATGCAGGCAGAACACTACACATAATAAATAAATAAATCTTTTTTAAAAAAAGAAAAAGAGTCTATGAAGACAAGCCAATCATTGACCTGATATGCACCCTTCTTTGTAGTCTACATGGAGCTAAAGGGGGCCCTGGCAAGCACCCAGGCTCCCTCACCTGTGAATGCGAACGGGTTTTCCATTTTCTGCCATCGGCCACTAGAGGATTGTTTCTCATGAACATCTGTTTCCTCAACAGCGATGATCTCGGACACTGGCACGGAGCAGGCATCTGCAAAGACACCACACTTAGAGCCGAGGACCCATCAGAGCGACACAGACAGACTCCCGCAACTCCAAAAGCTGCGCATACTCATTCCTACTCTCCTTAGACACCCCAAAAAGAAAGGAAGGCTAGGGCTGGCGAGATAGCTCCCCGGGTCAACGTGCCTGCCTCCAAGCTCGAGGACCTGAGTGGGATCCCTGGGATCTGCATGGGTGGAAGGAGAAACCAACGTCTACAAGTTGTCCTCTGACAACCACATGCATGAGTCCCCTCCCATAAATAAAATGTACTTATTTAAAAAAAGAAAAGAAGGCAGGCTAGCTGAGTAACAAGCGGCAGCTTGGTGTCGTCAGAGGACAGGTACAGGCTGTGACTTTTCACAGGGTCCGCTCAGCCATTTAAGCCACAAGTGCTGAGGGGTCTCCTCAGCCACTTAAGTGCTGATCTCTCTGAGTCAACCATTGTTCTGCATGTGACATGTGCTCTGGACATGTTCTCTGTTCTGATGGGTAGAAACTGGCCTGGAAACCCAAGTGGGATGGGACACATATAATACAGGGCCACCAAGTATGTGAGGGTCGGGGTCAACCCCGTGGAAAAGGGTTCCAGAGAGGCTGGGGTCTGACTGGAAGCAGGAAGACAGGATGCCTTGGATGAGCCCAGGCAGAGCACTGGTTCTCAACCTGTGGGTCTATGACCCCTTTGGGGGTCACATATCAGATATCCTGCATATCGGATATTTACATTATGATTCATAAGAGTAGCAAAATTACAGTTATGAGGTAACAACGAAATAATTTTATGGTTGGGGGGTCACCACAACATGAGGAACTGTATTAAACGGTAGCAGAGTTAGGAAGGTTGAGAAGCACTGATCAAGAGGATGACAGCCCCCAACAACCTTCAGATTTGATTCTGCTGTTTTGAGATAAGTAAGGTCTCACGATGTATCCCAGGTTAGCCATGGACTCTCAAACCCTCCAGCCTCAGCCTCCTGAGTGCTGGGATTACAGGTGTGTTCCAGCATGCCTGGTACCAAACAATCTCTCTAACCCGGCAGCCCAGAGAGAGGCAGAGTGACCCAAACTTTGCCTGAAGCATGCCGCAATTATTTGGCTCGGATCAAAAGGAAGTTCTTGGCTGGGCATGCAGCCGTGGGAAATAACAGGTTCTGACAGAATCTGTGGGCTCAAGTAGTGTGGTCAGGAAGGCAGAGAAGATTATAGACAGTAACGCCCTCTTTGAACACAGGCTGGACTCCAGAATGCTTCTTTATGAATCATGGTGTATTTTTGTATGGATGAACATTGCCTGCTAGCTCCTGAGGTTGGCTCTGAACCCTGCAGTCCAGCTAAAATTCCCCAACTCTTCAACAGCTAAGTTAGCAAAGAACGTTGTGTAGTGCCTTGATCCTTTTGTGTTAGTCTCCAAGCTGTTGCAGTGGAAATTGGGTCATCAGAACCCGGGGAGGTGCAACCTGAGCTGTGAAAGGATTGTAGTCACGTCCCTGGGATCCCCAGAGGCACACACACTGGGGAGGGGCTGAGCTGAGCAGAATCAAGCCCAGTGCCTCGTGGAGCCTGTTGTACCACACTGGGTCTCAGCTCTCCACAGGCAGCTGCCTCCTGGGATTCCCGTTTTTTCACCAAAATTCAGTTTTTACCTGTTTCTCATTCTCCCCTCCCTGACTCCCCGCTCCCCCCCCCCACGAGCTCCTCACCACACCTGCACAGGTGAGTGCTGTTCAGGACAGCCCTTGTGGCAGATATCTGGACACCTACACGGCAAGTAGCTTTGGCACCAGCAGCCAGTTCTCCCACATGGCCCTTCCATTCTTCCACAGTTTACCCGCCTTCCCCATTTCTAGAGGTGTTGGCCTGGCCCCACGGAGCACCCTCCAAATCTTGCACTGTTTGTAACCTTGCACTCAATCTCCTGGACTCATCTGGCCTCTGACTGTCCACCTCCTGCAACACCAGGGGATATGGCTCACCTGCCAGGCTCACAACAGGTGCCCCGTAGTAGGGATGGAACAGTGGTGAGGCAGTGGCCATTTGATAAACAACCTGTGCTTTGAATCTAGGATCCCTGAGAGCAGGCTTCTAACATCTCCATCTTCAAGCATCTCCACCTCACCATGGTGACCGTCCATAAGAAACAGGCGACAGATGTCACAACTGCTAAACACAATAGTGGAGTAAAGACACACTTCCAATATTCAGAGGACTGAGAGGCAGGTGACGGTCATGAATTACATCACAAAATAAAAGGCACCAGTGACTCATGGGACAACCCACTTAAAAGAGTGCCCATGAGCCGGGCGATGGTGGCACACGACTTTAATCTCAACACTCCAGAGATGGAGGGGGGTGGAGCTCTAAATTTGAGGCTAGCCTGGTCTACAGAGCGAGTTCTAGGATAGCTAGAAACCCTGTCTCAAAAATACAAAACAAAACAACAAAAAGTGTCCATGAATCATGTTTCATCTTAACACACTCAGAGGATTCAGAGGGAGACTCGGAGAACCCAAGGAAGAAGAGAACAGTGTCCTAGTGTGTCACATGCTCTGCTGGCCAGACCCCAAAGGCCATGCTGCACCAGGGACACCACAAAGCCACGCAGCCCACGAGCATTCCAGAGCTGCTGCGGCACACAAGCCACACCACAGCTCATGTGATCCTGGCACTGTCCCTTGGTAGGAACAAAGCTCTAAAAACAGCATTGCTCAGATACCCACGAGCACAACCCAAGGGTGCCCGGGGAGGCAAAAAATAAAGAACTAGGGTAAGTCACATGAGTTGTCAGGAGGGACTCTGGCTCTGCGGGGAGGAGCAGGAGAGGTCTTGGGGTCAGGTGAGTGGCTCAGGAGGTTCTGAGAGAGCTGCGGTGGGAAGGTAGCAGGGACAAGGAGCAGGGGGGTGCAGGGACAGAGGGACTCAGAGACAGGGATGTCACGTAGGGCCTATGAGACAGTAGCATCATCCTGCTAGGGACTGGGCAGAGCCGAAGGAAGGTAAGGGGTAAGGCACTGTCAATCTCAAAAGGACAGTTCAATGACAGGTGACTTTCTAATCAGAAAACTGGTCTAGCCCTGGGGCTCTGCCTCCTGCAGGCCTGTATCCCTGGGTAGCAGACAAGGCCACCTCTGCACCCAATCTCATGTTATAGGAAACTGATACTGTCAGTCACAAAAGCCAATGGGGACAATTAGGTGAAGAGAGAGCACGGGGATATTGGAGGAGACAGTAGCTGGTCCTCTCAGGGCAGAATGCCCCTCCAACATGAGGTCTGCTGCGCAGTCTAGATCGTATGGAGAGGTGTCCACACACCAGGATGGCCCTGTGGACACGATGACATTAGCCACAGCAACTGAGAAAGGGTGGGGAACATTGGCAAATAACTGAGAAGTGGGACTTCTGGGTCCTTTTTGCTCCTAGACAGCGCTAATATTTCTCTGGTAGGTGTCCTCGTACGCTGCCAGCAAGGTTAGGAGGTCCTCAGAGGCCTGAAATGAGAAGTGCCATTTTCCCAGACTAGGCAACCTCGGGCCTGTGTGACCGTGACACTGGCAACAGGCCGCCCTGCAGGGATCTTTTGCTACAAAGGGGAAGGAAGGAGAAAGCCAGGGCTAGGCATAGCTCATCTGGTAAAAGGATGGTGTCCCGTACTGTCTAGGCAGCAGCTGGGATGTGCCCACAGCTGCCAATACTCTCACGCCTCCCTGGTCCACACTCAGAGCTTGCCAGGCAGCTTCTGTGCTGAGTGGTATTACTCCAGGGTCTTGTGATCACAGGAGAGCAGTGGTTGACCATCGTTAGACGAGCCCCTTTCTCTTTATAAAGTAATGGCCTGCTGTAACTGTGAGCCAAATGTGCTTGGCCATTACAAAGGATATTAAACTCCTTTCCAGGGTCCCACAGTCAAACTAAGGGCCAGCCTGAGAACAGGAGTGGGGAATGTCCAAGACACACATTGGATGACAGCCCACAGGACCAAACCCAAACCCCCATTAATCAGTTCCTACCTGTCCCCACCTAGGCACCACAGTGCCCAGCCAAGCCTGCCACTCACTGTGCTGGTCACACACCTGACCTGGGGACACACAGCGCTGCTCCAGGTGCCTGTTTATGGTGCTGCCATCCTGAGAACATGAAAGCAGGACCCCAACCTGCTACGGCGACAGGGCCATTTCACTCTAACCCCAGTGCCCAAACACTCCCCAGATGAAGCCAAGCGCTCACAAATGTCCTTGCCTACCCCATTTGGAACTCTGGATGTATCCCCATCAGCCTGGCCAACCCTGGGTCCAACCTTGGACTCCTTATGACCAGCAATGGTGTTTAAATCATTCCACACACTTGACCAGAGGGCCTAGTCAAAGCGATGCGGTCCACCCCTGAGTGTCACCTCCTTGCAGGTGTCACGAGGACACAAGCACTTAGAAGTCACTATTTCATTCAAGCCAGAGCAAGTTACAGCTCCTGGCACTGTCTTTGGAGAAATCTACCAAACACCCTTCTCTTTCAGAATCTAGAGGTTCGAGCGCCACTCGGCCGGAGTGCCACCTGCCTCCTCCCAGGGGCCCCTTTCAGACATCCTTACCTCATGAGCCCCCACCACCACTCCAGCTTCTCACCAGACCACCACAGCAGTGACATGAATGGCAAAACAACTCACAAGCAGGGTGAGGAAGACTGTCTTCCAGGAGTCTGAGGAGACGCTTCCCATAAAGGGTTTGCTGGGCAAGCACAGAGACTCAAGTTCGATTCCCAGCACCGACTTAAAGAGCTGGTTATTGTGGCACATACTCATAACCCTCGGGTTTGGGGTGGGTGGGTAGAGGCTGGAAGACCCCCAGTGTCCACTGGCCAGCCAGTCTAGTCCCTAGTCCCAGGTCCCAGGAAGAGACCCTGTCTCAAAAAAATAAAATGGGGGGCTGGAGAGATGGTTCAGTGGTTAAGAGCATTGGCTGCTGTTGCAGAGGACATGGGTTCAGTTTCCAGCACCCACCTGGCAGCTCAAAACTATCTCTAACTACAGTTCCAGGAGATGCGACACTCCCTTCTGGCCTCTGTAAGCACCAGGAACCCACAGTACACATACATACATTCAGTCAAAACACTCATGCACATAAAATAAAATAAATACAAAAATTTTTAATTAAAAAAAAAACGGAGTGAACGAGGAGGATGTCTGATGTCAACACCTGGTCTCCACACACGCACGTGTGCCTTCACACACATGCTTCTCTCACATGCACCCATGCATACAGACATGCACACACACCTGCACCGCCATGCATACATGCACAGAGTCTTTGTTTTCAGAAACACCACTCCAGTTGGGAAGGATAGCAAACGGCTTGGAGGGCTGGTCTCTGCTTCAGAAGGACGTAGTAGGTTTTTGCTTACGAGGATACTCTTCTAGATAACACATCAGGCTGGGCTATCTTACAAAACCGTATTTTCAACAGTTTTCAGGGGTTTGAAGTTCAGTCAGAGATGTCAGAACTGTCTGCCCAAGTCCCAGAGCTGTTCTTTCTCTTTCCTGCCTAGTTCTTCCGCCTCGATGGAGCCACGGCCTGCCACACAACTGTCTCCCACCGCGATGGAGCCACTGCAAGCGACATCAACTGTCTCCGACCGCGATGGAGCCACGGCCTGCACACAACTGTCTCCCACGGTGATAGAGCCACGGCCTGCCACACAACTGTCTCCCACCATGATGGAGCCACGGCCTGCCATACCAACTGTCTCCGACCGCGATGGAGCCACTGCAAGCGACATCAACTGTCTTCCACCGCGATGGAACCACGGCCTGCCACACCAGCTGAGCCCTTTCTCATTTCCAGACAGCAGAACTAAACCTGGATGCATCTCTGTACATTGTTTCTGTTCACTGTTCATCTTCTGACAATAAAACAATCCATGTTAAAAACAATACTGAGGGGCCGAAGAGATGGCTCAGTGGTTAAGAGCACTGACTGTTCTTCCAGAGGACCTGGGTTCAATTCCCAGCACCTACATGGCAGCTCCTAACGGTCTGTAATTCCGGTTCCAGGGGACCCGACACCCATGGCAAAACACCAATGCACATAAAATAAAAATAAATAAATTAAAAAGCAAAGCAATACTGGTTCAAATAGGACAGTGTCATAAATTCAACACTGTTCCTATTTGATAAACCTTCCCAAACGTGGACTGCAAATCTGTAATGGTATCTTGGCTAAAACTCCGAACGCTTTTGCTGACAACAGACAAATTCTCTTGCCCTTCTGTTCACGCCAGGGTGAGTCATGTGGGTGTACAGCTCACCCTGCAACGAAAGCCATCACATTCCAGAAAAATTAGCTGCCCTTGGCAGGTGAGGCTGGCCTGCTGGTTCTTGTCGTCGGGGGAGTTGACCAGTGCCTTCTCCACAGCCTGCGGAGGTATTTGCAGTCATCACAGAGCCTCATGGAGCTTCTAGCACTTGCTGCTGGTTCTGTTGTTTGGGTGCACTGTGGTCGCAGTGAGAGGTGACCACAACTCACTGACAGAAGGCAATGTCTGCTGCCAGCCAGTCAGCTGTGATACCAGAGGCTCCGGATGCCCATAAGTTTTCCACAGGCCTCAAGGTTCACCAGTGACCCAGGTGCACACACATGAAATCCCACACATATCAGACAAGGGTCAAGATGATGGGACTACGCCACTCAGTGGGGCCTCCCATGGCCACCTGGGAAGCCCAGGGCATAGAGATCAAGACAACAAACTGGGCACAATGGCACACACCTGTAATCCCAGCCTGGGGAATTGGAGGCAAGAGGATGAGAAGTTTATTATCAAGATCACAAGTGCTGCACGTGGCTCTCTAAAACAAAACAAAACAAAAAAAAAAACCGTGAGCTCTGATGTGAGAGGGAGAAGAGGAGTTGGGACAAGAGAGCCGCACCCTGCCACAGGCCATGCAAAAGCTGAGGCTGCATCCCCATGGAAAATAGGTCTGAAGTGGCTCCAAGCACCTTGGCCTGGGTGCACCGACTCTGTACAGGCACCTGAGCAACAAGAGTGCCCAAGAGAGCTGGATGGGGGAACATGTCTCATTGCCCTGCAATTAGGTAGGACTCAAATTTCCCTGGCCACAGACCACTCCACAGGACTTGCAGTGTGAATACCCGATCTTCATTAAAACCGTAGGTAAGTACTCTGCACATGGGCCCCGGGGAATGCAGAAATACCACATAGGTCCGGGCTCTCTGAGTAACAATTCCCTTTTGAGAGCGGCCAGTCGGTCTATTCCCTTGCTGCCGGGCTTTTCCATCCTGATGCAAGCTCCGCCTGTTGCATCATCAAGGGAACTGCCAACAGACAACAAAGAGAACCAGACTCCGGGGTCACTAAAGGGAAGCTCTGCCGTGGCTGTGGCCTCCACACCTGCTGAGGCACGCCAGGAGCCTTTGAGTAGGTGCACAGAGGGAAGCTCTCAGGAGTGAGCCACTACAGGGCTGAAGAATGCTTTGTGTCTGAAGGTTAAAGTTATGAGCTGGCCTCAGCGGCAGAATATGGAGCAATGAGGAGAGGCAGTGCCCAGGAAGTGGGTCAGTGGGAACAATCTATTCTGAAAACACAGGCACCTTCGACTCCTGGAATGGACTGGATGTGCCTTCTTTCCTTGTTCTTCTCTCTTGGATGTCAGATATGAAACTCACATAAGAAGAAGGCTCAGAGAGGCAGAGGGGCAAGGCAGCTGCCTGGGGTTCGAGGGCAGGAGAGGGATCCGTGGGTTTCCTTTTGCACCACAGAGCTCTGATCTGGAGTGGAAGGAACCACAGTTGGAAACGCCAGTGTTCACAGACAACGCGTGCCAGGCAGGCCATGGTGGCGCACGCCTTTAATCCCAGCATTCAGGAGGTCGAGGCAGGCGGATCTCTGTGAGTTCGAGGCCAGCCTGCACTACAGAGTTCCAGGACAGCCAGGGCTACACAGAAAAACCCTGTCTCAAAAAAATAAAAAAAATAAAAAAATAAAAAAAAAAAGAAAGAAAAGAAAAAGTCAACACACACAAGCCAGCCCCCTGTAGCCACAGGGCAGGGCAGGGGTGGCCTCATAGGGCAGAGCCTTGAACAAGAACCACCTCGTCCCACTGAAAAGACCAGCCCTCCTTTTCCAACCAAGCCAGCTGTACTTTGCTTCAAGATGTAAGCCCATTAGAAGTGAAGCTAGAAACACTCTCTGTGATCAAAAGAAAGCGCGGGTGGCCATGCTAATAGCAGACAGACTTCAAACCAGAGAAAGTCTCCAGAGATGGAGGGCCCATTGTGTGAAGACGAGATGCGGCAAGTCTCCGTGTGTGCATTAAAAACCGCTGCAGAATATGTGAGGTGGAAACAGAACTGATGGGAGAAATAGATGAGTTCCAACTGTCCCCCGCACACAATGGCAGACAGAACACTAGACTGGAAAGCGGGCAGAACCCAACGTTGCCTTCAAGCTTCACAGATACCCCTCTAAAGGCGGCGGGACACATCCTCCCTGGGAGCTATCAAAACGTACACCCAAACTGATACAATCTGGGGGTCTTGATCGGGTTCATTTTCTCTGCCACTTAAAGAATTAAAAGGCGCGTCAGGTAGCAGCAGAGAAACCTCAAGCACCCCAGGCAGAATCAGCACTGGAAAATCGGTGATTATTGGGGGTAGGGGAACACACACATGCAACAGACACACACAGAAAAAGACCCTCTGTCCCAAATCCAGTCTCGGGTGCGTGTGTGCGTGTGCGTGTGCGTGTGCGTGTGTGTGTGCGTGTGTGTGTGTGTGTGTGTGTGTGTGTGTGTGTGTGTGTGTGTGTGAAAGCCTCTGAAGGGTTTTCCTCCTCTACTCTCGGGTTGGTCAGTTTGAAGAAAGCTGCGCTGGTTGGTTGGCCCAAAACTATCATGTGACATGTCCTGAGCAGGCCTTGAACTTGTGGAGCCAGTCCATGGGGGGTGGGGGGCGGGCTGCTGGTGCAGAGACAAGAGCCTACAAAGGGGTTTGCTTTGTTTTAAGCTGCCAGACTTCGGTTTCAAGTCAGGAGGGTGAGGAAGAAGCTGAGGAAGGGGCTGGCCATCTTGGAAATTCGCCACTGTGATTCCCTAGCCATGGCCTCTCTCCCTAACTGTCAATTCAACAGGGAGTCTGTCTCACTCCTAGTCTCTCAAAACCATCTGTCTAACCAGGAGACCCCAAAATATACCTGCCGAGGAGCCCCTGTGTTGTACAGTGCCATCCCCCCCTCGAGCAAAACAGCCACCATCGTGACATCA
The DNA here is from genome assembly GCF_007827085.1 of Peromyscus californicus insignis. Classification (NCBI taxonomy): domain Eukaryota; kingdom Metazoa; phylum Chordata; class Mammalia; order Rodentia; family Cricetidae; genus Peromyscus; species Peromyscus californicus. The sequence continues at coordinate 50,974,173 of NW_026294503.1, forward strand.
GCTGTGCCTGCTGGCCAAGAATCCATCCCTGAAGGCCTGTGGACTGTTGACATTTCCTCAGAGAGGGAGGGGGTGGGGGAGGGTCATTGGAGTCCTCCAGAGATTCCAGCCATTTGTATACGATTTTGCCACAATGGCAACTGGTGGAAGATGGGGTGGTTCTGGAGAGGGGCTAGAGTGTATAGGCTGGGGAAGGTAAGGGGAGGGGGAGGGAGCCATCATCCGTCCTGGGTCCAGACCTTTCAGAATGGCTGCTTTGGGGGAAATCACGCACACTCTTGACAATAACCTTTCACCAATGCTTTCTAAGTAAACCAAATAAACTCATTGGTTCCCCAGGGTGAATTTTGGTACAGTGGACTTTGGTTTGTCATCAGGACCTTATGAGGAGAAGGTGTGACATTACTTAGGTCCTCCTCACGATGAAAATTCTTACTGCACCCCAGCACACCAGGAACGTCTCTTGCTCTGTGTGCCCTTATGCCTTGATTGTGAACTTTGATTGATTTAAGTATCTATGAGCCGATTGGTCTGAGAGGTGTTAAGGGGCCTAAGGTCCCACTGTTACAGGTGCTGTTCCTCAGAGGGGCTGAGTCCACCCTGGCATCCTCTGTAGAAACCTGCCACAGCTGGAAGGGAACCCCAAGTGAACCTGTTCCCCAAATAGCAGAAATTTTTCCAGACATCGGTTGTTGGATTTTTTTTTTTTTTTTTTTTAGGTTAAACTGTTTCTAGCCATCTGAATTCACTGCTTTCATGAGAAAACATGCTGTTAGTCCCTCTTTGCTAAAATACTGACTTAGGACAGGGATTGACGCCTACAACCACGGCCCCAATTCAGGCCTCTGACTGCCTTTGTAAATAAAGCTTTATTGGCACACAGCCATGACCCTTTGTTGATATAGTGTCTGTGGCAGTTTATACACTCAAAAAGCAGGGCTGAGTAACTGGATGGTCCACGAAGCCAAAGAAACTTCTGTTAGTTCCGTTTAGACAATGCTTGCCTTAAAGACACACTTCGTTTTTATTTGAGAAAAGGTCTCATAGCTTGCCCAGGTGGCCTGGCACTTTTAAGCCTCCTGTCTTAGCCTGGGAGAGCCAGGATTATAGGCAGGGAATGCCACACCCACTTGCTGACCTATTTTAGATGACCAAAAGTTAACCACGAAACCCAGTCAGAACGATTACAAATTCAAGGATGGCTGAGACCTGTTACCTCTCAGGAGCCATTGAAACATCAGCAGAGGCTGCTGTCTGGATGCTGTCTCCCAGCCTCGGCTGGGCGAGAAGCCTCCGATCCAAAGGTCTCCCGTGGTCACTGGACTGATCTGGAAGGAGACTGTTTCCGACATAGGTTGACACGATTGCCATTTATTTCCTGTGCAGATACGCAGAGGAAATGTGGGTGTCATCGACTTTATGTCACCTGACCGTTTCTGTTGCTTCTGACCTCCTAAAGGGACATGAATGAAGTCCGCACGGCCCTGTTAGGCCAACACCTCACAGGCAGCGCTTTACACCAGCACCCTTCATGCCAGGGCAGTGCAGGAGTTGGCACACACTCTTCAGCCTCCTCACACCCAGCTGGCTTCCAACCCACATTCCTTTAGAGCAGTGGTTCTCACCCTTCCTAATGCTGCGTGCGACCCTTGAAAACAGTCCCTCATACTGTGGTGACCCCCAACCGTAAAATTATCTCATTGCTACTTCATAACTGTAATTTTGCTACTGTTCTGAATCATGATGTAAATATCGGATATACAGGATAGCTGATATGCAGCCCCTGTGAGAGGGTTGTTTGACCCCCCTCAGGGGGGCGAGACCCACAGGTTAGGAACTGCTGCTTTAGAGGGAAGGGAAGTGGGCGGACATCACCCAGTAAGAAATCACCAGAAACCCCCCCCTTCCCTCTCCTCCTTGTCATTCATGACGCCCTCTGTCACCCCACCACTGCAACAACGTTGTAACTTTTGCATCTCCCACCCTGACGAGAGAGTGCCAGGGGACTGAGGCAGGGGCCAAAGTCTTCCTGGCGGAGGGAGGGCCTGAAGCCTGATGGCACTGCCTGCCGAGCAAGGATGGTGAGCTGTCCTTCACACCCTGTCTACTCAGAGGATGGACGGATGGAGGGGCCCTTGAAGAGTGAGGAGGCTGGTGGAAGAGGCCTCTGGCAAGGAGCCTGCCTCGGAGAAGGAAGGAGACAAGAGGAACACACCACAAAAGATGACACAAAAAGAAATGCCTAGCAGGGGAAAAGCCCCCTGGAGGGCAAAGCACATTTTGAATCCTGAAGGACACTGGGCTGGAGTGAGGGGAAGGCTGACGTGGGAAAGGAGGAGGGGAACATCTTGGTTAGAGAGGCCCACACTGAGAAGTGCCAGGTATCCAGGGCATCGCTAATGACTCAGCTGTGCTGGGGGAGCAGGTGCAGGGGGAGGTGAGCTAAGGTCAGGGTCGAGTCATGGAAGAAGGGGCAGCCTTGGAAGGTGGGCAGCTGTGTTTCCACGGAGGGACGTCAGACATCCACAGCTCCGACAAGCCGGCAGGGTGGACGGAACAGGCCGACTTGTTTTTTCAAGTTTCCCATCCTGATGTCTGGAGTTCATCCATCACAGGAGTGTCCCAAGGGGAGAAAATAGAAAACAGAACTTAGGATCCAAGGCCAAGGTCAGAGGTTAGAGGGTAATGAACTTGTAGGCAGCAGTTGTCTGAACCAGTCTGTGGCCAAAAGAACAGAACTGGGTTCAGTGAGAACAGAGAGGAGGTATAAGCCGACACAGAGAGCCCACCTACAAGAGCAGCCAGCTCACGGTCCTGTGCTGTGTGAGATGTTGGCTGTCTCCAGTTCAACAGTTGGAACCAAATCTTAAGAGACAGCAGAGACAGCGCTTTCCTGTGGCTGGCAGCATGGAGGCCATACGATGCCTGGAGTCACTGTAAGAGGCTAAACCAGCAAGAGTGTCAGAGTTCTGGCAGCCTTCCTCATGTCCCCAGATGGGTAGACACAGTCAAGCTGTCCAAACATAACGGACTTGCTCCCTATGATGAGAACTGGCTCCACATGCCAGGCACTTCCACACCACAGGGCTTGTACCGACAGTACTGGGGTTGACTCCAGGACCAAGATCTATGGGGGTCCACAGAAAAATTGTTGTCAGGCCTAGCCACTTAGAGTGTGGCCCTCAAGTCCTACAGGGGCTGAAAAATGGAAGAAAAGGACTAAGATGATGTCCTCAAGCTAACCACCTCAGGGACAGATCTGGACAGAAGCACTGGACAGGTGGCAGCTGCCAATGAAAAGCCTCAGAACAAAAGGATCTGTGTTAATAAATTGCCAGAGAGAGGAGAGGGCTGACAAGAATGTGGGCAGGTTGGGGAAATGCAAAGAAAAAATATCAGCAAGGTCTCAACAAACACGGACATTGTATCTTCAAGAGCAAGCAGTGGCCTACAAACCCATGTTTGCTTTCCTTAGGATACATAATCAAAAGTGGAATTTAAGGTGTGGAGTCAAGTGTAGTTCCTCAGCAAAGCAGGCACTTAGCATGTGTGAGGCCCTAGGTTCCACCTTCGGCACCAAGAAAGACAAAAGATTAGATGCTAAGTCAAAGACAATGATTTTCATATTTTCAAGATATTGAGATTGCTTTCCCAAAACAGCAGAGCAGTGACTGCTCTGGTCCTCCAACTGTGCCCACCCCAGTGGGTTCCTAAAGTACCGTCAGCAGGGAAGCTCTGCAGCCAGTCCACAGGCTGAGGATAGCACCCCTGTGGCATCCACTCCGGAATCTGTTCCTGTGAATGACGTCTGTCAATCATCTATCTATTTATCTTCTATTTATCATCTACCTATCTATCAATAATCTACTATTTACCTATCTAGCAATAAGTTATCAGTCAATTATATACCAGTTATCTTTTTATGAATATGTCCATCAATTATCTACCACCTATCAACCTATCTTTCTATCATCTACTTATCTATCAGTAATTTATCTTTCTGTCACCTAGCTGTCTATCATCTAGTCTCCCATTCACTGTCATTGCTCTGATGGAGTGTCTATGTCTTTCAATGTTTTTGGAGAGAAGGTCTCACTATGTAACCCAGGATGGCTTTGACCTCATGTCCTCCTGCCCCTATCTCTCAAGTGCTGGGATTATAGGTGTGTATCTCCACTCCTGGTTCCACTTTCCTACCAGTCTTGTTTTGTTTTGAAACAGAGACTCGCTGTATAGTCCAAGTTGGTCCTGGTGGTCATCCCCTTCCCTCCCAAGTGCCAGGATTAGAGATATGTACCATGAGACCTGACTTTTATTTTCATAGATGCTTAAAAGGCTCTAACTTTTTAAGCTTTGCCATCACACACACACACACACACACACACACACACACACACACACACACACGCACCTTTTTGGTATCTTACAGAAGTTTTTTGTTTATACGTTTGGTTGGTTGGTTTTTCAAAACAGGGTTTCTCTGTGTAGCTCTGGCTGTCCTGGAACTCACTATGTAGACCAGGCTGGCCTCAAACTCAGAGATCCACCTGGCTCTGCCTCCCAAGTGCTGGGGTTAAAGGTATGAGCCACTGTTGCCCGACATCTTACAGATGTCTTACAATGTTCCTGTAGTCATATAGTTTAGCCTTTCCTGTTTCCATGTAGGCTAGGAAGACCTGTCCCTCATCCACAGAATCTCAGGTTTCTTGTAAGAATTTGCTTTTATATAAACACCTGTAATTCCCCGGACTCTGACTTTAAGAAACTTCCTCCCACTAATCATTTACAAAGGTATTGAGAGTCCTGTATGGTTCGTGCCTATAATTCCAGCATTTGGAAGGCTGAGGTAGGTGGACTGCTTCAAGTGTGAGGCCAACCTGAGCTACATAGACCAGGCTGGCCTGTAAAGTAAGACCCACTCTCAAAACAGCAACAACAAAAGTGTAGTACTGATTTCTCACATACTCAAACACAACAAATAAAAAGCATATCTCGACACAGTCCTTTTCTTCCGTCTAGCTTGATCCTGCTTTCTCCTTTAAAGTTGCACACGAGAAAAAGGAAGGCAGATACCCCCAAAGGATCCCAGAATCCTTACCCACACGGCCAAAGATGGAAACAAGTCCAAGAAGGCATCAATGTACAAACTATGTGTGTGCATGCATGTGGTGAACACACACACACACACACACACACACACACACACACACACACACACACACAATTTAAGCCAAAAAGAATTAATCACGGTTACATGGTGATTAAAACCAGTAAGGAGCCGGGTGGTGGTGGTGCCCGCCTTTAATCCCAGCACTCGGGAGGCAGAGGCAGGCAGATATCTGTGAGTTTGGGGCCAGCCTGGTCTACAAACAGAGTTCCAGGACAACCAGAACTGTTACACAGAGAAACTCTGTCTTGAAATAGATAGATAGATAGATAGATAGATAGATAGATAGATAGATAGATAAAACCAGTGAGATGAGTTGTGTGGCTGTATTTCTATGAACCACTTGCAGAGTGAAACCCATCCCTTGGAGACTGCTGGGCAGAGATCTACCCCAGAACTGCACAGGGGGAGGGGGAGGTTCTGGGCTGTGGCTCCTGTGCCCTATCTTGACTATGTTTACACAGGTGCAGAGTTATCAAAACACATGGAACTGTGCCCTTAAAATATGAGGATTTGATTGCAGGAGAATCAGATCTCAGTGAAGCTGCTCTTTAAAACAAAAAATAAAAAACCATGTTCGCAACAGCAAGATAATATGGAAAATAGCCTATAGCTATTCCTCGCTTTCCTTTCATACATATTTGCATACACAATCACACCAAGCATTAAGCACTTTGTATGCATAATTTCTAAAGTAATTTTTCTGCTTTCTAGACTTTTTTTTTTTTTTTCGAGACAGGGTTTCTCTGTGTAGCTTTGCGCCTTTCCTGGAACTCACTTGGTAGCCCAGGCTGGCCTCGAACTCACAGAGATCCTCCTGGCTCTGCCTCCCGAGTGCTGGGATTAAAGGCGTGCGCCACCACCGCCCGGCTTGTTTTTTTTTTTTTTTTTTTTTTTTTGCTTTCTAGACTTTTTAAAAAAGATTTATTTTTATTTTAAAATTATGTCTGTGTGTGTGAGAGTAAGTGCAGGTGAGTACAGGTGCCACTGACTCTAGAAGCATTGGATCCCCCCTGAAGCTGTAGCTACAGGTGGTTGTGAGTTACTCGATGTGGGTTCTGGGAATCAAACTCAGGTCCTCTGCAAGAGCAGTACACACTCTCAGCTACAGAGCTATATCTCCAGCCTCTGCTTTCAAGATTTTATTAAATCAGCACATATATATATATATATATATATATATATATATATTTTTTTTTTTTTTTTTTTTGCAAGGGGGTGCTGGTGGCCCATCCTAGGGCCTGGTGTCTGCTAGGCAAGCACTCTACAGCTGAGCTGTACCCTCAGTCCCATGGTTTATTTTCGTAAACTTGCTCATTCTTGACCCATGGTGGGAGGGTCGTGTGTGATGAGGATGTAGGCAAAGACAGCAGTGACTTGCCCATGAACTTACTGCCAGCTGAATTTACTGCCAGCTTTGGGGCACCCAAGTGGAGGCTGGTAGAGGCTGGTAGAAGATAAGGGAGGTTCTCCCCACAAAGGTGGAGCCTAGGCAGTGGTCCCAATGCCATGCTTGAGCCCTCAGCACACACAGACACACAGCCCGTACTCTGAAAGAACTAATGCAGAATTGATAGTGTGCCTTACTGCAGCCATGGGGAGAAGCCCAGATATCAATCACTCCGGGCTGCCTCAAGTTCAACTAGTGACCCACTTAAAGAAGCCCCCCCCCCATTTCCTGTTTTCAGTCTGCCCCACTTCCGCTCAGGCTGCGGTCTAGAGAAGCACTTGCTGGCTCAGCTTCCTCCAGTGCTGATATCTCTCTCTCTTTCCCAAGATTGAGTCCTTATCTCTGTTGCTGGGCACTTGGCAGCCAGTGTGACACCTGCCCCAGAAAGAGTGTGTGCCTGGGTTCAAAGCCTGCTCCTGCTGTGCACCAGGCACCTAGGGACCAAGCAAATCGGTCCATGTTTGCACGTCTAAAAACAGGAGAGAATGAAGGAGTAGTCGAAATACCCAGCTGGGTGCACAGTGCCCCTAAGGGCCGTCCTGGAATTCCAAGGTTGCCAGCCTCTCACACGTCCTACAATCTGTTTTTGCACAATCCTCTGCCCATGGTTCCCAACCAAGGCAATTCAGGTGTGTCCAGACACACCTGGGGGAGTGGCAGGTTGGCAGTGCCCCTGGCTAACTGAATTAAATGTGCCACGAACTGCTCATAGCCTGCTCGCCTGACTCCACAGACTTCGAGCTCACCTCACTCTATAAAGTAGGCCTAATTCTTTGGGGGCTGAAAACGGGGAGGGGAGGGAGGGAGAAGGCATCTCCCTTCCCCTCTCCCTCCTAAGCTAGAGTTTGTCAACTTGTTTTTCTACTTCCAGAGAGGTGGAGAGTACCAGAGAAGGGGAAGTGAGCCGGGTACTTTCTGAGGCAGCCTATGGACTGGTCCCTCGCAGCAGTCCTAGAGAGGCCGGGTCTGTTGGACTGCTACCAGATGGTTATGGATGAGCCCACACAAAAGTAGCCCCACACTTCACAGGGGTGACACAATACTCACGCCACAGAGCTGGCCAGCTGTGGAAGCCACCTGCCAGCTAAAAACAAGCAGGCTAAAAGTAGACACTGCCAGCACACCAAACCTCGAATGTGGGCACCAGAAACCACAACTGTGCCCACGTTGACAACAGGCCACGGGTGATGCCCCACCCCCACAGCTCATGAAGTAGAGGCGGGGCCCTTTCTGTGCCTTCGTGGCCTCCCAGACCCAAAAGAGGCAGCGCTGGCTCTTTTGGGAGTTGGGTTTGCTCAGCTGCAAGCCCCAGCTGGGCCAGTAGAACTCCCCCACCTCGGAGGCCAGTGGGTGTGTATGAAACAGAGCGGAGGCCAGCAGCTCACACATCCTGAGCACCCCGTGCCATCACCCTATCCGAAGCCTAGGCTCTAGGCCGCGGTGGGGGCTTGCTGACCTGAAACTCAGCCCCCTCAGGCCTAGGCAAAACAGTGGTCAAGTCAGAGAACAAGAGAGAAGCGGCTCCGGGAGGGGCCGGGGGCACATAGGACGACTTCAGGGTAATCAAGTCCTAGGCACTGAGCCACGGAAAGGCACTCCAAAGACAATGCTGCTTTGATCCCAAGGCCAGCAACCAGCTTGGCCACCAGTCTGAGGCCACCTTAGCCCTACCTACCCAAAGCTCAGTCTGCAGGGCCTCACGGCACAATGTCAGACTACTTACAGCTCCAGCTACCTACAGGACACCAAAAAGCCATTCTGGGTTGAATGAGGGGACGGATGATTGACGGCCCAAACTCAGAATGTCCGCCAGAGAGTCCTGACTCGCGCTACTCCCACTCTCGACAATTTTTAATAGAAAAAAAAAAATCCGTGCTTCTCCCACAGGTCCCTTCTCAAAGTGACAGTCAATCCCACTACTCCCAACCCTCCCTTACCTCCCCCATCTCCACCCAGACTGGGTTGACTGCCTCCCTTCCACTCTCTTCTGTCCCTCCTCTCTCTCCCTGAAGAGATCATCAAGTCTTTGTAAAAAGTTAAGCTGGATACCACCTTCCAGGGGGTCCCTTTACACCCACAATAAAGGTCAGTGCCCACTTCAGCCTGCCAGGCCGCAGGAGTCCTAGACCCTGTTCTTCAGCTGTTTCCCCCATCAACCTTGACCCTGACACACCCATGCCCTGAGATTCTTCCTGCCTCTATCAGCCTCCCCTCACGTGCACATCACCCCCCCCCCCCATGTGCACATCACCCATCCCCCCCACCCCCATGTGCACATCAGCACTCCAGGTCTGTCTGGGCAAATGCATCATATAAGAGAGGTCTGCTCAGCCCACCCTGTACTGGTCAGTACCATCCCTTTGTGGCTCACCCTTGATACCTACTCTCAGAGCCTCTTCTCAGGATCCAAGTCCTGACACATTTATCCCCATGTGTCCCTCTCTGCTTCCTTAAATGGAAAATGTCCTCCACTGCAGCAGAGAATTCACATGTGTCCCAGGCTAGGATCCCTAGGTTCATCTCTAGCAGGCAGGCACTCAAGGGACACTTGGAGGGCATGCTTGCGGTTTGGTGGTAGAGTCTGTTTAGCAAGCTCTTGGATTCCATCATCCCCAGCAAAGAAAGAGGGAGACAGAAAAATAAAGCTGGGCTTGGTGGCACATGTCTGTGATCCCAGTTTGAGGCTGACCTGAGCCACATAGGGAAAACCAAAACCAAACAAAAAGCAATGAATGAATGAAACGGAATACATCCACAAGGCCACCCCTGGGTGCCCTCACCCCTGGTGTCCACACACAATCTTCTGTAATCCTCCTTTTAAGGAGGACTTAATGACATTTTTATAAACCTCTGTCAATCCCTAGGCCACCAGGATAGACCTGCAACGAAGTCGGGAGAGAGAGGCTCCAGTGTCCTTGTGCCATCTCAGCCACTGCGGGTGGGTTGCATCTTTCCCGTGTTTATCTAAGCGACTCTTCTCTCAGTCCTGAGGGCCTCTGAGCAGGGTGCATACCCCAATAGAAAGTCAAAGCCCCTTGTTCAACTGCCTAATCACAGGAAGTCCCTCCAGGGCACTTCTGGGCTTCTCCGGTAGAGAAGCATGTGTCTGTACTTGGGTTCACTGTATTGGAGGAAGGGGGTGACCAGAAACCAGTCCTGTCCAGGTGTGCCTGAGCAGCAACAGACCTCCCCTGGGATCCCGCGGATGCTCTGGGGCTGCGGACGCTCGCCCTTCCCCTCCCCCTCCAGCACCTCCAGAGGCTTTGTCATCCCAGTTCCTGGAATGTCTGGGCCCTCCGCGCTGGGACGGTTCCCCGCCAGCGGCCGCGAAATTCTGAGACCGCCCGGCACCAGGGCCCTGCACCTCGGATCCCCTGCGCCTTGAGTGCCCTGGCCGCCTCTCCCGGTGCCCCGAGTCTCCTCCTCCCTCCGGGGTTCCCCCAACCCCGGCCTGCCCAAAGCGCAGGCCCAGGGTGGATGCAGCGCCCGGCCCCACCAGCCCCGGACCGCCACACTCACTAGCATCGGGCGCGCAGGGCCCGGTCACCGGGCTCCGCCACCAGCGTAGCAGCGCCCGCGCGGGCTCCAGGCTGACGGCGCAGCGCTCCTGCTTCACCCACAGCACCGACTGCAGCGGCTCCGCCGCCCCCATCGCGCCCATCGCCGCCGGCGCGGCCTCGTCCGCCGGGCGCGGGGCGCGCGGACGCCGGGGGGCGCGGGACCGTTAGCGGCCCCTGCAGTCAGCCCGGCGGAGTCGCGGGGAGGCGGGAGCGGGAGGCGGTGCTGCGTCACCCGGTACGCAGAGAGGGCGGCGGGGACCCGGGGCGGGGTGTGGGGACCGGGGAGGAGGTGACCAGGGTGAGGACAGGAGACGCTGGACTTGGGGACAGAGAAGGAGCAGAAGATCGAGGGAGCCTAGGCTGGGGAGCAGAGTGGGGGCCCAGGAAGAAACGGGAGGGATCAGAGGAGGGGACTGAGGGGCCCGGGCGTGGGGAGGGCGATCGAAGAGGCCGGGTGCGCTGAACGTCGCGAGGCTGTGGCTCTCGCTGCTCCTGGGCGCTGCTGGGTCTGCACGCGCGCCGGCCGGGGGAGGGCTGTAATGACAGGCAGAATCCCCAGCAGCGCAGAAATGCTGCCCAGGAAGTCGTGTACTGGCGGTGGGAGGCTTTGGAACTGCCGGTGTGTGCCCACGAGCAATGTGACCTTGGGCATCCGTCCCTTTTTTAGGTCCTGGTCTCCTGGCAGCTGGGAAGAGTCCTGCAGGCTGGCCCCAGCAGGCAAGGGAAGGCTAGGAGGACGAGGAGGATGAGGGCTACCCTCCAAGGGCATGGCAGCTGAATCTGTGGATGGATGTGGGTCTACAGCCTCCAGAGAGACAAGGGATGGTGTCTTCCTGTCAGTCACTTGACTGTTCCCTTTCTAACAGGCCCAAGGAACTTGAGCTGCTATTCCTGATGCTAATTAACGTGAGACAAGCTCAACACGTCTACCTCAGGGAGGTCTGTCTCCCTGGACACTCCCCCCCACCCCCCACCCCCCCAGCTAAAGGGTCCCAAGGCACAGCAGGGCTGTATTCAGCACTGCCCTCAAGGCATGTCTGCTCCTCTCCGTGAAAATTCCATAGGCATATGGACTTGTTCCTTACTGTCTCCAATGTCTAAAATGATCCCTGCACATAGCGTTAGTAATCAGATGTTGGTTGCACGATGGCATCTATTCACATCTGACCAGCAAAGAGTATGCTATATGGTCCAAGAGTGCAGAGCTCTGATGTGACAGAGCCAAGCCTCGCAGCAAGGTCTGCCTTCCAGAAGGCTAGAGAGCCACCCGTGCTCTCCTGCAGCTCTCCTGCTGCTGCAGACTGAGACAGAGGGGGCCAAGTCTACCTTGCCTTGCTGCTGTGCCTGGTACTGGGTGGCTTAGGTGCAGGGCTGATCCTGTCAGTGCCATCTGCAGGGCAGTAACAGCCATGAATCACTCACTTCCTGGAAGCCCAGCCCAGTTCTAGGCTCCAGGACAGCCCTACAGTGTTGCTTAGGCCCAGGCAGAATCCTAGCCCCACCCTTGAGCAAGCTGGACCTGATCTAGCTCAGTGGTTAGTTGTAGCAAGGGTTGCTCCAGCTCTTTCTTTCCACGGTTGTCATGATGAGGCTTGGAGAATGTGGACATGAAACTTCTTCAGAAACTTGGTGGGTGATGCCACCACTGTTATATGTGAGAGGTTGTGCCAGGCAAGGGCAGCAGGGGCTAGATACTCTAGAACACTAGCCTCTTCTTCTGGACTTCCTGCCCCTTCACATTTAATTATTCAGCAGTTTATTTATTATTGTTGTTGCTTTTTTTTTTTTTTTTTTGACAGGGTTTCTCTGTGTAACAACCCTGGCTGTCCTGGAACTCACTCTGTAGACCAGGCTGGCCTTGAACTTAAAGATTCACCTACCTGTCTCTGACTCCCAAGTGCTAAGATTAAAAGTATGGCCGGGCGGTGGTGGCGCACGCCTTTAATCCCAGCACTCGGGAGGCAGAGCCAGGCGGATCTCTGTGAGTTCGAGGCCAGCCTGGGCTACCAAGTGAGTTCCAGGACAGGCGCAAAGCTACACAGAGAAACCCTGTCTCGAAAAACCAAAAAAAAAAAAAAAAAAAAAAGTATGAGCCACCATACCTGGAAAATCATTCAGTGTTTCATAAACGTCCACATTGACCCCAGAATTCTGTAGCCAGACAAGGTACCCCAAGAGGACTTGACCTCACCCTAGCCCTACAGGAGCTCCTTCCTGGAAGACACAGACCACAAAACACTAGAGAACCTGAAGAGGGGTCCCTATGTGGACTTACAGCCCACTGATGAGACCCAGGGTCCCCCAGTGGCTGCTGTGGGCTGAAGTGTACCCCCTTTCAAATTCTGAAGCTCCGAGTTTGAGTGCCATAGTTAGTGACATATTTGGAAACAGGGCCTTTAAAGAGGTGATTAAATGAGCCCTTTCGGGGGTGGGGCAATAGCTTAGTCCGTGGACAGAGATTGCCACTTGGCCTCCAGACACACTCACCCACATATGTGCACCTACACACATATGAACACGTGTACAGACAAGTCAGACCATTAGGGTAGGCTTAATCCAGTTTGAGTAGTAGACGTAGTATAGGAGAGATTTGAACCCAGATGTCAGGGCTGTGTACACAAAACACAAGCTATGAAAAGCACCACAGGAATGGCCGTCTTACAGGCCTCAGGAGACACCAGCCTGGTTGGACCCTTGGTCTTGGGTTTCCAGCCTCTGTGAGCCAGAATCAGGAAACAGTACCAGGGGTTGGGTCCAGCGGTTGGTTCTGTGGTGGCCCTGGCCAACTAGTGCATTAGCCTGCCAGTCTGGGTAGCTGCAGTTCCAGGACTGGCTGGGGAGCCTCTGCCCAGGGGAGGGCAGCCTACTGAGGGCTGTGCTCTGGGAAGACACACTTTGTGCAGCTGAGATAGGCAATAGGAAACGACGGGCTCAGACTCTCCAGGCTGTGGACCATAGCGAGCCCGGCATTGAGGGAGGGAGGGAGGAGGCTGCTGTGCCCAGAGCAGCTGCCAGGCCCCTGCCGCCTGTGAATTCCCTGGGGCTCATCAGTTGTTGGGTGTGAAAGCAGATGGCAGAGCAGCTGACAGAAGCTTGGAAGCACCCACCCAGCCTGGATCACCCCTGGGAGGTGGGCCTCTATGCTGGGATGCACAACCAGCTCCCCTGATGGCTTCCCAAGCTACCTGGCTCATCTCTTCCCTGACTGGTATATTCTTCCCTTACTGGGCGCTGATCCAAACACCTTCTTACATGTCTGTTTGGGAGGTTCCTACCCACCCGCCTTACTCACAGCCACCTCTTGGCCTGCGCCGTGCTCTTTACAGCCAATGATGCCCCAGCCTCTTGCTGGCCTGGTTCATGCACAGCTGACTTCAGTTTTAGAGGGGCCCTGGGTAACAGGAAGACCAGGGGCACAGGCTCATCCCGAGCAGCCTGGAGCCCTCCTGAGCCAGACACTGCCTGGCCCCAGCCCCCTGTCATATGTCCAGTCTACAAGTGGAAGCATTCAGCTTTTGACCTGATAGTCTGGGTCATGTAAATCTGTGGCCAGCACCCTCTCTCCTGGGTGTTCTCTCATACATGGGCTGCCTGGCTCATGAGGTCCTGTTAGTCGCACACATTACCTCTAAACGTGAGTGTCCTTCCCATTGGTTCACCCACGGGAGAGGTCTTCAGCCACCTGCAGCCCCTTCCGATTTAGTCCTGTCTGGGCTCATAGCTCCGCCCCCTCCAGGAGCCCCTGTTCTTGTTTACACTCTGGCCTGCCTGCTTATCTTCCCAAGCTTCCTCCCTGATGAAGTCAGCAGAACTAATTGACATCAGAAACTGGAACACTGCTGGGCGGGGCCAGGGGATCTGGCAGGCCGTACCTGCAAGCTGCCAGGAATGCTGCCCTCTACCCTCTGCCCTCGAGGAAGAGCCTTCCAAGCATTACCTGTCAAAGCTGACTGCCTGGAAGACACGTCCTGGGCTCAGAAGCCCAGTGTTTGAGAGGCAGGCTCAGGATTCACAAAATGCACAACTCTAACCTGCCCTCGGGACCCAGACAATGACTGGAAACACCCATCATCTATTCTATTTTACAGATGGGAAATGGAGACTCAAGAAACCAAACCGACCCGCTCAAGTTACACAGGAAAGTGGTTAGATGGGCAGGTACTTGGGCTTTCCTGCCCCCAACACCTCAGAATTGAAATGGAAAGTTAGAAAGTGGCATAAGCCGAGGTCAGTGCTGTCAGTGGACAATGCTTGCTCCTTGGATGTCCCACTGGAACAGCCAGTCCACCTGTAAGGGCAGGTAGGAGAGGAATATTCTGGCAGAAGTGTCCTCTCCCATCTAAGAAATCAAGGCTTGAACTGAAGAGCAGGTGGCCCTCAGTGTGACAGAGCCAGGTAAACCTGAAATGAAAAGGCTTTGGGGTAGATCTGGCCAGAATAATCCTGAACTGGAGACCTAGATCTGGGGGGCTTACTCCTCTGGAAAGCTGGGGGAGCACTCTGCCTGTGATGGAAGGGGGTGGCCTCAGAGACCAGACTTTAGTTTGCTTTGAGTCTGCAAGCTCCCCAGATCTGCGGGGGTGACCTCTCCTGGGCAGGGACAGGAACTGGATACTCTGCTTAACTGAAGCTTATGTGGTCCCCAAGGATGCTGTGCCCCCAAGGCAAGGCGACAGCTTTGTGAACTTAGGGGCTGAGCTCAGGGTTATGAAGCAAGAAGAGAAGTGAGAGGGAACAGAGCTGCAAGGTTCAGAGCCTGATCTCCACTGCCCCACAAGCCTGGCGACCACTGTCTGCGTTTCTTTCCAGGATGCAGGGAGCTGCCCGGGATGCCAGCCCCCAAGGAAGGAGACTTCGTGGTAGCCTCTCTGGGGAAAAACACCACCTCTTAAGACGTGAACTCCAGGTACCTCAGGTGGGAGAGAGAGCCCCCTCCTGCTTATCTCTGCAGCTGAAGGAAAGATGGACAGCCTGGTGGACCCACAGCTTCGGGCAGTGTCAGGAGGAGGGGGCTGACAAAGTGGCTCTCTGGGAGCACTCAGGGAGGGAACAGAATCTGTGCCTCCCTCTCCCAGGCTTCAGTAAGTGATACAATGTAGCCTTGAGTCATTCCAGAGAGTAGAAGCTGCCACAGTGTTTCAGCTTTAGGAGTGGGGTGAAAGTCACCACCCCTCCCCCGACCTCCTCAACCCGCTCTTTAAAAAGCGCCCATTCTATCTACGGCAATCGTAATCCTCCATGACCCAGCTGAGTGGCCTTTGCACATTGGTAGTTGCTTGAGTGGCTTCGAACTGTTGGGGACCCTGATCTGGAGGAAGAGGTGGCAGGACCCAGAGGTCATTGCTCTACCTTGGTTGGTGTTTGGAGAAGCAGGGAGACCTTCAGTCTGCGCATATTTCACTTGCCTCTTTGTGTTCCAGTGAAAACGCAAGGGGAAAACTGCCTTCAGACAAACCCAGGGTCTTGGAAATAACACCCCCGGAGAGTGCCATTCCAGAGAGATAACACAAGCCAGAGTCAGGCAACAAGCTTTGTCACACGGGGTGTAAAGGATTAGATCCAGCCCAAAATCAAAACCAATTTATAAATTTTAAAAAGAAAAGAAATAGAAGAGTAGAAACTGAATACCACTGAACTCAGCGCTCATAGATGGCAAAGAAGATATTGTGGCCCCAAGGAAAGCCACACTAAAGATACTGCTGGCCAGTGCTGGCAGAGAAGGATGGGTGACTGCAATGATACCCAGGAAGACGAGGGGCAAACTCTAGCACCCTTGACAGTCTGCCAGAAAACTGGGGGGTGGGGGTGGGGGTCAGGAAACCTGAATTCAAAGGAGAGTGCTGTGCCTTGAGAATAATGCTAAGTGAGATTACACACACACACACACACACACACACACACACACACACATAAACAAACACGCACTAAAGCTTCAGAAGTCAGTTCTTTTCTTTCATGGGGATCTTGAGGATCAAACTCAGGTCATCAAACTTGGCACTTTTGCCTGCTGAACTGTTCTGCTGGTCCAGGAACTTTTTTTTTTTTCCCAAACCACTTCCCTTTACTGTCCTCTTCCCAGAGCTGTCACTTCTGACATCCTCATCAGCCCGTGTCACTCAGCTCTATGTAGGCCAGCCACTGTGGCTTCTGCAGAGAGCAGGGCCATGCTCTTCCCCTGCAGAAATCTGCCTGTCAAAAGGTGACAGGGCTGTGAAGCTGGGCCAAGGACCCTTGTGGCTAGCTTGGCAGAGTTTTCAAGACAAGACAGAAGGCCACACTTCTATGAGTGACTGTAAAAGAGCAATGGATTTGGTTCTAAAGTGGAAAGCGTTTTGTGGCATGATAGTGTCCTGACACAGACTGGGGCATCCGGAGGCCAGCCTGTGACCGCTAGATTAGCGCCACAGAGTTAAACTAGACTTAAAAGGTCACTCTTCACTGGGCGGCACTTTAATCCCATGCACTTGGGAGGCAGCCTTTAATCGCAGCACTTGGGAGGCAGAGCCGGGTGGATCTCTGTGAGTTCGAGGCCAGCCTGGTCTGCAGAGGGAGATCCAGGACAGGCACCAAAACTACACAGAGAAACCCTGTCTCGAAAAACAAAAACAAAAAGGTCACTTTTCAGTGGCAGAGGCAGATGAGCACATGATGCTCAGACAGAAAACAGAGACACCTGGGAGAGATGCTGCTGGAGGCTTGTGGAAGGCGTATGGTGTGCAGACACACTGGGTGAGAGTGGATTGAACAGCTCGTACTGGACTCCTCCCACCCCTGGGAGCCAGCAGGGAAAACCTCTTATGGCAGCCTCCAAATCCAGGGTACCCAGCTCATCCTGGAGATACAGGCCCCACAGGAGCACTGCAGCCTGGTGCCATTGGGGGAGGGTCAGGGATTAGGAAAGTGCCAGGGTCAGAGGGACATACAGAAGAGCCCCATCTTGCAGCCCACTTCTGTTTCGGCTGCTGATTGAATGAACTCTGACTCAGGCTCCTGGTAGTTGACGCAGTTAAGGCTCACCATGATCAATACTTTCACCATGGAAGGAAAAGCTGCGTTTCCCATAAAGAACCCCTGTACCCGTAAACTACCACTCTGCACTCTGCCCTGCACCTGAGGTGGGAGCTTCTGTCTGGCCTCACCTGTTCTAGATTTTTTTCATCAAGTAGAATCACATGCTCTCTCTCCTCCAACTCCGTGCTGGGAACAGAATGAACCTCGCACATACTAGACAAATGTGTCACTACAGAGTGACACTTGCAATCCCACTAAGTGGCCTTCCTGTCTGACTTCTTCCATTTAGTATCTGAGGGCACTCTTGCTGCCACAGAACACTGAGACTGAATGATTTCAGTCCTTCCCTCAAAGTCTCCCATTGTAACCCCGACTGACCTGAAACTCACTATGCACCCAATCCAGTCTCAAACTTGCAGCAAACCCCCTGCTTCAGCCTCCTGAGTGCGGGCATGTGCCACCATGCCTGGCTGAGACCTAATGATTGGTGAACAACAGGGATTTATCATTGTTGAATGGCTCCACCCCTTGGCATTCCTTTAAAAGCCCTTTGGCAGAGACAGAGGGGCTGGTGGGTTTTGACCCTGGCCCACATTATCATTCTCATAGTCTGGAGTCTAGTCAGTCCGAAACCAAAGTATTGGCGGGTTCAGCATCCAGTGAAGGACTTTCCCTCAGATGGGCAGAAAGGACAGAAGGGTCAAAGGGGTGAACTCTTTGTCCTTATGTGGTTAAGGAAGAGGGGAGCAGAGAGCCCTAAACCAGCTCCCTCCAGTTCTCAGGGCCACTTACCACTTACAGGGGACATCCATTTACAAGTGTCACAGTTTCTTCCTTGACTCCCCTGTCTCCATGCCACCACACAGGGGACTTGGTTTCATCATCGAGTGTAACGTTTTCAAGGTCCGTCCACACTGCCTGTCTCCACTTCCCTCTTCCTTTGGCTGAACGGTATTCTGCCATGGTTGTGTGGCATTTACTCATTCATCAACTGATGGGGGTTCTGGTTGTTTGCACTCTTTGGCTGTAGGGAAAAGGCTGCCCTGGACATTCAAGAATAAGTTTTAGTGGGAGGGGGTCTCAGTCTCATGGGTAGATACACCCTAGGAGTGGGATTGTTTTGTCTTCCAGCCCTCCGTGTTTGATGTTTGAGGACGCGTCCGACAGTTTCCCCATGCAGCCTCACTGCCTGGCAGCCCCAGAAGGGTACAAGCCTTCTAGCCTTGGCATGTCTGCACTGTAGCTTATGGTCCCCTGTTAGCTGTATCCATCTGTAGAAGGAAGAGGAGGAGGAGGAAGAAGAAAAGAAGGAGGAGGAGGAGAAGAAGAAGGAAGAGGAGGAGAAGGAGGGAAGAAGGAAGAGAAGGAGGAGAAGGAGGAGGAGAAGGAGAAGGGGAAGAGAGAAGAAGAAGAAGAAGAAGAAGAAGAAGAAGAAGAAGAAGAAGAAGAAGAAGAAGAAGAAGAAGAAGAAGAAGAAGAATTGCTTCCCACCGAACCTTCTGCAAGGCTAGCTAATTAACTGATTAGAACTCTAGTGACTGTGGACAGGTTGGAATGTTACAGGTCCAGGGCCTAATAACAATTATCTTGAGCTATCTCTGGTCCCCTAAATAGCCATTCCTTGCCCACATCTGGGTTGGACCTAATGTTCTAAGACTAACAGATAAAAAGTTTTGGAATGTGTTGACTTGGCAGACCACTAGCTTCCACCAACCCAAAAGCAAAGACTGTCATTAGACAGCATCCGAGGCCCATGGCTGGGATCTCTCTGCTTTGCTACAACCGTCTCGGTGACGTCTCCACCAAAGTATTTGAAAAGCACCGTGATTTATGACTTTCTTCATTCTTCACAAAACTCCTTTCGGTTGGAACATGGAGTTTGGGGTATCCTAAATCTGTGTTCCTGGGCCATGGTAACTCAAATTTAGCATCTATCTCCTATCCCCTTTAAGGTGAGAGCTGCTTTTGCAATGGCATATCCTAAGTGGTGTGAATTGCCTCTCTGTGGGTTTCGCCTGGCTTATCTGTGAGAAAATGGATCTCAACTGTATTGCCTCTCACTCGAGCTGCTGTTTATCTATTCTCTCCCCCAACTCCAGCAGCTGCCTCTGTCTTCCTAGAGTTTGATTCTCAGCATTGGGAAAAAAACAAAACAAAATGAAAACATGGGTCTGCTTCAGCTATAGCTTGGGGTATTCTAGACCAGTCAGGGCAGTGGTAATCAACATAGATAGATTTGGATCCAGGGTGGTCCCAAGACAGACCTGATGTGTGCAGTGAGTGATTGACAAGGTGTGGGCGATAAGGGTCTGAGCCCTCTACCCCTGTCTGTTTCAGGTCTGGGTGGGCTGTTGCCTGTCATTGTGTGAGACAGGAAGTGCCCAAGGAGCCAATGGGGTTTTGTATCCTGACCAGAGGTCACACTTGAGACTGCTCGGTGGACATGTGACAGTGGATCTGCCCAGGGAGCTCCCTGCTTCTGTTTACTGGGACAGTTCTGATGTGTACCTACTGTGCCAACTTCATTATAGCCGCTGCTCCAGCCTCTCTCTCAGAAGCAGCTCTGGGGATGACTAGGTGCCTTGCCACCCACTACATGTCAGGGTGAAAGACCCTAACCCTTCAGGCTTACACCCCCAAGCCCCAGGAAATAAGGAACTAAAAAGAAAACTAGTTCCAAGGGCCACCTGACTCAGCCATTATTCAACCTGTAACAATGTACAAAGATTTCTGTTAAGAGATGTGCTCAACTGTGACTGGGATAGTTGCAAGTGTTCCAGGAAGGACCACTGTGACCTTTGTGTAAACTCCACTCTCGCCCTGATACCCCCCTTGAGGTTTCAGGAAGAATGTACATGCGGAAGTGACTGTACCCACTCTGTGATCAGACCATGATCTTGTAAAACGAAATTGTATGGGAATTGTAATCTTATGGCTTTTGTGGGTTTTTCTTTAAAAGTCCCCATGGGGCTGCAGTAAGATGCGGCTCTTGCTCTTAGGAGCAGAGTTTGCCCATCTGTACAGCCGCTTCAATAAAAACCTCGTGCTGTTGCATCAACTGGACTGGAGTCTGGGTTCTTGGGGCACCCCCTCAAGAAGGTAGTACCCTGGGTCTGGGGTCTATCAAGGGCAGCTGGCGGAAGAGGGGATCCTGGAGGGACACCATGGCCCCAGGAAGGCAGCAGCAAGGAGGATTAGCGGGAGCACGGGAGCCTCAGAAATCTGGACAGGGAGGGATGGCCCAGCTCTGTATGTGTTAGTGATGAGAATCTGTGCTCATCCTCTGAAGCCTCAGCTTTTCTGCATGTAAAATGAGAGCCAGCTCACAGAGCCAAGTGGACAAAGATTAGAATTCAAACCCAGGCTGCCTGGTGGTAGCTGAGTGCCCTCACCAGGGTCTCTCAGGCAGAGGCTACTTACGGCAGGGCTGTCCACAGTGGCTCCGAGTATGATAAACATAAAACACCTCTAGACATTGCCAAATGCACCCTGAAGAATCCCTGCCCTTGATGCCTCGATTCCATGCTCTGTAAACATAGTCACTAAAACCCATCCCCGCTGTGGGGTGCCATGTTGCTGCCCAGTGTGGCCAATATAACGCATTTGATTCAATGGAGAGCTCACTAGATGAACCCATAAAGCGAGAGCCCAGGGTTTGGGGCACAGTGGAGACATTTGGGGGTGATGCAATCATGATTTCCTGAGCCTGGTTGTTGGGGATAGTAGAAATGCCTCAGGAGTGACTGCCAGATTGAGACAGCAGCTTTGGACACTTACACATCCCTGTGCCACCTGGGGGGGGGGGCAGGGCTTGCTGATGCTGACTGAGGAGCACCCAAAGGACCAAGAGGCTGGTCTTTTGGGGGACATGAAGAGTGAGCTCCTAAGACACAAGGAGTTCTGTTTGGGAAGAGCCACAAGAGAACAGTTTGGACTGGCTAGGGTGACCTTCCCTCTTATCTTGCTGGGACATCCCTGGCTTCATCACTTCAAATCCTACACCCGATATTCAGGAAAATGCGGTTGCTCCTGCCATTCTGATTCCAGGTTCAGAGATGAAGCCTGCCTGCTGGCCTAGCTACCCCTAGTCTCCTCCTCAGGCTCCTCTCAGGCACGCCAGGCTGGTGACCTCATTTAGGTATTGAGCAGAAATAGAAGAGCAGCCCTAATTAGCTCATCAGCAGGGCTTGCAAATGGGCCACTGCCGCTGACATTCCAGGATGTGGAAAATTCCATTCTCTCTTCCTTCAGTGGTGGGCAGGAGTGTGAGGTCCCTTCCCCTGGGGACACATCAAACTGTGTCACTTGCTCATGAGGGGTTTAGGTTAGGGAGGCACACACACACCCTCGCCCCCGGGCTGCCAGAGATGCTGATTCTGTGGGTTTAGAGTTGGATCAGGGGAGAAGCTGCATGTTTCATACCAACCCTCAGTGACATGATCATCCCCAGCTGGGATGGGGCAGTACAACGCAGTACTGCCGGCCTCTGTCCCACCCAAGGGCAGAGGCCCAATGCACTTGTTTACAGCCCTCATCTCAAAAGACAGCTGAGGGGTCAATGTCTGAGTGGGACTTGTCCCAGAGTAGGGCACAGAGCTACCATGGCAGCCAGCCTCTCCTCACAGCAGTGGCCTCTGTCACAGGTGGGAAGATGGTACGAGAGATCCCTGACTGGAAGCCAAGGGACTTCTGTGGTCCAGCCAATGATGCTGGCCCTTCTCTTTGCTTGTTCAGCTCTTCCCACTGAAAGGAGACGAGGGGATACAGGAATCCAGGAGGTCTCTCTGGGCCCTGCGTGCTGACTGTGGAGTCTGGGCTGTGCTCTCACGTTCAGACTGAAGCTTGGCTCTCAGTGAACAGAGCCCAGGCTGCTGGGCTCCTTGTAACTAACTGTTCCTGGGGAGTCAGAATGTAGATCAGTCTATGTTGGGGATGCCCTTCTGATAGCCTACCAGCCATAGCCCCAGAAACCATCCCAGGAACCAGGGCTGAGAGGGGAGCCTTAGAAAGTTACACCACCACCACCCCCCTCCCCGGCAAACCAATCTGTACCTTCACATCCTTCCCACTCCTGTGGCCACCACCCTCTCTGCCCTCTTTTGATCCTTGATCCTCTTCTCTTGATCCTCTCTCTTTTGTCCTGCCCTCTTGGAGGGGGGAGGGTGTTCACTCCGGCCAGAGTAGAGAGGCAGGGACAGGGTGTGGTTCAGCATTAAAACAGTCACAAGGCCCCGGGCTTCATCTCCACCACTGTGAAAAATAAATGAACAAATTAATAATTAACGAACTGCTTAAAATACAGAGAGTCGCTGGGAAGATGGCTCAGTTGTTAGAGTGCTAGCCACAAAAGCGTGAGGATCAATTCCCAGGACCAGCGGAAAAGGGGTTGGGTGAGGTGGTATGTGCTTGTAATTCCAGAGCTGGGGAGGTGGAGACAGGAGGCTCCCTGGGGTTTGCTCGTCAGCCAGATTCAGGCTCTGGGTTCAGTGAAAGCCCCTGTCTGGAAAAGTAAGGTCGAAGGAGACTTTTGTCCTCTACATGCACCCTCTACCACATGTGGACACACATGTAAATGCACACACACACACACACACACACACACACACACACACACACACACACACACAGTAGAGGGGCTCCAGACATAACCTTGGCTAGGAATGTAGGGCTTGAATGAATCACTGGTCTCTAGGCCTTAGCTTGTCCACCTGCAAGGGGACAGTGCAGGACGGAGCAACGGAAGTCCCCACTCTCTGTGACTCTAAGGCATCTGGTCACAGCCTTGGCCCCCAGTCACTTGACTAAGGCTGTTTGTTGTGAACATTTTGTGACAATCCCGGGAGCAACACGTGTGGGGAGAGGCAAGGCTCAGATACACAGAGCTTGCTTTGTCTCCTGCCTAAATGTGTACAGAAAGAAATCCACCCTCTTCCTCTCTAGAAAAGGAAACGGCCTAAAGCAAGCGTGACAGTGTGTCTCTGACTGTGGCCATGGGGAGACCTTAGAAAGACACCCCTTTGCCAGGCTAATACCATCCCATGGGGCCAACAGTCTCTGCATCAGGACAGCCAGGGCAGGCACCCTGGGTGACCACTCAGCTTTGCATCTTGCAGTAAGGAATGGGACTCAGCCTGGCATGGCGCCACCTGGTCACTCATGGACTGGAGGAGGGACTGTGGGGTACTGGAGCTCCTGTTCCCAGCAAATCTCAGAGTCACTCTTGGGGAGAGAATTGTTGGCTGAGTTCTTTTTGTGCTAACTAAATCCCAGCCCCTGGAGTCAGTGGGAGAGGCAATTCCCTGGCTATTGCTTCTTTGATCTTTACCTATAAGGTATGTGAGGTGGAGCTGGTTCCTTCTTTTACAGATGGGCGTGGTGAGGCTCAGAGAGAGGCTGGCTAGGATCCCATGGAGCTTGGGTCACCTAAGAGGTAGCTCCGGGACCTCAGAGATATTCCAGAAAGACACTGTCAAGTCAACTGACACTCGGGACGGAGAAGCCTGTGGTGGGAGGCACACGGGAGAAGCAAGCCCTAGAAGCTAGGGTTGAACGCCCTGCGGCTGTGGGATTCCAGGGGGCTCAGCAACAGGCTGAATGGGTCCTGGAGTCCTATGGAGAGGATTGGGGAGAGGGAGAAAAAGACCCTATGAGAGGTCTGAAGCTCACAGCAGAGTTTCCCCGTAGACGCTGGGAGCCACTGATGGTTCTTTTTTTTTTTTTTTCCATTTTTCTTTATAACACTGATGGTTCTTGATCTAACCATTGTGCGATAAACCACACTCCTCTAGAGGATAATGGACAGCCATAATGAGGAGAGATCCCTGGGGGAAGCTCGTGAGAGTCAGGGTCCTCTTCCTCGGCTGGCATAGTCCCTGCTGTGCCATGGACAGGACACTTGGCAGTTGGAAAACCAGTTGTGGCTGGAACAGGCAATCTGGGGCCAGTGATTGACAGGAATGAAACAGAGAATTAAGGAAGTGGGTAGGACGTGTTCTCAAGCCTGGTTCCTGCTCTGTCTGTCATGCCCTCCCTGGTGCATGAAAACCATATTCCAGCTCGGTCAGCCCTTTTAGGAATGAGCCCTGAGCTGAGCGCCTACAGGGCCAGCCTGGGTTAAGGGTCTATCCAGTTGCTCAACTGGGGCTTTAAACAAGAGAAAGCCAGCCGAGACTAAGCTTTCTTTCCCTCTTCACCTCTCCCCTTGCTAGTCCAGTTCTCCCTCCCCCACCCCAGGTCTTGACAGAAGCTCTGTGGGATGGGCAGGGCAGAAACCATAATCCCCATTTTACAGGCAGGAAAGGTGAAACTCAGGCCACTTCCCCACTCCTTCACAACACTACCAATTCTGCCCCAGGAAAGGACTAAGGTTGAAGCATTGTGACCTAGCCCTGAAGCTAACTAAACTCATTCTTCTCAGAGCACACCTGGCCCCAGAGTAACCTGAAGACTTGACTCTGGCCCCTGACAGGGAACTGGGTGGTAGGATCAGGAAGGACCAAGCTCAGGAAGGACCAAGCATGTCCTGGTCTTTAGGACGACAAGCCTTCTGTGGCCCTATAGCCTTCTGGGGCAAGGGTCTAAATTCGATCTAATTTATTTTGATGAGCATGTTCTGAACGTCCAGCCTGCTGCTACTGAACAGTGGCAGTATGGGGAAAGTTGTCACCTGCTGGGATGTCTGCATCGCCAGAGCTGTGAGGGCAGAGTGAGGAGGTGGGTCTCAGACACAGCCTTCTAGATGGAGAATGAGCGAAGAGGGTAGCAGACAGCATGGCACCCTCTACTGAAGGGCCCCGTCCCTTGCTGCAGACTACTTCTTGGCCTACCATAGCAAACTAGGCTTCTGCCCTCTGCTGGCCAGGGCCCTGCACACAGGGCTTGGCATCCAAAGTGGGCATGCTTAGCAGTAAGTTCCCTAACCCCCAGTCCTCCCGCTGCCTTGTGAGGGCCAGGAGAGACAGAAAAGCTGGAGGGGAGGATCTGGGCTTCCATGGGGACATCAGAGGTCTTGCTCCCATGGGGCTCCTTGACCGTCAAGTGGTTGTCATCCCCAACATGATATTCTTATTGAGCCACCCTACCCCAAGCAGCCCAAGACACACCCATTCTTTCTGCATAGGGTCCTTTGTTGGTGACAGGCTGCTGCTGGCCCAAGCCTTTGTCTTACAGCAAGGGAGGGCTAGCTGCAGTGCTGACCCTGGCCTGGGCAGGCCCATGGTGGTAGAGGCTGGGGGTTTTTCACCTGGAAGCCTGTTCTCTCCTTCAGGACCTGGAGAAGTGAGGACCACGGTGGCCCACAGATGTGACGGGTGGGCGAAGTGGGAAGCCAGGGAAAGCTGAGGGCTGAGCCTGCCCAGGATTGGCTTTTGGGGTCTCTTCCCAGCCACACTGTCTGTCATTTTTCCCCAGGGTCCCTGTAACAGGGGTGGCGTGGTTTCCTGTGATTAGGAAGAGTTAGGCAAGGGGCTCAGGAAGAGTTGGATCCAGGTTGTAAAACCTTCACGGAGGCGTTCTGTCTTTTTACCTGCTGTGGATGTGTGGGGCTTTGTTCTCCCTCTGTGTGGACATCCTCCTCTATACCGCCAGCAGCCTGTAGTCCCCAGCGCCCTGAGCCTCCCATCTGAAAGCTGTTGCCTTTGGGGACAACTCAGAGTGTCAGATACTCACTGCTCCTCCAGGCACCATTCTAGAGAGCAGGAGCCAGCGAGACTGGGACAACTCTAAGGAGACGTGTGCACGGGGCTGGAGGGGGTGCTCATCAGAGCAAGGGGTGCAGCTCCTGGGAACACGATCTCAGGGGGCGTCTCTGCTGCCGGGGGCGTTTTCTGACTTCTCTGTCCACTTGTATTACACTCAGCCTGAAAGTCCCCTGGTAGTCCCAATTTGTTCACTGTACCAGATAAGGCCCTCCAGAATCCCTGTCCGGACCTTCTTTGTTTTACAATAGGAACAATTTAAATATCTCACAGATAAAAAGTAGACGAATTATCAGGCGTCTCAAAGGATAGAGCTATTCAAACCCCACTTACAGAAAGCAGTGAGAACAAACTTCACCTGGAATGGAAGATTCTGAAATGAAGACATGATAATGGGCTGGAGAGATGGCTCAGCAGTTAAGAGCACTGGCTGCTCTTCCAGAGGTCCCAGGTTGGATTTCCAGCACCCACGTAGTGGTTCACATGTTCTGTAACTCCAGCTCCCGGGGAAATCCAATGCCCTCTTCTGGCCTCTGCAGCTACTGCATGCATATGGTGAACAGACATAGATACAGGCAAAACACCCATACACGTAAAATAAAATAAATTTAAATATAAAAAAGCAAGAAATTATAAACCTTTTTTTAGAGACATGGTTTCTCTGTGTAACCCTGATTGTCTTGGAGCTTACTCTGTAGACCAGGCTGGCCTCGAACTCACAGAGATCCACCTGTCTCTGCTTCCCAAGTGCTAGGATTAAAGGCATGAGTCATCACCTCCTGGCTGGAAATTTTAAATTTTACTGAGTGAAAGCCATGGCTGGCCTCTCCTATGGGAGA
The DNA here is from genome assembly GCF_007827085.1 of Peromyscus californicus insignis. Classification (NCBI taxonomy): domain Eukaryota; kingdom Metazoa; phylum Chordata; class Mammalia; order Rodentia; family Cricetidae; genus Peromyscus; species Peromyscus californicus. The sequence continues at coordinate 51,000,896 of NW_026294503.1, forward strand.
GTTTCATAGTAAAATTGATGAATGATTGTGCAAGACAAGCTTTGCAAGATATTTCTGAGTCTGGTAATATATTGCACGTATCCTGATAGATAACGTGCCCCTAGCTAGACTCCAACACAGGGGGACCACAACAATGCCTTGCTGAGGTGGATTTGAATGGCCATCCATGTCCTACAAAGCCCTGTGTTTTAGTGGACTTGGGGGATGGAGAAAGGGTGCCCCTTCTCTGTGTCCAGGGTGAGTCCTCTAAGCCAATCAGGGTAGGGCTGTGGCTCTTCACAAAGTGATTGCTTTAGGGATGTCAAGTTCAGCCAGCCTCCAGCATCTGTGGGGACTGGTTCCAGCCCCCCCGCCCCCAATTAGCAGATGCTTCAGTCCATCTATCATATAAAAGAACTAGGGAAATGGCTTACTCGGTAAAGTATTTGCTGCACAAGGATAAAGACCTGAGTTCAGATTCCCCAGCACCCATGTGAAAGCTGGGCAAGGTGGCCCACATCTGTAACCTCAGGGCTGGGGAGGTAGTGAGAGGGGAATCCTAGGTGTTTGCTGGCCAGACTAGGCAAATCAGTGTGTTCCAGGTTTAGTAAGAGAGCCTGTCACAAAAAATAAAATAAAATAAAATAAAAAATAAGGGGGAGAAGGACTGAACAAGACATTTGATACAACCCTCTGGGCTCTACATGTATGTACACACATGTGGTGAACACCCACATGTATATGCATACGCGCACACAGAATACAGTGTCTGCACAGAGCCTACATGTGGTGATATTGTGTTCCTCAATATATTGTGCACCCTAATAAATTTATCTGGGGTCAGAGAACTGAACAGCCACTAGATACAGAGGCGAGAAAATGGTGGCACACACACCTTTAATCCTAGCATTCTGGAGGCAGAAATCCATCCAGATCTCTGTGAGTTCAAAGACACACTGGAAACAGCCAGGCATGGTGACTCACACCTCTAATCTCAGGAAGTGATGGCAGAAAGCAGAAAGGTATATAAGGCGTGAGGACCAGGAACTAGAGCCTGGCTAATCTTTTAGGCTTTTAGCAGCAGTTTAGCTGAGAACCATTCGGATGAGGACACTTCCAGTCTAAGGAAACAGGATCAGCTGAGGAACTGGCAAGGTGAGGTAGCTGTGGCCTGTTCTGTTTCTCTGACCCTTCAGTGTTCACCCCAATATCTGGCTCCCGAGGGTTTTTTTTATATTAATAAGACCTTTTTAAGATTCATGCTACACCTACACATACTTTCCCACGGACCTTAATCATCTCTATAATACATAACACTGTAGCATGAATCTTAACAGTTCTTATTAATAAAATCAAACCTGAGGCCAGTTATTGGGGTAAATGCTGGAAGGTCAGAGTACCAGAACAAGCCATAGCTAACCTCACCTGGCCAACTTCTCAGCTGGTCTTGTTTCCTCAGATTGGAAGCTTCTGTGTCCTCATCCCAATGGCTCTCAGCTGAGCTGCTGCTAGAAGCCTGAAAGCTTAACCAGCCAAATGCTTAACCAGCCAAACGCTTCTAGTTTCTGGTCCTCACGCCTTATAAACCTTTCTGCTTTCTACCACCACTCCCTGGGATTAAAGGCTCGCTTTCTGGGATTAAAGGCGTGAGTCACCATGCCTGGCTGTTTCCAATGTGGCCTTGAACTCACAGAGATCCAGAGGGATTTCTGTCTCTGGAATGCTAGGATTACAGGTATGAGTGCCACCATTTTCTAACCTTTGTATTTAGTGGCTGTCTGTTCTCTGACCCCAGATAAGTTTATTAGGGTGCACAATATTTTGGGGAACACAATACCACCACATAATACCCAAAACAATGCAAATCTGCATAGATAGTTGCCATACTTAGGGAATAATAATAACAAAAATCAGATGTGGAACCCACAGGCACAGAGAGACAACTGGTATCTAAGCTGAAGCCAGGTAGTGCAGGGCATTCACTGAGCACCATGCCTGGCTTAGGACTGGATTCATCACTACAAGGCAAACTCCCACTGACTCTGAACTAGAATGCCTGCAGCTCCTGGGTGCTGGCAGCCCTCCTATGATAATGAGGGAAGTCAGTTTGCAGTTTCATGACCACAGGAAGGAGGTCAGAGGCAAGAGCACAGCCCCCAAGTGGACCTGCAGCCTGGGCTGGCTGTGTCCCAAGCCTGTCTTATTCCTGGTTTTTTCATTACGCAACCAGTAACTTCCTGTAATTGTTTAAGTCAGTGTATGTTTTGTTCATCTGGAAACATCTTAACTCACGCGATGGACTTCTAGAATCTTCTCGGCCTACAAGTAAAACACCATCCAACAAAAGTTGGAAATATGCCTTTCAAATAATAGTATCCCATACGTGACTTGTATTCTTCTAGTGTTGGGGCTTGAACCTAGGTCTTCCTGCGCACTGAGCTCCTGCTCAGTCACTGAACTACATTCCAGCCTTCTTTTCACTTTTTATTTTGAGATAGTGTCAAGTTAACTTGCTTAGACTGGCCTTGAACTCATTCCGCAGGCCTGGCATGGCACACCTTGTGTTTAGGATCCTCCAGCCTCACCTTCCTGAATGCTGAGAATAACTGAACTCCCAGGCCTGGGTTAAACAATTTCCTTTGTAAAATCAATCAATCAATCAATCAATCAATCAATCAATCAATCTTGGTGCCATCATTTTGACCATGGTTACACTATTCTGCGTTGGTAGCTGTGTCGCACAGTTCATTGAACCCACTGCTTTTACAGTTGGACATATGACTGATTTTTCAGTTTTCAATAGTGGTACAGATGACACCTAAAGAGGTGTGTCTACTTGTCCTGTTCTTTAGGGTAAACTCCTAGAAGTTGAAGTGCAAAAATTTGTATAGTTGTGGGGTTCCAAACTCACCCAGTGCACTTTGAAATGTGACCCTGGTTTACATTCCCAATGACAGTGTGCTGCTTCTCAGCAGTCATACAGCTGTGTCATGGCGTGTGTGTGTGTGTGTGTGTGTGTGTGTGTGTGTGTGTGTGTGTGTGTGTATGTGTGTATGTGCGTGTTTTACTGAGGATTGTTTGTTTGTAATAAGCTCTGGCTATCCTGGAGATCTCTATGTAGACCAGGCTGGCCTCGAACTCACAGAGATCTGCCTGCCTCTAACTCTTAAGTGCTGGGATTGAAGTGTGAGCCACCACACCTGTTTTGTTACTTGGGGTTGAACCTAGGCTCTCAAGCCTGTTAGGTGAGCACTCCATCCTGAGATATACCCACAGTCCTTTTGTTGTTTAAACTTTAAACTTTTGAGACAGGGTCTTGCTAAGTGGCCCAGGATGGCCTTGAACCTGCAATCCTCTTGCTTCAGCCTCCTGGGTAGCTGGGCTCGAAGATTTGTGCCACCATACCTGGCTATACATCATTCCTTTTCATCTTTGTCAATCTGGAGATGAAGGCTATTTCATGTATTTTCTATTAATTTTTTTAAAGTTCCATTTTCTTTCTGAGGCATGGTTTCACTGTGTAGCCCAGGCAGGTTTTAAACTCAAGCTCCTCCTGTTTCTGCTTCCTGGGTGCTAACATTACAGGTGTGTGCCATGTGCCTGGCTTTTATTTGTTCAGAATTTGTGTTTCTTGCTTGAATGTCTTGATTTGTTTAGCTCAAGTCTTAAAATGCATACTTAATTATAAAATAATATCTACTTCCTGCTGGGAGTCTTTGACCTTCTTACTTACAAGGTTTGCGAATATTAATTCCTCCTCAGACTTGGTACATTTTTTTTTCTATTCAACTGTATTTTTGACAAGCCTTTGACACACTGACCAGTCTTCCTCATATGCTTCCTGGCTTTGTTGTTGTAGTGAACAGAACCCCTGATTTAAGGGAGGAAGGATTGATCCTGACTCACAGTTTGAGAGGGTCTGGTAAGTTCGGTCCTAGCCTGATTACATTGTGTAGGCAACTAGAAAGCAGAGAGAGCTTGGACTAGGCTAACTCCATAAAGACCACCCCAATGACATGCTTCCCTAAAGCCACCAGCAGCTGGGGATCAAGGATTCACACACGCGAGCCTGTGGGGGAACATTTCACTTCCAAACGATAACATCATCCTTACTGGGCCGCAGCTACAGAAGTTTGCCATCTCCTATGGAGCAAATGCAGGTGAATACGTCTCTGAGGGACCTTGGGTGACCTAGTGTTTTCCCTTGGGTGATCTAGCACTTTCCATCTTGCTTGCAATTCTTGGGCAGCATGCACAGAGAATACAGCAGCCAGAGATAGGGATGAACTGTCCTGAGCATCCCAGGCTTTACCACAGGTCGACCCTACAGTACCAGATCTGCCAGGAAAGTCGTGCCCACTAGTGCAACAGTGGCATGACTGTTATGGAGTAATCAGCCACTTTTAAAATTAAGACTCCAGGCCTGCTACACAGGAGGGAATGCATGCTTGGTGCTGTAAACATAGTCAAAGGTCCATGGCTGGGGGGGTCACGGGCCCTAGGGAAAAACCTACTTCTGTTGTTTTGCTAAATGGACAAACATTTATGTTCATCACCTTCTAAATAGGTATGTTCATCACCTTGTTCAGAGAAGCTTCTCTTTGCAGCATGCAGCAGTCAACTGAAACCTACTCAAAGTGCTGAGGATAAGTGACTCTTGAGTACTCAGCCCTAAATGAGACATCTATGCTAATCCATTGTCCCCAAGGCTCGGGGGACATCGTGGGAGAGAGGGAAGAAAGAATGTCAGAGCTGGAGAATGAGGAGGAGTGCTGTACAATGGACAAGACCCGGCCCTTACACTCATGGGCCCACACAGTTGTGCTTGCCCACACAAGACCAAGCCAGTCAACAGTCTAGCATGCACAGGAGGGGGGCTCCTGATGCCCTTAGTAGCTAAGGAGCTACTAACAAGGGATGGTTGTTGGGAGGGGTAGTCGTTTTTCTTTGGGAGTGTGGCTGCTTAGAGATTGCCCATGATCTGGTGGATGGCCTGTGGTGGTCTGAATGAGAAATGGCCCCCATGGACTCATGTATTTGAAGACTTAATTCCCAGTTGGAGGTGCTGTTGTGGAACCTTTAGGAAGTGCAGGCATGCTGGAGAAGACATGCCACTGTGGGTTAGGGGGCTTTGCGGGCTTATAGCTTTGGCCACTTCCTGTTCACTCTCTCTGCTTTCTGCATTCCATTGAAGGTGAGCTCTCTCAGCTTTCTGCTCTGGCTTCCTGCTGCTATGCCTCCTCCACCATGATGGACTCCATCCCGCTGGAACCAGGAGCCAAAATAAACTCTTTCTTCCGTAGGCGCTTTTGGTCATGATGTCTTATCACAGCAACAAAAGGCAGCTAATACATGGTCCTAGAGCCATTTGCAGGCAGCACTAGCTGAACTCAGTGGGCTACAAACATGGTAAGGAGGACAGGAAGGTACGGGGGGGGGGGGGGGGGGGGGGCCGCGGCGGGGGGAAGGGTAGAGACACATGAAGGGAGGGGGAAGGCATTTGAGTGGGTATGATTAAGATGCATTGCATACATTTGTGAAACTGTCAAAGAATAAATAAGACCATGAGAGAAAGAGGATAGAGACATGGGGGGGGGGAGAGAGAGAGAGAGAGAGAGAGAGAGAACATGAGAGGAAGAGAGAGCAAGGGGGAGGGGCAGGCATCCATGGAGCATCATCTGTCTTGGCCTCTCTCCAAACCCTAAGCTACCTCTGTTCTTTTCCAATTACACAAACCATAAAGTCCCTTTATAGTATAAGCCAGTCAGAGCTGTACTTTTCCTCCTAAGGACTACCACCCCATCTTAGGCAGACTTTAGTGGAAGTAAGTGGGATACTGCTAGAGACTCACCCTAAAGTATGGGAAAGGCTGAATGGAGTCAGGGGCAGGTGCAGTGAGAAGGGTCTGTCTCTCACTGTAGGGGACGGAGGATCTTTGCTATGTCCTGAATTTCTGTAATGAGCTAATAATGGTCCCAAAGATATCTATGTTCTAATCCTGGGTCTGCTGGGTGTTGCCGAAAGGCAGTTTTCAAGTGTGATAAAGCGAAGAGTCTGGGTTGTCTTGGTACTAACATGAGGAAGCAAGGGTCCTTGTAAGGACATGAGAAGATACCAGGACAGTTGCAGGGATGGAGTGATGCTCCTTCCGTAAAAGAGAGGAAGAGGCAAGGAACGCAGATGGCTCCAGAAGCTGGAAAAACAAAAACAAAAGCCAACCAACCAACCAACCAACCAAACAACCAACCAACCAACCAACCAACCAACCAACCAACCAACCAACCAAACAAACAAAGACTCCAAGAAGCAGACTCTCTACTAAATCCCAAGAAGTATCTAGCCTTGCTGACACCTCCCCGTGCAGCTGTGACATTCGACTCTGACCTCCTGCAAGAGAAGGCGTGTGTTCGTTCAACCACTAGGCCTTTGGGAAGGACAGTAATGCATGTGCCGCTGCATCTCTTTACCTCAGTGTGGATTCTAAGAGCTGGATGAGAAAGCCACACCGGAACACCCTGTAGGAAAGCTTTTGCCATGCAACATGTACCAGAGCATTTCCAAGACCCACCCAAGGCAGGGGTGTCCTGAGCTGGAACTGACCCATGCATGGGAAATCAGAAAATGCAGGAAATGCAGTTTTGTTGAAAGAAGCCCTTTTCGCCCCTTCCGGTTGCTCAGGAGGGGCAAGAAGGCATAGGAGCATGTGGAAAAAGCACAGCTTCCCTGCTCATTCCCAGGACCTGTTCTAGTCGGCTTTCTATAGCTGTGATAAAGACCATGACTAAAAGCAAGTTTGTGGGAAGGGGTTTATTTCACCTTATGGGTCATAGTCCATCATGAAGGTAAGCCAGAGCAGCAACTGGAGGCAGGAACCAGGAAGCAGGAACTGAGCAGAGACCATGGAAGCATGCTGCTCACTGCTTGCTCTCCATGGCTGGCTCAGCTTGCTTTCTTATATAACCCAAGATCGCCTGCCCAGGCCTGGCACTCCACAGTGGGTTGGGGCCTCTCACATCAATCCTTAATCAAAAGAATGCCCCATAGACTTGCCTATAGGCCAATCTGGTGGAGGTAACTCCTCTATTGAGATTCCTTCTTCTCAGATTTTTCTAAGTTTTGTCAAGCTGACAAACAAACAAAAACAACAAAACAAACATACAACCCCCCAGACCACAACAAAACAAACAAACCAACAAACAAACCAACAAACAAACAAACAAACAAACAAACAAACAAACAAACCTAGTCGGTACAGGACCCAAGCTGACTGCCCAGAATAGAATAGACTTTTGCTTTAGAAAATTGGCAGCAATCCTGAAGGGTGGAGCCCTTCCCCTGATGTTTGGCTTGTAGGGTAAGTGAGAATAGAGAGTGAAGGTCCTAAGGAAGACAGTGGTGAACACGAAGGTTCTTTCAAGCACACACAGAAGTGTGGCTTTCCCGGAAGGAAGCTGGAATCTCTGCAGTCTTGTGTAGAAGGAGGCCACATTCAGACCAGATTCCAGTGCCACGAGGGTTTCAGGGAGGATTTGAGAAGGGGAGCTGGGGGGAAGGCTCCTGGCTTCTGTATTCCAGGGAGCCTCAAGGCACTCCTTGCCCTAGGAACTCGTGCAGGGTGCATTTTGTCTTCGTTTTCTGTGATAGTCACATTAATATCCCCATTGCCCAGCCAACACTGACCCTTTCTTCTACAAATAAAACCCCACTTTAATTGGGCTTTGAAATTCACTGCTAAGGAAAGCAGTCCCCTCAGTTCCCGCCAGTGAGAAAGTTGGGAGGGGAGAAAACCTCTGGGTACAGTAGAACTGTGAAGGGGTTTTGTTTCACTTTGTTTCTTTTCTTTTCTTCCTCTTTTGCCCTTTCTATCCCTTTCTGTTTGGGACACTGGTGTGGGTACATGACAGAGCAGTGGTATACTTACGAGTATAAGCTAGCCAATCTGGGCTCTGAGACTTCCGCCTCGTCTCGGCGAGGAGTGGGGAGGTTCTCCGTGGGAGGATTGCTGGAGATGCTCCCAGGAAGCAGGGGAGAGACTGAGTGTAGCTGTGGGGCAATGAGAGGCTTAGGTGCAATGCAATCACAGCAGTGGCCTCAGCTGATCCGTAATGCCATGACAGCCTGGGACTGGGGCGGCCCTTTGCAACTGGCCTGAAGTGGGGTGGAGGGCTGGGCTTCCATCTCTCCACTCTGCCCAGTTCTTGAGTGTGAGCGGAGGCAGCTCCTTGTTCAGGCCAGTTCCTGGCCACAGGCTCTGCTCTCGGCCTGTTGCTAACCGCCTACAAGGAGAGGTCTGGTGTGCACATCCCTGCTCTCACCGCACACACAGCATCTCAGCCAACAGATGCCCTGTTTCCACGGATGGGGAGGAGACTTGTTTTATCACTGGGTGAAACAGTTGGTCAGGTGTTCTGATAAATTTTCAGTTGAGAAACATGGTCAAGAGTAATAGCACGTGGGGACACAGAAGAGGGGTACTCAGTGGGTAAAGGGGAAAGTAGGATGGGTGTGGCAATCAGAGGGAAGGCCTGAGCCAACGGAAGGTGCTGTGGAGTGGCCGTGACTTGTGTCTCCCTGCTACTCATCTGTGACTGATTCAAAAGGCTGGGCTCTTCCGGCATGTCCCAGCTCAGCGGCCACTCTCCTTTTCTTCTTTTACTTGTGAGGGCTGCTGCTGTACTTCACAGACTGTGTAGCACAGACTGCTACTGCTTGCTGGCAGCCGTTAATCTGTTCAACAGTTTTAGGTGGAAATACACACACCCAGTTTGGAGACTACATATCCCAGCATCACTTGCACTTTTTTGTTAGGAGGTGAGTGACTCATTGGCATGAACTCTGAGGGCTTCAGTGTACGATCTACCCATAAGAGTCTGAGTATAGCCTTGTGCTGGACCAAATACCCACTTTTAAATAAAGAGATGATGGCAGTGAGGCCATGACCATTGTTCTGTGGCACACTGTAGTACCTGTTTAGCCTGGAGGGGGTCTCACCTCAAGGAGGCAGGTAAATGATGCCTTGGCTCCTCTGAGTATTGTCAGTATGACACAAACTTGGACATAGCTGAGAAGAGGGAATCTCAATAGAGGAATTGCCTTCATCAGGTTGACTGGTAGACTAGTCTGTGGAGCATTTTCTGATTAATAATTAAAGATATGGGAGGGTGCAGCCCACTTTGGGTAGTGCCACCCAGGGTTGGTGGTCCTAGGCCGTACCAACAATAACAAAAAGGTCGAATGAGCAATGTTCCTCCATGATCTCGGCTTCAACTCCTGTCTTGGCTTCCCTTCATCCTGAACTGATTGAGACACAGAAGCCAAATCAGTCCTTTCTTCCCAAGTTGCTTTTTGGTCATGTTCATCCCAGCAAGAGAAAGCAAACTAGGGTAGACATCAGCGAAATTGGTGCCTGTCTTCACTATTCTGGCAGTCTTGATCCCCACAGGACACAGTAATTCGCTTCCTGAAGGGAGTCAGGAAGTCTCATAAGCTTCCGGTTACAGATGCCTCTCGCTGACATCAGGCTCCTTGTCAAGAGATCGGAAGGGAATAACGGACTTGCCATGAGGTGTCAGGGATGCCAATGCATGGCGAGGGCAGGGGAGAGCAAGCGTAACTCTTCCGTGATACTGAGGAAGAGAACATCTTCCACCCAACTTTGAAGGTCATGGGACAAGCACACGACTGTGCCTGAGAAGGGCCTGATGACAAGGGGTTCTGATGGAAATCTGGGTCACTCCACCAGGTGAGCCACCTGCAATAGAGGTGCTGACTCAACAGAGGGGTGGGGTGGGAGCACCCCTCTGGGATAAGAGTGGTGGTGGCAATAAGGGCCTGCTCCTGGAAACACTCCTCCCAGTGGGTGAGCTTGTTTGAAGTCAGGAGATGTCACAGATGCTGTGTAGAGCCCATTTTAGGACCCTCAACGCTAGAGTGCTGATTACTGATGGCTCATGGATAAAACCCTCCCTGGGAACTGTCCTTAGCTGAAGGACCCTTCTCTCCCAGATGATCTCCCCCCTCTTGAGGCAAGCCACTCCTGATGACCATCTATGTGTTCCATCGACTACTCTCAATGTAGACCATCCCGTCTGTTTGGGACTGTTGTGAGGATTCCATCACAGAAGACTACTCAGACATGGGTTTAAGCCAATAGGAAAGTCTTTATTAGCCAGCCAGCAACTACCCTGGGTATTCAGAATCCCCCTCCTCCAAGCACAAGAACCATACCCTTGTTGACATACTTACTTCAGTTAGCCAGAAGCAGAACTACAAAAGCCAAAAAGCAAGATTAGCACATTTAGAGGCTTACCCAGAGCTATGGACTCTGATGGATTAGGTGTTTTTGTTTTGGCAGGTGGTACTGTCTACGTGCTGAGTATTATGGTCTGGGGGCTGTTCAGTGCCTCCACTGCAGCACATCACAACTCAGCCTTTCTTCCCCAATAAGCCATTTTTCTCCCCATCTTCCTCCTGTGGAATCCAGCCTGCACCATAATCCCAGCTACACGAAGACCTTTGTTACCCACCAGTTCAGAGTGTTCTTTTAAGCAACCATGTTCCTTACATTTTGTCCTGTCTCACCTATTCAATCTCAACCTTAAGCAATGGTCACGAGAGTCCCAGGGTGACCATCTTCTCCCTCCTTGAAGCCTCTCAGTGAACCCTGCCCATTCTTGGCTGCATTATTTGAATCTGCCTTACCCCTAAGTTCAAAGCAGCTCAGTACAGTGCGGGGTGGGAGCTGAAACACGTGTGAATGTACAGTCAAAGATTGTAGGTGTGTAAAAATCATACAGACTGCAACGAACACCTGAAGGTAGTTTGCCTTAAAAGAGCACACACAACAGCACAAGGAAACCTATGAATTTTCTCATTATTGTTGCAACACCCAGAGGCAAACCCTCTCCTGAATTTGGCTTTCAGCATTCCCATGCTTTAAAAAATGGTATTAATAAAACAGAGTACTACTAAATGGTATTGCGCCATGTGCATCCATTATAGACGTTCCTCTCAACAGTGTGAAATTAATGTTGATGTATGTAAAAGTAATTTATTTTTATTACCTCGGAGTATTCTACCGGGAAACTGATTTGTCAGTTCTCCTGCAGATGACATCTTGATTGCTTTTCTCCCATCCCCCACCTCCACTAGGAGAGACAATGCAATGAACATTCTTTTTTCTTTTGCACAGCTGGGTACTCGGCTTCAGGGTACATATCCTGAGGGAAACTGCCGAGTTGTAGAATATCTTTATCTACTAGAAATTTCTAAATGGCCAAAGTTATTGAAACCCCCTCCTGCAGGCCATAAGAGCTTGTCTTTGTTTACAAACCCCCATTTTCATCAATCTCGGCATTCCGGTATTTTTTTTTTTTTTCAGTCTTCTCCTTGTCAGACAGTACATTGTTGCTTTTGATCTGCATGCCTAAAAATCAGTGAATGTGAGTCTCTTATACCTGCTACTCAACAACTGTGTGTTTCATCTACAGTCCCAGATACTTGAAGTGGGGAGTGGGAGGTCCTCCCTGGAATCCTGTTTCTAATAGACCTTGGAGTTGGAGAGATCTGACAAAATTAGATTAATAACCATTTCCTAGCATTCCCTAGAGAGTTCCCTGAAGGAAAACTTTAGTGCTTCATCGCTATAATCCCAGCTTCTCAAGAGGCTGAGGCAGGAGAGAAGAAATTAAAAGTTGGGTGTGCTCACTTCAGGGCTTATCATGGCCTTTGCAAAAGGATGGATGACACACGAACTGCTGATGTGTTCCTCTGTGTTTGTGCACGATCGTGTGTAGACAGAAGCCAGGAGTCAGCATCAGATGTCTTTCACTATTGGATCAGGAGACCAGCCTGATTTCTTACCTCAGAATCTGGGCATCTGTCCTGTCTGATTCTTGCACAGGTCCCAACCCTGACTCCACACTGCTATCACTTTTAGACCTTTCCTCCTACATTGTCCTTTTGAATCTCGTATATACCCTTCCCATAGCCATTACTGAAGATTCCCTATCTCAGCTGATTCCAATCACCAAGGTTTTCCCCCCGGCCCCTCTATCACCCCATTTCATCTATGAATGTGAGTTCTCTAATACAGTGTTTGACTTTAGACTTAGCACAAAACCGTCAGACAGGTTTAATCAGCTTCACTCCTTGCCCACAAGGAAAGCCTACAGGGGGCTGTGGGGATGACTGAATTAAGGTACCATTGTCACACCTAACCTGTCACTAACAGCTGTTGATTTTCACTGTGGTTTTTCACAGCTTTCCTTTCTTTCTGCTCCCATGCTTCCTTCTAGTCCTGCTGGCTCCTTCCTTTTTCAATCTTCGGATAAACCAGGCTGAGCTGGAGAGAACCCAGTCTTTGGTGTTGTCCAAAGGGGATTCCCTGAAACTACTGGGACCCCATCTCTGCGAAGGTCTCATGCTGAGGTCAGAAAGAGATCTCTGGAGCCTTTTTTTTGGGGGGGGGGGTCAGGGTCTATAGGCTGGCTTTGAACTCACTGAGATCCTCCTGTCCCTGGCTGTCAAGTGCTGGGATTAAAGGTGTATACCACTATGCCTGGCCCCCAGTGGCCTGATTGAACTTCACCAGGGGAGGATTCTAAGACTTTTCCCCCTCAGTACTGGGAAGAGAATCCAAGGCATTGCACGTGCTAGGTAAGCACTGTACCACTACGCTCCCAATCTCTTATATATTAATTCTTTTGATAGAGGATCTGACCATACAGCCCAAGCTGATCTCAGACTTGAGGATCCCTCATCTGCAGGCTGATGGCTGGAATTATACACCTGCGCTCAGGTTTCTTGTTTTAAAAACATGAGACACTAGGATGGTGAGACGGCTCAGAGGGTGAAGTGTCTGTGGCATAACCACAAGGACCTGAGTTTAGATCCTTAGCTTTTGTATAAAAGCCTGGTGTGTCCTGGAACCTTACTTAATGCTGGCTGGGCAGGGAAAGAGAGAGCCCTAGAACAGTCTAGGCAAAGGATGAGTGCCAAGTGTAAAGAGAGATCTGTCTCAAAGGGTGGCAAGCAATAGTGGGAGACATCTGATGCTGACTCCTGGCTTCTGCCTACACACGCTCGTGCGCAAACACAGAGGAACACATCAGCAGTTCGTGTGTCATCCTTTTGCAAAGGCCATGATAATCCCTGAAGTGAGCATACTCAATTTTTAATTTCTACTCCCCTGCCTCAGCCTCTTGAGAAGCTGGGGTTATAGCGATGAAGCACTAAAGTTTTCTTTCAGGGAACTCTCTAGGGTATGCTAGGAAATGGTTATTAATCTAGTTTTGTCAGATCTCTCCAACTCCAAGGTCTATTAGACACAGGATTCCCGGCAGGACCTGAAGCTACGCTCTAAAGGTTGTGTCTGAAGGGATCACACAGGATCTGTTGACATTGTCCCTGGTGTTTCCTGCTTGTGTCAAAAGGGATTCCCAGAGAGCCTTGTGGTTGTCATCCAGGCAGTAAACACAGTGTGTACTATTTCAGGTCCTGGGGCCATCACTGTGCAGGAAATGAAAAAACGGACCAGGTGCCACTCTTTTGGACAGTACAAGAGGAGTCAGGTAGATGTTGCAGTTTCTAAGGAGCTGCAGAAGGTTTTACTCTTTTTTGGGGGGTGGGGGTTGAGATAGGATTTCTCTGTGTAGTTTTGGTACCTGTCCTGGATCTCGCTCTGTAGACCAGGCTGGCCTCAAACTCATAAAGATCTGCCTGGCTCTGCCTCCCACGTGCTGGGATTAAAGGCCTGCGCCGCAGTCACCGCCACCGCCACCACCACCACCACCACCCAGCTGGCTGTACTCTTAAAGAATGGGTACAATGCTGAGCCATTCGCCCTGCTCTGAGTACCGAGGACAGGTCTGGCATACACCTGGGCTAATGCATACAAAATGATTTAGTGCGATTTCTTGCATCCATCAAACGCTAAATCAACAAACACCACTTGTCAATATGTTTAGAAGTCTGGGTGTTCGAGAATACAGTCAGGGCCCGGCTTAAATAGGGAGGCCACATCAAAAGGAGAAAAAGTGTGAGAGACAGCAGTACTGGATATGCTGCCCAGTGGTAGAGTGCTCACCTAGCATGCAGAAGGCCTGGAGTACCATTGCTAACAGGGAGCATGGTGGGGGTGGGCAGGGGCGGGGGTGTTAAAAGACATCGGGTAGTTGCCACTACCATTGTCATACTAATCCAGCCTGACATGTCAGCCTCTCACCCCTCAGCCTTGAGTCTAAGACCATAGAAATTTAACATCAACCACGTAAGTAATTTCAAGCTTTCTGGGTAGCTACGTTACACAGCAAAAAGAAACGCGAAAGTAAATTTAAAAAATCTATTCTGCGGAACCCAATATAAATAAAGTACCATTCAATATGACATTAAAAAATTAATATTTCCACGCTAAGCTTTTGGATCCTGCATGTATCTCACAATTAAAGCACACTTTACTTCGGACTTAGTTTGAAGCGTACGAGCACCGCCAAGATGACTGATCTTCACGCCTTCCTGCCTATTAGGTTCTTCAGCTGAAGCCGCCCCATCGCCTCAGAAGTGCTCCGGTGGTAGTTGCTTCTTTCACTTCACGGTGCCGTGTTTACTGATCCCGGGTCAATGCAGACTGGGACCCCAGACTCACGTGGCTCCGGAGTTCATGGCCGGTAGCCCGCCCCGGGGTCGGAGGCTGGCATCCTGCGGCCTGGCCTCAGCCAGCGCTGCACAGCCGGATCATTCCCAGCGCAGCCCGAACCCCCGCAACCCGAAGACTCCGCTCGCAGGACTGCGCAACTGCCACGCGCACTTCCCAGCGTCGCCTTTTCATGGCATCAAGCGCATCAGCCGCGACGAAGGCGGGACTTCCGGGAGCTCCGAGTCACAACTTCCGGACGGAGGCGGAAGCGCCTCTAGGGTCTACGCTCGGGAGTCCTGGGATCGCTGAGGGGCCACCGGGGCACAGTAGAGGGCCGCCGGGGTTGGACCGGCAGCGCTCGGGTGTCAGAGTTGCGGATCTGAGGGATGAGGAGGGGCCATGGCCAGCGACGGGGTCAGGAAGCAGTTCTGGAAGCGCAGCAACAGCAAGGTCCCGGGCAGGTGGGTGTGACGGAGAGGGCCGGGTCGGGGTCAGGGGTCAGAGGTCAGGTGGCTGTGCTGTCCTGACGGACAGCGGGTGGAGTAGGAGTCTGGGGAGGAGAACCTGGGCTCCAAAGGGCAGGGGGAAACTTGGGCTCCGAGGAGACTGTTGGGCGGTGTGAGGGGCTCGGGGTGGGGTGGGGGTCGGCAGTGGGGGCGTGGGGCCTGGGAGGTGACAGTGGCCACATCTAGGAGCGAGGAGGACGAGGAGCTGCCCCAAGTGTCTCCAGAGCCTGGCAGGTTCTCTTCTGCCAAACTCCTTGGCTCCCTGGGGAAGCTGGAAGGAACTGACGCGGGTCATGCCCTGGAGAGTTTGGTGGAGTCAGGAAACTGGTCGGGGAGAGGCAGCGCCTGTCCGGGAGTGTGTGATGGTTTGACCACTTGATGGGCTTTCTCGCTCGTCTCACTTGTGGGCTGGTGCTTTTGCTTTCTGCGTGGAAGCGCCTTGTGAATTTCTGTGTTCCTACCTTCTGGCTCTAGACTCCAATCTTTTGACAGCAACAGGAAGCAAGTAATACCTGGGTGCAGTCTGGAAGCTGTAGAGCTCCAAAGTCCTTCTGTGATTGGCTATAGCCTGACGCCTCTCTAGACCTTAGGTCATGAAGAGACAGTGCAGGGAAAAAACCTAAGGTCAAGTCAGCCACTGACTAGACGGTGTTTCAGACAAGCACATCTCAAGATTTCAAACATAGTTTATGCTGTTCCCAAACCAAAGTCTGAGACACTGACATGTAAGATTGTGATGGTATCCATCTCTCCAGCCCTTAAGATTTTGACATTGAAGTAACTTAAATAGAACCATTCATTAGCACAGAAAATAGGCCGTGCTCCTATGCTTCATAAGAGACCCCATTGTGTGAGTGTTAAAGTTGTAATCTTTGACATTCACTGTATTGAGCTATAAAATGTACTTTCAGAGTGGTTGGGAGTTAGCAGGAGTTATTGACTGAAGGGCCACAGAGACTTGGAAGATGGAGGAAGTCCTCTGAGGTGCCCAGACACTGACTGCATTTTTACTGTACCAGGACTGGGCTTGCTCACACAGTTAAGACCTGTTATGAAAACCAGTGCCATAGTTTTGAGATGAGTGGAAGATACTGGAATAATAGTGAGTAGGAGATCCTACTGTCATAGGGACAAACATGAAGAGCCTACTGTCCAGATAAAAAGCGCCACATGGCAGTGTGACTTTTGCCTTTACATCTTGAGGCTTTGGTTCTCCTTAAGTGTGAATGGTAACTTGTTGTTAAGAGTCAACTGAGATATAAAAGTAATGGAGTTTGCTGTGTGGAGTTACAGAAGTCAATGACCCTTTCCATCAAAGACTGTCTCGTGTGTGTGTGTGTGTGTGTGTGTGTGTGTGTGTGTGTGTGTGTGTATGTTTGTTTGTGTGCGCGAGTGCGTGTGCATGTTTTGAGATAGGGTCTCTTTATAGTGTAGGCTGGCCCTGAACTTCTGATCCTCCTGCCTCAGTCTCCTGAGGATACAAGTGGGTGTCACTACACCTGGCATGGTAGTTTGTCTTTGCATTGTGTCAAAGAGTGTCGTCCCTAATACTTGTACTTGTGGAACTGTGACTGTGACCTTGCTTGGAAGCAGGGTCTTTGTAGATATCATTGAGCTAAGAGAAGATCATACCGCAATTGGGAGGCCCCGATTCAGTCTCTGGGTCCCTTAAGAGGTGGAACTTTCGACAGAGAGAGAGACAGAAGTAAGGAAGATGACCTTGCAAAGATGGAAGCAGAGACTGGAGCGATGTATTTACAAGCCAAAGCCAGGGAGGGCTGGCAGCCATCAGGAGCTACAAGTGGACAGAAACGGCTCTCACAGACCACACATGTGCAGTCTGCTGACACCTTGCTTTCATGGCCAAGAGGGAATGCATTTCTACCTCTTTAGGCTACTATCTTTGTGGTTGTTTGCTATAGGAAACTAATACAATTCCAGTCTTTTCAGTGTGACCCCACGTTACCAAAGACAGACTTCTTTCCGCTTGACTTTCTTGCCATGTTGCGTCATATCAGGTACTTTTGAGAACAGCTCCCATGTCACAGAACTGATGGGGAATCTTGTGATTCACTAGAGGCTGCTGCTGAGGACAGGACAGGGGAGAGGCTGGGCCCGGCAGAGAGCCTGTGCAGCCTTTGTGCTGCTCTTCTGCCATGTAGCCCTCCCCTGTGACAGTGTTCCTGTTTTGGGTGGCAGTCTGGGAGTCTCCCAGAAGGAGAGTGTGCAAAGGTGTGCCCCATTCCTTCCTGACTTGTTTGGTGTCCACATTCTGGTTTTTCACCTGTCTAGTGCAGGGGTCTTGCCTGCTCTTTCAGGTGGACCTCATGCTTGTTGTCTGCCACCAGGGAAGCTCTGGGAGGAGACCACATAATCTTACCCCAGCATTCCCGACAGTGAAGGGAGCTTTGTGTGCAGATGGTGGATGGAGTTCCAGCAAGGACTTGTTGCTCCACCAATATTTGGTCTACCACAGATTTGTCATTTGCAAAACGTGGCTTTGTCCTCTAGGCAACACTCACCAAGGCTGGCTGTTTCTGTAGAAATGCATGTCACACATAGATGTTTCTTTGTGCTATCTCACACCTTTATAACCTGGCCGCTGCTCAGCTTTTTAGCCCCGTCTCCCGTTCATTCTTTTTTGGAGCTGTGCCCTTAGCAGTGCTGATGGGCTTCGGCTCTGGGGTCCTCCACATCCTGTGCTGTACCGGCTTTCCATTTTCATGTTCGTTTAGCTGACTGGAATGTTCCTCCCCTCCTTTTGGAATGTTCCTTCCCTCTTTTCACTCTTCACACTTCATCTGCAGCCTGCTTCCTTAATGCCTTGCCTGTTCCTCTGCAGCTGGGACTCAGGCACCCTTTCACGTACTGGCTTCTTCATTAGGCCACAAGCTCTGCCTGTTAGGAAGTACCTCCCCTCTCATCTTCATTGATAAGGATTGAGAAATGGTGGTTGATCCCAGCTGTCTTCCACATTAGCCTGGAGTGAGAAAAAGATTTGGCTAAGAGAGTTGCATGAGAGATGACCTTCCTGTAAGACCTTCTGTTATGTGCACTTCCTGGTCTTTGGATGTGTATTTGACCGAGTCTTTCTTAGAATTTCCCTTTCTGGATGAGCTCACATACAGAAAGACTATACCTTCCACCAGGAGGCTAAGGAGCTGAGTGGGTTTTAGCATCTCTTCCTGTGATCTGTGTGGTAGTCTCCAATGTATGCCATTCCTGGAGCCATTAGTTTCTGTATCTGTAATGGGAGGGGGCTACATTAGATCAGGTGGCCATGACAGCCAAGGGAAAATTGGCTTGACCCATGTCTCAGGGTTTCTATTGCTACGACAAAACACCATGACCAAAATGCAAGTTGGGGAGGAAAGAGTTTATGTGGTTTACACTTTATATCACTGTTTATCATCAAAGGAAGTCAGGATAGGAACTCAAACTGGCCAGGAACCTGGAGGCACAAGCTGATGCAGAGGTCAAGGAAGGGTGCTGCTTACTGGCTTGTTCCCCATGCCTTGTTCAGCCTGCTTTCTTATAGAACCCAGTATCACCAGCCCTGGGTGGCACCACCACAATGGGCTGGGCCCTGCCCCTTTAATTACTAATTAAGAAAATGCCCTACAAGCTGGACTTGGTGTCGAACTCCTTTAAACCCAGCACTCGGGAGGCAGAGGCAGGTGGAGCTCTGTGAATTCAAGGACAGCCTGGTTTACAAATTGAGTTCCAGGACTGCCAGGACTGTTACACAGATCCTGTCCTTTTTTTTTTTTTGCGGTTTCACTTTCTTTCTTTCTTTCTTTCTTTCTTTCTTTCTTTCTTTCTTTCTTTCTTTCTTTCTTTTCTTTCTTTCTTTTCTTTCTTTCTTTCTTTATTTCCTGGAGCTGAGGACTGAACCCAGGGCCTTGAGCTTGCTAGGCAAGTGCTCTACCACTGAGCTAAATCCCCAACCCCAATAAAAATATTATTTTTTTCCCGGAGCTAAGGACTGAACCCAGGGCCTTGCGCCTGCCAGGCAAGGGCTCTACCACTGAGCCAAATCCCCAGTGCCTAGATCCTGTCTTGAAAAACAAACAAACAAAATGCCCTACAGCCAAATCTTATAGAGGCGTTTTCTCAATTGAGATTCCCTTCTTTCAGATAACTTTAGCTTGTGTTAAGTGACATAAAACTGTCTAACACAGCCTAGCTCCATTCTTTCAGATTAAAGAGAGACAGAGACACACAGAGAGATATCTCTTGCACTTCCTGAGAGCGTGATAAGTTAGTTATTCATCCAGTTAATTTTCACTTAACTCATGTTACTTGCCAGCTATAAAATTGACCAAGATCTGTGCTCCGTCCATAGAGCACCACTGACTGTTGGAAGGTGGCAGCCACCATCAAAGGCCTGCAGGAAAGAAGGGTGGGCAGCTTAGAGCCAGCAGTGGAGGGAGGGTCTCATGGTGAAACAGTGGCTGGGGGCCTCTCACTGAGAAGGTGCCTTCTGAGTACAGATCTCTGCTCCTCCAACAGGGCTGGCATGGGAGGACAGGAGTAAGGGACCAAGGTGGCTGGAGCTGAGGGGGAGGACAGGGTTATGTGGTCAAAGGAAGATGTGGACTATTACTCTTTCCTTCGGAGTGGGTGTAGAGCCCTGGGAGGACTTGAGTAGCTGTGTGGCAGGGGCAGGCCTCCGTGAAACAGGGCTGCTTTGGTTGCTTTAAGGAAGAGAGACACAGACAGAGGGGAGATGGGCGTAAGCAGGGAGACCAGGTAGGAGGCTCTTGGGACACTTTGAGGTGAGGGGCAGGAGTGGTGTCTTTCAAGTGGGAAAGGCAGTAGGCAGGTGATATGAATCAGAAGGCCTGGGTCCTTGCCTCTCGTGGGCCTGTTGTTTCTGGAGCTACTGACTCAGTTGACTCCCGAAGAGCTGTTGCTCCCTGCCAACCTCACAGTTGGAATTCCTGCCACACTTAACTTTAAATGCCAAGAAAAACCCCCACACATCGGCTTTGCGAACAGAGGCAGCCTTTCAGTGTGGAGCTGATGCTTAGTGTTTTAGCACGGCTCTGCTTGACTCTGAGTCCTGCTGACAGTAGGGCATGCATGTTGCTGGGGTAGGTGAGGGATGGTATTTGGAAGTGCTCATCTATGGTGAGGTCCTTCGTTCTTGGGGTAAGGCTGGGGCAGAGGTGCAGCCTCAGTGCTGTGGCCAGGAGAGCTTTCAGCCCCTACTGTTGGGACCTTGAGGAGTGTGAGCAAATGAGACTGCTCAATAGATCTGTTTGAGTCCCAGCTGAAGTGGGAGGAGTGCTGGCATAATGGAGCCATTCAGACGTGTGTGAGCACCTTTGACATGCCAGAGACTGAATGCTGGCCAGGCAGACATGGCCCATGGAGGCCAGCAGGGTAAGGGCCAGTGCACATATGAATATGCATAGGGACTGAAGTTCTGTGACGGTCATAAAGGTCATAATTTGGGCATGTTGGGAGAATACCTGGCTCCTACAAGGGGAATGGTCACACCCCTTCTGAAGATATTCTGTCTAGTTGGGACTGGAAGTGGTGAAGGAGCCAGGCTGCCCCTCAGAGATGGAGGGTGGGGTGCAGGGGACAGCTGTGGCTGGGAAGGGATTAGAGTAGCCCAAGCACCCGAGGCTGTAAAGGTTTTAGAGGCATTTGAAGGCTGTGGAGAAGATATTTAAGGTCATTCGACAGGGCATGGTGGACAACAACACTACTGCTCAGCCTTGCAGAGTGGGCAAGAGGAAGCAGGCAGTGAGGACAAGGGCGGAGGCTGTTGGGGAGGAGTGGACAGGGTCAAGGCTCTCAAATGGAACGTGTCCATTCACTGAAGGCCTGGATGTCAGGGGTGGACATGATCACCAGCCTGTGGCCTGGGGCACAGGTCTGTGTCCCCATCCTTAGAAACTGTAAATAAGCCATGTTACATGACAGAGGGGAGTCAGCATGTCAATCAGATGGCCTTAACTGGGGGTTAGTTCTGGCCTATGTGGTGGGCCCATGTAACCACGTGTGCTGTGGGATGTTCTGTATGGCAAATGTGTTGCTGATTGGTCAATAAATAAAACACTGATTGGCCATTGGCTAGGCAGGAAGTATAGGCGGGACAAGGAGGAGAATAAAGCTGGGAAGTGGAAGGCTGAGTCAGAGAGACACTGCCAGCCGCCACGATGACAAACAGCATGTGAAGATGCCAGTAAGCCACGAGTCACGTGGCAAGGTATAGATTAATGGAAATGGATTAATTTAAGCTGTAAGAACAGTTAGCAAGAAGCCTGCCAGGGCCATACAGTTTGTAACCAATATAAGTCTCTGTGTTTACTTGGTTGGGTCTGACGGCTGTGGGACTGACAGGTGATAGAGATTTGTCCTGACTGTGGGCCAGGCAGGAAAACTCTAGCTACACACGTGAACTCTTAAAAATGGTTGGAGAGAATCAGCATGAGTGGAACTTGGTCCACAGCTGTTGGCTTTGCACAGGGAAGATAGGACCAGTTGCCAAGGAATGGGGTGTGGCCTTGAGAAGCCTGGAGCAGTGTTCTGCTGAGAATGGGATTGTTGGTCCTCTAACTGCAAGACTTTGAATTCTGCCCATAGCTAGAATGAGCAGGAAATGATTCTCCCCTTGAGCTTCCTGCATAGAATGCTGCTGGCCCACATGTGACACCCAGGACCACATTCTAACTTCTAGTCTCTGTATGGAGTGTGCTGAGGATATCTGGTAGGGAGGAACTGCAGGTGGCCCCCAGCACCTCCCTCAGCAGAGTTCTGCTCCTGACTGTGGACTGGATTATTCTGGTTAGCCTTCAAAGGTGCTGGGTAGCCAGCTGCTGCAAAGTACTTTCATTCCCAGGTGCTGGAAGTGAGCAGGGACTCCCCTGTCATGTGTCCTGCTAGTCCGGCCCTGGCATTAAACAGGCCCTGCTTCTCTTGTCCTTGTTGCCCTGTGTTCTTAGAGACCTGTCTCCTGACTTGTGGCTTTGAAATGCTATTTACCTGGTTGGTATCCACATTCCTGCTTCTCAGCATCTTAGAAGCCTTGGAGTTTGCATCCCCATGAGGAAGCCATGGAGCCCATGGGGACTGTATTTAGGGGAGCAGGTTTCTCTTGAAGTCCCTGTTGATATGTGGAGGGTTCCCCATGTGACTGGGGGCTGTGGAGGCACTAGCAAGTAGTTCTACTGTGTATGTAATTCTTTTTTCAACCCCTCAGTGAGAACTTCATGTTGCCATGTCAAATGTCTCATTTCATCAGCAACATTTTGAAAATAAATGTGAGTCATATTTTCCCTTGCATATTTAATATAGCAAATTGATACTAGAATTAATTTTAAATGAAGACAAAAATAAGAAAAAAAATCCCTTGTGCTAGGGTGTTGCTCACAGGTAGAACATTTACCTGGGTTGGCATATGTGAGGCCCTGGCACCTCTCTCCACCAGTCGCAGCAACAAAAGCCTGGTAATGTTTTGCTCTGGTGTTATTTTTTTATGTGGTTTATAGACCATGAGGGCAGCAAGTGGACTCTCAGCTCCCTGCTGTGTCCAGAAAAAGAGAGGAGTGTGGCGAAGTGAGGACAGAGAGACTTGCTCTTCTCTCTTCCCCAGATCTCCATGCTCCAGCAGGAGGAGGGCCATGGTAAAATGCCATGA
Organism: Peromyscus californicus insignis; assembly: GCF_007827085.1. Lineage (NCBI taxonomy): Eukaryota > Metazoa > Chordata > Mammalia > Rodentia > Cricetidae > Peromyscus > Peromyscus californicus. The sequence goes on from NW_026294503.1 coordinate 51,023,670, forward strand.
TCCTGGGCCAGAGAATGACCTTCCTCTTCCTGTGGCTAGTGCTCCCGTCCGCTGGTGATCCCTCACTTCTCAGTACGTGCCATGTGCAGCCCTGCAGGCCCTTCTGTGACAGGGCGTCCAGCATCAGGGACCAAGATTTCTGCCAGCAAGGGGCCTACAAGGACTACACACAAAAGTGGGATGTGGGGAAAGTCTCTTGGCCTCAGGAGCAGCAGTGGTTGATCATGTCCTTGTAGTGTGGAATCTAGGGATAGATCCCTAAAACTCATTCTTAGAGCAGGGTGTCCATGCTGTGTCTGTACTGTGACCAGAGCTGGTGGCCAGGCTGTGGGAGTGTTTACTGAGTGCCAGTCCTCATAGCAGTTGGTGGGGGAGGGGACTATGGTTTTCCCCTTTACAGATGAAGCAGGCTAAATAAAGCCATGTAACTTGCTCAGAGCTGTTTGGCTTGTAAGCAGAGTCTGGAGGAGTCTCTGTCTACTCTGTGCCCCAGCTGTCACAGCACACGGCTTCTCATCCCCACCTAATCCTCTAGCTGTGCATCTCTAAGAAAGCTGACTCACCCCAGCCCACTGGAACTGGTCCTTCCAGGGGTAGCTGGGACTCCCACCAGTTTCTCAGAGCTTTAGGGTGTGCTGGGCTCCTCAGAGCCCAGAGAACACAGCCCCTTGAGCTGCCCGGTTGCATTTGACTGTGTCTCTAGGGTTGCTGGATTAGACAAGCAGCTTCTTCCAGGCTCATCCTGGTGTTCATATTGCAGACGACAGGCAGAGATGTCACAGGATCCAAGAGAGTGGGACCACTGTTCTTCTCTTTCCTGTGGCTCGTGCTAGGGACTTCTGTTGTGAGTATCCCAGCCTTTCTGTTCTCCCTTTCTGACATGCTGTTTCCTCTTTTCTTGGGATAGTGTGGAAGTCCAGCCTCCCCCCTTCCCTCCCAGCACTGAATGTCACAACAGGGCACAGCTGTGGATTCTCTCATGCACTGAGCATCAGGGCTGAGGATGATGTGACTGGAGAGACAGTGAGGGCTGAGCCTGGCCTTACAGCGAGTCCCTCACACATGCTGTTTACTCTCCCTGCATGGGTTGCAGTGAGGAAACGGAACCCTGGCCCAGGGTTGTTGGTCCTCTGTGAGCTGGCTGGACCCTTATGGGTATGCACATTCAACGTAGAGCCCTTCTCTACCTCATGTGAAGCATTGGTTCCGTCCCCTAGCACCTCCTGGATGTACCTGCCCATTCTAGGATTCACCCTCTGAGAATGCATCTCAGCCAGTCACAGGATTGCCCATCATGCCCTGATCTGCTGTCTTTCTCTACATTCACACTGCCTGCTGTGTACTAGCCAGCCCTCAGTGACAGAGGTCCAGAAGCTGCTGTCTGCTTGCTATCTTATATATGTTGCTGTGCGGGTGTGAAAAAGCATCTTTTTTTGAACATTTCTACTCCAAGGCCAGATGGATGATGTTGATCCCTGTCATTTGGAAAGAGATGAGCTCTCACAGGGTGTTGAGGGATGCTGGCTGTGGACATATTATGTGCAAGTAGAGAGGCAAGAGACCAGATACTGGAGAAGGGCAAGTCCGTTGGTGGATCTTAGTATGAGGGACAGCCCCCTTTACCAGTCAGGGGAACGGTCTTCGTGTTAGAACCTGTGATCTTGTGACTGAATTCTTCTTTGACTCTTATTTGTGCTATGTCCTAATGGATTGTCCACCCTGTGAAAGCAACCCAACAACAGGGATGTCACTTGTTTCTTGCCCCCTTTGATGTTGTTAGCATTGGGTGTTGCTAATATGTGTTATTTGATGAATGATTTCAGTGAGCTGGTCCAGGCAGAGCAGAAATTATTTATGGTGCCCCTCAAGTGAAGGCCATGCTAGGGAGCTTGACGTTTTTCTTTCCTGACTGGTAAAGACTGCTTTGGCCAAAGCCCTAAGGTGGCATGCACCTCAGGGCCTTTCTTTTTTGGCCATTTCCTCAGTGTCTCCAGCCTGCCCTGTGCCACTCCAACTCCCTAGATTCTTGGGAATCAGCTACCTCTGATTCTTGGGCTATATTATCACTTGCTACCCATCCTTGCCCTCTCATTTCTCCTTCTCCAGCTGACTTTTGTTTTTGTTTTTCTCAAGGCAGGGTTTCTCTGTGTAGTCCTTGGTGTCCTGGAACTTGCCCTGTAAACCAGGCTGGCCTCTAACTCAGAGATCCACCTGCTTCTCTCTGCTTCCTGAGTGCTGAGATCAAAGGTGTGTGCCACCACTGCCTGGCTTTCTTTCTTTCTTTCTTTCTTTCTTTCTTTCTTTCTTTCTTTCTTTCTTTCTTTCTTTCTTTCTTTCTTTCTTTCTCTATCTATCTACCTACCTATCTCTCCATCCCTCCATCCCTCCATCCCCCTATCCCTCCACCCCCCCCCTCCCCATCCATCCATCTCTTTATCTGTATAACAGCTTTGGCTGTCCTGGAACTCTCTTTTAGACCAGGCTGGCCTCGAATTTACAGAGATCCACTTGCCTCTGCTTCCTGAATGCTGGGATTAAAGGTGTGCACCACCATCACCTGGTTCTTTTTCTTTATTGGGCTGACATTTGAATGGAGTTCCCTTGTGCTGAAAAAGATAAATTTTATCCAGCCTGCTAGGGGCCGTGAGGCATCTGCTCCAGGGCACTGTTCCTTGGCATCTCCCTGCTGCCCTTCCCTGGCTCACCCTGTGACCTACTGCCCTCTGTCTAGTTTGCCCTGCTTCCATCTGAGTGAGAGCTGTGCTGTGTAGCAGGCCTGCGACCTGGGGCCTCAGTGACGTACTTCACTCGCTCTTGGGTGCTCAGGGGAGCCCTTTTGCCTGCTTTGTTCTCGGATCATCACGCTGTATGCAGGGTGGACAACAGAGCATGACTAATGGACCTTCAGGGCATTCTGGTAACCAAGGAGTCCTTTTTAAGTTTTCTTTTTCCACTTTGCGGGGATGGATATAAAGTTTCTGTTCTTTGCATGTGAAGCACTCTGAGTGATTTTTTTTTTTTTTTTTTTGGGGCCTGTGGTAACATCGTCATGACTCATTCCTCCTTCCTTCTTTATAGTGATATCATTTGCATACCATACAATTCACCCATTTAAAATGTCCACAATGTAAACAAATGTGTGTGTGTGTGTGTGTGTGTGTGTGTGTGTGTGTGTGTGTGTGTGCGCGCGCGCGCGCGCGCGCGCAGGTAGTTATACCACAACACACCTGTGATGTATAGAGGACAAAGTTTGGGAATCTGATCTCCTTCCACCTTGTAGGTTCTAGGATTCAAACTCAGGTCTACACTCTTACTCAAGGAACCATCTTGCCAGCCCACACATTCAGGATCCTAGAAAGCATATTCAGAATTATGTAGTTATGACCACAATTAATTTTAGAATACTTTCTTTGCCAGAAAGCAAAGCCATATCTCATTATGCCTTACTTTGCACCCCTTTCCCTGGAAACCAGTAATCCACTCTGTCTCTGTGGTGAATCTCTAAATATTTCATGTACTATAATCATACAGCACGTCTTGACTGCTTTTTGTTTGTTTGAGACAGGGCCTCACTGTGTATCCCAGACTGGGTTTGACCTGCCACTCTCCTGTCTCAGCCTCTTGAGTCCTGCTTGACCTCCTTTTTGCTTTGCATATTTTTAAGGCTTGTCTATGCTATAGCATGAGACAGTTGAGGTGTTCTTCATTTTACAGTGGGGTTACATCCTGGTGCCCTGCTGTAAGCTGAAAGTGCACACAGCACTGTAGCCTTCCAGACCTCCTAGCCTAGAGGTGTAGTGCACTGTGCAGCATTAGGATTTCTGGTCTTGCTGCAGGGCTGGCTGGGAACTGTGGCTCAGTGCTGCTGCTCACTATTGAGAAAGGTGTTGGATCTCACACATATTGTGAGACTGGGAAAGATCACAGTTAAAATGTTGTATTGGAAAGTGAAGTTTGGAAATTGTGTTGAGCCTTTGTAAGTTGGGGACCACTTGTAGCACAGGATGACCTTGAACTAAGATCCCCTACTGTTGTTGTTTTTGCTCTTTGCTCCTGCCACTCAGCTCCCAAATAAATCACACACAAAGGCTTATTCTTAATTATAAATACCTGACCTTAACTTGGTTTGTTGCTTGCCAGCTTTCTTTAACTTAAATTATCCCATCTACCTTTTGCCTCTGGGCTTTCCCTGTTCTTTTACTTATGTAAATCTTACTCTTACTCCATTGCTGATTGTGTAACTAGGTGGCAGGCCCCTGAAGTCCTCCTCCTTCTCTAGCTGCTAGATCTCTGCTCCTAGATTTCTCCCTCTATATATTCTCTCTGCCTGCCAGCCCCACCTATCCTTTCTCTTGCTTTGCTATTGGTTAGTTCTTTATTAGACCATCAGGTGTTTTAGACAGGCACAGTAACACAGCTTCACAAAGTTAAACAAATGCAACATACACAAAAGTAACACAACTTAAAATAATGTTCTACAACACCCTACCTTAGCTCCCTAAGAGCTGGGATTCTAGGGATGTAGCACATACCCGGTTCATTTGTTTTATGACTTGATATTCCCTTATGTGGACAAGCCACTGTCGTCCGCTGTTCACCATGTGATAGACTTTGGGCCCTTTCTACTTGTTGGCTGCTTGTCATGCTGGACTTTCTTTTCTCCAGCTCTGTATGACCTGCATACCTGAGAACTCTGCTTTGACCCTTCTGGCTCAGTGAGGCAGTTCCCTAAGAGAGTCTGTCTCTTGTGTCTCTGGAGCTTTTTTCATTAAAAGACTGGTTAGATATAGAAAAGAACTCTGCAGGCTGCTACAGCACTTAGGGCATATGAGTGTCTTCTCCAGCCCAAGAAGAAGCATCACATATAGCGGCGGTTGCTGAGTTTTCTCCTTGCATCCAGTTCCTTCTGCTTGCTTCTAGATAGCCACTGTTCTGAGCTACACTTTCATTCTCACACATGCTGTACTGGCTGGTTTTATGTCACCTTGACACAAGCCAGAGGCATTTTGAAAGAGGGAACCTCAATTGAGAAAATTTCCCCAGCGGATTGACCTGTGGGCAAGCCTGTGGTGCATTTTCTTGAGTGATGATTGATGGAGGCCCAGCTTACTGTGGGCGGTGCCATCCCTGGACTGGAGAGCCTTGGGTGAAATAAGAAAGAAGGCTAAGCAAGCCATGAGGAACAAGTCAGTAAGCAGTGCTCCGCCATGGCCTTTGCATCAGTTCCTGTCTCCAGGTTCTTGCCTTCACTGCCCTCAGTGATGGACTGTTATCTGGAAGCAAAAGATGAAATAAACCCTTTCCTCCCCAAGTTACTTTTGGTTATGGTGTTTATCACAGCAATAGAAAACAGCTAAGACACATGCGGTAGGAATTTTTGCATTCATGTACACATGGGAAAATGACAGTGTTTTACATGAACACTTACTAGTTACATGTGTTATACATTAACTATACATGGATATATTATCTCATTGTGGTTAGTTCTCATTGTTGTTAGTGCATCTTTCTGTTGTGGCTGGTACCTATTATGTGTATAGATGTACATACTTTGTCTTCTTTGCATTCATTCCTTAGTTGATAATGAGCATCCAGGAGACAGAGCCTGGAGCCTTCTGCATGCTGGGCAGGTGCTGTATCACTTACATAGCATCTTGGTTGTGAGTGTGCTGGGGGTGGTCTCAGCGGTGGAGTGCTCGCACGGCACACAGGGAACCCTAGCTCTTATACCAGCCCTGCTAAGATTTCTTTGCTTTTTCTTTTTAGTATCACAGACTTTGCCTAGCTTCTTTCCTTATGTATTTGCACAGAGTTTTCTGTGGCTCTGTGTCAGGATATGGCATTATATCATGTGTCCTTTTCACAAAAAATCCCTAGTGTCCTGGGTTACTGCAGAGTTTTAAAAGATGTATAATTTACTTGAAAGCAGATTTATGTATTTTTTGGGGGAGGGGTGAATGATCAGGGATCATCCTGCACACATACCTCTGCAGCACACTCCCAGCCATGAATGTTCTTTACAGAAAGGTTTCCTTATCTGAGGTAAGTATGCATGTCACATGCCACTGCTTTTCAGTAGCTTTGGTGAAGTCTTTCTTTTTTAGCAATGCTAGACCAAATAAATGCAATTTTAATAAGATAAAAACGAGGCTCCTTTAAGTCTGAGCTTGAACTTTGTTGGAACATTTTCTACTCAATAAACACAAGTGGTTTGCCTATGAAGAATTAATGAGTTTCCTGCTCTGCTGGGAGGGAAAGGCCTGAAGTCTTTGATAATGCTGCAGAGACTTTTATGAAAATGACATGCAAATAGTGCCCTGCAGGCCAGGCTGCCTACTGTTTTGAATATGAATATATTAGGGAATAAGAAGAAGCATGGGAGTGTTGGAGTCAAGATAGATTGGCAGTAGTGACAGGTGCTCCATGTGGGTCATGTTCTGTGTACACAGTGCTACCACCGTGGCTGTCCTGGCCACAGCATGTGCTTTGTTTCTGTTTGGATGCCAGGCTTTGCACTGGCAAGCACACCCTGCCACTGATCCACACCCACACCCTGTGCAAATTCTCATTTCGACTCCCAGGATGGGTAACCAAAGCCCAGAGAGTTGACTTGCTTCAAGCTTTACCAGCCAGTAAGTGTTGGTGCTGGAACTGGAACCGGGAACTTTTTGTCTCTTCATCCTGAGAACTCTGTACCAGTGTTAGGACACCTCTGTAAGGTTTGGTGAAAGGATCAGGTTGTGCATGATCTCAGGAGCTATATACCTTTTCTCTCCCGTGACATACAGTGCACATCTGATTCTCCAGGGTTCTGTAGTCAGGGAGTGCACAGGGCTGTGGGAGCTTGATTCTTGTCCTAGGGTGTTCTAGGAGTTACTATAGTATTCAAAGGTTGGGGCTGAAATAAGGCTCTTCACTTTTTTGTCTTACTGTGATCAGTGGATGCTACAGGCTGCCAGTTGTGACGGGTCAGCTGAGATGGGTATTCATGGGACTTCTTGTGACTAGTTTGGGTCTCTTTGTAGAGTATTGTCTGGGGTTGAAGAGAGAAAATCTAGTCAGGTGGAAGCTGTGGTGTATTAGTCAAGGTTCAGCAAGAAGTATTAGTTCTCCCCTTTATATCTCATGTGACTGCACTCACCCCTTTCATATCCCATGTGACTGCTGTAGACGAATTTCTAAGCGGTCTTATTAAATAAAAAACATGGCGCCAAATATAGGGGTGAAAGCCTTAGAGATCAGGGAAATAGTGAGAGCCATCAACCAGCCTTACCTCACCAGCTCTGCAGCTCCCAAAAGTGAGCTACTTCCTGTCTACCCGCATCTTTATTGCCTTGTTCTTAGTCCAGCTACCTCACTTCCTTGTCACTGCCTGTCTGTACAGACCTCCAGGTCTCTATGGTTGGTACTGGGATTAAAGGCATGTGTCATCACGCTTGGCTCTATTCCCTAGTATGGCCTTGAATATACCCTGTCTGCCAAGTGATGGATTAAGGGTGTGTGCTACCACTGCCTGACTTTTGTGTTAATGACTTGCTGTTTTCTCTGATCTGCAGGCAAACTTTACTTATTAACATACAAATAAAATATCACCACATTTCTGCACAAATAAAATATATTTTACTATGTTAAAGTTAAAACCTCCCTTTTTAATTAAACAGAAAAGGGGAAATGCTGTGGGATAATGCCCTTGTACACTGGTTTAATAAAATGCTGATTGGCCAGTAGCCAGGCAGGAAGTATAGGCAGAGCGAGCAGACAAGGAGAATTCTGGAAAGAGGAAGGCTGAGTCAGGAGACACCAGCCCGCAGTCCAGGGAACAGCATGTAATGGCACACAGGTAAAGCCATAGAAAATGTGGCGACATACAGATTAACAGAAATGGGCTGAGTTTAAGTGTAAGAGCTAGTCAATACTAGGCCTGAACTAATGGCCAAGCAGTTATAATTAATATAAGCCTCAGCATGCTTACTTGGGGGATTCCAGTGGGAGAGATTTGTCCTGACTGCCGGCCAGCCAGGACACAGGAAAACTTCTGACTATAGATTGCATTCACCCCTTTCATATCCCGTGTGACTGCATTCACCCATTTCATATCCCGTGTGACTGCACTCACCCCTTTCATATCCCGTGTGACTGCACTCACCTCTTTCATATCTCATGTAACTGCATTCATGCATTTCATATCCCATGTGACTGCACTCACCCCTTTCATATCTCATGTAACTGCATTCATGCATTTCATATCCCATGTGACTGCACTCACCCCTTTCATATCTCATGTGACTGCATTCATGCATTTCATATCCAATGTGACTGCACTCACCCCTTTCATATCCCATGTGACTGCATTCACCCCTTTCATGTCTCATGTGACTGCACTCACCCATTTCAAATCCATGTAATTGTACTTACCCACTTAAAGTGCAAGTCTTCCTCCATTGCTCTCCACTTTCCATTGAGGCAAGGTCTGTCAGTCAACCACAACTGAATGGTGTGGTACCACTGGTCCTGATAGCCAGCTTACTCCAGGTTCCCTCTGTCTCTACCTCCTGAGGTTGGAGTTACTGATTAACTGCCATGCTGACTTACCCATCTGCTATTTACATGGGTCCTGGGGGTCCAAACTCCTGTCCTTTTGCTTGCTTGCATGGCAAGTGCTTTAACCACTGAGCCATCTCCTCAGCTCCATCTGTCAGGAATTTTCTGCCTGCCCCTCTGTCATGTGTGACCCTTTCAAGGGAAAACCATGCTGTGTTCCCATAGGAATGATCACAGGGTGTTGTAACACCAGGCTGCTGCTCGCTTTCATTGGCACACTGTGAGGACTTTAACACTTTGGGCTGGATGATATTGTACCTATTTTTGCCTCTCTTCTGTCTGATCATATAGGTGCTGTCGAAAAAGTGTTTGTTAAATTCCATTAAAATTTTTAGGTTACAAAAGCAAACACTAGATATAATTAAGATATTGTGCTATAAGCATACAAATAAACTAAAAACAGAACACTGCCATATTTTAGCTTGTCTTAAAGGTGTCCTTAAGCCAGTGAGGAGAGATTATGCAAACAGTGGTGTTGGGCCAATTGCCCCCCCCCCCCCCCCCCCCCCCCCCCCCCCCCCCCCCGCTCCTCCCGAGACAGGGTTTTGGGGCCTGTCCTGGAACTCACTCTGTAGACCAGGCTGGGCTCGAACTCACAGAAACTCACCTGCCTCTGCCTCTGCTGGGATTAAAGGCGTGCGCCACCACTGCCTGGCAGCCAACTACCTTTTTAAAAGTTCCCTGCCAACTGTGTAATGACAAAGTGACAGCTGTACTGGAAGGGGAAATACACTCGCAGGTCCTGTACATGGACATCTTCGGTAGACTGCTATTTCACTGGCCATACTGCATGAATAACAGAGAAGGAATTCTCACTTTGCAAATCAGTAAGAGGGGAACTCTTGTTAGCAGATGGACACAGGATATGAATAGTTTACAAAAAGAAGAGGTACAGTGAACAACAGCTGAGGCATGGAGCCAGCATGGAGATCGCTTTCCTTCTGTCCAGTTAGTGGGGTCTAGCCATCTGCCAGGCCTTGCTGGGGAAAGGGAACTACTTGACTGTCCTTTGGCAGCATGGCCAAACCTCTTTAAGCGCGTGCCTTATGCCCAGGGCATTCCTACTGCTGAATTTGTCCTCAGGAGGTTATCAAGTGGTGTGTAGGCATTCCTCTCCAGAGGTGTTATTGCTGTCCTTGTAACCACAAACAATTTTAAATCAGCTCTGTGTTTCACAGTCAACCTTGGGTAAACTCATTATGTTGTAGCCATATGGCAGCACAGTGTGAAATTAGAAGTGATACTGTCCAGGGAGGTGGCACAGGCCAGAGATGAGGTAGCCGGCACTCATTCTATTCCTGTGGTGGTTAAAACGTTTAATGTTGAAATAATTAAGATTTAAGGAATTGCAGAGGTATGTGTAGGAAGTCCGAACACCCTCAACCTCCTAGTAGGCTTTTACATTTACCTGTGTGTCTTCTAGTCTCTCTGCACATCGAGTCACACATCTGCAGGTAAGTACACGATTTAAGTAAACTGAAAAAGAGGGAGGTAATAGTAGGGGAACTATTTCACGGCCCATTTCAGAGTCAGGAAGGTAGGATTTATTATTTTTTTTTCAAGACCAGGTTTTTCTGTTTAGTTTTTGTGCTGTCCTGGAACTCACTTTGTAGCCCAGGCTGGCCTCGAAATCAGAGATCCCCCTGCCTTTGCCTCCCGAGTGCTGGGATTAAAGGTGTGTGCTACCACTACCCGGCCAGGATTTAATTTTTAAAAAAGATTCATTTTTATTATTATTTTCAATAATCTTATTACATTTTATTTTTATTATTTTCAATAATCTTATTACATTTTATTTTTTATGTGTGTGTATGTGCCACAGCATTCAGGTAGAAGTCAGAGGACAACTTGTAGGAATTTTCCTTCCACTATGTGGGTCCTGGGGATTGGACTCACTTTGCCTTGATTAGGGGCAAACAGTTTATCCACTGAGGTGTTTTAGTGATCCTAATTGTTTTTTTTTTTTTACTTTTAATTATGTTCATGTGTGTGACTGTGTAGGGATGTGTGCAGGTGCCCATGGAGGCCAGAAAAAGGCATCTGGTTCTTTGGGGATGGAGATATAGGTAGCTTTAAACTGCCTCATGTGGGTGCTTGGCATTGAACTTGTGTCCTCTGCAAGAGTTGTATGTCCTCTTTAACTGATGATCCATCTCTCCAACCCCAGGATTTAATTAAACAATGTTTTATAAGCTTTTTCTTGTAGTAGATGGGAATCAGCACAGAGACGAAAATCAGCACTGGACGATGTGCAGAGAGTGAGAGACTTGGAGCGCTCAGCCCTGAATGGGATGGCTTTACCAAACCCCTCCCCTCAAAGCTCGGGATCTGTGCAGAAGAGGAGGCAGAAGGATGATAAGAGCTAGAGGTAGTGGATGCCTCCAAGGAAGCAGCATCTTCCAGACACAACTGGACTAATACACATGAACTCACAGACACTGAAAGCAGGCCCAAGACTTGCACAGTTCAAACCAGACAAAATTCTAGCACTGAAATAGGCAGTGGACTTCGCCAAGAAACTCTTTGCAACTGGTATCTGCCAGGAAAGGGACAGTCTGTTTTCTCCAATGGAGGCTGACTGGGCATGTCAACCACACTCAGGGCAGGACCCATGCGCAAGAGCAGTTGACCAAGACAAAATGAACTCCATTTGTTTTGTGCACTTTTTGTTTTGGTTTAGTATTTTTGTCTTATTGTTTTGTTGTTGTTGTTTTGATTTTCTTTTCTTTTGTGAGGGTGGTGGGAAAGAACTGGGGGAGGGGAAGAATATGATCAAAGTATATTGTATGAAAAAAATTAAAAAATAAAAACATCTTTTAACTTAAAAAAATACTACATTTATGTGTGTGTGTGTGTGTGTGTGTGTGTGTGTGTGTGCGCGCGCGCGCGTGCGCAGGCTCCTGTATATGCGTGTGTTACAGTGCTTGGAAGGAGATCAGAGAACAACTTTGGGAATCAGTTCTCTTCTTTCACCATGTGCATGATTGAACTCAGGGATTGAACCTAGGTTGTCAGGCTTGGCAGAAGCCCCGTTACCAGCTGAGCCATCTGTGGTCCCAGGATTTCATTAAAACACAAAACAAAACATGCATGTGTTTACCTAGATTGGTCTTCATGTTTCTCTGTGCACACTTCTCTCTCCATCAGGGTCTTGTGTCAGAACCTCAGAGTGTCATGTCTGCCTTGGGACTGTACCAGTCAGGCTATCTGATGGCAGTGGCTCTGATGAATAGGGATTTGTTTGTTCCTTACTCGGAAGTGAAAGGACATGGTTAGCTTAGACCCCTAGCTCGGGGCAGTCATCACAGACCCACTCTTCATCTCCTGCTGTACCAGTCTTCAGAGGTGGCTTCATTCTCGTGACTTCTCATGCCGAGAAGAGACAGAGATGTCCAGGCCTCACCTCACCTCTGTTCTGGGACATGCCTGAATGGGAGAAGCTGAGGTGCTTTCTGAGCCTGTCTGGTTTTGTTGGAAAAGTTACAGCCTTCATTTCTTTCTAAATCGATTAAATCTTTACAAAATTTGTGTTTATATTTGGGTAATCAGACAGAGCAGCACCTGGGGGAAATTCCCAGTGAAGTTACCTTGTGAGGTCAAGTTGTGCTTGTAAGACACATTTGTGAGCAGTGGCTCATGGATTCTACTGTTCCCAGTGGTCAGAGAGGGCTCCTGAGGCTTCCCTGAAGGGAGGCTCCTGGAGAGCCATGCTTCCTGCTCTCAGAAAGGGCCTCAATGTCCAGCCTGTTTGTGGGGGTGTGGGCCTATGTGGCGCCATTCATCATTGGGCTGGCCCTTAGCCCTGGGTGGCTAGACATTTAGCTGCTGATAGAATGTGGCTTCTCCTGGGCATGTGGCCTAGGGGCTGGCGCCTTTCTTGATTCAGTGTGGGGCTCTCAGTAGAACTGGAAAAAACAAGCTAATTTTTTCTTTCCTTGTTTTCTTAGCATTCAGCATGTGTATGGAGCCCAGCACCCACCTTTTGATCCGCTGTTACACGGCACGTAAGTGGCAGTCAGTGTCCCGCTTCTGCCGGCTCATTGAGTTTCTGAGGGAGGGAAAACGTTCTCTCAGTCAGCAGATGGCTCAGTCACTTGCTTTGTGCGACATTGCTGTCTGTGCATAGTTTACCCTGTAGCCGGGCAATGGGATGCAGGGGCTTCGGGTCATAGTATCTTGCAGAGGGCAGAGAGCTGGCACTTTTGGATTGAGGGCAGTGTGGCTCCAGACTGCCCTTCCAGCTTGTGTGAAGTGGTCCTCTGTGCTGCACTCTCTCTGTCCTGGTCTTGGTTCCTCCCACTTTTGGGTTTAGGGCAGTGCTGGTGTGGCCTGCAGGGCTGCACCTGTCTGTCAAACTTCCTCACTCATACTGAGGCTGATGGTCTACATGGTGATGCTTGGAGGGATGCCCTTTAAACCATCTCTCTGTGTGTATACAAAGGCCCTGTTCTCTGCAGGGTCCTCTTGCCCCGGACCCCTCTGCTGCTGCTCCTGAGCTTGCTGAGATGGAGGGAATGTGAGAATGTGCTCTGTAGCCTTGGCACCATTGCTCTGTAGTTCTGTGCTGCTTAGTGGCTCTCTCCTGAAATGCCCCCTCCCCATCATGCAGCCTGCTCAGTGCCGAGTCCTATTTTGATGCCTGTACCTTGTGCTTTTCTTGGCACCCTCATCTAGATGAAGTGTCCTCTCACTGGGGATTCTCTTTTGGCTGAGTGTGCACAGTAAAGATGCCTTTGCTTTGTAGCTTGCTCAAGTCCACGCCCAAGGTGCCCACCACCCCAGTGAAGGCCAAGAGAGTCAGCACCTTCCAGGAGTTTGAGAGTAATACCAGTGACGCTTGGGATGCGGGCGAAGATGATGATGAACTCCTGGCCATGGCGACAGAGAGCCTGAACTCTGAGGTGGTCATGGAGACAGCTCACCGTGTCCTGCGCAACCACAGCCAGAGGCAGAGCCAGCCCTCACAGAAGGAGATGCCAGAGCCAGAGCCTCAGCCCCTAGCAGAGCCTCCTGTAGCTCCGAGTGGTGACCTCCGCCTGGTGAAGTCTGTCAGTGAGAGCCACACTCCTTGTCCTTCAGGTAGAGATGAAGGGACAGTAGAGCCAAAGAAAGACTGGACTGGAATAAGGAAGGCTGTGTGTCTGTTCGCAGCAGGACTCTGGGCCATGAGAGCCTGTAGGGTCATCTTTCATGTGGCTGTGGCACTCCCAGGACCAGCAAACAGCCTCATTGCCCATGCGGTCTGGATGTGCTTTTCTTTGTCTGTGGAGCCGAGGGCGTCTTTCCTACAGATGGAATGTTAAGGCTTGTGGCTTGTGTACAGGCTCAAGAGAGGGCCATGGGGGAGCACAGGAGATGGGAGATCCTGGGCTCCTTCAGAAAGGAGCCAGGAGCGCCCAAGCATGCCTCTCTTGGGTAAGGGCGCTTTCCTCTTATTTACAGAGGAGAGAGCAGATCGGTAGCCTAAGGCCCCCTGCTAGGTCCAGAAAGGGGCTTTGTACCTAGCCTGGTTTTCAGAACTGCCTTCTGGGAGTTGATGTGCTAAAATGTTAGTTTCTTCAGGTGACAAGCTGCCTTTATTTCATTTGTAATGAATTTAGAATTACCGAGTTTACCCAGGAACTGCAGTGGCTTTGCAGTTCTCTGAGATTTCTGCTGGGGATTGCTCCCTCTCACCTCCTGTCTGCTCAGTCTGGGCAGGGTGCCCTCTAGTGGTGGCCTCCAAGGGTTGGCAGGGACCCTGGATTCTTTTGCTCACTGCTGTGCTTGGGAGCGACAACTTCTCAAGCCCCCACGGCTGGCTAGAGCATCTAGGGCCCTGCTGTTGCTCGTGATGGCCCTCAGCTCATCAGATGTAGGAGCTGAGAGTGGGCAGGACTACATGGTGTCTGGATGGAGGTCCTGGCCAGAAGCAAACGCAGAGCAGGTAGATGATGATGGAGCTGTGGTGTGTCACATTGTGGCAGCCTCTCTGGCAAAAGTAAAGTGACTAGTTCTCAGAAAGTCATGTTACTGGAGAAGTGGCTCTGATCTCATTGCTGTGTCCTCCACAAATGTTGGCTTGAGCATCCTGTGTTTGCTTTCTGGGAGAGATTTTTTTGAGCACTTAATAGTAATAGCATGTTGTGAGTGTTCACTGTGTGGCTAGTACCATAGCCAGCCCCTTTATGATAAATTCTTTAAACTCCTCAGGCTTCTAGGAGGGAGTTGTGTTGTTCTTCTTCTACAGCTGAGGCACCAAGAAGGCCCTGAGCTTCTTATGAGGTGGGCCTGGGGGATTAAACCCAGGATCTGTGACTTCAGAGTCCCTGCTGTTAGTGCTGGCTACTGCAGAGACCAGGGATTCTCATCCAGAGAGTCTGTTGCCAGGGAACATGTGGCGGTATTTTGGACAGTGTGTGTTAGAGCTGGAGCAGGGTGTGTCACTGAACGTGGTAGTTATGGTTGGGATGCAGCTCAAATTTCTACAATGCCCTGGTAGAGACTGAACATCCCCCACACTCCCGTTGGTGAGGCCAGGGAATCCTGTGCTGAAGTTGGTTACATTGGTTCTTGGAGCTGTAGGATGTGTGGAGAAGATGTGATCCTCTTTCTCTGCCCAGGGCTTAGCCCCTGTTACCTGTGGGCTGTTGATATTTCCTCATATGAGGAAGGAATGTAAAGGCCACTAGATCCTCACCCCAGATTCTAGCCACTTCCTCCTATTCCTCCCAGATAGCTGTGGGTGATTCTGCCTCCATGACATGTTTTCTTATGGCCTCTGCCTTAGGCAATGTTCTTTTGCCATGAAGAGATGCCATGATCACAGCAACTCTTTTTTTCTTTTGGTTTTTTGAGACAGGGTTTCTCTGTGTAGTTTTGGTGCCTGTCCTGGATCTCACTCTGTAGACGAGATTAGCCTCATGAACTCACAGAGATCCACCTAGCTCTGCCTCCTGAGTGCTGGGATTAAAGGCATGTGCTGCCAACACCTGGCTCCACAGCAACTCTTATAAAAGAAAGCATTTAACTGGGGCCTGTCTATATTCATGGAGGGAAGCATAGTGGCATGCAGGCAGATATGGTGCTGGATAAGTAGCTGAGAGATCTACATTTGGATCCATAGGCAGCAGGAAGAGAGAGGCACTGGGCCTGCCTTGAGCATTTGAAACCCCAAAGCCCACCCCCAGAGACACATATCTTACAGTAAGGCCACAGCTACTCCAAAAAGGCCATACCTGTCAAGTAGCTCCACTCCCTAAGTGTTCAAATATATGAGCCTATAGGGGCCATTCCTATTTAAACCACTACGGCCTTGGAAGCTAGAATATATAGATAATGGAGGATTCCTGGGGCTTGCTGGCCAGTCAGTCTAGCTAAATCAGTGAGCTTCATGCCCAGTGAAAGGCCCTGCCTCCAAAAATGAGGTAGAGGGCTTGAAGACACCTGCTGTAGAACTCAGCTTCTACATGCACGTATACATACGTGCATCACACACATGTGCACAGACTCTCCCCATGCCAGTCTGCTCTTGAACTCCAGTGTCTGCTCTTGCTGATGGGTGGGGTTTATTCCTCATGCTGCCTGCAGGTAAGGGTGGGAGCAGAGGTCCTCAGGCTAACCCTTGGGCCAGATTCTGCCCAGGAGCTTCAGGTCTTGTTCCTGGGCTGCCTGTATGGCCTCCTATCCTGACTAGGGAGTGGAGCAGCATGGATGCAGGCAGAAGTGGGATTCTTGGCCCTGCCTAAGGTAGACAGCAGCATGTTGAGTTTGCCTCTCTCCCGTGGCTCATTTTTGCCTGGACACTGGCTGTGCCTTCCGAAAGTTGAGGCTGCTGGGTGGGAGCTAGCGCTAGCGGTCAGAGGGGTGCTCCGGGCTTTCCTGGTGGTCATATGTGATCGTGTGCAGGCGCATCTGTCTTACTGTGAATAGTACTCTGTCAGTGAGTTAGTGTTCAGTGCTGGATGACAGGAGGGGGAGAGCTGTGACCTGATGGGGTTCACAAAGGGCCAGTGAGTGGTATGATGAGCACTAACCTTACCCTCTGTTCTTCTACCCTTTCTAGAAAGCACCAGTGATTCGATCCCTCTACAGCGGTCCCAGTCTCTCCCCCACTCGGCGACTGTTTCACTGAGTGGGACATCTGACCCACATGCCCTTGGTAGCTCAGCCCTGAGTAAGAGAGAGGCCTCTAGGCTGGACAAGTTCAAACAGCTGCTTGCCGGCCCCAATACAGACCTCGGTGAGTCCCTGCGGGTGTCTTGTCTGTTTCTTACAAGACCAAAGGTGTCATTATGGGTTGCACACACTCTGTGTGTGTTTTCATGACATTGAGTCCCGACGATGCTGGTAGTTGGGCTGCTTACTTCCTTTACACATGTTTGCTGACATAGTCCAAGTACAGTTTCCTACTATATACTTTCAGCAGCCTTCTTTCCTTTTGTGTTTTTGTTTCTTGTTTTTGTTTTTTTGAGACAGGGTTTCTCTGTGCAGCCCTGGTTGCTCTGGAACTAGCTCTGTAGACCAGGCTGGCCTCTGCCTCTTGAGTGCTGGGACTAAAGGTGAGGGCCATCACTACCCGGCCATCCTTTTTTTCTTAGTGCTGCAGAATGCTTTTCCTACTGTGGTCCTCAGGGGGATCCTCTAGAGGCCGGGCAGGTAGTTATCTCTGTCCTTCATAGGCTGTGGGTTGTCTGACCTCTGGGGAGTGAGGTGGGGTGACTACCATCCTGAACTACTGACTCCATACTTTGCAGACCTGGGGCTAGGGATGGCATGAGTGTGACAGGTGGGCCCTGGGGAGAGAGGATGGTCATCATGGTGAATCCTTGTGATTTCCTGGGTCCCCTGCAATACCTGTGTGGACACTGGCTAGGCTTCCAGGACACTTGTGGTGGAACTGCCATCTGATTATTTGTCCTTTCATTTTCACAGCCTGTATTTGCTGAATGAACTCAGTGATAGGTGTTTACTAGGTCCTTGAATTTTCTGAGGGCTGGGAGGTGGCCTTGGCAGAGAAAAAAAAATTGAACAGGTAGTGAGTGTGTCAGAGCAGCACTTTGAGGGCTGAGAGAGCAGGGAGGCGCAATGCCCATCTTGGCCAGGAGGTGGCGATTGGGGCCTGTGGATGGGCTGCAGGGAACTAACTGACCCATGCGTTTGGGAAGCGGTAGGGAGGATGTCCTGGCTGGAGCAGGGCAGCCTTAAATCTTGAAGTCCACACAGTGGATTTTTTCTTCGTAGATTAATAACTTTTTTGTTTTGTTTTTGAGATAGGGTCTCTCTACATAGCTGTGGCGGTCCTAGAACTGACGATGTAGATTAGTCTGATATTGAACTTGCACAGATTATGTCTGCCTCTGCCTCCTGAGTGCTGGGATTAAAGGTGTGTGCCACCACACCTGGTTATTAATTGTGTTTAGGGAGGAAAAGTAGCACATGCATATCTTACAATATTATGAAGCACAAGAGGATGAAGAGTGAAAATGCCTTCCCCTGTTCAGGAGCCCCCTGTCAGAGGTGGCCTGTAGACATTGCTTCAAACATTTTTATGTAATTGAATACTTAGGGAGCATCTCAAGGATAGTACAAACAGTTTCTGCACACGTCATCGAGTGTCACCCGTTGTTTGCCTTTTGCCCATTCACTATTCCCTGTGCTGTGTGTGTGTTTGCAGAACCAAATGAGAGTTAGTTGGAGACATCCTTCCCCAGGGCTTTGCTGTATACTTCCTAAGAGCACAGGTAGTCAGTTTATTCAGTGTAAGGAAGTGTAGCCCCGACACAGTGCTGTGTTCCTTGTGAGGATGCGCTCTGCGTGTTCACATTTCCCAGGTGTACCCAAGACGGTTCCTTACCTCTCCTGCTCCCTGTCCACCGTCCAGAGCTCGATGGCACCTGCTCTAAAGTCTCTATGACTCTAGAATGCTAGTTCTCCTCCTTTGCATGCTTTGACTTTGACACATTCAAGGTGTGCAGGCAGTTATTTGTCAGATGTCCCTCTGTTTCTGTGGGTCTGTGTCTTCCTTGTGATTAGGTCCAGGTGAATGATGCCCAGCAGGAGCATCACACTGGGATGTGTGATTTTTCTCACCCTTTCCTCTTGTCTGAGAACCTAAGCAGCAGTCTGTAGGGGGTGCCTTGGAGTCTGTGCATTTATGCAGGACTTTTTCTGTATCCACCCAGATGGACATGCTGGTCCACACCTCACCTTTTGAATTTATATGTATTTACAGAGTAGCACATGGAGAGCCAGATGCCACTCTTTGGGCGCCTCATAGTTTATTTATTTCACAAGCCCTTTACTGATGGGCATGGAGGCTACCACTGCTTTTCTGTTATTACAGCCTAGGACCTTGTACAGATGAGGCAAGAGCTCTTGAAGGCACCTGCTAATTTGATGATGGTTTCCATAGAGCAGTTCTCACCTGGGGTGGGGAGGAGACTACAGACAGGGTGGCATTTTAAGTTTGTCATAGAGCTAAGTGGGTGGAAGTTCCTGTCACCAAAATAGGAAATCAGGGTTGCTCATATGAAAGGAGCAAAATCTCCCAGTTGAAGTTGGAATCATATTTCTACCTTTTTAGCACACTATGCATCCATGCTTTTCTGAACAGGGGCTGTTAGTTAGCTGCTCAGGTTCTGCAATAGAGCCTGATGACTGTGCAGGAGGACACGGCTCCCACTGCCTGTGAGAGGAGGCTCTGGAGTTGGCTGTCTGGGTGGAGACCTTGAGCAGCCCTGGTAACTCATGATCCTGGTTCTTAGTGTCCTTGCTCTTCTGCAAGATGTGCCTGGAGCTAGATCGAGATGATGCATGGACCACTAGAGTAATAACTGTAGCTAATGCCCATGGGTTGCCTTTATTGCTGTTCTCTAGGCTTTCTATAATACTGATTATCACATATGGCCACTTGGTGATCCATGATGCATCAGAGTTGCTTCTAGACATTTTCCTGGTGATGTCCACCAGTTTACAGCCATAGGCAAGTGGCCAGGAGATAGGTGATGAAAACGGGTTTACCTGATGGTGGTCCTGATCTAGTTTATCTATGGGCAGCAGCTAGAATCTTCTTGTGGGTCTTGTCACTAGGGCAGCATTAGAAGTCAAATTGTCCCACCACTTGGGAGGCAGAGCCAGGCAGATCTCTGTGAGTCTGAGGCCAGCCTGGTCTACAGAGTGAGATCCAGGACAGGCAGCAAAGCTGCACAGAAAAAACCAAAAAGTCAAATTGTACTTGCCTTAAAGCTTGAGGGTCAGTGTGGGCATGTGTAGGTGAAAGGTTAGGTGTAAAAATCAGGCTCTTTGTCAGGTTGGTGTGATTATAGTTTTCTTATTCTTTTTTCTTTAAGAATTCTGTTTGAATATTTGAAGCCAAAAAGTTAAAGCCATTTACTTTCAAAGATAAACAATTACTGGATTTGTATTTAGTGGCAAGAGAAACATAGCCAGTAAATTGCCTGTTTTCCTAAGGCCTTTAAGGTAGCTCTGAGGACAGTGAAATGCATTATCCTCCCATTACATAGAAACCAAAGTGGTAAATATTTGCCAGAGTTGGAGGAGCAGATCGCTGGTGTGCGAAGGACCAGCAGAAATGGCTGTACCTGCTGAAGATCTGGGCCTGCGTCCGCTGCTCTTTGTTTAGCTTATGCTCTGTTATGAGCCCAGGGATGAAAGTAGCAAATAGAACTTAACAGCTCACTCCCCTCTTTGCATCAACTCAATATTTACTCACACAAAGACTGCCTGCTTTGAAGCCTGAGAAAATGACACTTGGAGGCATTCATGTTCATCGCGTGCTCCTGCTGATCAGGAGTACCATTCGGAATATGCAAAATGTGCCGTTTCCTGCAGGCTGCTGAGTGACTGCTACACAGTAGCAGGGCCTGTGTGGGCAGGCTCTGTGCAGAGCACAGCACAGCGAGGGGCACTGGAGAGCCGTCAGCCAGCAGAACAGAAGGCGTCCCCTTTCCTCTGAGGAGTGAGCCAGGCACATAGCCATGGTCCCTGGTACCCAGGTATATCCACTCTGGGTTTGAAGATGGAGAATGTGTGTGGAAGGAAGGCATAAATAAGTATGGGGTCATGTTCCCTGGAAGCATGGCCATGAGCAGATGTCCCTGAGTACCATTGACTTGAGGGCCACATTGCAGGGCCTGTGGTGATAAGAGTCCACCCCCAGCATGGGTACTGGGTGTGCCCTCACTCTCTGTGTGACTAGCTCTCTAAGTGTCTCACCTCAGGGTGGAAAGGGAAATCCAGCCTACCTTAAGAGTTCCTGTGAGGGCAGGAGGTAATTTGTGTTTCAGTCATAGGGGAGAAATAGGGATCCAGACCAGCATAAGCCCTGGCCTCGAAGATCTGGCATTAGTCTGGGGAAGACAGACAGACACATACCTCCATTGAACACTCCAGGGATGGTCAGGTCAGCAGGTGGTAAGCACACCTTGGCATGAGGCAGTGCTGAGGGATGATGAAGCTGCTGCTGGCCAGTAAGTGGTCCTCAAAGACTCTTTGAAATGAGCGTGTTTCTGCTGAGCCCTGTGGAGAGAGGCTGAGCATGGAGGAAGGCATTCCAGGGAGAGGAGCCAGGGTGTAAAGGTCCTGTGGTGGGAGAGCTTCAGCCATTTGAGGAATGGAAAGAAGGTGCTGAGGCTGAGGGAGGTGGAGGTAGAGAGGCATGTAGAACAGAGAGGCACTTGGACTCCAGGGCTCCGGGGGCCGGGAGGAGGCACTCAGCTTTTGCTTAAGCACTCCATGGAGTAAAGCTTGGAAGGAAGAACCCTGAGGGCTTCCAGCATGGGGTGGCTAGTGGCCTTGGACTAGATGTGTTTCTCAGGCAATTGGAGGGGAAGGAGAGGGTGACTGGAGGAAGGGAGCCACGGTTTTAGGATTGGACCTGGTGGGGTGATCGGTTTCAGGTGCTACCTGGTGAGCCCCATGGATGGTGCCTGATTGGCTGTACAGTGTGGACTGGGAGGAGCATCATAGCTTGGATCCCAGAGACAGCAAGGATGTGAGAACCACTGGTGGCCCAGACAACGCACTTTTCTAGATGGGCCATTTCATCAGAGGGAGAAAATCCTGGTCCTTTGATGCTGCTGGGAAACTGCAAACCAGTGTGTGTTGCCTCAGGCTCCACAGGTCTGTCCAATTCCCTTGTCACGGGCTTCCTGCTCAGGTGGCTGCATCTGAGGCAGCCCTTCAGTGAGTGGAGCAGGGCAGGATAAGGCCAGGTTGGTTTTGGGCTCTGTTCCCAGCTTCCAGGTCTCTCTCATTTTTGGTTAATGTAGACAGTGACGTTCTTAGTGCTCTTTGGAGGCCAGAAGAAGGCGTTTCTCTCCTGTGGGTCTTGTTGGAGTAGTTGGCATCTGGTCTAGAACAGGTTTGCCATGGGCGTCCTGGGATGGCTTGGAAGAGCTATTCCCATGTCACAGGCCGCTGGCCAGCCAGTGTCCTGTGTTCCCCTGTAGAAGCCAGAGCCACATAATAGCAAGATGACCTTAGTTGGGTTGTTAGACTGTTGAGCGTTAGAGAAGTATGTGCGTGCATGCGTGTGTGTGTGTGTGTGTGTGTGTGTGTGTGTGTGTGTCTGTCTGTCTGTCTGTCTGTCTGTCTTTCTGTCTGTCTTTCTGCCTGTCTGTGTTCAGCACGTTCACTGAAGGTATGGGTAGGCTTGGAGAAGATGATACTGAGAGAGACAAAGCAAGCACCAGTTAATTCAGTCTTGCCCCAGGTCTCATCAGGAAGAGCCGCTTTGAGCTACTACATGCAGTGATCTGGTATATAGATAAATCCTCGTGTCTTGACATGGCTCCCTTTCTACCTGCCACTTCATACATAAAGAGTCCAAGCAACACTCAGTTGCTGGTAAATAGTTGTTATGGACATGTAAATGTCAGCTCCACGACAGTAAAATGACATGAGGAGGCAGGAGGAGGACTCTCTAGCCATAGGCTCCTGGCTACCTCTGCCGTCCTGCCTTTCCTCTCCAGCCTCCTTTGCTTGTGTGCTCCTGCTGTGTGAGGAGCTGTGCAGCATCTCTACATCATCTCATGAAGTGACTCTGTCACATCATTGATGAGAATGGGACTGAAAAGATGGGAAGGCAGCAGACCCAAATGGCCATTGCGCGCACCTGTTGGCTCTGAGGCAGTGCGCTCTTCTCACCGGCCTGTTAACTCCCAGTTACTTCCCATTCAGCCTTCAAACGCCGACAAGTCTGTTGTGTCGTCGTTCCCCCCCCCCCCCCCCCCCCCCCGGCCTCCCCGCTTCATCTGCCCTAGGGTCTGGGGCGCTGAAGGAGTCTGAGCCATAGATAAGCACACTGGTTTCTGACTCACACTATAGTACCACATTCTTTCTTTCTCCCTTGCCTCCTTTTTTTTAAAAATGATGTTTTCATGGCTGGATGTGACATTTGACTAGCATGTGATATCCCTAAGTTTAAAACAACCAAACTGAATATGGCCTCGTACAAGGTAAGTGTTTCATTGATAACTACAGCTGGGTGTCTCCTCAGTGCAATAGGCGATTGATTGTTCAAGGCTCTTTTAGATCATTTGTTTCTGGGGGTGATGAGCTTTGGTGTCTTCAGAGCAAATATTAAACAATGTGCATAGGCTATTGTGTAGTTTTAAACAGGCAGGCGGCCTTAAAGTTGCTCTCTTGCAATTGCCTTTTTATCTCTTCTCTTTTGAAGTTGAGGGTATTAAATAATTGTACAATTATGAGGCTGCAGAATCAACACAATTAATGTGAAAATTTCCTCTACTTGAGGACAGAGAATGGGAAGATACATAAGAGCTGCAGGAATCCCTTGTTCCTTTCAGCAGTATTGCCTATATGCCCATCATTTGTCTGCATCTAACAGTATTAGAGTTTATGTCCATCTGTCTACTTTACAGACTGGGCCTCCTGCAGGCTGTGGCTGTGAGCCGCATGTCCTTATATTCTAGTGACCTGTGACAGGTATGTGTGTAGAACAGTCTCAGGAAGTGCCAGTGAAGTTACTGGAGTCACCACATGTCAGTTTTATCTCCTGCCCAGTGTTTTTAGTGGTTACCAGTATTTCTGGCTCACTAGTTGACATAGGCAGCTTTGTGTTATGGGGGACCAGAGGAGAGGGTTTTCAGAAGGTGACAGGAAAGCAGACCCAGAGGCCTTTACAAAAATGGCACTATGTTTCTCTGGGAGACTCTTTAGGTCGGGAGTTGTTGGCATTGTTTCAGAGGTTTAGCAATGACCAAGGATCTCAGCTCCCAGTCACTTGTCCTCCCATTCATGGCCACAGGGTGGCGGTCATTATCTTGTGGTCTGTAGCCTTGAACCAGGCAGAGTTTAATTGTTCAGTGTGTTTTGTTGACATAGATTCATCATACACAGTGATGGCTTCATAAAGACATTTTCACACAAGTACCACTCCCCTCCTTCCCCTCCCATTCCATTCCTTTTCCAAGACAGTCTCACTTCTACTGACACAATGTCCTATGTGCATAAGTATGATTTTATGTATCTGTGTGGGAGCAGATGGCAATGTTCCCCCCCACCCCCAGTTGACTTGTATTACTTAATATGACCCTCAGATGTACCCATTTTCCTGCAGATGAGATCACCTCGCTCTTCCTTATAGTTGAGTAAAACTCTGTGTGTGTGTGTGTGTGTGTGTGTGTGTGTGTGTGTGTGTGTATGCCTGTGTGCCTGCTTCATTGTCTGGTCCATTCACCTGTTGATGGATTCCTGAAAAGATTCAGTAGTCTGGCTGTCATGAACATTGCCATAGTAAATACAGATGTGCAGTCTCTGAGGCGTGCTGACTTAGAGTCCTGTGGGTGTCACCCTAGAGTGATTAGCAGGTCACACTGTGGTTCCAGCTTCAGTTTTCTTTGAGGAGTCTCCCTACTGATTTTTATAGCGACTGAACAAGTTCACATTCCAGTGGCACCTCTGTGGGGTCCCCCATCATCACCAGCAGTCATTGCTGTCTTAATGGTGGCCATTCTGACTAGGAAGAAAAAGAACACCACTGTTGTTTAGTTTGTATTTCCCAGATTACGAAGGCTTTTGAACTTTGGTTTTCATATTGATTGGCCAGTACTTAGTCTTTCTGAGGACTATTTCCTTAGCCCATTTGGTGAGTGGGTTGCTTGGCATTTTGGTATCTAATCTGTTTAGATCTTTATGTATCACAGATACTATTTCTCTGGCACATGTGCAGCTTGCAAAGATTTCACTCTGTTGTTGCCTTTGCTGTGCAAGCTTTATATTTTTGTGCACTCCAGCTGGTCAGGCCTTATTCCCTGAGCGGTCGGAGTCTTGTTCAGAAAGTCCTTGCGTTTATCTCCTTGCCTTTGCTTCCTCTAACAGTTTCCCAATTTCAGGTCTTACGTTAAGGTCTTTGATCCTTGAGTTGATTCCTGCTTCATTCTTTTACATGTGAATGCTTGTTTTCCCCAGCACTGTTTGTGGAAGAGGCTGTCTTTTCTCTAGCATACATTTTTGGCATCTTTGTGAAAAATCAGGTGGCCATGTGCGTTTGTTTCTGGGTTTTCTCTTGTATTCCATTGACCTGCATGTCTACTTTGGTGGCAGCCTTGCAGTTTGTATTACTATGGCTCTGTAGTACATTCTGAAGTGAGGTATGCTGAGATCTTCAGCATTGCTTTTCTTGCCCACGATTGCTTTGGCATTCTGTGGTCTTTCACATCTATATGCATGTTAGCATTATTTTTTTTTGTTGTTATAAGGAATTTGCAATTTCGATGGGTATTGCACTAACATTTAACATCTTCATTGTAGAGGTTTTTTTCACTTCCTTGGCTAAGTTTATTCAAATATATTTTATTGTTCTGAAGATATTGTGAATGGGGTTAATGTTTTGATTTCTTTCTTAGATCTTCTCTATAATATGCTCATTTCTGGCATATAGGAAGGCTACTGATTTCTGTAAGTTGATTTTGTTCCCTGATTTGCTGAAAGTATCTGTCAGTTCTAAGAGTTCCCTAATGGAGTCTCTAGGGGCCCTTATTTACCAAGTCATGTGGTCTGCAAATAAGGATAATTTGACTTTTCCCCCTTTTTGTAGTCTTTTTATTTCTCTTGTCTTATTGTGCTTTAGTAAGATTTTAAGCAATATACTAAATGAGAGTAGAGAGTGGACACCCTTGTCTTGCTCCTGATCTTAGTGGAAATTTAGTGAGTTTTTCTCCATTTTTCATGGTGTTGGCTGTAGGATTTCATAAATAACCCTTTATTATGCTGAGATATGTTCCCTCCATTCCTAGTCTCTTCAGGGTATTTTATCATGGGAAGGTGCTGGACTTTGTTTTGTCAAAGGTGTTTTCTGCATCTATTGAAATGACCATCCGATTTCTGTCCTTGAATATATTTATGAGATATTTTATATTTATTGATTTGTGTATGTTAAACCATCCCTGAATTGCTGAAATGAAACCAAATTGATCAGGATGAATGATTGTTCTGGTTAATTTTATGTCACCTTGACACAGGTTCTGAGAGGGGAGAACCACAATTGAGAAAATGCCTTTATAAGATTGGACTGTAGGCAAGCCTGTGTAGCATTTTCTTAATTAGTGATTGATGAGGGACCCTGCAGTCCATGGTGGGTGGTCCCATCCCTGGGCTGGTGGTCCTGGGGTCTATAAAAAAGCAGACTGAGCAAGCCATGGGAACAAGCCAATAAGTAGCACTTCACCATGGCCTCTGAATCAGCTTCTGTCTCCAAGTTCTTGCCCTGTTTGAGTTCCTGTCCTGACTTTCTTCAGTAATGAACTATGGATGTGGAAGCATGAGACAAATAAACCCTTTCTTCCCCAGCTTGCATTTGGTCATGGTGCTTCATCATAGCAAAAGTAATCCAGACCGACACTCTTTTCAATGTGTTCTTGAATTTGGTTCGTAAGTATTTTCTATTGAGATTTTTGTGTCTGTGTTCTTTGAGAGATTTGTCTATAGTTTTTCCTCCCTCCCTCCCTCCCTCCCTCCTTCCCTCCCTCCCTCTCTCCCTCCCTGCCCCCACTCTCTTTCTTTCTTTTCTTCCTTCTTCCTTCCTCTTTTTTTCCTTTCTTTCTTTTTGTGTGTGTCCTTCATCTGGTTTTGATAGCAGGGTAATATTTGATTTGGGAGTTAAAATGAGTTTGGAGGCATTCCTCTTTTCTATTTTATGGAATAATTTGAGAAAGATTGCTATCTTCAAAGGCCTGGTAGGATTCTACAGTGAATCCATTGTGTCTGGATGTATCTTTTTGGTTGGGAAATTTTTAATTACTGCGTCATTCTTGTTACTTGTTGCTTATCTGTTTACATTCTTTATCTTATCTCACTTTAACTTTGGTAGGTAACATGCCTTTAGAAAGTTATCCATTTATTTTAGATTTTCCTAGTTCAGTATTCTGTTTTGTATTTTTAAAATCTTTTTTTAATCTTTAATTCCAGCACTTGGGAGGCAGAGGCAGGTGGATCTCTGTAAGTTGGAGGCTGCCTGGTCTACAGAGTGAGATCCAGGACAGCTAGGGCTACACAGAGAAACCCTGTCTTGAAAAAAATATTAAAAAAAAATTTTAAACACTTGTTTGTGTGCATGTTTATGCCACAAGAGATCAGAATTCTCTTCTGCCAAATGGGTTCTAGGGATTGAACCCATTGTCAGGCTTGGCTGCTGCAGGTACCTTTATCATGTGAGTCATCTCTTTAGTCTAGAATATGTTTTAAAGATATATTCTTATGGTTTTTCTGAATTTTTGTTGGTGTCTGTTGCAATGTTTTCCTTTTCATCTCTAATTTTATTAATTTGGGTCTTCTATTTCTTTTGGTTAGTTTGGCTAAGGGTTTGTTGAACTTGCTTATTTTTTTCAAAGAACCAACTCTTGATTCCTTGATATGAATTTTTTAAAATTTCCTTTT
The DNA here is from genome assembly GCF_007827085.1 of Peromyscus californicus insignis. Taxonomy (NCBI): domain Eukaryota; kingdom Metazoa; phylum Chordata; class Mammalia; order Rodentia; family Cricetidae; genus Peromyscus; species Peromyscus californicus. The sequence continues at coordinate 51,051,171 of NW_026294503.1, forward strand.
CATTAATTTTTGCCCTGATCAATCGTCATTATTTTGAGCTTGGCTGCCTGTTGGTGATAGGGTTGCTGTGTAGAGCGTTTGTTAGGTTGAGGCATGCTCCTTCTGTTTCTAGTTTCTTCAGGACTTGTATCATAGAGGGATGATGAATGTTGTTGAAGGCCTTTTCTGCATCAATTGAGATGATTATGTGATTTCTGTCCTTGAGTCTATTTATGTGATGTTTTGCATGTATTGATTTGTGGATGTTGACCTGTCTTTACATCCCTGGAACAAGGTCAACTTGATCATAGTGAATGAGCTTTTAGATGCATCGTTGAGTTGATTTTACCAGTGTTTTATCCTTGTCAGTAGTCTTTATCTTATCTCAGTTTAACTTTGGTTGGTGACAAACCTTCAGAAAGTTACCCATTTATTTAAAAAATTTCCAGTTTAGTATTTTATTTTGTATTTGTTTGTTTTGGAGACAGGGTTTCTCTGTAATAGCTCTGACTGTAACTCGCTCAGTAGACCAGGCTGACCTCAAACTCGTAGAGATCTGCTTGCCTCTGAGTGCTGGAATTAAAGGCGTGGGTAACCAATGCCTGGCTTTATTTTGTATTTACATTTTTAAAAACATTTTAATATGTGTGTGTATGTGTGCATGTGTGCGTGCCATAAAAACAGAAATTCTGATTTCTTGTTCATTCATGAAGCTGCTCTACAAATTTTCTTTTTGTGTGTGTGTGTGTCACGGAGGAGTTTTGTAGCATTCCTTTCTTCCTCCTTTATTAAGGCAGTAGCTGGAGAAGTACGGGTGGTAGCGATTTTTGAAAGGCCTGGTAGAGCTCAGCGGTGAATCCACCTGAATCTGGGCTTTATTTGTAGTTCCCAGACTTTTCCCTCCTGCTTCGGCCTCACTGTTTATTATAGATTCATTTAAGCTGTTTATATCTGCTGGGTGTGATTTTTGACAGGTCATGTGTCTATAGCTGTATTTTCCAATTTATTGGAATAGAGGATGTCAAAGTATGCCCGGATGACCTCATGAAGTTCGTTGGTGGGTGTTAGTTTGATGACTCCTTTGTCATCTCTAATTTACTAATTTGTACCTTCTTACTCTCTTGGTTAGTTTAGCTAATGGTTTGTCAATCTTGTTTATCTTTTCAAAAAGGCAACTCTGTCACTGCTAGTAATTTTTGTTTCTGTTTTATTGATGTTTGCCCTCATCTTTATTATTTCTTTCTGTCTACTGTGTTTGGGTTTGGCTTGTGCTTGCTTTCCTGAATTCTTTATTTTGATTTTATATGTATGAGTCTTTTACCTGCATGCTTGTCTGTATACCATGTACATGGAGGCCAGAAGATCTCTTGGGACTGGAGTTACAAACAGTTGTGAGCTGCTGTGTGGGTGCTGGGTATCAAGCCCATAACCACTGAGCAATCTGTCCAGCCCCTTGGTTTTCTAAGTTTTTAACATGGGCCATTAAGTGATTTAATTTGTGATACCTGTAATTTTTTAAACAGCTGTAAACTTCCCCCTTGGAACTTCTTTCACTGCATCCCATATTGCATGCTGTGTTTTCATTTCTTTCAATTTTAGGGATTTAAAAATTGTTCTTCTGATTTTGGTGATCAAGTGTGTATTAGTCTCTGTGAACGTCAGTGTTTCCTGCAGTTTCTCTTGCTGTTGAGTTCTGCTTTGTAGTCCATTGTGATCAGATAGACGGCAAGAAATCATTTCAGTTTTCTTGATCCAGCCTGATTTCACACCAATAGTCTGTCTTCCCCTTGATTGGTTTTATTGATGAGGTTTCCACTGAGATTTTTGGACTTATTTCAATTTTTTCAGTATTTATGTTTCTTGAATTCATCCTTCATTTGCTGTATTGATATCCTTGTTTCATTCAGCTGTTTGTTTGTATGTCTTTGAATTCATTCAGGAGTTCGTGTCTTCTTTGATTTTGCCAACATTCTTAAAATCATTCCTTTGAATTCTTTGGTATCCATCCAATTCTTCACATTTTTAAAATGTGCATTGGTATTTTGCCATGGGTGTCAGGTCCCCTGGAACTGGAGTTACAGACAGTTGTGAGCTGCCATGTGGGTGCTGGGAATTGAACCCTGGTCCTCTGGAAGAGCAGTCAGTGCTCTTAACTACTGAGCCATCTCTGCAGCCAATTCATTCTTACTGAGATCTGTTGTGGAGTTGGAGGAGTCTCCTTGCTTTGACTTTTTGCATTGGGATTTGCACATCTGGGATTTGATTTTGGTTCGATTATTATTTATTTATTTTTTCTTTAATTTCTTTGTGGTGCTGGAGAGCAAACCTAGGGTCTCCCTGCTGTGTGCTCAGTCCCAGTTTCCCTCGAATCACCTGTATGTTTTCAGTTGAAGTTTGCCATGTCCAGGTGGGTCCTGCTTATACTGCTGAGGTGCTACTCCTTCCCATGTGCTGCTCAAGCCTGTTTGACCTGACTGGTGGGTCTGCAGTGCCTCTGTGCAGAGAATGAGGTTGTGCATGGTGTTGATTTCTGCCTCAGACAGCAGGGGTCAGCCTTCCCTTAGGAGTTTTCTAGCCCTTAGCCAGGGAGTCACTTCAGAGTATTCTTCCCAGTTCCTGTTTCCCTCAGTTTACTGAGTAGTACTGCTTTCCCGGGACTATCTCCGGCTCCGCCCACATTTGTGCTTACCTTTGTGCTGGGTGTTTTCTTATTCCCAGTTCTGTCACAGTTGAGCACCATTGCAGGGTGTCCCATGGCTCTGTGGTTCTCTGGTTTCATTTTCAGAGTGGGTGGAGAGGGGTTTCAGGACAGGCCGGCTCTTGTGAGGTGGCCATATGACTCTGCTCAGGGGCTCATCTCCTAATTGGTACAGGGTGAGCTGGAGAGTAGCCCTGTAGACTTTTCTGGCAGAGTGATTAGTTTTCAGATTCTCTTGGAAGCTGCTCCCTCCCTGCCCTGGTGATAGGTGATGATGTAGCTTACGGTGCTGTGTCTGCTTTACTGGCTTGTTGGTCTCTCCACCAGAACTTGGTTTTCAGTGGGTTTGCTCACAGGGCTTTTTGTTCTTCATGTTTACTGGCCCTCAGCAGGGGAAGACTGCTCACCTCTTCTCTTGCTTCAGTCCAGCACTCTAGGTCATAGTCTGGTTATGTAAACCAGATGTTCAGTATCTCGGAGTTATCTGATCTCCAGAGTCTGCTGTGTACTGTGTTTCTCTCCTTATCTGACTTTGAAGCTCAGACCCAGTGTTTCCCTCCAGATTCATAGGGACACAGGAGAGTGCTGCCTGCCCCTCTGCTCCTCTGCCACCCCCTGCTCCTGAATGGTGAAGGAAAGCAGACTTTGGAGCTAAGTCACGGACACTCCAGCTGTCTGGAGTGATGTTGGTGATGACGATACTGGAGAGGCTTGATTATGTAATCTAGTGTTAATGAGAGTGAAGATGATGACGGTGCTGCTGCTGCTGCTGCTGCTGCCGGTGATGTTGGTGATAGTGATGTTGGTGATGGCGATACTGGAGAGGATTGATTATGTCATCTAGTGTTAATGAGAGTGAAGACGATGACGGTGCTGCTGCTGCTGCTGCTGCTGCCGGTGATGTTGGTGATAGTGATGTTGGTGATAGTGATGTTGGTGATGACGATACTGGAGAGGATTGATTATGTCATCTAGTGTTAATGAGAGTGAAGACGATGACGGTGCTGCTGCTGCTGCTGCTGCTGCCGGTGATGTTGCTGCCGGTGACGTTGCTGCCAGTGATGGTGGTGATAGTGCTTGTGGTGATAGTGCTGGTGGTGATAGTGACCAGTGATGGTGACAGTGCCGAGGACAGTGTTGCTGGTGACAGTGCTGGTGGGGAGTGTTCGCCGCGTGTGTCTGTATGCCTGTGTTCTGTGTGGGGAGGTCAGCAGTGTCTGCCCATCATTCTATTGTGTGGGTGTGATGTCCAGGAGAGGCTTTCTGGTGAAGTCTTAGACTATGTGCAAATGGTCTCAGAGGGAAAACACTCACAGTACCAGACGTTTGAAAGCAGACTAGCACGTTCTTCAGATGAGGAATTCAGAACAGGTGGTGAGTGTACTAAGTGTGCTAGGCTGCTGTCACAGAACACGGCACTGGGCACCTCATGGACCCACACTGCTTTCCAAGAGCAGGGTGGGCTGAGGGGTTTTCTGGTGAGCACTGTCCTCTTGGTTGAAGATGTCACTTGTAGTCTGTCCCCACATGGCCCTGAAGAGGGAGAGGGAGGAGGAAGAGGGTGAGGAAAGAGCTAGAGTTAGAAAGAGAGAGAGGGGGAAGAGGAGGGAGAGGGCAAGGAAAGAGCTAGAGTTAGTGATAGAGAAGGAAACTGGAAGGGGAAAGAGCTAGAGCTAGAGAAGGAGAGAGGGAGAATGGGAAGAGCTAGAATTAGAGAGAGAGAGGGAGAATGGGAAGAGCTAGAATTAGAGAGAGAGGGGGAGAATGGGAAGAGCTAGAATTAGAGAGAGAGGGGGAGAATGGGAAGAGCTAGAATTAGAGAGAGAGAGGAAGAATGGGAAGAGCTAGAATTAGAGAGAGAGAGAGAGAGAGAGAGAGAGAGAGAGAGAGAATGGGAAGAGCTAGAATTAGAGAGAGAGGGGGAGAATGGGAAGAGCTAGAATTAGAGAGAGAGAGAGAGAATGGGAAGAGCTAGAATTAGAGAGAGAGAGAGAGAATGGGAAGAGCTAGAATTAGAGAGAGAGGGGGAGAATGGGAAGAGCTAGAATTAGAGAGGGGGGGGGGAGAATGGGAAGAGCTAGAATTAGAGAGAGAGAGGAGATATAGGGAGGGAGTGAGGGAGAGGGGATAGAGAGATAAGAGGAAAGAAGGGGTGGAAGGATAGAGAGAGGGAGAAGGGAGAGAGAAGAGAAATGGAGGAGGTATAGGAGAGTCAGAGAATGGAGGGGGATAGAAGTTGAAGGGAAAGAGAGAGGTGGGGAGGGAGGAGAGAGATGAGACAGGGACAGAGAAGAGAGGTACAGTGAGTTACACTTGGAGCTGGCCGCATTCACACTAAAGCCACCTTCGTGGCCTCCTCTGGCCCCAGCTTCCCCTTCATGGACCCTGTGTGTAAGTGCTACCGTCACAGTTGGGTCTCATGTGCATTTGGAAGAGTGCACTTCCATCGACAACGGCTAAGGTCTCCTTTAACCCACACTGTTACCCTTGTATTTATTTTAGGTTCTAGAAGTTGGAATAAATGGATTATAGAAAAGTATGGAATTGTCACTTCCAGTCCCTGCGCCCTGGCTCTTAGCATCTTGGAGGACAGGGTGGTGTGGGTACTGAGTGTGGGCACAGGTCCTGGCTGCACCATGCCTCCTGCCAACAGGGTGGCCTGGGCACGCCCTGCTTCTTAAAACCCCCTTAGAGCTTCAGTTCCATCACCTGCAGAATGGGCAATGGTACTTGCCTGCAGCTCCTGGACATTAGATGAGGCCACCTCAGGGCGGTTAGTGAGGAGCCCTGTGGCAGCCACCCCATCTGTCTGTCTTACGTCCTCTCCTGCTCTATTTTCACAGGGACTGTGGGGGAAATGCTGTGACTTGCTAGTCTCCTTTTTTTTTTTTTCCCCCTGGCTAATGTTATGTCATACGCCTTTCCATGTTATCACTTTCTCCATAACCATCTCTTAAGAACTTCAAAAATTTAACTTATATGTATATATGTGTACTTGTGTGAGTTCATGCACACTATGTGAATACAGAGGCCCAAGGAGACCAGAAGAGGGTTCCAGACCCCCAGCACTGGAGTTACAGATGTTTGTGAGCCACCATGTAAGTGCTGAGAAGTGAGGCCAGGTCCACTGCAAGAACACCCAGTGCCCTTAGCTGCTGAGCCATCATTCCAGCTCCTTGAGCCATCATTTTTAATGGCTGTACAATGTTTTGAAAATGATATTTATTTAAAATTGTTATTAAAATTGCATATGTGTCTGAAGCAACATTTTATTTATATGCTTAATCAAGAACTTGACATATTTAGTGCTCTTCCGAATCATGACTTAAAGTCCAGGAATAGGAATGCTGTTCACTGACGTTCTGGAGGGGAAGGGAGGAGGGGAAGGGAGGAGGGAAAGGGAGGAGGGGGAGGGAGGAGGGGAGGGGAAGAGGGGAGGGGAGAAGAGGGAGGGAGGGGAAGGAAGGACGAAGGAGGGGACGGAGGGAGGGGGAGGGAGGAGGGGGAGGGAGGACGAAGGAGAGGAGGGCTGAGAATAGTCAAGGCCTGCCACGGAGCCTAGGGACTGGGGATGTTTCCTTTTACTTTTGATTCACTAATTATTTTAATTGAAAAGCTGCATTGCAATACAAAGCTAAGAACTGAAGTGTTCCCAAAGGGCCCACACAGTGGCTGCTCTCCCTCTGCCATCCAGCAGCTACCTTGTGTCTTATTCTTCTCAGGAGGAGGTGTGGCTAAACATACTTCTTACCCTCCTACTCTTTTAAAGATTCAAATGGCAGCATGTCAGTGTTCTGTACTCATTCTTTACTTAGAAATAAATGCCTGTTGCTGGGCGCCTGAGGACGGGAGGCCCCACAAGCATGTTCAGTCAGCCCTCCATCTGCTCTCCAGTGTCAAAACGCCACAAGAGCCAGTCAGTGCTTGAGAGAAATATTCCTTTTTCAAAGTTGATGTAACATCAAAATAACACACAACAGGCCATCTCAGGGCAGACAGCTAAATATCCCCCCCACCCCGACCCCCAGTGGCCACCTCCTTGAGTGGCCTTCCTGCAGAAGATTGGCAGCTGGCCCCTCATCTGAGAAGGGTTCTGTAAAATTATAATTTCTGTAATAATATAACTGAGGACTTCTTATTCTTACTATTGAATGACGAGAGGGCCCTTCCTGTGTCCTAGGGGTCCTCTTGGGGCACTCCCCACGACCACAGTGCTCTCATTAAGGATCCAGTTACCTCCTTGTTAGTGGTTTATGAAATCTTTTCTTTCTCATGTAGGGACTGTGGGGACCATGGGGTGTGAGTCAGTTATGCCACTGACATCTAGGGTAACAAGAGGCTCAGGGTAGAGTATGCACAGCACTGAGGTCGTTAGTGGAAACTGGGCATAGTCCACCTGCTCTTCCTGTGTGGTAGGCACATGACGTCTCCCGGAACATCTTGATGCTCAGCCTGGTACCTTCCCTCTGTATTAGTTATTGTTCCTCCTGCTGTGACAGAATACCCATGAAAGCGACTTTTGGAAGGAAGGGTTTCTTGTGGCTCACAGTCTGAGAGTTCAGTCCATCGCGGTCGGGGCACATGGTGGCAGTAAAATGAGATAGCTGGTCACTGTGCTGCTGCTTAAACTGGCTTCTCCTTTCTTCCCTTTTTATTCAGTCGGGGGCCCCAGACCGTGGGCTGGTGCTGCCCATGTTCAGGATGGGTCTCAGTTAATCTCTGGTCACCTTCATAGACACACCCAGAGATGTGTGTCCACATCCAGGTGGCACCAAGAATGAACGACTACAGCCTCCTGTCCAGTTGGCACCTGCGGCCCTTCACTTCTGAAGGTCAGGTTCTGGGGTAGAAATGGGGACTGAAGCCCACACCTCTCTGACACAGAGTCCCTGCATGTGCTGCTCTATCAGACCACCTCTTGCACAGGACTTGGGGCTTAGTGGGAAGACTAAGCATTCTGGGTAGGTTTGGAATGTAGCTTGTTCACTTGTTTTGTGTTGTTCACGGCCACTGGAACATTGCCTAGTATTCCCAAGTCCATTATAACACCACCTAGTAATTCCAGTTTTCTCTATTAAAAATTCATAGTTGAGGCTGGAGAGAAGGCTCAAAAGTTAGGAACACTACAGGTCTTCCAGAGGACTTGTGTTTGAATCCCAGCACCCATGTGGTGGCTCCCCACTGTCTATAATTCCAGTTCCAGAAGATCCAACACCCTCTTCTGGCCTCCTCAGGCATTGCATACATATGGTACACAGGCATACATGCAGGCAAAACACCCACACACATAAACTAAAAATAAATAAACCTTAGAAAAAATCTTAGGAAAAAGGCATAGTTGAGAGTGACTTCACACATTCCGTGTGAGAGCAGAGTTCTTCCCAGGCTCCCTGGACATACCGCCATAGCAGATAAGTGCTGGGCATAGAGGCGTCTGGATACTCAAGTGAGCGTGTTTTGCCAGATGCTAGCACCAGGTGAGAACTCTGTGAAAGAGCTTTGGTGTCCGGTACTGTGCTGCAAGGCCGGCTAGCTGGAGGGGGAGGAGCTGGCAGGATGAGGGTTGGGGGCTGTTGTTGGACATGCCCAGAAGAGGGCACAGGCTCACCCTGCTCCAACCACTCTTGAGACATAAAGTAGCTGCTTGCCCAAGCCTGACCTGAGCTGGAAGGTGATGTGCACACGAGTGTGTTATCTGAGGCTAGTGTTCGTGGGTGAATTTCTTGTCTTATGAGTGCAATGATAGTGGCTGGAAAATAGGACAAGGCCATCCCTTTGGGGAAACAGCTTAGGAAAAGATGACAGGGCGGGTAGATATCCCAGGGAACGGGGAGGAAGTAGCCCAGTGGTTTAGAGCTGTGTGCAAGCCCTGTGTACGTGGTGCCAGTCATTCCTAGTCTCAGGGTTGCCCCACTGGTAGAGCAGCCCTTGAAACCAGCTGGGCCTGAGAGAGCTGGTCTTAGTTGGCCAGTTTGTGTGAGTGTTGGTTCTGGGACTAAAGCCACAGTACTCAGAGTGCTGTGGCCAAGCATTTGGTTCTGTGGGAGCTGCTGTGCCATGAAGAGACTACTGGAGGTGGAGAGGAGGTGCTGACATTTCCCCAGATCTGCCTCTGCAGCCTTAGACCTTCTTAGCGCTGACGCCATGTTTTGCTTTAGTTTCTCTGATAGTAAGTTGGTGGAGATGGTTGTAAAGATCTGAAAGTCTTCCATACTTGGACTTTGTTCTGGGGTTGTTGCAGAGCCATGTAATATTTGTGGATAGGGGAGTGCTTGAGGGAGGTTAATCAGGCTCCTGTCCCTTTGTGATAGTCCTGCTGGAAGTAGCAACATGTGGGTGACACTTTGAAATTCAGCAGCAAGTGAATTAGTTGGGCTCAGACCTGCAGCTGTTTGGAACTCCCTCTGTGCCATTTTTGGGTCTGGCGGAAGCTTCTCTCCCCTGCCGATGCCTCCTCCTGCCTGCTCTCTCCCTGGCTCCAGCCCTTTCTTCTCTGCACACCCTATGGTCACAGCAGGCTCAAGCATAATGAGGCTGTTTGGAACTGGCTGGTGGCAGAGAGAACTTGGGAATTGTTCATGAATCATGAGGATCACAAGCCACAGAAGGGATGCTGGCACTTGAACCACACAGGCCCCAAGGCTCACACACGCTGCCTACTGGGGTCTCTTCAGCCACTGTTCTCAACTGACTTAAGGGGCTTGCACGGCTCTGCTTGGAACCAGCTACTGGCGGTCATTGGTGGCTGCCAGGCCTTTTTCTGGGTCTCTGGAACCGTTTAGAAATAGGTTTCAAGGACTGAGGAGGTGAGGAATTTGTGGCAGGCTCACTGTGATCTGAGGTGAATTTCAACTGGAGGTGTGGGCAGGCAGCTCAAACTTCAGGATGACTTTCCTGAACTTAATATCTTGTCAAATGTGGGGACTGCTACTCCATTTCCTTTGACCCCTCCAAACCCTAGTTTGTCTGTTTGGAGATAATCTTGTACCTGTTTTAAAATTTTTTTGCTTTAGTTCCTTGCCAGTCACTTTCTGGTGAGTGTGGTTGTATGGTCTTGTACCTTGCAGATCTCCTTCTTGTGTCTCTTGGTGACTCATGTGGCCTGTTGTCCATTCCCTGTACTCTTAGTGCAGGACACTGGCTGCCATTGCTTCTGTCCTCGCTCTGAGGCCCTTCTGGCACAGACCATTAACTGTAGCACGGAGCCCTGTCCTCTCTCCCATTTGTTCATGGTTATTTCCTGAATAAGTATCTATGGGATCAGTAAGACGTGCACGTCCTTTGTGTGCCGGTTCTCTCAGAAGCCATTAAAATGCTTCTAGTTTTCTATGCTTGAAAACTGTCTCCATTACCTAAAGCAAGTAGTAAAGTATAACACCTACTTAGCAAAGCCATTCTGATCCTCAGTGTGTATGCAGCATTTAATTTATGGTTATGTCATAGGAGATTTTGAAGTTTCTTTGGCTAGTATGGCTGACTTTTTTTTTTCTGAGAGAGAAATCTTATTTTCATCTTAAACTTTTCTTCTTCATTTTCTTAGTGTGGAAGGAAAATGCTTTTATTAAGAGTGGAAATTACTTCATTCAGTTATAGTATGCAGTGGGCTCCCATGAGGCTGGGCATTAGGGATGTGGCGTGATTCCTGAGGCAGGAAGGCAGGTGTGTTGTAGGTGGCTGCTGCAGAGCCAGGAAGGAAGAGGCACCTAGAGGTATGTGTCCAGTTCTGGGAACACAGTGAGGGAGTGATGTATTGGATGGGGTCTTGACTGGGGGTGTGACCTATTGCCAGGATGGCTGCATATGTGGTGTCTGTGCTGTGTGGCTACTATTACCAGGTGAGCTTCTACCCTGACCCGAGTTGAATGAACTTCACCTTGACCCAGGTTGAGCCTCATCATGACTTGGGTTGAGCTCCACCTTGACCAGGGACCAGAGCAGGTCAGGGTAGTTCAAGGAGGGGATACCTCCTGGGCTAGAGTGACATCTGAACATGTGCAGATTCCTGGGAAGGTGACATGCTGGGTGTCTATGTTGAGAAGCAGGATGTGGGAACTGGCTTGAGGCCCTGGTGTCCCTTAGAAGAGCCATGATGCTTTATGCCTCTGAGCAGCTTTTGCTCACTTGGGAGCCATTCTGTCCTCTTTGACCAGCTGCTGGTGCAGGAGCAGCAGCAGCAGCTCTGTCTTCTGGAGTATTGATTTATTTTTGCTATTATCTCCCACCTCAGCCTCCACGCCTGGCTCCTCTTTGCCAGCTCCCCCTCACCCCCGATATTTGGCAGCATTGAACCAGGCTGACACTCCACCACTGAGTTACCCACTCTTCCAGCCCTTCTTTTATATTTTATCTGAGGCAGCATCTCTGTTTCCTAGGTCAGCCTTGAACTTTAAACCCTTGGACCTCAGCCTCCCAAGTGGTTGGTTTACCTCAGATAACACCCACTAATCTGGATTTAAAATGACCTACCTTTGGTCTCTAGAATTTAGCCAACACTGAGCACACTAATAAGAAAAGAACGATAGTATCTGATTTTTTTTTTTTTTTTTTGGTTTTTCAAGACAGGGTTTCTCTGTGTAGCTTTGCGCCTTTCCTGGAACTCCCTTGGTAGACCAGGCTGGCCTCGAACTCACAGAGATCCACCTGCCTCTGTCTCCCGAGTGCTGGGATTAAAGGCGTGCGCCACCACCGCCCGGCAGTATCTGATTTTTTTTAATGCTAACTGTAATCTGCGGTGGTGTGAAGTATTTTATATACATTTCTCCATCACTTCTTACAATACCCGGCTTTAAGATGGGAGACTGGACCAGATGGGTAACAAACTTGGCCAAGGTTACTCTTTGAGGAATGGCTGGCTGAGGCTTCCTTCTGGGTGTGCCCTTACTTGAGTGCTGTAGCCTCAGGAGGAAAGCTAGAGAGACCCCTTTGGTTTCCTATGCAATGGCTCCAGGCGGCTGCTCTGTGTCCTGTCCGATTGGGTGTGCCTTTGGAGCCTGTCTTCTTCCCGTGACGTTGGTGATCTTTACTTCATGGTGCTTCCTGCAGCACTGATTTCCTTGGAAGACATGATGTCAGTGCCTCTGCAGTATGCTTTCAAACGGTCCTTTCTCTGATCACCGATAGACTGACGCTTCCTAAGCCAGTCTGCTTATGTGGAGACCGAGTTGTTTCCAGTGTTGCTTGTGGTTACTGCCCTGTCAGGCACACCTCTGAAACAGAGTCTGAGGCCTTCTGTGCTTCCTAGCAAGAGTCCTCAAGAAGACTTGCTGTTAAATGGAAGCTTGTTGCCGGTCACTTGCTTTCTTATATGGTGGGTTTCGACCCTGCGGCTCCCTGGGGTCCCTGGGTCGGTTGATAGCAGCCGTTGACTCATTGCTCTGCCCTTCTGCCTCGTGTCTGTCAGTGCTGTGAACAGAGGGTGCACAGCAATTTATCTGGACTCTGCTGCTGTCTCCCTCAGAGTCCCTGTGTGCCTTTTACCAAGGGTTTTCTGCACAGCATTTCTTGGACTCCTAAAAGGTCAGTCGGCAGCTTTAACAAGATTGCAGCCAATTCTCATTTGAATTAGTTTATTTACTCTTCACTAATTGATTCATCTGTTTGCTCATTGACTTGTCCCCTCATTTATTCGGAAACATTTCTTAGGCTCCTGCCTGGTTCAGGGTGCTGAGGATGGGAGGGTGTGCTTGTTAGTTGTGAGCCCACCCTGGAGCTGCTAAGCTGGGAGCCACCAGGTAGTCACCACAGAGTCCCAGCTGTGTGGATGGCATGATAGGAAGGTTCAGCCTTCTGAGGCCTCTGTGGCTGAGGCTTGCTTAGGCAGATGGGTGGAGGAGGAAGCTCAGGGGCATAGGGATTGATACCACATGCAGAGTGCACACCATTGTGAGTTCTAAGGATAGATTTTGGGGAGGGCTCTGTGGATGGGAGGCTAGTTTGGAGTTAGCCTGCAGGTGGTGACCTTTCCCCGTCTACAGTTCCTTAACACTGCCTTCCCTACCTGGGCGTGCTGCACAGACCTGTCATCTTAGCACTTAAAGCCCAGACAGTAGGGTCACAAGTTTTGGGCTAGCCTGGGCTGTAATAGTGGAATCCTGTTTCCAAAAAAAACAAAAAACAAAAAACAAACAAAAACAAAACAAACAAACAAACAAAACCCCACATTAAAATAAACCACCACCACTACAGACAGTCTTACTTAGTCCCAGGACAGGTCAGGGACTTGGGGTTGGGGTCCTGCTCTTGCTCTTTGTCCCTCATGTTCTGGTATCACCGAAGCCCTTGTCTTGTACCTTGCATCCTGCTCATCCTGTTTTCTTGCCCAATGCTTCTCTTGGCTGCTGGTACTTGTCTTGTTTCATTTTTTTCCTCCCTCAGAGCTGTTTTCTGTGCACTCCCTACCCCCAGCTCTCTCTGGCTCCCCCTCCTTCCCCTGCTGCATGGCTCAGGAAGTGTCTAGGAGGGATTGGGGCCAGGGCACACCTGTTAACCCTGCTTTCCAACTACTTGGTGGACTGGCAGATAAGCTCTGCTCTGGGTGAGGTTTGCTCTTCCCTTCATCTCTGTCAGATTGTGGTGTGAGAAATTCACAACCTCCCTGAATGTGGAGGGAGGGAAGCCATTGCTTTCCATTGAGACCAGGAAGCCTCTGAGGAGGAACTGAAGGAGAAGGAGCCCCAAGACAAGCTGCCCAGTGTCAGGTTTTTGTGGGCGGGTCCAGTGGTGTGCCAGGCCTTGGCTGTGAGCAATACTGTGAGGTGGGAGCAGTTGTGCCTGGCTTTATGGGCTGTAGAGGAAGAGTCAGAGAGGGTATGGTTCCTCAGTGTCCCTGGAATGGCATGGCCAGCACTGTCCGTGCTTGAGCTGAAGAAGAAGATGGGTTGGTTAGAGTGGGCTTGGCAGGAATGGAGCCCTGGAGGGCTGGTGGGGCTCAAATCAGCTGGTGAAGGGATGCTGGGCACATGTGAAACTTGTCTCTTCTCCACCTCAGAATTATGGGTAGAATCTGAACTCCAGAGTAAATGAGAAGCATGGTCAACACTAGGGCCAGCTCACCAAGAATCATGGGCAGAATCAGCATTCTAGAGTGGCATGAGGGACAGTCCGCACCAGGGCCAGCGCCCTGTGGGAAGCCAAGTAGAGAGGCCTGAGGTACATTGCTCAGCATGCAAGACTGCCCATGGCAGTGGCATGCTGACATCCTGGCCTACCTACTTGCTGCAGCCTTGTGCTGAGGGCTTGATTCCCCAGGTAATAGTGCTTTGTAAATGTTGACCATACTACTGAGTTGCTTCTTGTGGCCGCTTCTCTCTCCTGAGCTCAGCTTAGCTCACCCAGTTCCCTCGCTGTTGAAGGTCCTGGTGCTGTTCCACAATTAGGTGCACTTGGGGAGCTTGGCAGGGGCCCTCCCTACCTGATGGCAAAGCCATCATCAGCCTAAAGGGAGAGAATGGCACCCGGACAGCATAGGATCGAGGGTAGTCCTGCCCCAGGTAAGATGGTGCCTCCTACATAGGTGCCATGTGGAATCGTGGTTCTTTATTTCTTTAATGTTTAATTTATTCTTCTCTCATACACTACATCCCAACTGCAGTTTCCCCTCCTCCCAGTCATGTGGAATCTTCTATGTTTAGGAAGGGCCTAGCATCAGGGAGACTTGTTTTTAACATTTTATTAATTAACTCAGTAAATAAAAATACTGTTACAACATGATGTCATGTGAATTGGTATAAGAACCATTCCAGGCAACTTAGACTCTTCCTTTTGTATCTTGTCCGTGGAGCCTAGTATGTGTTTCACATGTAGGGCACCTCTCGGTTGGTCCGTGTTTGAGGTGGCATCTGTATTGGACAACACAGGACTGGAGTTGTATGGGTCAAGTGTCTTCTTACCCAGGTGAATGGGTTGGGTTTCCTCCTGAAGTGATATATTTTTTAAACATTTTTATTATTTATTTATGTATATGAGTGCTTTATCTGCATGTACAACTTTATGCCAGAAGAGGGCATCAGATCCCACTGAAGATGGTTGTGAGCCACCATGTGGTTGCTGGGAGTTGTACTTAGGACCTCTCGGAAGAGCAAGAGCAGGCAGTGCTCTTAACCACTGAGCCATCTCTCCAGCCCCCCCCTGAAGTGATATTTAAGCTCTGATCTGAGTGCTGGGGAGTCAGCCTTGTGGTTATCTGGGGCAGGGCGGACATGAGGGGAGCTCACTGTGCTGACAGGCTTTGCTAAGCATGTACCACGGCTGCAGTGCAGTGAGGGAAGTTGTGTAGGGAGGCTGTGTAGCTGTCAGGGTGGAGCCACTTGTCACGAGGGTGTGGGGAGCTTTGATATCAGGCTGGCTGTGGTGGAGGGCAGGGGGAGTTTTTAACCATTGTCAGGAAGAGATTTAAGTTTCCTGAAAGTGCTGCTGGCTTTTCCATGAAGGTAGCAAGATTACTCGGGGGTGGTATGAGGTCAAGGGGGCTGTGGGGTAAGGAGTGGGCTGTGGAAGGCAGTGGGAAGCATGGCGGCCTGTGGGAGTCTCTCAGAGCGCTAGAGAGGACCTGCTATGATTGGATGTGGGGAACTGGAGGAGGGCCTTTGAGAGTGACTGTCAGCTCGATGTTGGCTGGTCAGTGTGGCTCCTACTGAGATGGCACTGGAGGAGCCGGTTGCTGGGAGAAAAAGAGCTCTTGGTTGGGGGTGTAGAAAGTTTGGGATACCAGTGGGGCATCTGAGGTATAGTGTGTATGTGTGTGTGTGTGTGTGTGTGTGTGTGTGTGTGTGTGTGTGTGTGTGTGTGTGTATGTGTGTAATGTCTACAGGGCAGGTACCCTGGAGTCACATAGTGTTCTGCACAGTACTCTTCTTGCCCTTGTGCCGACCTTCTTGGGTTAGTACATAATTCTGTGCTATAAAAATGGGTGGTATTCGCTGGGCGGTGGTCGTGCACGCCTGTAATCCCAGCACTCGGGAGGCAGAGGCAGGTGGATCTCTGTGAGTTCGAGGCCAGCCTGGTCTACAGAGCTAGTCCAGGACAGGCTCCAAAGCTACAGAGAAACCCTGTCTCAAAAAACAAAAAACAACAACAAAAAAAAAATGGGTGGTACTCATGTCTCATGTCTTCCTTTAAAATAAAGTTTCTGTGTATGCCATAGGTCTTACTGAAGTCTGGGGTGTCAGGGACAGATGTCCTTATAGAAGTTGAGCAGCTTTGGGGTTCCCAACTGCCCCTGTCCCTTTGCTGTTGGATGCAGAGAATGCTGGTTCCTCCATTGATATGAATTATATGAATCCTCTCCACAAAGATCGCAGTGAATGGTTTTCAATAGAATGGACCTCACATACATATTAAATACGTAATATGAGAAAATATTTTTCAAGCAGAAGTTCATCTAGGCTGTGAGGCTGTCACTGTTCTTTTGTACAATTAATAATAACCCTCCGCTCTCTGCATGGTTAGACGTCCTTCTGCAAGCAAACATTTAATAACCACACAGAGCCGCTGCTGCAGTTTATAGAGACACCCCCTATTGTTATGCATTTGTTTTGTCCCCAAGTTTCTCTGCCAGACACTGCTTTCAGCATCCTGGTGCTGGCATCTTTGCTCTGGTCTCTGATTGTTTTCTTGGGATAATTACTACATAGAAACTCGTTGCTTTAAAGGACACCATATTTTAAGACTTGACCGCGTCTTTTTGCTTACACTTCATGGATCTCTCCATTTGTTATCAGTTTTCCCAATTGATGACTATTACTATTATTATTATTATTATTGCCATTATTATTTCTGAGGTCAGGTTTCTGTGGAGCTGAGAGTGGCCCTGAATACACGCCCTTCCTGTGTCTTAGTTTCTTTTCCTGATGCTGTGATACAATTCCCTGATAAAGAGTA
Source organism: Peromyscus californicus insignis (assembly GCF_007827085.1). Lineage (NCBI taxonomy): Eukaryota > Metazoa > Chordata > Mammalia > Rodentia > Cricetidae > Peromyscus > Peromyscus californicus. Next base: position 51,067,726 of record NW_026294503.1, read on the forward strand.
TTTTCAGGGAGAAAGCTTTTATTTCAGACCACAGTTGAAGGTATAGTCTGTCATGGAGGGGAAGTCAAGGCAGTAGGGGCTTGAAGCGCCTGGTCACATTGCATCCAGAATAGGAAACAGAAGGATGAATGCCAGCTGGTACTCAGCTTGCTGTGTATATTTTATACCGTAGGATCCCCCGCCCAGGGAATGGTCTCATCCATAGGTAGGACGTGGTATATCAATTAATGTAAGGAAGATAATCTCCCTCAGGCATCACCAAGTGGTTCCAGATTCTGTCAAGTTGACAGTTAACACCATCATACTGTCTCAGCCCTTTGGGTGCTCAGATTGTAGTGCCTGGCGTGGACTGACCATTGAGCAGCACTCCTGTTTCATCTACCATCTTCCCTATAGAGTCCAGCCCTCATTATGCTGGGAAGTGAATGGATACCTGTGGACCATGAGCACTTGGACCCCTGTGAGTGATCTTCAGGACAAGCCCCTGGTGTGGGGGGTCCCTAGAGCAGACCTGTGCCTGTGTGGCTCAGCACACGTGGCATTTAGTTCTCACATGATCCCTGGAATGCTGTTGTACACATTTAACATTAGAGAGCAGGAGCGAGGATTCCAACCCAACAGACCAGCTCAAGAGTCCTCCCTCTTGGGCACCACACACATTTAGTTGTCACATCTATTTCACTAACCCTGACTCCAGGTTCCTGTCTCTCTTCCCACTGTTCCTCTGTGTCCCACCTCACACTACATGAGTAGTGACTGCAATGTGCCTCAGGAAGCCCCAAGATTTGCTTGTAGTGTAGGCTGGTCCATTTTAACAGAGGTAGCTTCAGAGCACACATTTGTATAAGTTCTTGGGTTGCTTCCTGCTGCCTCTCAGCCACCCTTTCTGGAAAGAAAGGCTTGGTCCAAGTCCGACTCTGCCCTTTAAGAGCCACGGCCCGTTGTAGGTGCTGTTTCTATAGTGAGGTTAATGAGCACCCCTCCACCTTGCAAAGTTGCTGGGAAGCTTAAGTGAGATCAATGTTGCTAGAACACAGAGTGCTGGCCTGGTAAATCTGCTCATTGATTGTGAAGTCTGTACATTTGGAGTTTTGAAAAATTAAAATGGTAATCAATGTCATCGTAGCACTGAAGCTGTGCGGTAATAAAGCACCCATGGTAATGGAGCTCCAGGAAGGCCCAGCCAGCAGACACCCCACTGGCTAATTTCTCTAGCATGCTGGCTGCTCTGCACTGTGAATTGCTTAAAAACAGCTCCAGAGTGTGTGCAGTCATTTCTGAGTTGAGTTCCCTCAAGTTGGTAGGTGTGTGGCTCTGCCTTCCTGTGGCTTCCTTTGCTTAGGAGTTTTAGCACTTTCTAGATGTCATACAGAGTCCCCAGCAGCTGCTGCCATGTGTGAGAGGTGGAGTTATCTCAGCTGCCCTTGCCAGCTCTCCACAGTTGGCCTTCCTTGGAGGCTGGTTCTTCAGCATGTTTCTGGGAGCGGCTACAGCAAGAGCCCGAAGCTTCTGGCTCTCACCCAAGGTAGTCGGGCTGTTGGTTGAGAGCCTGTTCCACAGTTATCACGTGTTGCATTGCTGCCTGTCGGAGTGATGACCTCTTCTCATGGGCAGGAGGCTCTGTAAACCAGCTGTGGGGGCCTTGCAGCTGTGGAGAGGGAGCTTGGGTGTATAGGGGTATATTTATCTCATTCCAGAATATAACTCAAGGCTACTGTGTACAGGATGGCTCCTGGCTCCTGGCTCCTGGTTAGCATCCAGTTGTTGAATGAATAAGTGAAAACATGAATCCAGTTCCAGCTTCCATTTTTTTATTTTATTTTAAAGATAGATTAGCTCACTGTAAAATCTTCTTTTTTTTTTTCATTTGCCTGAAAGCCGTCAACAGAGACTCTTGCCTCTGTTGGGGTGTAGAGTTGATTGACATGGTTCTTTGTGCCTGGAAAGCAAATTATGTTAAAATGTTCTTCACAGTCTATTTATAAGTTTCACAGTTCAGCAGCAGCACTTGGTTATAATCTGTGTCCTACAGTGTTCCTGGTGCACAAGCTGCTGTCACTCAGGTGAGTGCAGCATGGGTACTGGGGAGCAGTCTCAGGACAGAGCACTGTGGCCTGCTTCCTCTGCAGGGCGTGGCCTTTTCACTGTGAGTGAACGTGGTGTTGAAGTGTGACCACTTCACTCACCTTGCCGTCCTTTAAGATGCTGGGAATTCTCGTTTCCTTTCTCATGAGACTACAATTTGTGTATGTGTGTGCTCCCCCCCCCCCCAAACACCTGTGTGGAGGCCAGAGGTCAACCTCAGGTGTTATTTCTCAGGAGGCAGGCTCTCTTATTAACATGGAACTTTGCAAGGAGGCTAGGCTGGCTGGGCAGTGAGTACCAGGGGTTTGCCTGTCTTGAGTTTCCCAGTGCTGGAATTACAAGTCAGTGCCACCATGCCCTCCTCTTTATGTGGCGTTGGGGGTTGAACTCAGGTCCTTATGCTTGCAAGGTAAGCACTCTATTGATGGAGCTATTTCCCCAGCGCTTGTGTTTTTTAGACAGGGTCTTACTTTGTAGTCCAAGCTGTCCTGAAAGCATTAGGTAAGCCCATATTGGCTCAAACTTAAGCCTCACCTGCCTCATCTTTCTGGGGCTGAGATTCTAGGTGTGTGCCACTGTGCCCAGTTTTAGAGTGATAGCCTTTGAACCATAGAGGTCTGGCTGCTAATAAGCACACCTGGCCATTACAGGAGGTGCCCTGCCCGGGTAGTGTGGGCGTCTCTTCTACCTGAACACACTCCTTGGCTTGATTATTGAGTGGGTTTTCTTGAGGGTGACCAGCTTAGCTACTCTCTCTCATAGAGTTCTCTATAATGGCTGGTATTCTCTATTGAGGAGCAGTGGAGGTTTTCTGTAGATTTCTGTTGCCCTGGCTTCAAGGAAGGGAAGACAAGGCCATAAGAAGGTTGGAAGCATCTAATCCTGTTTGTGAATTGGAGGGTGCAGGCTTGAACCACACAAGGGCATGACACCCCACAGCTCTGGGCCAACACCTTCTTGTACTTTCCCCAGAAGAGGGTCTGTGCCTTTCCCACTTGGGGCCTCCTGTTGGCCACTCAAGGCAGTTGGAAGCCTGGTGGCGAGGGGGCTTTTAAGACTCTGTGTGTCTTGTTTGTGGCCAGCTCCCCATGTGTTCCACATGGGCTCTCCCTAGACTAATAACAGAGGTAAATCTGTTGGAGTAAAGATGAGAGGCCAGGCCATGCCTGGAGAAAGGCAAAGGAGTGGGAGTGAGGGAGGAAGACATGTCTCAAGTGTTGGTTGTGTCTTAGGTGCTCCTGTGCTCTGAGTGCTTGTCCTTGGGTGGCTCCTGCATTCTATTCTCTGCCCCATGGTTGCCTCTTGAGTCCACATTCCTTTGGCCTTGAGCCACTGTGGACAGTCTTCTCCTGCCTGTCTCTCCTGGGATTGCAACACATGAGTCTGCTCTCTTAGCTCCTGCCTTATAATCCTTTATAACCTAGGTCCTGTTTTGAGTTCAAAGTGAAGTTCAAACTCCTTACCCCAGGGCAGGAGGCCAGACCTCTCTTCCTCTGGCTTTCACATAGCCTCTGGCTCATTCTTGACTGCTCTGTACTCCTCAGCTCCTCTCTAGGCATGTGAGCTCTTCTATTTGAATGGGCTGTGTACACACACACACACACACACACACACACACACACACACACACACACACGCATGTACACACATGCACACACATGTGCACACTCCCTCCCTCACTTTGAGTACATTTCCTTTGTGTTGGGGCTTGTCTCGAGTGCCTCATATCTTTTTTTCCTACTTGATACCATCTCCCTGTCTCAGACAAGGAACTTGAGACATTGACACTGGAAGTGGACTCCCAGGTCACAGGACCTGGGTTAGCATCTTACCTCTAGTGATCCCTTGTCCCGAGCCTTTTTGTTTCTGTCTGCATTTCTCAACCCTTCTATTGTGCTGGTTAATACCTGTTGGTTGAACAGGACCTGGAATCACCGAGGAGACACACTTCCAGACACACCTGTGAGGACCTGTTCAGAGCAGGACATACCTGTGATAAGTTTTCCTTTCTCCTAAAAGTTTTTATGAATTTCTTAAACATGCAATGTACTCTGATTGCATCTTCCCTCTTTCCCCAGCTCCTTTCAGGTCTTTTGGTTACTTGAGGTAGCAAGCCTCTCCCTAAATGTGGGTGGCACCATTCCCTGGGCAGTGAAAGTGGAGAGAGTGACTTGAACACAAGTATCCATTGCTGTCTGCTTCTTGAATGTGGGGACACTGTGACCAACTGGCTGAAGCTTCTGCCACCAGCCCTGCCACCATGCTGGACTATAACCTCAAACTGGGAATCAAATAAACCTTCCTGCCCTTAAGTGTCCCAGTGTTTAATCTCAACAAGAAAAATAACTGAGACCTTGACATCGTCACACTCATGCCTCCTCTCACTGGCATCTAATAATTAATCAACTAGTTAATTAACTTTGGCCTTCTCCTATCCCAACATGTCATTTGTGCTGTCATGTCCCACATACTCACAGTTGCTTGTGATCTGGCTTGTGAGGATAAGGTTGTTTCTTAAGTTCACATCCCATCATTCTTGGTGCACAGAGACAGCTTCTTAGTGAACTTGAGCATGCTGTGTGAAATTTCACCTTCCTGGTGCCTGAAGATTGGGGAGGACTGCCTCGTTGTATCTCCACTGTTCTCTGTGGGCTGTGAAGTCAGCTCTGGTTTTCCTGCTGAGACACAAGTCTTAACAGACTTCCTAGCGTGGAGTGGATCCGTCTACTTAACATTGCTGCCAAATTAATGCTGCATCTGGAAGGCCAGAGGAAGGCCACTTAAGAGAATCTCCCTGCATAATTTATGAAACACTGAGTCATAAAATAAGCATTTACAATGGCCTGTTTGCCCAAGGTAGAGAATGGTAATTCAGTCATTATTCATCGAGATGGGGCAGTGGCGTTTCTGTGCCTCCCAAAGGTCTCCTGGCTTATAGTCTCTCAGTAGGTTTCTGAGGTCATCCCTAGCCTCTCTTTCTAAAACGGTCTCTCTTGTTTGAGGACCAGAGCTTCGGGGTTAAGTGTTACATGAAAAGTTTTTAGGAGAACCAAGTATGTCAGTATTTTTGAACAGTGGAAATGTTATGGAAAAAGCAGACCAACCAAACAAACCACGTAATGGGCAGACTCAGACACTATTTATGGACGGAGCAAGAGGCACAAAGGAAAATTCGGCAGACTCTTATTCCTGGTGCTACCAGTCGATTGAGAGGCTGGTAGTACACCTGCCCATGAGAGTCCTGGCCTGGGGAGAGCCAGCAGGAAGTGGGGCTGAGCATGGATTGAGCATGGTGTCCAGAGTGGTTCCCAGAGGCAGGAATGTATGGGTGCTGGAGAGGCACTCAGGGCCAACAGAGGCTACTTTATGAAGGCCCTTGGTTGGCAGCTGCAAGAGTTGACCCTCGATGCTCATCTCTAGTCACTTCCTGTTTGCACCCAGCTGCTTCCAGTCAGCCACAGTCTCCTGAGGGCAGGGCCACATATCCTTAGTTGACAGCAGCAGATGTTCTACCTGGTTAGAATAGGGCTCCTTGGAGCCTCCAAAGGGCTGTGAACAGCTCTGTGTGTCTTCTCACTCTGGGCTCAAGTTTGAAGCTGAAGGCTCTGCTTGAAACTGTGTTCTCATGGCAGAAGGTAGAAGCAAGGAACTGGTGGAGGCTCCCAGTGCTCTTAAAATCTTGCCAGGACATCTTGTTCGTCATCACCACTTTCTACATCCTGGTGGCCCCCAGCCAAGACCAACATCAGCAGATGAGAATATATAATCCTTTTATAGTGAGGTCCGTCCTTAGCAACAGGGATGCAGGCTACCACCTTGGCCTGTCTAAAAGACTGTAATCTCTAAGTGATAATTTCCAGAAAGTTCATTTTGGTGTAGTGGGACAGGTGAACCAGGAAGTAAGTGCTAAGAATCGAGCAGTGTGTGGTGTAGGAGGAGACTGAGTGGTTTCTGGTGAGAGTCAGTAGGATTTGGAAGCTGTTGCATGGGGAACTGCATGGTCAATAGAGAGTTACACTTTTGGGTTTGGCATCAGAGTTGGTCGATGTTACGTAAGAGGCTATGAGTGGTGGGACAGATTGGGCATGCCCAAGGCATTTAGTGCTGGACACTTGATTTGTGGTAGCATGAGGCCTGAGATGGTAATGGATGAGATACTCTAGTGGGTACTGTGTGTGTACTGACAGCCCTTCCAGCACTAACCTAACACTTGCAGGACCCTGGCCTGAAGGGTCACTGCTGGACATTGCTCCAGGCTCTCACTTGATGGACAGTAACTCTCTAGGAGGAATTCGTTTTGCCACTACTTTGTTTAATAGTTGAGGGAACTGAAGCTCACGAAGGTCAAGAACCTCACCCCCCAAGGTCATCCAGGAGTTGTGCCTGTAATTAAACCCCCAGTCTTGGAGTGCATATCCCTTCAGTGGGTGGCATCCCTTCTCAAGTAGGCCCACTCCCAGTGTCCTTCAGTTCAGGATTATGAATGCTAGATAATGAAATTTTGTTTGGTGCAGTGTTTTTGTGTGGGTTTTAAAGGGGAGTTCACACCCAGGGTCTGATTGAAAAAGTAATTAGTATTCAGATTAGAGCTTTCCAAACAATTCCCTGATATTTGAGCATCAACAGAGGAACAAAGCACACTGTCTGTGGTCTCTGATTTACAGCTGCCCGTGCCCAGCGGCTCTGGACAGAAGGCTATAAATAAAATTAAAATAAATGGAAACAATGCACCTATAAATTGTGTAGCAGGAACCTCCAATTGCCTTTTAGAGGAAATCCCCAATAAAATGCTGTTTGGCAATCCATTTGAGGGAGAAGGGGCCGTCCATCATTCTGGGAAAGTCAGTGAAGTGAAGGACAGGCTAACTCGCTGGAATATTTTAAGTATGAAAATTAGCTGATTCCACGGAAACTCACTCTTTGGTGTTAGCTATGTTGGAAGGTCCTCTTTTTTTTTTTTCCTCTTGTTATTAGTGATATTTTTTTCCCCACGTGGAATAAAGCTGTCAGTTGAAACTGCAGATTTCTTTTTTATTTCTGAGTCAAATCCTGAGCTTTTGGTTGTAGAAAGTGGTGGTGGCCTAGAGGGGTTTGGTTTGGGCAGAAAGTGCATTCTGATGCAGCTTGTGTAATGGAGAGGCAGCCTGTGCCTCATGGTGGCACCAGAGACCAGGGATAGAGGTGGGCAAGATGTAAGATGATGGAGTAAGGTATGCTGGTAGGGGAGTTACCTTGCCGGCCTTAGGGCTTGTGTACTTGAGGCTGGAGTGATGGCTCAGTGGTTAAGAGCACTTGGTGTTCTTGCAGAAGACCTGAGTTTGGTTCCCAGTACTTTTACTGGGAGACTCTCAACTATCTATAACTCCAGGTTTAGGGATCTGACTCCTTCTTCTGGTCTCTGTGGGCACTGCACTCACATGCTCAGACTCATATTCAGACATATGTGTACACATAACTAAAAGAAAAAGAAATCTTATGTTCTTAGTTCTTATGATTTATGGAAAAAGATACATTTTCCTAAAATGTTCTAAATTTTAGTAAAACATTTTAATACCCTATGGAAAGATTGACTTGAAGAGGATGCTTTCATTCTGACTCAGCTGAAGTAGATGCGAGCAATTTGTTAACGTCTAGGTCTAAAGTGATCAGAAAGCTTTTCCACTGGATGGAGACTTTGACAAGCCAGGGTGTTACTGCTTTTTTCTTTCCTTTAGTTCCCAGTAGATTCTGAAGGTGTGATGCAGGAAGGGATGGGACAGGGCAAAGAAGTGTAAATGGTGTGGGCCATTAGTTCAGTTGCATGGAGGATAACTGTGTTTTTAAATGGGGCCAGAGGAGAGCAGAGTCTGCATGCAATTTGAGATCTCACACAGAGAGTGGGTCCTGCTGCTCGCTGGCCTGTGCTGGTTGGGAAGCCTGGCTTCCATGCAGTTTGGACCTGTCTAGTTAATGGAAGATAATCTGCTTTACAGCCTGGTTTATGTGTGTGATGAGTAGGCTCTGGTCTGCATTTTCTCGAATTAAAGCATGATTGTGACTTTTAACTCGGTCATGCTCATAGGAGGTGTTTGTACTGATGGCCACAGGCCACATAAGGCACTTAGCTTGTCTGGTAGACTTTCAGGAAGACCAGTCCTGGGAAAATCTGAAGTTGAGTCAAGGCAACTGCTCATTGGCTTTACAAGGTTGGAATCTAGAGATTAACGTGGAGCAGCAGCTCCTCACATGCAAGCACAGTGACTTTTTCCTGTGTCTCTTGCTTGGCTGTGGCTGATCTGGGGGCCGGGAAAAGAGATTTTTAAGGAAGACACTGTTACAACAATCAAATGCATATCATAGGGGAAAAGAGCAGGGCTCCCAGGAGCTGGAAGTCAGCAAAGGACTGTCTTTGTAGTAATTCCTAGTGGACTTCACCAAGAGACCTGCCTTTGAGTCTTGTAGGGTGTATTACTTGTAGACACCCCCATCTAGCCCATGTGTTCTTCCAGCAGCCCCCACAAGCAGGGGCCCTGTGGAGTCACCTTTCCATTTTCTGTATACAGCACATAGGCCTTGCAGATTGTGTGTGAGCACACAGACAACTAGCTCCGACTTCGTTGGCATGGGAGACAGACTTGACTTTGAACACTCAGAAGCACTGCCTTAGGGGAATAAACGGGAGCCTCTTAGCACCTGTCCTGTGCGGGCATCAGGGAGACGCTTCTCTCAGATTGACTGGCAGAAGGGGCTACCAGCAGAATGTGTTTTCTGTTCCAAGTCAGGTGTCCCCTTGGGCTGGGGACTCTTTGTCAGCTTGACACTCACTACAGTCACCTGGTAAGAGGAACCCTCAGTTTAGGAAATGCCTCCATCAGATTGTCCTGTGGCAAGTCTATGGGATATTTTCTTGATTAATGATTGACGTAGGAGGGCCCAGGTCCTGGGTTGTAGAAGAAAGGAGGCTGAGCAAGCCAGGAGGAGCAAGCAGTGTTCTGGGATTCCTGCTTCTGCTTCTGCTTGAGTTCCTGCCCTGACTCCCTCAATAGTAGACTGTGGTTGGGACATGCAAGGCAAATAATTCCTTTCCTCCCCAAGTTGTTTTTGGTTACAGTGTTTGGTCACAGTGACAGAAGGCCAATTAGGAAACCCAGAGAAGAGCTTTCTCCTGAAGCTAGTCAGCAAAACTATGTAAAACAGCAACGTAAGACTGCAAGGAAAACGAGAAAATGGGAAGGAAACATAATATGGCCAAAGAAAGGAGCACGTGCATGTTCTAGTTACATATCCCAGAGAAACGGAGGCCTACATGAAGGATTCAAAGTAGTTGTTTTATGGAAGTTGAGTGCACAGTGAACAAGAATTCACAGACAGTCAACCTAGGAAAACAAGGCATGAGCAAAGTGAGCCATTTAACAGAAAGACAGAAGTAACAACCAAACTGAAGTTCTGGAGCTAAAGAATATGACTGAACTAAAAAGTGCACCAGAAGCTTCAGCAATAGACCCTTCAAGGCCGAAGGAAGAGCCAGTGACTCTGAGACAGGCTGTTTGCAATTATCCAGTCAGGAGAAAAAAGAATGACGAGTAAAACCAGCACTGGGGTTCAGGGGGCCCGCTAAATGAACCAGTATGCACATAGAGGAGTTCCAGAAGGAGAAAAGCCACAGAGACAGAACTTTGTTTCAAGAAATGCTCACTGAAAACTTCCAAGCTGAGGGGAGACACGGAAACTCAAGCCCATTGGACTTCACTACATCATTAAAATCCAGAAGCAAAAAGCAACTTGTACAAGAGTTTTCTAAGACTTACCAGAAGGTTCTCAACAGAATCCCTGACCTGAGACAGTGGGATTATATATTCAAAATACCCAGTGAAGAACAAACCTGCTAGCCCAGGATACTCCACTCTGGCAAAGCTGTCTTTCAGAGATGGAGGTAAGACCAGGTTTTCCCAGACAAAGGAAAAGCAGAGGAAGTCTTTACCCGGGGCCTGCTTTTAACAGGGATGCTATAGGGAGTTCACCTTCATTCAGTAATGTGAGCGTAGAAGAAGCTAGCTTACTGATAAAGGTTCACATTCAGATTCCGATGACTCCCTTATGGTATAGCTCACCTTTAAGCCTAGTGGGAACTAAAAGGTAAAGTGATTGGAGGAATTATGGGACCTAGCCCCTTCCTCTTTCTACCATTGGCTCCCTGGCCATGAGGTGAATGGTTTAGTTTCATTTTGTGCTGCCACCATAATGTGCTGTTTGTCTCAGGCCCTAAAGAAATGGCACTGATTGATGGTGGATCGAATCTTCAAATCTATGAGCCAATATGTTCCTTTTTCTTTCCTGGGGCTGACCCAGGTTCTTCCATGCTAGGCAAGTGTTCTGCCACTGAGCTACATACCCAGCTTTTAAAAAATTTGAGACAAGGTCTCACTAAGTTGCCCAGGCTGATCGTGAACTTGCTCTGAAGCCCAGGCAGGCCTTGAGTGTGTGATGCTCTTGACTCTGCCTCCAGAGTAGCTGGGAGCACAGGCCTGTCCCATTCACTCCTGTGCTGGAGTTAATGTTTCAGGCAGTTAGGCTGTTTTTCTTGTTATGATGTTTTATGTAGCCGCAAAGAAAAAAATTTTTAATTGACATATAAAAAAATAAAAAAAATAAATAATCAAAGCTTACTAGTATTATCAAACAATAGCAACAACAAAACCTGACACAACACCAACCCAAACAAAACAACAAGGCCACTAAAGTGGCACAGTGGGCAAGTGTCCCAGGGGATATTTGCCAGATGGATCAGATGTTCAGCCACAACAATTGGAGAGGAATGAAATGAACTATTTTGTCTGGCCACCCTGTTATAAAACCAGGAGTAAATAATAGGAGGAAAATTCACAAATAACATGGTAATTAAACAACACACTCTCAAACAACCGGTTAGCTAAGGAAGAAATCAAAATAGAAGTTAGACATTTCTTGGGACAGATCAGAATGGAAATACAACATACCAATTCTTAGGCAACACAGCCAAATTGTCCTAAGAGGCCAATTCATAGGGAGAAATGCTTACATGAAGAAACATCATCTTAGCCTGGCATGGTAGCACATGCCTTTAATCCCAGCACCTGGGAGGCAGAGGCAGGCAGATCTCTGAGTTTGAAGCTACCCTGGGCTACAGAGAGAGTTCCAGGACAACCAGGACTGTTACACAGAAAAACTCTGTCATGAAAAAAACAAAACAAACAAACAAAAAAACAACAAAACCAAACAACAACAAAAAAGAAACATGATCTCAATTAAACAGATAAACTTTGTATTTTAATGAAAGAGAAAAGAAAATAAACTAAGTTCTAAGAATAGGAAGAAATAGAATAGACACTGGAAAAGCAATAGCCAAACTAAGATTTTTTTCCTTTTTTTTAAAAAAAAGAAAATTAACACATTTTGGCTAGACTAACCAGGTTGAGGAGGAGAATGCAAATAAAATTGTAAATTAAAAGGAATCATTCCAGCTTATACTACACATACAAGGGTGATGTGAGACCACTGTGAACAATTAGACATTAGGTAATAAAAGTAGGGCTTGATTCTTCAAGTATACAACTTCCATGGAGCCTGGGAAATAGGATAAGTAAATAAACCAGCAATGAGATAGAGAGTTAATCAGTAGTCACAAACTCCCAGCAAAGAGCCCAAAGTTAGGTAACTACACTAGTGATTTCCCCCACAATTTTAAGGAAGAATTAAGTCCTTCCTAAATTCTTCTAAAAAATCGAAGTGAAGGGAGCAATTCTCTTCTTGTGTTAGAAGATACAGCCTGATGAAAATGCCGGAGAAGGACACTACGAGACAGGAAAACTACTGGCAACATTCCCGATGAACACTTATGTACGTGTTCTCAGAGTCCTGAGAAACTGCATTCAGCAGTACAGTAACAGCATCTAACACCGTGATCCTTCAGCATACACAAATCATCAAATGTGATAAGTTTCAGTAGCAGAATGAGGGGAAAATTAGCATAGGACCATCTCAATAGATGATGAAAAATCTCTGACAAAAGTCAGCGTCTTTGCATGCATGATAAATAACTCAATAAATTAGGTATAGAAGTGTACATTAATTTAGCAGGGGGCTATCTATACAGGACAAGACCACTGTTAGCCCTCTACTCGATGATGAAAAATTGAAAGTCTTACCTCTAAGACAGTGGTTCTCAACCTGTGGGTCATGATCCCTTTGTAGGTTGAATGGCCCTTTCACAGGGGAGGGTCACATATCAAATATCCTGAGTATCAGATATTTACGTTATGATTCATATCAACAAAATTACAGTTATGAAGTAGCAATGACATAATTTTATGGTTGGGGGGGGTCACCACACCATGAACTATGTTAAAGGGTTGCAGTATTAGGAAGACTGAGAACCACTGCTCTAAGATCAAGCACAAGATAAAGATTCACCACTACTGCTCATTGCAATAGTGGAAACCCTAGCCAGAACAGAGAGTAAAGGAAAAAAACAGTACCCCCAACCAAACCCAAGGCTTCTAATCAGAAAGGAAGAAGTAAAATCAAATGGTACATGTCTGTCCACATCTGCCCGTCTCTAGCTGGCCATCATTTTGGGGATGCATTTCAAAGTGAATTGTATATGTTAGTTTATCCCTAACTGTGTAATATACATGCCAGTAGCTAGACAGGGACTTTTTGAAGGAGGTAAACATTGCACACGAAATACCCAAATCTCTAGCACAGTACTCACATGGAGAGTTTGCACGAGAAACTTACTGAACCTAGAAGGCCAGCATCTCTTTAGAAGTGCTCGAGTACTCTCTTGCAGTGTACAGACTGTGCAAACAATCCATGAGTATCCTGGTAGATGGGCGTGGAAAGGAGGGCTGAATGCCCTCACAAGCATGGTTGTAGAGAAGTGAACAGAGGCTGTGCAGCATGGATGACGTCTGTATACTAGCAAGAGGGCAGAGGAAGCCAGGTGGTGGTGGTGCACGCCTTTAATTCCAGCACTTGGAGGCAGAGGCAGGGGCATCTCTGTGAGTTTGAGGCCTGCCTGGTCTACAGAGTGAGTTGCAGAACAGCCAGGGCTACACAGAGAAACCCTGTCTTGGAAAAAAAATACTAAAGACCAAACACCCACAAAAAGAGGGCAGAGGAAAGAAGTAGAGCAGTGGGACGTGGATTCCTGATTCCATTGGAGCTTGCTGTGCCCATGGTTCCTAGTACACCCTGTGAACCAAGGCACTTGGCTGGGATGCACTCTGTCCTCCACACTTGGGAATATGAGTTTCAGCACATACTTTTCTCATTTTATTTCTTCACCTTTTAGCTGTTCTTAAGCTCTCTAGGCTTTTGATTCCTTGCTTAAGATGTTGTCTACTGTGGTGTGGTGACTATGAGGCCCAGCCCTTTGTTACTTCTCACCAGGATGAGTTAAAAACACCAATTTCTCTGTGCCTCGTCATCCCCTCCTGTCACATGGGAATAATGGTGACACAGCTGGTTAGATAAGTTATGAGTAGGTAGTGTGTTAGTGGCGATAGCCTTGGTTAGTTATGCTGTGAACAGTCAGTGTATGAGATGCTGGTGATATCCCTACTGGTTGGATTACTAGCAGCCTCTGACTCCAGGAATTCCTCAGGGCAGCACTTGCACAGTTCTGCACTCAGTATACACAGTACCTTAGCTCTTTTTGTGTTGTGGGTGTCATTGTGTGAAATTTTAACACTTAGAATGGAGCTGGGTGTGGTGGTGTACATCTTTACTCCTAACACATGGAAAATAGAAACATCTTTCTGTTGGTTAGAGGCTAGCCTGGTCTACAGAGTGAGTAGGCACAATGTGGCTGCCCATGGTACTTTCTGGTTGTTGAGTGCTGGGGACACTGTTGGCTTTTCTTCACCCCTTTCTGAAGAAAGGCTACAAGACCTAGCCTTGCACATACTAGGCAAGCGTTCTGCCCCTGAGCTATGTCCCCAGCCCTGTGTTTTATGTGTGTATGTGTGCGTGTGTGTGTGCACGCGTGCGTGTGCGTGTGTGTGCATGTATGTATTTATTTATTTTTCTCTCATATATTATATCCTGACCACAGTTTCCTCTCCCTCCTCTCCTCCCAGTCCCCCCCCATCCCCCCACCCCCGTGTTTTACAGTGAAGCTGTGAAGCTGCTTTATGTGCTCACTCTCTGCTGTTACTAAGCCACCCAGGGCTGCCTTTGTTACCTGCACACTGGAGTACAATGTGGCCCTAGGATGCCTTAGGTGAAACAAGCTGCTGTAGGAATCACTTGTTCTGTGCTTAGCTTCTAGGGACTTTTGGGATGCTCCGAGAGGAGGGCTGTAGGATCCTTTATCTGTTTTGAGGGAATCAGGCAAACAGGGCTGGGTTACCTTCTGCTTCTCTGGGATGACAAAGGTCAAGTTTCTTTCCTGTTAATGAAAGTGAGTTGCGTATATGAAGCTAATTCGCCTGTGAATGGACACTGACAAGCAGCAGTGAATAACATCCTATGTTCTCACGTGATCTGCAAGGGCAGCTGCTTTCAATTCGTCACCTAACATCCCATATTGTGGTGGGATTAGAACACATTTGGGAGGATGTCAAGAAATCTCAGGCCAGATGCATGTGGCATTCAGTAAGACATGATTCCATAATCTCTCTTTGGCCTGTCACTTGCAAAAGAGAACAGTCTTGGACTGGGTGGGCTGGCCTTACTGTGGTGTAGATTTGAGAGCAGGGTGCAGTGGGTGTGGGGTTGTACTCTTCTGGGTCCTCTGAGGAAGGGTCCTACCGAGCATCATCGCCTTTCTGCATCTCACGGCATCATAGGACCTCCCACAGCTGTGCTTACTGGGTACACTTTACTGCTGCAGACATGAGTAGTCGCCCACTTGCTGCTGCCTTCCCCCAGCTCTCTGATTTGGAGAGGTTTGTATGCACGACTGCAGTGAGGTAACTGCTGAGAATCTGCATGAACTCTTTCACATAGTGTACATACCTGCAGGGCTTCATAGCCACCTCCTCTGTACCAGGTAATGCAGCCTTGTGACTAAGGCTTGAGATGGAGGTAGGATGGGCAAATTTCAAACGTGGTTGGGTATGAGAATTGGGAAAGCTGATGCTTGGGTGGGGTAGATAGTCTAGGAATACAGCTCAGCTGGGATACATAGGCCAAAACTGGCCAGGTAGTTCCTAAACAGGGTTGGCTTGAGTTGGATCTTCCATGTGGGCCCCTATAGGGTCTGTAGCTGGATCTGTGCATGAGTATGGCAGTCTCTGCTCCCTATGGACACTATAGCAGTTGATGGGCAGAACTGCATGCTGAACTGTGGGCTGGAAAGTATTGTGAGCTTGTGGCCCTAACCTGACTCTTGAATGGAAAATGACAGGAGCATGTTGGGTCAGACATGGTCGCAGCAAGCCTTGCCCAGGTGCTAGCCAGGGGCCCTTCTTGTGGGCTTCCGTTCTTGCTGCTTCTGCTCTAGAACTCTAGAGAAGTTAGCTGTGTCTAGCAGCAGCCCAGGGGCACTGTCTGCAGGCAGTTGTCAGGGGAGTTACTGTGCCGAGAGGAGGGCCGGCTTTAATTTGCTGACTAGTGAAGAAAAGACCCAGAGTGGGACATGGAGGTTTTTAATCAATTGTTTCCGGATAAATACCCAACTTTCTCTCATCTCAGCTGATTAGATCCCATCTTTGTGTTGCCGACTGACGGATGTCTGCGCTCAGGCGCAGGCTTGTGTCTGACTGAGTCTCCGTCGTGTACATGTATTCTGAATAAGCCTTTTGTTCCATTGAGAAGATTAAGGGCAGTATTTGGTTGGGAAAATTTTAATGAAGCACCTAACAGGGCTATTATTCATTTTTGAAACAAGTTGCTCTGGTTACCATAGAGACATTAAACCTTTTATTAAATGTTTTCCTTTCAGCCTTGAGTAAGTTTTTGGGAAATGCTGGTGGGGGAGCTGCAGATCCACGGACTTGACATCTGGAAGGAATTTTCTGGCTCTGCTGAGTTAAATCATTCAGGGAATTTATGTTATAGGAACATAAAGCTTATAAATCTAGTTTATCATATCTATCATTTAATTGTTCATGCAAGCCAGCTCTTCATGTAGCGATTTACAGTAATCTCAGTGAAATAACAGTTTTGTGTCACAAATGAATAATGCATGCAAAGAAATTGTTGAGCTCCTTAAAATCATTATGCTCAAAATATTAGGCTCTTATTTGAAAGTGATAGAATGATGATCATATAGACGTTGCAGGCTGGGGACTTGAGAGTGGGTCGTCGTCGTCATCATCGTCGTCGTCATGGCGGTGGGCTTCAGCTCTCAGGAAGGAAGTGGTGCAGGGCATCTCCAGGATGACCTGGTGTCTTGCCGCAGTTCCTGCAAGCAGCAGCCAATGCAGGAGCTGGCAATACCGCAGGGCCTGTGGGAAGACTCGGGTGTTGGCTCAGGGGAAGAATTCAGTGTTTAAAGGATGGGAGGCTTCTTAGACATCCATCTGTCTGGGACAAGAAGCGAGTCTGTTGCCACTGGTGCTGTTGCCAGGCAAAATCTGAGGAGTTGGCCACTGGGTCTGCTGCCAGGCCTTTCCTGTTCGGTGTTTCCCTGCAGCACACATACATATGCCACATGTGACCATTGCTATTAGGTGCTGAGGTGAACGGCCCTCGCTGCTGTGATGGTCGGTGGGAGGATGCATTGAATGCGGCTCCTTGTTAGCAGTGACCGTCTGTTGGCAGGTGTGCTTATCACTGGGCTGGTGACAGCTCCCTTGCCAGAGCACTAGATCTTTGAATGGCCACACTAAGAAATGTGGAGGATACAGTTCCTTGGGGTGCCCTGCTGTGAGAAGGGAGGCAGCTCCTCCCCAGAAGGGGGTGGCTCTGCTTCTCAGGAAGCATAGTTTTCCAGAGTGTCATCAGTCATTGTCAGAAGGTCTGTGCCTCCTTTACCTTCTCTCATGCCTTAAAAAAAATCAGCGTTATGAAACATTTCAAACACACACAAAGGTCAGGAGAACATGCAATGAAGCCGGGACGCCTGTCCGAGACATCCAGCGATGTCAGGTTGCCGCCACGGTCGACTCATCTGTCCCTTTTTTTCTTCTCCTTTTCCTTTGCTGGAGAGTTTCAAAGCAAATCCCAGACATCATGTCATTTCACTTCCTGTACTTCAGTATGCATTAAAAAAAAAAAAAAAAAACCTCTATGCCTCCTGCTATTTTCAGAACATGGTGCTGACAGGAGCCCCTCAGACAGGCCTCCTTCAGTGGAGGCTTGTGTGGACACAGTGTGCCAGGCCTGGACCTTCAAGGCTACCTGCCTTCCTCACAGTCAGGAACTCATGTGATCTTTGGCTGGCTGGAACTGGGGCTGAGGACTCAGGCTGAAAAAAAATTTGAGAAGGACTCTCACTCAGTTTTTGAGGCCCTGCATAAGCAGCCTGATGACCTGATGTCCTGAGGCATTCGTTTGGTGCACGCCTTTAATCCCAGCACTCGGGAGGCAGAGACAGGCAGATCTTTGTGAGTTCGAGGCCAGCCTGGGCTACAGAACAAGATCCAGGAAAGGTGCACAGCTACGCAGAGAAACCCTGTCTCGAAAACCACCCCCCCCCCCCAAAAAAAGGGAAGAAGAGATGTTGCTTGGGAGCTCAGCAGGCAGGGTGACTTGTTCTGGGGTGTCCTCAGTCCTGCAGCCTTCCTGCCCCAGGTACCTATGCACATGACTCTCCTGGGTTCTGGGTGTGGGACTGACTGGGTGTGTCTGGTGTCTTGTTTCTCTGCTGTGGCTGTTTTAATTTTCTTCATGCCTCTATCTCTCACTCACTACCATGTGCACACTCCTCTTGATCCCAGTCCTCACTACCATGTGCACACTCCTCTTGATCTCAGTCCTCACTACCATGTGCACACTCCTCTTGATCTCAGGCTGTCCTCACTACCATGTGCACACTCCTCTTGATCTCAGTCCTCACTACCATGTGCACACTCCTCTTGATCCCAGTCCTCACTACCATGTGCACACTCCTCTTGATCTCAGGCTGTCCTCACTACCATGTGCACACTCCTCTTGATCCCAGTCCTCACTACCATGTGCACACTCCTCTTGATCCCAGTCCTCACTACCATGTGCACACTCCTCTTGATCTCAGTCCTCACTACCATGTGCACACTCCTCTTGATCCCAGTCCTCACTACCATGTGCACACTCCTCTTGATCCCAGGCTGTCCTCACTACCATGTGCACACTCCTCTTGATCCCAGTCCTCACTACCATGTGCACACTCCTCTTGATCCCAGTCCTCACTACCATGTGCACACTCCTCTTGATCCCAGTCCTCACTACCATGTGCACACTCCTCTTGATCTCAGTCCTCACTACCATGTGCACACTCCTCTTGATCTCAGGCTGTCCTCACTACCATGTGCACACTCCTCTTGATCCCAGTCCTCACTACCATGTGCACACTCCTCTTGATCCCAGGCTGTCCTCACTACCATGTGCACACTCCTCTTGATCCCAGTCCTCACTACCATGTGCACACTCCTCTTGATCCCAGTCCTCACTACCATGTGCACACTCCTCTTGATCTCAGTCCTCACTACCATGTGCACACTCCTCTTGATCTCAGTCCTCACTACCATGTGCACACTCCTCTTGATCCCAGGCTGTCCTCACTACCATGTGCACACTCCTCATTCTCAGGCTGTCCTCACTACCATGTGCACACTTCTTGTTCTCAGGCTACCCTTGCCAGGTTTCTGGTAGAGTTGTGGTCCAGGGTTTCCTGAGTTAAGGCTTTGGAGTTTTTTTTCATATTGTATTGAGACCTACCAGGCACTGTGGTTCACTGGAGACAAGTGCCTCCTTCATTCCTGGGAGAGAAAATAGCATTTGAAGTGAAAAAGTTTTAATTCCAAGTTGACATTTGTAAACAAAACATCTAAAAAGCATGTTAAGGATCAGTTCTGAGGTACCTTGGGAAAGAGTTTAAATACTTCTGGGGGGTGAGTGGGGTGGAGAATGCACGTTTGTGTGTGTGTGTGTGTGTGTGTGTGTGTGTGTGTGTGTGTGTGTGTGTTTGCTCACATGTGTGGGTGTCTGTACAGAAAATACCAAATGGGAGCCTCCCCAGGTACCTCCTCAGTGGTAGGCCTTCTTTCTGGGTGACAGTCTTGTCCTAAAGTAGGGTGAGAACTCATTTGTTATTTGAAGGATGACTTTGTCATTGAGGGCTTTGCTCATTAGGAGTGGCTTGATACATTTCCTGTTTTCAGGGCCTCTGATATTTTCACTCCCCACAAGTGTGGAGGAGGGACTCCACAGGAGCTCTTGACGTGTCCTCATGGAGATTAGGGTCTGCCTCATCCCTGCAGGTGTAGATCTCAGGCTGGCAGCTTTCCATCAGGGACCCTGGGAATTAACCGTGAGCGATGCTGTTGTGGACAGGCAGTGCTTATGTAGCTAGCTGGAGTGGACTCCAGGACCATAAATTGGCCCGTGACTAACTGCGTGGTTTGTAAAGCAGGCTGCATGTGAACCTGAAGTGATGCCTCATTGAGACAGTTACTTCAGAGCAGGCCTGGGCTTCTTGGAGCTGAGGGTGACCTGGGGTCAGAGTAGCTAACCACTGATTTGCAGGCTCTCTGCTAGCACTGCAGACAGCAGGCCAAGTTGGGCTCTTTGCTAGATATTTATCACTTCTTTCTCCGTGACAAGGGCTTTTGGTTACTATAGCTAGAGCTGTAAGATGATGTTTATGCTGTTTCTCTATATTACTTTTTTATTATGTACTATTTCTGTTGCAGATAGTCATAAATATGCTTACAGTTTTGACTGCATTATGACATGTTGCTGTAAGGAGTCTCACGTACACTTTGGGTTACAAGGCTGAGCAATTCGTATTCTTATGGCATTTTTTTCTGGTGTGTGTTAGTCCCTGGTAACAGTGTCTGGTCCCTTCTTTTCTGAACCCTTGGGCTTTCCCCATGGGCTTTCCCCATGCCAAGTTGTCAGAAGGAACCTTGTGTGGACCCCCCTTGCACCTCATTCTGTTTGAATCTTTTTAGGGTGCTATCAGCAGGTCTCAGAGATACCCTCTCAGCAGCTGTTCACACTGCTTATCTTAACCTCTCAGGTGTGCCGGGGTGGATATGAAGTGGGAAACTCTCTCTTCCATTATGGACTCTGCCCTGTGGCCTGACTGCTTAAGCTGATGCCTGTTTCCATGGGGTGGTGGGGCAGGCCTCCAGATGGCAGATGGTGCTGTTAGTTACTGTACCACCAGGTGTTGGTGGTAACCTGCCCCTGACATCTGCCAACAGGCTCCTCTGGGCATGTTTTTGCGGGTCAGCATTTCTCTGAAATTCTAGACGGAGCAGTAGAGAGAGTGGGCCTGCCTCTTTCATGTCAGGGTCTGTGGCCTCAGATCTCATTACCTTCTGGGACAACTCCCATATACTCTTGGCCTTCACCAGCCTGCTGTTGACATCTTTATTAGAGAACAGCTAAGCCAGGTCACTTGTCCACCTTGCCCTTTTCCCAGCCTGGAAGGGTTGTCAAGTGATGCTGGACAGTGGACAGTAGCAGGGAAAAATGCAAAAGCATTGGTCATGAGACCCAGCTTACTTACCTATGCTCCTCCGGGACCGCTGTACTCTTGGACTCATATAACAGCTGTGGTTATCTGCTTCAGACCTGTACACACATGGTGGCTGAATTGTACACTTTAAAGTTTGGTGTTGTGCAAGTTATGTAGCAATAAGAGAGTTTAAAGCGTGTGCCTGTTGGCACTTGTCATGGGCCGTGGTTTCTGTCTGTTGCATGGGAGGGATGGTATTAGATGGTAAGCCCTGGGTAGGAAGACTGGTGATAGTGGCAGTGTGTTGCCATCTGATGTTACCTCATTGTTCTGACCTGGGGTGGGTATCTCTTATGGGCTTCTCCCGTGTCCCCATGCTGGTCCCAGAATCCCTTCTGTTGCTCCAGCTGTTTGTAGAGACTCCATCCAGTGTGAAGGCTGTGCAGCTTAGGCTGAATGTAGAGCCAGCACAGGAGTTCTGTTTGGAGGACCGTCCTAACCTGGCTGCCCTGCCCGTGAGGCAAAGTGAGTCTGATGAGCTTTCCTCCATGGCCCTGGATGTGGGTGGATTAGAATAATGATCAGAAGTCCTCAGCTCAGCTCAGAGAGGACATGATTCCTGCTGGGGAGGAGACAGAAATGTAGGTTCAGATGCCTCTGGGTTTGTTGCTATTGGTGGGGGAGGGAGGGGAGCCAGGCGGGAGGAGGCCACTGCTCAGCACAGAGCAGCTACTGGTTTCAGGCCCTTCCTGTGTGCAAGCTTTTCCTACCTGGATGTCAAATTACAGAAATGGGTACTCGAATGAGATGGTGCTAGCAAGCTGACAGGGACTTCCCAGAGTCCCTCATTTTGCATATTCAGTGTTAGAAGTGCAGGAGAGGCTTGCTCTGTTGGGCCGGCCTTGTCTCATAGTGTAGGGCTTCAGGGATGCTGCACCACTCTCCCCACAAGCCAGGGACACAGTCAGGGGTCAGATGTGCTTCCTGTACACTGTGTGCTTTGCTGTTTGCAGAGATGCTGTGGGTGCTATGTGAGCTGGCATTTCTTGCTGGCTTGTCCTGCCCAAGGAGAGGAGGGAGGTAGAGAGTCAAGGGTGCTGAGGCTCCTTGGAGGCTCCATTTCCTTGCAAGTCCCTCTAGGAAAGGCAGCATTGCTTCCCAGGGCCCAGGGCCCAGGGCAGCTACTTCGGCATGTCTTTGCCTTGGTCCTTTTGAGGTGATGCTGAGCCCTCGCTACTCATTTTCTTGAGGCTTAGCAGGTTTTTTTGAAGGTTATCAAAGACCTTGCATTTCCTAGATGTGCTTGAGAGCTAAGTGGGAGCCAAGGAGTCAGTTAAGTCAAGTCTCCTGATTCAGAGATAAGAAACTGCCCCTCAACAGGGCCATGGGTTCCAGTAGACATCAATGAGTTCTCACTGGAGACAGGCCTTGTAGCCAGAACTGGACGCCCAGCTCATTGTCTGCTCTTTGGGTAGTTTTTCTCCGTCTCTTTGTCTGCCCTCTGGGGTCCTTTCCTTTTATTCAGCACTCTTGAAAAGCTTTCCTCTAGATATCTGTGACATGTCACCTGGGTGTCCCCCACCCTCAGAATGTCCCTGTGATAGTTCCATTCTCTTCTACCCTCACACCACATTTACTAAAGCGAGTTTCTTGACTTTTCTTTAAAAACCTCTCTTGATTTTGAGTCAACAATTTCCCACTCTTGAGCTTTGCCCCTCAGTACCCCTCTTCTGGAGAGGACCAGTGTCTCTCTCTGCCTCGCTCTATCTGAAACAGGTCCAGCAGAGGTCATGGACTTGGGTGGAGAGTCTGCTTAGAGTCCTTTCCTCATCTGTAGAGCAGGGACGGGAGCTGTCCTGCAGGGTGCCCTGTCATCACTGGGAATTGATGCCTGCCGTTGGCACCGTGCCATGGCAGTGGTTGGCATGCAGACTTCCCACCACAGGGACAGGTACTCTAGAGAACAACTTCAGGGAGGTATTTATCTGTGTCCATGGTTGGCAGGCTCTGCTGCCTTGAGTCTGGGAACAACATGGCGGTTGAAGCCTGTGGCAAAGGTGCTGAACTTGCGGCTACTGGGAATGGAGTGGACAGGCAGCCAGAGCAAGGCATGTATCTTTGTTCTCCAGCCTGCACCCCTAGTGACCTACTTCTTCCACTCAGCAATGACACCTGTGGTGACCCCTTCACTAGAGTGAGCCACTGATTAGGGCCACATCCATTCACTTCCCCAAACCCACCAGCTGGCTACCACACTACCAGTATGTGAGCCTATGGGGACGTTGCGTATCCAACTGTGTTAATAGAGGCCACAGGCCTTCTTTCTCCCCATCCTCCCCGCTTTCTCCTTTTATTTAGGCTAGCTGCCTTGGTTTCCTTTCCTTTTCTTTTTTCTTTTCTTTCTGAGATAGATTCTTGCTATGTAGTAGCCTAGGTTAAAAGTCCTCCCGCCTCAGCCTCCCAGATGCTGGGATTAAAGGCACGTGCTACCACACCTAGCACTAGCAGCCTTCTTGATCTGCTGTTTAAAGTGTAGGTGTCACTAGTCTTTAGGAAAAGCCTGATGGCCTTTGTCAACTCTCCCCATGCTTACTATAGTGACGGCCAACCCAACCCCGTTTTTTTTACAGTGCCTGTGTTGGCCAGTGTTCTTTTCCGCTCTCCACGGCCCTGCCTTTGTTCAGAGTTCATCTCTGTGTCAACCTGGAGTGGCTTCCAGGCAGTCTCGTCAGTTCTTTTCCCCTGTTGATTCATTCCCTGTTCTCGAAGGAGGGGAGTCGCACTGAAACACGACCTTCCAGAAGAGAGCTCCGCTTCCTGCCGAGCCCTTCGGAACTGGAGTCCTGTTCAGACTTTTGTTCTGTGCGGCAGGAGCCTGCTAGTCCGGCTGGCCTTGTTCTCTGCAGACACTTGTGAATATTAGCCATTAAAGTTGGGGTTAGATAATAGAAGGTTCCGAGGACACAGCGACAAGAGGGACACAAGAGCGGGAGGGAGTTAGCATGTGTTTCCTTCTGTCCTGTTGTCTGTGGTCCCAGTGTCACCAGGAAGCCTTCCTACCTTGTACCAGCTGGAGTACCCCTGATGCCTGCACACAGGCTGAGCACAGGCCCCGGTGCTTCGGTTTCTACTTTCCTCTTGTCCTGACATTATTACTCACCATGCCTCACCTTGTTGGCATTGAATAGTGTGCCACATGGTTACCTGCCTACAGGTGTGAATGGTAACCTTCCTGGAGCAGGGGCTCCTTGGCATACCTGGAGCCCTTGGTGGTTTGAATGAAAGTGGCTCCCCTAGGGTCAGAGGGAATGGCGTTATTAGGAGATGTGCCCTTGTTAGAGGAAGTGTGTCACTGGACTTTGAGGTGTCAGATGCTCAAGCCAGCCCAATGTCACTTTGTTTTCCTGCTGCCTGCTGATCTGGATGTAGATTCCTTCTCCAGCACCATGTCTGTCTGCATGCCTCCATGCTTCCTGCCATGACAATAATGGACTAAACCTCTGAACCTGTAAGCCAGCCCCAATCAAATGTTTTCCTTTATAAGAGTTGCTGTGGTTATGGTGTCTCTACAGCAATAGAAACCCTAACGAAGACAAGCCCCTATTTCTTACCTGTCTCATCAGCCCACATCCTCATGGAACTTGTGACCAGGGTACGCATAGGCTTGGAAGCAGGTCACCCAATATTTGTACAAATGGAAGTAAGCGGAAGGCCCAGGGCTCAGAGAGAAAAGAACGTTCACTTCAGCATGGGGGCACAGGAGGCTTACGGCCCCTGAGAGGAGGGGTGCTCACTTCAGGAGCAGGAGGCCCAGGTTTCCCAGAGGAGGGGGTGTTCACTTCAGGAGAGGGAGGCCCAGGTGTCCCAGAGGAGGGGTGCTCACTTCAGGAGCGGGAGGCCCAGGTTTCCCAGAGGAGGGGGTGTTCACTTCAGGAGAGGGAGGCCCAGGTTTCCCAGAGGAGGGGTTCTCACTTCAGGAGCAGGAGGCCCAGGTTTCCCAGAGGAGGGGTTCTCACTTCAGGAGCAGGAGGCCCAGGTTTCCCAGAGGAGGGGGTGTTCACTTCAGGAGAGGGAGGCCCAGGTTTTCCAGAGGAGGGGTGCTCACTTCGGTACTGCTTCTGCTAGGAACTTTGTGGGGCCCACAGGGTCACTTTCTGGGCTCAGCAGTGGACTTCTGGGTGGGAACCTGGGACAGACAGTGTTCTAGATAAAAGTATGCTGGTACTGCCCCGAGCCCGAGTCTGTCCAGTGATTTGTGGACTGGTGGATGGGGGCTCTGGCCAGTTCCTGGCTGCCCCAGCTGTCTCCTTGCCACCTGAGCGATCTCTCAGAGCATCATGGGTGCCGTCGACTGTAGAGACTGGAGGAATATGTTGCTCTGCCTTTGTAATGGTATTGAGTACTTATCTGAAGCTAATTGGGCTTGTCACAGACAAGGTTGTCTCTGGCCTTCAAGCGTATCCAGCTTCCTGCTGGTGGACCCTTCAGTCACATGTGACATCCAGGGATGTGCTTCCTGGACTTCCGGGCCACAGAAGGAAAGCAGTCAGAGGGAGCCCCTCTAGAGTGCTTGGGCACACCTCTGTCCTCCCACAGTTGTCTAGGGCTTTGGTGTGAGGGGCGTCTGCAGATGGTGGTGTTAGGGTGCACGAATGCATGGGAGCTGGAGTGAAGAGGTGTGAATGGGCTGGGGTCCTGACCCTCTGCACCGCCGGGACGTAGCAGTGTTTAGGAGCCTGCACCCTGCCTGTGTGTGGTGGCAGCAGTACAGGGAGTGACCAGCCACCAGGTGCTGTCGTCAGCAGGTGGTCACCTCAGTGGGGCGAGGCTAAGTGTCGTGCTCTCAGTTCCTACCCTCCTCTCCCCTCCCTGTCTCCCCTACACACACACAAACATAGTACAGGATATTGTATGCTGAAATTCTAGGAGGCTCAGGCTCTGTCTTCAATGGCTCTTACTGGAAAGCACAAATGGGAGTCAAAGCTTCAGACTTGTTTGTAAGGATTTAGGTTTTTAGCATGGAATAGCGGTAGCCTTTCCTTTAATTAAATGCCATGCAGCATTGGCTGTGAGATCAATGTATCGAAGGGAAAGCCAGTGTAATTAGACCTTGGGAAGTGACTAACAGGTGATTAGGGCTCTTGCAGGCTGGGAAGAGGAAGCTGGTTCACAAGGCACCCATTAGTTGCACTTTGCTTTTCCCTGCTGTGGTCTTTGGAAGGCTCTCAGAGTTTCTCCTTAACCATCTTGGGTGTGTTTTCAGATATCCCTGGAGTAGCAGCTTTCATTTAGGACCTTTAAGATAAAGAACACCCCTTCAAAATAGAAGTTTCACCTATATAGGTCTCTAGGTCAGGCCAAATGGGAGACCTGGAAGCCATAGTATCAAATAGAAAGAGGTCTGATTCTACATTATAATATTTGCATGTGTGTAGGGGACAGAGGGAGGGAAGGGAGGTGGGGGAGGAGAGAGGGGGGAGAAGAACTGAGGCAGAAACATCTCTTTTCTAAATGTGTAAGCAGTGCTGTGATGGGTGTTAAATGCTTGTTTGAACTGTGGGTGATTCCAGAGTCCCAGGAACAAAGCTACTTGTCCAGGAGTGGGAACATTTTAGATGAACTGGCATGTGGGCTGGAGGAACTCCTCCACAGAGATCCACTCAGTGTCGCTTCCACCTGCCTTTCACTTGGTGAAGGGTGGAATGGTCCCTGAGCTCCGCTTGGTACTCTGTACTATTTGTTCATCCTGTGGCTGGCCCCAGCCAGATCCAGATGGCTCCGTCCCCTGTGCAAGGACAGCCCTTCTCTGTCTGGAACAAAAGCTGCTTGCCAAAGCCTGACCTTGTACCCTCTATTGCAAAGCTTCTATCTCCCAGCTCCACCTTCCTGAGAAGGTGGTGTGATTCAAGGGGTAGATCACATACCAGAGAACCTTCAATTGAAAGGGTGCAGTTCAGTGGTCTTTAGTGTGTGTGCAGAGCTGTGCAGTCACTGTAGTCAATACTGGAACATTTTTCCACTTCTCCAAGGGACTGTGTGCTCCTGAGTGTCATTCCCCATTGTCCTACTACTTCTTCCCTCAGCTAGGCAGCCACTGCTCTACCTCTGGTTTAATTGGCCTATTGTGAGCATTTTTATGAATGGAATCATAAGTAGATGGCCTTTGCAGCCTGGCTTTTTTCACCTAGCACGGTCTTTCCAAGGTCTATCCACGTTGCAACATGCACCCTTTGTTAAATTATTTTGGTTGAATAATTTTCCATTGTACGATGTGTCTTCCAAAGGTCCCTGTATTAAGTGTTTGGATCTCTCAGCCTGTGGTACTTTAGGGGGAGGGTGTCACTGAACCTTTAAGAGATGGTCAGTGGAGGTTATGCCCTCCAGGAGATTGTGAGGACTCCAGCCCTTTCCTTTTCCCCTCTCTCAGCCCGGTGGTGAGGTGAACAGTTCTGCCATGACCTGCTGCCTTGTCACAGGGTCCAAAGCATCAGGGCCAACAAACCGTGGCCTGAAATCATTAGCTGTGAGCCACGTGACTCTTTTCTTTTAGGAGCTGGTTGTCTCAGTGGTCGCCACAGTGGAAGGCTGCCCTGGGTGGTATACAGGCTGCAGTCTGTGTGTCCATTCATCCTCTGATGGACATTTGGTGTTTCTGCTTTGTGTCCAGTCAACAGCACTGCTGAGAGCATACAGATGCACATTTCTGTGAGACTTGTTTTCAGTGCTCTTGGATAGCTATTGAGAGGTGTCTAATGTGTTGAGGACTGGCAGACTGCTTTCTATTGTGCCATTTTTCACACTCACCAACAGTGTGTGAGGGTTCTGAATTCCCTGAATTTTGAAATTTTAGCTATTTCGTGTGAAGTGGCTCCTCCTGTCAGTGTGATTTTGAGGGTCTCTTCATGTGCTTTTTTGGCTGTCTGTGTATTTCCATGGATAAACGCCTCTTCATATTCTTTTCATTTTTGACTGGGCTGTATGTCTGCCCATTATTGACACCCGTGGTGTTTGCTTTATTTTTTTCTTTTCGGTACTGGGGGTCACATCTCAGGCACACACTCCATCTCAGAGCTCCTGGCCAGCTCTTATCCAAGCCTCCTGACATCTAGTTATACTCTGTATTCAGGTTGGCTGCTGTGAGGATGGGACTACCGGTCCTACAGGTTAGAGTAGCAGATTGCAGGTCATGTGACACCTGCTTCCTGGCCCAACAGCTGTGACCTATGTGTTGCTTGGGTAGCAGCTCCAAGCTGGGTCCAGTGTCACAGGTTGGTGTTCAGCAGTCAGAGCAGGCACTCCTGTGATGTTCTCGCCTGGACTCCTCTAGGTGCTTCTCCTCTGATATGGAAGAAGAGCAGACAGAGAGGAGATGCTGAGCAATGACAGTAGAGGGACATGTTTCTAGGGCTTGGAAGAGATGGCCTTAGCATCCTTGATGGCAGGCTGAGGAGAGGCAGGGCACCCAGCAGAGGTGACACAGGAACTGTTTCCCCATGTGGCCCCAAAGCGCTTTGTTTCAGTGGGATTGTTCCCTACTGTTAAGGTGTGTTCTCTCTTTGTACATTAAAAGCAAACTTCGTGGAACTGTTCAAAGCAGAAAAACATCAATTAGAGCAATAGCGTAGGGCAGAAAAAACTTCCTGGGTGCCAGTAAGCAGAACAGGCTGGCATGCTTCTAGAGATTTACACTTGAGTCACCATGGTTTGTGGCAGAAAGTACGGTCCCTGCTGGTGTCTGCCCTCCTGCAGAAGAGGAACCTCTTTGTGGGCAGCTGGCACAGAGCATGGGTTAGGTGTCTCCCACATTCATGTACCCAGTGTTATAGGAGCTTTGCCATCCAGGGGCACAGAGTCTGCAGTGCTACAGAGCTAATGCCCCAGGCTGGGCTGATCCCCAAAGTGACAGGGAAGGGCTTGGGTGACTTGGCTGACGGTGGCAATTCAAAGATGAACCAGGCTTTTCCAAGAAGAGCAAAGAGATACAACATGTCAAAATAGTATATTTGATGGTTAATACTGTCAATTTGACAGGATCTAGAATCACCTATGGAACACACCTGTGGGTGTGCTCTTGAAGGGGTGTCTAGACAGTTAATTGAGGTGGGAAGACCAACCCTAAATGGGTGGCATCAGTCCGTGGGCTGGGGTCCCAGACTGAATAAAAAAAAAAGGAGAAAGTGAGTTGAGCCCCAGCATTCATCTCTTTCTGCTTACTGAATCAATGCAACCAGCCATGGCATTCTCCTGCCATCATGAGTTCCCTGTCGTGATGGACTGTGCCCTCAAACCGTGACCCAGAATAAAACCTTCCTTCCTTCCACTACTTCTGCCAGGTATACAGTGTGTCATTGTGCTGGCTAGTTCTGTGTCAGCTTGACACAGGCTAGAGTAATTGGAGTGGAACCTCAGTTGAGAAAATGCCTCCGTAAGATCTGGTTGCAGGTAACCCTGTACGGCATTTTCTTAGTGATTGATATGGGAGGGCCCAGTCCATTGTAGGTGGCATCACTCCTGGGCTGCTGGTCCTGGGTTCTATAAGAAAGCAGGCTGAGCAAGCCAGTAAGCAGCACCCTTCCATGGCCTCTGCATCAGCTCCTGCTTCCAGGTTCCTGCCCTGTTTGAGTTCCTGTCCTGACTTCCTTCAGTGATGAACAGTGATGTGGAAGCATAAGTCAAATAAACCCTTTCCTCCAACTTGCTTTTGGCCATGGTGTTTCATCATAGGAATAATAACCCTAAGATAGTTACTAAGTGTGGTAGTGGTAGATGTCTTTCTCCATGCTTGGTTCTGTGGGTGACCTTGTTAGGTACACAGCCACCCAAGCATTGAGGCTAGTGGTACCCCAGGATGAACACCCAGGTTTCTGGGCAGCTAGATTCTAGTACTTTTGTCATTGTGTTTATTGTAATTGTGATTAATCTGAGTCCTCATAGTAGAGTTTTAAAACTATTCCAGGAACCAAAGAAGACATGCCATGTAATTTTCCATGATGTGGGACATTTCAGCCCAGTAGTGGAGCAGCTTGTGCATTTCCAGGCTTGTCTCTTGCTCCCTACCCCTTCTCTATACTTTTGCATCACTCTTCTGGGCCAAGCCTTTCCCAGGCCATAGCTGCCTTGCCCTGGATGCGCTGTGTCCACTTCTCCCCACCAGGTCCCAGTTATACCTGAGCTTGCCTGAGGGACATCTGCCAGAGGGGCTGCCCAGAAACCTGCTACCAGTTCATTCTGGGGTGCCACTAACCTCAATGATAAAAATTGTTTGGGAATTTAGCAGTCTGTGGCCATAACACCCTGAACATGCTGATCTCATCTGAAAATCTTAGCAAACTGGCTTTTGTTTAACCCTAGGGGAGTAGGTGCCGAAGAACTGGCTTCTGTGCTGCAGACAGAACACTATGTGGGCAGCCATGCTTGGATGGGCATCAGGTTGTGCTGAGCTGTGGCCCAAGACAAGGGCAGTGAACAGGTGACTCCAGCTGCTCTGGGTGCCGTTCAAACAGTTTTCAGGCTACCATGTAGGTAGAGAAACTTAATCTGCTGGCATCTTGTTGTATTGAGAAACTGGGGAGGCTGAGGCAGACTGCAGGAGTCCAGTGCTGGAGAGGAGGAAGCCAGTGTGAGGAAAAGAGCCCCAGATACCTGGAGAGGATACCCCAAAGTCCCTGGTCCAGCATGGCTCATTTCAGGAGTGGGGTGAGATTCCTTGAGCTTGAGAAAGTCACCACTGGCCTAAGCAGAGAGTCCAGAGCCATAGTAACTGAGTGCTGGAGAGAGCGAGTACAGAGTCTGCTACAGGAGCATGTGCCTCTCGCTCTCTGGAAGATGAGATCATGTTGACTGAAACAGACCTGGTGCTATTATTACAGAGGCATTGATTGATACCAGCACATTAAGCATTCAACAAGGTAACCAGCATGCAATGAGACAGGAACATGTGACTCATAGGCAGATGAAAAGCCAGGGATTAGAAGAAACAGACTCCCAAGCCAACAATAAAACATTAAAGCACCCAGTAAGAGATGGGTAGATGTCAGCACTTCACAAAAGGTTCAGAAGTGGCCCTAGCAGGAGAGTCTGCACAGTACTAAGGGTGATCAGTCATCACAGAACTGATTAAGTCACAGCAGATGCTGTTTAACACTCCTGTAATGGCTGAAATGCAAAAGACAGTCCACGCCGAATCTTGACCTGGAGATGCAGACACTGGAACTTTGGTCTGTTGTTGGGGGATGTGTAGTATAGCACAGCACCTTGGAGAACCTTCTTAGGCAAAACTGCTTCCTGAAGAGGAGGCAGGTGCTCAGGACACTTCCCTGCAGGCAGTTGGCCAGGTTGTCTCCACAGAGGAGGGAAGTACGTGGTGATGGACTCTGTCAGGTGTAGATCTGACAGGACTTGACTGGGCCTGGATAGCTGCAGTTCGCCTAACACACTGTTGGTACGAGTGTAAATTAATGCAGCCTCTGTGGATCAGTGGAAGTTCCTCTAAAAATTAAAAGTGGAACTGGCATGTTGCCCAGCCATACCTGGCTGTGAACCTGAAGGCATCTAAGTCAGCTTATCCCAGTACCTGCAAGTCCCCGTCTGTTGCAGCCCTGTTTACAGTCGCCTTGATGCCCATCGACAGATAAATGGTGGAGAAAACTTTGGATGGACCCACAGTGGAGTTTGTTCAGCATGAATATAGAAAGGGCAGTTTTGGGGAAGAGGAGGGAGACTAGCAGGGAGGGGGAGAGATCAGAAGAGGGCAGTGTAGGGGTAGTAATATGGTCAAAGACCATGAAGTACTTACATGAGAACATAACAAAACACACCGCTTTGTGTGGTGCATGTGTGTTAATTTGAAAAGCTGGGGATGAAGGTGCCTGAGCTGCAGAAGTTTGCAGCCCTGCAGAGAGCAGTAGGCCTCCCGATAAAGGGAGTCTTCTTCTGGGCTGACTGGTTCCCAGCCCTCCCAGCACCAGCTGTGCTCTGCTCTGCTCTGTATACCTCCTTCACATCCGCTTAGGTGTCCACACAGACAGGGATCTGGTCTTCCCCATGGCAGTTTGTATTCTTAGGTGCGGAGTCATGTCTCTGCCCATGGACACATTGCTTGCTCCTGGTGATTTGCTCACAGCACCGTCTGCTATGAAATCCTTGGGCATAGCCCTTACATGATCTTGGAAATAACACTGTAGGCTTCCTCAGATAAAGTGGCTGTCCAAAGGTTTTAAAAAATCTGATCAAGTAAAAATTACCCCAGTTTATACTCACAGCAAAGTGTCGGGGAGCAGCTGTGTGCCCAGTTTTTTCAATATTGGGCATTATGGTTCATTTACAATTTAATCCAACCTTGTTTTGGAGGATATATTATTTTATCATGTAGTTCTTTGGTCACATCATGGCTTTTGTACCTTGATTTTGTGTAACCACTGCCATTTGTTCTGGGGCTCTTCAGTTTTTCTGTGGGCAGTTTGTCTCTTAACTTGTGTACGTGTTCTTTATGTATGAGTAATGTGAACCCTTTTATACGCTGCATGACCTGTCGGGCCTGCCATTTGCTGTTTTAATAATCTGCTTCCTTACACTGTAGAGTTACACCCCAACTTGTGTACTTAATTTATTACTCCTTTTATTTATAGTTTCTGAGACTCACGTTTTGTTTTGGAAGGCCTTTCCCTGTAAAATACAGCAGAAGACTCTGTTTTCCTCTTGTGCCTTAATCTTTCCTTTCCATGCAGAAAGAGCCAGGCTGCCCTCATTTAGAATTGTTGTCATTTAGACCTTAGTTTTGTGCTCAGACACAGAAGCTCTTCTAGAACTAGTCGTGGTGTTGTATGAATGTTGTTTTAGCACATCTCAGTGTTCATGTGCTCACAGGTTTGATTCTGAACCATTATTCCTGCCTCATGGGTCTCTTTCCCGTTGTCTCTCACAGAAGGCTCCTATCTTCATGTCTGTAACTCTGTCATAGATGTTCCTGTTACTGCAAACCTCTTTACCATTTTTATTTTTTTATTTTTTTTGGTTTTTCGAGACAGGGTTTCTCTGTGTAGCTTTGCGCCTTTCCTGGAACTCACTTGGTATTCCAGGCTGGCTTCGAACTCACAGAGATCCGCCTGGCTCTGCCTCCCGAGTGCTGGGATTAAAGGCGTGCGCCACCACCGCCCGGCTCATTTTTATTTTTTAAAAAGATACTTTTAAAGACTTATTATTTTCAATTGTGTGTAGGTATCTGTCTCTATGTGGATATGTGCATGTGAGTGCTGGTGCCCAGCAAGGCTCAGGCTCAGGGGATCTTCCTGGCTACTACTCCTGCCCAGCATGCTGGGATTCCAACATGTCCTGCTGTATAGGTACATGGGTGCTTGGACTGGAATTCAGGCCCTGAGGCTTGTGTGGCAATCACTGTAGACAGCTGTCTCCTCAGCCCCACATTATTCTTTCTGAGAATTTTATTGATTCTCTTAGATGATCATCTCTTTTCTAGATGAGCTTGCAGAATTTGAGGATACATCCAGCAGAACCCATTGCAATTTTAATTCTCTTTGTATTATTATTATTATTATTATTATTATTATTATTATTATTATTTTTTTTTTTTTGGTGACAATTGACACAATTTTTTAGTCTGAAACCCACTTACCTATGCAGCCCGGCTTGACTTGTCCTGCTCTTATTTAGCATCTGTCTCTGGTCCTTGCTTCTTGTTCTTGCTGCCCTATAGGCTGAATTTCCTCAGTCTTCTTATGTCCACTCTTGGTCCTCCAGTCTGTTGTCCACACAGGGCCAGGCTTGCATGAGCTGTTTGTGGACTTAAAACACTACTCTTCCCAACTCAGCTTTTGTCCGCTGTCATGTTCTCTAAGGAACCAGCCCGATCTCGGATGTAGCATTTCCTGCTTGGTTTCCTAACTCTTCTGACTCTTTCTGTTGAGTGGTTGGTTTAGTTACGGGTTGATGTTTGCTTTTGCTGGAAGGTGCGCCCTTCCCAGGGCTAGGCATGGAGGCCATATTCGCTGTTGCTCTTAGCTGTGATCTCTTTACCTCTGGCTGCCTGCCTAGCCCGAAGGAACTATAACTTAAACCTTGTCGGGCCTGGCACCTGCCTCTCTCCAGGTTCGTCTTTAAGGGAAGCCTGCCAGTTAGTTTCCTCACATACCCTGCACAGTTTTTAGGTTCACACCCTTCACAGTTTTTACTTCCCTGTTCTACAGGGAAAGGCTGTTGGTTCTGGCAAGTCTGTGCACTGCCCATCCTGCTTGGTGTGGCCCTGCATCCCCTGCCTGGTTCTTGCTTCTTCTTCTCTGGTTGGTTGCAGGCTGCTCAGGTTGATGGCTGTAACAATCCTTAGTCTCATGTCTACCTAGGACACTGTCAGAGGGAGGAGGAGGGTTGCTCCCAAGGATTCCATAAGAGTGAGGACTTTCTTGGAGTCCTGAGCAATCGTGCTGTTCTCCCAGTGTCTAAGATGGAACCCAGCGCCACTGCACATTGACCATGGGGAGGGAGGAGGCTTAGCTCTCCATCAGCACTTCACAGACCCCTCTGGAGCTGAATGGGGTCTGCTTGGCTGGCTGCTCATCACACCTCAGCATTTCAGTGTTGCTCTCAGGGAATTGTGGGTACTCTGAGCAGGTGACATTCTGCTAGAGAGGGAAAGTATGTTTGGGGTGTCTGTCATAGCCGAGTGTGGCTTTTACCATCAGTAGATTCTTCACACCCATCCCTGCACCCTTGGAGTGAATCTTGTAATATGTGCTATTCTTAGATATACTACTGTGTTTGGACCTGTTAAGACTTTCTTTGGGATCGCTGTCTATATTTGTAAGTGGTATTTGACTGTGTTACAAAGTCTTTAAGAATAGGAGTTAATATAGTGAAAAGAGCCTGGTATTAAAGGCCAAGTTACTTAACCTCTCTGAAACCAGTTCTCATCCGTGGACAGGGCTCACAGCCCTGATTAATCCAAGCTGCTTTGAGGAGTCAGTGAGACAATGTATGCAAAGCTCTTTTTAAACACCGAGCTTTGACAAAACGAGAACTTTATCTCATGCTGTATATTCACGATTCTCGACTTTGAACTTTTTTTTTTTTTTTTTTTTTTTTTTTATCGTGGAGATGGGGTCAAAGAACGTTAACCAGTGTGTTTTCTCAGTGCTTTCTTCATACACCACAGCCAGAAACCAGTGCTGCAAGGAGGGAGAGGTGCTGTGAGCCTGGTTAGCAAACACTGTTATCAGCATTCGGATATTAGGCCTCTATTCTCCATGGCGTCCACGGGGAGCTGGGGGAGATTTGATGTTTTTCTGAGGTCTCTGTGAATGCAGGTTATTGCTGGTGCTGTCGCCCAATTACTCTCTACTTATTTTACTTAGACTTTAGTAATTGGAAAAAGATTAGATGTCAGGACTTTGCATTTTGTTGATTATATTACCAAAGTCTTCTCTGTAATCACTTCTCTTATTCCTGGTATTAATCATGAGCTCTGAGCTGTTAGAAGAGTCTAATAGTAGATTTCTAACGGAAGCAAAGGAAGCAGTTGCCTTTGTCTTGCTGGAACCGGAGTGCGTGGATGTCCCTACAACCCACCTGAGCCTTCTAGTCACCAGGAGATCAGCGACAAGCAGAACCAGGGCCCGCTGTCCTTTCCCACTGTGCCATGCGCTCACTGCCTTGGCTGTAGGCCCCTCTCTCTTCAGCCAGTCCTTTTTGGTTCTGCTCCTTGGGAATATTTGTAAAGACATCTCAGCCTTGTGTGTGTCCACTGCGAAGCTCTCTTAACTTAGCTGTGTATTGTGTGGCTCACCTTTGTCAGTGCTGTGCAAGGACAAGCTCACCTCCTAAAGAACAATGCTGAGAAACATCCCAGAGGGGCGTTAAGAAGCAGTGAGTGGATGGAGTGGGAGAGAGAGTAAGAAGCAGTGAGTGGATGGAGTGGGAGAGAGAAAGAGAGCCAGCTAAGATGTCCAAATGGAGACTTAGCATTGTGGGTTCAGGGGGACACAAAGATAGTGGGAGAGGAGGGGACTGGTGCCCTGATGCTACTGCCCCAGGGAGGAAGGGGCTCACCGGTCTCAGGGTGGCATCAGAGTTACCTGGCTGCCTCTGACAGACGTGACCTATCTAAGACTTACACAAAAACAGGCAATGCTCTGCTTTGCTTTAACAGAGTGGTGACTCATTATCTTTTGTGTATTGAGGACAGTCACTCTCTGAAATGTTTATAATTTAGGCTTACTTTGGTTCCATTTGTTGGGCTCCATGACCCCCAGGGACACCGATGGGATATAGTAAGATGCTTTAGAACCATTTGTAACCCTGCTTTTCTCTGTTTTTTTTTTTTTTTTTTTTTTTTTTTTTCCCCTTCCAATAGAGGAATTACGGAAGCTGAGCTGGTCCGGAATCCCAAAGCCAGTTCGTCCAATGACATGGAAGCTTCTCTCAGTAAGTCTGCATGCCAGTGCTCAGCCTAGCCACTTCCTGCTGCACACACAGCAGCCTGGTACCTGGCTGGAGGAGCACGGCTTGCTGGCCACGGCCATACACTTGTCTATCATGGTTGCAGAATGGCACAGGACTTTGCTGTGGCCAAGATGGCATTGTCTAGTTTTAGCTTAATTTCAAGGTTGGTTTGGCAAGTCTGGCAGAAAGTGAGGACATGCAATAGCTCGTGACAGCTGTGTTAGTTCCCTCCGACTTCCACCAGTAAAGAATCACTGTATGCAGACTCATGATTCAGGGGCTTACTGCGCAGAAGACCACACACTCAGAGGAAATGTGCCCGCAAAGAAGTATTGGTAATGCTGCTATTGAATAAGAAAAGGAGGAGGAAGACAAAGAGGAAGAACAAGAAGAGGAAGAAGAGGAAGAACAGGAGGAAAAGGCGGATGAAGAGAAGGAAGAGAGGGAATAAGAGGAAGGAGGAGGAGGAGGAGGAGGAAGGAAGAGGAGGAGGACAGGAAAATGAAGAGGACAAGGAGGTGGGGCAGGAGTTTTTAGAAATAGCCTGTTGGTGTTATGGAGAGTGGGAGCCAGTGCCCTGAGCCCCAGCACTAAGCTGCCGGTCCAAAAACCCTTCTGGAGAGGTTCAGCAGTTATTGGTGGCTGCCCTCACCTTCTTAATCCTGGCTTAAGATTGGAAGTGAGAATAGTTTATTGACAGCCTTCTTCTCTTTTCCTTTGTTTTATTTTTGGAGATCAGTCATGGGGAACTAGAGGCCCTATTCTAAATTGAGTCTGACTTTCAGTGTTTAAAAGACTTTTGTGCTAATGAGTTGTAATACATTTTCAGTTCAGTACCTCGTAATCCTAAATGCAGATGCAGCTCCGAACAGCAAATATTTATTGATTAAATATCTCTTGCAATTAAGGCTAGACCTGCTGTGATCACTTGTGCTCTGTTGTGTGGTTTTCAAATGTTTATAACCACATTTCTAAATGTTCTCTAAGAGAGGTTGCACACTCGTGATTGGTTTGTGGGAAGTTATGATGTAAATGCCTGGAAGCCCCTGTGTCATGGTTTTGTGTTCATCAAGCACGGGCTGGTCGAAACGGAAAGTCTCATGAGAGGCCCTTGTTCCTTCTCTTTCCTTCACTTCTGCACCTCTGCAAGTCAGAGCTGCGGTGCCCCAAGCTGCTTGACTGCATAGCGGTTGCCATGTCAATGGCCACAGAGCATCAGAGGAACAACAGTTGTTGGGGTGGGGTGAGTGGTGGGCAGCTCCCGCTGTTGGTGTGGACCTTGGAGTATGTACACAGGAGTGCTGGTAGTGTAAACCAAAGAAAAACTGTAGGGGCCTGCCCAGAAACAGTGAAGCCTATGGAGACCCTGTAGTGTTTGAACGATAATGACCCCCAAAGGGAGTGGTATTATTAGGAGGTGTGACCTTGTTGGAGGAAGTGTGTCACTGTGGGTGTGGGCTTTGAGGTCTCTTTTGCTCAAGCTTCCCTCAGTGTGACAGTCAGTCGACTTCCTGTTGCCTGCAAGATGTAGGACTCTCAGCTCCAGCACCATGTCTGCTTGCATGCCTCCATGCTCCCCACCATAATGATAATGGACTGAACCTCTAGAACTGTCATTGAGCCCCTCAATTAAATGTCTTCCTTATAAGAGTTGCCATGGTCATGGTGTCTCTTCATAGCAATAAAAACCCTAACTAAGATAGACCCAGATGCTGCTAGGAAGAGGTCAGGGGCTCAGACATGCAGCAGGATAAGTCCAGCACAGTTTGGCACAGTGTACCTGTGAGGTATTCAGGGCTTGAGTGTCAGCCAAGAGGAGGGGCTGGGATGGTACTATGGGGTGGCCAGTTCC
This sequence comes from Peromyscus californicus insignis, assembly GCF_007827085.1. Taxonomy (NCBI): domain Eukaryota; kingdom Metazoa; phylum Chordata; class Mammalia; order Rodentia; family Cricetidae; genus Peromyscus; species Peromyscus californicus. The sequence goes on from NW_026294503.1 coordinate 51,105,684, forward strand.
TAGGGCTGGTTCTGTGAGGGGGAGGCTTTACACTGTGTTTCTAAGGCCTTGCTAGTGCATAAGGAGGGCAGGAAAACTAGGGCAGTTTTCAGGCATGAATTGACTGATGAGATGGTAACTGCCAGGTTAGTGAGCAGCTCTGTGCTTCACCAAGGAGTAGTCCCAGGGGAGTATAAATAGTGGGGGTGCCAGGCAAGGGTCCTTGGCACAGATGCATGCGCACACAGCATCTTTGGAGGATGTCAGTGTTACTTGGATGAGGGAGTTGAGAAGGTCATAAGGCTAACGGGTGCAGTAGGGTATAGCAGGTCAGTAGCACAGACTAGGCAAGGGTGCCCCTTCAGACCTCTGTAGGAAGGCAGGGCAGAGAGCCAGGGATGAGGAGGAGACCATGTGTATACTTGACACCGAGGTAACATGATCCTCATCCTGAAAGACTTGAGCCAGGGGTGTTCAGTTGTTTCTGGAAGGAGAATAACTAGTTGTATTTTTTTACTCTTTGGTATTTATTCTTTGGGAGGGTCCGCCACCCAGCTCCCAAATAATCACACAGAGACTTATTCTTTCTTTTGAATGCCTGGCCTTAACTTGGCTTGTTTCTTGCCAGCTTTTCTTAACTTAAATTATCCCATCTACCTTTTGTCTCTGGGCTTTTTCCTTTCTTTATTCTATATACCTTTCTTTACTTCTTACTCCATGGCTTGCTGTGTGTAGCTGGGTGGCTGGCTCCTGGTATCCTCTCTCCTCCTTTTCTCACTCCTCATTCTTCTTGTTCTTTCCTTCTGTTTATTCTCTCTGCCTGGCAGCCCCACCTATCCCTCTCCTGCCTAGTTATTGGCCATTCTCTTTAGTAAACCAATCAGGTATTTTGGGAAGGCAAAGTAACAGAGCTTCACAGAGTTAAACAAATACAACATAAAGGAATGCAACACATCTTTGCATTATTAAACAAATGTTCTACACATAAACAAATATGCAGATTAATATTCCACAACAAATAACCTGGAAAACCACTGGTGAAAATATCTAGTTATTTGCTAGAGACTGATTGACCACTGTCCCAGGCACTGTGTTTGGTGTTGGAAAAGGACAGGGTATGCCTGAGACTAAGTCCCAGCCCTCTTGGGTCCTGCACAACACAGAGAGAATGCTCATTCTTCTGTTACTACACAGCACAGACCTGGGGCTCACTACACAGAAAAGGATCCATTTTCCCAGGACACTGTTCCTGTGCCTCATTTGTCCTTTATTGAATGCTTGCTATGTATAGGATAAGGCATACTCAGATTTCCTTAGAAGCTGAGTTGTGTTCTCCCAGAGAATGAGCAGGTGACTGTCACCAAGTACTTCTGTGCAGTGTCTGACAGTGATGAGGTGCCTTCCAGGGCATCAGGGAAGCTGGGAGGGGTTCTAGTTGGGGCACGGTCAGTTGGGAAGGGCTGGGAAGGAGTTAGTGTCCAAGGTTATATGTGTATGGAGGGAGTCTTGTCTTTAGAGCAGGCAGAGAGACTTCTGCAGGGCACAGACATGGTGTCTTAGTTAGAGTTTCTATTGCTGTGAAGAGACACCATGACTATAAGTAAATTTGTTGCAACTTTGTGGGTTTGGTCCCGGATTTTGGCACCAAAATGTGAGTTTTGCAACTCTGGGAATAGGTATGCTGACCACTTGGGAGTCAGGCGATGGCTGGAACTTGGAGATGAGACAGTAGCCCTGGAGGTGAAGGTAGGTAGTGGCTTACAACAGCTGACAGCTGGAGGGTGAGGTATCCTGGATACCGAGCTGCTTAGGGCAGCTCTGCCCTGGAGGGGAAGTTATTCTGACTGCTGGGGAGAGTCAGACCTGGAACTGCTTCAGCAGGGAAGGGTATCCTAACAGTTGGGGAAATTCAGGCCTGGAGAAGTTATTCTGACTGCTGGGGAGAGTCAGACCTGGAACTGCTTCAGCAGGGAGGGGTATCCGGACAGTTGGGGAAAGTCAGGCCTGGAGCTGCCAGGACAGCTCTGCAGGGAAGGGTATCCTGACAGTTTGGGAGAGTCAGGCTATTCCTGGTGTGGTGGGGGATGGGCTCCCTGCAGGATATAGCAATTCTGCTCCTCCGGAGAGCCGCTTCAGCTGGGCTCTGCTCAGCCCCCACTTAAGGGTGATTCCTAGCAGAGCTCTGCTTCTCTGGCCTAAGATGTTGCTTCCTTTGTTTCACTCTGCAAAAGGGGAACCCCCTGCAGAAATGTAGCAATGTCCTCTGGCTCTGTTACTTTTTCAACTCTCCCTTGCTCTGTCCACTATGGGACGTCCCAGCAAGGATCTTCTGTTCGCCAGTGAATGAAGATCTTCACACCCAAAACTCTTTTGAGAAAGAGATTTATTTTTTAATTTTTTATCCCCCCCCCCCCCCAGACAGGGTTTCTTTATGTTGTTTTGGTACCTGTCCTGGATCTCGCTCTGTAGACCAGGCTAGTCTCGAACTCACAGAGATCTGCCTGGCTCTGCCTCCCGAGTGCTGGGATTAAAGGCTTGTGCCACCACCGCCCGTCGAGAAAGAGATTTATTTGGGAAGGAGGGGTCCAGGAGAGTAGCTGTCTCTACCAGGGTGGAGAGAACAGCCCACAACTGACCAGGCAGAGAGGTTTATATAGGATGTCTATATAGGATGGGGTGGAGTCAACCAATGATTGGTTAGTTTTTTTCTGCCCAGGGCCAGCCACACCCACAATGGGCTGGGCTATCTCCTATCAATCACTAATTAAGAAAGTACTCTACAGGCTTGCTTCTGGCCCCTTATGGAGGTATTTTCTTAACCGAGGTTTCCTCCTCTTAGATGACTCTAGACTGTGTTGAGTTGACATAAAACTAGCCAGCACAGCATGTTTTCTGTAATAAAGGTCTGAGGAGCATGTCTGTCAGTCACAGGATATTTAAGGGAATGGTGGGGACAGAAAAGACTTTCTTGTCCCTTTGGCCTCTTACACAGTCTCTGAATAGCTCTTATTAACATGGCTTCCCTTGTGACTGCCCTGGAAACCATCACAGGTCCTGGTTACTGGGATCTGGATGAATAGTCCAGGTTGGACAAAGGTATCACATATGCACTGACCTGGTATCCTGTGAGTCAGAGGGTCCTGGAGTACCTGACTGTAGATAGCAAGAACAGGGCATGGCCAGCGAATATGGACTCCTGACTCGTGGTCTCTTTCCATCTGGGTGCATTTTACTGTCACCCAGGGGTGTGGGCAGTGCTGATACCTAGCCTTGGTAGTCCGTGCAGGTTGGACTCCAATGTTATAGGGCTCAAGGCAGTATGGAAGACAGGACCAGGATGCCCATGAAACAGTTGAGCAGTTGGTCTCTGAAAACATCCCCAATGAAAGCAGTTGCTCACTGGACCTGAGACACTTGGACTAGGAAGCTGGGCTGGGTGGTGGTGGGTGAGTGGGGACTAGATTACGAATCTGGCCCACTAGTGACTTTCCTCCAGCATGCACGTGTTTGTCATTAGTACAAGTCTAGTGTTCATGGGCAAGTGTTACTTTAATTAATGAGAGGAAATTCTGCTTTAGAGGAGACACCTGAGTACATGGTTCTTGTTCTGAAGAAGTAGCAGAGGGTTGAGCCAGAGCACCCCATTAAACAGCAGTGAGATTATTTAACTTTTAAATTACATGCAAGCAGCATAGGACCTTTTTCAAAATTAGTTCCGAAGAGAATCATATTTTTGGCTTCTTTTTTATAAAGTAACTATTTCAGAAAGTGAACAAAAACTAATTAAACCTTGAACATTTATGCTAGTGAGTATATTGGCTAAAAATGACGGTGAGGCCCCGGGATCAATGGACCTTCTTTCGGTGTTGCCGTCAGTTTGCATATGAACGAAATGGGAGGGAACACATTGGTTTTTGTGTCACCAGGACAGTTTGGATTTAAGTATCTGCATGCATTGTTTTACATTTATGATTAGTGTTTTTATAGCATGCTAATACAGCAATTAAGTCTTCTGTAGTTCTGTCATTTAAAATTCATTGCATACTTGAATGTATTTCATTTGCATAATTTCTAGTCTTGCTTAATTATCAAGAGGCCTCCACTTGCACATGTGTTTTTCCTGTAGGAAGGGAATGGCAGGAGAATGGGTGGGCCTTTTATGGTGGCATTCTTGCCTTTAGAATTTGTGTTTTATTAAGTTAAGTTTATATTTTAGGAGCAGAAAACTTCCTGAGAGTGCTCACTCTGTTCCGTAAGGATACTGGTAGCATTTGTGTGTGGCTGTCTACACTGTCCCTGCTGACCACCCTGGTGACACCACTGTCCAGAATTGCAGACTGAGCCTGGGCCCTTCACTCTGGCTGTTGCATGCAGCACCAAGCCTTTCATCTGCCAGGCTCTGTTTCGGTGTTTGCCCAGCCTAGACTTACTTCCTGCACACCCCCAGGCTCCGTTTAGTTTTCCATCCTCTCTACTGTCACTATCAAACCAAGCTAGGAAGCTGTGTTAACTTAGTCTCCTCCTGAGACTCTAGTACAGTGTCACCCTTCTTTGGGTCGTATCGTGCTGACATCATCCATCCATGCGACAAGCATTTGATGAGTGTCTGTTATGGGGGAACAATGTTCTAAGCCTTTGGGGATATCTGTGAGCTGAAAAGGAGCACTTACATTGTGACAGAAAGAGATGAAAGCACATTGTGTAGGGAAGTTGGCAGAGGTGATTGATGGGTGCTAGACAGGATAAGAGGGAGGTCAAGGTACTGTTTATGTATGTGGTCCTCACTGAAAGGGTGACATTTGAGCTAGGACTGAAGGAGGAGATGTTTGGGGACATAGTCTGGTCCTGACTATTTCAGTTCCATGTTGGGTACAGTGTAGCTCATATAGTTCTTTTGGTCCCTAGAATGGGTTGGCATGGGTGATGAAGAGGGATGACTGGTCAGTAACAGAAGCAATACTCTTGAACCTGAGAGCCGGGGGGGGGGGGGGGAATGGAGACTCTAGAGGAGTGTGACATTGTGAAAGGGTTGCCACTGGCCACAGACATCTTAATGGCAGTTATCAGACTTGATCCCAAGGTGCCATTTGGGTCAGTGTCGTAGGCCTGCTTCAGCCACACAGCTCTGCTTTTCTGCACTGAAGCAGCCAAGGAATTGGTGTGCACTGCATACAGCTGTGTTCCTTGCAAGCTTTATTCACAGAAACTGCTAAGTTAAGAGTTGCATAGCCTGTGATTGGAGCCAGTGGATCTCAGAAGATGAACTAGTGAGTTCAGAGGGAGACTCTGAGGCAGGAAAGTATCATGTTTGAGGCATGTTTAGCTGCTTAGAAGGCAGAGATCTGTCACATGGTGGGGAGGAGCATGTGTGCTCTGGCCAGGGAAGGGGAAAGGCCAGGAGGAGCCCAGGCAGCCTGGGATCATATCCTGAAAGGAGGGAGGAGCATGTGTGCTCTGGCCAGGGAAGCGGAGAGGCCAGGAGGGGCCCAGGTAGCCTGGGATCATATCCTGAGTGGGACAAGGGGCCTTTGGGAGTTTGAGGAACTGTTCTGGTAAAGTGGTCTGTTCTGGTCTCTAAAGCCTTAGTGCAGAGGTAAGTATTACCAGGGCGGAGAGTGGAGGAAGGTGGGCCATGTATCTCTCACATGGACAGCTCTCTGCAACCTGGCTTCTCCCCAGAGTCACCTTGTTGACAGAGGACACAGGTGTTGCTGTGTGCATGACAAGTTCTCAGTGTGGACTGTCCCTAGGCTCTCTGTGAGTTGGGGTCAGCTGACACCCCTGACAGGTGATGTGGTGGGGAGGCCTTGGCTGGAGTCTGACCTCACATCCATTTGGCTCTGATCATATCGCTGTGGTTTGTTGAGTCTGTCTCCCTGTTGGAAAGCACATTGACTACCTCTAAATGGCTAGGACTAAAGGATCGCTGAGTTGCCCTGTGCCTAGTGGAGACTGCACTTTCCTTGGAGACCCTGTGGAGGGGCAGTTATCAGACAAAGAAAAAGCTGTATCCTAGGAAATTGTTATTCTCTAAGCTTTATGCAAACTGGTACTGAGATAGCACCAAGGAGAAAGGAGGGATGGACAAAACCTACTGCCTGGATGGGTTGTCTTTGGGGCAGCTTTTAACTGGTTGAAGAAATACCTGTCTGTACCCTCACCCTTGTAATTTTGTGCCTTCAGCTCAGGGGCAGGGCTGTACCCCTAGTGTCCCTCGCAGTAAGAGCTTGATTGGGATGTCCACAGGTGCTGAAAGTGACTCTGATTACCAGGTGGGTGACATTCGGGCTGGTTCTGGTCCTGTCGGTGATTCACTTGTTGTGTGAGCAGAATGTGCATTGGAGTCTTAGCAGTCTCCTTTCTGCTGTGAAGAGAAGAAACCAGCGTAGCAGTCTGAGTGTGAGCCTTTCCCTTGAAAGCTAGCAAGTGAGCATTTTCCAGTTGTTCACCTGTGAGTTGTGTTTGATGTGTGTGTAACAGGGCTGCTGGAGTGTGTCAGTGGTTACATCCTGTGGGCACCTTGGGATTAAGCATTGAAATCTGGGGTGTCACAGCTCACATGTAGGAGTTCATGTCAGGCAATAACCAGATGTTGTGTGTGTTTCCACTTGATGATTGGAAATAGTGTCTATGTTAGAAATGGGATGGGTTATGTAAATGTGTGTAGACATGGGCCATGGCTGTGCTGCCTTCAGGATGATGTCTCAGCAGAGGCTGGCAGGTGTTCTTATAAGGCTGCATAGTAAGTATGTCAGCCCATGGATCACATGTAACCATGTCATTCTGTGGGCCCTGTGAAGGAGCAGCCACACATTATTCAACAAGTAGGCACAGTGTGTCCCAACAAGATGCCATTTACAGAAGCAGGTGTGGGTTCGGTTGGTGGCTCCTGTTGTCAAGCGGCAGTTAATCACAGTGGGAATATGGTTGTGATTTTATTTATTTATTTATTTTTTGGTTTTGGGTTTTTAGAGACAGGGTCTCACTATGTAGCTCTGGCTATCCTGAAATTCTCTCTGTAGACCAGGTTGGCCTCAAACTCATAGAGATACACGTCTCTGCCTTCCAAGTGTTGGGATTAAAGGCGTATGCAACTATGCCTGGCTATGATTTTAAAGTGCAGCATATAAGTCTGAATGTTGGGTAATGGCTGTTTTCCTAAAAGGACCAATTGTACATCAATAACGGGGACTTTCTCCAAGTGAGAGACTGCTCTTCATCACAGGACAACCTTAGCAGGGCACAGCAGCACTCCACAGGCAGGGACAAGGATGGTTCCCGCAGGCCTCAGCTGCAGACTTGGAAGGAGGCAGTAACCCGACTGAAAGTGGACTGCGTCTGTGCTTGCCCCTCAGCAGTGCCCCTTGCTGTGCCACCCACAGCCTTCTGGGAAATACAGATTCTGATCGTGTTCTGGTTCTGATGGATGGCTTCGAAGAAGTTGGAATGGCCAATGTGGGAACTTTCACTGGAGCAAGCATATGCCGGCAAGGCTGGAGAACAGTTTGTACCTCACCATTGTGGTCATGGGGTTGCTGCTGCCACTGCTCAGACTGCAGATATTCACCTTGATTCACAGAAGCAGTAAAGAAAAGCCCTGGGCTTTGGGTCACCTCTTGACCTCTGAGCCTCAAGGTCACTGTGGCCAGAGGAATGGTGTTCCCATCTAGTGTGCCTCAGTTAGTGCTGGCTGGAATGTGAAATGGTGTCACTTCCTTGGAAAAGATCTGACAGTTTCTTAGACACTTCTCTCTACATTCTGAGGCACCTCTGCCCCCTGCCATTCAGCCCTGAGAAATCAGAGATTCATGTTTCCAAAGTCTGCAAGGATACCCATTGAGCTTTGTTCATTCATAAGTAGCATACCAGAGGTGTGTGACCTAACACATGCCATGCAGACTCAATGGTGGCTGATCTCAGAAGACAAAATTTAAGGTTCTAAGTGAGTCTGTTTTTGGAGAGTCTCAAACAAATCCAGTGAGAACCTAGCCCTTCCAGGGGCCAGGTGGAATGGCGGGAACAGGTTGCAGAGGACACCATCACTTTGGGCAATGGAAAGTACCTCCTGTCTCTCTGGGAACAATAGTCAACTGCCTAAAGCTCTCCTTGAGGCCACTGGTCTGTGCTTAAAATTGACAAAGTTTCAAAGTTACACCTTATGTGTCATATCATAAGATTAATTTAAAATGTAGAACAAGGAAACACATAAGAAGCCACATAAACTGCCAAGCTCTTTCTGGATGTGTGTCCGTTTTATGTATTGCATAGTGTCAGAAGCCCCAGGGGCTTCGGAGAGTAGATGTACATTTACCTACATGATAGCTTTGAGCACATAAATGCAATGTGTGTGTATGTGTGCATGGTGTAAGTGTGAGACCAAACAGGCTCCCAGTTCCTGTGGAGAAGGGTTTTAGCATCTCCATAACATATTTGAGGAAAGCATCTGGTCCAGGTGCTATCAGATGACTTTTGTTAGATATGAGTGATGTCTTAGACCTGGTTGGGACACTGGTCAGGGGAGCTGGTGCTGTGTGCTGTCTTGTTGCTTTGTTCTGTGTGGGTGGCTTTTTCACAGTGTTCTCCCTTTTGTGTTAGGTGGGTCTCCATATGCCTGGGTCATTCTGGAACTGACCACTTGTTCTTCACACACAGTAACCACAGATGCCTGTGTGTCTTTTGCTCCTCCAGGGTTACCTTCCCGCCAACGTTGACCGGAGACCAGCCACACTGCAGAGAAAGCAGAAGGAATACTTTGCTTTCATTGAGCATTATTACAACTCAAGGAATGATGAAGTTCACCAGGACACATATCGTCAGGTGTGTGTGGGGTCTTTCCCTTTTCCACGTATCACTCAATACTGGGACTTGGAGCTGGTTTGTAGGGGATGTGTCTCAGCTATCAGGAACCTGATAGACTTGCAGATTTATATTTTCTAACAGTAAACATTTGAAAGCAATTAATAGCAGTTTGCTACCAGCAACATCTGGCTTGTTTGAGTTCTTTGTCAGAGGTAAAGCATGAGGCTTGAGTCAGGTTACAAAATAGATATTGAAATCTGTTAGTGATGACCTGCATCTGCCTTGGGTGATGGTTGGCATGTGGCATCTTGGCCTGTGCCTAGCACTCTCTAGCCGACTTCTGGGGGTGGCACCTTGGCCTATGCCTGGCACCCTACAGCCTGTTTCTGGAGGGTGACACCTTGGCCTGTGCCTGGCATTCTACAGCCTGTTTCTGGAGGGTGGCACCTTGGCCTGTGCCTGACATTCTGTATCATGCTTCTGGAGGGTGGTCCCTCTGCTTGTGCCTGGCACTCTATAGCCTGCTTCTGTAGGGCAGTGTCTTGGTCTGTGCTCTGAACTCTTGCCTTCCTGCATTTGATTATCATGTATTTACTGTTCCCCTGAAGGTTTATGTCCAGGCCACCCGGAGCTAGTGCGAGCTAACATTTGCATGGTTTGACTAACTTTAGGTTAGTCCTGCTAACACTTGGAGCCTTTCTCCTATTTTTCCAGGCCTGTGATTGATGAGGCAGGCCAGGGGCAGGATATGGGGTATGATGCATGTGGTGTCCTGCCTGCATAAGAAATACATTGCCTATGGCTCTTATGTAGGTTGATCCTTGCTGGTAGTGGGCATAGAGGCAGATCAGGCCTGCTTCTCATCTCTCATGAGCCCAGCATACAGTGCATCTCTGCACAGGACTGTCACTGAAGGGAGCAATGCCCTGAGGTGCACACAGGATGCCTTGCTAGTGGACCTTGGCACCCTTGTCCCTCACCCGTGTGTGGGCTCCTGCATGTGGCCCTCCGGAGTTTTCTGACCTTGCTTGACCTTGCTGGTCTGTGTGGATGTCCCTCAGCAGTCTGCTCATGGACTTTCCTTGTGTGTACTCTGTGTGTATTCGATTTGCAAGTTTATCTCACTTTGTTTCCTTGTGCTAAGGACTCAGACTCTGACTGTCATTGGGAACCCTTTGAAGGACACAGAGAGCAGGCCTTTTGTAGGTGAGAAGGCTGAACCTAATGGCTCACTCTTGGCCACAGGCCAACTAGTGTCAGAGTGAAGTGGTAACCCCATTTACTATATATTAACTGCTTCTTTGCATATGGACAAGGATGGAGATAAACTGTTTAACCTTTGGGTCACAAAGTGCTCAGTCTCCTCTCAGTCTGTTCAGGCTGTTGCTCTGGAGCCCCAGAGTGCTGCTAGTGCTGCTGGTATAGCATGCACTCCTGGCATGTAGAGCCAGCCTGTGATGCCAGCTGTGCTCAGAACTCTCCTGTTGGGTCACCCCTTGAACCCCACCCACAGGAGGTCTCTACTGTAGTGCTGGCAAACATTGTCAAGACTCTTATGTCAGGTAGTGCTCAGGCAAGAATCTGCTGACACCAGCAGAGACTTTAAATGCCTCCTTTAAAGTGTCCTAGATTCCTCCTGGACATTGTGAAGTAGAGGAAAATATGGCCTATGTTTCAGATGGCCTTGTCACAGCTGAAACCCTAGGCACTGTCAGTGTCCTTGAATCATGCTCAGTGTTGACTGAAAATCAGTTTTCACTGATTGCATTGCCTCATGTTTCTGAGGAGCTGAGGGCCCACTCTCTTCCTGACCATGCAGCAAGTTCTGGTGGACTGCGAAGGATCAGGTATGCCTGCCACCTGAGGACAGTTGAGCCTTGCTCAGCTGGAGTGTGCTTCTTGGTGCCTCCTATGGAGGAGCCTAGTGACAATCGTCTCAGAGCAGGTTAGGGGCAAAGCTCACGTGTCATCAAAGACTGCCCTCATCCTATAAGATAAACATATGTCTTTCCTGCATCTGCAGATTCACATCGACATCCCTCGAATGAGCCCTGAAGCACTGATTCTTCAGCCCAAGGTGACGGAGGTAAGAAGAGCTCTGGCCGGGGAGTCTCTGCTGATGTCTGTCTCTGGGTGTGACTGCTGCTCACTGCACTTGAGGGGCCTGACCCGGGAGCCCCTGAAGTCCATAATTAGTGGCCATGGGAATCACTGATTGTTCTCAAAACATTTTTCTTGTGTAACACTGGTACAAAAGAATGTATGTAATATGTATATGAGTATTTATAATAGAAACTATGTCTTTGAATTTAGGAGTTAGAACCCCTCCAATGCTGACCTCTGTGAGCTTGAAGCTGGTAGCATAGAGGCTATTTTTCCATGCTCATGGTTCTGCTACCCCAGCTCCATCTCTGCCCACCCCCCATAAAAGAGGTGATTTCAGACTTTTATTTGCCATACTTTGTGACTTCTCTGCTAAGGAAGCAGTGTGGTGTTACTCTTGTGTCTTGAGCTGAGTGTGCCAGTCTTTGTACAATTCAGTGTGTGCAGCTTGTGTTTTCTTGTCCTTGTGTAGCGGTCAGGATGAGTGTCTGGGCACTTCCTAATGTAGTGCTGTTGGGACAGTGTTGCTAGAATCCTCCTGTCCATTTAGGAGGGTGTACCCCTGTGAGAAGTTCTCTGAGGCTTTCATGATAACAGCATGCTTCCTGGAGGGGTCTGCAGCTGATGCTTTACCTGTAGCTAGAAGCCTGGATTTCCCACTCCGTGGCAGTTCTTGGAACATGGCCAGGTTCCCGAGCTCTGTAGGTCTGGTGGATATTCTTACCTTGCTCCTGGCTTCACTTTCCTTGGCTGCTGGTGGCTAAAGAGCATCTCTGCATATAGAGATGGGTGTCTTCTGTGTCCCTGTTCTGGGAAGTGCTGCTTACTGTCTGGACCACCCCTTTCTTTTTTTCACCCATTAAAAAAATAAGTTTGTGATCTTTCTGCATCTGGGATTCTAACTGAATTATTTGATGGGACGTGCTTAGCCTTGCTGAGTTGAATGCGATGCCCCTTTCGGTTATTATGGGATGCTTATTTTAAGAAATCTTTTCCCTCAACATCGGTCTTGTAAGTCTTCTCTCACCTCCTCATCTGAAAGTTTTTCTTTCCTCACCATGTATTTAATTTGTAGCTGATAGCAGCATCTACAGGTAGCCAGTCAGTGGGGACTGTGCAGGAACTTGGCCTTGTCACTTCCGTGTTCTATCTGTGCCACATTTGCAGGCCTCCACGAGGACCTTAGTGCCTCCTCCTTTCTCTTCCCAGTTGACTGGATTATCTTACTCTTTACTCATTCAAGTCATTTTCAGAATCACGTTGCCAGGTGGGTTTTTTTTTTTTTTAAATTGTCTGTTTGATTTGTGAAAGGAATTTGGCCCTCTTTGTACTTGTTATTTTGACTAGGTCTGTCTGAAGTGCCCAGGGTAGCCTTGAATTCACTCTGTAGCTTGCACACACCCTGAACTTCAGATCCTCTTGGTCTCATTCCACCAAGTATCTGGGATTGTAGGTCTGGGCCACCAGACCAGGGGAAACCTTTATGGAAGGTCTTGTATCTGTTTTATTAGATTTATTCCTAACCTTTATGTTTTTGTTACTAAAGTAAGTGGTATCTCTTTAAAGTAGACTTACTATCTGAAATACTTTGTTTTTTGTCTTTATTTTCCCTGAGTAAATGCATTTTGAAACGTGGACATCTCTTGCCTGCACAGTAAAGCTACTAAAAAATTCTGGCATTGCTGAAGTAAAAGTGCCTGTAGATTGTGGAGCACAAAAGGGGGAAATGAGTTTCCACAGGAGCGGCCGCTCTGAGGCACTTGTCTGTGATTGCCCTTCTCAGTGGTGTGCTTACAGAGTCTGGAAACAAGGCGGATGCATTACGACCTCTTCTTTACTTAAGTTTTTCTTTAAAAATGGAAAATAGACCTTGGTTTGTCTTTGTGTGATTTTTTTTTTTTTTTTTTTTTTTTTTTTTTTTTTTTTACCCTACAGCTTGGCACACTGTTCACAGAGCCGGCCATGTGGCCTCTGGTCTGAGCTGTGGTCCAGAGTCCTCCATTGCTTCGTGGTCAGGCCTTGGCCTTCTTGCTTTTGAGCAGCTCCCTGTCTGTGGGTTTGCTCAGCCCCTGAGACTCCTCCAGAGGTGTGAGGTGTATATATTTAGCAGCTGACAGGGCTGAGCAGGGGCTGTGCAGCCTGTAGGACAGGCAAATCTCTGGGGGAAGAGGGCAGACTATCCAGGCTGCTGAGGGTGACTGTGGATAATTTGAATATGACTGTGTTGGGGGGATATGACATGAGGAGCAGGGGCTTGAGGAAAAATGTTGAAAGGTGGGGGCTTCTGCAGGCGCCAGTTAGTGCCCCAGTCAGCGGGGTGTCAACAGGGGTGACCCACCTGCGGGAGAGAATGAAAGGAGCGGGAGACACAAAAGGAAGACAGCATGACAGGGTTCTGATCAAGCTGCAAATTTTATTCTCCGCAGCAAGGCTTATATAGCATGGGAGGGGGAGGGGGCAGGAAGGAGGGAAGGGGTGCACGACGTGCCATACGTGCAGGTGAAGGGAGACGTGCAAGTTGTGAGGCTGCAGGGTGTTGTGCTAGGTGGTAAGGTCACTGGTCAGGGCCCATTGTTCTGTTGCTATGCTACTTGACCTACCTGACCGAGGAATGTTCTTTATCTTTGAGGGCATCTGGTTTAGGGCCTGTGGCTTGTTCTCTGGCCTAGCTAGTACTTTTCCATGGTTCATGTTTGGTCCCTGACAAGTTAGAATTCCGGCACCTTGGATGCCGGGCTAGATCCACGGTGACAGCCAGTCTATTGACATGGTGGTTTCCTGAGCTAGAAGTTGATTAGTGTCTTCGGAGCTGGTTGTCTGTCAGATGGTTGGCTGCCACTGTGTACTGGGCTTTAACCTCAGAGTCCAAGCAGCTGCCTGGTGCTCTGGCTCATATTTGCATCCCACTAGCAGGGAATTCAGATAAGACACAGGTAGGAAGAGCAAGCACATCCCTTTGAAGTCATATGAGTTGGCAATGTGGTTCTGCTTGTAACCCAGAGATGGAGTTACTGTGCTAGATGGGAGATGGACAGTGAATCAGGGTCCTGAGTACAGAATCTCACATGGCAGCTTGATGGGGCTCTGGGGTGTTTCCTGAAATCAGGCTTTTTTTTTTGTACTCTAATATTGTTATTTGAAAGAAAAATTTATCAATTTTTAGCCACCTTTCACTTTTAGTCCCTGCCCATTTTGTTGAATGAACTCCATCTTAACATGACCTGTGACACTTGGCTATTGTGGCCAGTCCTGTGTGTTTGTTGAAGATCCATATTCAAATGCAGATATTGGCAAGTTCAATATCTGCCCAGTGGCCTTTCCTCCACATCTGTCCTGTTTTCTGCCCTCAGCTTCTTAGAGCAGCCTGAGGTTCAGAAGTCAGGTGCTGCTCCCAGGTTGCTGCTTGTTATATCTGAACAGACACAGAATAGTGAACCACACAAAAACCAAATTTTTGACCCCCAACTGTGAGTGGATATAGGAGCTTCCTGTGACTAGGAAAAGAAGGGACGTTTTTCGAATGCAGGGACCAATGGAGTCTTAGCCTCTTCTGTCAGACTTAGAATGTTTCAGAAGTGGAGGTGGCAGTCTGCCTAGATCCAGATCCTGGTTCCCATGTGCCTAGGTGTGGTTTGGGTGGGGGTGGGGACCTGGGGCATGTGCTGTTCCCTGCTCTCTAGCCCCTGTTGACAGGACACCTGTGCTTGCCAGGTGGCTGAAGGGACTTTGAGGCCCTGACAGCAGCCATCTGTTCCCCTCTTGTCATACCTGTGCTGCAGAGTCTCCACCCCACGCCCTGTAAGGCAGGGACCTCGTTTGACGTTTACTATCCTCGTCACTATGAGCCGAGTTGAATTGCTGAGTGAGAACCACCTGGCTGTTACTCTGTCCTGGGTCTGCAGGCCTTCCAGGGAGAAGCCTCTCCCTCCTTCTCACTGTGCCCTGATTCTTCTCATTGGGTTTCCTCCGGCATGTGGGCATGCTGCATTTAGAGCATTGGACAGTGACACTGGGCATCTCACAGCCTAGCAGTGCTGAGGCTGAAGTGTCTCCCACATCTGTTGTGCTCCTTGTCACTTTACTTGATGAGGGAGGGCCTCTCAGACCAGGATGTTTGCAGTAGGTACATCCGTGGACCCAGGGTCTCTGCATTATGCCCTTTGGTGGATCATGAGTGCTTCTCCGCAGCACCTCATGAGTTATCATCCTGTGTGCCCCATGTGATCTCCTTGCATACGCTCTTTGCTGAGTTGACCCTGGCTCCACTGACAGTTCTATCCAAGTGAGCACATTGCTTCCACCCTTCTGCTCCAATTGCTCGAAAAAGTTTTCATGGACTTGTGGGCTGTGTCTCCATGAAGAAGGACCTCCCACTCCCCAGAACACTTTCAGATGATGTGACAAAAAGGTTTCAATAAATATTAGTGAGTTTGGAATCAGGACTGGTTTTGCAGTTCCACCACTGCTCACTGACTAGAAGTCAGCCTTAGCTTATTCTGCAGCTGCCTGTACCTGTGCAAGCAGTTCTGGGACCAAAGGTAGGACGTTGAGATCATCAAGAGGTCCAGGAGAATTCAATGTAGACAGTTGAGCTGACTGAGAGCTTTTCCTTTGCTCAAAATACACCGGACTGTTTCTGGATTTTTCTGAGGAGTGCAGCCTGTTCTTTCAGGTATAGTAATGGCAAGGTGTGCTGTGTTAGGGGCAGCTGGCAGAAGCCTGCTTTGAGACTCCCTCAGGAGCACTGCTGCTTCTCTGTAGAGGAGCTGGAGGGCATTGGCCTCCTGATTGCAAACTGGACTCATCTGTCCTCAACACACACTCCCTGCTGCTAGTGCCTTGTGTTCCTCCCAGGAAGGTGCTGGACTAGTGGGCGATTCCGAGTCTACCTCGAGTCCCACTGACAGAGACTGGTGCTTGGAACCTAAGTCTTAGAGCCCAGGCCAGCCCAGGTCTTTGTCCCCAACCTTCTCAGGCCTTTAATGGTGTATGTGAGGCCAAGACACAGCCTCTGTCCTGTTTGCCTGGGTGGCTGTGACAGTCCCTTGTGCACTGAGGACCTGTGATGAGGTTCAGTGTGTGTGTGTGTACTCTGGGTTTGTTAGTGTGGATTGTGCATGCATGTGTCCCAGGTCAGCATTAATTGTCTTTCCTTGGTTGCCCCCACTTTTATGTTTTTGATCCAGCATGTCTCACTAACCTTGAAGCTCTTAGATTTGGCGAGGCAGGCTGGACAGTGAGCTTCAGGGATCTACCTGTCTCTGCCCCTGAGATCGGAATTACAGCCACCCCAGACCTTTTACATGTGTCCTTGGGATCCTACCTGAGATCCTTGTACTGCAGGGTGGCACTCTGTGCCTGAGCTATGTGTCCAGCCTCTGAGTTTGTTTTTACTTTCTTTTAATTGTTTGGTGGTGCTAGTGATTGTATGCAGGGCCCTCACACATGCTAGGCAAGTGCTCTGTTAGCGAGCTGTGGCCCGCCTCTGAACTTGTTTAAATATTCATTTCTCTCTAGGAAACTGTTGACTGATGGGAAATGTATATGAATCTATATGCATGAGCGTGCCACTCACTCAGCAAACATTGAGCTGGCGCCTGCTGTGCTACAGGTGGTGCTTGCTTGTTAGTCACTTGAGCAGCGGGGTGACGGGATACTGGGGGGAGTGGGGCTGGATCTTAGGCTCCGTGGCTTGGAATCACAGACTGTGCTTTGGGGCTCTAGGCCTCTTCTCTGTAAATCCTGGGGTAGAAGTGCTTTGGGGCTCTAGACTACCAAGCCCAATCATACATAAGGTGCAGGTGATGTAGGAAGGGCCTAACTTCTGAGAGTGTGCAAACATCTGGCTCTTCAAGATTTGGTGTGCTTAGAGGTTCTGGAACACCTTTATTCATGTGAGCATTTTTTCACTGCCTCTGCTGTACTGCTTGCCTGTTTGAGGTCTGGGCAGAGTAGTAAGACCTAGCCTTGACTGACTGTGGAACCCAAAACTAAGCAGGAGCCACCAGTGAATGACAGTGGGAAGGAGGGGACACCAGAGTCGTAAGTCGAATGTGACTGGCTCTTCATTGAGAAGATGGGCAAGGAGCAGCCATAGAGAAGGTGGGCAGGGAGCAGCCATAGAGAAGGTGGTCAAGGAGCAGCCATAGGGAAGGTGGGCAGGGAGCAGCCATAGAAAAGGTGGGCAGGGAGCAGCCATAGAGAAGGTGGGCAGGGAGCAGACAGACATAGAGAAGGTGGGCAGGGAGCAGCCATAGAGAAGGTGGGCAGGGAGCAGTCATAGAGAAGGTGGGCAGGGAGCAGACAGACATAGAGAAGGTGGGCAGGGAGCAGCCATAGAGAAGGTGGGCAGGGAGCAGACAGACATAGAGAAGGTGGGCAGGGAGCAGACAGTGCAGAAAGGAGTGTTTGAGCTGGTCTCAAATACCAGCAATTAGTTTAGTCAGAAGCAAGGAGAGGCCCTTAGGGCTGTGGGAACTGAGGTGGTAACCTGCTGGGCTCTGAGGAGGGTACAGAATATGGATGCTGGTTAGAAGAGGCCCTTGGAGCAGGGCCATATATTATGGAGACCTGGGCACTATGCTTATGCATCAATGGAAGGTCTTTAAGCCATTGGTGTGGGTGTGCATACATATGTGTGGGTGGTCTAGGGTGGTGTGGTTCTGTTGTACCTTGATAAGATTAATCTCAAGAGCAAAAATGGAGAAAGGTGAGTGAGATGAAAGATGGTGAAGAGGAAGGGTCAATCGAAGGTGAGTGTCCTGAGGAAGAAGGAAGCTAGGGTAATTCTTGCATTCATGGCTCAGGAAACTGGGTGTCTACATGTGTCTTCTTGGATGGGGATAACTTTCTAGGGAATTAAGAAATCTATTTACCTTGTGGGGACATAGATGCATGTACATGTGCATGAGGAAGGGCTGCATGCATGCATGCTACACCCCTCCTTCCCTCCCTTGCTCCTTCCCCTTCTCCCTCTGCCCAGTTACCTGCCCACCCACCCACCTAACTCTAAGGAAAGAGCCATTGTGTACCAGGCCCTGGTCTTCTCTGCATTCCTGTGACCTGCTGGTCTCCAGGGAGCAGAGAATCTAGTGTTAGTGGTGGGGAAGAACTGAACCCAGGGTTCGGGAAACACTATGGTGCTTGTGAACCAATAAAAAGTTATGGTCATTGGACTGACTTTTGCAAAGAAACTGGAATTGATAACTGTTTTGTGCCTTAGTATTGGAAACAGTGAGAAATATTGATGGCATATATTTTAAGTAAAAAGTGGGTACATTTTAAATTTTTACTGTGTTCATTTCTTGCTTTACTGCCAATTCCATTTTCTTTCAGATTTTCGAAAGGATCTTGTTTATATGGGCTATCCGACACCCTGCCAGTGGATACGTTCAGGGGATAAACGACCTGGTCACTCCGTTCTTCGTGGTCTTCATATGCGAGTACATAGGTAGGCGCACACCACAACACTGTGCCTCCTGGATACCCAGTGTGATCTTCAGTGGATCTGCTGTGCTCACTGCATAGTTATACCAGTGCTGAAAATTACCTCTCAGCATCACAGTACTAATGAATGACATTTGTGTTAGTCAGGGCTCTCTAGAGGGACAGATCTTGTAGACTCAGTCAGTCAGTCTGTCTGTCTATCGATCTAGGGGATTTATTCGAATTGTTTATAGGCTGTGGTCTAGCTCGTCCAACAATGGCTGTTTACCAATGGAAGGTCCAAGAATCCAGTAGTTGTTCAGTCCCCAAGGCTGGATGTCTCAGCTGGTCTTCAATATGTGGTGGAATCCTGAAGAAGTAGGCCAGTGAAGGAATGGACTTACTAGCAAGAATTAGAGCAAGCAGGCAAAGAGCAAAAGCTTCCTTCTTCCATGTCCTTTATTCAGGCTGCTAGCGGAAGGAGTGGCCCAGAGAGCCTGTGAGAGTTTTAGTTAATTCCAATAGTCAAGTTGACAACTAAGGATGGCCATCACAATTGTGGAGAGGGGCAGTCTTATCCTTGAGGCCAGCTTTAAAACACACCTTGAAACCCACTCTCAACCACTGCAGATATGCTCACAACTGACAATATCCCACTTTAAAATAGTATATGGGCAGAAATGAGTCTATTTGGGAATTTGGTTTTTCCTAGTGGCCCTCAGCTCAATGGCTTTCAGGGCTTCGTTTTAATGGGTAAGGTTAATGTGATAGAGTAGTCAGTGTTGTAGGCAATTTGTGGAAGTCATTTCTCTCCTTCCCCCATGTGCATACTGGGGATTGCACTCAGATTGTCAGTCTTGGCAACAAGCCTCTGAGTCCCCTAGCCTGCTCATCTGTCCTTTTCTTTCATTTACATCAGAGTAGCAAACAGTAAAATGATATCACCTGCTCTGAGCAGTTCTGAGTTTATAAAAAGTCTGATTAGTGATGTGTACACTTTCTGATTCATTTGTGAAAACACATTAACTACATAGGAGGGGTCATTCTTCAGGTTGAGCATTGGTGTTTAAAATTGACACTGTTCTCATGAGACCACTCCTTCAGTGGCACTGGCTTGTTTTGTGTACTGGAGCATTTCAGCCCTCAGTCTGCTTTTGTGTTCATCTGAAGAGATGGGATCACTCAAGATTACATCCAGTCAGCGAACTGATTATACCATAGGTCATTGCTAAGCAACTAGGGAGAGCCAGTGCTCACTCCCTAGCATCTCTGTCCTCTCACTCCCCACCTGATAGGTAGCAAGGGTGCTCCTGATGGTCCTGGAGTGGTCGGACCTCTGTCTGTGGCTCTCAGTTAATGGAGAAGTTCAGTCACAATGCTTAGAGGATTGATGGTCTAGGCTAAATGGACCATTTGATTAATGTGGGAAATAATGTGTTTGAACTGCTTTACCACTGACTTATGTTGTGAGACCCAAGCAATTCTAATGCATTTCCTGGTTATTAGCAGACAGGGGGAATGGCCAAGACCGTGGTGTTAATTGTCTAGGAGAAACAATGATTGGAGGAGGTAATGACTGTGCTCTGTGAGTTGGTCCTGAACTGGGTTCAGAGATGCTCTTGCAAACCCTTCCCCACATAGTTGAACACACACACTTGAACACACACACTTGAACATACACACGACGTATGCACATGTGCACACATGCACACACTTGAACACACACATGTACAGATACACTTGAACACACACACACATGAACTTACATACACACACTAAATAAACAAGTTAAAAAAAAATTTTTAAAGCGAGACAGTGGTGGTACACACCTTTAATCCCAGTACTTGGGAGGCAGAGACAGGCGGATCTCTTAAGTTCAAGGCCAATCTGGTCTATAGACCGAGTTTTGGGATAGCCAGGGCTATACAGAGATAAATTTTTTTTTTTTGAAAGTTTCAGGATGCAGAGAAATAGCCCAGTGTGGAGAAGAAACTCTGGGCCCATGAACAATAAATTGGTGACCATAGCAGTGTATTGGAGAGCTTTAGCGAGATGGATTGTTCTCACAGAGAACGTCCTGAGCTGTTGTTGGTCAGAGGGTGAGGATGACCCAGACTTGCAGACCTGTCTACAGCTGATACTCCTGCAGGCTCTGAGGAAAGGCATCTGCACGGGCTGCATATCTCAGGAGTTATGGCAGCAGCAGGCAATCACTGCTCTGGACCAGCCCTGAGGAGGGCAGGTCTGAGGGAAGGATGGGAAAGGGTCTGCATCATCTTCGGTATCACTACAGCTAAGGGCAGAGGTCACAGTCATGGAGAGTGGGCCCAAGTGGGACACAGGCAAGCAGGTGAACCCTTTGCCTACTGTGACTCAGTTTATATGAGCCCTCCTGGGTGTCTGCCTTTTCTTTGAACTCAGGACTCTCTTGTGTGTGTCACACTGTGCAGAGTAGGAGTTTGGCAAACCCATCTGGATTGCATCCCTAAGATGTTTCTCTGCTGTGCAGTTAAGAGCCAGGGCTTTAAAACCCTTGTAAGAGAGTGTTGCCATTTGGTGGCGTATAGCTAAGGGGGAAAGGGTAGGTGAGAACACCCGACCTTCCCATTGGCGGGCCACTCTTCTGGGCTTCTCTCCTCTAGGTGGCTGAAGGGTCCCTCAAGTTCCTGGGATGCAGTAAAGGTGAGCAGATGGGAGGAGGGTGGTTGTGCAGTCCGCGGTCACTTGTGGGTAACAGTGACTTTGGTGCTCCCTCCGAATCCTCTTCCGCACACCTGTATTTGTGCAGTTCTCAGTGCTTTTTTTGCACGAATGTAACTCTGTTGTATTGAGACATCTTCCTGAGGCTCATTCCCGCCTCCTGCATGTGGTGTTCTGTGAGATAATGTCGTATAATTCATGAACTCATGCTGCTGGTATTGGATTTTTTAAAGCCCCCCTCCTTGTATAATTTTTAAGTAAATCCTGTACTTTTGAAACAGCCCCTATCATATTCTGTCCAAGAATGTGAAATTTGGCTTAAAATTAAGAAACATTATTCCATCACCTTGGATCACACATTTTCAGCAGAGTATGTATTTTAGTTTAAATAAATATTTTGAGCCTAGAAAAAACAACAACAACAAAGCTGCATTCCCCCCACGCATCTCTGCTATTTCAATTTAGAAACAATTTTGACCAGGCACTTTGGGCTGATACCTTAGGGTAATTGAATGTTGGTTGGCTGCACGGGGAGAATGACGATGACCGTTGTGCACGATGAAGAATATCTCACCGTGGATTCTCGCTCAGGAGCTTTAATCTCAGGTTGATTTGATTCTGTATGTCATCCTCTCATAAATTACTCCTGAAAGCAAACATGGCAGGGGACTGGAACAAACAATGCATTTTCCTATGAGCATTAAGAATATTTATTTCTGGGTTTCCCGTGGAAGGCGGAACGTCAGGAGTACAGCGTGCTCTCAGCATTGCGTTCTGCAGAGGAGGTTTCTGAGCATGCTTGAAGGAAGTGCCGCCAGCGGGCTGTCACCAGTGCGGCTGGCACAGGAAGCACATCCCCACCAGAGGACTGGACACTAGCTGGCTTCCAAGCATGGATTCCCCTCCAGTTTGCACTGTCACAGACGTCAGGCTTTGAGGGACAGTGAGAGCATGACTGCTGCTTCAGACTTCTCATTCAGAGTCAGTTTTCGCAGTGTGTGCTTTCGTGTGGGCCTTCCATCTTATCTCACTGTGTCTTTCTCATGTGTGATGTGAGCCTCTACAGCAGCTAAATTCATCTGCCCGGCTTCCCTGAGTGCTCCTCAGTGGGGAATTGCTGCTGCCGTCCACAGGTTGTTTCCAAGCCTGCAGAGGCATGATACAGAGCATCTGTGTACAGGGCAGTTTCTGCAGTAGCTGTCATCTAGCAGGAAGTGGAGACAGGGTGTGAGTGGGCTGGAGTGTGACTGATACAGGTCTCCTGTCTTGCAGAATCCCAGTGCCTATAATTGTACAAACATTTACAAAATGCCTGAGCAATGGACTTCTGTTGACAGATTGGAAAACAAATTCAGTCAGTGTGGCCACATGGGCCAGGAGATGTCTCTGGGAGGTGTGGAGCTTTCTTAGGCCTTGTCAGTGCACTGTTGTACATGGTAGCCATAATGTTGTGTGTGCATATTTCAGGATTGTTTTCTCTTTACTATTCAAGTATTTACAAGGTCATCCAACATTTGAAAATAAATATTTAAAAATTGGTAATATGGTGGTTCTAATAATGGGTAGGAAAACTCAGCAGAAGACCAGTGAGGGTCTGGAAGATGGAGGACCAGTGAGAATTATCCACTTCTCAGCCATCTGCTGGTCACTGTGCCCAGTGGCACAAAGGACATGCTCATTCCCAGAGCATAGGGCGCTTGCTTCATGCTAGCCAGGTGCTGACACTAAGAGAGCCTCATGCAAATCAGGCATGCTGTGTTCTAGACAATAGCATCAGAACAGAAATCAGTGACCATCTGAGAAAACTGGAAACTTTAGAATCAGAAAGGCCCGGAGATGAAGAAGGGGAACATGAAATGCAGAACCTGCGGGTGCAGCCGGGTTATATGCAGCAGAGACCCAGAGTTGAACTGACTGAACTAAGAAGTGCTCTCAAGCTGTTAACGCACCGATCACTGCAAGAACAAAGGAAAGCAAGAACAAACAGACGAGGGGGAGGGCTGTGCATAACAGAACGGAAATATGTAGAGCAGAGCAGAGGAAGTCCTCGCAGCTTCAGTCAAGCTGAGCAGGTTTGAGAAAGGCAGGAAAGGGAGAGAGGGAGACACTCAATCAGTTGACACTGTTCATTTCAGAAATGGAGAGCACAAGGGGATTTCATGAATAACCTGCCAAGTAAGTGCAGAATGGAGGAATTCCACAGAAGGCACTGCTTCCCAAGCTGTGCTGACTGACTCCATATAGCCAGGCTGATGGTCAGACACCAGTGTGTGTGGCTGCAGATGTGAATTTGTGAGTGACATTTAAATCAGTTGCCTTTGAGTAGGGCAGATAACCCCCAATGTATAAGTAAGTGTGCCTCATCCTAGTCACTTGTCTCAGAGTCACTCCTCATAGTCTCTGGCTGTGGCCAGAGAGCATGGTGCCCAGAGGAAGCAGGGATTCCTTAAGTGTGTAGCCTGTGGTTGAGTTGCTAGCTTTTCGGGCTGCCCTACATACCTGCAGATTTCAGATTTGCTGTTCTCCAGTCTCGTGAGCCAGTTCCTGGAAATTAGTTTCTTCCCCTCTCCCCCACATGTTTATAGGTATAATATACACCTATATCTTATGTATAGATGAGATTGAATTAGTAATATCTAAAACAGTCCCATAATGCCCAGACCATACGTGTGATAAAGAGTTAATGTGACTGCACCACAAAGTTTTTCCAACAGAAGAAGGAGGAACACTTCTACATTCATCATACAGGGCCATTGTTGCCCCATGAGCAGAACCAGATGGGAGACCCTGCAGGAAGAGAACGACACACTGGGATTCCTTAACAAATGTTAGCAGCCAGGTGTAGCAAAGTGGATGAAGGGATTCTGTATTGTGAGAAGTAGAGTTTATTCCATGATGGCAAGAATGCTTCAATGTATGAAAATCAATATAGTATCCTTTATCTACAGACTAAAGACTAAAACCAAGTGATTATGTCATTTAGCATAGAAAAAGATATTGACAAAACCCGATGGAACCTAACTCTTTGGAGGAAAACCATTTTACAAATGAGTCCTAGAAGGAATGGTCGTAATAGGACAGCTAGGTGTCATCCTGCAGAGGAGTAAAGCTTCACCCTGCCTCTCATATGACAGCATTCTGTGAATCCCAGACCTAAGTCTAAGAGTTCACGAGAAGCCAGGCATGGGGGTGCACATCTTTAATGCACATCAGGCAGATTTCTGAGTTGAAGGCCAGCCTCCGCTACAGAATGAGATCCTGGCTTGGAAAAAAAAAAAAGGTTTATGAAGTCAGCCATCATGACCTGGGTTAGACCACACCAGAAGCAAAAGAGACAAAGGCAAAAAAAGAAGCTTCCTCAAATGAAAGCTTTTGTGTTGTAAACAATACCCTCAAGAATGAAACCACAAACATTATAAGAATGCTGAAGGTCTAGAATCTGCTGTGTACAGAAGATAACTCAGTAAGATGAGCCACTCCAAAGAGGGCAAAGTGTTTCAGTGGACGATTCTCCAAAGAGGATATGTGACTAGCCAATAAAAATGCATGGGAATATTCACTAACGTTAGTCACCCGGGAAGACAATGTGAGCCAGCTCTTCATACCCACCATAGGAAGGCTGGCTGTGACATGCTCTGTGGTTTGAATGTGTACTGTCCCTGCAGGCTTGTGTGCCTGAACACTTGCTCCCAGCTGCTGGCACTGTGGTTGAAGGCTGTGGAACCTTTATGAGGTGGACTCTTCCTAAGGGAGGTGGGTCATTGGTGGTGGCCTTGAGGTTTTGTAGTCCCACCCCATCTCCTGTCTGCTTTCTAACTGCTACAGTGTGACCAGCTCGCTCACTCTCTGGCCACCGTGTCCCCCATGCCATGCTGGTCTGCACGCTCAGACTGCGCCATGGCAAACCCCTTCGTTGCTTCTTGCCAGGTCACAGTTACAGAAAGGTGGGTACGGGGATTGCCTGGAAATGAGTGCAGGATTTCCTCTGGAGGTGTAAAAATGTTACATTAGATGGTGAATTGTGTGGTATTTAAATTGTATCTCAAAAAGGAAATGGAGCCCTTCATTTGTGAGGAGAGATCCCAGTCTCGCATCAGTTTTGCAGTTTCCTGATGGCTGACACATGCATAGCTTCTCCTTTTTCTGTTGCTGATAATACATGCACCTTTTGAGTAAATACAGTCTTGGTTGCATTTCTACTATTTTTCATTATAGTATCAGAGGCACCAAGAATGACTGACTCATTCTTGGAAGAGGTGTCACTGAATCAATGTTTGCAGCCATTTTTAAGTCTTAATAGCATTTACTGGGCAGTTTACTATAAAGATGATGGAATACATATTTTCATCAGCCATGTGAGGCACTTCCATTTCCTTTTGTCTTTGATGTGATCTAATATGATTGGCTGGAGAGGGCTCATTTGTGTGTGTGTGCTCACAATGTGCTTCATTCACTCATAGACATGACTGTATCCTTGCAAGGCTGCATGGCCCACAGCTCAAATACTCAGTGACTCAGAGGGTTCGATGAACACCAGCAGCAGTTAGTATTCTCTCCAGTATTCATAGTGTTTGCCTCAAATATGTGTGTGTGTGTGTGTGTGTGTGTGTGTGTGTGTGTGTGTGTGTGTACATGCATAGCAAAGCAAAACAGCAGTGGGGGTGGAACCTGGTGACTGCAGTTGTTTGGTAGGTGTGTGGCAATGTAGCAGAAGCAAGACTCTCACTGACAGTTGTAGCTAGAGTTTTCCTGCCTGGCCCACGGTCAGGGCAAATCTCTCTCACTTGCCAGTCCCACAGCCGCTCAGACCCGACCAAGTAAACACAGACACTTATATTGGTTACAAACTGTATGGCCGTGGCAGGCTTCTTGCTAACTGTTCTTACAACTTAAATTAATCCATTTCTATAAATCTATACCTTGCCACATGGCTTGTGGCTTACCAGCATCTTTACATGCTGTTTGTCATCGTGGCGGCTGGCCGTGTCTCTCTGACTCAGCCTTCCACTTCCCAGCTTTATTCTCCTCCTTGTCCTGCCTACATTTCCTGCCTAGCCAATGGCCAATCAGTGTTTTATTTATTGACTAATCAGCAACACATTTGCCATACAGAACATCCCACAGCAGACAGTCTCTTGGACTTGGCACATGAGTGACTGTGCCCACAGGAGTGCCCTAGCCTTGGGTTAAAAGGTAGTGGAAGGGTGGTCAGTGTGGGCAGCTATGTAGAGATTTGGCCTCAGTCTCAGTTGCATTGTTTGTCTCTGATGGATGTTTCTGGAAAGGAAGCATGTGAAGGCTGTGGTGGTCCTCCTTAGGAAGATGTCTGGCCTTGGGCTTGACCTTGACCTATACTTCCAGACTGACTTGGAGCCTATAGTGACTACTCAGGAGCTGCCAACAGCTTCAGCCAAGGTGTGGCCTTGCTTGCTGCTTCCCTGTGTGCTGTGTGTTGTTTGTGGTGGGTCACAGGCATTGCACTGAGTTATGAGGGCCTTTTGCTGTGTTCTGATTTGTCACTTTGTGTTTTAACTGACAGCCTGAGAAGACAGATGTCTGCCGGCATACTGATAAATTGTTATGGAATTCTTACTCTGGTGTCATGAGGCTTCGTTTCTGGTTCATACGCGCAGCCATTTGTGAGATTATTGCAGGTGTAAGTGCTCCGCCAGTCGGATGGAGCCTTAACTGCCGTTATTAATGAGCTCACTTTGTCAGATGCTGTGCTAAGTGCTTAATTACTCCGTAGCCTGGATCCTTAAAAGCTTGGCCACAGCACCCGCTTCCTTGTTGAGCACGTGGGGCACCATGAGCTGTTGAGACTTCCTGAGGCTGCTGAGGTGTGTTGAGCCGCTGGCGTGGCCTGAGGGCCCTAGAACTCAAGCCTTATCTACCTCAATGGGACTTGAGGAAGGGGAGCACATGGAGAGGGCCCGGCGTTCCTGGCATGGGTTTTCATTCTGTAGGACTCCTAGGCCGGAGTCGTGTCTCTGTCTGTGGGGTTTGTGTAGTGCTCCTTTCCCAGCTCTAGGACCCATGCTGTACCAGGAGGGTCTTCTGCCTGCTCAGTTCAGAGGGAGCCCTTCCCTCCTCCTCTCCAAAGCGTTATTTATTCTCTGGGAAGCTTTGAGGGGCTGGGCCTGGGAGGGAGTCTGAGAGAAGTGCAGGACAGGCTTTCTCTTGGTACCAGCAGTTCTCGTGAGGCCTGGATTCCTGTTTCCAGGATACTGAGCACACAGACGCTTGCTTTGTGTCTTCCCTCTTGTTCTGTTATTTGGGGGCAATGTTGGTAAGCAGTGCTCGGTGGCAGCCATTGTCTTCTGCTACCTGTGTTTCTTCCCTACAGACGTGTTTTCTGTTTCAACAAAGTGGAAATAAAGTTCCTAACCCAAAAGTAAACTAGTAAAATCTAATTCTGTCAAAGTGGGGCCATTCTCTTTAAAAAATTTATTCTTTCACAATTTTATACACATGTATAAAATGTTCTTAGAGCAAAGTCCCCCTGTTTTATTCCTCCCCCACCAAATCCCATCTTCCTATTTCCTGATGTCCTGTGTGCACATGCGTGTGTATGTGTACCTGTGTGTTTATGTATGTGTGCGTGTGTGCGTGTGTGTGTGTGCGTGTGTGTGTGTGTGTGTGTGTGTGTGTGTGTGTGTGTGTGTTTATGTGCACGCTACTGCATTTAATCAGGGTTGCCTGCCTGAGCATGGATTGGGGGTTATCCATTTGAGCAAAGGCAGTGTAGCAGTGGTGGTACCACTGAAAGATAGGACTTCCCCTTTTCCGCAACCACCAGTTGTTCTTCAGGGAGGCCTAGGGCCTCATGAGACTCTCTTTACACAAGATGGAAAGTGGATGGGCCTCGAGTAGCAAGAATTGTTAGAAGGTCTTATTAATAGAAACAAACCTGGAGCCAGGTATTGGGGTGAATGCTGGAAGATCAGAGAAGCAGAACAAGCCACAGCTACCTCACCTTGCCAGTTCCTTAGCTGATCCTGTTTCCTCAGACTGGAAGCCTCTGAGTCCTCATCCAGAATGGGTCTCAGCTGAACTGTAGCTCAAAAGCCTAAAAGCTTAATCAGCCAAATGCTTAACCAGCCAAATGCTTGTAGTTTCTGGTCTCCACGCCTTATATATCTTTCTGTTTTTGCCATCACTCCCTGGGATTAAAGGCTCACTTCTTGGGATTAAAGGCGTGTGTCACCATGCCTGGCTGTTTCCAATGTGGCCTTGAACTCACAGAGATCCAGAGGGATTTCTGCCTCTGGAATGCTGGGATTAAAGGTGTGTGCTACCACTGCCTATCCTCTATGTTTAATATTGTGGCTGTCCTGTTCTCTGACCCCAGATAAATTTATTAGGGTGCACAATATTTTGGGGAACACAATGCCACCACAGCCTCTTGAAATTCTTCTTCCATCCATGACATAAAGTTGCAAGTTATGTGCAGGCAGGCACTGCTGTTGTGAACTCCTGGGTGCAATAGCCATGCCATGTCCAGAAGGCAGCATCTCACAGCTCCCCTCTGATCTTCCCAGTCTTATATCTTTCTGCTCCCTCTCTGTGATGTTCTCTGAGACTTGGAGGAGGTGATACAGATGTCCCATTTAGGACTATGGACTCAACCACCACATGTTCTCAGCACATCGACTACTTATGGTTCTCTGATTTGACTGCTTCCTAATGCAGACAGGAGCTTCTCTGGTCAAGGTTAGTGCAAAACAGATCTATGAATATAAACAACTATTTAGAAGGCAGTTTGACAGCACATCCATTTAGCAACACAATAATAGTAGGTTCCCCTTGGAGCCCATGACCTCCTAGCTATGGACTTTGGATCAAGTTTGCAGTACTGGGAACCGATTCTTCCTATGTCGTGGGCCTCAAATCTAATCAGCAGGCAGTTGGTTACCCCGGTAGCAGTCACACCACGATTGCACTAGTGGACACATCTTGGCTGGCAGATCCTAGCTTGCAGGGTTTATAGCCTGTGTAGTACCTTCCAGCTCTGTGAAAGCTAGCCATCAGGAAGGAAGCTACCAGCTCAGTTCCAGCTGCATTTCTCTATGCCTTGCAACTAAAGTATGTGGTGCTTTACAGCAGTCAGGTCCGACCATTTAGTTCTGGTGAGCAGCCAAGAACAATGACAATTGCCTGCATTGTTTTAGGGGCCTCTGGGATGTCTCCTGTTAACAACTCTTAAGGTGATGCCCCACACAGTACTAAGAGTTTTGTTTTTGACATCTCCCATGTGTGCTGTCCAGAGCCCTAGAGAGTTTTTCATGGAAAAGTGGAGGGAGATATCCTTAGGCTGCAGGCAGGTTCAGTGTTTCCTCTTGTTTAGAAGCCAGAAGAGCAGCAGATCCCTGGAAGTGTATTTATGATGGCCTTTTGTAAGAGAGGGAGGGAGGGGGAGTATGAATATATGTATATGTGTTTGTATGCACAAGGCCAGAAGTCGGCAGTGGGTGTCAAAAGACCTTTCACTGAACGTAGAGCTCACTGATTTGGCTTGACTGGCTACCCAGTAAGCCCCTCAAATCCTCTGTCCGTGTCTTCTGAGCACTGGGGTTACAGGAACAGTCTGCCATGCCCAGCTTTTTACATGGGTGCAGGAAATTAAACTCAGGACCATATGCTTGCCTAGCAAGCACTTGACTGACTGAACCATTTTCTTCCCTCCCTCCCTCCCTCCCTCCCTCCCTCCCTCCCTCCCTCCCTCCCTCCCTCCCTCCCTTCTTTTGGTGTTATCTTCTGGTGTTGTTCAGGCTGTTTTCAAGCCCTTGGGCTTAAGCACTCTTCCTGCCTCAGCTTCCCACATGCTTGGAATATGTGAATGTGCCACTATGTTCAGTTGCTTCGTGACTTTTTTTTTTTTTAAAGATTTATTTATTTATTTTGTATACAGCATGTATGACTACAGGTCAGAAGAGGGCACCAGATCTCATTACAGATGGTTGTGAGCCACCATGTGGGTGCTGGGAATTGAATTCAGGTCCTCTGGAAGAACAGTCAGTGCTCTTAACCTCTGAGCCATCTCTCCAGCCCTGCTTTGTGACTTTTATTTAGCTCTTAAAAGAATAAACCAAAATATTCAGTTTTAAAAATGAATAAAACATACTTGTTTCCATTTGCACTGAAGATTGGGCCATTTCTAGAAACCAAGTGGTTTCATCAGTACTTAATGGTACAAATTTTACTAATTTTTTTTTTACACCTGGAAACATTTTGCTGATCTGTGTCCATAGGTAGTATCTTATCATTATTCATCATGTATTCCCAAATATGGTTTAAAGAAACTAAAGTAATAGAGGATGGTGGCCAAGTAAGAGATGCACGAGGGTCCTGAAATGTGAACAGTGCCTTCTTCTATGAGCCCGAGTTTCTTGTTTTGTTGCTCCACGACTGCATTATCTTCCAGGAGGGTGTAAAGGAAATCTGGAGACAGCAATGGAAGCCCCCTCCCCCCAGGTTCCATGGAGCACAGTGAAAGAATTATTTTCCAGCCACAATGGCAGAGAGAAAAGTTGACAGAGGAGGAGGTGTTGCCATTATGAAGCAAATCGGAGGAGGCAGCAGGCTGCCAGCAGCTCTCCTGATGTGGTGTTGGCACACTGATTGTCGGGGCAGATTCTTACTCTGCAGCCTCAGGTGATGGTGTCTTTAGCAAGTGGACAAAATCTCAAGACTATGTAGGGAGGGCATCTTTTCCCCAAGTTATTCACAGGAAGGCCTCTGTGCTTCTCAGCTTTCCTGCACTGGTACCAAATACCTGGATCATTAACTTGCAATAAGAAAAGGTCTATTTAGGTTTATTGTTTTGCAGGCCCAAGGTCAAGATTACCAGGCTGTGTTGCTGTGTGCTTGTGGTGGGGCAGCACGTGATTGTGGCAAGTGCATGTGTGGTGAGGCAGGATCCATCACTTTGTAAGTGATGGACTGGGGTTCCCCCATGACCTAGGGACCTCCCACGGTGCCTTGTCTCTGAAAGGTCTAATACTTACTAGTGGCCTCTCCCTTAACACATGGATGACTGGGGGACAGTCAGTGTTCAAAGTCAAACACGTGGTGTCACATTGCATTTTAGAGCAACACTGCAGATGCTCTTCTTTTTTGGAAGACATAAGAACATTCTGTCCTCTTTTATGGTGTTTTCAGATCAGACTTCAGATCAAACAGATCATCTACCATTCATAGATGATTAATACTGAATGGAGAGGAGGAAATGCAGAGGTAAAATATCCATTGCTCACATTTGTTCATAAATCTAAAGGTGAAAATCTTGTGCATTATAGAGAAAAGGAGGTGGGCATCCGCAAAGTAATAAGCCATCAAAATATTTAAAAAGTAGTGTGCTTAGATGATAAAAATAGAAGAAACAAAACCCTATCCCCACCAAAGACGCATTTGCCATTTTGGAGTTATAATTTTATCTCAGCAGTTGAGTGAGTGAGGAACCCTATGCAGGTGGGGTGTGTCCACACTGAATTTGGAATGTGTCATCAGTATTTGCAATTCTGAGATGGTTCAGGTTTGTTGCTGAGCAATTGCAGCCCCTCTGCATCCATGGAGATTGGCTCCTGGACCCCTGTGGACAATGCAGTGTGCAGATGCTCACATCCATATATGCATGCATAGCATTTGCATGCAGCCTTCACCTCCTCCCATATACTTTAAACAGTCTCTAGATGACTCATCATACAGTGCATGTTAATGCAGTGTAAGCAATTGTTTTCCTGCATTGATCAGGGAATAATGACAAGAAAATGGCTGTGCCTGTTCTGTACAGACACAGATTTTGAGCTGCGATTTTAAGAATCCATAAATGTGGGTCTCATGCATATGGAGGGCCATGGTTCTTGTTCTCTAGGACAGTAAGTGGCAGATTGGTTCACTTTCCTGAATTCCAGGGAGATGTCTTTCAGACAGTCTTATACCCCAGAGTGACTGGCCCTGGTGATGGGGTAGAGGCAGGCTTCCCAAATGGGCTTGTAACATTTAAGTCTGGAACATGTATGGGCTGTGCAGCTTGCTAGCTGATTTTCAAATTTGAAAATCGGTGCTGTGGTAAATGAGTGCCCTGACTGGTTTTTGTCCACTTGACATAAGCCTAGACATAACTGAGAAGAGGAAACATCAATTGCCCTCATCATATTGGCCTGTGGGGCGTTTTCTTGATTAATGATTGATGTAGAAGAGAGCCCAGCTCACTGTGGATGTCCTATTCCTGGACATGTGGTCCTGGACTGTGTAAGAAAGGTAGCTGAGCCAAGCCAGGGGTACAAACCAATAAGCAGTGTTCTTCCGTGGTCTCTGCTTCAGTTCCTGCCTCCAAGTTCTGCCTTGGTTCCCATCAATGATGGACTGTAACCTGTAAGCTGAAATAAACCCTTTCCTCCCCAAGTTACTTTTGGTCAGTGTTTTATCACAGCATCAGAAAGTAAATTAGGTTAAGGAGTATACAGATCTTGGATGTACACCCCATCCTGCTCACTTTAGGAAGAAAAAGAAGGGCTTGCAGTCATCCTGCATCCCAAGCATACCTTCCTGTTGTGGTGGGTGCTGTGCCCCTGCTCCGTTTTACATATATTCTTTCTAATCTTTAAAGTCAATCCCATATCGCAGCAGGGAAATTGATGCCTGTGAAGTTCAGGAACATGGTAGGGGAATTCTGCACTTTTCCCAGTTGAGAATACAAGGCTGTCATGGTTCTTCTCTTCTTTCCTTGGGTTCAGGGAGTCTGACAGGACCTAGCAGGTACCTGTGTGCTGTTCACCTTCAGGCACCAGTAATGGAACCGTCTTGTTTTCTGTCTTATTTTTGTTTTGAGTGGTTTCTCATTCTGAATGATGGATGAGGAAGGCATGTCTTTCTGTGAGTGAAGAGCTTGGCTTTATGAGGGCATCTTCTTCACTCTCAAAGGCTCAACCTTAGCCATGGCCATCTGTTTCTTCAGGGACGTCTCAGTGAGTCTCCTGTGGGTAATTAGAAGTGGCTACTCTGGTCACACTTTCACAGCTGCTTAGCTATGCCAGTGATGTCAGATGGCTGAGGTCTTGCCTCAGTAATAAGAATTGAACAATATTCAGGAAGGATTCAAACTGCATTAATATTTAAGAGCCTTTCTAGATCCAGAGAGTGCCCGTGAACCCCTCCTGAATGTAATGTATACAGCACATGTCAATTAGGAAGAGAGCTGATGTGCGCTTGGCTCCCCGTCCGCTGAGGCTCCCTCTGATGCATCCCAGGACGTGCTTCTTGCTGGAACACGCAGATTGCCGCATCCCAAAGGGATTCTCATGGAAAAACAGGCTTTCCATTACTTTGCTGTTCCTAATAGATCTGTGTCCCAAATAGGAAGGAAAATCAATTTAATTACTTATGAAACTTTTCCTTCAGGGTGAATGAATTATGGGGAAAAAATGAAGTGTCTGTCTATCATCAGTAACTTTATTTCAGGCCGAGGATGAGAGATATTAATTTGCTCTGAAGACTAGGTGTTGGGTCGCTAGTGAAAATAGAGAAGGCATGCCAAGGTGCACATGTACCCAGGGCTGCGAGGCAGAACACTTACCTGCTGGGACTTCCTGGAAATGAGCTTGAGAACCACTGGCAGCTAAGATGGCACTGAACAGAGGCCACAGGCCGGTGCAGGTGTCAGAGCAGGAGAACTGTGAAGGGGGAGAGAGCTAATTGCAATTAATGTAATTAGGAGGGGAGATGTTCTCCAGAGGGAAGCACATGCTTCACTTCTGGCTGCTGTTCCCAGCCTTCCTGTGGTATCCTCTCCCTGTAATTAATGAACCCTATCTCCCATCGGAAGCCACGAGGTGCTGGGCTGGGCTGGAGTCTGCTTGACACTTCTTCGCTGGGTCAGGAGGCAGCTCTGAGTTTCCTCTCTACATGGTGCAGCTTTGCAGTGTGGCCATATCTGAGGAGCAGAATTTCGAAACTGAGGCAGGGAGAGAACTGGTCTTTTAGCCGAAGCTTTAAATGCTCAGCTGTGAAGGACAAAGTGTTGCTAGATGGCCAGGTGGAACACCACAGATGGTGACTGAGAAGATGAACCACCCTTCCTTCAGGACATAGCCCCATCACCCTTCTCCCGTCATCGCTGGCCTGCTTTACCTCCCACAAGGACGTCTGGCCCCTCGGTACCCGCTCCCCAGCCCCTGGCAGCCACTCACCTCCCATCACTTCTCTGTGTAGACTTGCCCACCCCACGGGTTTTGTCATCCATGGCGTGACCTTGTCTGATTGGCTGCTTTCGTGTATCGTAATGTTTCTGAACCCATCCCTGGGCAGCACATGCCGGCATTCCTTTCTGTGGCTGGAGTTTTCTCTGATGTGAAGAGAACTCCTCAGCTGTTCCTCAGTGGGTAGACTCTGGGCTGCTTTCGTCTTTGGCAGCTGGGAGCATTCATACCATTTTTACACAGATGTGATTTCAGTTCTTGGAGTGGAATGACTGATCACGTGAGAGTTGTGTTTTTACCCAAGCCCTTGTGCCATTTTACAGTCCTGTTGGTAACATGATTTTCTTGTCAGCTTTTGTTCCTTTATTTTAGCTATCCTAGTAGATACAAAGTGCTATTTAATTATAGTTTTAATTTGTATTGTTTGTTGACTAATAATGTGGAGTATGTTTTATGTGTTTATTATTTTTACATAGCAGTTATATTTGGTAATGATTGGATTCATTTAGGAACCTTTTAATTTTAAATGTAAATTTTTCTTCTTTTTTTTTTTTGTCTCATATAGTAGCTTGGGCTAACTTGGCATTTACTACTTAGTTCAAGCTGGCCTTGAACTCTTGGTAGTCCTCCTGCCTCAGCTTTCCCAGTGTGAAGCCACCACCACTGGTGACATACTGTTATTTTAATAAACTTTTAGCTTTTCTACTTGGGCTTTTCCATCTGTTATAAAACTGATTTTGAATTGTCCTCAGATTTTATTCAGTGAAGAACCTCGGGAGCCTGCAGATGGGACAGAGAGGTGCAGCCCTGCCTCAGCATGGTGTGGCAAGGCTGTCCTTACTGTTGTGATTTCAGTTGCAGCACATTTTAGCTTGTGCAAGCCATTGTCTGCCCTTCACCATTTCCTGTCCATCTGTCTGTCTGTCTGTCCGCTGCACATCCTGATTTTCTCTGAATGCTAGCTCTGGCCCTGGCTGGTGTGATTCTTCCCTTCCTTGGCAGGGGTGGTGTACAGGAAATGGAAGGTCACCTGCCCCCTCCGTGTCCCTCTGCTTGACAGCTTGGCTGTCCTTTGGGGAGAGTCTGCTGCCCCTTTGCATTGTGTTGTTCACTTGGGGCACCTGTTTGTTGAGTTCTTTCTTCTCCAGAGAGATGTGGAAAAATTGCCAGGGCTTTTAGAATCCTGCTCTCACCTGATAAACGTGTCTTTTAATGCCAGCTGTGAATGAGAGAAGGATGCTCTTTGTACACTTGCATAAATGAGGTGTTCTGAGCTGTGCTGTGTTGTCTAGGAAACATGCCTTTGGAGGTCCACAAGGACAGAGGGCTGGAGCATTAACGATGAACAAGAGAGATTGACAGAACACACTGAGTACAAAACAACCTGCATGCCATCAAATGAAACAGTTTAGGTGAGCAAGAAACAAGCAATCATTTCTGCTCAGCCGGTCCAGGTTTTTGCTTCAGCTGCTAAACTGACAAGATGTGGCCCTCTCTCTTTTCTCCTCTTGCTAGTTCTGCCCCAGAGCAGGGCTAGCAAACAGCTGCAGTAGCCTCATGAACTCCCGGGTACTCGCCAGTAAAGACTCGCTTTAGCGTGTGATTGAAACTCTGAGTGTGAGACCCAGTCCCTTTGGTGTCCCATGGGCTAGGCCTCCATGGGACAGGGCTCCCTCCCCAGCGGAGCACGACATCTGCTAGGATTTCTGCCTCTTGTTGGCAACAGGAGCTGGTGTCCTGTGCTCTTCAGTGGTGGCTTCAGCTCCCCTTAGCTTGGTACACTGTTTATGCAGGCTCAGTGGTCTCTGACCCAGGAGGAGGAGGAGGTTGCACCTTCTTAAGAAGAAAGAAATGACATAGTGAAGAGCCTGAGACACATGTGGGCTGTGTGCTTTTCCACTGTGTGTGTCACTTTCCTCCTGTGGCTGTGCGACACTGACACATGCAGGTGCATGTTAGCACACTAAGCAACCCACCTGTGCAAATTCAGCCATAGGTGCTGGAGCAGCAGAACAAGCAGAGGGAATAGGCCCCAGCAGGAGGAGCATTCCTGCCTCCTGGACTCCTGGAGGATGTGTGGCTCCTCTGTTGCGCTGACTGTGGAGCACTGTCTTTGGAACTCATCCTCAGGCAGGTGGAGCTTCAAGGTACATTCAGATACTGGCACAGCCAGGAGCAGCATGGCAGGATACACTCATCACTCTGGAGGCAGGGGCTGTGAGTGACAGGAGGCTTGGGGACCTGTAGCTCATCCTCTCATTTCCAGAAGAGGAGAGGGACCCCTGAGGCCAGCTAGTTTTTCTAGACTGTCCAGAATGGGGGTGACAGCTGGAGGAGGGGTCAAGCTATTCTTGGCCTCGGACCACCCAGAGAGGAGGTGAAGAGGTGGAGAAGACACACTTGCCTTCCTTGTGCTGCAGCTGCTGTGCTGTGGATCTGGGTTGTTTTATGTTTCAAGTGGCCTGGGAAGTTCCTGACAGTTGTGTCTTATTTTGTGATAGAACATACAATCATTTCTTGGAGGTATCTGGTTTGGTTGTTGTATCTCCTGTGCAGCCAGCTGGAGGCTTGCAGCTTCCTGACTCTTCTATTCCTGCCCAAGGTCAGAGCTAGTTGCCTATCTCCAAGCTGGCTGGGTACAGTGACATCAAGGAGGTCTGAGGACCCACAGAGAAGGAAGGAGAGGGGTGGGCCTTTTATGATCCTTGTGCCTTCCACATGCTCATGTGTGTAAACCCCAGGGAAGTAGAGCAACAGAAGCGGTGGAGTTCACCCCTGCCTGCTCTGCCTTTGCTCCGGGTGGAGTTCACCCCTGCCTGCTCTTCCTTTGCTCCGGGCTGCAAACAGGTGTTATTGTTCCTCACTAGAGAAACTCTTCGCAAGAGTTTCTGCCTTGTGTTCCCTGTAAGATACAGGCATGGCATTGCCGTAAGAGACACGAGAGAGCCTGCATCTGTGTCCCTGTGTGCCCGCACCTGTGTGTGTTTTTGGGGAAAAGCCACCCACAGTTTCCCAGCCTTCATCTGTCTACCTGCCTTTGTCTCTGCTGCGGACTCAGCCTCTGCAAAATAGACAGTGCCAGCAGCTTCTCTACTCAGGGAGGTTAATGGCTGAGAGAGAGAAAGAGTGCTGGGAAGTCTTTGAAATAAAGTTGCGTGCATTGTGATTACAGCTCTGATGGTATTTATATTTAAATCATTATTGTAGCAATAATGTACCAGTTTGCCAATAAAATACAGAATCACTTTGGAAAAACAGTCTCCATACCAGAACACTTCGGAGGCTGGGCTGCATGGTCTAACTTTGGGCCTTTGCAACTGGTTGCATGATTCATGTATTATGTATTTCCAAAGAGTAATGAAGGCTGTGCAGTTTTGCCTAGGGCACTGAGTATTGAAAATATACAGCCAGCCCAGTGGTGCTGAAGGACAGATTGGAAGTCTGCATTGACAAGGCTGTCTTTCATTCCAGGTGGGGTGCCACTGCCTTCCATGCCTTGGAGTTTGATTTGGTGATAATGCATCATTAGGGACAAGTCCTTGTGCCCGCCGTCCAGCTACAGGGAGGCAGGAAGTGGACAAGCATCTCAGCAGTGACGGATGGCTTTTTTCCTTCAGATCCATACAAAATTCATAAACATGATTTATAACCAATGAAGTTTGAGCTGCTTGAAGCAGAATGCTCAAATGCACAGCTTTATTGTGCAGGCAATGTCTTTCTTTTCATTCTGTCCCCAGTCATGGTTATATGGTGAAAGCACACTCTGCCACAGGCACAGGACAGATAGTTCTACTCACTGCCGTTGCCTCCCTGGAATCACATCTTGGAGCAGTTGTGCTAAGGGTAGGAGTTAGCCAGAGGAGGCTACTCATTGTTCATGAGAACAAAATGAACCACATGGCCAAGGCAGGGATGTCTCTATAGGACAGACGCGGCCCTGTGTGCTCTGTGTGTGAGCTCTTTCTGAAATCACTTGTGACCATTTGCCCTGAAGTCACCGTGCTCTTCAGTGGCATGTCCTTTTGTCTTTGAAAGCTTTTCCCTTCTGACCCCAGGTCAGTGAGTCCTGCTGGCCTCATCTACGGTTCCCTTCTTCACTGTTGTCTCTGATCCGTGTTCTGCTGTTTGTATGTCTTCCACTGCCTGGTGGTGGTTCTCTGGGTTCTCTTTTTCTATCCTCTTCTCCAGCATGCTATGTGTATAGATACCCACAAATGCTTTGTAGCTGGTTTGTGAACTTTAGAAGCTAAGCCACATACTTCATTTGTGTTTTTCTGGACATATGGGCCTCCTCTTCACCACACTTGGTTAGGGGTGCTAATGTGCAGGGGTGAGGCCCAGTGTTTGTGTTAATTTTCTAGTCCAACCTCCACCTGAGTTTCCCTCTCTGCATCAACTGGCTCCTGGCCAGCTCCTGAAGACACAGGTCACATACCCTGAGGTCAGGAGATAGGCCTGTGTTCTTCTCTAATTGCTGCATCCACTGAGGATGCTGAGATAGCAAAGACCCTTGCTTATCTCTGGTCCCTTACACCTCAGGCTCAGGTCCCAAGTTTGTGCCCCTGCAGTCTCTCTTCCATCTTCTACATTTGGACCAGCTCCGTATCTCTGCCTCTGGCCTCCCTGATACCATGTCATTGGGTACCAATGACACCAGTTCTGGTTTGACCACGCTCTGCCTCTGCTCTCTAGGCTGGACACAGCAAGCAGCATGTGCATTGCCTCCACGAAGTCCTATGATGCTGCTCACACGCCCACCCTTCCATATAGGGGTCCTCAACTTATTCCTTTTCACCCCAGCCTAGGACTTGTCCCCACACAATAAACTTGGCTGTGCTGCTTGGTAAAGCTTGGTACATTGTTCTGAATTTGGGTCTGGTTTTATTTATTTATTTATTTATTTATTTATTTATTTATTTATTTATTTATTTAGGTAAAGGCTTCTGAAAGGAGTAATAGAGAAATGAGTACAATTATCACATCGGATCAAGGATGCATACTGTCAACATGGCCTCAGCACTGTTGATGGTGGTCTTGATCCCAGGCTTGGGATAATTGTTTTCAGTTGTCTCCAGGGTGTACTTGTGCCCCGCTTCACATACTGTCCTTTGGATGGAAGTCATTGTCCAG
This sequence comes from Peromyscus californicus insignis, assembly GCF_007827085.1. NCBI lineage: Eukaryota > Metazoa > Chordata > Mammalia > Rodentia > Cricetidae > Peromyscus > Peromyscus californicus. Next base: position 51,145,019 of record NW_026294503.1, read on the forward strand.
CCTTTATTTAAGGGAATTGGTACTATTCTCTACTTCCCAAAGGGGTCTATATTAGTGTTTGGATTTCTGCATGGGAGGTTTGCCCGTTTCCCACATGTGTGCCCCTATCCCAAGTCATTTGTATTAATAGCAAATGCAGAATATTTAGAAATTTAGAATTTGGGTGATAGTTCAGTACTACATTCTTTGATTTACTGCTCAGATTCTATCAGTGTGGTCATTGAGTCCTTCCAGTTGGCTCTCAGGCCCTGCTGGCCTCCTCATCACTGTGTGTGATTGTGTGTGTGTGTGTGTGTGTGTGTGTGTTGTGTGTGTGTGTGTTGTGTGTGTGTCTGTGTCTGTCTGTCTTTCTGTCTGTCTACTTCAAGAACTCATGCTGCACATGGTGGCACATGCTTTAATCCCAGCACTTTGGAGGCAGAGGCAGAGGCAGATAGAGCTCTGAGTTTGAGGCCAGCCTGGTGCACATAGTGTGTTCCAGGCTAGCCTGGTCTGCATGTTGAGGCTAGCCTGGGCTCCTCAACACTCTTTAATTTATTATATCTTAGTACATGTTTGTCAGAAGAAAGTGGCTATGTTTAAAACACATTTTCACTAGGTGTGGAATTGTGTCTTGACAGTTCCTTCTTTCAGTGTCTAAGGATGTTTTTAGCATGTGGCTTCTCATTGGAGGTCTGCTGTCACCATTACTTTACTCGTTTAGATTGGAATTTGGTGGGAGTTCTCAGAAGCCAGTTGATACTATTCTTCACATTTGCCAAATGTTGCCTTTGGTCAGACTTTGGTAAGTGGAAAGCATCCTGAGGAGGTACGGGTACTGCCTTACAGTTCCTAAGTCAGGGAGCGGGTCGAGAAGGCTGCTCAGCTGTGGAAGCTCCAGTGTGGAGTTTGTATCTCTGCATGGAGATCTGCAAGCTCATGCCAGCTGAGTCCAGTGGGCCTGGAGGTCGAGGGACGCAAGTGTTCTTGTTGGACACTTCAGCTCTGTCCTACACTGCCTCTCACAGGCCGGAGCCTTGCTGAGGTCATTTTCACCTCTGGACTAGGAGAGTGTGACTGCCTTGCTGCTCGCTGTGGGTCCAGATAGGGACATGTGGCACTTGCAGTGTGAACAGTTTGGTGGCCCCTGATAGTTTTTCTTGGTTGTTGTTCCAGTACTGTCTGTCTGTTGCATTGGTTAAGGGAGATGCAGGTCAGAGGGCTCAAATACCCTACTCCAGACCAAGAGCTGTGGCCCCAGCAGGCACCCTAGTGTTCTGTCCCTTTTCCTCCCTCTGTGGGCTCCTGAGCTTCCTTGCTCAGCTGCAGAGCCACCACTCAGCCTGACCCCCTGTCCCCACCCAACTTCCTTCTTCTGGCTGAAGCCTGAGGATGTTCAGCACAGACTGTTCAGCTTGTCTTCCTTCCTTAGGCATATCCGTATCACCAAGAACACCCTCAAAGACCTTGTGTGACCGGGAGCGTTTTGTAAACTGGAAAGCGTTACCATTATGTCTGTTTTCTTCCTCATGATTGTCCTCATGTACCTATGATGGGTAGGACATTGTGCTGGGTTCTAGGTTCATGAAGAGCCTGTGAGGACCTTAATAACTGGGGCATAACTAAGAATGGGATGGCAGGGTACTTGTGAGAGATCTGTGGGGCTGTGGGGAAGGGGCCCAGACTAGTGGAGGGAAGGTGGGGAGCTGGGCATGGAGCTGAGGAGGGTCATAATGAAGGAGGGCAGGGCATGCAGTGCACATGGAGGCTTGGGTGTAAGGCCTGGAGGCTGGTAGTGACTCCAGGGTATCAAGCTGGGGACTAGAGGGAGGGTTATAGGGGACAGTAACTCTATGCTCTCTAGAGAGCGTGGAGAGCGTTATGGGTCAGTGCTGAGTTCAGCATTAAAAGGAGCCATGTGAGGGCTTTAGGGAACTGAGGTGGTCAGGTATGTGCAGTTTAAGCTGAATACCTTCCCTTTGCTCCAGACTCAAGTCACCTGGATATCTACTTCCTGAAACCTCCGTATTCTCTGCCCTTCAAGTAGGGTGGGCACCTGCCCCTTCTTCAAGCAGAGTAGGGTTTCTCCTCTCTGCCATCAGCCTGGTCTGAATGCCCTTCCATCTATCTGCTTCCAGTTGCCTGTGTGGATGTGTGGTTCTTACCCCCTTGTCTCGCTGTGGTCTGCAACCCACTGGGCACTAGGCCCGGGTCTTGCAGACCCACACTTCGTTCCACTTCTGTAATTCTAGCAGTGTGCGCCCTCACAGAGGAAAGGAAGGCTGTGTGGTGCACTGAGTGGATCTGGTGAGACCCCTCTGTGGTAGCTTTGTGGTGAGCAGAGGCCGAGGGAGGTGAATCTGGGTTGTGGCTGATGGAGCATGAGGTCATAGGTAGAAGTGGAGCCCTGCCTTTTGTTCCAGTGCTTGGAGTGTTTGTCTTCTTCCCCTCAAATTTAAGGTCCTTGGACAGGACCACTCTTGGTTGTCTGTGTCTGCTGCAGCTCCTGCTATGGGTGCCCAGCAGGAGCTTAGGACCCCGTTGACTGAATTGGAGGGTGGACAGTCTCCAGCCCTGAACACTGTTGAGCACTAACTAATGCCTTCAGCCTGAGGAGAGCTACAGTGAAGTGGATGTCTGCCTGTTAGGATCTAATGGGAGATAATGCTGTGCAATTTATACAGCCATGTCATAACAGCTTTTGTATAAATTAGCGAAACGTCTCAAAATGCTAAATGTAGGTGAAATGGAAATGACTGAATCCCAGATAAAATCATCCCTGAATATCTTAGAAGACATTTTGAGCAGCTTTGGGAGTGAAGGGGTTACCCTTGGTGGTATTTTATTGAACCACAAATTGTTATTTATAACCCATGTCAGGAGCAATTAAACTGATTGATGATTAAGAAAGTTTAATAGTTGAATAATAAGATGCTGTTCTTGACAGCTATTTTTTCTCATTCTGGAAGCATATTTTATGAGTCTAATAACAGTGTTGAGGATGGGCTGTATAGCATGTTGTGGTATAATTACGTGGTGGTAATATAATATTCAGTCTAGTGTTACGTGGTCTATTATGTATAAAAAATTAAAATACCAATTATGATTTTTTGATTTATTATTGAAGTGGTTTATTAATTTTGGCTTACCTAAAATTTACATCCGGAAGCCTTGCTGCTGGCTCTCTTTGCCCTGGCTTTCATGCCAATGCTGGTTTTCCTTACAAATAACTTCCTCGGTTGGTGGGGAAAAGGTGTGGCTCAAAAATTGCTTGAGAAGTAAGTGGTGATGTTACGAAGTAGGAGATACAAACGACTAGCAACTAACAGTGTGCTCTAGCTCCCGAACAGCGCGTGTGCATATAGAGAAGAGGTTGACTCCCTACCTGACAGGGAGTATGGTGTAAGCTGTTGGGACGTTTGGCTGTGCTTCAGCAGCCAGCAGCTGCAGTTGCTGTGCAGCTTCTCTGAGGTGTTCCTTGTGAGTTTGGAATGGCTGGTGCTGGTGTAGGGGTCGTCTGTCCAGCTGCTTTACTGACAGTCCTTTGCTCAAAGCGGCCAAGGAACGAGGAAAGAGTCTGGTACCCTTTCCTAGCCGTATGGTACAACAGTTCCCTCTTGGTAATGGGATTGTTTTCTTTGTCATAGTTTGTATTCACTGTCGCTTTGAGTGTCTGCCTGGAGTGCTTTTCTGGAAGGCACTGGTCCCATTAGCTTGTTGTCTCTGTTTCCTTTGGATGCTCTGTGGCTCTTAGCCCTTTGATCTGACCTGTTTTGTTGGGCCTTCTCAGCATTCCTTCCCAGTATCCCTGAAAACTGTCTCCATTTTCATCAGCAGGCTGCTGTTGACTTCTGCCCAAAACATGGTTCTGATTTCTTGTAGTGGGGGATTGTGTCAAAGACACAGGCTTGTTTGGCTCTGGCTCCTGGGGGATGGAGAATCACACAGAGGATTGCCTACTAATGAATCAGGGAAAGGCCACAAGTCCAAGCTGTTCCTCCAATTTAAGGAAGTTTCTTTTCCTGCCTCCAGCCGAGGAGCCTCTGAGTCTGTTTGAATCCTGGTGCCGACATGCTGTGTATTGCTGTCAAACCTTAGCGTGAGTCACGGTGTCAGACCCAATTTAGAAATTGCTTTATCCTTTTGCATCCTTTTGATGCTTGACTCAAAGACCCTCAAATTGACCTAAAGTGGACAGGTCCAGGCCCTCCACCTTGTCAATACCACCTAAGCACAGCACAGAACAAAAGGATTCCCAGTCAACTTTTAAGAGAACATATTTTCTCAGAGATGAGAAACGAAAGCCTTTGGCCAGGCTTCCTGTCACAAAGAACCTTTCATAAAACCCTCCTGGAAAATACAGACCCAAGCTGAGCATTACTTGTCCAAAATTCTGGGGCCAGAGTTTAGATGTCAGTGCTTAGAGTTTGCAATCTTTCCACAGATGTTACAGGTAGAACATCCCTCACCTGAAAACCCAAAGACCAAGAGTACTCTGGAGTTAAATATTTTGATTATTGGCATGATACTCTGAAGTCTCAGGTCCAGGAGCCCCTTAGATTTGGAGTTTGGGGTCACCTGAGGCTGTGGGGTTTCTAGATAACTTGCATTTGTTCTGATAGTTCACCTTTTATCTTAGGCAGCTTTAGTGTTGGCCCTAATTTACTTCTTTCTTTTTTGTTTTGGTTTTTCGAGACAGGGTTTCTCTGTGTAACAGTCCTGTCTGTTCTACAACTCACTTTGTAGATCAGGCTGGCCTCAAACTCACTGAGATCCACCTGCCTCTGCCTCCCAAGTGCTGGGATTAAAGGCGTGCGCCACTACTGCACGGCTGACCCTAATTCCTTAACTGCTTTTGAATAAATACAGATATTCCTTATACTAATTTATGACAATCTAAGTTTTGAAAACCAGCTGGAAATGTCATGGGACATGACAAATGAATGTCAAGGATCTTTCCAAGTTCTCTTAAAATTGTGCCCTAGATTCATTGTGGATTCTCGCTGTGGAATGACACCATGGTCCCCAGCATCTTAGGTGACAAGGTGTGTCTATTTGCCTCTATAGTCAGGTTTATGTATCTTTCACATGACATTGATTGACTCATCCTTAGAGCTGATACTCACTTAGAACAAGCATAGAGGCCCTAGCAGCCAGGCTCCTGTCTCAGTAATGTGTCCTAATTTCTATGTGGTTTGAGGTTTTCCAGGCCCACGTCTCAAATTCTGCATTTTGTGATTTTACCATAAACGTGCTGAGGAAGAAGAAATCTTCTCTGGGTAACTTGGTTGATAAAGACCACATTTCCCATAGTTCCTTTCTCAGTGGCCTTTTGCTCGCCCCAGGAAATTGAGATACCAAGTTCTGACATGTGTCAGTAGGCCTCGAAAGGCCACATGCTAAGGACTCAGTGTGAGTACTCAGGGTTGGGAAGTAGGGTAAATGCCATTGAGTCTTTCTTCCCTCCATCTTCCTTCTCCTCCTCCTCCTCTTCTTCTTTTAAATAATGTCCTGCCATGTAGCCTGAGCCAAACTAGAATTTACTGTGTAGTCCAGGATGGCCTAAACTCTTGATCCTTCTGCCTCAGCCTCAAGTACTGGGATTTCAGTTGTGAACCACCATGCATGGCCACTAGTGTCCATCTAAGTGACAGAGGTGACTATGGAGGTTGCCAGGTAGTATTGTGATTGTGGAGTGGGACAAATTACTTTGGGGAAGATGCTGGTGGGACAGTATCACACTTGTGTGTTGATACAGTGTTCCTGAGCCCTCTGAGGTGCTGAGCTGGGCCAGTGTGGTGTGAAAGGAGAGCACTGTCTCAAACCAGATGCATGTGTAAAACCTGGCCAGGGAGAGCCTCCAGCAGTGGAAAATACAAAAATGTGGCTTCCACCTTTTTAATGCTGCTATTTCAGCTACCAGTGTAAAGGGATGAAGGGATGGTGTCAGGGGTGAGGAGCAGTCTTCAGGGTAGCCATTCTCACTCCCTGCTGGCTGCCTGTAAATCTGAGCATGTCCCTAGCCAGTCTGTGTCAGGAGCCTCAGCATGTCCTTGCTCAGCTTGTCTTCCACCTGGCACCTGCAGTGGAGGTGATTGTTTTAAGAAATCCTTCTCACTGTGCTTCACATCCTTGTGCAGAAAAGATGCCCAGTGGAACATTCCTTATAATAGTGGGATGTAGGGCCAGAGAGATAGTTCAGTGGTTTAAAGCATTTGCTGTTATTGCAGAGAACCTGGGTTTGGTTGCCAGCAACCACATGGCAGCTCACAACCATTTATAGCTCCAGTTCCAGGGGATCCAGCACCCTCTCTGGCCTTTAGGGACACCAAGCACTCATTCAGTACATATATACATATACACATGCAGGCACCTGTACATACATATAGAACTTGAAAAAAATACTAAGATATGTAGACTGATGTCTACCTCCCAAAGAAAGGATGTGGCTGAGCAACTGAGATCAGCTCCCCAGAAGATTGTGCAGCAGCTTCTGCAATGGTTGTATTTTAGGTGATAGATTTTGGCTAATTTCCCCTTGTATGTAGTATTTTGAGTTACTCAAATTTCTTCCATGGCTGAGTTTTCAAAAAGTGCCTAGTCACTTTACCTCACCAAGAACTTGGGCCTCCTGCCCTGCAGACTCTTGCATGCTAGTGCTTGTGAGGGTCAGTGTTAATTTTCAATTGAACAGAATCTAGGATCACCTAGGGGATGGCCCTCTGTGAGTGCCTGTGAGGGATTATCTTGATTATGCTAATTGAGACATGAAGAGTTGCCCCTTGAGGCTGGCACCATTCTCTGGGCAGGGCATCCTGAACTGCATAGGAGTAGAGAAAGGAGCTGAGTACGAGCATGCATTCCCTGCACTCACATGCATTCACTGTGGATGTGGTGTGAACAGCTGCTGCAGCTCCTGCTGCCTTCATTTCTCCACCCTGGTGGACGGTTCTGTGAACCCTCCTGTCAACCTGTGCTCTGAGATTCTCCCAGAGACCTCAGTGGATTTTGTCAACCCTCCCCAACAAACTCTTCTTGGTCTTCTTAGGGCTTAGGACTATACTTGGAGCTGTTTTTGTGGGTTCCCAAAGACGGCTTCTCATTCCTTGGATTGGGCAGGCACCATTTTAACTGAAATGAACCTCCCAGTGAGGGTGAGTGGTACATCTTATGGATCAGTTGGTTTTACCTTGTGGTTTTAGCTGGCTTCTTTCTTACAGCTGTTTCAGGGTGTTTTCTTTATTCTCAGGTGGCTTACTGCCATGTATTTCTTACTGAGAAATAACTCTTTGTAGATTATCGTTATGAGCCTTTGGCCCGTAATAAATTTGTTGGACTTTCCTTCTTACAACCACTTACGAGTTTTTACATGATACAGTAGCTCAGTTTTTCCAGCTGCCTTCCTGACCTGCCCCCTGAGGGTATGTGGTAAGCTACACTGCTTCTGCAAAGCCTGCATAGCATTCTTGTTTGTGTGGAATGAACCGAGCAAGGCCCCTAAACAACCCACTGAGGTGACTTTTATCCTGGTGGAAGACCCCCTGGTGTGGAATGAGCTGACTGACCAAGGATTCAGGGTTGCCCACGTTCTTTGGGTCCCTTATTCCCTCTGCTGCCTTTATTCACTATCTGAACCAGAGCTGTTTTGCTGGTTGATATGAAGACCTGATTATCTATTTCAGGTTATTTTGGAACTAATTCGATAAAGAGATAAGTCAGTTAATAGACTGATTTATGATCAGTTTGCATTCTTAGAAAGTTCATTCTCTATAGGTTCCCACTGCTGAGAGGTGGGTGTCTGTGCAATCTCCTAATTGGAATACAGATCCAGAAAGAAGGTCTTAGCTGCAAGTCCTAGACACCTTTCCTTATTAAGGAATAACTAGGGACCCAAATCTCTTAATACTACATTCAAGCAGGCATCCTGTGAGGTGACGGAGTGCTGAGCCTGCTCTCAGCTGCACATATGTACCCATGAGGTCCATGGATTTTCTGCTGTCCTGTGGTGCGCGGCAGGGAGAGCAGGGTTGGGGTTGAAAGCCTCCTCCACTGGGACAGTTAGGATCCCCCAGGGACATAGGAGCACCTTGCTTTCCTGAGAAACGGCACCTATAATTTTCAAAGGCAAACTCAGCTTTTTAACAATTGCAGCTTTTTGAGGGTTTCAAAATAGCAAAATTGTGCTCCATCTCCTGAGAGAACTGAGTCTTCTTCAGGAGGTGGCTAGGGCGAGTTAAGAGGAGGCATGCTGGGAAGAATGCTTGCTTGCCTCAATTTGAGTCAGTTCCTTTTTCCTGGGTATTGTTGGTGCTGTCATTGGCATACTCAAATTAGAGTTTTGATACACTGAAGTAATAGCCTGAATGTTTCTGTAGCTGAGAAACTGGGCTGGCACTTAGTTCTCATTCTTCAAGGAATAGTTTTTCTCATTATGCTTGTAATTATCCATTCCTCCTAGAGCACAAGCTCTTTGAAGGAAGTCTGTTTATTCCCTTGGTATGCATTGAATGAGCTTCCACTCAGTGCTAGGTACTGTTGTAGGTGCTGGAGTCGTAGACCTTGAGGTGCTCTTCTGTGTCGAGGGTCAGTGGCAGGAAGGGAAAAGCATGGATGGGAGAGCGTGCTTGTGGCATGTGCTGTGGGGGCCACTGCAGGCTGCATTCTGTCTTCTGTAGTGGGGATTGTGACTGTGGAAGTGACCTGTTCCCTTTCACAACTGCTCACTGTAGTGGGCCGTGCTCGTCTGTGCTGCAGTGGACATTGCCCCATGCATGGCCTTTGTCCACCTCAGGAGCTCTGTGTCTTTCTCTGTCTTGTCTTACACCCAACTTAAGTTGGGCTGGCTCCCAATTTTCCATGTCTCTCTGGTGATAGGAATCTACACTTGTCAGCTCAGAGCCTAGTGTCTGGGTTCTACGAGTCTCACCCCTCACCCACCTAAATATCACCTTCCTTACCACCATGAGCTTAATGGGGGGGTATCCACACTGGATAGCACTCCCACACTTCTGTCTCTCTCACTTGCTTTCTCCTTCCAGGTTCTTTATTGGCAGACATCCCTATAATGAGCAGCCAATAAACACTGAGTAAGAGGAGCAGTGTGCCCCTCTTCTTTTAGACATTAGGGATGCTCTTGTCTCACCCTCTCTCTTCCTATCCCAGTGTCTTGCTACTGCTTCAAGCTTACGATAGAACCAGTTACTTCTACAGCAAATAGTTTTCCTAGGGACAAAAATGCCTACTCCTAGTGGTGGTGTAAAGCTGAGAGTCCAGGCATATTAAAAGAGTGCATTTTTTTTTTTTAAAGAACAAAAATGACATCACAGGCCTAGGAGGTGCCTTTTTCTGTGTGCTTTTGCTTACATCCTCTCCAGCATTCTGCATCACAGACCCACCCTCTTTCTGAGTCTTGGTTTTCTGCTTGTGCATTTTGTGAGGTTGATCTGGGCTCTGCAGGGCACAGGGGAGGAGATGGGAACAGAATTGTGCTGTCTTAGGAAGGGGGTGCTGTGTTTCATTACATGGGACTCTTCCAGTTGAACAGTTGGTTGTGGATATGGGCTGGCTCACCCACCTCACCCTTGTCTTGTGGTTCTTGTCTATTCACACCCTGCCCTCCAACCATAGGCTTGTGCTCTGGCCCCACAGGTGGTGGCTGAAGTTTTCAGCTGTAGAGTAGAGTGGGAAACTGTGGCTGTGGTTTACTCTGTAACCTTGAATTGAACATTATTTATATTAGAATTAAACATTCTCACTGCAAAACCAATTTGATCACAGTGTTAGTTGTTTTTGCTGAACCAGAGTTTTGTGAATTTATAGTCTGGAGTTGTGGTGCTACCCTTACCAAAGCAGGACCCTTTCATCGCGACAGAACCCGAATCTACGTAATTAAGTGGTAAAATCTCCATCACCGAAGTGTCAGGGTTTCAAATTTAAAACTCCCAAGTTGGGAAATGTGAAGATTAGATCCATAGAGCAATTCCAGCTTGCTTATAAAGAACAGAATATTTTTGATTACCAGTTAAGCTCCTAATTATGTGAAGAGGTTTATTGCAGGGTTTGTGCAGCATAGGTGATTAGTGTCGTCATGACAACAGCCTCTCCCTCCTTCCTGCCTCCAGAAGCTTGCTCTCTGCCAGGTGCTGGCTCTTTACCTACAGCCTGGCATACCAGGCAGCTGTACCAGTGTTGAGGGATCCTTTGACAGGAGGGGAGACATATAAACTAGAGTTATTTCCCCCTTTCCCAGTCATCCTCTGCTACCCAAATTGATATGAGAGAGATCCTGGCTCCAGTCACTGCTTCTTCATATTACAAGGTAAAGTTCCGGTGCTCAGGTGCTCTGGGCATTCCAAATCCTGATGTTGTCCCTGGAGGCAGTAGAAGCCCATGAAGAAGGGGAGGCCTACTTACCCAGGAGACCCTAACTTGGGGGTGATGTCATGACATTATTCTTTGCCTGAGTGACAGCTCATGTGCTGATGTTTTACTGACAGTTTCTATTCACTAAGTCCTATATTTTAAGTTGTAGCTGTATAAGCGGGTTTAGTTAGCTCTTGTAGGATCTCCTCCACTCAAGGTCCAGCCAGAGGACACAGTGTGTCAGAGAGGCAGGTGAAATGTGGAGGGAGCTCCCAGGATTCCAATCAGGCCCTGGCCCTTCCTCATCCCTGTCCTGAGCACGTCACTTCTCTGGAGGCCCCTGGTCTGTGCCCTCGTAGGTACTCATTTACTCAATGGGTTGAGTGTATGCAAACAGGCTTCAGCACAAACTCAGAGTAGAGACTCGGTGGCTAGCAGGTGACAGACAGGTGTTGGTGCTGCTTGGTCTGCCATCCTAGGCAGACAGCCTTCATCACTGGACTGTTCTCCACTTTGAATCTGTCTTACCCTCTGCTCTTTCTTTCTGGGTGTGGGAAGATGGGTGGAAAATTCTGTTCTTGGTTTCTCTAACATAGCTTTTGGATATGCAAAGCAACATTTAAATACCTGTGTGCTTGCCTCCTGTCCAAGTGTCTTATACTGTTCCTTCAATCTGTCCACCTCCTCACCACCCACCACTTCCCACCTACCTCCCCTCTTCTGCAGCTGTCTACCCACACGTCCATGAAGATTTGGGGATGGTTAGGGCTTTCCTCCAGTGCTGTCCCCCCTTTATAGCACTGGCCCTGCCCACTGAATGCCAGCAGCTTTCTTCACCTAATCGTTCTGGCCGCAGGTGCCCTGCACATGCCCCAGTCATGCTGCCCTTGGCAGCCGGGAAAGGTGAGCTGTTCTGACGGCTCCAACAGTATCAGCTCTCTGATTCCTTATGAGACTCTGCCTTCCATTCTACCCTGGGCCCCTCTGCAGAGGAGCAAGAGTGGCCCAGCTCCCTGTGTGCCCTGTGAGCCCTGGGCCTCCTGCTGATGCCTGCAGTGTTAATGGAGTTGTTGACAACATGAAGTTATTTTCAGCTTGACTTTGTACCTGGTAACATAGCAAGTGTTTTCAAAGCAGCTCATTTAACTCATCCCCAAAGCCTTTATATGATCTAAGGAGTCAGATCGCCTTGAATCTAATGTCTGTGCCTCGTTCTGTGACTTAGTGTTCCCTCGGGGTCCTCTTGGAACTGCAGAGCTTTTGTCCTGGCTGCAGGAGACACTTCTCTGCTTCCTCCAGGTTCCCTGAGGTAACTTGTGTGCCCTGTTAACCTTTTGACTGTTTGGGGGTTCTTTGTTCCCACGGTACAGGGCTCAGGGACTGGGTCCTGAGTGGAGGTAAGGTGCTGAGATTGTGGGGAAGAGAGGGGTGGTGCACTCCAGAGCAGTGCCACATATGCTTGTTTCCTTCTGGTTTATAATTAGATGGAAGAGCAAGAACTAGACTCCTGTCAAATTTCAGATGAAAAACTGCTAGTCATTTGTTAGTTCAAAAGTCACCTTGGCGAGTCCCTAAATTGCTCAGCCCTATCATGAGTCCCTGGGTTCAGTCCTGGGCTAAGGTTTTGTATGACCTCCCTCTCTGAGTCCAGGGGTACACTGTGTATCACCCACCTTCCACCACAGCTACCTGCTTCTAGACAGCTTGTGGGGCAGAGTGTGTGCATGACTCAGGGAGAAACAGCGGTCACTGAACCCTAAGGACAGCCTTGGCCCTGAGCTGGCCCAACATCTAGCTAGTGCATTTTCACTTAGGCCCTGCCCTCCAGCTGGTGACTATCCAGGTCAGCTTTCTTAGCCTGTCTTCACCTTTGTGTTGATAGCTTTCCCTTCTGGAATGTGTTTCTTCCTTAGAACCCTAGTGTTGCTTGGGATTCCTCAATGTTGACATTGTCTTTTCTTATCTGTCATCTTAGCTGAAACATCTCTTTCCACTGATATGATGCTGACATCTCCTTATAGGTGGGATGGCTGCAGCTGGGGTGTTTGCTGGTTGGAGAGCTAAACCCTCCTGCGTCAGTGCAAGCTCCCTAGTTGTGGACATCCCGCCGATAGTCCACTTAGCCCCCATCTGTGGGGCTTCCCTGGTGGCCCCCCTACATTTCCCTTCAGCTTGACCTTTTGCCCTCCTTCATTCTGGCAGCACACTGTGGAGAGTGTGTCTTCTGGAGCTAGATGCTCTTGACTGAGAGAACACCCCATCCCTGGGTTGATCCTCTGTCTGGTTCTTACAGTCACTGGGTCAGCACATCAGCTCCCAGTAGATGGAAGGGGAGTCAGGGCAGCTGGTCTTGCCTATGGTGCTGTCCAGACCATGTTTTCTGGGATGGTCAAGCATCCTGTTCTCTTTGGGGGTGACCTCTCTGGGTGGTCTTGGCAGTCTGCACTGGGTTCTGAATCTGTACCCACAGCCTGGATCTTCCGAAGTCCCTGTGTCTCCATCCTTGCCTATCTACAGTGTGTGTGGCTGCCATGGGGGCCAGGGTATTTATCTTATTCTAACAGTGAGGGCAAGTCTGATTCTCTTGGCGTTTAGAAGACAAATCGGCAGAGGGCTTCTTGGAGTTAAATGCCATTACTTCATTACATTGAAGAGTAACAAATGACCTGCTGTGAGAAATGACACCCAGAATAGGCTGCTGACATTTCCTTGGATAAAATAATAAGCTGGCTAAACAGACTAAGAAATATTGAGGTGTCTGCCCACCCCATGCAGTTCCCATTTCATGCAGGCCCAGGCTGTGCTAGCCCAGCAGCTTCTGTGAACCCGAGCAGTCTGAGAGGGCTCTTCTCACTGCTTCCCTTTTATTATGTTCAAGGAAATGCCCCCATGCTTGGAAGGTCCTTGAAAAGGAATATGTCTATGGAAAACATTTCAGAAGATGTCCTCTGACTGTGGTTGTTGATTCAATGCCCTGAGACTAGAAAATAAAATCAGACCTGCTCCTAGGCTCCCAGGATGAGAATCAGTTCTGCTGAAGCCATTTTTCTGGGGAACATTCTTGACCTTCCCATTTCCCTCAGTGGAAAGGGAAACAGTGGGGCTGGGCTGGATGTGAGGCAGGCCTGTGGGGTTCCCCTATTGCTGCCTTGCAGTGAGAACATCTGTCTTCTGAAAGAGGTGATAACCTCTGCCTCTGCAGCCTTAGGGACTGGGGAGAGAGTGCCTTTCTCATAGAATCACTGAGGGGCTGTTATCAAAGGGTGTGTTCAGATCAAATGCTGGCCTCCTGGGCCAGCAGGGTTCCCGGATCAGACATTTTCCAGAATTGGGCTTCTGAGGGCAGACTGTAGGGGTGGATTCTTGCATCCCTGCAGGCCAGTAGGGGACAGAACTGCCAGAGAGTGTGACTGTCACAAGGCAACTCAGGAGGGTCAGCTAAAGTGCTACAGCTAGGCTTGTCAATCTGACCTGTAGCCAAGGGAAGGGGGAAAGTTGATAACCAAGTGTGTCTCTTAGGGTGGTGAATCCATTGGGTCCAGTGTGACGTAAGTGACAGCATCCTTCACACAGGGCCTCAGTAGTCACTGACCCTGGTTCTTTCTGCCACCTGAGCTGTTCTGGCCCCTGAACATGTATTTTCCTTTAATGAATTAACTTATTGAGAGACATTTCCTAGCCTGCTTAGCTCTGGCTTGGGCTGAAATGATAGTTCCCATATAGAGTATGAGCCCAGCCACCTGTTACTTCTATCACCCCATAATTGAGATAATCCCTGGTTTGCCAGCTGAGGGAGGTTGCTCAGCCACATACACGAAAGAAGTCTTGCACAGTCTCCAGCATGCAGGTACCCTAAAAATATACTAGTGAAAGATGCTAGGCACCAAGGCCACAGGAGTGGGCTCCTCCCTACAAGGCATGCAGAATAGGCATGGCTGCAGACAGGAGTTAGGTAGAAGGAGGGTAGGAAGGGGGTGATTTCTGAAAGGTACAGAAGGTACCTTACTGAGGTAAGGAAAATGCCCCGGAGTTCATGGTGGTGATCTCACAAGCTCTTTACACAGTGCTTGCAGTATGTAAATGTGGTGAAGGTCCTTCATTTACATCTTTAAAAAGTTGATTTCATGGTATGAATTATGTCACAATTTAAAAACAAAAACGCTGAACCTAAGCCATGCCCAGAAAGAGCTGGGGCATTAGCACTTTTCTGCATAGGTTTCTTACAGATCCAGTATCACTGTGGGTGAGATATGAGCTGGTAGTCACTGACTTACATGACCAAAGAGATGGGTCCTGCTGGTTGTGTGTAGGGCTGTCACCATCTCAAGGCTTTGTAAGTCAGCACAAAGAGCTTGCTTGTAGCCTTTTAGTCAGGGACCCTGATGTGACAACTCTTTTCCCTGTTACCTTTCTGGTCTCTGCTGAACACAGAGAACCAGGAAGGCTGTGTTCCCATCCTTCTGTGTGCCAGGAGCCGGGCAGGTGCTGGTGAGCAAGTCATCGTTAAGGATGGTTAGGAGGCTGCTGGGCTGTGGCCCAGACTCTGTGGGGAGCAGTTGTGAAGATGGTCTGAAGTGATGGCTGAGGATGATTGGGAGGCTGGAGGCTTGACCCAGGTCTGTTGTGGGGTGCAGATTGTGGACTTCCTGAATTCCGGCCTGTTTACCTCTTCTACACTGCTGTTTCTCTGCATGCCCCAGGCTCTTAGAGAAGCTGACAATGGGGATAGAGTTGTGGCGGGTTACCTGAGTGGGTGGGTCTCAAGTACAGAAGTGGGGATGGGAGAATGATAAACTCAGGATAATTGTTAGCAGTTTTGTTAGCATTGCTGGGCCTTGCCTAAACTTTCTAAATGTATCTGGGCTAAAATGTTTCCTTCTTAAAGAATATTTTCTTTATAAAGATGCACATGTGTTTGCAAATAAAATGAAAATAAAGTGATAAAATGGGTGGTCAATTCTTAAATTGTTTATGAGCATTTTCCTGGGTGATAGTCCTTCTAAGGGTCTAAAATGAGTTTGCTCAAATATCTGATGAACCATTTCAATTAGGCATCTGTTTTCTCTGCTTTTAGAAGGAAATTGTTTCGA
The DNA here is from genome assembly GCF_007827085.1 of Peromyscus californicus insignis. Classification (NCBI taxonomy): domain Eukaryota; kingdom Metazoa; phylum Chordata; class Mammalia; order Rodentia; family Cricetidae; genus Peromyscus; species Peromyscus californicus. The sequence continues at coordinate 51,160,450 of NW_026294503.1, forward strand.
GCTCATTGTTTCCTCTGAAGCTCATCTGTGTCTCTGCCTTCTGGGGTGTTAGGTGGTAGCACAGAAGATTTTACTCAGAGCAGTTTGGATAGCTCTACCTCAGAAATTGTGGTCTAGAGAAATTATTACTGAATGAATATGTAAATTTATTAGAAGCGGAGTTTTGAAAACTCTGATGGAGAAACTTTCAGATCTTAGGGCTTAGCAATATTTGGTAGGTTTTCTCTTTTTAGAATATGAGATGTCTGAGAAGTAATAATTTACAATATATTAATTATGCTAATTAATCAGAGTGGATTCAGAATATTAATTATCTGCAACTAATTAGGTATTAAAATTGAGAACCATTAAGTGATGAGGTGTGAGGCTCATGAGCCATTTATTCAACATGATGAAAACCGTGGTAGAGGGAGGCTGGCGTGCATGCGGATGGCTGCATCCCCCATTTGTTTATTTCAATGGTTGATTGCTTCTTGTATCTTCCATGCTTGTTCTGCACAGACCAGGAGGATGTGGATGAGGTCGATGTCTCCAGTGTGCCCGCAGAGGTGCTTCGCAACATTGAGGCTGACACGTACTGGTGCATGAGCAAGCTGCTGGATGGCATTCAGGTGAGCCCGAGGCTCCGGAGGCTCGGGAGACTCTAGACAAACACACACTGCAGCCCAAGTGTAGGAAGGCCACTGGGCTATACTTCACTAGCTGGCTTCTGAATTGAAGCTGTCTGCCTGAAAAAGCAGGTAGCCTTTCTCCATATGGAGCAACACATGTTCCCCAGGGTCACAAGGCATGAGATGGGTCATACATGCCCCTGGTTCTGGGAATAACCATTGTGTCCTGCCAAGTGTTCCAATAGGAAGGTGTGTATGGAGTCTGATCCCCATGCTCTGGTCTGACCATTGCTTTGCCTGTATAGTCCAGCCTTCAGCACCACTGTGGGCACTGGGCCCTGAGTTCTTGATAAACTCCTGGACACCTGTCCCTTAAAGAGTGTCAGATCCAGGCAGCATCCCTAGACTGTACCCTCTAGGCCTGTGAGCAGCCCATAGTCCTTCCAGCTTTGGTGGCATTACTCTATATGCATGGATCACTCCCACTGTGCCTGGTCCATGGGGCGCCTCCAGCTATTAGAGTTCTAGGGACATTGTTGGTCTCCATGGAAGCTAGGGTTAGTGACTGGGATGTTCACAGAAAAGTCCTATGACAGCTTGATTTTATGTAAACAGTGTTTGTGTGTGTTGAAACCTGCAGAGTGCCTGGAAGGGACCTCATTGGCTGATGAACTAAGAATGGGGTCAGGAGCTCACTGACCTGTAGAGCAATGGCTGAAGTCCACAGACCAGCCCTTAAATGCCCTGTGCAATGCTTGGGTTTGTTCTAGCCTGTAATACCTTTCCTAAACACCTGCTTTGTACCTAGTACTGTGCTCTGCCCTTGAGTAATGGGCATGCCTAGAGGACACACTGTGGGCTGGAGCCCTGGTGTTTCAGTACTGTGCACAGGGGTGGCAAGTGCAGGCTCCCAAGACTGAGTGTGGCTAAAGGAGATGTCATAGGAGGACCAGGAGTTTTGTTGACAGAGGATGGGAAGGCTAGAGTGGCGTTTAACTGTCACCAGGGACCAAATTCCCAAGATTCTCTCTGGGAGTCACTGTAGAAGCTGTGCAAAGGAGGACCATGATCCCCTCAGGGCATCAGGAAGTTATCTGGGCCACAGTGGCCCTCATCTTTCTGAGTAGGTGTCTCTGCTGAAGAGGTCTCAGCTCATGTACTGGACCTGAAGGTCAAATGAAGCTTCAGAAAATATATGGCTTAGACCCCGAGGCTTAATCTGAAGAGATCAGCCCAGTGGTATGTCAAGGAGACCTGGGTTTGCATTGCTTTTCATACCTGAGGTGGATGGGGAGAAATGAGCATCCTCTTGTGTAACTGAAGAGCGGAAACCTCTTCTTTGCTGCTGATCCAGATGGCTCTTGACTTATTTTGTTTCTTGTAAAGACAAATGTGCCCACTAGAGACATGTTTTGGCCCAAGCATCAATTCATCACTTCCCTCCTTTGTTAATGTTTTCATATTTTTTACTCCTTCAGAACTTAGCCTTTCCATGTTAAGAGAAAGGATTGAACCATAATGTAAAAGTTTATAAATTATCATTGTCGCGTCTCTGATTGTGAGTGATGGGACTTGTGCCATTTAAATCCAAGATTATCTGGCTTCTGTTTGTAAATAAGATCGCTGTACAGCGGAATCAATGCCGGCCTTTCATTTTTCTCCCGAGTTTGTTGTAGGGCAAAGAGTTTATTGACAGGGCCGACAAGCAGAAGGCACGCCACTCCTCTGGTGCCTGTGTTTACAGCATGTTTGCAGCTCAGTGGTAGCTATCTGTCTTTCCTTCATGTGGGAGGATTGATTCCACGTGAGCCTCATGTGAGTTGCAGTTGAAAGCTCTCTGTTCCACCATTTGGGATTTTGGAGCTTGACTGTATTTCTTGTGGCTAAGGCAGTCCCAGGAGACTGGAGACTTTGGGGCCCTTCCATGCAAGAGCCAGTGTCTTTTTAGGTTAGCCTGTGAGGATATGAGCTTGGTTAAAATACAGGCTTGAATGAACCTTGGCTGTCCCCCGAGGGCCTGAATGGCCCTGCCCTTTACCAGTAGTTACTTGTCTCTTAGCCCACTTCCCACTCCTAGTCACACCTCTCTCTCCTCCAGTCTTTGTTCTCTTGAAATTCTCTCCCCAAATATCCATTTCATGTGCCATGGTCTGGGTTGGAAGGCCTCAGAAAGCAGTCTTGGTGTTGTTGAATGCAGATGTTCCTATCTGGCCTTTACCCATGTCTCTATTGACTTTACCCATGTCTTATAGAAATACCCAGTGTTTCTATAAGGCTAGGTTGACTTATCAAAGTGTGTTAGCCATCCACATACTTCCTTAGGGGCTTCCATGGACTCATGGCTCCAGAATATGAACCAAACTAGGGCCACAGGCTTTGTGATTAATAGGCAGTGACTTTAGGGATGAAAATGGGAGTTGGGTGTATCTCCTACATGAGGGCACTGAACCTTGTACCAGATCCAAGGTCATACCTGTACACCAGGTAGATGCTCAGAGAGACAGGCCACTGCCTCAGATTATACAGCCTATGAAGAGGCCCACATTTGGATCCCCATGGCTCCCATGGCTTCTGCTTTGCTGAAGTAGGTACAGTGAGTTGTTTTGTAGGGCAGGTTCTAGAGCAGTAGTTCTTAACCCTTCTAATGCTGCAATCCTTTAACACAGTCCCTCATGTTGTGATGACCCCAACCATAAAATTTTCATTGCTACTTTGGAACTGTAATTTTGCTACTGTTATGAATTATACTGTAAATATTTTTGGAGATAGAGGTTTGCCAAAGGGGTTGCCACCCCCCCCAGGTTGAGATCTAGAGGTAGAAACCACATCTTTCTTTTGTTTGGTTTTGGACACTCTGGATAGCTGTAGCTATGTTTGGTTCATTGTGGTCCTCAGTTGGAGATTCTGTGCCCACTGAGTTTTTGTAATTGATCTGCTAACTATTAATTCTTCCAGAGCTCATAGAGAGTATGGAGTGATCTGGGCCAGGTTCCTGACAGAGAGAACTAGGAGATGTGATGATAAAGAAGACATGAAAGTTTGCAATCAGTTATCTTGCACAAGCTGATGGCTCATGCCATCATGCTTACTGAGAAGTGCAGCATCTTTTATACTGTTTGCAAGGGAAAATGGGACAGAATAAGTAGGAAGCTATCATACAACAGGGGGAAGTCAGCAGGAAGCTAATCCAGCAATGTTGTACAAGGAGAGCACAGGGTATTTCAAGTTCATCGTAGACTGAGCGCACAGCAGCCTCTGGACTGATAACCACAGCCCTTTAGGAGGCAAGAGTTAAGTTTCCAGGATCTGAAGTCACAGGTTCCCCCAAGACCCTGGCCCCAGGCCATTACTGGCCTTGCCAAGCATGTTCCTGGTTTTAGGCAAGGAAGTACATCCCTTCTCCATACATCAAGGCTTTAGGGAAAGCTTTGGGTCGGCCTGGCTCCCAACAATAGAGCAGGCAGTGAGCCTGTGTGGCAGGCGGGGAGCTCCAACATCACTGTTGTCAAGGATGGGAGCCCTAGTACACTAACTGAGAGGGTCATGGTATGCCTAGGTTTAAAATGTAAAGGGCGGGGAGGCACAGTCTGTAACAAACTAACTGGAACTTCCGGCAGCCAGATTACAGTCATCACATTCTACAACCCATTAGACACAACCGGAGAGGATCAGGCGACTGAATGAGATATGAAGGGGTGGGAGCAAACCCAGACAGAATCTCTGGAGGGAAGATAGCACTGAGAAGATGATGACTGAGAAGTTGGGGTTTTTGTTTTGTTTTGTTTGTGAAGTTACAGTCTGAGTACCATACCCACTTGGCCTTGGAGTCTTAAGTCCTTCTTGCTTAGGGTCAATAAATAAAACAAATCTCAAGAGGGGAATCAAGTCAGAACCATAGAGGTGTGAGGTGAAAGGTGTGGACTACAAATGGAAAGAGGGACTCTGGGAGGAAGGGTAGGTGGTAACCTGCAAACTGAAGATGGAGGTGGAAGTAGGTGAGAAACAGCCCAAGAAACAGCAGAGGCAGAGAAAGTGGGGAGATGGGCTTGATGCTCTGAAGAAAAGAAACTGCCCCAGTGGATTGGCTTGGAGACTGCGAGTCAGCTGTGCATTGCTTAAGACAGCCGTGCCAGGCACAGTGGTGCAGCTACCCCTCAGGAGTCAGGGCGAAAGTGGGGGTGGGGGTGACTGGAGATATGGCTCCCTAATTAAGAGTTTTCCCAGAAGACCACTCAGGTCATTCACAACCACCTGTAACTCTAGCTCCAGGGGATCCCACGCCCTCTTTTGGTCTCTGTGCCTCTCCCCAATCTTAAAAAAAAAGTAACAATAACATTAAAGTTGGACAGGATGGCATACACTTTTAATCCTTGTACTTAGGAAGCCAAGTTCAAGACCAGCCTGGTCTACATAGCGAGTTCCAGGCCAGCCAGGGCTACATAGTGAGGCCCTGACTCAAAGAACAAAACCAAAACTAAAAATGGTGAAAGTTTAACTGGGAAGGGGAAGGACGTCTCAGAAATGTGTGTATGGGGGTGGGTGGGGGTGGGTGGTAATAATGCAATGTATGCAAATATAACAAAACCCATTGTTATATATAATTAATAAATGCTAGTGTAAAACTCTAAGAATTCCTACGACGAGGAGCATTTGTACTGCACAGTCTTAGGCTGGACCAGGGGACACCTTGAGTCCTGGGGTCAGCCAGAGCACAAACTCACTCTCTTGTAACCCCCATGGGAATGTGTGTGAGAACGGCACCCAGGCGCTGCCCAGGGACTATACAGATCACAGTCTGGGGAGTGATCTACAGGTTAGGGGAGTGTTCTGGATTATGCTTCTGTGTGGACCTACCTGATGATACTGGTTGTGGTGGCCCATGCTGGTAGGAAATGCTGAAGTGGCAGAGGCAAGAGGGTCATGAGTTTGAGGCCAGCTTGGGCTACACCTTTGTGGTGAGGCAATACATCCTAGTGCCAGATAGAATCCTAACAGCACCCCAGAAAGGAGCACTGTAGAAAGAGTCTAGGCTTGCAGTCAGCAGATGTTTGCACCCAGGAGACCCTGTCTGTAATTCTGGTGAATGGTTTTGTCTTAAGGAATGAATGAATGAGGCTATAAGAAAAGTGCCTGCTGATGAAGCACTCACCAGCTCTGGCTCCCTGTGGCCATGTGGATGCGCGGTGAGGTGAGGCCTTCTGGGTCTCCTGTCAGCTGGTCCAGTGACTGATGTTTGAGGCCCATGCAGGGACACTTGTTTTTGCCCTGAGTACTAGCAAGAGGTGTGGAGTTAAAAAAGAACCTGCTGGGCCTAGTTTCTTCAGTCGCTCTACAGTTTTCTATTTTTGCTTTAAAACAGGATATTTCCATATAGCCCAGGCTGTTCAGGAACTTGTGATCCTCCTGCCTCAGCTCTGTTCCTGGCACACAGGTTTTCAGTTAATGCTGCTGAGTGTCTATAGCTTCCTTTTGGGGATGACTTGGTGTAGACTGAGGAAATATATATGAAGGATTTCTGCTGACTGTTCTTTATAGTGGATTGTGTGGAGACAGGTGCTGGCTGCAGGCCTGATGAAGCTGGTTTGAATGTTAGTTTTCTGGGGGTGCAGTCTGGGGTTGACATCCACAGAGTCTCAGCCCTTTGCTGTCGTGGAGTCCAAGGTGTGGGTCCAGTTAGGAGCTGCAGGCCGCCGGCATCCTTCCGTGGCTCTTAGGGGATTAGTCCTGTGCTTCTGCCAGTCTGTTCATTTCGCTAACAGCACTCATGCCAGGGTCTGTCGGCTGGCCATTACTTCCTGAATTACGGCTCCACACTTGCCTACCCTGAAGTCATACTATTACTCTTGGACTCATTACTTAGCAGGACAGCTTCTTTGAGGAGAAAAGAACCGTTGCCTTTTATAATTAGTCATTTACATTTCCTTTCCTTGGGGAAGAATTATTCAATCTGAGAACTGGTTGGTGGCCTGGTAGAATAGGAATGAGAAGGAAAGTGGCTCCATTATCCTAGAACTTGCTGGTGAGGAGGCCACCAGAGAAGGCTGGTGCCTGAAGTGGGCATTGTCCTGGTGTGGGAGGTGACCTTCAAGTGGGGCTGTCGGGACCCTCAGGAATGAGCTCAGACAGCTGCAACTTCAACCTGTCCGAGCGTAGGGAGCGACTCCTGCTTACTCAGTTCAAAGGACGGAGAACTAGGGAGGGCCACCGTGCTGGCCAGGAGGCTCTGAGCTGGCCTTTGTGGACATTGAGGAGAACAGTCTGCAGGAGACCCTACTGACTTGGGAGTGAGTAGATGGAGCACCTGCCAACGTACAGATGGGAAACATGGACCTCACTCAGATACCCACTGAGGCTGACTCTGTGTGCTGAAGAGTCAGAGATGTGATTTTAGAGTTTTGGTCAATAAAATGGAGGTATATCAAACTGACAGAAGTCCTTTCTAACTGGGCTACAAAGATTCATTAAGAATGAGCAGTAAGCAATTTGAAAATGAAATTAAAATTTTTTAAATGGCATTGAGAAACATAAAATTTCACATTCTTGCCTGAACAAAAAGGGTACTTACTCCTTTAAGTCACCAAGCTCTCCCTTGCCTGAATATGTCAGTCAGCTGACTTCTATGCTGGCTGCTGTGATGTTTCTGTGAATGCTCAGCACGTGCCTTCTCATTAACGTACTCGCTTCTCAGTGTAGAAAGATGTTGAGTTTTCATAAGAAAAAGTCAAAGTTCTTCACAAACCCTCTCTACCACGTCGGGTACTCACCAGCTGTGCATGTGAGCCCTGCCCATTCTGACATCAGAATGCTGTTTCTTCTACCTTATGCTTCCTCCTTACCCTTCGTTTATGCCACAGTAATCCTTTGTTAAGACATGTGTCTGGAGAGCGCTCTCTCCCAGTCACGGCACATCAGCTTATTTTCCAGACAGTGTCTTCTAATGAACAGAAACCTCTTGTTTTGATGAAATCATTTTGGGGTTGTGTATTATTTTCTGTATCCTGACTGAAAATCCTTGGTCGACTCACGAATGCCTTCGTTTTTCTTCTGGAGACCATAGACGTAGTTTCTTTACCTATTGCTGTGACAAAATGTCCTGGCAAAAGCAATGGGAAGGAGGAAGCGCTTATTCTGCGTCACAGTTCAGAGGTACAGTCCATCATCGCCGGAAGTCCTGGCCGAGGAGCATGAGATGGCTGGTCACATCACACCCATGATTAGAAAGCGGAGAGTCATGAATGCGTTCACACGCAGCCTAGGGTTCAGGTCCACCCACAATTAAGATGGGCCCTCCCATATCAACCTCATCAAGACCCCCTAGACATGGTCAGAGGCCAACCTTCACTTAGATAGTCCCTACAGGTGTGCCCAGGGGACTGTCTCCTAGAAGGTTCTCGATTCTGTCAAGTCAGCAACCAAGCCTAGGCATTTGTTGAGAATAGTTTTGTTTTTCTTCTGCATGAGATTGCTTTGGCATCTCTGCTGAATCTAACTAAGTGTCTGTTTCTGGACTTGGTTCCTTTCTGTCAGTGGACTGCTGGGCTTTCATACTGCCCATCCTTTCATAACTACTGAAGCATTTCTTCAACTTGGCTCTTTAAAGAAATTATCATGAAGGTTTTCAGTTCTTTGCGTATAGTTTGTTCTTATCCTGCTATTTTCTTAAAAACAAAACAAGTAAGGTAGGATTTTCAGTGGGGCTGTTGTGAAGCTATTAGGGTTTGGTATTTTTTTTTTAAATTGATACTATTTGCAATATAAAGTTTCCCATTTCATGAACATGGTATAGTTTTAAATTTAGATTTTATCTTTATCCATTTTTTACAGTTTTCAGTGTGTGTGTGTGTGTGTGTGTGTGTGCGTGTGTGTGTGTGTGTGTGTTTTATTGTTGTTCCTATGTTGCTGGGGGATATCTTTTCTGTATGCTGTGAATATATGTTGTTCCCATTGGTTAATAAATAAGCTGCTTTGGCCTATGGCAAGGCAGCTTAGAGGCAGGTGGGAAATCCAAGGAGAGAGACAGGAAAGAGAAAGATGGAGCGTGGGGAGAGACGCCAGCTGCTGCCCCAGGAACAGCATGCCAGCAGACTGGTAAGCCATGGAACACGTGGCAAAACACAGATTAGTAGAAATGGGTTAATTTAAGATATAAGAGCTAACTAGCAAGAAGCCTGCTATAGGCCATACAGTTTGTAAATAATATTAAGCCTCTGAGTGATTATTTTATAATTGGCCATGGGACTGTGGGGCTGGGCGGGACCAGAGAAACTTCCAGCTACAGTATGTTGTTAAATTCATTTCTGATTGGGGTTTTTTAATACTGCTTTACATAGTATATGTCTGTTGCTATTTTTTTCTCTCTACTGTATGTATGATAACAGCTAGGTTTTTAAAACTGACGAGGGTTTCCAGCCATTGCTTCTGTCTATCAGATTGCTCTCAAGTTTCTGATTTGTGTTCATGGTACTGTGGGTCTGGGTTTCAGTCAGGTCAAGGTGTGGACTGTTCGTCTGCTTATTCAGGTTGAGAGGATGTGAAGTCTGGCCACCAGGGAATGCCAAAGCCTATTCACCCAGACTTAGGCTGTCAGTAATTTTCTCCTCTGTACTCCTAGTTTGGGGTTTGCTCTGCAGAGTTTGGGTTGGGGGATAACCAGAGTGACAGGCATTAGTAGGGGCTTGTGTTTTCTGTTCATTTGTAACTGCATCTTTTCTAAACAGTTCCAGGGACCTTTGAAAATGAACCAGCTGATTTCTTTCTGTCCTCCTTCCTTCCTTCCTTCCTTCCTTCCTTCCTTCCTTCCTTCCTTCCTTCCTTCCTTCCTTTCTTTCTTTCTTTCTTTTTCTTTCTTTCTTTCTTTCTTTCTTTCTTTCTTTCTTTCTTTCTTTCTGTCTTTTCTTTTATTTTTTTTTACAGCCCCCTTTCCCTTTTTTATTTATATAAAATATTTACATCATTCCTCCCAACCTCCTTCAGTGTTACCCACTCACTCCTCAAATTCATGGCCTCTTATTCTTTACTCATTATTGGTGTGTGTGTGTGTGTGTGTGTGTGTGTGTGTGTGTGTGTGTGTGTCCATTTCGTATTGCTTATATGCATATGTTTTTAGGGCTGACCACTTGGGCTTGGATAACCAGTCAGGGTGCTCCTCCCCGGGAAAGGCTAACTCTCCCTCTCTAAGCAGTCTTTAGTTGCCTGCAGCTCTTCCTCTAGGAGTGGGGCCATATGGGATTTCCTTCATCCACATTGGCAGGTCAGCTGGTGTTGTCATTGCTTGGGTCTTGTTTAGGGAGCCATAATGTTAGCATTTCATGAGGGTAGCCTCACTGTCCTATCTAGAAGACACAGTCTTGCAGAAATCTTTTCCGGTCCTCTGGCTCTTGCAATCTTTGAACACCCTCTTCAACACTGTTCCCCGAGCCTTAGGTGTAGGGCTGTGTTGTAGATGTGTCCGTTGGAACTGAGCCCCACAGTCAGTTGTTTTCTGTATTTTAAGTGGTTGTAGCTTTTTGTAACTGTTTCTGTCTGCTGAGTAAAGATGCTTCTTTGATGAGGGGCGAGAGCTGCTCTTATCTGAAGTTCTGGAAGTCTAGGTTCACACTCCCAGCAGAGAGAATGTGTGCTCCCCATGTAGGAGAGGTTTGTCACTGCCAGGTCCCACTGCTTGATGTGCTGCTCCAGTACCCCGCCCTCCTAGTGCTGTCTGCTTCCCGGGGTCCTGAGGACTTCGGAGGATCCAGCCGTAGACGGTGTGCCTCTTCTTCGGCTTTCTCAGCCTCCATCACATGCTTGAACCTTAGTGTTAGATGTGCATTCGGGGCCACTGTGCTGTTTTGGCAGGTAGGTATGTCACAAATTGTCTCCTGTTGTGACACAGCTTACTTCCTATCATGAGTCCCTTTTTGTCTGATGGCACCAAACACTTGCATCTCCTTGGGTTGGGCTGGGTCTCTCTGTCCGCTCACTCTTGACTGCATGTGCATTGTTGAAACTGCTCCTCTTGTAGACAACTGGCACTTGGCATTGGGTTTCTTGCCTCATAGTGCTCAATGGAAGGAACTGTATGGTTGGGATTGCTAGAAATGAAATGAAATCTCTCTCTCTCTCTCTCTCTCTCTCTCTCTCTCTCTCTCTCTCTCCAGGGTCTCACTATGTAGCTCTGGCTGTCGTATGTAGAGCAGACTGGCCTTGAACTCGGAGATCTACCTGCCTCTGTCTCCCAAGTGCTAAGATTAAAGGTATGTGCCACCATGCCTGGAATCTGGCAATAAATTCTTATTTTTTACTTTATTTTCTTTTTAATGACTGTTTTAGAGCACCTGCAGATAAAAGGTAACACTGGGGAGTTCCTGCATAGTCTCCCTCCCTCCCTCCCTCCCTCCCTCCCTCCCAGCCGTACTCTCCCTGTTCTGACTATTTGTATTAGTGTGGCACACTTGTGACCAACAGGCCAATATCAATGCATCAGGATCAACTCAAGCTCATAGTTTAATTAAGCTCACCCCCAGGGTGTAACCCCGGGTTTGGCAGATGCCTAACAACGTGTGCTATCCATTAGTCCTCAGTAGACAACCCTTGTGCCACCTGTTCATCCACCTCGCCTTCCACTGGAATCCCGTCTCCATGGTTTTGCCTTTGTCAGAATGCCACATGGTTGGAAGGGTGGCCTTTCCAGACCGGCATGCTTTGCGCATCCTGTTACTTGGTTTCTGATCTACAGCTGTCTGTCCTCTGTCCAGTGGTGGTTCTGTTTTGACCACTCTGCACTGTCTTCCTGGACCCTGCCTTTAGTGTTTTCACACCACTGTGTGGCTGCTTGTCCTGTGTCTGAAAACAAGCCTGGTACGTGTTTCTGCAGCGGTTTACAGAAGGAGGCTGCTGCCCTGCTGTGCCTGGCAGGCCTACTCCGTGATAGACACTGGCCTGTGATCTGCAAGCTGGGGATAGGAGGGTGGGAATGTACTTGGGGTAGGTGCTATGGTAGGTTCCATCAGATGCAGTTGCTCACCCCGCACCCTGCGCCCTTGTGAGGGGTCACGCTGCCTCCCTTTCATAGGTGAGAAGCAGGAGGAAGTTGAGCTGGCAGATGGGAAAACAAGGAGTTAGGCAAAGCGCCGTGTGTTTTCAGCGGCTGCTCTGTGCTGACTGCACTCTGCGAGGCTTGCCACGGGCCTGTCCTTGTCCCCGTCCTTCCCACCTCTTCTCAGAGACTGTAATGGAGACATTGAGGGTATTGCTTTAACCAGTGCTTCTAAGCTTCGAGGGACAGCTAATGTGATGGATGACATAATCACGATTCAGAATGAGTTCAGCTGCCTGGAATACTAGCCCAGAACCAATCAAATGAGCCCACTAATAGGAATAAATGTAAAATCCTGCATTCAAGTTAAAAAAAAACCCAGTCAGTACAGGTCAGTGGGAAGCAGTTGGGACAGTTTGGGTCGACTGTGTCCTCAGTGGGAAGCTCTGTTATCATTTTGTCTCTATTATGGCCGTTGTCTTGTAACGGATAGTCCTTACCCTCTTTGGGCCCACCCTGTTATTTCTACACTGCCCAATCAGAGATCTTTCCAAAATTCAAATCTTGCAGCCATGACAGTGGGCAGCTGCCCTTTCCCCTGGCTGATGTCAATGGGCAGCTGTGCCTCTTTCTCACATCTGCTTGTGACTACTTCAGAATGGCCTTCTTCCACTGCTTGCCTTGCCCCCACTGAATCCCCTTTCCTGAATATGCCATTGTCCCTAGGCACCCTGGGGCCCTCTGTGCTCTGCTCCCCACTTGTAGCTTTACTTAGAACCCTGTCTCGTCCAGCCCAGGTCTCACATCCTCACAGTGGTATGCTTAGCCAGGCCTTGTGCTGTACTCCAGGGCCAGCACCCACTGTGGTCTTGCCTCTCATGTTGCTTTTTGTCTACATGTTTTGTCCCCAGATTGGCACAGCATGTACTTTCTAAGTGCAACGTTTTCCATGGCGTGTGTGTGTGTGTGTGTGTGTGTGTGTGTGTGTGTGTGTGTGTGTGAGAGAGAGAGAGAGAGAGAGAGAGAGAGAGAGAGAGAGAGAGAGAGAGAGAGAGAGAGAGAGAGAGACTGTGTTGGGGGGTGCTGTTGGGTGAACCCAGGGTCTGTCTGGCTTTGTTAGTGTAGGCTGGCAGTCATCAGGACACCCAATAGGCCTTTCCTTCTCTGTGCCATCTCCTGCAGCCCCAGCTCTGGAACCCTCAGCTCCAGTACTTGCCATCTTGGAGCACTCTGTATAGACTTTACAGCTGCTTCCAGAGCTCCATGGGGCCTGGACTCAGGGCAGTTCAAACCATGGAGCCAATCTAGACATAGACACAGGGCCATCCCCAGCTGGACCACCCTGCACCTCCATTAAGGTGGGCTTTTCTCTCCGAAGTTCTGCCCAGCCTGTGTTGGAGCAGTCAGACTGCTGCTGTCCTTGTCTTCTGCCTGTGGCCAGAGTGCCGAGGCCTTCTCCTTGGCCTCAAAGGTTTTTTTAAAGCAGAGTCCCCCTCTCCCTCTTTCTCTTTTTCCCTTATAGACTCTTGTGTCATTCTTGCCTCAGTGTTTGGATTCTGAAAAGTCATCTTCCCTTCCTGAGCTTTGAACAAACTGAGAAATAAACAAAACAGTGGCAGATGGAAGCAAAGAGGACTGCCATTCTTGCTGAACAAGGGGCTTGAAGTGTTTTTCTAGTGTGGAAGCCAAATAACTGGCTAAATCCAGGATTGTCCAGGCTGCTGTCTCCAGCCAGAGCTGATAGGTCAGGGCTGGGCAAGTGATGAGCTCACAGCGCCTCTGTCCTCCCTTAGGGCAGTGATTAGCCTCCTGGGGCTGGCTCTCACCGTGTGAAGCATGCCTCAGGTGTGGCTAGGAGTTAGGGAATATGTCATCCCCAGTTTCTTCAGCTTGTAATTGGGGTAGCCATTATACCCCTAGTCAGCTGTGCAGGGAGAAACATGATCCTTGAGCTCAACCCACTGAGACCCTTGATCCTTCGAGGACCAAGGCACTGCCCACGTAAGTGTGGGCTGTTAGAAGGAGTTCTGGCTCCTGGTGGCTCTTGATGGGGTTTGTCAGACTAGAACATCAGTAAGTGGTCTGTAAGGCCTTCCTGACCCAGAGGCTGCAAACCACGCTTAGATTTATTTCTTATCTCTGTCCAGTTGGAAATGTTCAGCTTGGCTTATTATAAATTCCTCCATGAGGGCGAGTGACACCATGCAAACACGTGCCAACAGACCAGAGCATTAACCTTCTGCTAGCTCCCAGGAGAAATGGAGTCTCACAGGTTATCCTTGGCAAGCTCAGGTCAAGAAAGTGAAGGCTAGAACCAAATTTTCTTATGCCTTTTAAGTTCAGGTATGTTAGAACCCGGTTAGTCCTGAGTCTAGCTTCTGCTCCATCAGTTAACAGGATGCTTGGCCCTCTAGGATGAGTGTGGCTCCTCAGGGTCTGACCTTCTGAGCTTGAGACTGAGCCCAACAGTTAGTTGTTCCTTCTGAGAGCTGACTTCTAGGAGAGTGCATAAACCTGTCAGAGATCTGGACTTCCAAATCTTGGTAGGAAGTCATCCCAAGGCTCTGAGCAGTTCCCGCCATGTTCCCAGATCCTGTCTTTGCTGCTGCCCTAGGTCTCTAGAAGGCCTGGCATGGTCTTGGCAAGGTTGGCAGGCATAGCTCTTCTTGGTCTTGCCCTTGCATAGGGGTTAGCTGCAGGTCCAGAGCCCCTCACTGCAATTCTTTATGGGAGAGCTGTCCCAGCATGGGAGCATGTCTGGCCCTTCCTGCTGTGGAAAGACTCCTCAATAACTTGTAGGCTTTGTTAGCACTGAGCCACAGTGGCTGCTTGACATTGAAGATTTCTGTTAGCTAGCACATATCCTTAATCCTACTCTGTCTTCCTGGAAGGTCCCCTTCAGGATCAGGCGCTAAGGTACCTTGAGTGCTATTGTCATGTTCTGAAGGGGATCAAGGCTGATGCTTCTGACTCTGCTCTGTTGCCTGCTGCCTGCAGACTGCAGTGTCTGGCTGCCCTGAGGTGCAGGCCAGCTGGGTCCTCCATTGTTTACAAAGCTACAGAAACTGCTCCCTGTGGGCTCAGAAGGAGTCAGCATTCTTCCCTGTCCTCTCACCACTACCCCATGCTACTTAGGAGTGCTGTCTGGTTTGAGTGCTGCCATTTGTCTTGCCAATGTTGCATTTGGAAGCCCTTCCCTGCTCTGCTGGGTTCTGTTCTGAGGCTTCCCATCAGGCCAAGATGGCAGGGTGCTCATTCCCATCTCATAGATGATGAGATACAAGCCCAGAGAGACCACCTACTTGTGGATGCTGCACAGCTCCTAAGTGTTAGCTAAGATTCTATTCCAGATCTCTCTCCCTTAAAGCTCCCTCTCCCAAGCTGTGCTGCCCACCCCCCAATCCACTTGAGCCTCCCCAAGCTCACCCACATTGCTGAGAATAGTCACCTCTCACTTCTCGTGCAGTGACTACATTGTAGCACTCGGATTGTTGCACTGTCAGCACATTTGCCATTTCTCATTGGCTCCCTGGTGGGCCGGGTGCTTGCTGTCCAGGTGCCCAGTGAGGTGGTCATTCCCGCAGATGGTTCTGCTCAATGAGCCAGACACATGGGTGCTGGTTTCTTCAATTTAAATGTAAATATCCAACATTAACAGATAGAAATGTTCCATGAAGCATTCCTAGGAACCGTGTGCATCCTCTGACATCAGATGGGGGTGAGACCCGACGGTGCTGTGCTCTATTGGTCTTATGCAGAGTGTTGCCCTGTATCTGTTTCTCAAGAGACAGCCTAGCAGTGTGTACTTGGTTTGTTTTATAAAATTGTTTCGCATTATAAACTTCCCTTCAATGCTTTTTCCTTTTTGGAGTATCTGGGTTATTGAAGGGGAGGTGCTCATGTGTGGTATGTCTTTATGTATGTTCACCCATGTGTGAGTATGTGTGCATTGGTGTGTGTATAGGCCTGGAGTTGATGTTGGTTTTCTTTGATCTCACCCCCCCCCCCCCCGCCTTTATTTTTGGAGGTATAGTTCCTTGGTTGAATCTTGAGCTCACCAGTTCTAGCTGGTCTAACTGTCTAGCCTGATCTGGGGGTATCCTGCCTCTCTCTCCCAAGTACTGGGGTCACAGGTGGCCTCCATAGCTGCTTGGCTTTTTTATGTGGGTTCTGGGTATCTGAATCTAAGATCTCAAAGCCTCCCCAGCCTCGTGTTTTATTTTATGTGCATATAATACACATTGTTATTTTTCCTCAGGACAATTACACCTTTGCCCAACCTGGGATCCAGATGAAAGTGAAGATGTTGGAAGAGCTTGTGAGCCGCATTGATGGTGAGTCAGTGTCCCGGGAAGCCGCTCTCTGAGGTGGGGAGAGTGCTGGCTGGAAGCCTAGGGAGGTGGCCTCAGGCCTCAGCTCTGCCAGACACCACGGGCCTTGTTCTCATTTGGCTGGTGGTACCCAGGCCTGCTAGCTCTCACCCAAGTGCATCCTTAGCAGGAGAAGGTGCTGTTCTGCCCTTCCATTCTATGCTCCAGTCAGGACTCCATGGGGAAGGAGACGCCTGTGCTCCTGGCAGCCAGCCTCCCTCCTGGGTCAGCTACAGCTTCTCATCTGGGCAGCAGGGTCGTTGCTGATGGCTCTCCTTTGCCTTGCCTCTCCTGCCTGTGTATATCATTTCCTATCAAGGAGGATAGAGTAATTTCTCCATGGAATCCAATTAATTACCAAGTCCAGAAAGAACATCTTCAATATTATAGAAAAATTATAGTGTGTGCTCGGGCAATTTTAGATTATGCTTTCATGTTTAAGTGAGGCCTTTGAAATACTTTTTACCTCCGTCCTTAAAATAACTCCCCCTGCGACGTGCTGAATGTCATATTGCAATAGCAGAGTTTAATTAAATGAAAGTTGAGAGATAATGCTTGCCCATTCCAAGCAGAGCCTCCTGATAGTTTGTTAAATTAATGAGCAGAGCATTAACAAAGTGATGCCAAGCAGAACCACCTATGTACATATGTGACACCAGCCAGTCAGCAGTGAGCTGTAGAAGATGCTCTCTGCTTCCCAGAGTCCTGGGTGAGTCGGGCAAGCCACTCTGCCAAAGGTGCAGAGAGAACTGGTGAGGTGTAGTCCTGGCTGTGCGCCTTCTCTGTGTGCAGGCTCCTCCCCAGCTTCCCCTTGCTGCTCCGATGAAAGGAGCAGACTGTCACAGCCCTCTTCATGGGAAGACACTTGGTTGGGGAAATGACTGAGTGACATTATAAACCAGAGCCAAAAAATTCTAAACTGCACTGTGTTCCTTGATTGAGTCTGGGAGTCGGTTCTGTGTCTGATGGTTATTACCTCATTTCCATATTATGAAGTCTCATGCACTTCTAGAAATGCTTTATTGGATTCAGTGTGTTTAGCTGCTTTTCACCCTCTCTCCAAAGTGCTGCTCTTTCTTCCGTCAGTGCACCCTGTGCATTTATTCTGCACTCACGTTGCGCTCTCGCTCGGCTCTGGTTGAAGTTTTTTCCTACCAGCAATTTCACAAGTGTCCCTGGCCTCATTTAGTTCTTTGAAATACTATTTGCAGGAGCTGTGAGTTACATAGTTCTAGCAGGTTCTTCCTTTCCTCCTGTGCCCCTTAGAAGGCTTATTTTATATTTTCCATGAGCCTTAAGTTGTGGCCAGGGCTGGTTCGCTCCAGCGCTGCAGTTGGGGAAATGCTTGAATTGATCTTTTTCTGTGCTGTGGTTCAGAAGGAGGCACACTGCAGATTTACACTGTGATTGTTCAGAAGAGCATCAGCAACTACTGCAGAGCTGCCCAGCGGTGCTCTGGGGGAAGCTTCTCTTTATTTCCACCCAAGGATCAGCTCTTTACAGCACAGGGTGGTGCTGTCCGCTGTCCCAGGGCAGGCTGTGCAACCTGTTTGTTTCTGTTCTCATGACCACAGCTCTGAAAATTTGTGTAACTGCCTCATCATAAGGACACTGGACTATGCAAGCAGGAAATGCCTCGTCCTCCAGGCCTCCAGGCCTGGCTGGGAGCCTTCTCCTCCCCCTGACGCCACCAGTGCTGGGAGAAGCTCCGAGGCTGCAGCTCTAGTAGCTTCACCTATAGGGACCCACTGTGAACCTTTCATTAATGGCGGGATATGCTTGTAGAAAACAATTACTTAAAACAACAACAACAACTTAATCTGCTGCTTGAGCTCTGCATTTCTAGGGAAGGTCAGTGTTGATTTCAGAAAGTATCGATGCCTTGGTGAGGGGGAAGTGGTTGTGGGGCTGATGAAGACTAGGGGCTTTATGCTCTGTTCCGGATGGGTGGTGTAAAAAGAACAATTGCCCTGTAGACACAGAGATCGGGAACCTGGGAGTGGTGGATGTATGAGGCTGTGGGCACGGAGGTGAGACAGGATGGAGAGTCCGAGAAGGGAGGAAGATAGGTGCTGAAGGGTGGTGGCTGTTGAAGATGGGTGCCCTCACCATTTTCTTGTGGTAAGGAGGAGCTGAAGAATTGTCCAGAGACACTTTGAAGAACTTCCCATTTTGAGTAGTGCCTCTCCAGCACTGTTGTTGTTGTTTGTTTTTCAAGACAGGATTTCTCTGTATAGCTTTGGAGCCTGTCCTGAAGCTCGCTCTGTAGACCAGGCTGGCCTCGAACTCAGACCCAACTACCTCTGCCTCCCGAGTGCTGGGATTAAAGATGTGCGCCACCACCACCCGGCCTCTCCAGCACTGGTGAACCTCTAAGGAAGGTGCCATGGGAACACGAAGCTGCATAGGTGAAGGAGGGTCGTGTCTGTAATGGAGGCAGAGGAAGCAGCAGACAGCAGCCTTTGAGATGGCACCGGAGGGGGAAGCAGAGGCCGTCTCTGGAGCGGGGAGATGGCCTGTGAGACATCCACGGAGGCCCTGTGGAATGACAGCTTGAGCCGTTGGGGTTGGGACTTCAGAGAAGGTGGAGGGAGAGGGGCTTTTCCTGCAGCAGGTTCCTGCTAAAGACAATTAAAAAGGCAGAGATGATGCTCCCAAAGCCAGTAAGGAAAGGAAGAAATGGAAAGGACAGAAAAGGAGTGGGAAGAGAAGAAGACCAGTGTCTTTCGAGAGAAGGGGTGCTGTCAGAGACACCAGAGTTCCTGGACCTTTGCGTCGGGCTTGGGTGAGATCAGCCAGCACCAAAGCCACTGCTATCTGGGGGCATGCCCGCTTCCAGATCTAGTGGTCCCGGGGACCACTTGGCAGCCTTGGGGATGCTAGGTGGACTCTGGCCGACTCAGGATAGGGGTCTTTGGACATGCTGCCTGCTTCCTGAGAACTAGAAGAGTGATACACCAGGGTGTGTATGTGCGTGCGTGTGCGTGCGTGCGTGTGTGTGTGTGTGTGTGTGTGTGTGTGTGTGGTCACGTAGCCCTCACATCACCCCAGCCCTGCTTCCTGAGAGCTAGAAGGGTGCACACCAGGGTGTGTGTGTTTGTGTGTGTTGGAGGGGGGGGTCACATAGCCCTCACATCACCCCAGCCCTGCTTCAAGCCATGGAGGCCTGGTATTGTTAGGACCTGTGTTTTTTTGGAGATTCTGTGCTGGAGTTCTTCACAAGGCTCCTGACATAGAGAACAAAATCTTTTCTAGAGGAAGCCCCCAGAACTTAAGTTCTCACTGTCTTCTGTTTCAAATGAATGGCCCGTACACAGTCAGAGATGATCCCTACAGAAGACTCCTGCAGTGAGAGTAAATAGATAAAAGAGCCAGGTCCATGAAGTGGGGAGCTTTGCTGATCTGTAGACGCACAGAGTAAAACTGCTGTTCCTACTATGAACGAAAGCAAGAATCATGAATATACCTTTAGGACTAGGAGACTATACAGTTTTGCAGAAGAAGTTTGAAAAATATCCAGCCATGCAAGCCCAATGACCTAAGTCTTGTCCCTGGAACCCACTTGGAGAACTAAGTCCACAGAGGTGGTCATTGACCTCCACATACATGCCATGGCAAGCTCTCCCCGCTTCTCTGTCTCTGTCTCTGTCTCTCTTACACACACACACACACACACACACACACACACACACACACACACACACAATGATATGATACTTAACAAAACAACTAAACGAGGAGTTCAGTGAGCAGGCCTAACACATTAGGGGCAGGTAGCAGAGCAGTCAGTGCACTAGAGGTGGATCCGAGAGAACCGGGTGAAGCAGAGAGTGCCGAACACCAAGTGCAGCAGGGTGGAGACGGAGAACAGGAACTCAAAACTCCATAGGAAGGGGGGACAGAGGTTAGTGATCTGAAGAAACAATGGCTCCCACCCTCAGATTCGAGAGTCCTGAATGGAATTAACAGAGAAAACTGTGCATATACATCACAATGGATTTAATTAAACCAACCACAGAGAGAAAGTTTGTGTTTTAGAAAGCTCTCATTATGTAGATTAAGACATCCTCAATCTCGTGATCCTCCTGCCTCAGGCTGCTGAGTCCTGGAATGAGTCACTAGAAGCTGTTAAAGCCATTACAGAAGAAAGATATCCATCAGTGATAGCTGTTCATTGGGAATGGTCTTAATAAATATTCCAGGCAATGTCAGTCTGCCAAAGGAGTGTCACTCTGGAGTCTGCGTCCAGCAAACGTATCCTTTAAGGTGGAAATGCCAGTCTGTGTGAACCTGGATTCTTTCACACTGGCCCAGGAAACTGTAAATAAAGATGGAGAGTGAATAAACTCACACAGGAACTGTTGGGGTGGTACAACCAGGAGGATGGTCCCTGGGAGCTTTAGACCCAATGCAGGGGACAGCTCAGCACCACGTCCAGCCTGTGGGGAGAGGCAGGCTGTCTACTCAGAAGTCCCTAGACAAACCAGATACACTGCTTCAAGAAAGGCAAGCTCTCTTTCTGGCTAGGTCTGAAATCTAGAAGGTCAGTCAGATCACTGGCCCCCAGGGCATTGGAAAGGATTTGAGATTTCCCGTGTGAAAGTAGCTCCATCCACAGCAGAAGCTGGCTTCTAACCCTCACTTGCCCATGGGGGCTGCATGCTTGTATGCCCAAGTGCTGTGGTTCCTGGCAAGGGCCCTGTTCCCTCCTAATTGCACACTTTCTTGCCCTAGTGTTGAAGGAGCAGCTCCTGGGATAGGAGTTTTCTTCTGGGCCAGGCTCCCTTAACAGGCCACCTCCCTACCTTGGGATAAATGGGTTTCACTTGGGCCACCTGGATTGCTGGTAGGTGGGTGTTAGGAGAGACTGCCACATAGTCAGGTGGGCTGGAGGCACTGTCTGAACAGAGGTCAAGGCAAGACCTTTAGGAGGTGGGGTGGGCACCCCTGATGGGCTCAAAATAGCACCCAATTCTTTTTTCCTTTTTGTATCACTTCTTAATCTTCTGAGACACGCTGCTTGTTTCTGTTGGGAGAAGCATGTAGAACCTGCATCTGGACTGTGCTTCCAGCTCTCCACCCCACCTATGGTGGACATGGCAGACTGCATGTTTGGAAAGGTTGTGCATGAAAGCATTTATTCAGAGAAATACAGACCCATGCCCCCACCCTGCAGAGCCATCAGACAGCTACTTACTGTGCTAGTGTGGCTTAAAAATTTTTACCATCTGCCAAAAGTTCTGCTGGGAACACTGGTGGCTTGGGGATGCTGCTGTGCAATCCCCTTGGGCTCTTCTATTGCCTGCAGAACTTGAGAGGATCCATGTTTAGGACTGTGTGTGACAAGGACCAAGGCCCTCAGTGTTTTAGTGCAGTGGCGCAATGTTATTCATTAAGCAGCGCTGTTACCGTGCAAGAAAAGCCAGGAGGTACAACAAAACCCACTCTAAGAGTTTTATTAGGAGGAGGGACAGGACAGAGTGTGTGGTCAGGCCTGCTGAAAAGACACATGCGGAGGCGGGGAGAGTACACGGGACCCGCCTTTTATGGACTACCCTGCCCATGTGCACATGGGCTCACGTGGCTACTCCACACATGCGCATAGATTACTTGATCACGCTGTGCACGGATTACGTAGGATGTAGGGCCCCGAAACGACTAGGTGGAAATGACTAAGTGCCTTGCCAGGGCATGCACGGTCATTGGGGGCATGGCTAGAATACCTGTCACTCAGGCCAGCCTAGACATCCCAGTGGGATGCAAACACTCTGGTGTTTGCTTGGGATGTGGTGCCATTTTGTGGTGCATGTGCTCAAGGCCTGCCGCTCTGGCTGTGCCCCTTACCCTATGACTCCTCTCTTACACACACATGTGCCTGCTCCTGTCTTCTCCAGCCTCTTGACTTTTTGTCAGCAGTGGCTCCTCCTCTTCTAGTGGCCTCTGTGGATTCCTGCCTGACTCAGCACTGTCTACTTCTCCGAGAAGGTTCGCTGGGACTCCTCTGTGTAGTTGATGAGGACATGGCCGTGTGTTCGGATTGCACCGAGTAGCATGTTGACCAAATTCCTAGTGCTGAGTGTCCAAGTCCACATCCCTCTTAGAAGCTAGAGTATGGCCTAGGCCTTGGGAATCACAGTGCCCTCAGCAGCTTAGTTCAGAGTTTATCCTCATACAGCCTTCCTTGTGGCCGGCTGGAGGCTCTGTCCCACTGCTCTTCCCTTTGTGATTCAGGCCAAAGGTAGCCACTGTCAGAGGTGTCCTTGGGGAGTGCAGGAGGAAGGGCCTAAGAGCATGTGTGAGCTCCTGCTGTGTCCACAGAGACTGGAACACAAAGCCCATTTCCATTTTATTGGGCAGCCCAGGGCATTTGGCTGCAATGGTGTCAGGGGACAGCCCAGGCTGAGAGGGTAGTCCTGAGCACAGGTAATGGACACTGCAGTCACCAGCTCAGAAAGGACATTAGAGAGTTTTGTAAGCCTCAGTCTCATCCAAACTTGAATTCATTTCACAAACATCTAGAATATTGAAGTCAGGAGAGGCTAAGGGCTTGACATTTTTATTTAGGAAGAATAATTAAACCCCACAAGGCTCATGGCCAAGGGACTTAAAAGACTAAAAGCTGCATGTGTCTTATAGTGGGTTCCATCCATATTCTAGTCAGTGTGCATCACAGAGCTCCTTAGAAAGCAGAAATAGAATGCTGTCTGTTCTGCCCTGTCCAGCCTCTCTCATTGTTTACATTTATTTGGGAGTTTGTGGGCTACAGAAGATCACATGTGTGTTCACTGTCCACCTAGTCCGAGTTAGTGAAACCTCAGTGGCCACCTGCTTCCACCATTAAGTCGTTCCCATTTCAGTGACAAGTGTTTGTTAGACCCCCGCCTCCTGGTGGAATCGGCCCACGGAATGCAGCCTTGATTTTTGCCCACGTTGTATCTGGAATGCATATGTTTATTTGGAAGTGAGAATTTACATTTTTGCAACAAATCATAATGACCCCTTGCACATTTTGTCATTAACATCCATTATATCTGAGATCACGTGCCTTGAATTGCTGCCAAGATAGAATTGCTAGACATGAGCAGGCATCCAACCTTTGCCTCCCAAAGGCTGTGACCAGAGCCCCTCTGCGATGTCTCAGGCCAGTGCCCACTTCCAGGCCTTGTCCTCACGTCATGTCTGACTGTGGCACAGATGCTTCTGTGTAAATGAAGCATCTGCCGTGTCTTCTGACACATGAGATGGAGAGCTTGCTCTGTGTTACAAGATCGCTTGAGCATGTGTAGCCGCAGCAGTGCCTAAAGAGACGCTGGTCATGACCAGATCAGATCACAAGGAACGAGTTCACAGAGGAGAGGAGAGTGTTAGCGCTTCAGGAAGACCCTGGTCTCATCTCAAGAAGCCTGTTTCTGGAGGCACAGGGACTGTGTGAGGTAGCTTCAGGGAGTAGGGAAGAGGCGGAACTATAGGAGCTCTTTTGCTCTCCCTGGACCCTGGGTCTACTGGGCTTTGCCTCAGGTAGTTGGAGGGAGCCTAAGGTAGAGAGACACTGCTGGGAGGCCGAGGGAGGCTAGGAAGCTCGATGGAGAGCCCAAGCCGAGCGAAGGTTATTGAGGAAGGTCAGCCACAGATGCTGCTGCAGTGGCCTTGAACCTCTCGCTGGTCCACTCAGGGAGACTGAGCTAAGGAAATGCGTCTCCCTGGGTTTCTTACACCATTGTGCTGTTTCTTTCCTTTAGCAAATACAGGACTAACTCTGTCCTCTGACCTAATCTCTCAAACCCACATGCCTGCTACAGGTTCAGGGTGCCAGATTCAGCAAGCAAAATACAGCTGTTGTCCTTGGCTTTCAGGTGAACACGGACGAGTTTTTAATGTACATGCCTGGGCAGTACTCAGCAAAGCTCCACTTCTCTGGGCTCCCTTGATCTTACCTGTAACCCTTCCAAGGATGAGTTCAGAGGGGCAAAGTGTAATTTAAGCCAAATCTAAGCTCCAGGCTCCCTTTTCTTTCTAGACACTTCAGGGAATGGTGAGAATATGACCTTAAATGTAATAGATTATTTGAAATTATACACACACAGCCTTAGGTACACTTGCATACATCAATATATACAAACTATGTACATATACATAAAGCACACACATATGTACCTGTGTGCATAAAAATACATATATACATACATATATATACCTCTATATACACACTTGTGTATGTGTACATGTCTTTATACACACATATGCATATATACTACCTGCATACACCTATATGTACCCCAGTATACACATGCATACATACCTGTGACTATATGTACCTGTATATTTATACACATATGTCTGTATACATACATACTACACCTGCACATACCTGTACATACACTCATATACACAAAACCCCTTCTGTATACATCCATACTCCTGTATATATATTCATATACATCTATACACACATTTGCACACACTTCTATACACATAAACACATTTACACTCATGTATATGTACTCCTGTATATACATGTGTATACATCTATTTACACATACACATACCTATATACACTTGTACATGAACCTGAATATACATACACACCTGCATACATATATTATATGTCTATATATATATACGCATGTATCTGTATACATGTATATACACACATACACATGTCCATTTACATGTTTATATACACCTTATACATAAACATACCTGTATGACCTATACCAGTATACACATACAAACATATCTATATATACACATATCTATAACTGTGTACATATGATACACCTTTATATACATATGCCTAAACCTATATACAAATATATACACACCTTTGTATATATTTTTTCCAACCTATATATACACTTTTACCTACCTATACATACACAGGCACGCACACACATCCAGAGATGTCATGGTCATTGAGTTGATGGTCACTGGACCTGTCATTGTTATACCTTCAGATGTGGCTCTCCTTATTGATGTGGACACTGCATTGACCATTACTGGTCTTGCCATTGTCCTATAGATATCTTGGTACTGGCTGCATGTGCTAGTGTCTTGGTCTGTTGGGAGCAGCTTCCATCTTCTCCAAAGTATTCTCTTCTGAGGCCAAGGCT
Source organism: Peromyscus californicus insignis (assembly GCF_007827085.1). Lineage (NCBI taxonomy): Eukaryota > Metazoa > Chordata > Mammalia > Rodentia > Cricetidae > Peromyscus > Peromyscus californicus. The sequence goes on from NW_026294503.1 coordinate 51,185,558, forward strand.
GACTGAACTCTATAGGCACTAGGTCCCTTTGGCTTTTCACTGTGAGATGCTGTGCTGAGGCTGGATACCCACTGCTCTTTCTTAGTGAAGTTCTTCCTCCTCTGTCTGACTAGTGATTCTTTGCAAGGCTCACCTAGGTTCCCTGTGCTGGTAGATACATTTGCCATTGTTCAGAGCCTGCAAGAGGACGAACTGTTTTGTTTTCGCAGTGGCCATGGATATTTGCCTCTGTGTCCTAACATTGTACCACTGAAGTCTGCAGGTGCTCTAGGTTGCTTAGTCATGGCTGCCGAGGGTGAGGGCCTTGGTGTAGATTCTTTCCTCCTCTGACCAGTCCCTCCCCTAAGGCTGATGACATCGGCCTGTGAATCATGGCACAGTGATTGCCCTGTCCTCCTCTGTCCCTCTTTCTCCACAGCTTGAGGCTGGCCAGACCTAGGGCTCCTTGTTCCCATTGGCCCCTTTACAGGAGCGCTCAGGGCCCACTCAGGGTCTCTGTACCTGTCCTGTCCTTTGTCTGAAGCCATTGCGGACCTTATTGCCACCTTCCTAGCAGTCAGATGTGTTTCCTCATCACTGTGACTACATCTCTGACAAAGCAGCTTACAGGAAGGATTTATTTTACCTCATTTAAAAAGGTGATTTACTATTTTTTTACATGCATTGGTATTTTGCTTGCATATATGTCTATGTGAGGGTGTCAGATCCCCTGGAACTGTAGTTATAGACAGTTGTGAGCTGCCATGTGGGTGCTAGGAATTGAACCCAGGTTCTCTGGAAGAGCAGCAAGTGCTCTTAACCACTGAGCCATCTCTCCAGTCCCTTGCCTCATGTTTTTATGGCAGGGAAGTCATGATGGCATTCATGATGCAGTACTATGGCTTCCAGAAGTGAGCACGTGGGAAGATGAGGGGTGACAGGTACAGAAAATGGTCACAGATCAAACTGGAAAGACCTTGTGCAGGCCACAGGAGAAGTCTACAGTGGCAGCTCCTTTGCACAGAGTCGAGAAGGTTCTGTTGGATCCTAGGAGGATGCCTTGCACACTCACCTCAGCAGAGGGACCCAGTTACAGCGGAGGCCACGTGGAAGCTGGGAAGGGGCCTGTGGCCAATATTTTTTACCACTTGCCCCCAGTCCCTTAAGGAAGAAAGCACTAGAACTCATTACTGAGCAGTGGTCCTACCTCTGCGTGCTAAACGGCTTTATCTCCTTGTACATTTTCCCTTTCTTGGGTTTTTAATTCCAGTTAAATGTGATTTTAATGAAATTTCTCTGAAAGCTGTCGTGACTACATTGTAAGGTTAAAATTGACTTATTCTTTCAAGATAGGATTCAGTTATAGCTAGTAAACTAGATTCAGTTTTATTACCAGCCAAGTGAAAATATTTTTATTACCCTGACAAGGTAAGCAGTCGGAGAGCAGAGAATAAATCAGTGGTGTGGCTCAGGCCCAGGCAATCCTTACTGTGACCGCCTCTTGCCACACAGCAGTCCTCTCCAGTGTGCAGCCTCATTAGGCCTCAGAATAGCTGATTCCAAACTGGAAATGATGATGGTGTTGCATTGGAGGCACACAGACAAGCTGACTGAAAAGCACATGTGTAAATGCAGTCTGCTTAGGACCATGTTGTAGCTTGGGATGTTCCCTTGGGCAGAGGAAACCCTGTGTGCAGTGTGCAGCAGAGGTCTAGCCCTTGGGCTTTCCCAGAAACATGCCACAATGCCCGGGCTGGGCAAGAGCCAGTCTTGAGTGCTTGCTTATATTCCTCTGAGGATTGTATCCCCTGTTGCCTGATTGTTGTGCCCTGTATAGCCTTTTACCTATAGACCCTTTGGGTCTCCTGTTTTTCCCTCTTGATGGATAACATGCTGGGCAGGGTGGCAGGGTTTCCTGATTACAGGGTCTTGATCTGTGGGGACAGTGATGACATTTGCCATCCAGTGCTATCAGGATAACTGGAGGAGGCTCAGTCTCTCAGTGCTTCTATGCTCTGTTCCTTTGGGACATCCCTGCTCTCAGGACCTGATTTGGAGGCTCTGTGAATGAGCAGGTTCTTGAGCTTTCTGGCCTTCCTCATTCACAGAACCTAGAACCAGCCCCATGCTGAAATTTTATTTCTGGCTTACTCTTTTGCCAGCTTTTGCTTCAAGTCTCTGGTCCTAGGGCACATTTTCAGCCCATATGGTTGCTTGGGATCTTGACATCAGGCCAGCAGGCCATCTCTCCCATCTTCACTCTTAAAGTGGTACCCTGGAAGAGCAGTCTGTCTGTCGCTGGGGTCCTCTTTCACCCTCTACTTGTTTGCTGTTTGTAGGCCCTGCCACCTCTTCCTTTTTCCTTCCCAGCACAAGCTCATCTGCAGGGCTGTTCCCTAACAAGTTGAGAGGGCTCTGTTAACATTAAGGGTTACTTTGTAGTCCCACTTGAAGAATGGGGGCACCATAAGGGTCCTGGGTCATGTGGTCTTCTGGTCTACCCATACCCAAATCCCCAGCAGGACAGCAGGATTGCTTTTTTTCCTTTTAAGGCCTCATACTGATGGGCAAGTTGGCTTGTGACCACAGAGGACATTCTGTCCTATATTAGAATGATAACAGTTGTTCTGAGAGCCCTTTCCCCAGGCCACACTCAGCACAGCTGGAAAAGAGTGCTGTTAGGAGTTGAGGCCCCCAGCACATCTCTGCTCCCCACCCAGCCCATTTAATGGCTGTGGGAAAGCCAAACTGCTTCAGTTACTGCAAGGTGGGAGGGCAGGACCAGCACTCCACAGAGACACAGGCTGCTGTCCTTTGGCGCTGATTCCTCACTACCCCTGCTTCTTTCTCTTAACTACTGAAAAGTTCTGGGACAGGGAGGCCGAACCATGATGAGTGCCAAGTGTGGAGTGTTTACCACCCGGAAGTGGCAATGGCCACCTTGGGCAATGAAGTTCAAGCCAATGAAGCCTGGTAAGCTCTGGACCAGATGATGCTGTCTCTGTGGCCCCCATGCTGAGGTTGATGTTCTGGGTTTATTGCTGAGCTGAGATCAGTTAATTACATCGTAAGCAGAGACTTCTGAGTGCGGTGGTTCGCCCTGACCTTAAGAAGAAAAGTGTTGGCCTGAATGTAGGCCATCAGATCTGCTTTTGATATGTGCTCCAGCATCCTTCCTGTTCATGGCTGCTGGAGAGGATCTGTGTGTTTTGTCTTTCTTATGGTAAAGGGCTGGAAACTTGCTCATCCCCCAGTTAAGTAGCTACATTGGCTGGGGCCTGTGGTACACAGGTCTGGAGGCCATACCTTTTCGCTTCGGTCTCCCATTCAGAGGTGGACTTATGATGGACCCTCTATACCCTAGACTGGGTGCCTGGTGGGCTCAACTTCAGCTCACTCATGGTCCTCTGTACTCACCTGGACTTCCTCTGTAGTTGTGTACCCCCATTACTGCATGGGTTCATGCCTCACTCTTCTATGCTCAGTCTCTATCTCAAGATTGTAGGGGTTGTTGATAACAGGGCTAAGACAGACTGTATAAGGGGCTTTCCTTCATGGTTACAGCCAGGGTAAGGGCATGGGGAATGTCAGTGTATGGTGAAAGAGGATAGTGGGGACTGTCTTTGGACCCTGGTCTCCCACAGGCAAGTCCTGAGCCCCTAAAATCTGTGAAGAGAAAGAATCAGGGGCACCTACCAAACAGGGTCAAATGTTCTCCTAGGCCAAGAGGACCCCACCCTCTTCCTATATGGTGCTGTGAGCAATAAAAATGCTGTTTGTAGAGCTAACCTTAGCTGAGTGTGCACTGCAGGGGGGTCCTCACTGCCTATTGAAGCCTTGACCCCACTCTGCCTCTCTGACTGGGCTAGTACAATGCTGCAGATGCTTAGCAAGTACCCCCCCCAATGCATGTGGGGATGGGGGGGTGTCACATGGCTGCAGTGAATGTGGTAACCTCTGGACCCAGGTGGCCCTGCCATCCTGGCTTCTGGGAGCGTGAAAGGGCTTCACCATGGGTAAGCCACCTCAAGAATGCAGGCTGCACCTCACTGCACATGTGTAGTTGGAATTTTCTTTGGGCTGCCAACCAGCTCCCAAATAAAGACATGGAGACTTATTATTAATTATGAATCCTCAGTCTTAGCTTAGGCTTGACCCACTAGCTCTTTTAACTTAATTTAATCTGTTTTTATTCATCTACATTTTGTCTTGGGGCTTTTTACCTTTCTTTCATTCTATATGTCCTACTTTCCTGCTTTCTCAGTGTCTGGCTGACTGGCCCTTGGTGTCTTCCTGGTGTCTCTCTCTTTTTTTCTTCCTTGGGCCTAAATTCCTCCTCCTACTTACTCTCCCTGCCCAGAAGTCCTGCCTATACCTCCTCCCTCACTATTGGCTGTTCAGCTTTTTGTTAGAGCAATCAGGTGCTTTAGGCAGGCAAGGTAAAACAGCAACACATCTTTACATAATTAAACAAGTGCAACACATCTTTACATAGTTAAATATTCTGCAACATAAACAAACAACCCATCTTTACATAGTTAAACAAATACTCAACAATATAAACAAATGCAATACATCATTACATTTTAAACAAATGTAACACATCTTTGAATAGTTAAATATTCTGCAACATTTTCTTCTTTTTGTCTAAATAAAAAGAAAGGTTTTAGCTTTAATATAGTAAGACTATATACAATAAGAACAATTATCAATAAGAATTACATTTACAAAATCCAGTTCATGTGCATTTGGCAAATTCAGAGAAAATACTCCATTATCTAGCCTATCTTGGTGAGTCCAAAGTTGTATACCTAATTTACTTTCTATCCTAACTTGTATTACCAACCCAAAAAATTAACTTTTTAGACCTCAAAACATTTTCTTAGATAAACAATTTAAGCTTTTATCTTTCTCAACCTTATAAGCTATATCTCTTATGTAAGTTTCTTTTCTGAATTTGATAACAAGGAAAACTATAACTATCTCATCTTCAATTCCATCAGAGTCCTGAGAAGGATATAATATTACCTGAGTAAACAGGAAGTGCAGCAAGCAACTTCCAAAACTATAGAAATGACAGAGACATCTAGCTACCTGGACAGTCACCTAAGATTCCTCTGCTAGATACTCCATTATCTAGCCTATCTTGGTGAGTCCAAATTTGTGACATCCATCTTCAGCCTACACCTAAAATATCTGACAGATTTTTCTGTGAAGCAGGGATTTTGAAGGACTGTCCCACCTTGTTTTTTTTTTTTTTTTTTCCTTTGTGTCCTACTTATCTAGTTTGTACAGCATACTGTCAGCAGTTGATGCAAGGGTAGTTTCTTGCCCAAATGGCTAGCTTTGACATAGTGAAAGCCAACTCCATATGGAAGTTCTTAGATGCCCATTATCCTTTTATGAAGTTGATTGGTGCTGCCAGGAGAAAACATGTCTCATTGTCCTTTTTCGAAAAACCTTAGGTTATTAAACATCTTAAATGTCATATTCTGTAGGTCTCTGAAGCATTTGAAGATCACCTATCTATATAAGATATGTCTGTTTAAGCTTGAAAACATACCTAACATGACTACAAGTTTGATTGTTACAGATGACTAACTACTAACCTGCATTTCTTAATTATCCTAAACAGTTTTTACTAATAGCTTTCAAGAACTAGAACTTTATATTACATTTTAAAATGAGCTGCATAGCTACAGTATCTCAAAACAAGAGTAGCAACATATATATGTTACAACAAAAATAAATTAAATTTGCATCAACACACAAAAATTCAAACTGATGTAAAATATTTGAGATGAATAACTGTCTTTTTATCCTATATTCCCATATCCCTACTAAATGATGACAAACAGCCATAGCCCACTGAATGACCAAAACCTACCCACTCCACCTCTTGGGAATGTGGGTATTGTGTTCTCTAGACTGCTTCTTTGTTGTCTGGTGGCAATGGCATCCCCAGGGGTTCCTGTGAAAGTTGAGATAATGGTCAAGTCCTAAGAAAAATAGCTATAACATTTGTTGTCCAGTCTCTTTGTAATGAGAAAGTGCAAGGCTTATCTGAAGTCCTGGCTGGAATAGTCTGTGAGGCTGGACCATCTCAGCTAGCAGCCTTGAGGTTGTTCTGAATACACAACTCTGAGGAACCTGCAACAGAAGCACTCTGAAAGGCTGGATCACCTGGGCCACACATTTTCATTGGTGTCTGGTCCCCTTGCTCTGAAAACATACAAACTTTCAAAGTTAACAAACCTATCTGTAATAACATAAGTATGCACTGTGTGTTGTATACAAGCCAGCCAAGATGATTTTTTGTTTTATGTTTGAGCAGATAAAAGACATCTGTCTTTTTTATACATTTTATAAGTTTGTTTGGACTGCATAACCATGCCATATGAAAGGATGACATATAATAATAAGTCACGAGGACTCTGTAACCAACAAGATTTATCATGTCTCATCCAGTCTCAGAGCTCTTCCCATGTCAAGGGATCAGCATATGTCACCTGTCTTGTTTTTATAGGTTTATTTTTTTATGCCTGTAGCCAAGATTTCAACGCTCTCCCCTTATCAAATCTGGTCTCTATTAATTTTGAAGGAATCTACAGTCTTTCATTTCCTGTGGAAACAAAAGCATAACCTCTTCCCCAATGCAATACATTTTTTTGAATTTCATTTTAAAGTTAAGACATTCTTAAAGTATCTAGGCTAGTTTAATTCAGTAGTTCCTTTTATAATTCTGTGTCTCTCAGCAGCTGCTGCTCACTCATCAGAATTCAAAAAATTTAAAGTCAACAAAGCACCATACAGGATCCAGACTCCTTTTTTTTTTTTTTTTTTTTTTGGTTTTTTGAGACAGGGTTTCTCTGTGTAGCTTTGCACCTTTCCTGGAACAACTCGAGGCTGGCCTCGAACTCACAAAGATCAGCCTAGCTCTGCCTCCCGAGTGCTGGGTTTAAAGGCGTGCGCCACCACCGCCCAGCAAGACTTAATTATTTTTAAACTATTTATTTTTCCCTATGACTGTCTATACCCATTTTCTTTTCTTTCTTAAGCACCTATGTGCACTGTAACCTGATTAAAGGTTTTTTTCAGTCTAGACCTGTTTTACTGTGCACCTGTAGTGTTCTCTGACCATATGAGCCAAACCTTAAATTGCTATGGAGCAGCTAGGCCCTCTGCCTGGTGGTTGGCTCTGCCCCCTCCTCAGGCCCGTGAAAACTGAACCTTAAGCCCACAGGCCTGGCAGAGAGCTGCATTTAACCAAGAGTTGTATTTAACTCCCCCAACTCTAGGAAGTTGGTGCCTGCACTGTGGCAGGCATTTTTACTTAGCTTGCTGTTTCTACCTAGTGTTCTGGCTGCTCAAGTGCTCTGCTGCACAGCAGCATCTCTTAAAGGAGCCGTATCTGTTTTTGTTTTTGTTTTTCTCAGCTTTCACAAGCCCTATGTGGAAATTCGGGCCCCATGCTGGGCACCATTTGTAGATGGTGTTTTCTTTGGGTCACCAATCAGCTCCCAAATAAAGACAAGGAGACTTATTATTAATTATGATGGCTCAGCCTTAGTGTAGGCTTGTCCCACTTGCTCCTTTAACTTAATTTAACCTGTTTCTATTTATCTACATTTTGCCTTGGAGCTTTTTACCTTTCATTCTGTATGTCCTACTTTCTTTCTTTCTCGGAGTCTGGCTGGCTGGCCCCTGATGTCTCCCTGGCATCTCTTTTTCTTTCTCCCCTTTTCTTTTCCAAGCCTAATCTCCTCCTCTGCCTGGAAGTCCTGCCTATATTCTTCCCTCGCTATTGACCATTTAGCTTTTTATTAGACCAATGAGGTACCTTAGGCAGGCAAGGTAAAGCAGCAATGCATCTTTACATAATTAAACAAATACAATACATCTTTACATTGTTAAGCAAATATTCCGCAACATAAACAAATGTAACACATCTTCACATAGTTAAATAAATGCAACACATCTTTGCATAGTTAAATAAATATTCTGCACCACACATGCATCCTGAGAACAATCAGCACACCCATTTTCCACACTGAATACCCCTCCACATTTCTAGGAAATCTGTTTAAGCTGGAAGCTGTAATTCTCTGCACATTGATCCTGCTCTCATGGTTTTCTTATCCTTCCTCTGAGACGACAGAACTCAGGAGGGGTCAAGAATTATCTTGGAACTGCACATATCTCATCATTCTGTCTGAATGAGGTTTGTCACACAGTGTCAATGTATGCTGTATGCAACAGCTGGACAGCCAGGCGTGGGTGGTGGAGAGGCAGAACTCACTGTCAAGGGAACTGCAGCAGTACTGGTACCTGCTACAAGGACTCAGGACTGTTTCTTCTAGAGGGTTGGTCACTCTTTCCTCATACCTCCATAAGGTAGATCCTGCATTGAGTGCTTTTGTCGAGAACGTGGGAACAGATAATGGCTGTGGAAGATAGCTTCTCACTGCCCACTGCTCTTGCTAGGGGCTTTCTTCCTGCTCTCCATTTGCTCACTTGAGTTTGAACTTAGGGTTCTTGCTTCAATGAAGAGGGGCTATAGTTCATTCTCATTGATGATCTGAAGCTCTGTCTCTCTACCATCTGGTGTAGGACCCCTTCCAAGGATGCTCTCTACTGAGCAGAGGTGATGTTAGTGTGGGTCTGGGATGACAAGTGTATTTCCCGTGATGGTACATGGGGTGTGGAGGTGGGAGACAGTGGACACTTGTAGCCTGAGAAGAACAAGGTGTAGTAGAGTAGTGTTCAAAGAGTGGGCCAAGGAGATTTGGCATGTCCAGTTCCCATCAGCTCTGGAGCTGGACCCAGATTGCACACATTTCCTGAGAGGCATGGGGGTTGGATGCCAAGACTTATTTTCCTTGGGTGTCAGCCAGGAAGGCCAGGGCATATAAACCCCTGGACAGAAAGGAGCCCGAGCCCCCCTGCCATTGGTGCCAGTGACAGAAGCTACAGGACATAATTACATGGCTGGTATCTGGGGTTAAATTTTCAGCACTGGGACAAAGAGACCTTTCTTTTCTGTCAGAATTAGGCACCTGTCCCTCTTAGGCCTTTGGCTATGATAATGACCATGAGTGAAGCTGCCCTTGAAATGACATCTTTAGCAAACTCTCAAATATACATTTATTCATATAAAACCAGAACACAGGGGCTAAGTGCTTAGATGACCTTTGACTTGCCAACCACTTGCTGCTGGGGTGCTCAGCTTTCTAGATGCTGCCTCCACTCATCGGTGGCTTTGGGGGCTGATGACAAACACCGAGACTGCCCAAGAATAACTATGCTGTGAGGTTGTACTCCTGGAGGCTGGCATGCAATGGGTGGGGGCTGGCATGTATGTTCCAGCATCTGGACTCCCTGAGTTTCATGTCCTGTGGCTGGGTCTGAGTGTTGCTGCCATGCTGGGTCTTCACAGAAGGGTCTGACCCTTGAGGCTCTGGGTCACTATAGAAGGTGAAAGATGATGTTTAGGTACTGCTGGGATTGGGGTTTCCATGTCAGTATTTATTACATAGTACTTTGAAAATGCCCCATTCCATCCACCCTCCTTCATGAGCCTTGGTCCTTTCCTCTCTTTCTTGATTCATCCACCCTGCAGTTGCTGGTCTGTCCATCTGACCCTCCTGCTGACTTGGAGATCTTTTCCTATGTCTTGTTCCTTGGAGTCTGAACCTGGAAAGGAGCCTGGAGTCTCATGGTGAGGTGCCGTGCTGTTTACCAAGGCCAGCAGTAGTTATGGATGCTTATGTTCCTTCTACATGCTCCAGGCTCCAGGCACTGGGGTTTGTGAGGTGCAGGGAAGTCAGGAGCAGGGAGGACTGTGATGTGTGTGCTGAGTCTGAAGGGTGAGCAGACACTGGCACCAGGCACGGGGAGGTTGTGGGTCTAAGTTGCAGCTCAGACAGTTTTGCAGTACTGTGCTCTCAGCATTAAGTTGATTCAGCAGTGGTGAATGTCTCCAGAGAACTTGGCTGCTTCAACCCCACTGGGCTGTGTCAGGACTGACTCTGAGGAACTGACCTGTCATGTATGTGTCTGAGGCTTCTATGCTTGTTTGGCTGGGAGTTTCTCTGTGTCTTCCTCAGTTTGATTAGGGTGTTAGCCTGCCATTTGGAGCTGGCAGTCTGGCAGAATGGGCCTGATCCTCCCTCAGTATTGGTTTCCTCTGAGCTGGACTCTGGGGAGTCAAGCCCCTCCTCCCTTTGTGCCATGCTACAGACGGGAGCAGGTATGAAGTGAACATGATGGGCAGACCCTAAGGTGGTCCATAGAGCTATGCCATGCCTGGCGGTCTTCCTGTCTCCATGGAATCAGCTTTTCTGTAGTTCTGGTGACACCTGTGTCTTGATGCTGTTGTAATGTCTGCCTCATCACATCAGCTGAGATTCCACCTTGCAAAGTGGTGCTAGGCATGCACCTTGCTCCTGAAGTGAGCAGCTGGTTGGAGAAGCCCACATAGTCAGGACCTGCAGGTGGCCTCAGCCAACAGGCAGTACAGAGCTTAGGTCTTGGATCCTATAGCTGTGAGCAAGTGGATTTTGCCAACTACTTCATTCAGTGAGGTTGGAACAGAGTCTTTTCTAGGCCAACCCCTGGATGGAAACTCACTTCTGTTTGCAGCTTTGTGAAGCCCCACTTCAAAGTGGACCACAAAGACTGTCTTGTCATCAGTTTGTGGTGTTTCCAGCTAAGTTTGTGTCTCTGGGCACAATGAGGAGGGTCCCAAGAAGAGCCCAGTGGTCTCTGTGTTCAGACAGCACTCTGAGGAAGAGCTGAGGCTGAAAGGAAGGGCAGCATGAAAGGTGTCCTCCACGGGTCCCTCAAGGAGAGTCACAGAGACAAAGCGAAGCCCCTGAGTGGGATGGATTCTGTTTCCGAACGCCTGAGCTGGGAATGTTGCAATTATCAACCCTGAGCAGAGCTCAGAAGGGTTTTTCTAAGCACCCAGGGGACAAGCCCGGCAACTCCTCTGCCCAAAGCCAAAAAGAAAGACAAAGCACCCTAGGCGAAAACTTAAAAACAAGAATTAGAGGACACAAGTTCAGCACCCAACATGCACGGTGTCCAGCACCACCTCCCAATGGCACTGCCAGGCGTGGCGGGAGTGGGGTTGCAGGGAACTCGAGCGAGCCAGATGTCAGTTAGAACTGAACCGTAGCCTGCACAGGGGTCAACTGGTTAGACAGTGACATGAGGCAGCACTAGTCAGGGACACCGAGACAATGATGGCAACCATGGGGAAACAGAGATCACGCCAAGCAGAGACAGAAGACGTTAGAGTGGTTCCCACTGACTTTATGAAGATTGAGACTTCAGTGAAACAAACGGAAACCACACTGTGTGCGAGTATGGGAGACTAGACTCTGGAGAAGTCCCATGAGCTCACAGGCACAGCAGCAGGGGTCTGTGCAAAATGAAAGAACAAGGAGGAAGACGATGGAAATGGTACCTGTGGCCTCAAGGACGGTGCTGGCAGCTTATGTACCTGTGATTGGTGTCCACTCTAGGGGAACAGGAAGAATGTCCTGGGAGACATGTACTGGCTTTTTGGGAAACACTTAGAAGCTCTTAAGTCCAGAGAATCACAGAGGCAAACTGTGGAAACTGAGCAAGAGATGCAAGACAGTCAGACCGAGTCACCTCATAGTCACAGTGCTTAAAGCCACTGAGAAAAAAAATGTGAAAGGGAGCCGGAGAAGTATCAGGGTCACGGCAGATGGCTTCGGAGCATCTCAGGCAGCAGCAGAGCCACGTGTCCAGCCCACTGAAAGGAGAACTCCAAAGTTGCTAGCCAAAAGAAAATAAAAGTATCCCTAGAAATGGAGGTCAAATCAACATTTTTTTTTTTTTTAAGATAAAACTTAAAAGAACCCAGGGAGCAGGAGGAACTAGAAATCTAAAACAGAAACAATGACAATGACCACAGACGTGTGGAGAGAGGTGGGGAACCAAGGAAGCATGAGCACCGTGCTGGCAGGGGAGGAACAGACTGGTGTCTGAGTCCTCACACTGCGTGCTCGGCTGTGTGAAGCTCACAAAGGCCAACTGGCAAGGCTCCTAGGCTGTGAACTCTACAGTGACAGGATGGCCGAGCTGTGGCCAGGGAACTGCACAAGAGGCCAAGTGGAATCATATGGCTGATGTGCTGACTACAGGGAGACAGTAAGAAGAGTGTGAATGGTGAGCAAAGAATGACGGGACAAACAGAGCACCAGGAGCAACAGGCCAGGGTCCAGCTCAGCATGGAGAGAAGCACACACTGCTGGCCTTGCATGCCAATCAAAAGGCACATGTGTCAGACTGGCCTAAAAGGCGGATCCACCGATGTGATTCATGGAGTCCCTCTGAAATACAAAGACACACGATTCAAAAGTAACATGATGCTCACACCACTCTAAACAAAATGAAAGTCATTGCCCAAAGTCAAACAGAGTTAAGACTGAGCAATATAATTTTTTATATAGTATAATCGTAAATGTACTTCTGTACATGCTGTAGAAACCTTTATATATAATACATAAAACATTTCACAAAAGGATCATTTTATAAGAGCGAAAGTTAGTCACCTGCCCCTATCACCAAGTATTACTGCATGTATTGATAGAGTTTCAAAATCTTCAGAACAAAATTCCAAACTTTTAAGAAGAAATGGATGATTTGCTTTATAGTTGCAGGTTTTGGTCACCTCTCCTTAGCAATAGAACAGGAAGACAGAGAACCAGTAGGGGCACAGAGCACCTGAACAGCACTGTCAGTAAACTGCACCTGCTTGGCTTACAGGGCACTCTAAGGATGTGCATCTCTTTTCTTTTCTTTTTTTTTTTTTTTTCTTTTTTTTTTTTCCGAGACAGGGTTTCTCTGTGTAGCTTTGCGCCTTTCCTGGGACTCGCTTTGTAGCCCAGGCTGGCCTCAAACTCACAGAGATCCGCCTGGCTCTGCCTCCCGAGTGCTGGGATTAAAAGCATGCATCTTAGCCCACACATTTGCACAGCAGACATCTCAGTGAGCTTAAGAGTATTTAAGGAATATGAGGCCTGCTCTCTGAGAACAGTGGAGCTAGTGTAGAAATCTGTAAGATAACTGGGAGATGCCCAGTGATTTCTAAAGCAATCCATATACCTGTAAGTAGCCCTGTGAGCATGGGAGAAATCAACAAAGGACATTAGAAGCTATTTCGAAGTAAATGGTCAGAAATACTCAGAAATACAGTGGTAGAGAACTTATTGAACACAGACAAAGCAGTGCGTAGAGGGAAACACACAGTACTAGATACCTGTTCCTGAAGGAAACTTGAGTTATGAAATCAGGGACGTCTGCTTCTGCCTTAAGGAATTGGGATGGGGAGTTAGATGGAGTGAATCCAAAAGTTTGTTTGGGAAAAATCAATACGTGAATGTTTATATTCAACTGGTTAGTGTTGGGACAGTCACTGCTGTGCAGATCCCCTAAGCTTGAGGGAGAGAGGGACTGTTGCTCACTTTTTGACAATACATTTGACAATGTTATGAAACAGGTATATTTTTCTAAAAACAGACAGCTGGCCCTAGTAGAAGCGGATGTTTTGAATATGCCCACATTCATGAGAGCAAGGGAGGTGGAGTTTGAATCTTCCCTCAGTGAAGATTGTAGAAGTGGATGTTTTGAATATGCCCACATTCATGAGAGCAAGGGAGGTGGAGTTTGAATCTTCCCTCAGTGAAGATTGTAGAAGTGGATGTTTTGAATATACCCACATTCATGAGAGCAAGGGAGCTGGAGTTTGAATCTTCCCTCAGTGAAGATTGTAGGCACAGATGCCTTCACTGGAAAACATTCAATGAAGGATAACTGATTCTACATGGGCTGCTGGTCAAATAAACAGGGAACATGCTTCACAGTTTATTCTGTAAAGTTGGTGTTTCTCTTATTCCCAAACCAAAGGTGCTTTTAAAGAAAGTACAGACAGACCAGTATCCTCTGAGACCATAGATGGGAAAATCCTCAACAAAATTTTTGGGAAATCAAATCCAACACTGTATTAAAAGAATAATATATCACTGTGACATGTGCTGTATCCTTGAATGCATGGTTGATTTAACTGTTGAAAAAACCTCTGATATAGTCCATTATGTTAAAATATCAAAAAAAGACAGACCCATAAAATTATCTCAGCATGTGCAGGAGAAGTGTTTGACAAAGCCTAGTGTTAGTTCTTAATGAAAGCCCCTAGTAATCCGGGAGTGGAGGGCAACATCCTAATTCTGGCAGAAGGCTTCTGCAAAAGCCTGCAACTGAACTCATACAAATGATGTGAGCCTGAATGCTTTCTCCAGGCCTGTTCATTCTCACTACTTCTATTCAGCATGCATACAGGGAGTCCAGCCAGTGCACAGAGGCAAACCCAGCAAATGGAAGCACACACAGTGTGCCCATGGCCCTCAGACTGGAAAAGGAGAAACGGAACCCCTTCATCTCTTGAAAGCTGATGGAAGTAACAAGAGAACTAACTAGAACCTGGAAGAGAGTTTTGGAAGGCTTCAGGACACCAGGCCAACACACAGAAATAATGTAGCATCATAGCAACAAGAAACCAGCAATTGAGTAGGCTGGGAAGACAGCTCAGTTGGTGGATCTGAGTTTGATACTCAGAGCCCACATGACTTTTCTTTTTATTCTTTAATAGGCACCGTGGTGCATACTTATAATCCCAGTGCTGGGGAGGCAGAGACAGGTAGATACCTGGGGCTTACTGGCCAGCCAGCCTACTTAGTTGTTGAATTCTAGTCCAGCAAGAGACCCTGTCTCAAAAATAACCAGGTGGATGTGGATGGCACCTCCTGAGGAATGACATTCCAGGTTGTCCTCTGACCTGATTTGTGAGTATGTGTGTGCATACAAGTATACATACAGACATTAGCAGTTGAGAGGTAATGAACGTAACCTGTTAGAGTAGCATAAAAATGTGAAATATTTCAGGAAAACTTGATGCAATCATCCTGAACATGAAAGCTACAAAATATAGCCAAGAGAAATTCAAAATGACCCAATCATGCCCATAGCCTTGGAAAGTCAGGGTGTTAAATAACACTTTCCTCTAAATGACCACACATTCAACTCAATCCCAGTTAAAGCCCAGCCTGCTTTCCTGCAGAAAGGGGCAAGCTGATTTTTCAGTTCACAGGCAAACACAGAGTCCCTGGCATACCCAGACACATCCAGCAAGATGAACAACATACCAGGCCCAGCTTTGGCTGAGTTCAAGAATGGTGATCATGGCCATGCATTATTGACACTGAGCTAAAGCTCACTGGGATGGAAGACTGTTTGGAGAGAGCCACACACATGGGCAATTGATTTCCACAAAGGTGGGAAAGAAATTCAGTGGTAGAACACATATACCATGTAAAGGAACTTCTACCATGTCTTGGCCATGGTAAAAAGTGCACTTGAATGAGATGCTTTAAACCCCAGGTTCTGTGGCTTGTAGGAACACAGCCTTTGTGCATCGAAGTTCAGTATTGGAATTGATCTCTTAGAAAGCTACCCAAACTAGGGAGCATAAAGGAGATTTGGACAAATATTAAAATTAAAAGTTTCTCTTCAGATGCTTCCACTGCGAGTGAGTGTAGCTGCTTTCCAAATGCTACAGTCCCTTTTTGGATCTTTACAATGTCATCTCTTGAGAGTTGTATGGGATGAGGCCTAGGGAGATTGCTCAGTTGGTAAAGTGCCTGTCATGTAAATGTGAAAACCTGAGTTCAGATCCCCTCACCCAAGTAAAAAAAGTAGACGTGGCAGTGTATGACTTTAATCCCGGATATGAGGAAATGGAGACAGGAAGCTCTCTGGGGCTCACTGGCTAGCCAACCTAGTTGAATTGGTGAGCTCCTGGTTTTATGAGATACCCTGTTTCAGAAAATAAGGTGGAGAGGCCTTGTGGTGGTAGTGCATGCCCTTAATCCCAGTACTTGGGAGGCGGAGGCAGACAGATCTCTATGAGTTTTAGGCCAGCCTGGGCTACAGAGTGAGTTTCAGGACAGTCAGGACTATACAGAGAAACCCTGTCTCAGAAAACAAAACAAAACAAACGAAATAAGGTGGAGCGTGATTGAGGGCACCACCTGATAGTGACCGCTGACCTCTCTATGTGCAAATTCACCTGCACATGCACACAAATTGAATGGAAAGGAGACAGGAGCTAAGCCCTCACGGGGGCTGTCTTCTAGCTGCCCTGCCCTCTGCTCCCCTTCTCTTCTGCAGTCTTCAGGGACCTGTCAAGGAGAGTACAGTCAGACTTCCTGAGTGCTGGCCCTCCATGAAACTTAGTGCTGCCTTTTCCAGTGGAATCCGATTGGTAGTTGCTTTCTGGTGTGATGACAGCTCTGTCTTGGAGGGGCTTATCAAGATGCTTATGAGCATATCTGTGAAGCAAGAGTGATCTAATACCTCGTTGCCTCAGCTCTGTGTAGCTCCAGAAGAACCTGTATTTTAGATTATGTTACTGTCAAAAACTAGACCTTAATGCCTCTCCAGAGATGAGAAGATTGTATGCTGAAGTGTCAGATACATGCTGATGCTATACAGCCTGCCAGAAGGCTTAATTATATTCTAGGCTCATGCTCACCGGGTCCCAAGAGTGGGAGGTATTGTCTCCTTCCTGCAAGTCCTAGGACTGAGTATGCTGTGGCCCCTTCCTAGGGCTGAATTGATTACGTCAGGCTTGCTTGCCTTGAAACATTGTGCCTTCTGGTTCTGACTGCCCTCACCAACACAGTGTTGAGCATGGAAGAAGACAGCAGTTGTGTGCCTTGTTGGCCATGTTAAAATGACCCTTGGAGGACTTGTTTTGAAGGAACACATTTGTCCTCTATCCTCAGGTCTGTTGGAGCTATCAGCCCATTGGGCCATTTGATGGTGGCAAGTCTATTTACTCTCTGCATGCCCAACCTGGTGTCCACCATACTCCTAATGCTATTCACCTAGAATTTGAGTCAGAGTTTACAAGTCACAGGATGAAGCCACCATAATTACCTTCCTCCCAGATGCCAACCATACTGTGGTACCCAGGCCATGTGCGTTTCTTACTGACTGGCTCAGAATTCAAGTGTCCTCAGCCTTAAGGCTGGCTAAGTCTTTGAAGTGGCTCATAAGATCCAGGAAGAATGCACTCACAGCTACAGTTTTATTGTGGGGGCATGGGCCGGGGGCATTAACCCAATGAAGAGATGCATAGGGTAGAGTCTGTGGTTCTATGGAGCTTCATGCCCGTCCCTGCGGTATCAGGATCATCACCTCTTCACTGTATCATAGTTCTGGCCTCCTAGGAGGCTCCTCAGAGTTGGCTGCTGAGAGCTCCTATGGGGTACATTGTGGGCGTGAGCAAGTGCATCTTGGGTGCGTGGTGGCACTCACTGTCCCACTCCTCTATCCTTCCTAGGGTCTAGCAAAACTTCTGGTTTTAGGTGAGCAGTCCCCATCCTGGAGCTGTCCACTACCCACCAGGAACCCCATTAGTATGACAGAGACATTGCAAGGTTTTCAGGGCTCCCTATCAGGACCAGGCACAGGGTCTGTTGAAACTCAGCACATAGTAGGTGGCAGCTTCTGAGCTAGGCTGCAGATGTACTTCTGAGAAGCCAGCTTTCCTGGCTCTCATCATTTAGCCTCCTGGGCTCCTGGGATGCCTCTGAGGGGCGGGACGCCCCTTCAGCCCCTTTGGTCCAGGGATCAGCTGAGATTCGGAGCTCTTGGCTCAGGAGCAGCAGCAAGGATGTTGGGATTTCTCTCTCTGCCTGATCAGCACATTTCTGAAGTGGTGCTAAAATTTTCTAAATAAATCTTACTTCCTATTGATTTCCATTACAATTTCTGAGGAAAAGAATTTTTTTTTTCTGAGGAGGTTATTTGACCATTATTAGTGTAGTGGTGTTGGTGGGAAGTGTTGCAGCTCATTATGGGCAGTACAGCTCACTTGTGTGCATAGGCACTGCTCGGGCATTCTGATTTTCCTGAACCAGATTATTCCCAGGAACAAAACTCAGCCTGGCCTGTGCTTCATGCCGGCCCAGGTGCCCTTTCAGTCCATCCTTGGGGCCTTGCTCCACTCTCCTACCACCTTTGGCCAGGAGGGAATGAGAGCCCCTTCCTTGGCTGGAATCCTGAGCTAGTAAGGTGCACTCCTGTCTGCTGTTGGAAAGTAGGTCGCTTTGCTTAGGCCTGAGCCCTAGAGCCCTGGTACTCACAGCCCTGATCCCTAGAGCCCTGGTCTCCATAGCCCGAATTTTCACAGCCCTGGAGTCTCCATAGCCTTGGTTTGCACAGCCCTGGCCTGTGTGCCTCCAGAGCCCTTGCTTCCTATAGGCCATCTGTGTTGACTCTTCCCCCACTTTCAGCCCTCCTGATGTTTTCCTGAGCACACTCTGCTGGAGGTTGGTGAGCACACTGGCATTGCTGAGAGGAAGCTTGCCCGACTGTTCTCAGGGAGGGTGGTTGCTGCTGTCATCACCTCCAGTATGGTTTTCTGAGATTGGGCTTCCTCCTTGGTTCTTGGTTCAGCCCCTCATCCTGTCACGGTGGCACATTGGGTACCCAGGTCCTCCAGCTGACTGGTGTGCTGGGTGCAGCCCCCATTCGAGACCTGCCTTTTTCTGCCGCAGAGAAGCAGCTTCTCCGTCGCAGAGGCCCCGAGTTGACTGTTAGTTGCTCTTGTTTCTGTTCTTTTTTTTTATTCCTAACTGATGAGAGGATCGGAATCTTTCCCTTTAATCAAAACCCATTCAATCCAGGCCCAGCAAAAGTAGGCGGTGTTCAGTCTGCCCTCAGCTCAGCAGGGGGATTAAAAGATTTCTTTGTCAGGTATCTAAATGTGGGCCATTGTGTATCCTCTTTGCGCAAATAAATCTTTGTTGCCTGGTCCCATGTCAATTCTGCTAACCTGTAGTGGGAGCTCCAGGATGCAATGTGTTTGCATAATTTACCTGCACTTTCAGTCCAGGAGACGAGATGTTTTTGGCAAGATTTCAGCCCATGGGCCTGCTATTGAACCCACAGAGGAGAGCACTCTGCAGGCGGTGGCTACCGTCCCTCCTGATGACTTCCTAGTAGTGCTCCTCTCCCTGCCACACAGGATGTTTTGGCTTGAAAGATGATAACAATTATATCTGCCCACTTGTTCATTATGCGTGAACCCTGTTTACCAGTGAAATGGAAATTCTGGTTTTGGAATTATTGCTGACCAGTTTCCTTTATCAGTGAGAGAGCATGTGCTCGTGGCCGCTTATAAAACAGTAGAAATGAGTCATTTCAGCACACACATTCGCAACTCTAATGTATATAAGTCGGGAGTCATACCTAGAGTTTAGTGGTCCATCTTACACCATGTTCAAAATAGGAGGCAGTCCTTCCAAAGACTCATTATGCACATTAGAAGCTGGTCCACTTTATCATTCATTACCTGTTCCCTGAGGAGCATGCAGTCAGTGAAAAATGGCCACTTCCCTATGAACAAGGTCACTGTCCAGGTAGCTCCAGGGTGGACATTTTTCACCCTGGCAGTGTTTAGGACACTGGGCAGAACACTGGCCATAGACACTCACAGAGGTCCTCATGGTCTCATGTTGTGGTGTTTACCCTTTAGTAAACTCCTAGGAGTTCAAGGTCCCATGTTGAGTGGAAGAGAAGGCCAAGTGCTCAGAAGCCTGGTGACATGGGCAGCTGCGAGGCTCCAGACTTGTACTGCTTGGCTCTTGGAGGAGAGGAGAACTTACCCTCCAGTGGCTTGGTTTCAGAGGCAGCCCTGGTGTGGAGGGCCTCTTGTGTGTTCTCGCCGGGGACTGATGCACAGCAAGCCTTCCCTGTAGGGGTTGACTTGTGCCCGATGTAGTCATCGTTGTCGGTGTTGTGATCACTCTGCAGGGCTGGTGCTCTGCAAAGAGAGGTGACCACATCTGGGGCCTCTCATGTACTCCTGGTAGAACCTGCCCCTTACCAGGTTAGCCCTACCTGTGTGTGTGTGTGTGTGTGTGTGTGTGTGTGTGTGTGTGTGTGTGTGTAGGGTGGGGGCTGCAGCTTGCTGCTCCCTTGTATAGGGCAGGAAGGGTTGATTTTCACTCTTTTTCTCCACATGGAGAGTTTATTATAATAGGGACATGAAGAGAAAGATAGGAAAGAGAGACAGAGAGAAAGAAAGAAGAAAGAGAGAGGGGGGAGAGAGGGAGAGATCGAGGATGCACACCCTGTGGGAGGAAAAGCGGAAGAGAGCTGATTTTCACTCTTCTGCTAGGTGATTCCAATGATAGATAGTCCAGAAATATGTGTTGAATTTTTCAGAGCAGTTTCCGGCCAGTTTGTCTTAGAAAGGTGCTGCCTGCCTCGGGGGTGCATGTTTGTTTTCTAGGTCGTAAGATTCTGACCTTCCTTGTGGGTGGGCTGCTGGTACTGAAGGGAGAATGTGGCCAGCATAGAAGGCTGTGGCTCCTGGATGTAAGCCCCTGTGCTGGCTTGTTTACTTTACCCTTTCTGAGTCTGTGGTGGAGAACTCCAGCATCAGCTGCTCCTTTAACACAGAGAGTCTCTGAGGAGACCCTCTCTGCCCTTAGGGAAGTTGGGTCTAGCCATGAAGACCTGCCAGTTACTTAGGGGCACCCAGCAAGTCCATCTGAGGGAGGGGTCATGGGGTGGCTGTTGCTGATCCCTGCACTGCTGTCTCTAGGACAGCTGAAGAGCTGCACACCAGTGAAGGTAGACGTGAGACCCGCTGTAGGCTGGTAACAGTGGATCACCATGGCTGGTAACAGTGGATCACCGTGGCTGGAAGTGGCCAGTGGAACCAGGGCACCTGCCTGGTGCACCTGCTCTGGCAGCAGGTTCTTCTGATACCAGCATAGGCTGCCCTGCAGTCTGCCCTTATTGCCTGCTGTTTGCAGGTGCTGGGGTTTCCTCCTCAGTGCTGCCACCACCCTTGGGCCTGCGGGTCCCCAAGCAGCCACCTGCATATTCATGAAAGCACATTCCTCATGCTCCTGTGCAGAAAGAACCTTGTTGAGTAAATTCAGTCATTTTCTAAACTGCTGGTTTGCAAGTGTTCATCAGATTTGAATTTCCCATCAACTGCAGTGCCCTGCTTCAGTGCGCTGGACCACAGCCGAGACTGTTGCTGTCCCAGCAGGATGTGCCCTTGGGGAACTGCAAAGGTTGCTGGGATGAAGAGCCACTTGGGCCCTTGGATCTTTCTGTCAGTTTAGTTTAGTAACTACAACTAATTTCAGACTTGAAGTAATTTTTTGTCTTCTTTAAAAAAAAAACTGACCTGTTTAGAATTAGGAAGTCTATTAGTCCTATTAGCACAGGTCTGTGCCAGACATCTTTAGTAAACAGAATCCACACAAACTCCTGTGTGCAAGCTCAGTATCTGCAGTGAGTGGCACCACCTGGGCAGGCTACCATGCAGCCAGTCCCACTGCTCAGCAGCATGGTTGGGTTGGGGCTCTTTCTGCTAGGCCTGGGACCCTTAAGTCTTTTCCTGCAGAAGCAGCATGTGGCAGATATACAAGGACCTCTGGGCCTTCTGCTTATTCCAGGAGCCTTTTCCTGGGGTCATAGGGCCATCATCCACCTAGTGTCCTTTCCTGGGAGTCTCAGGGCCATCGCCCCCCCCAGTGTCCTTTTCTGGGAGTCTTAGGGCCACCATATCTCTTCCTGGAATCCTTTCCTAAAAGTCTTAGGGCAGTTTTCTTTCTTAGTGCCTCGCTCAAGCCTCTGTGAAGACTGGAGGGAACATGGCTGCCATCATTGGCTCCATTCTGTAGATGTGCACCCCCTTGTTTTCACAGATCTTGAATTGCTTTCTACTTCCTAGCATTAACAGTGGCCTGAACCCTAAGCTTTCTCCTCCAGACCCACCAAAATAGTCTGTTTGGTGATACTATAATGAAATACCTGAACCTGCTTACTTATAAGAAAAAAAGGTTAATTTAGCTCTCAGATTCAAGCATAGGATGTTGGCATCAGTTCACCTCTGGTGAGGACAGGTGGCATCACAGTGGTGGTAAAGTTGTGAGAGAGACAGCTCATGCTGCTGAACAGGAGCCAAAGAGGAGGGCAGAAACCAGCCGGGCTTTTCTTTTATAACAGCCCTCTTGTGAGAACAACCAAGGCTCTGTGAGGACTACACGAGTTCCTTCTGAGGGCAGGTGTTCCTTCACATGAGGACTGCTCCAAGGCCATAGTTCTTAAAGGTTTCACTGTCTCTTCCACTGTGTACAAGGACCCAGCCTCTAGCACGTGGACCCTGAGGGGACAAAGCATCACAAACTGTGGCTTAGCTCCATGCGCATCATGCCCTAGCATGTGTTTGTGTTCTGGTCAGCTGAGGACAGCAGTGAACAGAGAGTGTAGGAACTGCCTTCCTACTGAGGCCTTGCTTTTCTAGGGCCAGCCCATCATAACCTCCTATGGGCCCAACTGCCTCCCAGCCATGGCAGTCTGGCTAAGTATGTCCATTTTTACACTGACGTGGGTCATCTATGAAATTCGGGGCAGGCTTTCTCCCTTCAGTGGTTGGGAAAGCCTTGCATCTGAGGCATGGCCAGTAGCTAGCTAGCAGGGGTCTGTGGTGGTTAGTTTTATATCAACTTGATACAAGCTAGAGTTATCTGAAAGGAGGGAACCTCAATTAAGAAAATGCCCCCATAAGATCTGGCTCTAAAGCATTTTCTTAATTAGTGATTGATGAGGGAGGGCTCAGCCCTTTGTGGGTGGTGCCATCCCTGGGCTGGTGGTCCCGGGTTATGCAAGAAAGCAGGCTGAACAAGCCATGGGAGCAAGCTAGTAAGCAGCATTCCTCCATGGCCTCTGCATCAGCTCCTGCCTCCAGGCTCCTGTCCTGTTTGAGTTCCTGCCCTCACTGCCTTTGATGATAAACTATTATAGGGAACTGGGAGTGAAATAAACCCTTTCCTCCCCAAGTTGCTTTTGGTCATGGTGTTTTATCTTAGCAATAGTAACTCTAATTAAGACAGGGTCCATGCTTTGGGGACAGTGTTTGGTGGAGTCTGGCTCTTTGTGAAGCCCAGTTGTTTTTAGTACTTCGACCTGCACCTAGAGGCTGCCTGGTCTGCACAGGGACAGGGCTGCTGGTTCTGGGTGCAGGTGGGATGGTACCTGGGTGAGGAGGGAATCTCTAGGAGCTTGGTGGTTCAGTTCCTCTTCTCTCTTTTAACCCCTTCACCCTAGAGACTGGCACACCCCTCTGGACCCCTGTGCTTCTTATTTGTGTTCCCCATGTATAGGGACTCTCTTTTTTCCTGGGCATTGGGGTGCGAAGACTCCCAAAGGTGCACATGCACCTGACACAGCTGTTGCTCTTTGAATCATCACCATCATTGTTACCATCATTGTCACCATCATTATTCTCTTTTTAAAAAATTACTCATTTTCACGCACATGGGTACTTTGCGTGTATGTGTGTCTGTGCACCATGTATATGCCTGGTGCCCCCACAGGTCAGAAGAGGGTATTGAGTCCCCTGGAACTGGAGTTACAGATGGTTGTGAACTGCTCTCTGGGTGCTGGACATTGATCCCAGGTCCTCTGTAAGAGCAATAAGTGCTCTTAACCACTGAGCTTTCTCTCCAGCCCCTTATTTGTTTTCTTCTTGGAGAGTGGACTGTGGAGTCCTTCCTTAACGGGATTGGTCCTTTGCCCTGAGACTCCACTGACAGCCTGTGCTTGTGTTGTGCAGAGCGAGTCCACCGCCATCTGGATGGGCACGAAGTGAGATACCTGCAGTTTGCCTTCCGCTGGATGAACAACCTGCTGATGAGGGAACTTCCCCTGCGCTGCACCATCCGCCTGTGGGACACCTACCAGGTGAGCCCCCACCCCCTGGCCCTGCCCCATCCTGTCTGCTCCTGTACTGGGTTCCCTGCAGAGTATCCTCTCCATGCAACAGGGTCCTTAAAAAGTCTAGCTCTGATGTTCCTGTCATCTGACTATATGGAGAATAGGGAAAGGACTTTATAAGGTTCTCCTTGTCACCTGATTGCACTCCAGCTGCTTGGTGACAGTCCCCTCCCATTCTCACTGTCAATTTACATTTTAAGCAGCAGAGTCAAACTGAAAGTGTGGCCGAGCAATCATGTACCTTCTTTGTACATCCAAGCAACTCTTCCAGAAACTTCACACTCGGGACTCACACGTTGTCTATGTTTTGAGTTACTTACAATAAAGATTTAAAGAAATCCTCAGACAGATGCAGCACAATATGAAATTTTCCACTCTTCACCAATTTTGATGAAATTCATGTCTTCAGGAGATTGAGTTTTCCGGAAGAAGCTGCCTTGTCTCCCTTGAGTGTCCATTGCTTATTCTAGCCTCTTTTCCTTTTGTGTGAGGCTTGCTGAAGCTGGCCTGTGCTGTGGGGTGTGGGTACTGACTTTCAGCAGCAGCAGTAGGCACAATGGCCTGGGGTGAGGCATCAGATCTCCACAGAGAGCTAGGAAAGAAGCATCAGGTTGGGTTTCTTCCTTCCAGTGGAAGAGTCAAGTCTTCTCTGCCATGAGAGCCCTTCATGGGCTGTGTGCCAGGACTTTGCAAAGGGGGCAGATGGTGCTGGGGGCAGGTCTAGAAGACAGGGCTCCAGGTAGCAGGTGTTAGCACAAGGTGGCATGTGTCCAGGCTGTGGATGGGCTCAGCATCAGAGCATTGCACAAGAGGTTGGTAGAGGTAGGGCCCTTGTACAGCAAGACTAAGTCTTTAGGGTGTCTTTGGTTTAGCAACTCGCAGGACATTGTTCTGGATGCTGCATCTTTCCCACAGACCAGGGTGCTGTTGGGTCCCTGTGTCTACCGTCTCTGCCTGAGCTTAGAACCCCCTTGATTGATGGCATCACCTTTTGTTCTAAGTGCTGGTAGTGCATTGTGTACCCCACACTGGATTTGTGGGCTTTGTGGCTGTCTCTGTTTTGTTTTTTCCCTAATACTTACTATGATGGTTAATGCTGTCAACCTGACAGGATCTAGAGTTACCTAGAGGATAGCCTCTGGGCCTACTTGTGAGTGTATTTATATTAGGTTAGCCTCTTGGCAAGACTATGAAAGCTTATTAGCTTAGGTTGAGGTTGGAAGACTCACCCCAACTGACAGACTAAATGAAAGGGAGGAGGAGATCTGAGCCCTGGCATCCATCGCTCTCTGCTTCCTGACTGCAGATGCCACGTGACTAGCTGCCTCACGCACCTGCTGTTGAGACTTCCCCAGCATGGTGGCCTGTCCCCTTGAACTGTGAGCCTAAACAAACCCTTCTTCCCTCCAGCTGCTTTGGTCAGGTGTTTCATTGAAGCAATGAGACAAGTAGCTAATGTGCCCATGGTGTCAAAATAGCCCTTCTATCTGCCTTGTCTCCTGGGTTCTGTGGTGCTGTCAGGAAGGCCTATGTGGTCACGTCCTGTGGGCTGTGTCGTTGGGTGCTTTTGATGGCAGAGCATGTTTCTGACTCGTAGGTTTTCTGTCCAAGACTTGGCAGCTGCAGAATTCCCATTCAGTAATATTAGCTGGGAAATAAAGCCTTACCTGGAGCTGTTTGGCTAAAGTAGCTGTCAGTCGAGTGCATCGATTGGCTCTCTGCTGGATGACAGGAAACAAAACCTAATATCCTGTAAATTGCAAATGCCCTCATTCCCATGATTGCTTAGGCCATTCATGACCCAGGCCCTGCTCATTAAGCTCAGAGTTCCTTGTAATTCTGTCCCATTATGAATAAAGCAAGTATCGAGTCAATCACACCTTGAGCAGACAGAAGACGGATCAGCTCGCCAATGACCTGCACTATTTCTCTGAAGTGCTCAGCTGCCATTCAAACTTTGAGTATACTCATGACCTCTTCATTGCATTAATTTCCCTGCAATTTAATTTTATCACAAATCAACTCATTTGTATCATGAGCTCATTCTTGAACTGACAGGAGCTTGGTCAAAAGCCTTTTCCCATCTTAAAAATCGGGTGTTTTCATTTTCCAAGACTGAGTAGCCATGGGATTGTACTGCCTTTTCTGGCACTGGAAGCACACAGCCATCCTCAGACAGCAACTGAGTAGTCACTCTCTGCAGCTGGGTGATTATTGGCTGGGCCATCCTTACAGTGTGGCTTAAGAGCCTCTTCGGGTCATGGGAAGGCTGTTGATAAGAACCCTGCCTCAGGCCCTGGAGGAGACTGTGGCCAGGATGGATGGAGTGAATTGTTTTAGGATGCCGCAAGCATGGAACATACAGATGCGTGTCCTCTCAGACTTTCCTGTGGTCTATCACAGCAGCTGGCACAGTCATGGATTGGGCAGGTGGTCCCCACTCCTAAAAGATTTTCAGCCTGGGAGAGCTGCTTTTGAGGTGCTCCATAGAGCATAGATCCAGGCTTGCCAGAAGCATCCCTTCCAGACTAAGCCTTCACATAAGAGCAACTCTGGAATTTGTCCTTTGGTTGCTGGGCTGCACCTGTGGAGCTCAGTTAATCCAGCCCCAGGCAATTGTCTTCACCAGCTCAGCCAGCCCATCTTGTCCTCACCAGCTCAGGTGTCCATCTTGTTTTACTCTTCCCTGCTCTGCAGGCTATTCTTCCACGTGGTGGACACATAGCTTTATCCCTGCACAAAAGGTGGTGTGCTTGGGTGGTCATTGGATGAAGAATAGCCTGTTCTGCTGCTGTGAACGTGTCCTCTTCCAGCTGATCCTTTCTCACGTTAGGTGGAATATCTCCATCTTATTTATTGTCCTCACTGCCATTTTCACCATCCCAGGGAGAGATGGATTAGAAGGTAGCTGGAGTCAGGGCCTCCTTGCACTTAGCACATGTCTTGGTACAACTTAGGAAAGCGTCTTGGGGAATACATGAGCCATTCAGTTCACATTTATTATTGAATACTTTCCCAAGTACCTGGTCCTTGGGAGTGTTGCAGACAGGGCTCATGTGCCAGTGAGAGAACTTGGCCACAAACTAGATGCTGTTGTCACTGCCCTTGTCTCAGGTGTTACGAGCAATGCTGTGGAAGACCTCCAGAGCCAGGCAATTCTCATGGGAAGGTGGGCAACAGGGAACAAGTGGCTTTGAATTGTGATCTGTGTGCTTAGATCTCTACAGGGTATCTGTGAAGAAGAACATTTTATGTGAGAGGAGCCTGGTGAGGATGGAGCTAATGAAGCAAGCATTCTAGGGAGGGAGTAAAGTCAGTACCTAGACAGAATTGCTAGAAAGGCTTGAGGAATGGGTCACTCATATTTGGACATTAGTCATGTGGAGGGTGTAAGAAACAGTGGACTATGCAGAGCGGGTGCTGTCCAGAGTCAGAACCCTGTCCATCTGAATGTGCTTCTGTGTTCTAGATTCTTTGTGCAAAGGCTGTGCTCAGGGATTGGAGAGGAGTCTAGGTGTGCAGGAAGCTTCTAGAATGGTCCCTTCTTTGATGTGGACTAGGCTTGAGACTTTTCCCAGTAAATAGTTGAGACTTCCCTGTTTGCATTCACACTGGCTTAGGATAAACTGCTCCTTAGAGTCTCCCACAGGAGTTCCTAGCCACTTGGGAGTCCTAAACCATCAGCCCTATGAGTGGGCTGGAAGACAGAGCCTTTCCCAGTCCATCTTTGAGAGATCCCAGCCCTTACTGACACCTTCACTGTAACTACGAAAAGCCCTGAAAGCTGCATGGGAGATTCCTGTCCCTGAGAACTGTGGAGTCACCATTGCTTATACTACAGTGTTTGTGTGATTCACAGAACAGTGGGTAGTTATGTGCTGGAATTTTGTTGTCGTAGGTATTTCAAGTAGCATTTGGCACTAAGACTGGCAGGGTAGACTGGAGCATGGGATGGAGAATTATCACGTCTTATGCATGTAAGCATCCTCTTAGCCCTTAGAGGGGTGCCCCAAGGATATCTGGGCCTAGCTGGAGCCATTTTTGGGTACATTCAAGGCAGATGTAAGGAGGGTCAGGCTGTGAAGACATGGGAGAGTGAAGGCCCATAAACTGAAACTCTGCCCCAGAAACCAGTTTGTAGTGAGCATGGAGTAGGCTCCTCCATTGCTTTTGGAGGAAAGTGATTTTGGCAGAGGTTGGGATTGGGGGTGGGAGATAGAAGATTCTCAAAAGTCACTTGACAGTGGGTTCAGCCTGTCAGTCTCAGACCATGAAGTTGGATTAAGTTGTTTCCAAGGTTTTTCTGATCTCCCAGGAGGTGTGTCTGTTTTTGAAATCCATCCATCTATCCACACCCCAGTCTTCCCACTGTCATTTATAAAATGACACCTGTTCTGTGGAGAGCCTGTATAAAGACATGAAACAGCATCATGGTATCTGAGGAAGCACCCCTACCCAGGAGCTCACAGCTGGCCTGGGAAAGGTATACATGACAGAATCAGCCATGCATTTGCTGATGACCAAGGCAGGCAGGCAGCTTTGGCAGGCACCTCATTTGTCCAGGTTGTTGAGGAGGAGACCGAGTGGGGTACTAAGGACAGGGACCTCGTGCTCAATCTGCCACATAGAGTAGGTCTGATGGGATGACTGTGATGGGTTGGAGTGGGCCAGTAGTGCATTGCATGGAGTCCAGAGGCAGGTAGTCACAGCTGGCTTGGTCTGAGGCATGACCAAGTGTGGCTGTGTCAGAGAACCTGGGGTCCAGGGCTAAGGACCTGCTACATCCTTTGCTGTGTCCAGCTGACAGCCATCATGACTCCTGGACCTCCTGGATGCCACAGCACTGATTCTGTGACTCAGGTGGCACTGAAACTGATGGATTGGGTTAATCTAATAAGCCCGAGGAAGCAGGTCTCCTTACAACATACTTTTTCATAAGCCCATTAAGATTTGAGAGTGCAAGCTCTTCATGCTTACCCGCCTACAGGAAGCAAGCATACATCACTGTCAGTCTGGTAAGAATTTAGAAACAGAACACTCAGCAAGACTGGGCTCACTACTGTTACGTTTGCAGGGAGGAGCCAGAAGAGGGTGAGCCTGCACCTTGAGAGCAGCAGTAGCAGCCTGCCCTGTGTCCTGGGACTCGAGAGGCCAGCTTAGGGTGTTTCTGGAGTACCCTTCTGGGCTTTGCCACTCTTCTCTCTATTTTGATCACCAACTTTGTCATGTTTGGGGCTTGGGGACTTCCTGTAGCATCACTCGCAGGTGCTATGTGGCAATCCATTGTGACCATTCTGAATAAATTTCTTTGTATCCACTTTAAAATAGAGAAGAACAATAGCTAATTCTGGAGATGAATTGAATGGTTATGCCATTTGTAATTGGAGAGTGAAAAGTATCAACTCATCAAGGCCCCACTGTTGTTGGTTGGTTTTTGCTCTTTTGGGGGGCCCACCACCCCAGCTTCCAAATAAATCACACATGGAGGCTTATTCTTAATTATGAATGTCTGGCCTTAGCTTGGCTTGTTGCTAGCCAACTTTCCTTAACTTTAGATGAACCCATCTGTCTTTTGCTTCTGGGCTTTTCCAGTTCCCTTACTTCTGTAATCTTACTTTCACTCCATGGCTTGCTGTGTAGCTGGGTGGCTGACCCCTGGAGTCCTCCTCCTTCTCTGGCTACTTCCTATTTTTCTCCTCCCAGATTTCTCTTTCTATATATTCTCTCTGCCTGACAGCCCTGCCTGTCCTTTCTCTTGCCTTACTATTGGCTGTTCAGTTCTTTATTAGATTATCAGGTGTTTTAGACAGGCACAGTAACACAGCTTCACAGAGCTAAACAAATGCAACATAAACAAATGTAACACACCTTAACAACATCCCACTTTTTACAAGTTAGCTTTCTGGCACATCTCTTCTGAGGCCCTCAAAGAAGTCCTGTTGTGCACTAGGCTCTGGACCAAGACAGTCAACCAGGAAGTAGATACCAGAGTAGTTGACCTCTGTGGTTTCTTAGTGCTTGCTGCTCATCTGGGAAACAGCAGATGTGGAGAACTGGATGGGACCCAAGGCTCATGTGACATCCTGTCCATGCCTCTTCCTTCACCCCCAACAGTATCTGATTCTCAAAAGTATATGGCAGAAGTCATTAGGAGCAGCACTGGTCTTGGAAATCTCAAGGCTCTGCAGCAAGAACTTTGGAAGAAAATGGCAGGAGACTTGTTGCTATGACTGCAGCAAGAGCCCCTTGGGAAGACAGGGTGACATTCTCTGGGTGGAGGACCTGAGGTGCTATCCATGTGGTACAGTGTATGTGTGCACAGACTTCATCCACAGGAAAGAGAATTTTAATACAAATGTTTTTTGAGATTGACAGTAGGTCTAGGAATGGGACAGCAGGCTGTTCTGTGGAGGCCTGGCTCCCTGGATCTGAGTGGAAGGTCCCTAGACCCCTTTTTCCTATTACATAGTATGGTTAGGAAAGCCTGCATTTGCAAGTCTGAGAAGAGCTTTGTTGCTGGATCCTACTGGCTCCCTCGGGGGAAGGGGTGAGAAGGCACAGCGTCAATGGCACAGACACTGGGAGTCAGTTGAAGGCAAACAATAAACTCATTTATTTAATAATGGTGAAGGCCTTATATACCCTCTTCCTAGCACCCAGTCTATGTCAAAATATGGTGCCATTGCATGTCTGTCTGTAACTAGAGTTTTCCTGCCTTGCCCATAGTCAGGACAAATCTCTGTCACCTGCCAGTCCCACAGCCGCTCAGACCCAACCAAGAAAACACAGAGACTTATATTGCTTACAAACTGTATGGCCGTGGCAGGCTTCTTGCTAACTCTTCTTGTAGCTTAAATTAATCCATTTCTATAAATTTATACCTTGCCACATGGCTGGTGGCTTACCGGCATCTTTACATTCTATTTGTCATGGCGGCGGCTGGCAGTGACTCTCTGACTCAGCCTTCCACTTCCCAGAATTTTCCTCTCTCCTTGTCCCGCCTATACTTCCTGCCTGGCCACTGGCCAATCAGTGTTTTATTTATACAGAATGATATTCACAGCATCTGTCCCTCATTGGCTGGGCACAATCAGGAACTCTGATAGCTCCTTTTGCTAGGCCCTCAGGCAGACTCTGAAATATCAGGAACTCTGACAGCACCTGTTGCTAGGCCCTCGGGCAGACTCAAGGTTGGCTCATAAGGAAGTACATTATGTGCATGCCTTGGCAACTGATTTGAGCCAGTTTCCTCGACCCTGTGGGCCTGTCGTACTACAGAGCTTGGGGGACTTTGTAGCCTCAATGTCAAAGTCACTAGGTGATGTCCCCAGAGAAACCTCAAGCAGCCCAGTTTGTGACCTGTTAGAAGCCAGCAATATGTGATTACACCTTTACAGGAGCATCTGCATGTGGGGTTACTGCTCCATGGAGAAACCCTGGCCATGTGGGGCTCTGGCAGACCACAGAACCTCTGGGAAAGCCTCTTAGTCCCTGTCTATCGAGGACTATACAAGGAGATGTCAGGGTCACTGATGAGGTTGAAGTAGAGACCAGTGGGAGGGTTGTTCCTTGTTATGTGCAGTAGGTAGTAGAGGCCATGTGACTAAGGGGAGGGAGCCCAGAGCACACATGGCACCTGCATCTGATGACTAGGTTCCCCTGTAGACACTGATCTTGATGTCTGTGTGCCTGAGAGCTGTGGTCTGAAACAGAAGTCTCTCTGTGCTAGGGCTGTTGATGTCCTAGGACATGGGCCTCTCCGAAAGCCTGTGCATTCACCATGTGGGGTTAGTGAAGAGGTTTAGAGCTAAAATGAATTGGTGATCTCCTAGGACCTGAGTCTGGGATTCCCCATCCAGGGCTAAGAGCAGCTGGCTGTCATGTGGGCTTGTTCTACAGGAGTGGGAGATGCTAGAGGTAGTGGCCTCTCCTAGTGTCACAAGGACTTTGTTGCTGTCCTATTCCTACTAATCTCTGAGATGATGTATTGATGAATATTTTATCTGAAGAGTGACTAAGCAACCTATCTAACTTCTTTAGTTGTCTTGGCAAAAGATTCAAGAAAGCCGGGGCTGTTAGAGGGAACCCAGAGAAGGACTTAGTTTCTGGCATGTGTGGAGCTGCTTCTCCTGAGCCCGGGTCAAAAGCAGGTCACTCCTCCAGGGAGCTAGCCACTCCCCCATAGCAAGGTCCTATCCCTCTGCTAAAAATGAACAGCCCAAGAGGTTCTCAGTATGATTAGAAGGGTGACTATACAAAGAATAATAACTAAGGCTGTGTCCTAAATAAGAGCCATATGCTTAAGGAGAATTATTGAATTCTGTGTGATCAGAGATTTAACATAAACTCCTAAAGAATCTGGTTACCCTCCCAGGGTGTCATGCTGGGACACTGAGGAGGAGGACACAGATATGTCTGCCTTCCACAAACTACTGATCTATACTTACAGTGACATGAATGTCACTGTAAATAGCCAGGCAGTCCTGATGAGAGCAGGGAGGGACAAAAGATGGATCTTCTGTGCACTTGGGACCAGACAGGAGCCAGTAGCTTACAGTGGGCCTGTAGAATTCCTCTTTGAGGAATGACATCTGCAATCTATCCTGTGCTCTTAGGTGATGTGTATCCCCCATCTTCGTGGGGCTGTGCTGTCCTCCAGGGTCCTTCCAACCTCCTGCTTCTGTACGTCTTCCATTGCTCTGAGCTCTGTTCAGCTGCCCACAGGAGGACTTCTCCAGGCACAGGCTTGACATCAGCCTGGGGCATCCTTGTTGCTTTCCTAGGCCATTAGACTTGACTTCCTCTTGGAAAGCTGACTAAAAGCAGTAGCTTACTTGCTTTCCATATGTGCAAGGTTCGATTGCTCCTAGCCCAGAGGACAAAGTAATCACAAGAAAAAGCTGAAGCAGGGTCCACTTGAGGTTTGGGTGCTTCCTGGCTGTCCCAAGAGCCCTAGATCTGTCTGCTGTTATTACTAAAACATGACTCCTCTGGGACCCGGATTCCTGTGTACAGTGGGAAAGGGAGCCATGGGCTGGCTCTGTGTTAGTGATCATGCATCTGTATGAACCTGTCTCATTGGAAGGTGGCTTTAAGGTCCATGTAACCTCAGTAGATGCTCAGTAGATAGCCCATTATCACTAACTGAGGTCAACTTCATCCTGATATTCGCTCTCTGCTAGTCTCAGTCACAACACAGATGTGGGCTCCCCCTCTGAACAATGTGGTTATGCTGCTATTTGAAGCTGGGAGAACTTACTCTGTCTCCTGGGCAGGAGGAGGTAGTGTGACCCAGCATGTCTGGTGACTCTGCATCTTGCAGAAACAGTGCTCAGTATATTACACAAAGGCCAAAGGCCAAAGGCCAAAGGCAAAGGGCAGGGCTATGTTGACATGCAGATTTTTCTGAGGACTGCTGCCAGCCTTGAGGAGGAGAGGGCAGGTGGTAACTGGAAAGTGAATATTCCCTGGGGTTCAGGGCCACCCACATCTCCTCTCCTGTCCCTGTGTCAGCTCATACATGCCTTCTACTCTCCTGCTTCTCTCTCCTGGTGACTTGAGATCCCATGTCCCTGCCTGTTGCCCATGCTGCTGAGACTCTGAACCCCGAGGCCAGGGAAGAGGAGAGTTGGTTTATTCTTCCCCAAGCCAGGGTTTGAGCAAAGCTGCTGTTGCTAGGGAATGGAGGGAATGGTGCCTGTCCCTAAGCCCTGCGTGGAGGCAGGAAAGCCTCCCTGGTCCCAGTAGGCATCACGCCCCTGGGCGCCTTTCTGTCCACCTTTCTGTCCACATGGTCTTGGTTTAGAGACTCTTCCTCTAGCACTTGTTGAGCTTGAAAATCACCTCCATCTTTATGTGCTACAGAAGGACCTAAAAAAGAAGCTAACCCAAGACCTGCTGCTGGGAGCTTAGCCTGACATATCCTGTGTGGGAAGTATTCTCAAGGTTTCTGGTCCATTTTTCTGTGACATTTTGTTAATGGCCAGGAGGACAAGGCCAGAGTTGCATCTGTCTTCTCCATGTGACACTCACAGCTCTGCCTTGTGGGTGCTTGGCTCCTATTCCTAGGCCAGGGGTGATCAGGCTTCATGACATTAGGAGAGCTTCCTGGGCCAGCTGCTGCCTTCCTGTCACTGAGCATTGGAGTTACCCTCCAACTGCTGAACAAGGCTCTGCACTTGAATGTTGAGCACAGTCCTGTTAGGAGCAGGCCAGTGTGTGCATCTCATTCAGTGCCTGGAACTCCCTATAGGTGTCCCTCACTGCTTCTTCTAAACCACCATGCTGTCACATACCACACACAGAGTGGAGTGTACGAGAGCCCAGACACTGGGGAAAGAGGCCCCTTGTTGAATAGATCTGAGCAGTGCCAGTTACTATGTGGGGCCACTCCGGTGTCCTCCATGAGCAGTGTATTAGCTGTGGTAAGACTCACCTTACTAACCTTGCTGAAGCAGCCTGCTGGCATTGCCGTGGGGTACCTTGTGTTCTCTCTGGCATCGGACACAGTTGATGTTATGGTAACCTGAGAACTCTCTCAAACTGTCAGGAGAAAATGAAGTCCTGGGAATGTTGCACCAGAAAGAGCTGTTGCTGTGAGGCGAGCGCTTTTCCATTTTAGGATGAGGAAACTGAAGCTCTTTGCAAAGGCCCTGGCATGTCCTTGCTCACCTTAAAAGTGCTAAGACCTGGTGTATGGTCCAAGGCCCCTGAGAAGTGGCCACTTTCTGCAGAACCTCTGAGCTCTGGAGAACTACTTGGTAATATCGGAATCCCAGCAGGACTAACACCTGGTTGAGAAGAGGGAAGCTGGGAGCCTGGGCCACAGCACAGGTGGGTGCTGCTTGGGATGAGAGCAAAGTGTTGGCAGGACATACAGCTGATGCTGAAGCCTCACCACATCTGTTAGAGATGCCAGTTACCACTGTAGCACACCCATTAAACTGACTGCCACCATGAGCACCACCACATGCCATGGACATGGACATCATTGGGACTGCAGAGATGCAGTTTGTTCATGGTCTATGCTACACCCAGCCTTACTCTCCTCTGGGCCGTGTTTCCCTGGCAGTCACCTTTTTGTCCTGGATGCCTCTCAGCATCTGCTCCTGGCTCTCTTCTGCCCTTTTTTCCAGTGGCAACTCATTGCCATTCCTACAGTATGGCTCCCCTTCCTGCACAGGCCTGCTGGAGTCTGGGTATTCATTTCCCCTTCTGGATGTGATAACAGGAGAAAGGCACTTTGCTGCTGATTGAAGTCAAGTAGCGGGGCCAGCAGCAGGGTCTGGGAGATTGCTGATGAGAACTGTGGTCGGGAACAAATAGCCCTGACACACAGGCACAGTGCTGAGAAGAGAGTGGCCTCTCAGTGGCCTTGGAGTCTCCTCTTCCCCTCCATCATCACCCTGTATAGGAGCACTAGTGTTGGGCAAAGCCCAGGGGTGCATATGTCCTGTTAGGGCTGTGGGGGTCAGGGCCAGTTCTTTCTTCTCATTCTCAAAGTGCTGCTGTGGCTCACAGGAGTTCTGAAGGCACATAGGAGTCAAGGGAGATGTGCTGCAGGATGGTGTGGCTACAGGTCAAAGAGCACATAGGAGTCAAGGGAGATGTGCTGCAGGATGGCGTGGCTACAGGTGAAGGAGCTGATGCAGCACAAGTGCTTGTCTGCTGGAGCTCTGCTCATCCAGCTCCCTTCACCCTTGGGACTTGGTCTTTGCCTGTATCACCCTGTGACTTCATAGGCAAGAGGGGCTAGGGAGTTTCCAGGCCACCAGCCTAGAGTGGCTGCTTGGAGCCAGGGATTGCTCTACGAAAGAGGTCAGAGGATGGTTGGTGGGGAAACTAGCCCTGGTAGTAACTGTGGCAATATGTACAGCCTTCTTTCTTACAAAGATTGAATTCAGAACCTTGGTGCAGGGGTATAGTTCATATTTGCCTAGTGCACGCAAGGTCCTCCAGTCCTTAGCACTGTGTGGTGGGGAGTACTTTGAAGATATACCCTGATAGGATATTCATAATGCCAGAACTGGGATCTGGGATCATTTAGGCATGGAGTAGAGAAGTCTAGGAGGCAGAAAGATCCCACCCATACTACAGAAGGGCCATCAGGAAGGAAGGCAGTGGAGTAGGTCCCAGGAGGTTGGGGAGAGTGGTCCTAGACAGGTGGATCCTTGTGAGGTTACTTAGAAGTCCTGTTGTAGGTCAAGAGGTCTTGGGGGAATAAAGTGGCAGTCCTCAGTATAGGTGTCACCTAGCCCACAGAATGCACACTCACCCATAGTAAGTGTGGTCAGAGCTCCGAAGCCATCAGGGGTGACTGCTCAGTTCTTTGCTCCTGAGCTACATGTGAGTTAGCAGGCCTTCCCATGGTCAGAATGGGCAAGGTGCCTCTGGCTTGAGTGAACTAGCTCCATGACTAGATTGAGCAGGCCCCCTTTGTTTGGGATCTGAGTATCTGGAGAGGGCCCACTGGGTCAGGACTGGGGCAGCTTGCACCCTGGCTGTGGATGTTCTGTCTCTGTATGTGCTTGTCAGCTCTGCTTATCACTAAAGCCAAGCTGTTCAAAGCCAGTCTTTCCAGGTCTCCACCTGTGGAGCAGGCCCTACTAACTTCTGGGCAACTGCTAAGGACTTCTGTATCCTTAGGAGAAAGTTACTGATAGTTCACCAGGCAAATAATTACCAAATGGCAGAGCAGAGACATGCTGTCAGAAAGGCAATGGGTGAGTTGGAGCTAGTTCAGCACCTGAGCTCTTGGAAGCTCTCTTCTGTGCAGGTGTGGATCATGCCTGGCACCTCCTGTTGGTGTCTGGCCTCTCAAGTCTCCATGTCAACAGATGCAAGAACTGTCATTTACATTGAACCATCAGAGGCTTTGTCTACCCACTTCTGCAGCCCCGAAGGACATTCAGGTCACTTCAAATCAATTCTGAGATTTTGTGAGTGTGAGCTGGAAGAGGGGTGCCCTGTGCCATCCTCCTCTGTGAAGATGCTCGGAAGCTGTTTGTCTGGGGATGGAGTAATGAAGACTCCCTCCCAGATGTCCCTCATGCCCTCAGCCCTCCTCCACTGCCCTCAGCCTTCCTCCACTGCCCCCAGCCCTCCTCCACGGCCCTCAGCCTTCCTCCACTGCCCTCAGCCCTCCTCCACTGCCCTCACCTCTTCGGCCTTGCTTTGTCTCTGTGTTCTTGGGGTCCTTAGTATGTCTTTCTTTCTCACCCTTGACCCCAGGCCCTCAGCAGTGTGCTGTCTGTACCTGGGCTCCCTCACCCACTGCACAGGCATTGGGGTGGTGCCAAAGCCCTCATTCAGCCTTTCAACAAAGACCAATGTCCACTGGTGGCCTTTTTTTTTTTTTTAATCTCTTCTAGAACTTTGGATAAGCATGGACTTGTGGTCTGTCCCTTTCTTAGTCTGGATTCTTCTGATCCCTCTCGAGTTTGCTAGTCCTTCTGTGTGATCAGGAGTGGGCACCTTCACTGCTCTGAGTCCATTCATTATGAAGCTCCTCAGAATTGCTGGGCCATTGCCTTTCTCCCTTAGGCTAGACACTACTTTGGCAGGGTCACTCACGCCCCTAGTGGTCCTCAAGGGAACTGGCGGGGCTTCTTCCCAGGTGTCATCTGGGTGCTGCTGCTGCTGCACACACTCAGGGTCAGATCTTTGTGGCTCTGTGGTCTGTTTTAACAAGTACCCCGGGGGGATTGAGCTTTCTTCTCAGACACGAGGACTGCTGACCTTGGGGTGTCTTGCCATCCACACAGGACATCCAGAACCAACCATGTGGTCATATAGGCACAGGGTGGGATGGGGCTTTCTTTGTCCTGGCTGAATTTCATGTTTGTTTTATTCCCAAGTAGTCTATCCCCAGCACACGTCATTATGCTTCTGTTGGTAAAGTGAGGTTGGTGTGGTGATAGATGTAGGTCATGACCTGATGGAGAAGAGGAAGAAGTCTGGCAGTGCTCGGTTGTCCTTGTGAGGTAGGGTGGAGAGAGGTACCAAAAGGTCCCTTGGGCAACACAGGTTCCTGGTCTCAAATGAAGCCTTTTTCCTTCTCGTCCCACCACTCTTGCTGGGTGGCTTTTAATGATACCCACCATCAGATGCCAGCACCTGCCCTCACTCTGTTAGAACAGACTCACTGTTGTTCTCAACTGTGGTTGCACACTGAATTCCAAGTGCTCCATTAGGCCAGCACCACTGGTTTCTGAGCCCTGCTACCATCACCCAGCACTCTCAGAGTACTTCTCATTTCTACACCCAAGCCTATGGCTTCTGCACCTGAATGGGCACCCAATTTCCTGTCAGTTCCCCCAAGGTGGGCATCACCACTTGGCACTAAGGTGCCACCCTTTCCAGTTTTACTGCTCCCTAAGCTCACTCAGCTGCATCTCACCAGCAGAACCTCACTCAGGACCAGGTGGTTCATGCCATCATTTCCAAAGATACAGTCCATATCCCATAATCCCCAAGTCTAAACTCTTGAACAGTCAAAGACCTGAAACTGCAATTCTAGAAAAATTAATTTAAAACATTCTTTCCAAAGACATTTCTAAAAAGATGATTTATTTGAAAAACCTAAGAACATGACAGAACTCTTCATAGGCTAGTTTATACAATAGAACAGAGTACAACTTATTTGCGGGCATTAATACTCAAGAACAGCACAGCAGTGGTGTAGGATACAGTTTACAGCCAGTGAACTGTATCCATAGAGACTGGCCAGAAAGTCAAGTGTATAAATGTATCACTGGGTGGTAATTGCATATGCCCAGCTTTGTTTCTGAGGACATCTTGGCTGCCATGGTGGATCACCTTAAACATATTTGTGAAGTGGGTCAGACCATCACAAGTGCCATCACCAAAGATCTAAGATCTGAGAAGTTCTATCTTTAAAAATGCAGATGCCAACGAGCTGTCTCTTCATTCCCTGAGGATGCTGCAACATTTTCTGTTTTGTGCATAATGCATAGCGTCAACATTGTGACAGCCTACTATGACTTTCTGTTAACTATCACAAAGTGCTGGAAACAACCATCTTAAGAGGAGGAAGGATCGGGGCTGGAGAGGTGGCTCAGTTGGTAGGAGCACTGGCTGTTCTTCCTGGGGACCTGGGTTTGGTTCCCATGGTGGCTTACAAGTGTCTGTAACCCTAGTTCCAGGGGATTTAAGTCTGGCCTCCATGGGCCCTTGTGCTCAGGTGGTGCCCACATACACATAAAAATACTAAATGAATCTTTTATTTATTTATTTTTTTTAACAGGAAATGTTTATTTTGGCTCATAGCTTTGGTGATTCCACAGCTTGCTGGCCTATTGTATTTGGGCCTGTGACAGGGCAACCAAATCACAGGAAGGGTATGGGGGAGGAGGCTGCTCACCTCATGGTGTCCAGGAAGTCATGAAATTAATTTCAGCTTCGAAATGATACAGACACTAACCAGATAGCACAGTGATCTGCAAGAGTAACTCTGACAGCTCAAAATGGGGGGAGCCAACAGTTGTATAGCACAGGAAAAAGCGGAGGTTCTTTTACAGGCTAGGTTCTGGCCAGTTGCATGCAGCAGTCTGTAAGACTGGCTTTCACAGTCTCATATCCCCATGAATAGCGAGCGGCCTTTTCTCTTTCAGACATGTCTCTCCTATGAAAATGCATTCATATTCATTTTGTACATGAGACTGCTCTTTTGAAGTTCTTGTGTGACTCAGTCTACATCCGTGTGAATGTAACTCATTGAGTTCCTCATCTTTTTTTTTTTTTTAAAGATTTGTTTATTTATTATGTATACAGTGTTCTGTCTGCACATATCCCTGCAGGCCAGAAGAGGGCACCAGATCTCATTACAGATGGTTGTGAGCCACCATGTGGTTGCTGGGAATTGAACTCAGGACCTTTGGAAGAGCAAGCAGTGTTCTTAACCTCTGAGCCATCTCTCCAGCCCGAGTTCCTCATCTTTTGTGTCATGTGTCTCTGCTGTCTTTGCACCCATAGAAGTCTGTTTGGCATGCTTATGTACCACAAATGTGGTGGGATCAATAATGGTGGCCAACAGCAGCGCAGTGTTATCTTCTCCTACTGCTGTGAAGGTCAGTGCTTTCCAGCCATCCAGCAACTTCTTGGTCTTGTTGAGGCAGAAACAAGCACTTGAATTCATTTCCGTTCCTGGAGTTTCAGCATCCAGACAGATGGGATGGATAACAGTGAAGATCTGTGACACATTCCTAAGCTGAAGTGTGTGTTGTGGCCACATTCTTGGCCATTCCCTTCTCCAGAGTCCGGCTGGCTATCTCCCCTCCTTTCTTACCCTTGTATAGCATTCCACAGTCCCTCCCCAGGGGATTGCAACTTTGAAGATTTCAGTATTAGGCTTTTC
Organism: Peromyscus californicus insignis; assembly: GCF_007827085.1. Classification (NCBI taxonomy): domain Eukaryota; kingdom Metazoa; phylum Chordata; class Mammalia; order Rodentia; family Cricetidae; genus Peromyscus; species Peromyscus californicus. Next base: position 51,225,813 of record NW_026294503.1, read on the forward strand.
ATCTCTCAGTGTTCTGATTTTCAGGCATTTAGACTTTAGGGATTTTAGCTGTGGAGATTTGGATCTCTAGCAATTTCAACATTCAGTGTTAGATCATTGTGGGGTATGTGTGTCTTTTTTGGAGTCTGGTCAGCACTGAGACCAGATTGACACGGGGTACTTGGTAGCTGTGCAGTGGTTTCCAGAGCCAGAAAGGTCTTTCAGCCCTCACCTGCCTCACAAAGTACCAGCTCAGGCAGCCCTCAAGTCCCACCTGAATTAGGCTCTGTTCTATGAAACAAAACACCCCACACTCCTGCTAAGTGGCTTCAGATCACAGCTGCTGTTTGGTCACATTTGTGCAGTTTGTTCAGGCTCAGCAGGATCAGCATGGCTAGGTGGCTGGTGTCATGGTGCCGGAGAGCCCTCCCTGAATGTGGCTCACCCATCTAGCAGACTGTGTGCTGAGCTGGCTCAGCATGGGCCCTGGAGGGCTGAGGCTGGAGATTGTTTTTCTCCACTGGGCATCTAGCTGCTCAAGTGTCCTCACAGCATGGTAGCTGAATTCTGAATAGGTTCACTCAAGTGCCTGTCTTAATGGCCTCACCTTGGAAGTCAACAGGATATCACTTCTAGCAGACTTTGAGGAGTTCCAAGGCCAAGGGGACACCAAACTCCAGTTCCTGAGGGGGCAGGGCCAGGTTCTGAAAGAGCGTGGGGGATGGGGGGGCGGTTTCTTAGGGCAGCGCCCATGCTTTGCCCTGTGTGATAGCTGTTCTCTCCACTCCCCCTGCTGGGAGACCTCTCTGTCCACAACTGTACCAAGTCAGTGCAGGGGGCATGTGGATGCCATCCGTGGATCCTCAGGGATCACATGCAGCAGAACTCTGGGAGGCTTGATGGCCTCTCTGCAATATTCTTGCACCCCACCCTGCCATGCACCATAGCAGGTCATATACCATTGCTTCACAGCAGGTGGTGGTGGCTCATGCCCCTTGGCAGACACCTCACTCTTGGTATTCTTAAAGGCAGAGCTGAAAGAGCAGATTGCAGTTACTAGGGGCTCCAGCCTCATCTAAGCTACTGTCCGCAGTCTCCCCTTGTCTTGGTTATTGTTCTGTTGCTGTGAAGAGACCCCATGAACAGGGCAACTCTGATAAAAGAAAGCATTTAATCGGGGCTTGTGTAATTAGAGTTTCAGACGGTTAGTCCACTATCATCATGGTGAGGATCTTGGTAGCATGCAGGAAGATATGGTGCTAAAGAAGTCGCTGAGAGTTCTACAACCCGATCCACAGGCAGCAGGAAGAAAAACACTGGGCCGGGCTTGGGCTTTTGAAACCTCAAAGCCCACCTCCAGTGACACACTTCCTCTAACAAGGAAGGTCCTATTTCTTCTCAAGTAGTGCCACTCCCTGATGACTAAGCACTCAAATATGTAAGCTTATGGGGGCCATTCTCATTCAAACCACCACACCCCTTATGACCCCTTTGAGATCTGGAATCTGGAACAGCAGCCAAGTCACCCAAGATCCAGACACTGATCTCAAGCCATTTGCCCCACTGGCTTTCTGGAGATGGGACTTGTGAGAGGTTTCTGCAGCAGTCTGAGGGCTGCTTGGTGGAGTGTGCTTAGCAAGTGCTGGGTTCTGGTGGGGGTTGTTCCTTCTGCAGAACCTCCTTGGGACTTCGAGGATGTCCCTAGGACTTTCTAGGCTGGACGCTAATGTTCTGCCTGTGGTGTCTGGGGCTAAGCCTCATAGCCACGTGGTCTGCACTCACGCTGGGGTTCTGATGACCTGTTTCAGGTGTTCTGAGTGCTGGCACTCTGTGTGGGAACATGGCAGGTGCATGTGGGGAAAAGAGCTGCTCTGGTCCTGACTGCAGTCTCTCAACTGAGAGTGCGGGAATGTGGCCATCTGGGCCACTGCTTCACATCACCAAGGAAGTTGGAGCTGATGAGGCAAAATGAGTCTTCCCTGAAGCTGTCAGTCTGAGCTAAGCCAACCCAAGTTCCCCCTTCAGTTTGTACTTGATCCAGAGGGCCACAAGCCTATTTGAACACCCCATTTTTGTCAGGCCTAGCAGCCTCTGGGGACCCCAAGTGAACAGAATTGTATCATTCCCCTCACAAATTGTATCATTCTCCTCATGCCAGGCAGAAAGCATACCATGGGTCTGGACCAGTCTGTGCTCCAGGAGCACAGCCCATCAGTGGGGCCTGTTGGCCCAGCCCCCAGCAGGTCCACAGAGGTCTGCACAATAAGCAAGCACTTACTTTGCCACAGCCCTGTCTGCTCTATCACCACCAACAAAGCCAGCAGCTGCACACAAAGGCAGATCTAAATATGAATTAAGTCCAAGTTATTAAAAAAGTATTGCAAGTTTTTTTATTCCTTGAATATTGAAAATGGGAATACATATGCAAATGCAATTTAATCAGCTCCACTCTAACCTTTGAGCATTCAGCTGAGAAGTGCTTTGTGATCAGGGAGGCCTTCCTCTAGGGAGAAGGGTTCCAGCCAGGGCAGAGTCAAAGCCCCTTCCCCCACATCCTGCCGGTGACCTCCAGCCAGCTTTGTCCTTGCTCAGTGACTCCAGCCACTGTGCAGTGTTTCTGCCTTGCTTCCACTGACTCTAACTCTTTTGGATGCTTGTTAAAGACATGTGACACCAGAAACAGTGACAGACAGGCTCAGACCCTAACTCTTTCTGTGTGTTGACACAATGACCTGGCCCCATGCAGAGTCGTCTTTGTATGATGTGGCAATGGTACCACCTCACCAGAGCCAGCTCCTTCTTATGGAGGCCATTGGAGCCCCACACAGCTTGAGTCTGTGGTCTTGGTTGTCAACTATCTTCTTGCATCCCATTTATACCAGGATGCTTGCTTGACACAGTACCTCCTGGCATGCAGTCCTCACACTGAGATCTGCCTTTCCTTCCTGGCATGCCAAGAACCTAGGCTTGGGAAATCGTGTCTACACAACACACCCATGCTCTTGTAAACCTTAGGGTATTATAAGAGAGGTTACAGTGTCCCAGAGCATGGGCATGGAAGGGAAATGCCATCTCAGAAGGCAGCCTGCAGTAGGCAGTAGGGATGAACTGGCTGGATGTGGTCTGGGGCACAGGGCCATGTGCCTCATGCCATATTTCTCGGGCAGCTGGGGATATCTATGATCATGTGACCCGTCCCGCGGGCCAGGTTATTTGATGAGACCCGAGGAGGCACCTCCTGAAAGATCAGTGGGGGTGAGAGAGAAAGGAGACCAGGCGCATAAAAGAAGACAAAGTCAGTCTGAGTCACGTCAAGGTCTCGTTTATTGCAAGGGGAATCAGGTTTATATATGCTAGGGGCTAGGAGAAGTAGATAGGGGTATGGAAAGTTACTAGGAGGAAGTTAGGGTAAGGTAGGGTTCAGGAAAAGGTCTCTTTGTTCCAGGGCCTGATCAACGGACCATACAGCAAACCATTATGTTTCAAGGAGTTGATCAAAAGGTACATACTGTGGTCTTATTGAAAAATGGTTGCATTGAAACTATTAACGGAAGGTTAGGTACACAGCTTTTTCCCATGAGAATCAGTTAGGCTACTTGGCTCCTGACAATCATGGTCTTAGGTGGAATATAGTGCCCTTCTAGCCACACCTCAGGAATGGGACAGTATCAGGATGGGGATTTACACGCCAATGAATCAGGCTCCTGGAGTTGCAGAGCGAATATAATAGACTGAGCTAATGAATATAGACATCAGCTCCCTCAAAACTGCAAAGCCAGAGGCCTGCAAGATGTGGCAGGCCATTCCTTTTACAGGCTTAGTGAGTCTGGAGAGATGATGTAGTGGGTAAGAGCACTTGCTATGCAAGCCTGAGGACCTGAGTTCGGATCTCAGCTCCCACCAAACAGCCACATGTGGCTGCACTTATGCCTCTAACCTCAGTGCTGTCAGGAGACAGAGACAGGAGGATTGCTGAGGCTTGCTGGTCTAGCCAAAAAAAATCCAGGTTCACGGAAAGATCCTGCCTCAAAGAAATAGAGAATAATTGAGCAGGACACCTGAGGCCTCTGCACAAGTATGCACAGGCATGTGCTCCTGGACGTGGGAAACACATTCTCATACGTTCGTTCTTCCTACTCCTTCAACACACATGATAAATAGAGATAAATAAAGGCTTAGCAGGAAGATCCTCCCCAGACTCCCTGGCTCCTGGTAGCATCCCTCCAACCTCTGTCTCAAGTGTCACATGGCCTCCTCTGTGTCCATGTCCATATTGCTGCTTCTTGGAACAGGGCCATTGGAATGGAGCATTGCCATTATACTATAACACACCCCCATCCCCGTGCCCTCCACCCCCATGAAGCATGACGCTCTCTTAGATCTGCAGAAATCACTTTCACAGCATCCCTTTGTGTCTCTTTCGGGAGACACAGGTGGAGGCACACAAACACTTCTGGCCCAAGGCCTGCTGTGGACATGTGGAGGGGCCACGGCTATGTGGGACCCTTGGTTTGCTGCAGTTGCTGCCACCCTCTGAGCAGCTGTGTCATCAACCCCACCGCTTTAGCTCCTGCTGGGCAGGTTTGTCCTTCCAGGTGCCCGTGGAAGTCAATTCAGATGGAGCTCTGCCGCTGAATGTGGCTAATGTCAGGAAGGCCCCATCCGACCATCTCACCTGATGGCACTTCAGTTAAGTACGGGGTAGTGGTTGGCTTCAGGAAAACAGCATTCCTTTCCTTGTTGTTGTGAATGTACTGTTGCTAATAAACCTGTGCTGCCTGTGGGGCCTGGCCTGCCCCCTGGACTGTAGAGCAGGGCTGTGTCTAACCCCTGCTTCGGTACCTGGCAGGGGTCTGTAGCCTCCATCACTGTCACCACAGGGCATGGCCCGGCTATCTAAACCAGACTCCAGGAGCACCCAGAGAGATCCCACAGCCGTCCTTTGTCTTCCCTCCTCAGCATCACTGGCCACCGAGGGAGGCCTCAAGAATGTGTTTCTTTTAATTACATTTCCCATCTAGTAGGTGTTAACTCTAGAATGCCATAACTTCTTTCCTGCAGTTGACAGTATGTCTTTGAGAAATGTACTGCACACTAGTTTGCTGTGGTATACAGGGCCAGTTGCTGAAGGCTTTATCCACTCTGCAAGTGAGAACAGTGGTGATGGTGATTTAAGTCCGGGCTTGGATCTGAGTGGGTTCTATACTGTCACCAGTGAAGGATCGGGTTCCCTCACCAGCTGTGGCATTGCACATGGCCCTGCTCAGCTGCAGCCATCCTTTCCAGAGCCGGTACCTAGGTCCTCAACAGGGCCTGCTGTGTGGATGGGACGCCCCTGGGCTGGCTCCCTGCCCTGCACTCCCCTATCGCCTGCTGGAGTGGGAGTCTCAGACTGAGCATTTTGTGGAAGAATCAGTACTGTAGGTGAGAAGAAGAGGGTCTAAGGCCTGGAGATCAGAGCCACCCACCTGCTGGGGCCTATGAGAAGCTGTGAGGTTAAAAGATCATCAGCTTTCTGCTCTCCACTGCCTCTATCTTCACCCATCAAGGGAAGCCAGAGAAGGGCATCAGCGGACCTTTGCTCCCAGAGCCTGGTCCTCCTATGTGGACTCAGCTCCCCAGGGCCTGGCTTGTCCTGTTCTGTGGTACCGAGAGTCAGAGATTGCAAGTGTTCTGTTTTGTCCTGAGCTAATGTGTTCTGGTCCTCAGGTGAGGAGATGAAGGAAAAGCTTCTTGGCAGCTTTCCAAATTCTCCTCTGCGTTCCTCAGACAACCCTCATGCCTGGCTATTCATGGTGCCTGTGCAAAGGCCCATATATGGGCAGGTTGAATTTGAGGACATTGGGCACATCTTAGGGACATACCCTGTTAGTGTCAGACTTGTGGCTCCAGGAGAAAAGCCCTGATCCGTGAGCCACTCTGAGATGTACCCTAGTTTGCAGTGGGCAGGCTCACAGAAAGAAATGTGCCCACTGAGGACTGTTAGAGAAGGTGACTACTAAAGGAAATGGTGTTTCCTCTTTCATTTTTTTGATCCAGGGCCTTTCTGTATAACCCAGGCTGCCTGTAACGCTGAACCTCTCCTGCTTCAGCTTCCTGAGTGTTGGGATAATAGGTGTGTGCCACCACCCACAGCAAGCTGTGTGTTTTTCTGCAATTTCTATAGCAGTGGTTGCTTAGGAAGTTACACCCTCAGAAGACCAAGCTGGCTCTTCCGCTGTGGACTTTGATGTGTTTCCATGCCTACTTCTTGTTAGATGATCCTCAGTCATCTCAGCAAGTGGCCTGTACTGTGCCGCATTCACATGCCTGTGGTGTCTCTACTACTCGGGGGCCAAGAGCCCTGGTGGGTGCTCTATTCATGGATTCATGTTGCAGTAAGAGGCGATAATTGATGAGTATCTGTGGGGATGGATATGATTGTGTCCTCTTTAATGAGCTAACAATTTCAGGCTGAAATCTCAGCAGTGCTATTGTTTGGAATAAGAGGAGACATGCAAATGAGTCCGGGTGCAGACTGTGGTAGAACAATGCTGCAGCCTCTTTATTGGGCCCATTAATTAATTCCCCATCAGCCAGTTTCCCTGGGAATGAACTGGAAAAATAATTAAAATGATACATGAGGTAAGGAGTTTAGAAATTCAAAAGGTGAAGGCAAGAATTAGTTTAATACATAATTAGACATATTATTTGTGACTATACATTTTTTTAAACGTGGTTCACTGAGGCAGTTGGCCCTATTTTTAGTCTTGGATACTTAATAAATACCATTTGGGGCTGTTTTTCAACTCATAAAGGCTCATAAATTCTCTTAATAACATTAAGTGGCTAATTATATTGTGCATTGTTAAAATAACTCCTATTGCAAAATCTAATAATACAACAAAAGTTACAAAAACAAGTTTTTGGAGGAGTTAATTTGACTAACTTACCAATTCAGCAAGAACTCACAGGTGCACATGCATTTTGTCCCAAATCTGATCCAGATGCTGAACCTTGAAAGCCAGCTTTCTTGTGACCAGAGAGGGTAGGTGGAAAGTTGCCACACGGCAAGGCTGTGCCACCTGCATGGCACTCTTGGAAGCAGCGTGATCCTTAGGGGACCCTGGTCCACTTTGGGCCCTTGCAGTTCTATACTAGACCATCTTGGTGCCCACATCAGGATAGTCTGACAGTGGCTGGAGCATCTCTGTGTCATGTAGATGTACTTAATTGCACATGACTCTGCCTGACTAGGGCTGCCTTCACTGTCCACTTTTTGCTCCTGAGCTGGGGCTCATAGTACCCTAAGATGGTCCAGGAGCTACATTTCTACATGACTAAATGTCTACACATTTGTTGAGGGGTCACTATTAAAGTGACAAGCCCATTTGTAAATATTTGAGCTTAATACTTGGACATTTTAAATTTTTTACACAGAGCCTTCCTTCTTCTTTCCTTCCTTCCCTCCTTCCTTCCTTCCTTCTTCTTTCCTTCCCTCCTTCCCTCCTTCCTTCTTCCTTCTTCCTTTCTTTTAAGTTAAGTATGGCTGGCCTTCAACTTTTAGTCTTCCTGCCTCAGCCTTCTGGGTGTGTGGATGATAGATGTGAGCTACCACACCTGGTCCACTTTCCAATTTTCAAAAAATGTCTAAAAGACACTGGAGGACAGAGTAAAAGCCGTGGTGCTTGTCATAAGCCCTGTGTTCTGTCTCGGCCATAAAACACATTGTGCCCAGGAACCTCAGAAGGAACACAGCCTGGAGCCCCCTTTCCCATTGGTGCTGCTGAAGCTTAGGAAGGAGGTTTCATAGCTCTGAGACAGAGATGGGCCAGAAGCACTGCTGTGGCTGCATCCTTCTGTGCCCTTCCCTGGGGACCGGGGTCTGGAGCTCCTGCAACAGTGTGGCCTTTGCTCTTACACTGGTCTGCCTACTATGGGCAGGCTGAACCCCATTTTTGGGCTGTTTGCTTTTACCACTAGAGTTGAAAATGCAAAATCCTTGCCTCAGCCAGAAGGAAAGGACCAGTCATGCTGTTCCCTTCTTTCATTCAAATGAAACACTGCCCATTAATCATCCTGCGATTTGATCTGTCAATCCAGAAACACTTGCTAATGCTTTATAGCTGTGGCTTGTTGAGGTTCTGGGAAAGAGCAACAGGAACAAGCCAGTCCTAATAAATAAAAGTTATTTCCTCATTTGAATTTTGGCATCCAGAGAGTCAATATGAGGCGGACATCAATCTTCTCTTTCTTGAAGCAGAGCGAAGATTTCTCATTGTGCGTCATCCTGGCCGTGATGATAAAGTGCGCACTGGGTCTGGCCAGACTCAGGCATGGTGTCTCTAGAGATGCTCTGCCTGTTTGTATTGCAAATTACATGCTCAGTTTAATGCTGGAAGCAGACCTATGTTCCCTTGGTCTATTCGAGTATTATTGAAAATGTCACATTTTTAAGGAGGGCCAGTATTCCATGGATCGTGTGCCTGTGGAGGGCCAACCAGGGCAGAGGCAATGGCCAGGAGCTTTCCCAGCTTCTTTTGGGTTAGGAAGGAAAAAGAGATGGGCAGAACTTGAAGAACTTTGTGTAATCCAGAGCTGTGTGGGTTGGGGTGAGGCTGCCCAGATGTCTGGAGGCTGGTTCATACCTAGCCACTGGCCATGGCTTCTGCCTGGGGCTACTCTGCCTGATTCTCTGTGTCTCCCACTTGATGTTCAGTAATATGGGGCCTGGTTGGTCTTCTGTGGCTGGGAGTATTGGTCCAGGTCAGATTAGCCAGGGGCCTGGCCTGCAGTGCACATATGCCATATTTGAGATCCAGGTACTCCTACTTCTAATATTAGCACTCTGTCTGCTCTATAACTCTATCAGCTTCTGCCACTCCCACAACCGAGGGCATCTTCTAAGGCAGGGAGTGTGCCTGGATAGACCTTACTCAGCATTGGATCTGGTGTGCTGGCATCTCTGAGGGATGGGCAGAGTTTGGCAGGAGCCCAGCACTACCTGGTGACTGATGGAATATGGAGAATACGTGGCAGGTGTTTGGATGGAACACAATGGAGCCCTCTCATGGTTGGAGCCTTCAGCCCTCCTGCAATTGAAGGGAGAGCCTGCCTAAGTCATCTCTGGGCTGCAGACAGTTGGGTGATTGGCCCCATGCTCCTGTGTGAAGGACAGACTATGCCAAGCAGGATTTTAGCTCTGGGGTCCAACCTGAATGTAAAACTGAAAAGTTCTGAATTTATTAAAGGCTTTCTTTGGGGCTGGAATATGCAGTAGATTTTCTATCCCTCTCAATTCTCTCTTAAAATTTAACGCTGCCATAAAAATGATGGATAACAAATTATTCCAGGGAAAATGATACTGAAAGACTCTTCTAACTGTGGAGACAGAAGCATAGACTGGGCAAAGAAATACATATGACCCAGAAAACTCAGAGGAAACAGGAGAGCGTGCACTCACAGAAACTACATCTGTATGATGTTAGAGGCTCAGGCAAACAACTATTGTTATTCATGTTCTTGAAGTATGGAATCTTTTCTGAGCTGCTGGCATTTTTATGAATGCAGTAACACCATGCCTTCTGGATATTCATTACCCAGCATTCCCTGTTGGGAACACTGCAGCATCCCAGGCAAGCAGGAAGAGAGATCCAACCCCACAAATGATACACACAATGTACCCTCACTCATATAGGAGCACCCAGACTCCTCACAGGTCTCTCCAGGGCTCTGCCAGCCCATCAGTGCTTAGGCTGTAGGTTAGAACCATGAAGTCACAAGAGACTTGTCACTTAGATTCAGTTAATGGTGGCATGGCTGGGTCTGACAAGCAGATGTCAAGGCAGGACACAGAGAGGGAAGAGGTTTTGAAAGTAGACATAGGTACTCATCCTGTGAGGACTGAGTCCAGCAGTGTTGGTGCCAACAGCCTTGTATGGACCCCCCCATGCCCTTCCATGCTACTTTGCTGTTGATGTCCTGACTGGTGCTCTTATTTCATAGCCATGTGGTGGTGATTTGACAGTGCTTGTGCTCCATCCCCCAGTTCTCCTCTGGCAACTGCCATACCAGGCCCTGTCTTAGAAGGAAACCAATTGACCAGCTAGCTGAGATGGCTCAGAAGAATCCGTGGATTTGTCCTCTCCCTAGCATGTGTCCCCATGACCCGTCCCGCGGGCCAGGTTATTGGGGAGACCCTAGGAGGCACCTCCTGAAAGATCAATGGGGGTGAGAGAGAAAGGAGACCAGGCACATAAGGGAAGACAGAGTCAGTCTGAGTCGCATCAAGGTCTCCTTTATTGACTGGGTATTGAGGCTTATAAGCAGGGCTTCAGGCAGGGAGGGGGAGTAGGGGAAGCAAAAGGAGAGAAGAATGGAAAATTCCTAAGGAAGGGTGAGGTCGCTTTGGTCCTAGGCCCCTGCAGCTGGCTGATTAGCACGTACTCCAGGAAGTTGTACAGCCCACGGTTAGGCCAGGAACCTGTTTTTGCAAGGTTTGATAAAGTAAGGAAGGTCACACAAAATTCAAGACACAGCTGTCCGGAGTCGGTCTCCAACATCCCCCCATCCAGCAGGACAACTCAGGAGAAAGCACGGGCCTCTGTCGATACTTCCTGGTTACCAGTGTCACTATGACAACTCTAGCAATGCTGCAAGATGGCACTGTGTTAGTGCTGGGTCTCACCTCTCACTGGGCAACTCCTGCTACTCTTCTCTGGATAGAAACAGGCTTACTGGAGAAATCTGTTTGCCATTGCTCCTAAGCTACATCCACTCAAGTGGATGATTTGCTTTTCCGTGTAGGTTTTAGGAAAATAGACCCACAGCGTTTGCAGTGCCTCTCCTGTGCACACTGACCTGTGGAGCTGATTGTGTCTCAGCACCAGCAAACAGTCCTTAGTTCTGTTGTCTGTCGACTGCCAAGGGCCACGGCTCATGCCATCTGGAGGCCCTTCCACCACTTTCCCGATACTTCCTGTGCTCACCAGATGAAACTCAGATGCTGACCTCCAAGGGCTTCTTAGAGCCCGACCTGTTGATGCTGCCATGAACTTTGAATCAATCAACGCCATTTTGAAGCCTCCCTGGCTCACAGGGGAAGTATGGCAGGTACACACATCCTGCGATCCTCACTCAGCACCCTGGTTTTGAACCATTTTTTTCCCTGTGTACAGCTATAGTTGGGGCTTTTCTCTGTGCCTGGCTGCCCAAGGGCTGCTCTTCTATCCTCTCAGCCATGCCTGGGGGTTGAAGCAGGAATATGGGACATTTTTCACCTTTTATAGATGAGTATGGGGCTTAGTCGAAGGAAACCCAGTACCCAGTAGAATGCTTTCTGCCGTGTCCCTCTGGCTGAGTGTTTAACTTCTGCTGGAATACCTGTGGTGACAGTAAGACTTGTCCTTACCATGCTGCCACTTTAATTCTAATTCACACAATCTGCGAAATGTCTCCTCCTGTTTACCCCAGATCCTCTCTTATGTGTCAGAACTCTGCCTTGAAGCTTAGTGTCCCCATCTGGAGCCACTGCTGTGGTTGATCAAGAACACTGGGACTGTAAGGACTAGCAAGAGTGGGTATGAGTGTTCAGTCACTGTGGGGAATCCCCCGCCCTTCTTACACATACACATGGGAGCAGGAGTATACTTGGCATGAGACTGTGTCTGCAGAGTGAGATGAGGCATGGGTAGCCATCGCTGTAAAGAAAGATTGAAGTTCCATTCCTAGAATGTTGTGAAATGGGTGACTTCTCATTAGGGTCAATTACAATCCCTAAACACATTTGTAAACACACTTTTACAATAGTGCAAGGGAAAAGAAGTGAATAAGTGAAAGTATACCCCACTAAGGCATAGCTTTGTCGTGACTAATGGTGAACTCAGGTGGGCCATGGCCCCGATTATTCAAAATTCCAGAGCAACTGGTAAGTAAAATGGGTATAAATATCAGCAGACAAGAGAAAATGGAAAACGACCAGAATTTTAAAAAATATATTTATATGTTTCTGTGTGTCTATGTGTGGGTGCATGTGTGTGAGTTTGAGTGGCTGTGGTGGCCAGAGAAAGTGTTGGATCCCCTGGAGCTGGAGTTGCACGTAGTTGTGAGCTGTCCAATATGTGTGCCAGGAACTGAACTTGGGTCCTCTGTAAGAGCAGTGTGGTAGTTTGAAGGAAAATGGCCCCCAAAGGGAGTGGCACTATTAGAAGGTGTGGCCCTGTTGGAGTAGATGTGGCCTTGTTGGAGGAAGTATGTCACTGTAGGGGTGGAGGTGTCCTATCCTCAAGCTACACACAATAAGATTACTTCCTATTGCCTGCACAAGATGTGGAACTCTCAACTCCTTCTCCAGCACCATGTCTGCCTGTACACCATCATGTCCCACCATGATGATAATGGAGTGGACATCTGAAAATGTAAGCCATTACCTCAATTAAACATTTTCCTTTATAAGAGTTGCCGTGGTCATGGTGTCTCTTCACAGCAATTGAAACTCAAAAAGACAAGCAGGATGTGCTCTTAGCCACTGAGCCATTTCTTTAGCCCCAAGACACATTTATTTATTTATTTATTTATTTATTTATTTATTTATTTATTTAAAATCCAAAAGTGGACAGAAAGTATAGGTAGCAAAGGGAATAGAGAAGAGACGGAACACCAAAGCAAGTTAAGATAGATGTTGCCATACAACAGTGATCCTAAATGTAAGCGGGCTAAACTCCTGCCTGGAAAGACATGAGATCTAGTCATGGGCTGCGCTTTCATTGCTGATGTCTGAGGAGACAGACAGTCTTGGAAGTGCTAGTCAGAGGAATGCTGGTCATATCACTGTCAAGAGACCCCAGGCTGCCCATGTGAAAAAAGAATTATTTTTAATGTTGATGGGCTCTGCTAACCAGTAAAACATAACCCTGCAGACATGTTAGCAGAACACCTGAAAGAGCAGGAAAATAATCCAAACTAGAGCAGGAAAATAATCCAAACTAGAGACTGACTGTACAGCAGGATGAATAGGCCAAAATTCAGTAAAAATGTCTGGGATTCAAGTGAAATCCTCAGGTGGCTTGCAGATCTGACTAGTGGCAGGGGATGCTGTGTCCATCCAGGCAGTCTCTTTCCAAGGGTTCAGTGCCAGCTACTAAGCTGCTCCGTTTCCTGGGTCATCAAAATCTGTAGTTTGAAAAGATTGAAATCACACAAAGTTTATCTGACTACAAGAGAATTAAATTGAAAATCAGCCAGAGATAGATCTAGATATTTCCTAAATTCTGATAAAATGATCTGGCGTCACATTTCTGGAATAGCCTATGAGTCAAATAAGTGAAAGGGAAATGAGAAAACTCTTCAATGGAATGGATAATTAAAATAGAATGCATCTGAGTCCGTGGGCCACAGCTGACATAGCACTGACGGAGCGGACACAGCTGATGTAGCCTGTCAGTGAGTGTGTTCAAAGAGAGCTAAAATAGGTCATCTTACCCTTACCTTGAGGGGCTGGTGAGAGAAGAAGAAATTAAACTCCAAGGAATTGGAAGGAAAGAAATAATAGGGAGGGCAGAACTCAGGGAAACAGAACCAGGTAATCAATAGGGACAAACAAAAATCAAAAGATTAATAACATCGAAATGAAAGTCACTAACTAGGCTAGTCAGGCATGGAGGGGGTTAACATGAAAGAGGGAACATGGCTAGGAATCCCCCCAAATTAAAAAGGTAGCAAGGGGATGTTACATCTGCAGAGCAGTAAACTTAACCTGGTCAGGCTTTCTGAAAGCCATTAAGCATAGTATTTGTCATTAAAAGCCCTTCCAAAAGACCATGATACAACCAGGTGACTCACTGGGGACTTCTCCGATCTCTTTCAGAGAACAGAGGAAGATGGGGCATTTTCTATGTCTTCCTACCAGCCAACATAACTCAGACACCAAAAAGAGACAAGGACATTACAAGAAAATTAGAAACCAACATCTCTCATTAACATTGATGCCAAAATCTCAGAGAAAGCATTAGCAAATTGAATCTCCTAATGTATAAAAATGGCACTACATCATGGCTGTGTGGGATTTACCCCAGACATGCCAGGTTCACTCAACAGTCAAAAATTTATCAATGTAATTGGTCACATTAACAGAATAAAGGAAGAAACCTTATGGTTATGTCAATAGACCCAGAAGAAGCATTTGACAAAATTCTGTGCCCACTCATGTAAAAACTATAACTAATTTAGATGCAGAGGAAGTTTCTTGTATACAGGACAGTGAAGGAGTAGCAGGGTTATTCCTGGTGAAGTCAAATGCTTTTCCCTCAAAGAATGTTTGTTCTTACTACTTACCTTCAGTGTTGTTGTGGAGGCCAGGTTGCCAGTCAGCCAGATAGCTGGTCAGCCAGGCAGCCAGGCAGCCAGAGAGCCAGATAATCAGTCAGCCACATACCCAGACAGCCGGGCAACCCAGACAGCCAGAAAACTAGGCTTCCAGGTAGCCATATAACCAGCCAGCCAGGTAGCCAGCCAGATATTTTCAAAAGCACATTGAAAAGCATGTGTATCGACAGGGCATGAGTCCAATTTTGTTGACTTCACATTTAGAACATTGTAAAGAATTTGCCAAAAGAGACATGGGATACAAAATCAATGTGTATGACATGGTTGGTTTTCTGTATATTAGAAATTAATTGGAAAATAAAAATTTAAAGCCAAATACCATCAATTATGTGGAAATCCATTAAGATATGTATGGAGAAATTCAACTGAAACTACTCCAGATCTTCAAACTAGACTCTGCCCCGTGCTGCTGCCATTGTCGCCGACCTAAATACTTAGTGCTGATGCGTGTAGACTTAATATGAGTGCCTTTCAAACTGATCTCGAGAGCCAGTGGCATCCCACATTCATATCGCGGCTTTTGGCAGAAATTGGCAGGATTACTGTAAAATTTCTACAGAGTTGTGGAGGATCTGAGATAATGTCATCCATGAAGAAGAGCTGGGGAAGGGAACTCATCCTTGTGGTTTCAAGGCTGTGCCCAGAGCTGCCATGCTGAGACAGTGTGTGCTGGATCAGGTGGAGAGACAAAACAGAGTCCAGGATAATCAGGAGAGAGACTATGAGGATGCATTTACAATATGGATGGGACAGAGGATCCCTGAAGCCCAATATTAGCGAGGTAAATACCCGATTTAACAACAAACAAAGCATTGAGATACTTTATAAAAGATGGATGGCCAGCCAGTGAACACCTGAAAAACTACCAGACATTGTTAGTCACCTGGGAAATGAGACCGAAACCTCTCTGATGTGTGGTTGTGCATGCTCAGCACAGCAGCCAAGGGAGGGACCACCTGAGTCATCAGCAAGGACAATAGTGACAGAAGTCTCCAGCCTGCCTGGTGGGGATAAACCATGCTGCCATGTTCGAAAACGGAATTTCTCAGAAAACTGAACACACACCCCTGGATGACTCAGCAGCTCTATTCCCCAGGCTTTAGACAAGAAACACATGTCTATGTGTTCATGTCCACAAAACAGGGCTCGTGTTTCCAGAGTTCACACCTTCTAAGTCTTAAATGCATATCAAGCTGAGAAGGTCTCTGTGGACATCACAGAGCTCCCAGCAGCAGAGCTGGGTCTCCTTCATTGTGCTGGCCAAGGGAGCTAAGAACAGAACACATTAGCATGATTAGGACCTTCTGGAACTGACAGAATGATCAGGGTGATAGGAATCAAAGCGTGTTCTCTGGATGGGGGCTCCTAGTGACAGGACATGTTCTCCACCTTGACAGGGATGCAGACCCCACAGGTAGATTCTTTCTCCAAAACTCATCAAGCAGCATGCTCAGATCTCTGTGTTTTAAATTATACATTAGAAAAGCCAAGAAAACCCTTTCAAGTGCTGGCTAGAAATGCTAAAACAGGGGGGAAAAGAGACCCAGTGAGTGAGACTTGGAGGTTTGCTTTTCAAAATGTAGGGACTTGCGCTTGTGTGTTGGGAAACCTGCCAAGGCTCTGGGGAAGAGGAGTGTACGCTGTTCACCTCAGGCAGTGCAGCTGAGGAGACTCCTCTGAAGAAAGCCATTCGTCTAGAGGGCTCCAACCTCAGAGTCACCTAAGTGGGGAGGGAGCAGCCCTGCTGTGCCCCCAGCCTTTAGGGAGCACTCTGGCCCCTTCAGTGTGCGGGGGAGAGGGGTGTATGTGACTGTTTGGGAGCACAGGGGAGACCACAAAGTATAGGAACATCAAGTAATGAGAATTGTCACACATATGATGTAAACTATCAAAATCAGTTTCAGAAAGCAGGAGGGCCGACCCTGGGTCCCAGCTCTAGCTCCTCAAAGCTTCCGTGTCCCCGTGGCAGTCGCTAGCCACACTTGGATGTTTCTGTGAATCTTAATTAGGATGAAGACTTCAGCTGCTCACTCATGCTCTCTGTGTTACAAGCACTCCAGCCCCACCCTCAGCTAATGGCCACACTGCTTCAATAGAGGCAGAAGGCATGTCCATCCTTTCAGAGTTCTGTTGGCTGTGCTGCTTTAGAACAGTTACCAAAGTGTGCCCCTGGGCCAGCGACACACAGCACTCTGGGAGCTGAAGGAGAAGGGTTGAGTGTGGCCCCCAGTGACTTGGAGCCTCTGCTCTGGAGAGACCCTTAAAACAGCTGTGATTTTTTATTAGCAAAATTAGAGAACCTAAACATTTGTCAATAAATGATGAAATGGGTAAATCAGCCAGGAAGCTAGCTGTTCAGAGGACTCGAATGTGTTCCAGGAACACCATGTAGATAGAATGTAAAGAGAGTCTCCATTAATACATATCTTACACCAGGAACACCATGTGGAATGTAAAGAGTGCCTCCATTAATACATATCTTAACACCAGGAACACCATGTAGAATGTAAAGAGAGTCTCCATTAATACATATCTTACACTTCCTTTATCTAAAATTATAACAAAGCGAAAACAGTGGTGCCGACAGGAATCGTTGAGGAGATGATAAACACTTTTCGTGTTTGTGAAGCTGTTTCCCTCCAGTGTCTCGGCTCTTATGGGTAGAGCTGGTGTCCTCCAGTGCGTTTCTTCTCAGACAGTGGAAGGGAGCTAAAGCTAAAGGTGCTTGACTATTGGCATTCTTTCACATAAACGTGTACATGGTTGTGCGCATGTGCGAGTGTGTGTGTGTGTTTCATTTTTGCTTCTCATACGCTTTTGTGTGTAGTATGCATGTGTGTGCTTGTGCCTGTGGAGGCCTGAGGCTGATGGTGACAGGAGTCATCCTCCTTTGCTCTTCTGCCTTATTCATGGAGACAGGGTCTCTCAGTCAAACCCAGACCTGTCAGTTGGGCTAGGCTCATTACTCAGCTTGCTCTGGGCATCCCCTGTCTCTGTCTTCCAAGGTTGGAATCACAGGTGGAGCACTGTGTCTACACAGCATTTCCCGTGAGTTCTGGGACTCCAGTTCCAGTCCTCACACTCTCATGGCAGATGCTTTAACCACTGAGCCATCTCCCCAACTCATACGTATAACCCCCAACACTTATGTATTACCTAATGTTTAATTAAATAATTTTTTAAAACCCCTAAAATTGCAGAGTCACTGATGATCATGTGTTAAGTTTTTCCCCCAAATAAAATAAAGTCCCCCAAATACCCTCTTCAACCCTCCGATTAGGTAAATATTTCCTTGCTGTAATCTTTGATTGTCACTACTGTGACAGTACAGCTTCCAGCTTAGCACTTATTCTTCCTTTAAAGGATAGAGAAGGATTGGAAACACAATGCTGGGCAAAGCTTTCCAAATCGGACTTGAGCAGGCTCAAAAGTGGAGTGCTAACACTCAGTTGTAAGAGCGACTGTGTCAGGAAGATGGTATTAAGTTAAAGAAAGCCTTTTTTTTTTCCTTTTCTTTCTTTCCTTTCCTTTTTTTTATGGTAGCAAAACCTCGTTGAATACATATGTTGTAAGTCTGGAGATAAGTTGTGTAGCTGGGATCTAAGCCATCAGTACTGCAGATGGAGAGCTCAGGCGCTTTCCCTTCAGCTTGTGAACTATCGGGTTATAAAAGGGCCCAAGCAATGCAGTGCTTATGGCTGAGCTAATACTGTTCACCAGCAGTCTAGAGAAGGAGAACAGCTAGCTAGACTCTGTTTAGAAGAAATTACCCTGGTGCTCACATTCACACAAAGGGTACATGGGTTATCCGCCTATACTTCGTGTGCACTATTGAGTCTGTGGTGCAAACTAAACTCAGCTGTATGAGATCATATGTCCAGATCAAGATTATTAAGTGCTTCGTGTTTCTTCATGGTTGCTGCATGTATTTACTGCCTTTAATCCCAGCACTTGGGAGGCAGAGGCAGGTAGATCTCTGTTCGAGGCCAGTCTGGGCTACAGAGTGAATTCCAGGACAGCCAGGGCTGTTACATAGAGAAACCCTGTCTTGGGGGAAAAATTGTCAAGTGTATTAGTGCCCACTGGAATTAGTAGCTTAGTAGAATGTGTCATATACCTAACTGTGATGTTGGGCTGTGTCCACCAAGGGTGGCATCCATCACCTTCTCTAAGTCACCCAAGGGGCCCATGGCCCAGACAGAGGAAGGAGCACTGTTCCCTTTACCATGAATTTAAAATGTAGCCACTGTCTGGGGAAAGGCTATGGGATCATTTTGTCTTGTTCATCACACAGCATGAGTCTATGATTATCTCAAGTAAGTTTCATTTTAAACAGTGATCCTTGTAGACCACTGAGAGCAGGCTGTATATGACAGCAGTCCCCAAGAAGGGAATACACCGACTACTCTAGAAAGTAACACGTTTTCATTCTCACTTGTTGGCCCAGAGCTGACCCTTAAGTTAAGCTGGTAAGAACATGAAATATCCTATCTCTAGGCCTGTTTACTCTAGAGTTGTACTCAGTAGCACAGAGGAGAAATGACACAGAGATTGCCAATATATACCCAGATTCCAATCCACCCTCACCTCCACGTGTACTGTTCTATGTGGATGATAGGACTGTGGATGTGCCTGGCCAGTGAGCTCTGCAGTGCTGTTTACTGGGAGAAGCAAGGCATGTGTAAGAGATTCCATCAATTATCTGTTAATTGCTTACAGAGTGTGAGCATGCTCCCACACTGCTATGTCCTTGTATTTCACACAGAATGGAATACCAAGGAAGGGAAAAGCTAAAAACCAACAAAGAGACCCTAGGAAGAGAGTGGGTCCTAGTGGAAGAGACAGGAGGGAGGCCCATCTTCTCAGTACACCTTGTTCCCTACTTTTCACTTTGGAATCCTGGAGTACTTTAATTATTAAACCAAATGACACCAAGTTATCTGTCCTTGAAAACCAGAGTAAAACTGAATTTAAAAAAAAGTCAAAACTCCATCAAGTCTATGCTTTAATCACCCACAGAAAACATGTATCAAATAGACTTTCAAGCAGTCTGAATGTGCAGTCCTTATAGAAGGTATCTTAGGCAAAAAATTAAGAGCACTCTTCAATAAACATAGTTGCAGTAGTAATATTAGTGTTGTTTTGAAATTGTTTACACTGACTGAAATGCATATTTACATATGTATATTAGGGCAAAACAAATAAGTAATTATGGTAATGCTATAGGAACTAAGATTTTTAATACCAGAGGGAAGAGAATCAAGCATGAATTCAAAGGATTCAAATCCCTATAATCTTAAATATGAATTAAGACTTGGTTTGAAATTATGATGCATTTTTCCTTTAAAAATGAAGTTGTATTACCTAGTTCTTTATGCAAAATCATTGTATCCAGGAGGAATGTGGGGATCGGAATAGTCCTGTCTCAGCCCTCCACCATGTCCCACCATGAGAAAGGACCAGGG
Organism: Peromyscus californicus insignis; assembly: GCF_007827085.1. Lineage (NCBI taxonomy): Eukaryota > Metazoa > Chordata > Mammalia > Rodentia > Cricetidae > Peromyscus > Peromyscus californicus. The sequence goes on from NW_026294503.1 coordinate 51,245,618, forward strand.
CTTTTTAGGAGAGGTCTGGTTCAGGATGCCCCAGATGAACCTGGAACACTAGTCATCAAAAACAGGGCCGCCGGTAGACCCCTACGGTCATGTCAGCACCCTGATTCAAAGGGGCCTCAGGAGGTCTTCTCATTGCCATTCACTGGGGTAGTTAGAGATCTAGGAATTCACTGCAATTTCTAAAGAAAACTTAGCCCAGCTGGTAAATAAGAGGAAAGATTTGGGCATGCATTTTGCTTTCCTAGTGAGCAGGCAGCTTTGGAAGGGGCACACTTCTTTTGGGGAGAAATGCAGGTGTAGGTGCAGAGGGGGTGAAAGACCTGCTGGGTGGCTCCACAGAAGCAAGGGACCAGGGCAGTGCTCACCAGCCTCTTGGAAGCCAGCCAGGGGAACTTGGCACTGGATGGTCCTGCCTGACTGCACCTGGACCCAGATCTTGCAGGGAGCTCTATGATGGATGGATGGTTGTGTATGGCAGCACCTGGGCCTGCTGCTCCATCATCATATCCTAAGAAGGAGACCACAGACATTTCTGTTTCCTGATGGCGTAAACTGTGCCAAACACCTCAGAGTCCAACCTAGCCAGTTTCCAGGAAGTACAAGGGAAGAAGGACAGATGGGACACCTGCTGTGAGAATGGCCTCGTTAAGACTAGGGTGGACCCTCCCTCCAGCAAAGGACTGGTTCTTTCTTTTTTTTTTTTTTAAATTTTATTTTGCAATACAATTCAGTTCTACATATCAGCCACGGATTCCCTTGTTCTCCCCCCTCTGGCCCCCCTCAGCTTCCCCCCAGCCCACCCCCCCATTCCCACTTCCTCCAGGGCAAAGCCTCCCCCGAGGACTGAGATCAACCTGGTAGACTCAGTCCAGGTAGGTCCAGACCCCTCCTCCCAGGCCGAGCCAAGCGATCCTGCATAGGCCCCAGGTTTCAAACAGCCAACTCATGCAATGAGCACAGGACCCGGTCCCACTGCCTGGATGCCTCCCAAACAGATCAAGCCAATCAACTGTCTCACCCATTCAGAGGGCCTGATCCAGTTGGTGACCCTTCAACCATTGGTTCATAGCCAAACACCCTAATTGTCATGCTAGAAACCCCATCCAACTACTGAGGTATCTGGATGCAGAGATCCATGGCTAGGCCCTGGGTGGATCTCTGGGAGTCCAATTAGCGAGAAAGAGGAGGGTTTATATGATCGAGAATTGTTGAGACCAAGGTTGGATAAAGCACAGGGACAAATAGCCAAACAAATGGAAACACAAGGACTGGTTCTTAAAGAAAACAAGACTAGTCACAGTAGAGGGAGGTTCTGAGACAGGCTTCAGAGGCATGAGACCAACTACGCAGTGTGCAGTACAGCAAGAGCATGCATTTGAAACCCATTAGAACACAGCAGCAGTGAGTAGACATGGGATTTGAAGGCTCACTAGGTCATACTGAGGATACATACATTTTAAGGTGGGAATCTGTCTTCTTGTAGAAAGAGTTCTTGGCTCTAAAGGAAGTAATTTGTGGTGAAGCATGACACCCAGGGTGACTTTGAAATAATCCAGTGGTGTGTGGGTGGAGTGGGATTGGCAAGGAGACTCTTTGGTGGATTCTTGATCCTCATGCACCCCAGTAATGAATGGGTGATTTCCTCACATGGCGCTTTCTCCTTTGGGGAAATTTTGAAGAGACTTGTTTGAAAATGCTTTTAAAGACCTCACCCCATTCAGGGCTGAGCCTCCAGTTGTGAGTCTGTATAACCACATTTGCTTTAGAAAGAAGCCTCCCCATGAGCTGAGAGCTGCCCTAGTCTGTGGGTATAAGCATAAGTATTTAAAAGGAGCTTGATACTGTGTCCCTTTAGCAAAACAAAAGGTAATTGGGCCTATGACCGCCTAAACTGGCTCTAGGCCTGGTTCACAGAAAGGAAGGACCTCAAGTCCAGACAGAAAGCTGTTTGGGTTATTTTGAAAAAGGTGATGATGGTGACATAAAACTGTGAGGGAAATGGGAAGGTCCAAGAAAAGTCAGGCAGAGGAGTAGATATGATCAAATACATGGTATTTATTTATAAAATCACACACACACACACTTGAACACGCATGCCCATGCATGCACACACTACAGACCTCCCTTCCCCACCCCGCCACTCACACACTTGCAAGTACTAACAGACCTGACCTGATCAAATGAGTGCATGAAGCCTGCAGGTGGTGAGTGGCCATAGCAGCCACGGGCTGGAACCCGGGGGTGAGGTCAGCTGGCCTGACAGGAAGCCTCACTCTTGCTTTCCGTTGAGCTGCAGATTTCCTGTCTCCTCTCCTCAGGAACTCTTCTCTTGGTCTACTTCCTGCTAAATCTGCAGTTCCCTGGGGAAGGTCTGTTAGGTGATCCCTTTTGTTCAAATTGGTTTCAAAGCAATAAAAGGCACATTCACAGCCCAATTTGCAGGGGGACAGGTGCCAGTGTTTGTTCAAGGCTGGTGGTCCGAGGCCATTTAAGTGCTCAGCCATCAGTGATGGTCAGGGGTCAGGGATCAGAGTGGCCCAGCGGGAAGCTACCAATTAGTAAATGATGTGGAAGTTTGCACAGCATTCCTTCCTTCTCTCATTATCGTTTCATTTGTGAATCCCCACTGAGAGAGAAGTACAGGGTGCAGAGGGGACCCATAAGAGAAGGAAGGGCCTCTCTTCTAGAAGCTTGTAGCCCAGCAAGTGGTTCTTCATCTCTACTCTGGGTGCGAGTCATCTCATCTCGGGAACTTGTTACAAATGACGGTTCCTAGGCCACCACCAAGAGCTCTGTTTCTGTCTGACTCTAAGAAAGGAATATCTGCTGGCCCATCAGTATACCCTCCGTTCTCAGAGCTGGATATGAAGGCCACAGGTCACATGAGGTCCAATCACTGTCCCAGGAGTTCCCAGACTGAGGTCATCTAAGGGACACTGGTTGTTCCTGTCTGAACATCAGTTATACCTCTTCTTATTTCCACATTGCTATCTCCTCCTACAGCTTCCAGTAGCCAAGGACCCGTGGGGAATTCCTGCCAGCAACATAAAAACCTAACTGGTCAGCCTGCATGACTGTCGCCATTGCCTTGTTATAGCAAATAATTGGTTCTAGCCCCTCTCCAGGTGGATGTGGGCCTGAAAGACCTACTTGGGGCCCACAGGTGGATGACTCCGCAGTGTAGCCTGAGCTTCAGGTGGCTATTTGCTGTTGACAGGCCATGAGGGAGACACCCATGTGGTCAAGTTGGGGCTCATGTCTAGGGACATCTCTTGGGGGATGAATTTTCTGTGGTTCTTTTCTGATGGGCTAGAGCAGTGGTTCTCAACTTGTAGGTCATGACCACCTTGGGGGTTGAACGAGCCTTTCACAGGGGCTACATATCAGATATCCTGCATATCAGATATTTACATTATGATTCATGACAGTAGGAAATTAGTTATGAAGTAGCAACAAAAATAATTTTATGATGGGGGGGTCACCACAGCATGAGGAACTGTATTAAAGGGTTGCAGCATTAGGAAGATTGAGAGCCACTGGTCTAGAGCCTTAGAATGCAAGCCTTGTGGCCTAACTCCCATGCTAACCAAGGCCTCAGGGTTTATCTGGTTAGCTCTGCCTTTCTTCAGTTAAGAAAACCTATGCTGAATTTTCACATTGCTACACATTCCGAGATGCATGTCAAACCACCATTGGCTTTACCATTCTCAGCCAACAGTTTGGAGTGCAAAGCTGGTTTTACTTTTGTTCCTTTGAAACAGTCTCACTGTGTATCCCAGACTGGTCTAGAACTCATTGTGTAGCCTCAACTGGCCTCAAACTCATGGCAATCCTCCTGCCTCAACCTTCAGCTTCTGGGATTACAGCTTCCAGCCACTGCACTGGCTGAGAACAGGGTTTTATGCTATGCACTTAGACAGCCTTACACTTATCTCTCACCAGGGTTTGCAATGGGGGACAAGAGATGCTATGCTGATGTGTCGTGAGGATGGACCTGAGGCAGGGACAGTGGCTTGTCTTGTCCTGAAGGATGGGCGCTGTCACTGGGGGCCTGTCTGGCAGCAGTGGCCCCATGTTCCCACAGAGTAGAAGGCCTTGGGGGTTCCAGCATCTGGGGAGCACTAGGCAGATGCAGGGGCAGGAATCCCCCAGGGAAGGCCAGTGAACAGTGTGCTATCCACAAGTATCCTTGAGTGGCTAAAGCTCCCAGAACACAGGATGAGAGTATCATGGAGGGAGCCCAAAGGATCTCAATAGACAAAGACCTTAAGGGATACATGGAGGGCAGGAGAAGGGGCTTCCCAGCTCTGAGAACAGAGGCCAGTCCTTGAAGAAAGTTGATGGGGAACCCTGGGAAGAGAGCTGGAGTGATGGTGTCTAGCAGGCATAGGCAGACCGTGGTGCCTAGGGGTGCAGGGTGCACAGTTCAGGCTGGTGATGCTCACACATGCATGCTCCCAAGAGGGCAGCCCAGCCCATGACAGGCCTGACCACAGAACTGCAGCCCCCTTGCTCATTTCCTGCCTCCCTGCCCTTTGGGCTAAGGTTGGCTTTGCACTGAGGCTTTGAGTTACTAACTGGCGTGATGTCATTTCTTTCTTCAAAGTGAAATTAATCAGGGCCCACAGCAGGATCTTTTCCTTTGAGTTTGCCAGGAACGTCCTTGACAAAAATTTAAAAGCAGTGGAGTTTTTCGGGTTGGAGAGGGTGTCACGAGTTCCTGCATGGCAGCACTGATAGTCTAGGTGGTGACACAGTGTCTTCTAAAAATGCTGAGTCGTGAGACAGACCTGGGATGGTGAGATCTGGGACATGGGAGGGGAGCACGATGTGTTAGTTCTTTCCTTAGGCGCTGCCCCCTACAGTCTTTCAGTGCTTGTATAATTCATGGAGTTTTGACCCAGCAGCATTCAAAGGGTGCCTTTGATTTCCTCCATCAAGGAGGCAACATTTGCAGGCAGCGTGCTTCATGTGATGCAAGGCTTAGTGGTAATAGACAGCCCTGTGATCCTACACTGTCCTATGTGGTCTGCCCTGAGTGTCTGTGCTGGGGGACCATGGATCCCTATTGAGACCCTTCCTTTTTGTATGGTTCTTGGCTGGCTTTTGCTGGGGTGCGTTTGTGTGCTGGGGGTAGTTCTTTCTCCACAGAGCCAGAAGCAGATCCTGTAAGTGGGGTTCAGGGGGCTCAAGGGTACTCCCTGCTTCCCATGATCTTTAGATTCTTCTAGACAGTCTGCTAGAACTGGTCAGCCCCTTCTGAGCCACCAGCCACATAGGAAGTGGAGCTCCTCAGGGAATGCTGATTTCTTGTTAGTTAATTGAATATTAAAGGAACTTGGGGACAAGGCACTGGAAAACACCTTCAAAATCACAAGCAGACCTTGACCTGCCTGGCCACTGACTATGGTGATGAATTTATACTTCAGCTTGCTGATCCATCATGCTCAGATATTTAGACAAGCAGTGTTCTAGAAGTTTGTGAGTATTTTTGGAGTGAGATTAACACTTAAACTAGGGGACTTTGTATAAAGCAGATGGCTCTGTATCATGTAGGGAGACTTACCCAATCAATGAAGGCCAGAGTGGATTGAAGACTGACCTTATGAGCAAGAAGGAAATGCTAGCACATGGCCTTAAACTGCTTTCTCTGGGTCTCTGGCTGCATGTGTCGCTTCCCTTAGTTCCTCTTCTAGCATGAACATGTGTGCATGGACACACACACACACATACACACACACACACACACACACACACACACACACACACACACACACACACACAGAGTTTTGTTTTTCTAGAGAACCCTCATCAATACATTAACTGAAGGGTCAATGTCAATTAAGAACTTACAAGTCCTGACAGTATTATTTCCTGCATTCTCATACCCACTGGCTTTCAAAGACTGGCTTCAATCAGGGATTCCTGATATATTGAAGGCATCAACCAGAGTCCCAGGAGCTGGCACAGACCACAAGGGTCATCTCCTTCCCCTAGGCCTCCTTCCCACAATTCCAGAGATGAGAATCTGCCTTATGATACACAGATGTGATAGCCTGTGACCTTTGTCATTTAAGCAGCTGGAATGCTCTCAGACATGGACGGACACCTGCCAATAAGTAACTGGCCAGAGCTAATGCAGGTTGGCGTGGAGTTGATAGATCGGTCACTTTGAAGCCGGCTCATTTGTGCTTCAGGATTTGGCCGCATAATGAAGTGTGATTTACAGTTCTCATTACTGGCCTATGCACCAAACACAGAGATGTCGGTGTGAATTTTAAAAGGGCCGTGCTCTGCATTACCGGTAGGTAATTGTGTCATGAAGTGGCCTGCTGATGAATATTTCAAAGGAAATCATGGCCCAGCATTTGCCTGCACAGCTGAAGTTGGTGTATTTGAATCTGAGTGAAGACTAGGAAATAGTTCTCTTCATTTGAATGGCCTCAGAAATACATCTATGTAAATACGTAAATACGTGTACACTGGGGAATCTCCTGGTGCCAGAAGGCCATTCGGTTTTTCCAGTGCCAAAAATTATAAGTAAAATTTAATGATATAATTAAAGGTGAAATATTGTTCCTTTTACTACCTTGCTATTAAAAAACTGAAGGAAATTATAGGTAGATTTTTTTTGGCCTTATTTACCACATTTTAAAAAGTATATGCCATGTGTAATTTGCATTTAGTTAATATGTCGTCACCTTTGAACTTCATTTAATTTTGTAAACCAAATAGAAACTACTGGAAAGCTGGGATGCAGCTTCAGTGAAGTCTGATGTTACTGGTATCAGGGTTTACCTTCTCCCTTCCTCTAGTAACTGATGGAGGGGAGTTGCTGATGGACAAGTGTGGTGGTTTTAAAGAAAATGGTCCCCGCAGGGAGTGGCACTATTAGGAGATGTGGCTTTGTTGGAGTTATGGCCTTGTTGGAGGAAGTGTGTCACAGTGGGAGTGGACTTTGGTGTCTTCTATGCTTAAGCCACACCCAGTGACACAGTTCACTTCCTGTTGTCTGTGACTCAAGATGTAGAACTCTCAGCTCCTTTTCTAGCACCATGTCTGCCTGCATACTGCCATGTCCTGCTATGATGATAATGGACTGAGCCTCTGAAACTGTGAGCCACCCCAATTACATGTTTTCTTTCTAAGAGTTGTCATGTTCATGGTGTCTCCTCACAGCAGTAGAAACCCTAAGTCAACAAGAGTAGCTGACAGACACAAGTAGCTGAAAGACAGAGGTAGCTGACAGACAGAGGTAGCTGATGGACAGGGGTAGCTGATGGACAGAAGCAGCTGATAGACAGGAGTAGCTGGTGGGCAAGAATAACTTCTCTATGAGCTTTTTCATTCCCTCGGGTATCTTTATAATCCAGAATGCTGGGTGCTGAGACGGGGGCAGTTTCTAAATGAACAAGTGGGTAGAAATCCCACAGTGCAGAACCAGAGGAAAAGGTGTGGCCAGCAGAAGAGGAGCAGCTCGGAAACATTCCCACAGTGCTAATCTTCTAGAAAAAAGACACCGAGCAGGGCTGCCCAAGGTTATGATGACCAGACTGTGAGGGATAAGGCTGCAGAGTCTGCCTGGCAGGGCAGGATGCTGATGATTCTACTTCTGTTTTCATGTCCTGTGGTTCTCAGGCCTGGGCTACCCAGGTGAGGGGATTCTACACATAGGTAAGACTGTGGATGACTAGGGATGACAAAATTTGTCCCTGGTGTTTTTCTTAATTATGAAAAATGTTTACTATAGGTCTAGGTGATAATTCAACAAATGCCCATGTACTTAATACCCAGGATATCAAATCTGAAAGAGTTTTTTTTTTGTTTGTTTTTGTTTTTGTTTTTAATTTCCTGCCTCAGGTCTTTTATTTATTTACTTAGAAATTAAATTTTACTTGTACTGCAAAGTCTTTCCCCTTCCTCTCTATAGCTAAATGCCTTGAAATTGGCTTTTATCATCCTCTCTGTAAACTGTTAGTCTATTAATCAAATGTATATATCCATAAACAATTTAGTACTACACTGGATACACAGTCCGTTAATAACATCCCGCTTAAACATCATTCACAGCATGATTAATGCAACTTTGTGTTGCCAGTGTTGGTCCATCATGATGGATTTGGCTGTGTTTCTCCTGTACTTCAGTTCCTCACTGGCTGGAGAGGTTGGGCTCTGTCTGTTTCTCAGTCACACAGCCAATTGTTCCTGAGTATCTTGTAACTACAAACAACTCTCAGCCTGACCTCTGACCTTATATCTGACTTCACTGCTGACCTTGTACCCATCTTCACTGTTGATCTTGTATCAATCTTTACCTCTGACCTGTGCCCATCTTCACCTCTGACCTTGTACCCATCTTTACATGCCCTTGTCCTATAGAATTTGAGGAATAACATTTCCTTTTTCTCATGGTTGGTGGGATTTTAAGTTGACATAGTCATTATGGAAAGCAGTTTGCAGGCTCCTGAAAATTAGAGATAGAAGTGCCATATGATCTATGATCCTGCTCTGGGGATCAGTCTGAAGGAGATGAAGTCAGTCCTGAGGCACATCTGCACTCAGGATCATTGCAACATTATTCCCAACAGCCAAGGCAGGAAAAATCCTTCATGTCCATTCTCAACAAGTCATGGTATGCAAAATTGCTTGTTATTCTAGCCATATGTGGCATGCAGTGATATGCATATTCTGTATATCAGTGTGTAATATATGTGTATATTAAACGTGTGAGTATTATCCAGGGAGGAGATCTTGCCTTTCTGGTCCCTTGGAAGACATTGCACTAAGCCAGGCACAGAAAGACTGCTGCAGGATCTCACTAGTATGTGGAATCTAAACCAGTAGAGCTCACAGTTGCAAGGAGTAGGATGGTCGTTGTCAGGCCTGGGGTGGGAGATAGGGAGATCTGAAAGGAGGCAGAGTCTTAGTTATCCAGGACCAGTGAGCTCTGAATGGAGAACAGCCTGCTGACAACCGTAACAATTCTGTATAGAGACTCCAAGCTTTCTGAGATGGTGGGTCTGAAGCGTTTTTGTCACATATGCAGGTAATTGTAGGGTGACAGCTGTGCTGATGAACTTGATTATGGGGGCTCAGCTCACACAGAGCCCTGTCCATTTCACAGCTCCACTATGCTCAGTTTCTTCTTGACAGTCATTCCTGGTAAAGTTGAGAGATACAAGAGCTCCCACTGACGAAGGCACTTGGGAGACTCCAGAGTCTGACATAGCTGCATGGGCTGAGGCTTTCTTAGTGGTCCTTTCTTAGTGCACCAGACTCTGCCAGACTTGTCTGTCTCTTAACTGTGGGGACTCAGGTTTGCTAACAGTGGCTCTGGATGATTAAGGAAGACCATGCCAAAGGAGGGATGCTGCTGCTCCAGGGTAAACAAGTTAGGAGAGCCCCCTACCAACAGATGTGTCTTCAGTGGGACAGTGAGGTGTGTTCAAAGGCAGCCATGACTCACTGTAGCCATCTTTGCACCCTGATGTCACTGTCACTGGGCTGCAGCATCACCATGCTTCACCTCTGTCTTGTACAACAGGTACCCTGCTCCTCCATCCCACATCTCTAGGGTGGATCAGATGGCAGTCATTGTTGTCTATCGCCTTTACCAGCAGCTCTCCCCATGGAGTGATTAGTGTAGACTGCACGAACCTCAGCACATGGCGCTTTTTGTCCCTGGTAGCTGGTGTGTGGACCAGGTGGCTCTGGGAGGCCTGTAGGTGTGGGAGCCGTGGTTGTTGTCCTTGACTTCCAGAGTTCATACACTGTAGAGCCAAAGTGAAAACTGGAGATGGGCTGGAGATGAACTCCTTCCTCACAAACACTCCCAGTCTGGGAGAATTTCTAGAGCAAACACTCAGAGTGGAGTCCAGCCCTCACAAAGCCAGGACTCCAGGTACTTAACATGTGTTGCCAAGAGTGGAGAGTGTTAGAGTATGGATGGAGCTGGCTCTCTGGGACTGCAGCATGTGGCTAGGAGCAAGAAGGACCGAGACAAAGTATGTCTACTCTCTCTTCCAGAGACATATAGGAAGCATTGGGGGGGCGGGGTTACAGGAAGGCTTGAAAGCCTGGGCTGGAGGAGCCAGGGTAGGTTGTTTTGGGGAAGGAGGTGGGACAGAGCTCTAGGTCAATGTTCAGCACCATCCTTGGTGTATAAAAATAAGTTTTTTTGTTTTTTTTTTTAAAAAGGATGGTGTAGATGTTGTCACATTCCAGCAGATACCAGGTTTACTGTTCATACTGGGATCTTAGTATACTGCACACAGTGAGGATGCGACCATACATCCCTGGGGTGGGATCCTGGCTGAGCCACCCAGGCTAACCCTAAGGGCCTGCCCAGCTTGGGTGTTGGATTATATATACTCTCATCATGAGGACAGTGAGCCTGAGGCCTGGGTTAGGGAGGCCTGGGCTGAGGGACAGGGACATAAACCATCGTGTAGATGGTGGGCGGGCAGACATTGACAGCCACAAATGGGACTGCCATTGCAGGGAAGTGACTGGGACTATATAGTTGAGAGGATAAAGCCCAACTAGGTGGCTTCTAAACTGTCACAGGCTAGTCCTGGCTTGTCCCCAGGGTTTCACTAGCCCCTGTCAGGGCGGAGCTCTTTTCTACACATGGCAGGTGGCAGAATGATGCCCAGGCTCTGGGCTTCCGTGAGGCAGCACATGAGCCCTGCAGGATGTTTCAGACATCATTCCTTCTCAAAGCTCAGGAGCATCTCCCGACTTAGACAGTGCTCACGGTGGGGCAGTGAGCCTGAGTCTGGTCCTGGCAGACTTATTGCCCAGTAGTTACAGCTGCTGTTTCCTTAACTAGTGATTAAGACAGGGTAATGCTGAATGGATCTGAAATAAAACCTGCTCTTTCGCTGTTATGGAGTATAGTGGTTTGCATGAGATGTCCCCACATTCTGGGTGTTTGAGCACTTGGTCCCCAGTTGGTGGCGCTTTCAGGAAAGGCTTAGGAGGGGCAGCCTTGGCTGGAGGACGTGTGTCGCTGAGGTGAAAATATATGGCCTCACTCTACCTCTAGTTCTCTCTCTGCTTCCTTCATGCTTGCAGTTGGGGATGTGAGTTCTCAGGTGTCTGCTCAGTCCACAGTGCCCGCCTCCTTGCTGCCATGCTTCCCTCCGGAACCGTAAGCCCCAGTAAATTCTTTCCTCCACAGTCACTTTTGGTCCTGGTGTTTTATCATAGCAACAGGAAGTTGCTAGCACACCATGTAAGAAGACCCGCAGACCTTGAGTTCTCCTGCAGTGGCCCTGTGATGTGTTCCCTCTGAAGACGGGAGGCACAAGGCCTCTGGTGCTGTGCCACCCCTCTGGGGAGGAGTGCCGGGACAGACTGTAGGTGCTCTGCTAAGACTGGTAGACACTGGCCACCAGCACCCTTCTCGGGGTGGCCTTGGCTCTCCCCGCTCTGGCCACACCTCTGCTCTGTGCCTGGCCTCTGGGAGCCTTCTGCATGAGGGTCCAGATGCCTGTGCTGGGACAGCAAGGGTTGTGCCAACGTGGTGCTCCACTCTGGACACACCCTGGTTGTAAACCATCATGTTCCAGGGTTTGACTGTGCTCTTCAGGCCTCTCAGGCTTTAGTTACAGGGAAACAGAAGCAGGGTGGGTTCAGCATTGGGGACCATTGAAGAGGAATCCCTGGAATACAGAGGCTTGGGTGGGTAGCTGGGGCCCCTTGAATCTCAGGAGGTGCAGGAATTACATAATAATCCCTAGCTGATAAGACAGCCCAGCAAGCACCTCATCCCTCCTCTCCATCCAGAAACTTCCACACGTGTGACAGTGTTTTCTGATTTCTGCTAGGAAAAGCAGGGCACTCCTAGCACTCCTACAGTTTTGTTGGTTCCTGGGCTGAGGGAGGCAGCTTTCCATGTTCCTGCTCCATCCGTGAAATTCCTGGACAAAACCGGACTGCAGTTGTCCAGGGGCTCATCCCCCAGGACAACTCTTCCTGTCCTCCTTTCTGCCCCTCATCCCCTTCTCCTTCCATGAAACCTAGAGCCTGGGAAACTGAGGCAGGCCTGGTGTCCATGGCTGTAGGCAAGGAGGTCAGAGAGGATAGGGAAGCAGGGCTGGAAGGATTGGACCAGGGTCAGACCCTCCCAGAAGCCTGTGGTCCTGCTCTTCAGCATGGCCACACTGAAATGGCCTATACTGTATTTCTCAAGGATTTGAACGGTGACTGACAAGGGAATCCGGGAAGCCACAGCCTTTTCTACTGGGGTAGGGCTCCTTACAATGCTTGGAAGTAGCCTGTTGGCTTGACCTTTGTCCTGAGTGCTGGCAAGCATGTGGGTAAAGCGGACTGAGCAGGCCTGGCCTGTGGTGTGTCTTAGGCTGCTGCCTCCCCCTCCTCCACTGGGCATGCACCCTTCATGGGATGCTGGTATGAATCATATCGGCTAAGCTTCATTAAAGCAGAGGCCCATTTTCCATTTATGATGGGAATTTTTTATTTATCAAATTGTTACTTTAATATAATTTACTAAGTCACTGAAGACAAATAATCCACTTAGACCAAGCTGTAAAATTCCATTTGTCCACAACGCCTGTTTCTGCGGAAGTGTGGCCCATGCCTTGTTCCACTCTCAGCTGGAGGCAGTGTGGGCTGCAAGGTTCACAGCCCAGCCCTTGAGTTCCTAGTGGGGTTGGCCTGGAGGGTGTCCTGCAGCCCACCTGAGTGTTCTCTGGTTAATAAAAGGCTGATGAGTGAATTAAGAGTGTGACCAAGATTCCATAGAGAATCCACCAGTCTGGAACATCCCCAGCATGAGCCCCTGGTCCTCTCAGTGTTTGCAATGCTGTGCTCTGCCCTGCATTCCTTAGGGAACTTTCCTCCAGTCCTTAAGGGTCAGGTCACTTTTAGCATTTATTTGAAAGGGAAACAAATGCCTGTTTCTTCAGATACTGCTCAGTGTCTTGTCCATTAATGCTTCCTGTTAGCCACACAGGGCCCACAGTGGAGCCAAGAGACTGGGGGAATGGGATTTCATTCTGTCTCTAATCCTACTCTTGGGTTTTGGGGCAGGGATTGCAGAGAAAAAAGGGGCCCAGAGATCCCAGAATGGGTGAAACAGAGGACCAGAAGACAGAGGCATGCAAACACCAGCGATGACAGTGTGGGAAACAGAAGCTGACTTGGTCAGGGCCCCAGGAGGAGAGGTGGGGCTCACCTGATAGAAAGAGGGAGTGGGCTTTTCTGGCAGAGCATGGGTATGTGAGTGTTTCCCGTGAGCCGGGGCAGCGCTGCGGAAGCCTGCCAGGCTGCAAGGCTGGTACACTGGAAGAAGCAGGAGAAGGTTGAAGGTCAGGGATGTCAGACAAGAGGCTAGCAGCAACTGTGGTATCCTGATCTTCCATGGTCAAGGACATGACGTGATAGGAGCCCCGCTTGGTTAGAGGGGGCATCCCAGTCATGTAAAATATAAAAGAAATGGGAGACAGAATGACACGACCACAAATCAACACCACCAGAGTTCTGAGAAAATGTAGAGGTTATCAGAGGGACAAATGAATTCTTGATGTGAACTTAAGGGATCGGATCATGATTTCCTCTCATCAGAGCTGCCCCTAGATTCCAAAAGATAAGACATCTCTGACAAAATAACCATCATAAGGGTTAAAAAGACCATCAAAAGACCAAGAAGGTTCTAGAAAGCAGCGAAAGAGATTTCCTGGGGCAGAATAACAAATAGATTGAGAGCATTAAATAGCAGAAGCTAGGATATGGTGTAATGAACTATTTAACATTGGACAGTGTAGAAGTGCCCTGAGGATGACAGTGGAGTAAAGACACAACCTGTGGGGACCACAGTCAAAAGACCCTCACTGAAGGAAAGTCGGGATCTTGGATTTCACGGAAAGTGATGACTGAGAGGGCCTGACCCAAGAAGACATGATGAGAAAGACAGGGCAGATCTCTGAGCAAATGCAAGCAAGTGCTGGTCCAGAAAGCAACACACAGGGCATCCCAGTTCCTAGGGAGTATAGCACGATGGCACAGAACACTCAGTGATCCCAGTTCCTAGGGAGTATAGCAGGATGGCACAGAACACTCGGTGTGAAGCTGGGGAAGGCGAGAGCAATGTGTATCTTGGATGTGACCACAATGAAGGTATTCCTAATTTCTTGTTTTGTTTGGGATTAAAATAAGGATACTGACTTATTTTCTTTTATTGAACATTTAGTGTGTGCATGCGCGTGTGTGTCATGTGTGTGCCACAGTGCATGTGAAGTCAGAGGACAACTTATGGGAGCCTGTTTTCTCCTTCCCCTTGTGGAGCCCAATGATCTAATTCAGGTTATTAGGTGTGGTGGCAGTCACCTTTACCCTACGTCATCTTGTGGGCCTCATTTTAGACCATCAGGTTAAGCTTGTCTGCTACAATAGGGCTGCTGTTAAGATAACAGCGGAAACTTAGTAATTTCTAGGTCAATTAGAGGTAGACATTGGAATAATGGATAAAGACAAGTCAGTTCACTACAGCAAGGAAAAAGGAAATGAGATTGTGGAACCACCAGCAGGTTGAGATTTCAAGGATGCAGACTGACCAGACAGTGTCAGTCGTGGTCGGTTGGGGCCTTGACTGCATTTGGGAAGATCCGTAACTATAGAGACATAGGTAAGTTAAGGATAATATATATATATATATATATATATATATATATATATATATATATATATATATATATTATATTATATTATATTATATTATATTATATTATATTATATTATATTATATTATATTATATTATATTATCTTCCAGAAGTTAGCCAACTTGCATAAGGAAGCAGAATTGAAAAATTCAGGACATTATTTTCAGTGTCATCAGAACATAGGACATTTTTAGGGAATATCTGGCAAACATTGCAATTGGCCTGAATTTTGAAAACTATAAAATACTGATGAAGATAAAGAAGACCTAAGTAAGTGATGGGTCAGAAGACTCAGAGGTTCTAAGATGGGCATATATGCATCATGTGTACAGACACACACAGATATAGCCAGGTACATCGATAAGCACAAAGACATAGACATAGAGACACACAGAGCAATACACACACAGAGACATGCATCCACACACACATACACAGACACACAGAGAGAAGCACACACAGACATGCATACACACATACACAGACACACAGAGAGAAGCAAACACAGAGCCATACACACACTCACATACACACACACACACACACACACACACACACACACACACACACACACACACACACAGGTTGATCTGTAGATTCACAAGCTCTTTTTGCAGTAATTGACAAACTGACAGTTCAGTTGATACGATATTGGAGGAGATGTGGGTCAGCAGAGCTCTGGAGAAGGGTAAAAATGAAAGTCAGGGTGACCCCAGCCTTAACTCACGGGGTGGGTATTGACTTCTTAGAAAATTACTGAAGCATTTTTCATGTGCACAAGTGCCCCCTCAGCTTCTTCACATGTGTGAAAAAAGCAAGTGCAATGGACCAGAGACCTAAACAGAAAATATAAAACTCTAATAGAAGCAAATCTTGTGTGCCCTTGAATGGGGGAAGATTTCTTAGATGTGATAAATTAATAAATGGACCTTCTATCAGAATTTAAGACACATTTCCCCACAGTCACTGTTTAAAGTGTGGAAAGTCGAGGTGTAATCTGAGAAGCACATATTCCCATCAGAGGCTTACCATGTAGAATATAAGAAAACAATTTGTAAAGCACAAGAATAGGAAACAGCGAGAAAAGCTCCAAATACTGGAGGATGTTGACTGACATGAGGGATGCTTGGTCACTGGTCATTTGGGGAAGTGTGGGTGGGCCCCTGGAAGGCACAGTGAGACACTGCTACTGCAGGCTATTAGAAGCCCCATTAAACAGGGTTGTCTGACTGTAGAATGCTGTGATGAGATGGACCTCTTGTCCACGGCTGTGGGAACATGAAGTGGTAGAGCCACTTTGGAAGGTAGCTTAGCAGCATGTGTCCATAGGGCGACCAGTGCACAAACACGCACACAGCTCTTCATCCTAGTCCTGAGCTGGAAGTAGCTCAGTGTCTCTGGATTGAGGAATGGATAGACTGTGATATACCCATTCAGGGAAACACAGCCTAGCATTGGCAGGGAATAAATAGACAGACTGTGTGCCCATTCAGGGGAACATACCTTAACATTTGCAAGGAATAGATAGACAGACTGTAGTGTGCCCATTCAGGGGAACACACCTCAGCATTTGCAGGGAATAGATAAACAAACTGGTGTGCCCATTCAGGGGAACACACCCCAGCATTTGCAGGGAATAGATAAACAAACTGGTGTGCCCATTCAGGGGAACACACCCCAGCATTTGCAGGGAATAGATAGACAACTGTGGTATGCCCATTCAGGAGAACACACTTCAGCATTTACATGGAATGGATAAACAAACTGTGGTGTGCCATTCAGGGGAATGTTCTGTGGAATTTTCAGAGAATGAACCCTGGGTGCATGGAATATCAAGGACACATTTCAAAATAGTAGCTCTAAGTGAAGGACATTAGGGAAAACAGTACCTACAGTACAGTGGCACTTCTGTGCATGTGTCCAATATAAACTGACCTGTATTGAGGAATAGCTCAGTGATTACCTGGGCACTGTGAGAGGACTTACAAATTGCCACAAAGATACATGTGGGGTGACAGACATGTCATTGTCCTAATTGTGATGATGTTTTCAGAGTCACACATAGTAAAATATAGCTAATTATAAATTATGCAGCAAACAATGATAGATAATCATAGATGTGTCTTGCTATCCTGCTGCTCTAAGCCAGAGACTTAGGCAGTGCATTGCTTGAGATAAAGGGGGTGCTATGTGTTGACAATGATTTCGAAGAAACTTTGAATCTGTATATCCCCAATAACATAGCTTCCAATGGAGAAAACAAATTAGGCGAGACTACAAAGAGAAAACAAACAAAGCTACTGTTGTCATAGGAATGTTTATTTCCTAGTAGATTGTATGCAGATAAAAACCACTAGAGATGAATAGCACTATGAGTTCATTTTCTTTAATAGACATATGTGAACTGCTGCCTCTAGGAGCTCCAGCCATGTGTTTAAGAACAGCAGGCATTTTGTGGTGTGACTTTTTCTGTGGAGATGTAAAGAAGCGTCTACTCACTCCACATAGAGAGGACACCAGCAGAGCGAAGAAAGGACCCTGTCCAGGTCCAGGCTGGTGAATCAGGGAGTCGATTCTGGCTACTGACAGAGTGTGGGCGGGACCACGTGAGTCACCTCAGCTGTGTCAGAGCCAGGCCTGTGGCCTCAGTGTTCATGTTCCGTCCTCCAAGGATGCTGCCTCAGAAAACATTTGTGGAAGATGTCTTCTATCCCAAACTCAAGTCCAAATTACCTTCAAAGAACTGGAGTCCTAAGTCCCATTCTCTTGGTTAAGTCGCAGTCACAGTAACTCAAAAGCTAAAGGGACAGAGAAGAACCGTGCACTTACAGATTTGAAAAAAATGTGCTGGTAAATCAGGTCTGATCCAAAAAAGACATCACAAGAGCCAGTGGCACATTCTTAAACATGGGGTGTCAAAGCTTTGTTAAAACTCGGAGTGCAGGTGAATCGGGGCTTCTGAGGGTGACTCACAGGCAAGCATTGCTTGCCTGTATCAGAAATGAAAAAAGCCAGACACTGATGAGCTCACCGCCATCTCCCCTAAGTTAGAAGAGGAACTGGGAAAAGAAAGTACTCTACTTCTGTGTTTGAGAACGCCCACAACAAACTACAGGAAGGAGAGAGACAAACTTCCAGGAAGGAAAGAATCAAGGTGACAGGAGAGGTTAACAAAAAACCGATCCTCAAAAGCTAAAGTTGATGGGTTGATGGATTGATTGATTTTAGGAAATCACTGGACTTAAACCTCCAGTATGGCTAACAACTAAGATGGAGGAAAAGGCAACTGAAAGTGGAATGAAGAATTCGGATAGCGCCAAACAGCAGTAGGGTGCTGAGACAGGGGATTATAAACTCAGGGCCAGTCTGGGCTACTTAGTGAGAGCCTCTCTGAAAAATGGAACGGGGGAGCATTTCCAAATAGGATATTACTATAAATGCACAGAAATCTAGAAAAAAATCTATCGTGAACAAGTTTGAAAACTTAGATGAGAAATTTCTGGAAAAATAAGAATACATAAAATTCTGAGGAAGTCTGAATTGTTTTGTAACCATATCGAACTTAATTCTGGGGTGTAGTCCTGTTCACAGAGAAGTCATCAGACCCTGCCCATCACACAGGGGCTATCTCTCAGGAACCGGAAGGAAACATCCCAAAGCTGTGTACACTCTTCTGAGAAAGGAAAAGGGGAGAGAGGCAATCAACCTAATTAATGCTTAAACCCCACAAAGACAGAGAAAACTAGAACTTCATCTTGCTGGGTGAGTGCTGTCAGGACGTAGAGATGATTAAAAGCTGGGGTCCATTGTGACTGGACACCGTTTATCCTGGGAATGCAGAGTTGGTTCAATCAAAGGAGCCATGACTCTCAAGGCGTCTTCCCATTCCCAGATGAATTCGTCATCTCGGGGAATGCAGAAGTCATCTGTGACTGTGACAAGAGCTCTCTTTCCCAGCCTGCTGTGATGTCAGGCCTCAGCAAACACCCTTCCCTGTGATGAAATGGTGATAGCCGATCCCCTCACAGTCAGGAAGTAGAGGAAGGGACTGTCCAGGTTGCTAATGCAGCGCTGGGCAGGCAGTGTGGGGAGATGAAGAAGCAGTGCCCACCTCTAGGCCTGAGAGTGTCCAGCCTGCTCTGCTAGTGCCCTCTGTGTCACTAAACCACTGGCCACCTCCCCACTCTGGCTAGTTGGGCTCTCTGAGGCATGGGGCCTCTGGGACCCCTGTAGCTCCCTGACTGCTGTCAGTGTGTTTCTGGGCTAGACCACTTGTTAACCTCTGTGCGTTCTACTCTAAGTCTTAGGAGAGTCACAGCTGTCCCGTCAAATGTGTTCTGCTTCAGCTGAGAAGCCTCTTGTCTTAGAAAGTGGCAAATCCATCCTAGTTAAGGCCCCTCCCTTTCTTTCCCTCAGACCTTGAATGCATCCCATGTAGCAGTGTGTTGTGGATCTAGAGTTTGCACTCTAGTTACAAGCTCTTGACCTTGAATGCATCCCATGTAGCAGTGTGTTGTGGATCTAGAGTTTGCACTCTAGTTACAAGCTCTTGCTCCCCTTTGGTGCACATCACAAACACCTGTCAGTTTTAGGGTGGCTATGCCCCAAGCTTGTCCTGAGCTCTGCCTCTCCACCTAGCCCTGTGCCATGTTCTCACTGGGACACCCGCTGGAGCCTTTGAAATGTCTCTTCCATCCCCAGAGCTCTCTGGGCTCATGAGAACGCCTGGTGACTGGGGTTCTGCAGATCTGTCCTCCATAAGCTTCCCTGCACTGCCAGCCTGCTGTCTGTTACAGTGCTGCTGACCGTAGTGTTTCTGGGCTGTTGTTGGCACTCTCTGGCTTCAGGACCTTCGTGTTGCTGTGTGTCTGCCTGCTCTCCCTCCTTGGTTCTTTGCTTGAGTTCCTCTTTAGTGACTGAGCACTATATAGAAGTTATGGTCGGCCCCTGAGCATGCATAGACACCCCTCTTGTTATCCTGCCCCCTCCCTTGCTGTATGTCACTTTTTGATGCACTGTATCCTTTTATTATTTAATATGCCAGTAACAGTGGCTGCACAGGTATGTGTGGACATAGCAGAACCATGAAGATAACCAACTGAGCTTGGGACCCCTAGTCTGAGTAGTTGGTGGTATGGCCTTGAAGCCAGGTAGGAGCTGCAGGGGGTGAAGAAATGACAGCCTTCCAGAAGGGAGCTAGCTGTGCAGGCCCAGTGGGGTGGTCTGGGCAGGCTGGACAGGCCTCTGGGGTGACAGCAGTGTGAGATGGTAAGAACCGAGGGAAGGGTGCATCTGACTGCACCGGAGAGAGATGTGGGGGTGGGAATTCAGGCAGATGCCTCCAGACTTCCTGTCCTGCCTGCTGCATTCCCCAGTAATGCCCACAGGACAACTTCCTGCTCCACTGCTCGATGGGTGTCCCACTTGAACTGTCCTCAACTTTCAGGTGTGCTTTCTCCTCTGGGAAGTGGAGGCTGCTCTCCAAGGCTCAGGTTTGGTTCCTGGCATAGATGGGCATTCACCAGATCTACTGACACTATCCCTGCCTGTCATCCGTGAATGGAAGGATGTGGTGATATATTGTGTCTCCCAATGTATTGTGCACTCTAATAAACTTATCTGGGGTCAGAGGACAGAACAGCCACTAGACAGACTTAGAGGCCAGAAAATGGTGGCACACACGCCTTTAACCTTATCACTTGGGAGGCAGAGATCATCGGATCTCTGTGAGTTCAAAGCCACACTAGAAACAGCCAGGCATGGTGACTCATACCTTTAATCCCAGGAAGTAATGGAAGAAAGCAGAAAGGAATATAAGGCGTGAAAACCAGGAACTACGGTTGGTTAAGCTTTTAGGCTTTTGAGCAGTAGTTCAGCTGAGATCCATTTGGATGAGGACACAGAGGCTTCCAGTGTGAGGAAACAGAATCAGCTGAGGAACTGATCTAACTCCAGGTTTGTTTTTATTAATAAGACCTGTTAAGGTTCCTGCTACAGAAGGAAGTTACTGTTCTTGACATTGTTGAAAGCCCAGGCTGGGGCCTTGCTTACCAGACCGTTGGTGTATAAAATGGTGTTTACTGTAATGAGCTGGGCATGCTGCAGTTCAGTCTCTGAGTAAAAGTGAGCTTTCCCAGTGGCCCTGACTAGAGAGCCCACCCAGACGGCTTTGCGCATTGGCATATGTCTCCCGACACTGAGTGGCTCTCTCCTTGTTTTTTTCTCTTTCAGTCTGAACCCGAGGGCTTTTCTCATTTCCACTTGTATGTTTGTGCTGCTTTCCTCGTGAGATGGAGGAGAGAAATTCTAGAAGAAAGAGATTTCCAAGTAAGTAACCATTTTTCCGAAGAGCCCCAGTTAGGTTTTTGTGCTGGGAGAAAGACTATTGAGTTCCAGTTCGTGGCTGACTGGTGGAGGGGCTGTAAGGAGTGCTGGTTGCCGCGCACTGCTGACAGCCTGCTGCTGGGACGTTCCTCCTGCCGAGACACAGAGCTGGTGGCACTTGGCTGGCATCATGAGCCCCTACCCAGGCTCCCTGAGCCATGTGCCCTCACCAATGTGACACTGGAGGGCCTGGTGTAACCTCCAGCTCCCAGTCTTTTTCACAGGGCCTGAGAGCTGCTAGAGACTGTTCTAGATAAGAAACCACACAGCCTGTGCTCCCATGACGACAGTCACCTGGTGGCTGTGTGATTTGGGATACATCACTTAACCTCCCTGTGCGAGTTTCCCTACTGGCTTGACAGTAAAGCTGTTAAAGAGCGCACTTGTCAGAGGCCTTGTTGGTCGTATATCCTGCCAGCTTTGTGTTCCATCCAGGAAACTGCATGTGTCCAAGTTCCCAGATCCTGGACTACCTGAGTGCCCCCAAGAGGTGGCCCAGGTATTGTGAGGACTGTTGACCCTTCCCAGGTGCTTTCTGCTATCACTAAGGGGTCAGAGATCCTTGAATCCAGCTCATAAGGCCTAGTGGCCAAAGCCCTTGCTGGGTAGGGTGGGGTGGTCTAGGGTACAGCAAAGAAGACACCAGCATGGTAGGGACAGGACTCTGTCCTGTCTGTGGTCACTCTCTTCCACCTCACTCCCTGGCCACCCAGCTCTCGATAGACTAGTTGGCCCTGTGGTCCCAAGTTCCCAGTATGGTAACTCGAGGCAACTCGGTGGTCTTGTTCCTCAACCCTAAGCTTCTCAGATGACTCTGAGCTCCCTGCTTCCCATCTGATGACTGTTGGAGGGGTCAGTAAAGTCCCACATAGTTCTGCTCAGACCCCAGGGGTGACAGTTGGTTTTAGTGTCCATTTGCCACAAATTAGAATGACCTGTGTAGGGAGCCTCACCTGAAGAACTGTCGTGATTGCCTCAACTGATGTGTGAGGACCCACCCTGAGTGAAGGTAGCACTTTCTGGTGGCAGCACAAATAAGGGCCCAGTGGATGGAAGGCCTGTGACAGGTGAGGGTGTTGGCCAGGGGAAGGAGCTGCCAGTAGGACCTTTGGTTTGGCAGACAGAGACCAGCCTGCCCACCAGGCCACAGTGTTTGAGGTACATGGGACATGAGGCTGTCCTCCTCAGTTGCTGCCCTTGTCATTACAGAACTCAGTTGTCCTGTGGGTTGCTCCATATGCTGACTGGGGTCCTAGGCTGGCCAGCACTCCAGGCTTCCTTGTCTAGCCTCGTCTACATGGTTTAGAAGTGGTTGAGATGTGTTGGCTCCATGCCCCACTAGGCGTATGCAAGGTTGCTGGCCTGCCTGGCCCTTCTTACTGCATCCTGAGAACATGGAGGCTCTAAGGAAGGTGACTTGCCCTGTCACCAAGTGATTCAGAGGAATGCTTCAATGCTCAGCTCTATGTCCCAGTACACTTGTTTGTCACCAGGAAGCTCTGAGAAGCAGGGCTGGCTGTACAGACACCTGCCTGGCCATTCAGCCCAACTGCCTGTTTATGGAAGAGAGAAGGGCCCTGCTTTCTTGGTGTACAGTGGCCGCTCAGTGTACTGGCCAGTGTGTTGGGTTCCCACTGGACAATATGCACTCCTGGCCTGACTGGTTCCCAGGAGCCTCCAGGAGAACTTGTCCCAGACTCAGATTGCTGCCCGTCTTCCTGGGGGTCAGACAGGTCTCAGCTGAGCTAGCCTCTCAGGTTACTGCCACCTTGAATCTGGCCTTGCAGAATGAACAACCGTGTCTAAGGGGTCTCTAGGCAGACTTTGCTGCCTTCTAGGCTAGGCCAGCCTAGGATTATAGGATTAAAGGTAGTAGAGAACTCACATTATGCACAACCATGTGTTTAGTGAAGCTATCCCCTCAATACTACAACAGTACCTCTGCAGCCTCCTGGAAAGACCCTTGACCACATGTACTCAGCATGGCCTGCTCCAGACTTGTGTTCATGAGCCACCTTCAGTAAGGGACTGTCGTCTTTTCTTTCCCCACACACTGACTCAGACCAAACTGGGAACATTGGTCATGTGCTCATGGGCGCAGCCTTTATCTTGTGAGGATATGCAGTGAAGTGTCACGTGTGCATGTGGTCAGAGCAGGACCTAAGCCCTTGGGAGGTGATCAAAAGGAACGTGCAGCTACTAGACACTGGGAGTGGCTGGGGCCACTGTGGCTATATGTATGATAGACAGGGCCCCTGGCATCCTGACAGACTGCTGTGACAGCATCCTCCGCTCTTGCTCAGTCTGCCTGATTTCAGCACTCTCTTGTTTAAGAGATGCATTTGCTGTTTGGCTGGAGTTGCACTGTTGAGATTATGGGTTCACTTTGAGAGGCTGAGTACAGTGTGTTACTGGCCTCCTCTGTGGGTGTCCGCCTCCTCCTCCTCTTCTCCTCCTCACATAGCCAGTGCAGAGTGTGGGTGCTGCCTGCGTTCCAGCCCTGCAGCCCTGCAGTTTGGGTGTGGATGGGGACGACAGGGAGCCACAGGGTAGATTTTCCCCTGTGCTAGAATAAAGTGGCGCCTTGATGTCCTAGAGGCTGGAAAGAGTGTGTGCCATGAACCCAGTGTGTGCTGTGGAAAACTGAATTCAATTAAATGAAGAACCCTGGGGTCCTGGTGAGTGTAAGGGATTGTGGTTGCCACTGTGATATTTTAGGAAATGATTCTGCCCTGTGGATGGGGTGGGGTGAGCCTCTGGCAGTGGGGTGTTCCTGGCAATGGTTGCCACAGTCCCTGCTTTGTTCACTGGGGTCTGTCATGTAGGCAGTAATGTGTTGCTGCCTGTCATTTCCCTAGGAGCAGGATTGTGCTTGAGGAGGAAGCAGACCCAGAGCAAGGCAGGCACTGGCCTACAGGCCAGAACGGGGGCGGGGGTTGGCAGCTGGGGTGCTGCCCATGGGCTGGTTCTGTAGCTGTGGTGGGCTGTCTGGGGAATGTGGGACAGGTAGGAATTCAGGCTGGGCACAGGGCCTTTGGACCCTCAGTAGAGGCACCTCCCTGAGGGAATATTCATGGCTTGGTGTGCAAGGATTTGTATACTACGTGAAGGCAGACACATCCCTTGCCATCTCTATCTCTGGTGCCCCTCAGGACATTACCCATGATGCCCATAGACTCTGCTAGCCAATGAGGTCCTGCATTTCTGTCTGTCCTTCTTCAACCAGATTTTTAAGGGGTCTTCAGAGCTTTAAGGAGCTCCAGGGTGTAGAATGTCTTGTATCCCCCTGGGGACCACTTGTCACTCTTAGCTTTCCTTGTTTTCTGTGGGGTTGTTTTGCAGTAAGTGGCCTTGGGAGTGAGGAGAAGGCTCAGTGGCTGCTGTTCCCACCAGGACACATGACCCCATAAGTCCCAAAGGGCTGGCTGCAGTGTGACACACAATCAGAAGCCTTGAATGGCTGCAGAGCTAAGACATGGACCGTGTAGGACCCCCACGCAAGACTGCTGATACCTCTTGGCCCACAGTGCTGGTGCTGGTGCCTTTGGACTGCATGAAGTGCAGTGTTGTAAAATGTGCTTTGTGTCTGCCTTATGACTGACTTCTGAGATGTCTAGTCAGGGTTCACGGAGGTTTTGACTACAGTCCATCCAGCCACCCTCTGATCCTCCCTGCCTCCAGAGCCTGGCACACTTGTGCCTAGCCCAGACAGGGCTGGCTGTGTCCGGCCAGCCTCCAGAAACAGCTGGCCCAGAGGAGTAGTCAGCAATATGTGGGTGAACCTCTACCTGTGGAAGGAGTAGGACCTGTATTCTTGGTCTTCAGGACAGAAGCTCTGTAGAAACAGGAGGTGACAGCCACCTACAGTGCGGTTTTAGCTGCAGTTTGGTGGACAGTCGTGGGTCTTTCTGTGGACCTGAGCTGTTCTGGAGCCTGCAGGGTTGGTGGTCTGTGTACAGTTCTTGTAGATAAGCACACTGCTGTGCCTGTTGCTGCATGGCCACCAGCCTCACTGAGAAGCAGCACCTGTGTGCACATAGTGAGTGCTATCTAGAGCCTGAGAAACAGCAGGGGACAGGATGAGGGATAGTACCCGACTTCTGGAAGCAGCATTCCATGTCAAATCCATGCCTGCCTGGATAGGCCCTGTTCCTAGTGGCACTAGAAGGACGCACAGGTTCAGCCAGTCTGTAGGGTATGACCTGGTATCTCCCCTTGCTCTCCTTTGGATCTCTGGTAGAGACCTGGGGCACCTGTGGCTGCTCAGTGAGAAACTAGGACAGGTGAGGGCAGTTCTGGGCGTGGGCTTCAGCCTGTGTGCTGTCCCTTATCCCCTCAATCTCCATCCACGTTTTTCTTCATTTGCTCAGTAATCACTCCCAGAGCCCTGTTTGGCTCAGTTCTGTGTCTACCCTGGAGGGCAGCTCACGCTGGGAGTAGCTTGGGAGTGAGGGGGTTACTCCTCTGGGGGTGGCTTGGGACTCTCCACAATGGGAACCTGGAGTGGGGACAGGGTAGAGAAATGAGATTGGGCAATGAGGGGTAGCAGGAGAGAGGACAGAATAGCATTGCCATTGTGGATGGATCTGGTGACTACTATCTTGCAAAAGGTTTGCAGGCTTTGGGGACAGGAGAGAGGGAAGGCAGACAGGGATATTCCCTTGACAATGGACCTTGTACCCAGGACAAGGAACATCAAGGTTCAGCAGGGGAAGGGTGACCAGATAGGTACATTGGAAAGTGGACCAAGGATATCCCACAGCAAAGGTATGTGGGAGGCAGCAGCAATTAGGCTGAGGGAAGAGCCTGTTGGGACAGGATGGGAACAACGGAAGGAGCTACAGGGCAGAAGGAAGCAGCCTTTCCAGGAGAGCCAGTGGGTAGAAGAGACAGCTAAATTATGAAGAGCCTGAAAGCCACAGTAGACGGACAGGGGCTTCACCATGAAAGGGAGCTGGGCAGTGGCCACTCAAGTGAGGGGAAAGCATGTTTGCACAGTTGCTCCATGGGTGAGTCAGTGTGGATCCTGTGTGGTTCATGCATCGATTCTGCATTGGGGTTGCCTCCTCTGCTTAGGGTCCAGAAGCACCTCTGAGATGGATGGCAGACAGGTAGCCTCGATGGTACAGGACCTCAGACCTTTCTGTGGTGCTGAGTGGCAGCCATGAATGTACCATCTTGGAAGACATGAAGTGTGCACTTTTCTACCTGTGTGAAACATCTGGAGGAGTGAAGCAGAGCTCCTGCAGGAGGAAACCAAGCCTGTTTCATCTGGATAAAATGTTGTCACTGGGAGTCTGGGAGTGAGAGGGGCTGAGAAGCTCTGGGTAGAAATTAATTTTCAACAGAGATGCATCTTCTTCTCAAGCTGGTACAACATTTACAGAAATGAGTCATCCAGCCTCAGTCCGAATGAAAGCCTTCAGAGTCAAAGTAGCCATCCCACGTAGACTGCCTTCCCCAATGAAGTGCTTCAAAACAGATACCAACAAGCTGAGAATAGATGATCAAGCTTCAAAAATAACACAGGTCAAGGTGAAGATGATCTGGAGTTTCAGAAAGGGTTTTAAACATGAAACATGGCTGGTGCCAGGCTTGTAAATAGATGTAAAGCTAACGTGATTTTATTTAAAACTTTCCAAAAGAAAGCAAATCCACCTTTAGCTCAAAAAGAGGAAAAATGGGGTCCGTTTATAACAATAAAGAAATTAATAAGTGAAATGAATGCGTTAGAAATCAGAGAATGCCCTATGACCAGCCCACAACAGGAGCCTTAGTCCCTGGGTCCCTAATGGGCATGGCCCCTGATTTTCTGTTGAGAGAGTGTGTTCCATGCATCTCTTGTCGGGATTATGTGGGGATCCTGCCCTGGGTGCCTTTCCTTCCTCTGCCCTCAGGTAAGAAACACTAGGGTGTACCATATGTGTGAGTAGTCCAGGTACATTGGCACAAGACACAGCCTGGTCATTACCTTTAGCACCCACAAACTAGGTCAAAAGCTATGTTCCCAGATGCCAGCCAAGGGGTAACCTCTTTCCCACATACTGTTGATACGACGTTCTGACAGTAAGCTAAAGGCAGAGTCACAGGATCTCCTACAAGGCACAAGTAGCTTTTCTCAAATGTAGGAGAAAGAAAACAAGTCGATTGCTCAGCAAGCAGAAGTAGCCATGCTTTCTTAGAGTGCTGAGAGATGTCTGAAACCCACAGCCTTCAGTCCTAGGGAGTGATAGAAACAGGCATGCACATCATATCTGTAGTGTGAGGGAGCAGCACGGGAAGGCTTGCTTTCCCCTTACGTGCACACATGTGCACATGCAAACTGGATATTTCAGACCCATGAACTCTTCAGAGTAGGACAGCAGTAGAATCAGCTTGTGCCCTGAAGGCACATGCTTCTCCCCACTGAGGCCCACCTCCTGTATAAATAGCTGGGATGGGGCCAGGGGAAGCAGGCCTAGTAAAGGGGAGTCAGAGATCCTTCCCCTCAAGTGGGAGCCTAGAACCCTGGCTGGGAATCAGGACCCACAGGCAGGCCGGGGCTCCTGGGTTCTTGCTTGTCTGAGGCGTAGCTGAGTGGAACAAGAATTGGAGTCTCCTCCAGAAGCACATGCTACAGCTCACTCAGCACACATTTAGGGTTGGATTTACATTACTTTTGTGGCACTTAATACTATAATGTTGGTTTTTAACTGACGAGATTCCCCAGGGGAAGGTATCTCCCTAGATTATTCTGAGCACGTGCAGACAACCTAAATGTTTGTCTGAAGTGTCACAAATTAAAGGGCAGGTGAGAATTAGAAATAGCTTTTTTCTTTTTTTTTTTTTTTTTTCGTTCTCAACTGGGACTAAAGCACATCCTGTGTCCTTAATATACAAAGAATCCACACAGAGAACTAATAAAAAGGAAATGTCCTCATGGAAAATGGATGAAGACACTCAGAGCGGTCAGACCTGCCACTAAAGAATTATGCAACTGTTGAGAAAATGCAAAATATCTTCCAGTCATTAATACAGAACTGAAAATTAACACAGGTGATACCTGTCTGCAAGCAGCACTTTGTGAAATGGAGGTCAGCAGGTGTGAGGCGGAGCAGGCTGTGCACTGCCCCTCCTGGAGGCCAGGGTATAGAGCCTTTCTGGAGACCTCCCAGAAGTTCAAGTCCAGGGCTGACATCTGACCCAGCACTAGCCAGGAGTGATCCAGGGAGAACAGGTTAGTTGCAGTCTGAAGGGTCAGAGGCAGGTCTCCAAGCCACATGAATTGCTCTTTGGAATACTTTGTAACTACCCAAACTTGGTCTTAAGTAGCCTTCATGGGTTTAGGACTGCTGGACATTTTTCTGTGGAGAAACTTGGTCCAGAATTGCATTCCTCCACACAGGAACAGCGGCACAAAGACGAACCCAGATTGGCTTGTGTTTAAAGCACAGAGAAGACTGAACAAAACAAGCCACAGTGTGGGTGATTATTCAGTTTAGGTTAGTGGTGTCTGGATAATTTTAGTATCTTGTTTGACCCTTTTCCTTCTTCTGGCCAATAGGCATAGCTGTAGTTTTCTAACCAGGGCAGTGTCCAGCTTCAGGGCAGCCCCTGCTCTGTGAGTTCGTGGCTCAGGGCAGGTATTAGGGATGCTGGACTCTGAGCCCACAGCCTTCTTGGGATGCAGTGGCAGAAGGCAGGCATGTGAACACATGCACAGAATTTACCAATGGAACTAAGTTAAGGCATATGCCCCACTCTTCTGGGGACCTCAGTGTTCACAGATGCCTGTGTATAATGACACAAAGGGATGTGATTCTGTCTGAATCACAGGGGAGAGATTGGGAGGCAGAGTGAGAGTGGGGTGGGGGCAAGTGAATGTTACAGTTCCCCCACAGAGCCCAAGCCATACGAAGCACTGGGGTGGCTGGCCCTTCCTCTCTTTGGTAGCCACTGTGAGGAAACTTCTGGAACTCTTGCCCTAGTCCATTGGTGACTGTCAAGGCTATGTATGTCATACTCCCTGTGCCAGACTTCTTCCTGGTGTCATTAGTGTCCCTTCTGCAGAGAACTGTAAGAAGTCATTTCTGAGAAATGGGTATGGGATCTTTATACAGATGGATCAAACCTCAACACATTACCTTCAAGTCCCCTCTCTGGGCCACACCACAGAGCCCAGCTCTTCTTTGAGACCCATTCAAGGACCTTTCCCCCTCCCGGCTCCATTCCTGATCATTAGCTTCCTTAAGTACCCAGACCTCAGAGGGAGCTCTTGTAAGAAGCCACTGGAAGACTATAGAAGCAACATTCCCTTGTCCCTCTGTGTGATCTCCTGCCTCGCCCCACCCTCACCCTGCCACCCAGTCTCTCCCCTGTGATTCAGAAGGGATCAAATCCTATTTGTCATTATACACAGGCAAGGTGGATGCCATGTGTGTTGGTCCCGGCAGACCTGCATCTGCATGGTCTTGCTGGCAAGGCCTTCCAGCATCTCTGTGGATGGGCCACTGCTGCCTTGGTCCTCAGGCCTAGCCCAGCTGATTATTCTGAGGTCCTGTCCTGCCTCCTGGGCCATCTAGTGGACTTGAAGCAGCATGCAGCCTTCTGTCCAGTAGCTAACTGGACATGTGAATAGCCACTGTGGACTAATGGTTTTATACAGGTTGATGTCTCACCCAATGTACCCTTGATGCAGCAAATGTCACAAAATGCCAAACTAAAGATCAGTTGTCTTCATTGTTTCCAGACATTTTAAGGACAAAATTGGTCAATTGAAAAGGGATCTTGGAAATGGATTGTTATTTCTTCCTTTGTTCTGGCAGGTAGCTATAAAGTGAGATGTGGGGGTGGGTAGAGCAACCTGTGGTGCTATGTGAATAGGGTTCCTGTGCTATATGTAGTGTGTGTTGTTCTGTCTGGCTAGTGCAGTCTAGTGTAGTGAGGGTTGCTCTGGAGGACTTGTGTGCTCTAGTTTGGGTGTGCTGATGTGCGGGGCTGTTGCTCTGTAGTGTGGTTGGAATGTTGCTGTGTAGGGCTTGTATTCTGAAGTTTGGGTGTGTTACTGTATGGACTTAGTGCACTGCAGTGTGGTAGGTGTGTTGTGTGGGGTTCATGTGCTGTAGTGTGGGTGTGTTGCTGTGAGGCTCGTGTATTATAGTGTGGGTGTGTTGCCATGAGGCTTCTGTGCTGTAGTGTGGATGTATTGCTGTGGGGCTTGTGTGATTGCCTGGTGTTTTAGTTACTTTAACTTCTTGAACAGGACCCTGGGGCCCAGCTTTTGGCCTGCCATGTCCTGATGGGATATAGTGAAATGCAAGAGAAACACTACTCTTACTGTCTGGCCTTGTACCAGATCAGTTGTGGATACTTCTTGGCCTCAGGCATCCCTGCAGAGAGAGGACAGATTCCTAGACCACATGGAGAGGACAGGACCACTGGAATGATTGGACCCCACTGGCAGGTGGGCTGTGGTCTGCAACAAGGAAGACTAAAAGTGAGATGGGACAGTGATGGTGTTGATGGTCAGGAGGAGGGGCTCATGCAGAGCTAAGGGGCAGCAGGCCTTCCCTGAGTGTGTGGGCTGGGCATGCTACAGTAGATTCTGCATGCACCCAGGCTGCAGACAGCAGGCCCTGCATGTCTGGGTATGGGGGCTGGGCATTCTGTATACAGCAGACCTTGCACACACCCAGGCTGGCATCATGCAGCCATTTCTGCTCCTCTGCCTACCACTTGCCCACTGGTGGATCTTCAGGGTCTAGGGACATGCAGGAAGGATGGCACAGCAGCAAAGGTGGGAGTCAGGCACTGCAGTATCCTCCAGAGGAGAGGGCCAGGGCGCTGAGGAGATAGCATGTCCAGGAGAGGCTGTGGGGGCAGCTTTCAGTAGAGCAAGGAGCAGTTGGTGAAGGCAGGAGCTCTGAGCAGAGGCCCTGCAGCCTTTCTGCAGTGTTTCTGGTGAGTGGTGAACTAGCTGTGGTGAACCAGCTGTGGTGAACCAGCTGTGGTGAACCAGCTGTGGTGAACCAGCTGTGGTGAAGGAGGTAGAAGAAGGTATAGAACAGGAGGACTGTAGGAGTTGGGCCCAGATGTGGCGGGGCAGTGGCCAGAGGCTGAGGGGACAGGCTGCTCAGCCCCATGGCATGGCAGCGAGAGATGGGTTTGAATTCACTGGAGAACCATCTGAGAGGACAGTGAGTAGACATAGGCTGGTGAGTTCTAGGCCACAGAGCAGAACCGAGCCTGTGACTGCAGGATTCCCAACTGAGCAGCTGAAGGGGTGTGGGGGCAGGCAAAGGGCCAGAGTAACCACAGGGCCTACTGGAGAGAAGAGTCGGGCCAAGCCTTAGGTATAGTAGCGGGCTGGAAATGTTTGTGCTCAGGGAAAGAGCCTGGAGACAGGTAGGGGGAGACACTCACCCCCCTTTCACCCCAACCCCCCTCGCACGCACAGGAGATCCAGCTTCAGGTAGACTTCTCAGCATTAAGCAAGGCCTGCTTCCTTCAGGGTCAACTCCCAGCTCCTTGTGTTTAGAGGACAGCCATTCCCCAGAGCTTGCCATCCCAAACTCACTTTACACTTATGGGGACAGGCTTTCACATGAACGGGCAAACTGAATGTGTCATCCGTTGCCCACCCTCCCCGTCCCCTTGTCCTCCCCGCTTCCCCTACCTCCCAGTGCCCTGTGCCTGTGTAGAATGTTTGTTTCCTGGTCTGCACATTCAAATACAGGCAGTAATTTTCTTTCCAGACCTCAGAAGATGTGACCTCCTTATTAAGCCCTACTGCTTATTATGGTAATGGCAGCAGGCATTGAAGATCTGAGCCCTTTCCGAGGGAAGTGTCCTGTGGGCTACAAAGTTGAATAGCAACTTTCTTATCAGGAGAAGTGATTAAAGGCTGAAGATGAGGTGTGAGGAAAGATGAAAGGAGCAGATTGTGGGCCTGGTGCCTTACAGGATCTTAAGTACAAGGAGAGGAGTAATGAGCGCTCCTTCCCGTGGCTCAGTTGACGCAAGGAAAACATGGGCCACAGCACAAGAATACCCTCCTTGCTGCTGCAGGATGTGACTTGCGAGGATGGCTTGAAGGCCTGTGGGAGGTCTGTACCAGGCTTCACAGCCCTAACTAGCTTGAGCGTGCTTTGTGTCATAGTAGCTGCAGGAGGGCATGCCATGGAAGAGGAGCAGAGCCCAAGCACAGCTCTGGAGCACTGCTAGCAAGCCATAGCCTGGGGCTTGCTGTCCAGGAGTGTGGCAGCACTGATACCGGGGATCCTTTTTCCTGCCTATGTGGAGGTCCACAGAGAGAGGCAGGATAGTGAGGGGATGTTCTGCTATGCCTGTATTTCTAATCTGAGAAGAAAGGGCTCAGCCTGCAGCTTCTTCATGAACATGAACACACACACACACACACACACACACACACACACACACACACACACACACAAAGTGCCTATGTGGATATATAGACAAGTGAATGAATACATGCATTCACACAGAACACACATACATATATGCATACAACCTTATGTGTCCATATATTGACACAGTGTACATATACACACACCAGCAGATAAGTATGCACACATGGGGACATGTATCCACAAGCACACATGCACACCCTTAGTATTTCTTAGGAAACAAGGTATGGAAAATGTTGATGTTCTTTTTCTTTTAAAACAAACCCTTTCCCTTTACAAATGGGAAATTCTTGCTGAAATAATCATAAAGAAAACTGCTTGCCTGTCTAGAATTTGTTTGTATTTTCTTTGGTACGATGACCCCTTGTGCTTTAGCTATTTAGTTATTATGTCTTCGAGAGACATTTGGCTTTCACGAGAGGCCAGCTCACTCTTTCTCCATTCACAAGGGAAGGTAATGTGCTTGTGTATGGGAAGGAAGAACCTGTTTCATGGCCCTTCACCAAATGCCATGTGGCAGTGGCTATGTGTTCTCTAGAGCCATGGGAGGCACTTGGGGCCACCCATGGGCAGAGCTGACTGAGGTACCTGGTGATCCTTCTTTTTGGGACATACAATCTTCACCTTTGCCCTGAGGTACCGACCCACCCTTCCCCACCCCACTGCCTTCCTCATTCCCTCTGTTTCTTCCTGTTTCCTAGAGGGCCATGGCCTGGAAAAAGACACAGCAAGTGGCTGGTTGAAGGAGGAGTTGCCTGTCCCCATTCCAGTTCTGGAGTTCCTACCCCCATCCCCACCCCACAGTGCCCCCCTAACCCCAGCAGCACCTACCATGTAGTCACCTACCATGGAGAGATCTGAGGGCTGTCAGTTCAGGCTTACCCTGTAAGAAATGAACCCACAGGCAGTTTAGAAGTGGAAGTCTAGCAACTGCACAAAATCACTGTGAGTCCCATGACTATGCTCAGACACACCTACATATTTCATTAAGTCATCTTTCTGTGTTGGATTTTATCTTTTCTGGGGGATGTGCAGCTACAGCTTCAGCCCACGTGGCCTGGCCATAGCCGGGTTAACGGTCAACACAGACACTTGAAACACATGAGGTGGTTGTTCAAGGTGGTCAGATGTCAGTGTACCTCCAGAGCACATGGGAAAGCTCAGTGCTTCCAGAGTCATGATTGCCAGGAGGTATAGTAGGTGAAGAAGTGTGAACATGGCCAGATAACCCTAAAGACTGTCTATGTATGCTTTGTGCCTGTGTCTCTGCATGGGCTGCCCACTGAAGAGGCTGGGCTCAGTTTCCCATATCTGCTTTACCAAGTCTGTCCTACCCCCTCTTAGACATGTTGCTAGGTCCTGTCACTGAGTGTTTCAATGTGTACTGTGTCATGGCTTCATGTGAGTAGCAGTAAAAGTCTGAAGACTGTCTTAGGGTTTTATTGCCGTGAAGAAACACCATGACCATGACAACTCTTATGAAGGAAAACATTTAATTGATGACCATGACAACTCTTATAAAGGAAAACATTTAACTGGGACTGGCTTACAGTTCAGAGATTTAGTCTGTTATTGTCATGGCAGAAAGCATGGTGGCGTGCAGACAGATATGGTACTGGAGACGTAGCTGAGAGTTCTACATCTGGATTCACAGGCAGCAGGAAGTGACAGTGTCACACTGGGCTTGGCTTGAGCATCTGAGACCTTAAAGCCCGCCCCTAGGGACACACTTCCTCCAAAAACACCACACCTACTCTAAAAAGGCCATACCTCTTAATAATGTCATTCTCTATGAGCTTATGGGGGCCATTTCCTTTCAAACCACTACAAAGACTGTCAACCATTCAACTTCATTGGCTTTAATGAAGAAGATCCCAAGATCTTCAGAGTGTGCCTGGTCTCCATGATGTAGACAGTTCTGCCCCACCATGCCCTCCCACCATAATTTTTCCACCTTGTCTCAGTCCTGAAAGCCATGGAGTTAGCTCACCAGGATCTGAAACTGTGAGCCAAATAATGCCTTTTATCTTTTAAGATATTTTTCTCAAGTGTTTTGTCACAGTAATAGAAAGTTGGCTGACATGGACAATTGTTACAAGCAAGGCCATTGCTATGGTCACTTGACTACCTGCATGGAAGCCTTTGGGAACTGGTTTGCAGGAAGGCTTTGGAAAAGTCTGGAGAGGTAGGCTAGAGGTGCTTTAAGCAGAGCTTAGTGGGTGGTTCTCAAGGAAGTTCTGAAACTAGAATGTGGCCAAGAATTCTTGGAGAGTAAAAACTGCTCATGGGGTTCTGATGGGAAGGAAGACTGTTGGGAAGTAAACCCAAGGCCATTTATGTTATTATGTGGAGGGGAACTTGTCTGCATTTTATCTGTGCCTGGAGACTTTGCATAAAGCCAAACTGGGGAGAAATTCAAGACCACAGGCTTTGGTGTAGGCATTGCTGGCAGCTTCTAGTTAGATTTGCAGTGAGGATGGTAAAAACAGAGGAGAAGGGTGTGCAAAACCTTGTAACTTGTCCAGAAGAGAAGTACATGTAAAGTTGAGAAAACTGCTGGCTAAAGGGATTAGTGACATCAGAAAGAAACCAAGGACTTTGCAGGAGGACAGTAGGAAAGCTGCTTCTAGGGCATCTCAGGGATGGCAGGATCCTTCCTATGGCACTAAGAGTATAAAAGTATAAATACATTAAAAAGGAGGTCGTGCCACCCAGGTGCACTGTGCACACAGGAACACCTTGGAAGATTCATTTCAGTGTTCTGGGAAGCCCAGGTGTGCAGGCTTTTGCAGCCTCGGTCTTAAGAGTCCTGGCTGCTGCTTGACATCACTGCAGACCTTAGCACCCCATGTGCTGCTGACTTTCTAGGCATGGTGAATGCAAGTGGAGGCTTCCACCCAGATTTTAAATGAAATATTGGTAGTCCAGGTAAGCTACAGCATCAGCATCCCCCCTCCCCCACACACCAAAAGGTAACAGCATCATCCCCTCACACCAAAGGGTGACAGCATCATTCCCCCACACCAAAGGGTAACAGCATCATCCCCAACACCAAAGGGTAACAGCATCATCCCCCCACACCAAAGGGTGACAGCATCATCCCCCCACACCAAAGGATGACAGCATCATCCCCCCACACCAAAGGATAGCAGCATCATCCTTCCATACCAAAGGGTAACAGTACCATCACCCTACACTGAAGGACAACAGCCTCATTCTCCAAAGGGCAACATGTGAATCTGTGATGCCAAAGCTATTAGATGCAGTGAAGACCCAAGGAAACTGGAGATGCCAAGAGTATGGTGTGTCTGCTGAGGAAAGCTTCAGACAGTGAACAGAACCATCCAAGTATGAAAGCCATGTGGTCAGTGGCTAACAGAGCTAGTGTGGGGCTTCCAGGCTCTTTGGAGCTCCTAAGGGTTTGAAGCTGCAGGGTTTGTTTGCAATGCTGGGTTTCAATCCTCTTCTCTTCCTTCTTCTTCCTCTTCCTCTTCCTCTTCTTCTTCTTCTTCTTCTTCTTCTTCTTCTTCTTCTTCTTCTTCTTCTTCTTCTTCTTCTTCTTCTCCCCATCTCTTGCTTTTGGGATGGGGTATTTATGCTGTGTCATTGTGTGTTGCAGTTACAGCTCTCCATTTTGAGTTATATAGAGACTCAGCTAAGAATTTGCCTTTAGTCTCAGAGAAAACTTCACCTGGGTACTTGAGCTGAGCCTGAACCACTGAGGATTCTTGGTGATGGACTCAATGCATCTTCAGTTTGAAATGGATATGAACTTTTAGGGGCCAGGGTAGAATGTTACAGTTTAGAAATGAAGTACCCCTACCTTTCCCCCTGTTCTCACCTTGGACAGCACATGGGATATGTGGGTTTGCACTGTATCATTACATTACTATTTAAAAGGGTGTGTGGGGGGGTAGCACTCAGAATATGGAGATGCTCAGCATTCATAAAGCACATCACCAATGGATCCACTGGTTGCATTTTATTTTGAGCAAAGCCATTGACCTCTGCATGGTAGAAATCAGTTTAGGTGGGGATTTCAACCTGACCTGGATGTAAGCGTGTGATGACAAAGTGGCTGTTATGACCTTATGGCATTGTACATTTTCTTGAGATTTAGAAATAATAAATACCAAAAATGGAAAGTAGCACATTTAGTTGATATCTGTAAAAAGCATATAGCCTGTATATTGTATTGTACATTCATGCAATGGATGGCACTTGAACACAAATTGTAGGTTAGAATTGATCACTTCACAACAGCTCTAGGTGTGCACAAGATTGTAGCCAGTTTTAAATTACTCACAGCTAAATTATAAAAACATTACCTTGTCCTTAAAAGAAAAAAAAAGTATTCACTGCAGAGTTTGGCTATGTTTTAGTTCCTTAGGGTAGAACTTTGGTACAGAATGTAGTGGTTTGAATAAGAATAGTCCCCATAGGCTCATATGTTTGAATGCCTAGTCACCAGGGAGTGGATCTCTTTCATAGGAATAGGAGGTGTGGCTTTGTTGGAGGAAGCCCATCCTCAGCCCAGGTTCTCTCTCTGCCTGTGGATCAGGATGTAAAGGGCTCAGATACTACCTGTCTGCATGCTGCCATGCTCCACTCCATGATGATAATGGACTAACCTCTGAAACTGTAAGCCAGTCCCCAGTTAAATGCTTCCTTTTATAAGAGTTGCCTTGGTCATCCTGTCTCTTTACAGCAATAGGAAAGTAATTAAGACAAAAGCTTGTACCAGAGACTGGGATATTGCTTTGACAGGCCTGACCATGCTGTTTGTTGGGGAAATATAGAAGGCTTTGAGACTTTGGACTAGAAAAGTGGTTGGGTACTTTAAGCGGGACTTAATGGGCCATCCTCTTAGGAGCATGGAAGACAGCACTGAGGACAATTTGCCCAACTAAATAAGTTTCAGAGTGGAAGTTTATTAGTAGTTGGCTAGAGACCATTCTTGTGATATTTGAGCAAAGAAAGTGGGTGCTTTTTGTCATTGTCCTAAAAATCTGCCTGAGACTAAATTGAAGAGTTTTGGATTAATGGCATTGGCAGAGGAAATTTCAAGACAGCCTAGTATTGACCGTGCCGTGTGGTTATTAGTAGTCATTCTTCACAGATCTGTGATGAAAAGGTGCAAACAGGGCAAGGAGAAATACAAAATGCTCAGTATGAGGAGAAAGAGCACTGGGAAAGATGACATTGGAGCCAAGCCTTGTGCTCAAGGGATAAAATTCTTAAAGAAAAGCTGGATGCCAAATGGAATAAAAGGTGATAACCTCAGGGCAAGATCCAGCCCAGGTAAGCTTCCAACCTATGGAAAGGAATTGAAAGATAGCTTAAGCAGTGAAGGGAACCATCGACAACTGAAAACTGGTGCAAATTGAACTTATAGAGGGGGCCAAGTGTCAGCCCCAGCAAGCAGCAGAATTTGGCAGCTTCTGCCTCATTCTGGCCTCATGGTTCTAACTTTAGAGTCAAGGATACAAGAAAAGGGTTGTGGAATCTCCCTCCACAGCTAAGGGAAACCATTGAGGCCAGGCCTGTGTCAGGGATATGTCCCTGCATGGAGGCCCAGAAAGGCCACTATGTGAAGCTGTGAAGGTGAAGCCTGAATTGTGTTGGAGATCCCAAAGCCATGGGATACCTGCCAAGGAGAATTGCTAATAGGTGTGGAGCCAGCCCAAGAGAGAGAAGTGTGTTGCAGTCAACAAAGCTAAAAGGAGTTGGCAATCTCAAGAGCGCTTCAACATCAGACATGGAGATGAATAATGTTTGCCCTGCTGGTTTTCAGTCTTGCTTTAGTCCAGTGTTTCTTCATTATGCTCCATTTCCTCCCCTTTGGAATGGTAATGTATGTTCTGTGACATTGAATGTTGGAAGTATGTGATCTACATTTTGTTTTTGATTTTACAGGGGGTTATAGTTAAGAGAATGTCGTGAGTCTTGAGAAGACTTTAGAAGAGACTTTAGACTTTGAAGCAGTCTTGAGATTGAAAGTCTGTGGGGACTTTTGAAGTTGGGCTGAATACATTTTTGCATTATGATATGGCTACAAGCCTATAGGGGCCAGGGAGTGGAATGTGGTGGTTTGGTTAAGAATGGTCCTCAAGGTAAAAGGACCATACCAGCTGTGACCTGGCCATACTGGGGTCTCAGAGCCTGTGCTTGCTGTGATGCCAAGGATCTACCACATGTGTGACAGATTGGGCTGTGAGTCCTGATTTTCATTTCTACTCTTAGGTGCCTCTGAAATGCCAGAGACAGGTGTGCATTGCTTAGTCATAATGCACATTCAACACCATCAACAGGCAATTCCATCGTTGTGTGAAATCACACTTTGTAGTTGCACAGACTGAGATGGTTGTGACATCACTGAGTAGTATAATCTCATGGTGCCATTGTCTTGCATGTAGTCCATCACTGACTGACATATTGTATGGTCTGGTTGTAATTTCAGTTCCCCAACAGAACTGAATTTTAGAAAATGACTGTGGTTGTGTGAAGTATCATAAGACAGTCCTCTATGGGAAGTGACTGTGGCTGTGCGGAGTATCATAGGACAGTCCTGCTTAGAAAGGGACTGGCTGTGTGGAGTGTCATAGGATAGCCCTGCTTAGAAAGGGACTGACTGTGTGGAGTATCATGGGATAGCCCTGCTTAGAAAGGGACTGACTGTGTGGAGTATCATAGGACAGTCCTGCTTAGAAAGGGACTGACTGTGTGGAGTATCATGGGATAGCCCTGCTTAGAAAGGGACTGACTGTGTGGAGTATCATGGGATAGTCCTCCTTAGAAAGGGACTGTGGCTTTGTGGAGTAGCTTGGGGGACAGTCTTCTTGGAATGGGACTGTGGCTGTGTGGAATATCATGGGATAGTCTTCCTTAGAAAGGGACTGACTGTGTGGAGTATCATAGGACAGTCCTGCTTAGAAAGGGACTGACTGTGTGGAGTATCATGGGATAGCCCTGCTTAGAAAGGGACTGACTGTGTGGAGTATCATAGGACAGTCCTGCTTAGAAAGGGACTGACTGTGTGGAGTATCATGGGATAGCCCTGCTTAGAAAGGGACTGACTGTGTGGAGTATCATAGGACAGTCCTGCTTAGAAAGGGACTGGCTGTGTGGAGTATCATGGGATAGTCTTCCTTAGAAAGGGACTGTGACTGTGTGGAGTATCATGGGATAGTCCTCCTTAGAAAGGAACTGTGGCTGTGTGGAGTAGCTTGGGGACAGCCTTCCTTGGAATGGGACTGTGGCTGTGTGGAGTAGCTTAAGGACAGCTCTCCAAGAGCATGGCAGCCCCTATGTGCTGCGCCTCACTGTGGTCCCTGTACCTCCATCTGGAGCTCTGGTCTGGGGCTGGCAGGTGGCAAGGAGTGCAGGGGGCTTCAGCCATGCCACCTGGAACATGGCCCGTGCCTGTGACATTGTGGGCTGTGGACGAGTCATGTTTCAGACAGCAGCAGCCGTGGCCAGCTGCAGTTCTTCTGGTCCTGTGTATCCCTGCAGGCCTCCATGGACTTCATGGGTGGTTTCCTCAGACAGGTATATTTTCCTTCCTGCTCCCTTTTATAAAAGAGCTCATCTGGTGTGGGGTGAAGTTGGTATCTGGACCCCAGGACCCTTTTCCCTGGGCTGCTCCAGGTGCTTCAGAAGGGCCAGCCCAAGTCTGCATCAAAAGAAATGTGCCCTCTGGTGACATGGAGGGCAGCTGAATGTTCAAGACTTTGCCAGCATCTCTCACTCATTTGCCTGTGAATTAATCTTGCCATTAAGAAAAAAATTATACATACCATTTCAAATCATTAATTGAAAGGCCTTTATTATCTCATAAATGGTGTTTGATATCTAAGGCAGATGAACTTGGGGAAGCTTGCCTGCTTGGTCCTTGAAGAAATGTAATTACAACTTGGGCATTATTAAGATGTCCCTTCTCTGCTGTTACTTGTCCCATTTTGCTTCTTTTTGTGGACACTGAGATAAGTCTGCCTTGAAAATAAAAATGGCACTGCCTTAGAGAAGCACTCCTGGAGTGCTGGCGGGCCTGCAGCCTGCAGGTTTCCTGAGACCCAAGGTCCCCTGCTGTCCTTGCAGGTTACTTGATGAAGCAGGACTCACCCAGAACCCACTGACAGCATTTGGAGGATTCAGCCAACCTTGGTAGACACAGTCACTGACCTGCAAGGCTGAGGAGAGGGCCTGAATTCTTAGGTCACCTGAGTGAAAAGCAGCTGGAAGAAACTGGCTGGACAGATGTGCAGTGTCACTCTAAACCCTGCATCGCTTCCTTGATTAGCAACCCCCTGGGCTTCTTGGTGGAGACCTGCTGGTACTGTCCTTATGCTCATTTGGCCACATCCAGAGAAGGAGCTCAGGCTGGGAGACAACCTCCTGGTCTCTGCCAGGGATGGGTAGCTAGCACCAAAGGGGCTGGTCATGCAGGGGAGCCCCCCAGCTGGCGCCTCAGAATGGGTTGATTCCAGCCAGGGCACATGTCCACTAACACCTCCAGTCTCCCACCAGCTGGCTCACTGACTCTCTTGCCTACTCAGGCCTCAGGCAGCCTGCTGCTTTGGTGGCTAGACCCAGACATCTAAGCTGGCATTGTAGGAATCATTGCTGCCTCCTCCCAGTGGCTCTGAGATCCTGCCAGATTCATCCCTTCTGTCCTCCATCCTGGGAGAGTGGAACCTTTTCCCCAGGCTGCCACACAGGGCCAGCCTTCATGGCATTGACCACCACTGAGCATCTTGGCAGGCTATAGAGAGAGCAAACCAGAAACCAAGCCCAGTGACCATAAAGCAAGTTAGGTGAGTACAGGAAGACAGCTACCATGGCCGAGTCAAGGTTGTGATCAGCACGGGGCAGCATCAGTTAGAGAGAGAGTCCCACAGGGAGGGCACTGAAGCTGCCAAGGTTCCACAACCAGGCTGGTTGTAGCAGGCTGTGCCCGCCGTAGGCCTGGTGGCTGTCGGGGAGAAGTGAGGAGGACTCCCTCAGCGCAGCTTCAGGAATGTGCTTCATCTCTAGTTGGTGACCAGTGCCCAGGACAGGCTCAGAGCAAACTATGGGAGGGGAAAGAAGGAGGAAGCATCGGGAGGCTTGGCAGGTGGTTCTCATTGAGTGACTAGTCCCATAGTACATGTCCACTGAGTGCCGTCCCTGCAGCAGGCATGCACTGGGCCCATGTGCTGTGATCTCATATGATGATTGCTTTGGCTGGATGGACAGGCAGGGACCATTTTGGGAGGTGGCACTTGTTGGTAGGAGTTGGCAGATTCTCACTAAGAGCCATGGAGGAGATGGTGG
Organism: Peromyscus californicus insignis; assembly: GCF_007827085.1. Lineage (NCBI taxonomy): Eukaryota > Metazoa > Chordata > Mammalia > Rodentia > Cricetidae > Peromyscus > Peromyscus californicus. The sequence goes on from NW_026294503.1 coordinate 51,287,404, forward strand.
GTAGCGTTAAGAGTCTCAGATCTGCACTAACCAAATGGAAATGGCTTGGTGACATGAAAGGTTCCAAAGACACAGGTACCAATGCCAGGCTTCTTCCACTGAGGTCCCTCCCTGAGCATTCTCTTTTACTGCCCTCCCCTCCCCTCCTCTCCTGGGCCTCCATGACCTGGTTAATGGACTTGGCTGCTTGGCATTATAGGTAGGACCTCTTCCTACCTGAGTTATAGCCCTCATTGTATCCAGCACAATACTTTGACCAAAACTGTAGGGGAGTGGGGAATGTGAGTTGACTGTCCTCAGTTTGTCTGGAAATTGGGGTATATTTAGGGAGTGAAATACTCTCTGCTTTGGCTTGGCTAGGGGAGGCTTAGTTCAGTGGTAAGGGAAACCTGGGGTGCCAGACTGAAAACACATGTGTTCACTCCCCAAGCTTTAGACACTTCTCTGTGGGTCCTAAACAGCAGTTTACCCACTGTCCCCCTTGGACCTGGACAGTACTAAGAAAGATGAGCAGGGCCCTGAGGATGCTGCAGATGCCCGGGCCACAGAAACCCTCAGTGGCAAGAGCTGCTGACAGCCAGATTAGTGGCTGTGGATGGCACACATGCCCTCCTGTCTGAATCTCTGCAGACCTTTCCCATCCAGTGCACAGTACTGCTGAGTAACGAGTACCAGAACAGGGTAGAGCAAGGAGTGGACACTTGTCACAGGATCCTTGTTAATCTTCACTCAGGTCTAGCACAAAAGAAAAGAATGAAATTAAATGAAATAGGGGGAAGGTTCTGAGAGAGTCTTTGGGCTGTGTCACCATGTGTCTCCCATCCAAGAGGCCCTTGAGTTATACGACATGCTCATTTTGTTACCCTAATTGGTTTGAGGATTTCCAGGGCAAATATGGCAGGATTTCTCAATCAGCTTTGGGGTGTTTGGTTTTTTATATAAAACACACAGAAGGAGTTGCATTGATTTTTAAATTCCTCATGCAAAGAAAAACTATTTGCTCTTCTGTGTTTAGTGTATAGGATTCTCAGTGTGGATGGCACGGCGGTGGGTTCCTCAGATCTGACATTGAGCCTCAGGCCCTTCACAGTAAGGGGCACTGCCCCTCAGTGAAGAGCCCACTTCCCACCACATTCCCATCTTCCAGCCTCCACTGGGACAGCTTTTGCAGGGTCCGTGATGTCTGCCCTCAGCATCCTGAAGCTAGGGCCTGCTTCCCTCCATGCTTTTTCTCTGTAGCTGCTCAGAGCCAGGGAGCAGTCGTAATAGCTGTGTTGGACAAATTCCAGCCCAGGCACCTGGGGCATCTGTGCCTTCCACGTGCCTCTGGGCTGCGTAACTGGGGTAAAGAACATTTGTACCAAGCCCAAGATGAAGTGAGAAGTGAGAGCCTTGGGTCCTAGCTGAAGGTGAGGTTCCACAAACTCAGAGGGGCTAGATAGAGCACTGCCTCTTCTGGCAGGGACTGGGTCCTGCTGCTGCTTCCCTGGTTTAGCCAGAGCTAAGTGCTTTCCTTATAGGGCTACAGTTTCCACCTGCTGGTGAGGTATGCTGAATTCCCTCTTAGGGGAGTCAAGAATGTCTTGAAGCATAATTGCCCATGGCTTGTCACCACCATGATCACTTGTCTGTCACCCAGTGAGCCCCCTAGTCCAGATACTTAGGGGGATCCCCAAGTAGAGAAAATCCCAGTGGTTACCTCATTCCTTGACAAGGAAAAATTCCTTGGAGTTACAGCCTGTCAAACAAGTACACCCAAACCTCAGTTTGTCTTGTATACCAGCTGAGGATGCATGGTCTGAGACACCCAGGGGTTCAGGTGAGGCAGTAGGTGGTGATGAGCAGTAGGTATTGTGGAGAAAATTTGGGACCCTGTCTTCAGTCCCCAGCCCCTTTCCACCATTCTGGTTTTCTTCTCTGAGATGTATGAGCAGGTTTTGCCAAGGCTTGTCCTTTGAGTGCCTTCTCCTCTGGTCTTCTGAGTGTCCATCAGGCACCCATGTGCTCCCAGTGCCATGTGTGTTAGTCACAGCCTTCTGGAACACCTCACCCTGGCTCTTGGAACCTGTAAACAACAAACAGCTGCTTCTCAAAGTCTGGAGGCTAGATGTCCAAGATCAGAGCTCTGGGGTCTGAGAGGCAAGGCCTTCTTCTTATGTCCTCAGTTGGCAGAAGGGGCAAGGTGTCTCTTGAGTTTTTTGTTAGATTACTAAATCCTATGAAGAGTCTTGTAACCCCAGGCCTTTCCCTGTTCTCATTCAGATTATAGTGAGACAGAATGGAAAAGGGCTGGCACTCCTGGTGTTTTCAGGATGGCCAGAGATGTCTGTGCAGTTAGGAGCCCCCTTCTCCATGACCTAGCTGACAGTCACCACTACTCCACACCACAAGGATACAGCCTAGTGGCCATGCCACACCTCAGGACAGGGTAGATGTGTGACAGGAATCGGGATTGGGACCATGCTGCCTGCAGTGCTGTACACTGACACTAGTCACCACCACTGCTAACTTATGCAGTGACTGGAACAACCTCTACCATCACTGTCATCACCACCACTTCTGCAGATACTGTGGTGATCACAGCTACCACTTCTGCTGCCACAGACCTGGTGGTGGTGGCCTTCAAGGCTTGCCAAAGAATGTGAGCACCTTTATCTTAGGACAGCTGAGTGCATACATACCAACCCAATGTGCACATGCAGATCAAAATGGCATGTGCAGGTGTGGAGGTGGTGCAAACCTGGTGTCCAGAGCAGAGGACTGTCATTAGAAGGACAGTTGTCTGGAGCATGTGCCAACCAGCCCACCCCAGCCTCTGTAGGCTTCGCTCCTCAGTCCTCAGGGAGCCAGACTGAGAATTCTATCCTTTTGTGCTACAGTGTTATCTGAGAACTCCATCCCTTTGTGCTACAGTGTATCTGAGAGCTCCATCCCCTTGTGTTACAGTGTATCTGAGAGCTCCATCCCCTTGTGTTACAGTGTATCTGAGAGCTCCATCCCCTTGTGTTACAGTGTATCTGAGAGCTCCATCCCCTTGTGTTACAGTGTATCTGAGAGCTCCATCCCCTTGTGCTACAGTGTATCTGAGAGCTCCATCCCCTTGTGCTACAGTGTATCTGAGAGCTCCATCTTCTTGTCTACAGTGTATCTGAGAGCTCCATCTCCTTGTGCTATGGTATAAGCCTTGGAATGATACTGTTTAGCCTCTTCATGACTTCTAGCCTGGCTAAACTGGCAGCACTGAGAGTCAAGAGCAGGTAATACAACAGGGAGCCTTTTTGTGAGTTCTGACTGAATCGAGAATCTTCCTCCCTGAGGGGACATCTTGTTCATCGTAAACTCAATCAACCCCTCCATCATTGGCCCAGCCTGGATTGGAGCCCTTTGACTTGTTTGTTGGATGGCTGTGTTTATTTATCCATCACTATTTCACTTGGGTACAGTGACCTGAAATCTCTAAAGACAGGTTACCATAACCACATATTTGAGACAGAGTTTGTCCCTGGCATGAGCCATAGGTACCATGGTAGTCACAGCTTCCATTGCCTCATGAGTCAGGAATTTGCCTTGATTTCTGGTGTACTTTCTTGGATGAGTTGGTCCTAGATCTCCTTTGCTCAGGATGACCAGTTGCCCAGAGAGGCTGATCAGAGTGGCCTTGCAGGGTGCTGGACTCTACCCAGCTCCTTCACACAGAATGTCACCTCCCCTCTTGCATGTACAGCACAGGATACAAGGGCCTCCCACTGTCTGGATAAGTGGAAGCACCTGCCCTGGAGCATGTGGGGCATGCCATAGGTCTACACTGACATTCCCTAGGAGGGGAAGGTGGGGAAGGTAAGCTGCCCTTCCCCTCACCCATCCTGCCATATTAAAAGAGCCCCGTCCTTGGTACAGATTATTTCTGCAGATAATCCTTTGTAATAAACGTAATTCCTGCCGTACATGAAAAGCAGCCTGTGAACCTGTCACAGAGTCAAATGATTTGACATCCCCTCTTCCATTATCACTCAGGATTGGAATCTCACTCTAAGTATCAATCTGTGATTCTGCCTGCGCTCCCCGCCACATTAGCATCTTTTATAATCATTATCTGATGACACTGTCACTGTGGAGACTGGTCTCGAGGAGCAGCAATGACACCCCAAATGAAGCTCAGCAATTTTTTAAAAGCAGTTTCTCCTCACTGGGCACAGTGGACATCACTTGGAGCAGAAATTGAGCTGTATGTATTGAGAAATCAATTGAAAAGATCACATCCCTCAGCTCTGGATGTGAGTGCACATCCGTCTGTTCTTTCTAGGGCAGCACTGCTTGCTCCACTTCTTTTCAGATGGAGCTCATCAGTTGTGAAAAATGCTTCATTGCAGAGCCCAGTTCAGGAAGCAAGTCCTGTTTATCCACAAGCTGCCCTTGTTGGGCTCCTGCTGGCCCTGGAAGCCTGTGTGGAGCTGTGTACCAAGGGTGGTCCTGAGGGCTCTCAATTACTGTGGTCTCCAAGATCCTATGATGGGTGATCCATGATGGAGTGGCTGGTCTGTATAGTCACACACACACACACACACACACACACACACACACTCCCTACCTACTTGCACAAAAGCTTAGAACAGGTATGCAGTCCAAGAAGGCCCCAGGTCCTCCTTGGCACACTTTTTTTATTATTAAAAAATTGTTTTATTCATTTTATGTACCAACCACAGATTCCCCCTCTCATCCCTCCTCCTCCTCCCCCCCGCCTTCTCCCCCTCACTTACCCCCTGTTCTAAAGAGGTAAGTCCTCCCATGGGGGGGACAGCAAAGCCTGATACATTCAGCTGAGGCAGGACCAAGCCCCTCCCCCCTGTATCAGGGGTGAGCAAGGCATCCGACAGTAAGAATGAAATCCAGAAAGCCAGCTCATGCACCAGGGATAGATGCTGATCATACTGCCAGGGACCCCTCAAACAGACTCAGCTACACAACTGCCTCCCATATTCAGAGGGTCTAGTCTGGTCCCATGCAGGTTTCACAGCTGTCAGTCTAAAGTTTGTGAGTTCCCACGAGCTTAGTTCACTTGTCTCTGTAGATTTCCTCATCATGATCTTGACTCCCCTTGCTCATATAATCCTTCTTTCCTCTCTTTGACTGGGCTCCCAGAGCTCAGCCTGGTGCTTGGTTGTGGATCTCTGCATCTGCTCCCATCAGTTACTGGATGAAGGCTCTATGATGACAGTTACAGTATTCACCAATCTGATTACCAGGGTAGGCCAGTTCAGGCACCCTCTCCACTATTCTTGGCACACTTTGATGGGATGGCTTTGCCTTTCTCTTTCTCAGTCCCCAAAGCAGCTATCCGAGAAAGAGTCACTAGTGTGTGTAAGATCTAAGGACCTCCTTGTGTGGAGCTCAGTGTGCTGTGTGTGCATGTGGGTTTTTAATCATTAGGGAGGTAGGATGGCCTCCATTTGAAGGCTCAAAGGTAGTGACTTGGCCAGGGTCACACAGCTGGCATCTGGCTTTGTGAGCCTGGGATCCCTGGGAAATCCTGGCCAGTATGCCATTATGCAACAAGGTACCTCAATTCTATAAGAAATGCGATTTTTACCAGTCATCTGTTTCAAAGAGCTTAGTTTTCTTAGGAAGGGAGGGCAGGGAGGGCAGGGAGGAAACAGCCAATAACTTGGTTTAAAAAACCACAGTTTTGTCCATTGGATTCTACTAGTTCTACAGCAGAGTTTAGCAGTGATATGTTAACGCCATAACTGAATTTTCACTCTTCCAAACTGATCTGTCATGCATTTTGTGTATTGTTTTGCCATTGATGATGCTAATAGAACATTAGTGACATCAGCCTCTTGCATGCTCAGCCTTCTGCCAGGCCAGTAATGTGTGCCTGCACCTGCTGCTGCTGGGCCTGATGGCTTTGTGCAGAGGTTGGCGCCTCTTAGAACTGGCCAGCTTTTACATTCCCAGTGGGAAGATTGGGGCTGTAGAGCCCAAATTGTTTACTTTCTCCCATCCACCCCCATACCCAGCTATCCACCTACTCACTCCTCCCATTCCCTCCCATATCACCCCACCACCCATCCATCACTCACCTACTCACACACCATCAACCTGCTTGTACACCCATCCTTCCACTTAGGTGCACACCACACCTCCACTTAGCATTCATTTGGACAGCACCCTGTTAGGGACTTAGTGAGACAGGCACCTTTAGAGCCAGACTTCTATGTAAATGGATCTTCAAATGGCATTTACTTTATTTTCAGCTAAAACATTTTTATGAAAGCTGAGAATTCCTGGAGGCACTCTTGTCCATTTTAACTTTTTACACAAGTGTCATGACCTTGAGCTAAGCATGTTCCCAAATGTGTCCACCTTCTTTCCCTCTTATTTATGATACACCGAGCATGCTCAGAAATGTACTGCTTAACTGCAAATGCTCAGAAATGGGCAGCCCCTGTATGAATATGTGTTGACTCCCTAAAGTTTACATGCTTCCTTTGTTGGGGGAGGCCTTGCTTGAGAAACAACTCTTTTTACCTGTTGCAGCTCATAAATCTCCGCTCTTACATCTTGGCCATGCATGTGTGACTTTAACTCACCAAGGTGTGAGCACATTTTGTTCCTTTTCTTGCTCCCCACTCCATATCCTGAGCCTTTGTATCCAGGCCCTTGGAGACAAGGATGAGGCACATGCTGTGAAAATATTGAGAATCACACAGAGGTAGGAACTGGGAGGAGTATGCCCCTACTCAGCCTTGACTTTGAAAGGACCCCCATCTGCTCAGGCAGGGTGACCATCCAGGTGTGCCAGGACCCAGAGCCAGCACTGCCCCGCCCCTCTGAGCTCAAGCCCTGCCTCTGAGGAGCAGACATGCAGGTCTACAAATTGATGGAGCCCTAAAAGCAGTGTTTGCTCTCCTGAGTCTATAAATCTCAGGCTGGAGTACTTGGCAATGACCCTTTAACATTCTTGAAAACAAAAGGAAAGTGTCCTAACAGCAGAGGATTTACAGCCTGGGGTTTACTGGAACCAGGAAGTGAAAAGCCCTGCAGTCCAGGCTAGTTAATTAGTTTTGAACAGCTTCCAGGAATAAGCTTGCATTTTAAGTATCACCATCAGTGCCATTGCACACCATCAGTGCCAATGCACACCTTCAGTGCAATGACAGCCTGGAATGGCTTATGGAGCCGAGCCCTGGGAAGTGCAGAGTCCTTCTCCCAGCAGGTGGCCCTGCCTAGAATCCCTGGGGACCCTTATGCAGGTGCACTGTGGGAACAGTCAGGAGGAACCTGCCCAATCTTGGTCTCTAGAGCCCTGCCTGGGACTTTTCAGAAAGCCTGGCAGGCACAGGAGACAAGAGGCTTGGTTCAGCCTTCTCCTGCAGAGACAGGGAAAGCTGGAAAACTCAGCTCTTGTCTGCACCTCTCCTGTGCGGGGTGCTAGCCACTCTCTCCTCCATCAGTGTTGCCTGGCTGCCTGCACATTAGCTCTAAGTTAGTAATCTCTATTACCTGCCTGGGCTAACGCCTCAAGGTAACTGGTTTCACCTGTTTTAGGGGATCAGCAGCCAGGCAGTCCCCAGTTGGGCTAAGGACTTTTCCAGAGGATCATACCTTTGGCTTCTTTAGGAAAAATCTGACCTCCCCGACACCCACTTCCTGAGCCAAGTTTTCATTCTCCACTGACTCAGCCCCTGGGGTGCCTGGGCCTTTTCTGTGATTCTTCCTTCCCAGGGCTCTGAACTCTGAGGCTGTGTCTGGACAGTGAGCTCCATTCCAGTAGGGAAGGATTCTTTGTTGACACAAACTGAGAGACTAGTGGAGATGGTGAGGCTCTTTCTGCAAACCCCTGAGAACTTGCCAGTTCCACATCTGGCTTCTTAGCATCAGCCTCATCTGGAGCCTGGGAAGCAGATGGTACTGAGGTTGTGGGAGTGGGTGGTAGATCAGTTGCTTGCCTGGGGTCCTCCGACAAATAGCCACAAGACTGCCTGCCCCACGGACCACGGTGCCCATGAAAGCTGGGGAAGATTAGGGAACTCTTGAGCCGTATGACATGGTGGAAGCTCTGGTTATGACGGAAGCAGACCAGTGTTGAGGTGGAGGTTGGAGTGGACACCCAAGTCTCCCTAGGTTCTGGATAACCACACCATTCACATGCCAGTGTATCCCATGCTAGAGTCCCAGGCTGACTTTCCACTATTTCCCCCCAAGCCCTCCCGACACGGGCTGGACTGTCACAATCCTGTGCTCAGTCTGTACTTCATGACTCCACTGGCTTTGCAACAGTAGCCCCTCCTCTTCACCAGGCACTCGCCGAACTTCCTGCCACTGTGAGCCCTGTCTTCTTCCCTAACCAGCTTACATGCAGGCCAGACAGTCAGCAGTGCTGCTTTCTTACCCACCCCATCCCCATCCCCCGCAACCCCTCTCCAGAGCAACCTAGGTTTGGCCCAAAGTATTTTCTGAGTGAAGGTGAGGAGATGTGAGCTCCATAGGCTGTGGGCTCCATTGCATGTGGCAGATGTCCCACAGTGCATGGCTGAGGCCAGAGCCCCATCTGCAGCTAGCTATACAGTGTCAGAATAGTGTCTACAGGAAGATATCAGCCCTGGCCCCAGTCCCTGTTACATGAGAAGACCTCCTGCTTCCCAGCATGCATAGCCCTCCTCTGGCCAGATCTAGAATTGGCCACTGAGTCACAGACCACGTATCAGAAGAAACATCTGGCTGCCTGCTCCACTGCCCAGCCAAAATCAATTCCTGTCTGAGAGGTAATCCGATTTGATTATCTCTGAACTATTACAGAAAGGCGGAGGTGCTGGACACCCTGGCTGGAGATTAAGAGGTCCTGCTGATGGAGAGGACATGGAAGATAACAGCTGTGTCTGCCTGGCACAAGAGGCTGTGGGCCAGCCCTTCCCATCTGTGGAATGAGGCTTACAGAGTTTTCCTAGAATCTCTTCATCAGTTCTACCTAGCAACTGCAATCATGAGGCTCTGGCCTCACAGAGATGGCTGTGGGAGGCTTCACCGACGGCTGGCCTGTCCACTCCTACACAGGCCAGGCTGCCTGCTCTGGGGCCACACAGGGAGGGAGGCGCATAGGGTCCACATGCCCATGCAATTCCTGGAAAGCTCCTCGTCTCAGACACCTGTCTGTGGAAGGCATGCTCACATGACTCTTAAGTGGGTGTGGCCCTGAAGGCCACAGAATTTGGAGGACTTCTCTCAGTAAGAAAATATGAAACATGAATACAAAGCTGGGGGTGCAGGTCAGTCTCACTTAGGAAAAGAAGTCAGAACCAGATTACAGGCTTTTAAAAATACTATACACTAATAATAATAATAATAATAATAATAATAATAATAATAATAATAATTTCATGTCTCTACTTCTCTCCATAGGAAATAACTTCATGTCTGTACTCTTTTCTCCCTACTAGAACCTTCTGTTGTTTTTTCCATTAGTGTGTGTTAGTTGGATGAAGTGAGGATTTGATTATGACGTTTTCATAAATGCATATGAAGTACCCTGTTTGTCTTCACCTCTCCATTACTTTACCTCCCCCCTTCCTCTTTCTGTCTCTTCCACCCCCATATCCCTCTTTCACTGTCATGTCCTCTTTCTCCCCCTACATTCCACATAGAATAGCAAACGCTCAGTTTGATGTTTGACACTGGAGGTTACCTGAACAAGATCTAGATTCCTGTAGGAGACAGTCTTGCAGGAACACCTGTGAGGGGTATCGAGGTTTGGTTCTTAGCCTCTGGGCACACCTGTGAGGGGTTTTCTTGATGAAGTCAGTTGGGGAAGACCCATCTTCTGGGCTGGGACCCTGGTGTATAAACAGAGAAAGTGAGCTGAGTACCCACAGTCATCACTCTCTGCTTCTTGACTGGATACAAGGTGACCAGCTGTTTCAAGCTCCAGCTGTCATCCCTGGACTAGGAGCCAAGATAAACTCTTCCTTGAGTTGCTTTTGTTAAGGTATTTTTACTGTAGCAATAGGAAGAATAACTAATACATTTGCCTTTCTGAGGAGTCTGATTTATTTCACTTAACATGATGATCTCTAGCTCTGCCTGTTTTCCTGCAGATAACTTAATTTCATTCTTCAGGGCTGGATAAAACTCCACTGTGTGTGCACACAGCACATTTTTTTTTTTTAAATCCACTCATCTACCTACAGGCACCTAGGCTGGTTCTCCTATGTGATTATTGTGTATCACTGTGGTAAGTGGACGTAGATTACTTAGTGTCCCCAGAGGTGGTGTAGCTGAGTCACACTGTAGGTCTGTTTCAGTTTCTTGAAGGACCTCCATCCTGGTTTCCATGGTAGCTGCACTAACTTCATCCCAGCAGCAGTGTATGAAGGTGCTTCTCCTCCTTCCCTAGTCCCTGCCAGCATCTGCTGTTTGTTTTGTGATGAGAGCTCTTCTGACTGGGGCGAGGTGGAATCTCACTGTGGTTGATTTGTATTTGGTGGCTAAAGAGGAACATTGTTTTATATATATATATATATATATATATATATATATATATATATATATATATATATATATACTTTTTTTAGGGGAGTGGGTGCTCTGGGGATCAAACAGGCCTTAAGCATGCTCAGTAATCACTCCATACTAAGGTGCAGCCCCAGCTGTATTGAGCATGGCCAGGTCTTCATTTGAAAAGCATTTTCAGTTAGTTGCCCACTCACTGATCAGATTATTTTCCCTAGTGAAGTTCTGTGCTGAGTATTAATCCTCTGTTGGCTGGTGGTCTGCAGGGTCTCCCTCTGTTGGGTGGGTCTTTCCTTACTGATGACTGTCGTCTTTGAAGTGCAGAATTATGTTCCTTTAGTGCAGCCCATTTGTCATTGTTGCTGTCAGTTTCTGAGCTAGTGGAGTCTATCTCAGAAAGCCCTTGCACACATCTGGATTTTCACGAGCTCCCTGCTTTCCATTAGTGACTCAGACTTTCAGGTCTTACGTTAAGGTCTCTTACCCACTTTGAGCTGATTTTTATACTAGTGTCTCCTTAAAAAGGAAGGTTACAAAGCAGTAGCACATCTGATACACCTTCCCGTCTGTTACCCTCTCTGTCCATTACCCTCTTCCTGTCCATTATGCTCCCTGTACCCACTTGGTGCTCATGACCATCATTGTCGCCAACATTTGGGGGCTGTCCACTGAAGGACAGAAACACTGGTGGAGTGGGGCCTGTTTACTTTCATAGGACACTGCTTTGTGTCCTTGAGTCTTAAGGAAAAGCTAGGAAGGGAGTGGACTTTCATGCTGGCTCCTTTGACCAGTGTGTACCCTCAGGTCTGAAGGAAAGTCTAGTAAAGCGGTGGTCTTTTATGCTAGCACCCTTGACCAGTGGTTGCTACGATAGGTGTCTGGAGACTGCAGAGTGGCAGATGAGACTCTGGCTGAGGACCTCCTCCTGTAGGGACCTTTTTTCAGAGCCGCCCTCGTGTCCCCTGTACTAGCAGCTGGGCTGGACTGATTCTTGAGCAGCAGTCTAACACTAGCACAGCAAGGGCACCAAAGGGGCAGGTGTGCCTTCTGCCTCCAAATGGCTCAGCATGGAGCAGTGCCTTTGGCCAGGAAAGGGCACCAGAGCTGCACCAGGGCTCTGGCCTTCATTAAGGAGGACGCGGCTCAAGTCTTGAGGACCTGGGTGGGCTGCTGAACCCTTGTCTAGAGTAGGGGGACAAGTCCATGAGGGGCAGTATGAGTCTGGAACCTCCTCCGTTGTGTTAGAGAGCTGGGGAAACCTCCTGACCAGGCCCATGCTGCAGCCAGTAGTTTCCTTCTTCCCTGGAGCACAGCAGGGGGAGGATGCTGAAGGACTGCCATCCTGAGGGAGCCCTGGGACACTCACATGAAAGGTGGGAAGTATTTATCTCGGCAGAGCCAGACACAATAGGGAGAGACCCGTTTTGTCCTCTGTCAGGCAGCAAGTAGGGTTCCCTTGAGTGCCTCCTAAAAGGTGAGATCCCACCACAGGGCCATGATGTACTGAAGACCTGCCAGGAGGAGGCTGCTCCCAACCCACAAATCTTTTTGCAAACACTTGAGAGAGATTTGAGACAATTACAGGCAGAAAGGACAACATATGGCTTGAGAGAAAAAGAACAGTTGGATTCAACAGAAATCTTTAAAAAAAAAAAAAAAAAAAAGGCTGTAAACAGTTTGTAGATCCTGTATGAGACCCTAGACAAGGAGTGAGTCCCAGCATCACCTTTCCCCTGGGGAGTGCTGCACCCTGGCCTTGATGGACTGAGTAAAACCCAGAGGAAGTGGGGAGAACATAGTTCTCCCAGGACCTCTTTCCCATGGTGCCTCTTCCTTTTCGAACGGTACCTTATTCAGGCTCACTGTCCCAGGCTCTCTCAAGTTCTTTTTTCCAGGCTCATTCTTCCAGGTGTTCTTGTTCTCTCTCTCTCTCTCTCTCCCTCCCCCTCTCTCTCCCAGCCTTACTCTTCCAGGCTCACTTTCCATGTTCACTCTCAGCCTGTCTCCCAGGGCCTCACTGCCTGCTTCACTTCCCATTCATCTCATGTGCCAACACTCTGATGGTCTGACAACTTCTCAGCTTGCTTCCTGCCAACAGTAGCCTTCCCTGCGGCTCCTGGTGTAGTTTCTAGGGGTGCAAGAATAGAACAAGTGCAGAGGAGTGTGGGTCAGACTTACCCCTTCCAGCTCAAGATCAGTGTCTCCTTCTCCAGTCACCCCAAGGCTTGGATCTTGTGGTGCTAGAGGGTCTCTCTCTCTTGAGAGTTGCATGCAGGACCAATGATGACAGGCATCTTTCCATGGTGACCTTTCCATGATCTGGTAAGGACATACTTGGTCTCTGTGATGGCACAGTCTCAGAGCTTGTGCTTGTGGCCCAGGCCTTATTAGCACAAAACCAGTGTGGCACACAAGCTGCTGGATGGTGTGTCCTGTGGCTTCCATTTATCTTCCTCACGTGATTTTCCCCAAGTTCTAAAAATGGGAATTTAATTAGATATTTAGGAAAACACTACCCAGTATTTATCCCTAGAGTTGGTGGCATCATTCATTCTGCAGAAGTGAATACCCCTGCACCTGCAGCAGTGCCCCTGACCCCACAGTGGGGTAGCACCCTGGTGGCTGCCTGTGCCTCGGTGGGAGCTCTGGGGTGACCTGTGTTCTACAGATGGGCTGGTGGCCTGTGTTGTGCAGATGGGCTGGTGGCCTGTGTTGTACAGATGGGCTGGTGGCCTGTGTTGTACAGATGGGCTGGTGGCCTGTGTTGTACAGATGGGCTGGTGGCCTGTGTTATACAGATGGGCTGATGGCCTGTGTTGTGCAGATGGGCTGGTGGCCTGTGTTGTACAGATGGGCTGGTGGCCTGTGTTGTGCAGATGGGCTGGTGGCCTGTGTTGTGCAGATGGGCTGATGGCCTGTGTTGTGCAGATGGGCTGGGTGGGGAAGTGGCGGAGTGAGGCTGGTACAAGCTGCAGTTGTCCATTGTGGATGCTGGAGAAGGAAAGTTCTGGAAGGAAGGAGTAACACTGGAGGTAGGGCACCTGAGAAGATGTGTATGCTCTGGGCATTCGGTCCTTTGAGGGTTTAATGGCTTCCTGGAAGTGTCCTATCCTAATAGCGTGACTTGCCTGTGACCACTGGTGATGCAATCTCCAAGTTAAAGGCTGCTGCAGTTCTCTCCAACTCAGGTGAGCCTACCAGGTGCCTCCAGGAGGTACATGGCAGAGACCCCAGTACCCTCCCTCAGGACATCTCAAGAACTGTCTACACACTTGAGGGCAGTTAGAGCCTTGGGCATGGCTCAGCTTCTCTGCATAGTTTTCTCCACTGATGCTGTCTCTAAGCCTGTTCTTACAGTAAGAGAAAGTCAAGGAAGAACCCCACACCTTATAGGGCTATGCATACCCCGGAGACCAACAACACTGGGGCTCTATGGCACCGTCAATGCCCCGTTCAGAGTGGATGCCTTTGCAAGCAGGTGGGCAGACTCAGTTGCTGGCACTGGGAAATCTGAGTACTTGACTAGTGACACTAAGAGGCAGGAGTACTCAGAGCTGTCAGAATCCCGCCTTCTCCCACTTACTAGTTCCTCTTTCCAAACCCTCCTAGGGTAAAAGGGCTCAGGTCAGGGCTCTGCCTGCTTGCCAGCCTGTGCCAGGATTGTCCCTTCCATCCAAAATTCTTATTGCCTCAGCACCTTTGCTGGCTTAGCTCACCAATTGTGCTGGACACCCTGCACCTTGGTGTCCTGCTCATTCCTGTGCCTGCTTACCTGGGCCTTTCCTCCTGACTTGCTTGTGCTCCTTAGCTGGCTCTCCTACAGATCCACTCATCTGCTCTACACACTCACAGGCCAGCCCAGGTTGACCTCTGGGACACAGTGAGGGAGCAGCAGTACTGCTCTTCAGGCCTTTGCCTGGCCTCTTACCCGCTGCCTGCCCTGGCCTGAGTGGGGCCCCTCTTTTGGACTCTTATATGCATACCTCGCCTCTTCTGCACCCACATAGCTCCTATGTGTAACATTCCCTGGGGCCAGGTAGGAGACCAGCCTTACTCTGCCTATGTCTCTCTCCTTTGGTGGGCAGCCCACAGATGTGAGCAGTAGTGATGATTATGTGCAGAAGTGGGTACACGGTGGCTGTAGCCCCTTCTCCCACTATATGCAGAGAGGTCCAAAGCTCAGGGAAGATGCACGGGTTCCGAATGCCAGTGTGTGATTGTGTGGAAAAAGTGTTGCAGAGCAGCCGTCCCACCCTGGGCTCGTGCCCACACCAGGGCCTGTTCCCTAACACAGCCTGTGAGCTGCAGCTCCCGGTTCAGCTGAGAGGAGGCGCTAGCACACCTGTCTAGTCTTCACATGTACACAACAAGCCAGGCTGTGAGGGCTGGGCTGTCACTCTCCATATACTGTTGATCACTCTGAGGGGATTTCTGTGATGCTCGGTGCCCTCTCGTGCTCTGGTTGGTGAGGGGTGTTGTGCCCACTCCCCACATCATCAACTGAGACAGGTCATGGCTCCTCGGATGTACCAATGTGGAAACTGACCTTTCCAGACCTCAGCCACCTGTGTATCTTTCCACCTGGCTTCCCTGACAGCAGAAAATCAATGTGAGAACTCAGAGTTGGACAACTCCAGAAATTGAAGAACTTTTACAAAGTATATTACAAGGAAAATGCCATTTTGCTAGTGAACCTGTGAACTCAGCTCTGTGACAGTGGGTAATATGTATGCACCTTGAAACACAGCTTTCAGTGATGGGCCATTTCTGGGAAGGGAGCTTGAGACCCAGCGCTCTCATGACCCTCTCTGAAGGGCAGGGGCTCCATCCCTTGACTGGAATCTTGGTTGACTAAGGAGCACTCAGCTGTGCTGGCTGCTGAGTTTGGATAGGCACTGAGCTATGCTACTTTCTAGGTTGTGGTGAGTGCTAGGCCTGGCTTCTTATGCTTGAGGACATTCTGGGATGTCATTTCCCTGAAGGTCTTTCAGATAGGTCACAGATAGCCTTACCTAGACAGTCCCATCTTGCCCTGGGGTTAAAAAGGACCCTTGATGAGCAAGGAACAGAAGATTGAACCTTGGGTACATACAAAAGGAATGGGAGACCCTGT
Source organism: Peromyscus californicus insignis (assembly GCF_007827085.1). NCBI lineage: Eukaryota > Metazoa > Chordata > Mammalia > Rodentia > Cricetidae > Peromyscus > Peromyscus californicus. The sequence goes on from NW_026294503.1 coordinate 51,303,023, forward strand.
CCTGAGTGTGGGTGTCATAGCACACATCACACAGAAACCAGGTGCCATGACCCAGCGGCTTCTGTCCTGCTGCTCATCTGCAGGCTGTTTGGACTGGGCTGTCTGTGATTACAGCTTCCTCACAGCCCTGTGATGGGGGGGGGGGGGGGGTCTGTGCTGGCTGCAGCTCTGGGCTTTCCTGCCTGCTGTGTGGCAGGTGCACACTGAGTTCCCTTGGGCTGTGATAGGGCAGTGCTCCCCGACAGCCCCTGAGTATGTCTGACAAGCGGAATCTGCACCTTGCTCTCATTTCAGTAGGGGGCTTGCTGCTTCTGTCTGGCACTGCACACACTCTGAGATCAAAGGGTTTCCAAAGCAGAGCTGCAAGGGCAAGTTCGGTCTGACGGAAAGGTGGAAGGCACCACTGAGGGCTGCCGGTGGAGTGTGGGTAGACGAGTCTAGAGATAAATGGGTAGAAATGTGACCAGTACAGAGAGGGGGGACATGTAGCCAGCATGGGCTGGATAAGCCCAGGACCGTGTTCTCACTGTGCTTCCCACTCCCTGCTGCTGAAGACAAGCAGGATACCCAGCGCCCTCCTACATTCTTGCTCTACTACCAGAGAAGTCTCATGGGTGTGATGGCAGGACCAGATGACCAGATCAAGTCCATGCACTGCCTGAGGCTCCCCAGAAGAGATACCTTCTCCCTGTGTGTAGTGTAGCAGTCAGGGCTGGCTTGCCTGGAGCTTCTAGGGGGCTAGTGGACCTGCAGATGCCCTCTGTGCCTCCCATTCAGCTTGCCTCTAGCTGAGAGCTGCCTCCGCCTGTGGGCCTGGAATCAGATTGGGGAGTGACAGCTGCTGAGAAAAGCTCAGGATGTCGGACCCACAGCTCCAGTGTTCTAGCCCCTTCTGTCCACCCTGCATCTGCCTCCTGGTGATAGCTCTGAGATTAGGAGCTGGCAGAGGCCTCACAGAGGCCCTCTCCACAGGCGTGCTCTCCAGGGATCCTGGTGTGAGGGCAGTGAGTCTGCTGCCTTGTAGATAAGAGTGGAGGTGTGGGCTCCTTCCCTGTGATCACATCCTGCCTTAAGCTCCACCACCTCCCCAGTGATGCCTCAGGACCACATGGCCCCACATCCTGGCCCTAGGTACCACAAAAGCAAGAAGTCTGCTTGGGATGAAACAGACTCTAATCGCAGTGCTTGGATGTGAGCATTCTCTGTATGTTGATCAGAAGTCTCTCAGCCATTCTGGGAGATGAAAGGGAAGCCGGCTCCGCTGGAGCTTTTGTGCCAGCCCCTGTTTTCACCACCAAATGCTGTTTTTCTCTTTAGAATTCCTTTTAGAAAAAAAGAGAAATTAATTACAAGGACAGTCCATGTCCCCATGCTGTTGTGGGTTCTTCAGAGGATGGCTCTGTTGAGGTGTCCTCTTTCTACCCTGAGTGGGATGTCAGCCGAGAGACGGTCAGCCGGTAGCCACCGTTCAGTCCCAGTCACTCTCACTTTCCTAATTTTTGACCTGATCTGGGCCCAAATTTGACAAGACTCTCAAATAATAAGTGGATTGTCAAAAAAGTCAACTGTCCAAGCTGGAGACTGAGCCCATGGGATGGGCAAGAAAGGACTTCAGGGTCAGAGTCCACTGTGAACAGGCCCTGTGGGGCAAGTACTCGTACCATGGGGCCATACAGCTCCTCTTGCAGGCAGGGGCCAGCTAGGAGCCAGGACACCCAAGGCGGTGCAGGTCTGCCCTGCACGGTTTGCTGTCATCTCTCCTGGGGCACTGAGGTCACCCTCTCTGGGTTGTTGATTTTGTTGGGAGGCAGAGATCCCGAGTTGGATGGGTTTAGACACAGAGACCACAGTGTGGGGGCCCAGCACAGTCTGCCCTTGGTCCCTTCCCCGTCACTGCCTGTCAGATGAAGTTCTGTATGCTTTTGGTTTACCGGCTGATGGCCACCCAGTGACCCTATGAGGTGAGAGACAGAGCTCTACTGTTCTTCCTGTGCCTGGCATGGATAAGAGACAGGGGCTTATTGAGTGTGGCCTCCCTCCCTCTGGCTAGCACCTGGCCTGAGATGGGGTTTTGGCCCTCCCAGCCTGCCTTGGAGAAACAGTCATGGTTCCTGTACCACAGAAAAGGCCCGTGCTACATATGCCTGAGCTGAGACCATGTAGGAGGTCCTGGGCAGCTTTGACCAAGGCTCCTGGCTTCTAAGTTCATGGACCAGACAGATGGTGATATACACCCAGGAGGCCCTGGTGGTCAATTGCAAGAAAGCTTGTGGCTGCCAGGATGCCTCCTTCAGGGCATGTGGCTTGAGTCCCTCGCCCTGTGCAGTGGAGAGTTTGCCTAGTCCTGCTGGTGAGGAGACACCGCCAGGACCCGCTACGAAGGAGGAGATGTTTGGCTTGCCTTTGAAAATGGAAACCGTGGGTTGACTACTCTCCACTGCAAAAATACAACCTTAAAAAACAGCATTTTAAAAAAGGGAGCCACGGGATAGCTCTTCCCACCCCAAGCCCAGCTCTTCAAGAAAGGGACCATTTCCTGCTGTTCTGCTCTGTTGGCATAAAAAGGGCCACAAGTGCCTGCGTAGCCCCCACATTGCCTCACTGTCTGTCACACTCCAGGGTATCTTCAAGCCTCTCGAGAACATATTTTTAAACTGCTAAATAAACACCCCATTGTATGGCTGTGCCAGGACTTTTTGTACACTAGCAGGGGTAGTCCTTTCTTTAACATTTTATTACTAAAGAAATTTAAATATGGAAAAATGGAAGGCATGGTTGAATGCGTACCGCTTTGATTTGGCAAGCAGACAAATGTATTCAGCTCCTTGACTGCTAGTCAGAGGTTGAGCATAGGGTGAGCCAGCTAGAAGCGAGCCGTTAAGATCAGTACCTTCACCAGTCCCCATTGCCACCTCAGAGATTGAGGAGGAACACACCTGAATGCCACTGTGAGGATGCTTTCAAAAATAGTTAACTGAGAGGAGACCCAGCCTGGATGTGGGTAGCAGCATCCTGTGGACTGGCAGGGAAAAAGAAATACGACACTCTCCCTGCTTCCTGACTACCAAAGCGAGAGCTGCTTTGCTCTGTTGTACCCTCCCTCCGTGATGAACCAAGCCCTCTGACGTCCTGTGGGAAACGACCCCTTCCTCTGTTGAGTTGTCTAGTTGTTCCCAGCAACAAGAGACGTGGGGTAATCTGTATGCATGCATGCACACAGGCTTGGGAGCTGGGCTGTGCCAGCAGAGCTCTTGAAGGTTCTCTGCTGTCAACCAGTTCTCAGGTGCTCTCTGTTTCTCCCCAGATTTGGTGTGTGTGTGTGTGTGTGTGTGTGTGTGTGTGTGTGTGTGTGTGTGTGTGTGTATGCATGTTATGTGTGATGTGCACATCAACCTTGGGTACCTCATAGAAATGGAGTATCTATGTAAGAGAGGTTGGTTGGCCACAAGTTCCAGGAATCTTGCCTCCCCAGCACTGGGATTACAAGCACACACCACCATGTCCCATGTTCTTATTGTTGCTTTTAATATACATGCTAGGGATCCAACTCAGGTTCCCGTGCTTGGGCAATGGGCACTTCACCTACAGAGCCATCTCCCTAGTTCCAGATCTCTTTCTGACAGCTGTCCTTGCCAGCAGAGTGGGCTCACACCTTGTGGGTTTGTGCCAGGCTTGTGGGTGGCCAGTGATGTCTCCGGGCTGTTATCTCAGTCCATTGTTGAGAGCATCTCTTCACTGGCTTAAGGACCTCTTCCTGTAAGCCTTCTCTTCCTGACTTGCCTGTTTGTTTCAGAGTGTTTGGGTCCCATCCCCTGCCCACACTTTGATTTTACATGTGTCTAGCTAGCATGAATGTGTTTCATGTTGACTGTGGGCATAGCCCCTGCAATCCAGTGCAGATGGGTATGGACAGGGTGTCCTGTCCCCCTGCCTTCTGCTTGAGGTCTGTGCCTTTGAGTAGAGCCATGCCCTTTGGCTTCCCAAGCCCAAGGTTTGCAGAGACTCTAGAGGCTGGGACCAGGATGGGGATGAGGGTTAGCTGGGAGCCAGAGACAGCTGTCTGAGGCACAGCTCGCCTCAGGAAGTCTGAGAGTATGAATGTTCCGGTCCCAGAGCCAGGTGCAGGCAGCCCTCTGTTTTGACCTTTGTCCCATCTTTCTTGACTACCAGATTCTATTTCCTGCTCTGTGACAGGGTTGTGTGAAGGTTCACATAGCCAGGGCTATAGTAGTGAGGACATGCAGGGGGCAGCACCTCAACAGAACCTGTATGCTATGCTTCATGTGTGTCTTATTTATCCCCAACTCTGCCCTGAGGAAGGGACTGTGGTTGATGGTCATCGAGGGTCCCAGTGAAGGCAACAGGCAACAAGGAAACTGAGGACTCCTGGGGGGCACTTCCTCTGTGTAACTGCCCTCCTGCTTGGAGGGATCCTGTCTTCTCACTTGTATATCAGGGTGGCCTTCAAAGGGACAGTGTGTGGGGCTCTGGTGTTCCCTGCTGCTTCCTAAGCAGATGAAGATGGGCTGTGCCATTCTGTTACAGGTGTGCCTTCCACACACCTCGTCCTTCCCCTCACTCCTAACCATCTTCCAGCCTCTCCATGCCTGTTTGCTCTTCTTAAAAGACTGACAAGTTGGAAGAAAGGAATCAAGAATTTGTCTCCCAGGAGATCCTGTGCTCTGTCCTGGATGTCCCAAACAGTGGCCCAGGTGGCACCTGGCCCTCTTTTTCAGCAGAGGGCAAGTAAGCTCCTTGCAGCATCTCCAGCCCTCAGGGTTTCTGGTCAAGGCACAAAGCTGAGCTGAGCAGGATGGGAGATGGGTTAAACCAATTAACCCCACTGCCCGCCTCGTGTGTCAGGGCGGAGGCCCTTCCTTCATCTTTCCCAGTTAGGGAAGAAAGCAACGAGAAGAGACAGCCAGCCCTTTTAGCCCTGTCCTGATTAATTTATTCATCTTTGCATGTTGGCAATTTGTAAACCTCAGGCTTGAGTAGCTTTAAGCAGATCTGTGTGTTCTCTGCAGTGCAGGAGCTGCTGATGAGCTTGGCCTCCACGCCCCATGGTCTGTCTGCGCACAGGGTCTCAGGAGTGCCAGGAGGCATCGTGACTCAGGGCAGAGCCACTTAGATTCATTCACTCACGTGTTTATCTTTGTTTTCCCAGATTGGGTTTCTATATATGGTCCAGGCTGGCCTTGAACTTGCGTCCTTTCCACCTCAGCCTGTAGTGCTAGAACTACAAACATGTGCTAATGTGCCCCGTGCCACTTAAGAACTGTAAAGGGAAGGAGGGACAAGAGAAGGAGCGTGATGGCTGTTCTTGGATGTCAACTTGAGCACATTTGGAATTAACTAAAACCCAAGCTGCTGGGTACACCTGTGACTTTTTTCCCCTTAGCTAAATCATCCGAAGTGGGAAGACCCACTTTTATCTGGGTCTTTTGAGGTTGGAAGATCCATCTTTAATCCGGACCATACCTTCTGCTGGCAGCCTATATAAAGGACATGGAAGAAGGAAGCTTGCTCTTGCTGGCAAGTCTATTCTTTCCCAGGCATTATAGCCTCCTAAATCCCATATACATATAACATATACGTGTGTGTGTAAATATATAGATAGATAGATAGATAGATAGATAGATAGATAGATAGATAGATAGAATATGAGAATATATTATATAGAGATAGAACATATATACATGTATATACATATTTATACACACACACATATATAGAGAGAGAACCCTGACTAATACCAGGTTTCCCTCTGTGTAGACACTAGGTCTTGACTGTCTGTGTATGATGTGAAAGCAGAAGTGGGGTCACTAGGAGAAGGAAGGGGACCAAAAGAAGGGGAAGAAAGGGATTGTGAAGACAGTGGAGGGGAATAAGAGTCAGGTCCAGTGATCTGTATGTATGAAAATGTGGTCGTGAAACCCATTTTATATGCTAACTAAAAATTTAATGTAATGAAATTTAACGAAACCCTTTATTTAGTTCAGCAAAGCCAAAATGCTGTCATTTTAACCTGCACTGCCCATAGAATTATTGAAGAAAATCTCTGCCTTCTTTTGTCTGTACCCACCATCCAAAATGTATACAGGTTCTGACAGCGCTACATCTCAGCTCGTCACCATGTTTCAGATATTCCATGGACCACAGCAGCCAGCTAGGCACACTGCTCAGTTATACCCACTGGCTTCTGCTAAACATGATCCCTACTCATTTCCTGACTCTCTGTCGCTGCAGGGCTGGCCCAAGGATAGGGTACAGTCCTCTGTGCACCTGGGAAGTCCCAGTGAATGAATGATTTACCCTTGTCACCCTGTTTGCTAGAGGACAGTGTGATGTCCCATACCATCCAGGCTTTCTCCCTGTCCCTGTAAATAGAGAGCCTCTGTAACCATGCAGGGCAACTGTCAGGGGACCCAAACAAGAAGGGTCCAGTGTGGGCCAGACATATGCCACTCTAGCAGTCAGGCCACCCCTTGACTCAAACTAGACCTTCCGTTTAGCATTTGTTAATGCGTGTAATTTTGAAAAGGTTAGAAAGTACAGACAGGTATTTAAGAAAAAAGAGTTCACCTTATTCCCTATTGCCACCAATCACATCACATACCAATCACACAAGCCTGTGAATCCATGTGACCACACAGGTGACATGCAGGGATACTCACAGCCCACTATCTACAGACAAAGCAGTGTCCCAGAGAATGGAGGCCATGGCGGCCCCAGGAGTTCACATAGCACCTGGCTCATCATGACACCTAGCTCTGACCTGTTCTTCCAGCGCTTTGCTCTTACAGGGTCTTTGTGTCTGTGGAGGTCCTGGCCTTAGACCTTACTGTTCAGCTCTCATGTTTGGAACATCCATCTGGAAGATGCAGTGCTAGGTCCTGCATCCTAACCCTGCCTGTTCACTGGCTCATTCCTTGGCCTTCTGCACTTGACCCCAACCCTGAAGCAGAAACTAGATCTGCCCTGCATATTCTCTACCCTCTGTTTCCCTCTCCAGTTTGTTCTGATGCACTCTGACTAGAGTCCAGTGGGTCCCCATCATGCGCTGACAGCTGTCACCAGCACATTTCTGAGAGATAAAGGCAGGGCCACATGGATGGTTCCTTTCCAGAGTTGGGCACATTTTACTTTTTATATAAGAAACTTTGTGTCTTGAAGCTTAGTGTCTATGCCCCTAGTGCTGGCAGGCAGTGACCATCTTCAGCCAGCTCAGGTACATCATCCACTTAGAAAAGTCATATGAATTGCCAGCAGGCCAAGGTAGGCCTTGTACAAGAACGCTTTATAGAACACTGCCCTTGTGTGATCTGAGTGCACCTGCCCTGAAGGTCTGCTGGGGTTTTCCCAGGTCAGAGGCAGGTGGAGGGTGAGAGAGCTTTGTTTTATCCACTTAGCAATTCAAGCCCCAGTCAGCCCTTTGGAAACATTTTTAATTAAATACAGTTCGTTTTTGCACCTGAGTTGGAATTTGAAGAGCAGGTTTAATGAGGTTGAAGGACACCACCTTCTGCCTCTCCGTGGCCTCAGGAACACCCACTGTGGTACAGGCATGCAGGATAGCCTTCTCTTAGGATTGCTGACGACACTGGCAGGTGTGCAGACATGGTGGATTCCTACCCACAGCAGGGTCGCTGAGCCCTTGATGGCGGTTCCTTCCCACAGAACCGCCTCATCCCTGCTGCATCCAATACTCCAGGTGGGAAAGCAAGGTGCTGCTGTCCTCCATCTTTGAACATTCTGCCAAATAAACTTGTCTGCCAGTTAGGGAGACGACTAAGCTGATGAGGTGCTGGTGAGGACCCAAGTTCAACCCTCCACAACCCATGTTAAAAAGCTAAATACAGTGGTATATGCTTGTAATCCCAGCACTGGGGAGGCAGACACAGGCACATCCCTAGGGCTTACTAGCTGTCCAGCCTACCCTAATCCTAGGGTGAGCTCTAGGTCTCACTGACATGGCTAGCTCCTAAGGAGAAACATTAAAGATTGTCTTCCAGCCTCCACATGATTGTGCACATTATCTCTCTATCTCTCTATCTCTATCTCTATCTCTATCTATCTATCTATCTCTCTCTATCTATCTATCTATCTATCTATCTATCTATCTATCTATCTATCTATCTATCTATCTATATCTGTCTATCTACCTATCTATCTATCTACCTATCTATCTATCTATCTATCTATCTATCTATCTATCTATCTACCTACCTGTCTATCTATCTACCTACCTATCTATTTATCTATCTGCCCCACCCCCATACACACACATACCTGTCTGCTAACTAACTCATCCTTTGTCATAGACAGGGAACTTGTTCAGCAGCAGTTCTTCTTTCAAGGCTGGTGCTGCTGTATAGCTCCTGCTGTCTCCGGAGTGCTGGTCACCTCACTCGTGACAGTTACACTATTAACCAGCTGCTGCCACCGAACCTTTTACCCCAGGCACTCTGGGACACTATGCACACACTTGGCAACCAACAGGGGAGGACCCAGCACAGTCTCCATTATACAGCTGAGAAACAGAGACAGAAGAGTTAGGAGATTTGCCCAGGGCTACACAGCAACAAAGGCAGGCATGAGATTTGGCCCTAGTTGCTCAGCAGTTGTAAACATTGACCCCCTATACTATCTGATCCCTGCACTCAGTGACCACCAAGGGCCATGCACCGTATTTGAGGGACCAAAGGACACATGGAGCTACTGATGTTGCAGAGAAGGCAGATCCCCATGACAGCATCAGGGACATGATTGTGGAGGGTGATGTGTTCAGAGCCAGAGCTTGAATGAAAGTCCACTGACATCTGACCCCAGGATCCCACCAGATCCTCAACTCTCAGAGACCCGGCAATGGATCCTAAGAGGGACCAAGAGTGTAAGCAGCTCACCATATTGTCTTCTGTGGAAGGGCCTATGTGTAAGAGTGATCCCTTGTGCATACAACATTGCAAAGCACTGACTCTGAATAGACAAACTCTTTGTCAAGGAGCAGACAGAACCAGGTTCTCTCCTTAACATTCAGTGCCTCATCTCTTGGAGCCTCTCCAGGGGCCAGACATGGCAGCGAGGCTGTGTTGAAGAGGGTACTCTTTAGCACTGCATACAGAGCAGGCTGAAGCAGCCCAGCTTGTGGGGCTTGATCCAACATCTTCCAAAGCAACTGTGCCTGAGGGGAAGCACTGTTCTTCCTGCGATCAGGGTGCACCCTGACTAGGCTGCTAGGTAGAACAGAAATTGTCTGGATCCACATTGTCCTGTGAGGGGGCCTTAGTGTCCAGGATGTGGCCCAGTCATCCCCTTGGCCAAGGCCACTGCTGGGATACTAAGCCCATTCATATGGGATGTCGTCCTGGGTTACATCAGGAGCACTGGTATGAATCTGGAGTTTTTCAGATGACCACAGCCCACATGTGCTCAGGGCTGAGAAGCAGTGACCCACAGGGTATGTAGTGGGTCCTGTCACTTTTGGTCCCCACTGACCACAGACTCCTTTGTTAAATGAAGGACAAGGCAAATGGAGCAAGGCAGGTGTGTAACACCCCACTGTACTCTAGTGGCGGTGTCCTTGAGTTTCTGCAGTGGCAGTGGCAGAAGAGAAACCGCCCTCTATTTTCACAGCCACCAGAGTGGTCATAGCACTGGTTTGGTTCTGGGGTTAAGGCTGAAGGGTCAAGTGCTACCTGCAGAGTTCTAACATGGGCTCAGTGGAGGGACATACCCTGTCACCGTAGTTGTGCAATGCAGAGCTGTCCCCTGCCAGCCCCTGTGGCGTGCCAGCGATGGCTTCGTGAGTTACTGCTTGCCTCGTGTGCCCTGTTGGTGACGGACAACAGCCTCTAATAAATGCACCATGTTTCCTAGATAGGAGATGCTGCTGCCTGCTGCAACAGAAAGACAAGCCTTTTTAAAAAAGAAATCTGTATTTAAGGCCGTGTTCGTCTGTGTTCCTTGCCTGCCTTAAAGGTCACCTGGATAGATTTTTCCTTCTTTAGCATTGCAGGCCGTGAAGAGCCAGGCATTTCCATTCTCCCTCCATTCAGTGAACCTGGGGGACTAAATTAGATTCTGAAATTGAGTGTGCAGTGGAGTCGGTAAGTTACCGTAATGGGAGGGTATTGCTTCTCACCTTGCAAGTAGCGAGGTCATGATAATATGAAGCGAAGTGGATTAAAAATAAAACCAAAGGTATTTATTTATGACCTGCTCAGAATTGGATTGGCATCCGTGTAAGTTGCATCTAATGGTGGAAGACAGTAGATTGATGTTGATGTGTCCCTGAGGACATGCTGCCAGGGAGACCTGCTCCGTGAATTCAATTTAAAGGCCCGCAGAAAGTATCCAAAATGCAAAGGAAATAGGGGTGGGGGAGCAAGAGTAAACGGCGATTAAAGAATGTCCTGGCACATGGCTCTGGTGATCGGAGTGTGCATCCCTGGGTCTGCTGGAGGTTCCCTCTAACCTGGGTTAGGGATCATGAGGGAAGTCTGTTCTGATCAGCCAGACCCAAGCCTGGGCTACTGTCCTGAGCACCACTGTGGCCTCTTCTGATTCTACCCATACCGACAGTGCTATCCTAGTCCACATTAATAGGCAGCTCAGGCTCCTCCCTGCTATCTAAGTAAGGTTCTGGAAGCTTGGTGGGCCAGAGTCCAGCAGCTGCCATAGATTGCGAACTAGGCCCTGCTGGGCTGGGCTGTTTTGAAGCCGGCTGCTCTCTGTCTCTTGTCAGCTGTCTGAGCTGGGGGGGGGGGGGTGACTTCAGGACCCAGGTCATGTAGAGCTGGTGTCTGTAGAACCATTGGAAAGGAGTGTGCTGCTCCCTGGAGGTGGTGGCCTAGCTCACACCCATTCATCTTTGGAGACTCCTTTCTGGGAAGCTGTTATAACCATACAAACCTCTAAGACCCACCCTGTCCTTGATGAAGTCCCCAGAGATTCTGTATGTGAGCCATCTATCCAGGAGAGACCAGGCTGTTGATGCCAAGATGTATGGGGGTCACATGCATCTTACCATGGTGTCCCCAAGAACCTGTGGTTTTCTCCTCCCGTCACTGGCCTCAGCTGTTGTTAGTGACTCACTGTCTAAACAGTGTATGTCCTGGTTCTAAACTCTTAGCTCTCAGACATCCCTGAGCCTGTGGGGCACCCCCACATCCCCACTCTAAGACATGGCCTAGTGTAGACCTGGGGTGATGGATGAAGCAGAGGAGCTGCAGCATGGAAACCCCAAAGCAGAGCTTTTTACCCCTAATGCCAGTAGAACTGAGTGGCAGTGGCTGGAACTGTCCAGTGTGTACTCAGCCTGTACTCAGTGTGTGTCCAGTATGTGCAGCGCATGTCTACTGTGTGCCCACAGTGTGCAGTATGTCCAGTGTGTACAGTGCATGTCTACTGTGTGTCCACAGTGTACAGTGTGTCCAGTATGTGCAGTGTATGTCTACTGTGTGCCCACAGTATGCAGTGTGTGTCTAGTGTGTTCATTCTGTGCGTGCCTGGTGCTGGACATGTCCCTGTGGTCTATATGCCATCCCAATGGCTGGCAGGCCAGTCATGCTGCTCTTCTTATAAAGGAGGTCCCTGAGCTTCTAGGGTGACATGAATGATTGTTCCTAGTTGGGTGTCTTGTTGTCCAGCCCCCAGTGTCAGAACTGGTTACCTTTGGTCTTGGGGAAGAATGGAGGAGGGGGCAGGTGGCTCTGTTGTGAGGCTTCTGTGATAACTCTGCCCTATGGTATAAATATATTGCTGAGACCTGAGATGGGTCACCTGACACATGAGGAAATATGTAGAGAGTTGATGTGTTACTCTCTGGTCTTAAAGAAGCTCTGGACTCCCAGAATTCTCCTGCGGCCTGGCCTATGGAGCCTTCCTGGCCATGGAGACCACTGATGCTGTGTCCCTGGAGTATTAAAAGGTTTAGAAAATGGGTCACAGCTGCAGTCCTGAGAAGATCCACTGTGTGGCTTCTCAGATGCTTAGCTGGGTGACAGACTACAGAGGCCAGAGTCTGACTGGGTGGGGTTGAAGGGTGAGTGAGTGAGTGAGAGGGACCCCAGCAGCTGAGGGCACTGCGCCATGCTCTCTCTGCTCCTGCTGCTGACTGAGTTCTCCTGGGTGCCTGCTGCTGGACCTGGCCTGCAGCCCCAGACCCTCCCTAACTGTCTGTTTCTCCCCCAGGAGTTGCTGCTCTTCCTCCAGAACCTGCCTACTGCCCACTGGGATGACCAGGACGTCAGCCTGCTGCTGGCCGAGGCCTATCGCCTCAAGTTTGCCTTCGCAGATGCCCCCAATCACTACAAAAAGTGAGCCTGGGGCCCATGGCAGTGGCCTCACCCTGAGGGTAGCATCCCTTCTCTGCCTGGGTGGATGCTGGCCTCTGGATTGGTTCTTTCCTGGTGTGGCCTAGCAGAATGGGCCTCAGCATGGTCCAGAGCTGGCAGGACAGTCAGCCTCAGTTTGATGAGATACCAAAGAGAGCCCGGGAGAGAATCCTAGCTTCAGAAGCTCGGTGTGGCCAGGAGTGTTCCTCACCCTGGCCCTTCCTTGCCAAATGCCCACCCTTGGGCCCCCAGCCCAGACAGCCAAGAGGAAGTTTCCCTCAGTGAGGCCTGCTGTGTGGGTGCCAGGCAGAGGTGGGCAGCCATCTCAAACCTGCTCTGAAATGCACAAATCTATTCTGTCAAGTGAAAGAATAAAGTCCAGACAAAGATGCTGAGCACTATTGGGGCTAAGCTAGGGCTTCTGCACACAGAGCCTCTAATGGCTGCCATGTTTAGACTTGGGTAAACAGGGCTGGACCAGGAGTTCAACCCTGGAAGGCTGCGGGGACAAAAAGAAGCCAGGACAGGCTGAGACCTCTCACAGCCACCTTACATTTTGTCTTTAATTACCCCCACTACTTGTCCTTGCTGGGAGGGGGTCAAAGATCCCAAGGGAGGCAGGAGTTATTGTCCATCAGGGCCTAGAGACTGTCTCACAGGCCCATATTTGGCCCTGACAGGGCAGAAATAAATGATTCTGCAGTCCCAGCCTTGTGCAGGGAGGTTCTTCCCACCATCACTTGGATAGGAATAGCCAGGAACTGCTGGGCTGGGGTCCCTTCATACCCTACTGCCCTTTCCAGATCCACTGGTTTGGAACCATTGCCCTGGCTGCTTCAGGGCCCTCAGAATGGCTTCCCACATGTGCTCCCAGGTATGCCCCAGGCTGCCTGGCCTCTGGGATGTGGGATCCCCAAGGACCACCAGGCCACCTATAGGGCAAGGGCTTCGGACTCCTAGAGCAGGCTCCTGCCCTCAGTTACCCACTGTGGCCCCCTCTCTGACCTGCCCCTCCTTCAAGAGCAGTGCACCACTGCTCGGGCACTAGGACACTGCCCAGAGGCCGGAGGGGAAGACACAGGGAAAGTGTGTGTCTGTTTGTATTCAGATCATCCTGGGTCAGATAGGGCATGACATCAACAGAGTGCTGTGCAGTCAGTCCATGTCCTGGATCAGCTGGGGGACATGCTCCCTCAGACTAGTGCCTGTTTTGGGTGAGGGGCAACCCAGTTATGAGGAAAGCTGCCTCTGTGGCTCTGTGGGGAGGCGCCATCTTTCCTGACTCTTCCATGGTGCAGATCACCCCTCAGACAAAAGGGTAGGGCCATAGAGATCTGCCCCATGGTGGTTTTTTTTAATGAGATGACAAGGACCCATGAGGTTAACTTAAGCCCTGAATGTATTTTCATGTGTGCAAATGCTTGACTGGGTGTAAGGGATGCTGGCGACAGTCATGCATCTGAGCCCGCGAGCTCAGCCAGGCAGGGTGTGTGCTTTGAATGTGATGTGTTGGAAACACAAAATAAAGATGCTTCATATGGCTCGTGGTTTTTACATTCTTTTTTCCATTTGTTTGGGGAGCCTGGTATGCCTGTGCCGTGGCCTAGGTGTGGAGGTCAGAGCACAGCTTGCTGGAGTCCGTTCTCTTCTATCATGTGGGTACCAGGGGTCAAACTCAAGATGGAATGCTTGATGACAAGCTCCTTTGCCCAGAACCCCTTTGCCTGCCCTGTGTTCTTGACTCACTCTTCAAGGCCAGGCCCCACACTGGGCCTGTGCTCTAGGCCCTGTCATGAGCACAGCAGTACTGTGGCCATACTGTCATGCTTGGGACTTAAGAAGATGAAGGAGTATTTGTCCAGGTGGCATGGGAAACCACTTGGGTGGGACACAGACCTAGCTCAATGAGCCTCTGAAGCCAGGACTTGGCACTCCCAGGACCTACGAACCAGCAGAATAAGTGTCAGGGTCCAGCACAGATCTTCTGTCAGGCTCTGGACAAGAGGCCACTCTCCGAGTTTCCTTTGTAAAAAGCCTGTGCTGAGTCGGCCCTGGAATCTGGGTCCCTCTTCCATACTCTTAGGAACTCAGGGCATGTCACCATCCCTTCAGTCCCAGGGTAAGACTGCCTTCAGCCAGGTGTAAGACTCCAGACCCTGGTCAAACAGCTGCCACATACTGTCATTTACCACCATGAATGAGATGCTTCCCTGCCTGAGACTGGTACCCGAGTCCCAGAGTTCCTAGATAAGACCCCACCCTGAGTGGTACCCAGGAGCAGCCAACCCACAGAAAAGACCCTGTCTACTTAGCTCTGCTACTGTTGAATGCCTGAAGTGACCCCATGGCACAGTCAGGCCTCTGGCAAGGGCAGCTGTGTTGGGTGGGGGTTGCCTGGGATGCCTTGATCATGTGGGAGCACTCATGAAAATCTTACATGGGAGCATGGAGATAGACCCTGTATCAAGTGCGCCCAGACAGCCTCTAGGGGTGTGTCACCCTGGTATGTGTCGCCCTAGGCCAGCAGCTCAGGGCAATCCCAGTGATCTCCTTGTCCTATCCAAGGGTATTTGCGGGCACAGAAAGCCTGGATGCAGACCCCTTCTGGAGCCTCCCTACCCTTTCCTCTCTGCACTGACTCACTCATCTCTCACCCCAGCCATGCTTCCCTCCAGTGTGGCCCTCAGCTCACGAGGACCGGGTCAAACAGGTCTGCCCCCGCGTAACTTGGAAGCCTTCCAGACCTACTCTGCAGCTTCTGGCATGGGAGATCCTTAGCAGGGGATAGCTTCAGAGGCACACAGATGAATGAGGCCTTGAGTCCATTTCCTTGACAGGTTGAGACTGATTAATGTGCCCATCAAGAAAAGTGTGGGACCGGATGGTTTTACCGCTGGACTGCTGAATATTTCAAGAGCCAATGCTAGTCTTCCTCTCATTTTGGTCAAAAACCCAAAGAGGAGGGAAGATTTCCAAACTCCATTTATAAGGCCAGCATTCAGTCTTCTCGGTACCGAAACCAGACAAGGACATCATAAGACAATTAAACTGCAGGCCAATGTCTTTGGACAAAAGTGGAAAAGAGCAAAGGTCCTCGGGAAAATCCTAACAAGTTGAATTCACGACACATACAAATACAGTTCATGAGGACTGAGTAGGATTTGTTTCCTGCATGCAAAAGTGGTTTGATTTAAGTATACCAATAAATGTGGTATGCCAGATTAACAGAATGAAAAAGCCATGTGATTACATACAGGAAGAACAGTTGACAAAATTCAATATTCTTTCATAATTAAAAATTATCCAAGCTGGGCATGGTGGTGCACATCTTTAATCCCAGAACTCAGGAGGCAGAGGCAGGTGGATCTCTGAGTTTGAGACCAGCCTGGTCTATAGAGCAAGTTCCACAATAGCTAGGGTCTCACAGAGAAACCTTGTCTTGAAAAAACAAGACCATTATTCAAACTGGGTATAGAGGAATTGTTGTGGAAGATTTGTTTACACTGTAAAAAATGTGTCTCTGCCTAAGGCACCTTCTGATTGGTTTAATAAAGAGCTGAATGGCCAATAGCTGGGCAGAAGAGTTAGGTGGGACTTCCAAGCAGAGAGAGGAACTCAGAGGGTTAAAATCTAGGCATGCAGAGATGCCAGCATGATGTGGAATAAGTCGGACATATGGTACAGAGGAGAGGTAACCAAGCCGTGTGGCCAAACATAGATTAATAGAAACAGGTTAACTTAAGTTATAAGAGCTAGATGTGACAAGCCTAAGCTAAAGGCCAAGCTTTCATAATTAATAATAAGTCTCTGTGCTGTTGTTTGTAAGCTGGCAGCTGACTACAAGGAATTATATGCGGTATAGAGGAATAGACCTCTGCATAGGGAAGGCCCTATGTGAGAAGTCCACACCCAACACTTTATTCTGCAGTAGAAAGCGGAAGCCCTTTCTTCTAAGGCCTGGAATGAGACAAAGGAGGCTGTCTGCTCTCACAGCTTATACTCAGCACAGCACTGGAAGTACTCAGCACAGCACTGGAGGTACTCAGCACAACACTGGAGGTACTCAGCCTAATACTGCAAGTCCTTCCTGGATGAGGTGATAAGGAAGAGAATGAAAAAGGAGAGAGGAAGAAGAAATCAACCCATCCCCGTTTGCTGTTGCCGTGACAGATTCTACCAAAAGAGAGAAATTAGAACTGGTAAACGAAGCCACAGCACATCTGTGCAAGAACGACAGACTCTGGGGAAGAAATCAAGAGAGCTCTCCCATTTACAGTGGTTACAGTAACGCAAAATACAGCATAAAATAGTAATACGTTTAACCAAGATGGCAAGAAATCTATATCCTAAAGGCTGAAACACTGACGAAAGAAATTGCTGAAGGCATGGCTACACCAAAAGATGTCACGTGTCCGTGGATGAATGAGGCCAAGAGGGTTAACATCTTCATTTACTGACTGTGTAGTAAAATCCCCGCCACTGTCCCAACCTCACAGCCTAAAGGAGGAAAACATACCTAAAATTCATTTGGAATGTGAAACTCAGCCTGCCCAGTGAGCTAAAAGCAAAGACATAGCGTTCTCTAGAGGAACAGAACTGATAGAATGAATATGAATATGTGTGTGTGTGTGTGTGTGTGTGTGTGTGTGTGTGTGTGTGTGTGTGTGTGTGTATGAGGGGCATTTATTACAGTGGTTTACAGGTGTGGTCCAGCTAGTTCAACAATGGCTGTCTATCTTCAGTATGTGTGGGGATCCCAAAGAAGTAGACTAATGCCAGTGAAGGAATGGACTTGCCAGCGAGTGCTAGGGCAAGCAGGCAAAGAGAGCAAGCTTCCTTCTCCCATGTCCTTTATGTAAGCTGTCAGGAGAAAGTGTGTCCCAGATTTAAGATGGATCTTCCCACCTCAAAAGATTTGGATTAAAGGTGGGTCTTCCCACTTCAAATGATTTAACTAAGGAAAAACCCCTTACGAGTGTACCAACTGCTTGGGTTCCAGTTAATGCTAGATGTAGTCAGGTTGACAACCAAGAATGGCGCTGGCAGATAGGACACACTGCCTGGCCAAAGAGAGCAAAGAGCTTAGAAGTGGGGCTGTGCATAGACAGCAGGTTAGTCTCTGAAGAAAAAGGTGAATGCTCAAATGAACTCTCGGTGCGCAAGTCGATCCATGAAAATTACAGACCTTCCCAATGTCCCGATGAAGAGTCAATGGCTGTTTTTATAGTTAGGGGTGACAAAGGGTTGAACTCCATGCCCATGGGGAAACCAGTCCGAAGACAGACCAGAATAGGAGGAAGAACCCCTGGGCTGCAGGGCCTGCCTGAACTTGAAAAGCTCAGGGGATGAGGGCAATGCCAAGCTGGGCAAGCATGTTCTCAACAGAGGGGGCACTGAAATTCCTCAGAATATTTTTTTTAACATTTACTTCATGTGTGTGCACATCTGCCAGGTAAAGTGGAGGTCAGAGGACAACTTAGAGGAGTCAGTTCTCTCCTTCTACCATGTGGAGCCCAAGGATGGAGCTCAGATTGTCAGGTCCCTTAACCTGCTTGGCCCCCTCAACTACCCAGAATTCCTTAGCACATGTGGTTATTGGCAATCGGTAAAAGTGACTAGAGCATGGCCCCTTGGCCTTCAGGAAGAAAAGCAGCGTGGGTGCCCATAATGTGTTCCCATCTCTAACCATTTAAGAAGTGTGTGTGTGTGTGTGTGTGTGTGTGTGTGTGTGTGTGTGTGTGTGTGTGTGTGTAGTGGTGGTGGTGGGGGAATCCATGTGAGATGTCTGTGCCCATCAGTGCCTGTCTTCTGACCTGAGATGTCTGGACCCATCAGTCAGGACCCACTGCCTGACCTGGGAAATCTGTGTCCGTAGGGACCTGCCTCCTGACCTTGGAGCTGGACTCATTTGTTACAGGGCAGGAGAAAACAAAAGCACGGGCTTCATCTCTGTTCTTCAGGAAGCTTCTGCTAAAGTAAAGCTTGGTCTCTGTCTCAAAACTGTCAAGCCTGTCTGTCACAGCTGAAGAGGGTGTGACCTGACCGTAGCACCCAGCAGATTTTCGCCAAGTATGCCGCAAGGGACCACAGCTGAAGTGGGCACACAGAGCAGGTCCAGCCCTGAAGGGCTTCTCCTTACAAGCATAAATAGCACACTCTAACCGCCGTTCACACTTCAGTTTACCTGTGCCTTCATTGTATACATGGAGTGTACAATGCACACTTAAAAAAAAAACAAACATTTATCCAGGTGTCGGGGTGTGTGTTTGCAAGCGCCCCTCTAGAAGTCAAAAGACCACTTGCAGGAGTTGATGGTCTCCTTCCATTTTGTGGGTCCCGGGGATGGTACTTGGGTCAGCAGGCTTGGCTGCAGGCTCCTTTACCCTCTGAGCCATCCCGTTGGCCCTCAGTGTACACTCACATGACCAGTTTCTTTGGCTTGCCTTCTGGCTTGTAGGCTCATCACCCATGTTTTCCCATTGCTGGGTGGCTTGACACTGTAAAGACAGCACAGTTGGTCTGTCACTCTGGTGGGCATCTGGGGTGCTTCTAGTTGGAGCTGTTATGAACGGCGCTGCTCACAACATCTGTGTGCGTAGCTCCTGGAGGGCCAGCGCCCGCTGTTGGGCTGAGGATTCAACGAGACGTGGGATTGCAGGGCCAGATGGTGGCTATCTGTCACAGTAATAGGTACTGACAAATTACCTTCCCACACAGCAAGGTGTGGGGCTCTCGCTCCCCACTTTCCCTGGAGGTGGGTGGTTAGCCTGGCTTGCTGCAGGGTGGGCTGTGCAGCCACCTTGCCTATTCATGACTCAACGTACCTCTCTGGCCACCTCTTTGTCTTTTCCTTCTGCAGCTCAGACCTCTTGGGACATCTGGATGTGTTGATGCTAGAGGCACCCTCTATCATTAAAGTTCTTTAAAACCCGACTTTAATGGCTGCCTATAGCCAGTTGCATGGATTAACATAATCTATTTCCTCCCTTATTATAAGCAAAGTGGCTTTCTTTTCTTTTTACATAGCCGACGGGGCTGTGAGGAATTTTGTGGGTTCCCAGGGCTGTAGTAGTGGGGTTCTTCAGCCCTTGCTGCTGTATGCCTGAGCTAGTGAACCATACCCTGGTCCCACTTGTACCCCAACTCCACTCTCACTCCATTCTACCCCCACCCCACCCTCATCTCTACCTCTACCCACACCCATGCCCATCCCATCCCTATCTCCACACCCACCTAACCTTCACCCACCCTCATTTCCACCCTGCCGCCAGCTTCCCTCCCCATCCCACTTCCATCCTCATCCCCATCTGACTCCTCTCCCTCCTCCCACTCCTCCTCCTCCCACTTCCATATGTCATTAATGAACTGCAAATTTAAACAGTGAGGTTCCCCTATACCTGTTAAAAGGGTCAAAGTTCAGATCACTGACAGACAGATCTGGTGAGGGTGTGGTGCCTCTGAGATGCTCATACACTACAGGTTGGAAGACCATGTGGTGCAGCCACATTAGCCATAGTTTGGTGGTGTCTTCCAAACTGAACACAGTCTTAGCACATAGGATTCCACAGTGTGCTCCAAGAGAGGTCAATTGACTTGGGAAATTAATGGCCAGTCTAAGGCCACAGGTGGCTGTTTATTTGTAGTTGACAAAGGTAGAGACACCAAGATATTATTTAATAAGTGAACTTGCCAATATGGTACATCTGTACAGTGGCATTGTCTTCGGGGATTGTGGGAAATAAGCTCAGAAATCACATGCAGGAGAAACCAAACAAAGGCCAAACTTTGGACACCTAGGAAATCACTGGTGGCCAGAGGTCAGAGCAGGGAAAACATTCTGCACCTATAATGGTGGGGGTGTCATACATTTTTTTCCAAAGCCTTAGGCCACCAAGAGTGAGCCCAAGGTACAGGATGGACTTTGAGTAGTAGAAACATGTTCATCTGTGTTGCTCTACTGAGTCAACCTTGCCACCGTATGGGACATTAATACAGGGAAGTCCTGTGGGGCTTCCTGGGGGGAGGAGGCTTGGGAATGTTGTGCTTTTGTGGAATTTTGTTACAATCCCCACATTTCTCTAAGAACTGTGACCGATTAGTTGGAGAAAACCCAGGTGTATCTGAGTGACTGTGCAAGCCCAGCTGTGGCTCACGCCCCCATTTGAGGTCACTTCACAGAATGTGGGTTTTGGAAATGGGATGATAGTAGAAATCTCTGAATGTGTGACAACCACAGTGAATGCAGAGTCAAATGCACGATGACTCTGGGGGTTTCTGCAGCGCTGGCCCCTTTGCATCTTTTGGCCTCACTGCAGTCTCAGTTCTGAACCTCCAGCATGTGAGTGCCTTACACTGGGCACACCCACCTGCCACTCAGAGCTGGCCAACACTGCCCAGGCTCAGAGTTGAGATGATCACACACTGCAGTGCAGCATCCTTACTTCACATCCAAAGCTTTCTGCTCTTACAGACACACCATGGTTCAGTTCAAGAAAACAGAGACTTCCCACTCTCCTCCCGCCACTCCTCAGAGCATGGCAGAATTACTACAACACTAGATTGCATTGCATCTGAATGGCAGATCTTTAAAATTGCTGCTTCTGTTATTGACTGGAGTCATTAAAAAAGAAAATCATTAAATGAATTTTGGCTTGGAAGTAAGGCAGAATTTCCAACAACTTCTAAAATGGCCCTAAACATACATCTGCCATTTTGTACTGTGTATTTGTGTGAAGTGGTGTTCTCAGCATTGACAATTGCAAAATCAAAATGCGGATCAACTCTCCAAAAATCTTAAAGACACTCTGTTTCCTGCAGTATAAAATATCCAGTCAAGATTTAATCTTTATGTAAAAATAAACACACCCATCTCATTAGCATGCAGATCTGCTTTAGTCTTTAATAGCTGCTAAAATTATATGTCTATTCAAGAGTTGTTTCAAAATAAAATTCTTGTGATTTATTATCAGTAACTGTTTTATTTGTACACCTATGTTTCTACATCATTTGTCTTAGTTTCTTTCCCATTGCTGTGATAAAATACTCTGTCAAAAGCAACTTGGGGGAGAAAGGGTTAATTCTGGCTCACAGTTCCAGAGCGACCTGCCCATGATGGTGAGAAAGTCATGACACAGGAGCAAGAGACTGGCTGGTTACACTCAGGAAGCCGAGAGTGAACAGGAAGTGGGGCCTGAAGGCCCGCCCCCAGGGACCCACTTCCAGTGATTCACCTCTTCTCTAGGGAGGCCCCTCCTCCTAAAGTCCCCACTACCTTCCCTAGCCACCCCACTACCCAACACATGAGCCTGTATCTACACTCTGAGTCATGCGCATATCTCTCCGGCACAAAGGCTAAAAGGGGGAAAAGGAATAGGAGGAGGAAGATGAGGAGGAGGAGAAAAGAAGGAAAAAGGAAGAAGGAAGGAGAAGGAAGAAGAGGAGGAGGAGAAGGAAGAAAAGGGGAGGAAAGAAGGAAGAAAAGGAGGAAGAAGAGAGAGGAGGAGGAGTAAGGAGGAAGAGGAAGAAGAGGAGGAGGAGGAGGAAAGAAGCAGCAGCAACAGAACTAGAAGAAGAAGGAAGAGGAGGAGGAGAAGAGGAAGAAGAAGGAGAAGGAGAAGGGGAAGGAGGAGGAGAAGAAGCAGAAGCAGAATCAGCCCAGAATTAGAAAACTCAAAGTGAAAAGAAGATCCGCATTCCAAAAGCTGACACAAGAAGAAATGGAAAACTCTGAACATCGATAATCAATAAACGACTTGGAGTGTGTTCTGAGAGCCTTCCCTGTCTGACACAGTTCAGATGGCATCATGGCACTCTGTACCAAAGCCATGGTCAGAATCCGGGAGCACAGTGGCCTGTGAGACAGGGCTCCAACGCAGCACTGGGCACACAGCCTGGCTGCCCCTGGCCAGCCCCAGCCTGGGCCAGGTCTTGCCTGGCTACGTGTGATATTTCTGAGTCATGTATGATCATGGGGTTGGACTTTATAGTCCTGGTCCTGGAGGAACCCTGACAACTGGGACTTTAACTGAGCTGCTAGCGCCTGCTTCAGGGAGTTTTATTCATTTTAAGTCTTCAGTCCCTGGGCCCTGTTGGGCCAGTTCAGCTTCTGTGTCAGCAGCCAGGCGAGGCAGCCATGTGGGTGGCGGCTGCGCACATTCCCTTCCTGTGGTTTTGGACTGGATTCTGATCTGGGGGAAGAAAAGCTCTCTCCCCCATTGGCTTAGTTCATTAAAAGCCTGTAAGCAATGGCCTGTCAGTTTAGTGACCCCCAACTCAGAATAGATTTTATTCTAAACAAATAAGAATGGGGGTGGTAGACTTCCTGAATTTGGATGGAGGTAGAAGGGGCTGATTGAGTGTTGTTAAGCAGAAGGCAGGGAGGGCAGTGAAGAGGAGTGGTGAGGGTGAGAACGTGGACAGAGGGACAAGTTACAGGAGTAGGGGGCATCCTGGGATGGTGGAATGGCTAGTGGGAAGCAGAAATGGAAACGTGGACCGGAAAGGAGGACTTCCAGGCCGGAATGTGAAGTGGTGGCAGAGGTGGGTGGCGGAATGCAAGGATGGTTCCTCGTGGGGGAAACCCAGGGACAGGCACCCTCAGAGATAGCTCAAAAACCACCAGACAGACAGTGGAGCCAGCCTGGGCCTCAGGTCTATACAGGCTGCCCCTCCCCTCTCCTCTCCCTCCTCTCCTTCCCTCCTCCTTCTCTGTGATGTATACTCTCATTGTCAGCTGGATTGGATCTGAAATCAACTTAAAGACAGCCCTCTGGGCACACCTGTGAGGGATTCTCTGGACTCCACAAACTGAAGTGGGGAGATCCACCCTGAAGGCAGTCAGCACCTTTAGCAGCCGTCCAGACATGAGGAGTTCAGATAGAAGGGGATTTCTTTCCTGCTTTTTTGCCTGCTTGCCTTCCCGTTGTGCTGGTGAGTTCGTCTACCCTGTTGCTGCCTCTGCCTCTGCTGCTGTCCTTTGCTGCCATGAGAAAAGCCCAATTTCTTTGACCTTCCCAAGTTGAGTGAAGACCGATGGCTTTCCACAAATTTCCCAGGCCCTCAGGCAGGAGTGGGACTCCTGAGGCAACCAGCCTTGTATACTGAGAAACTACTGGGTTCTCGGCCTCTCTAGTGTGTGGGTGGCCATCACTGAATGAGCCAGACAGTATGGTGTAAGCCCACCTAATAAATCCATTTTAATGTATTTTCACCCGGTCAGCTCTGTTCTTCTAGGACACCCTGACTAACACCTCCCAATCCACATTTTCTAGATAGTTCTCACCTCCCTAACAGGCTGCCCTACTCTGAGAGCAAGATGTGCCTCTCCCACTCTTGGTCCCAGAAAGAATGGCATCAGATACATGGCCAGTTCTGCTGATAATTGAAAGATGGAGTAATGAAGTTCAGAGAGGCTAATGAGCATGCCTAGGGTCCATATCCAGGGAGGTCAAGGCTGCCTGATTCCTGCTTCATGTCAACTTTAGGGTGTTCCTAACACACCTCAGATGGTCACCTTTCCCCACTGCCAAGGCTAAAAAGCCCAGGGCTGCTAGGCCCTGTCTCAGTGATCTTCTGAGAAGGCTAGATTTTGCTTAGCAAGTGGGTGAGGCTGGCTTGGTAATGTGGAGACTGAAGGGTGGTGGGCCTGCTCAGCATTTATTGAACACTTAGTTCTTCTAGGCACTGCTCTTTGGAGTGACCAATGGCCCTGGAATGATGGACTCAGAATCTTGAAGCCATTCCAATAGTGTTGGAAGCCTTGAGGTGGACATGGGGCAGTTTGGTCATGATGCTCCTGGAGGTGGGGCATGCGGTAGGAGTATATACTTCTGGTCCCCACTCCAGGGCAATCAGAGTGACCTCTTAGAGGCCAGCATCCTCATGTGGCCATTGCCTGGGAATGCTAATGAAGATTAGGGATCTGGGGACAGCTGCTGCTGACCTGGCTATTAAAAATAATTGGCCACCCATAACACGGAGGAAAAATGTGTTCGCTCTCAGTTTGGCTGGGAAATGTGAGTTATTCTCATGTTGCCATGGAAACCAAGATGAGTTGGGACCATCTCTCAGCTATTTAAATCTGTAAGTCCAGTGAAGACTGCTGGGTATTCTCCTGAGAGAGGTGGGAAGGACGAGTAGGTAGAGGAGGGACAGAGGGACAGGAAAAAGAGGCGCCCCTGCACAGCAAGCAGACCTGGCCCCCACAGCCATCCTGAATCCACACCACCCTCATTCTCTCCCAGGTCCATTGGCAGCAGCCTGGAGAGGGGATGGGACAATTCAGGGCAAGTGGGACACAAACCATGTCATGCTCCCTGGTCTCTCTAAGAACTCTTGATTCTTCCTTCAAGGTCCAATGATGTCCCCAGCACTGTGTCTGCCTACTAACCTCTTGAGAATTTTAGGGGACCAGATCTGAGATCTCTGTGCTCACCCTTCCCATTGAGGTGACATATGGAAGGAGCCACAGGTCCCCAATGAGCCCATCTTGGCCCTCCTTGCTGCACCTGCCTGTGTATAGAGCTGGCTGAGTACCTTTTATCTGATGATTTCAGTGCCTTCGGAGGTGGCACTGGTGCTTGGGTTATATCTGTGGCTTTGAACTTAAGGCCAGGGCCTTCCTAGGGACTGGGATAGAAGTAGGGGTTCATCTGGGACCTGCTGGAACCTTCCTGAATACATCCCATGTCTCTGGACAGCATCTTCTGTCCAGTCCCTCACCCTTCATCCCCATAATCTCTGAGCCCCTATGCCAGGCAGCCTCCCCATGCCAATTACTGGCCACTCTGCAGAGGTTCTTCCCCACACGGGGCTCCTTCTGCCAGGAATGCCTGTTTGGAGGACCACAA
Organism: Peromyscus californicus insignis; assembly: GCF_007827085.1. Taxonomy (NCBI): domain Eukaryota; kingdom Metazoa; phylum Chordata; class Mammalia; order Rodentia; family Cricetidae; genus Peromyscus; species Peromyscus californicus. Next base: position 51,328,209 of record NW_026294503.1, read on the forward strand.
GAAAGGACTCACCCCACTCTAGTTGGGAGAGTCCACATGCCTTCTCCAGTCCAGTCCTGAGCATGGTGTCCCATGCCTCTTTACAGAGCTGTACCCATAGCTGGTGCCTTGTCTGTGGCAGGGACAGGACCCAGCCCCTGGCAGCTCTTCTGTAGGGAAACTGAGAGCCAGAAGTATGACTCTGGGACAGTGATGACAAGACAGTTGTGCCTGAAGACTACCCAGAGAGGGGTCCATACCCCCTGGAGCCCTTCCATTAAAACAGGGAAGGTAGAAGCCCAAGGTAGGAACCTTCTAGATCACACCTGAGTAGACAGCTTCAAGGGGCCTGGGTCCAATGTGGGGATCAAAGGGAGCCAAGGCAGGGGAGGTGGCATATGGGGCGTGGCCTCAAGGTGGGGTACGGGACCTGGTGCTGCTGCCGAGTTCTCTGGCAGCCCTCCACCCACCCACTGCCATCATCCCTCCTCGGGGCCCTCTGGAGACCATTTACTGCCTTTATTCCTAGTTTCAAATAATTTGCTTAGAAATGTCTCTGGTGTTCTGCTAATGGTGACAGAGAGAAGGAAAAATGATCAACCTTAAAATCACAACTTTAAATCGAGCTGTTTTCAAGAGCGCTGTCTCCAATTAGAGGCAGTTTAGAAGACACCAAACACATCTGTCACTGGGGTTGGCGGGGAGGAGGGTGGCAGTTCCTGGGGGAGAGGCCATGCTGGAGCTGAGCCTGTGGGGCTGAGACAAAGGTGGTGGCAGCATCCTGTGTCTGTCATCTGTTTCCTCCAGGATGGTACAGAAGATCCAGGACAGCTCTGGAATATGGAGAACTGGGTGGAAGGTCAGGCAGTTTCCCCAGCCACCCCCAGATTCTGCTTCTATGGCAATGTCACTGAGCCTCGGCCTTCTGGGTGGGACCCTTGAAACAAATCCTCTGGCCCCTGGAGCCACACTTTCCACCCAGGCGGTCCATCTGTGGCTGTAGTCTTCAGGATGGCGGTCAGGACAGGCTATGTTTCTTCGATCCCTGCCCTTCTGCTAGCTGGGCATGGCCCCAGTGCCATGTCCTTGATACCAACTCCAGTTCTGCACGTACCCCATCTTTCAGCCAAGGAAGCCGAAGCTCAGAGCTCAGGCCTGTCCCCAAGCCTGTGGAGCTGGTGGGGCAGAGCGGGATTTGAATCCAGACTCGATGCCCTTCCCACAGCAGCTCTGCAGGTCCATGCCAGCCGCTGTTCCGTTTTGAAGATGGTGGGATGAGGACTGGAGGGGCTTCTGACCACAGTCAAGGTCACATGACCAGCTTGACAGAGGATCATGGTGGGTGGGAGCACCTCAGGGTAGGCTGGGGGAGCCCTTCAAGTATCCACACAAAGGGTCCACCCTTGGAGGCCTGTCCTGACCTCTGAGCTGTTTCTGGCCCAGCGCAGTCACGAGAGCTCCATGGCTGAGCTCAAAGAGCACGGATCCCGAAAGATTTCCATCGATTTTCCAAATTAATGTTTTAGTTCTCCGTGTCTCGGGAGCCGTAATGAAGTGTCACCGGGAACGAGAGGACGAAGCGGATGAATAAAACGTCTTTTATAGTGTCATTACACTTGGATAATAAGATTTACTCGTCAACTTCAACTGTAATAATGTAATAATTTATTTGGTGACCTAATGAAGACATGTGGCCGAGGTTCTGAGTATAATAACCACTCTGGAAAGGTTAGCACCTGCCTGCCATTCCAAGCCACCACCCTTGGCGCTGGGCCTCAGGAGGACATCAGAGGCTCCTTCTGGCGATTTGGGTATAGCAGGCAGGTCCAGCCTGGGGAAGAGCCCATGCCTTGGTTAATGGGTCAAAGCTTCTCCAGGTCTTTGAATCAAAGCAGTTCATCCTATTGCATGTGTGGGGGCCCTGTGGCCATCACTGATCTAAGGAGACATGGGTTTTCCTCCTGATATCTGGACCCCTGGACGTAGGCCAGGTGCACCTTGGCCTTTGGGGTCAGGTGGGCATAGCATGAGAAGCCCACTGGCCATTCTTTCTCCTGTCTATGGCTGCAATCAGCCCAATGAGCCAGGTAAACTCTCTCCTTCCTAGGTTCCTATGGTATTGTACCATAGCAACAGAAAGCAAATTAGAACAGACTGCGAGGTTCAATGGGACAAGCCTCTGTAGCTCATCCCCACCATATTCCCTCCCGTCCCCTGGCTCTGGCCACACGATTCCAGTACCTTCAGCTGCCTGACCTCTGCCCCAGCGATTCCTCTTTTCTAAACAGTCTCCTCGAGACTTTTAGGGGCTCTTTTTCATTGCTCAGACTCAGCTTAGACCTCACTGGCTCCTCTACCACAGTCACCCCGTCAGCTCAATTTCCCTAGGGCTCTCTGCAGCTGCAGGAAGTGATTTACCCATTCCTGGCTTCACAGGCTGGCTGCTCGTCTCCTCCCTTCTTCCCCATCTGACCCTTGGCTGTGGAGGTCCTGTGATGAGCTAAAGGCAGGAAACATATGACCACGGGTATACTGGACCCTGACAATGGCTGGCCCAGGTCCCACTGTCACCCTGCAGTGTCACCTCCTAACTTGAAGGGCTCCCTACCACGTGAGCCCCTGGCTTCATCCAGGGCCTCAGTGAGAACATGGTTATACCTGGAATTCAACCAACCACTGTGCACACCACTGTACCCATCCTGGGATGCTGACTTCAGCCATTGACTCATTCAACGCGAGCCAACTCTGACGTCCCAGCTCTGAATCCTGCTAGCTTCTTTAAATGTTGGTAGCCCTCAGGGTGGGGACCACATGTGTGTATCTACTACAGTTCAATCTTCAATAGCTGAATGAAAACAGCCTGTCCTGCTCCTTGGGGGAACTGAGGTAGCAAAGGCAGAGTGGAACCACTGTGGTTATAGCATGGGGGTTCTTCCTCACTGAGTGGATGCAGAATGTCACTGTGCTCCCTGGAGCGCCCCTTCCACCAGTGGACAAGTAAACCAGGGCTTACAGTGACAGCAGCAGCTTCCTACCCATGATGGCTCATGTGCTCCAAGTCTGGTGGTGCAAGGTTCAAGGTCACTTGGCAGTTGGGATAAAATGTACCTGTGAATGGCTGATTGGTCCAGGATTGGCCCCTACAGAAGGCCCAGGGCCACCATACCCTGTGGATCCCTCTGCTCGAGGCTGTCCTTAATGATGGCATGGCTCAGGAAGATGGCCGAGTTGTCAGTTGGTTACTGCTGTGTGGGGATTGAGAAAGTGCCAGTTTCCCCCTGTTTATTTTATAGGCTGCCATTAAGCCAAATGCTTGGCTGTCACGTTCATTAGGCATCTGGTCAGTTACTCTGGGACTTGTCTTTGGGGAGGCCAGTTTCTTGCTCATTAATGCCTGTTCTCCAGGCTGGTCACAGAGTCACTGCCCAGCAGTATTTTCTCAGACTGTGGAGGGGACAAGCTGCTGACCCTGGGTGGTGGCTTCCTCTGAAGGGCTGGGCCTTCAGCATGGGATGGGGCTTGTAGCCTCTCACTGGGGGATTTCAAATTCATTCTCATGGATAATCTCACAGAAGTCACGTGAGGTCATACATTTAAGGCATCTGTCATTCCATCCCAAAGCAGATGGTCTCATGAAATGTGGGGACATCTGCAGGTTAGAGCATTAGCAAGGAGCACAAGCTGAGGGTGAGACCAAGGGGACTGGGCAAATGTTTCTCTCCACTGACCAGCTGTGTGCCTTCAACTGATTGGGCCTCACATCCTCATGGTTTCTTTGGGGTGACCTGGTACTTGTCAGATTGCAAGGAGACCAAGACAAATAAGGCTTGTCAAATGGCATGCCTTGAGTTGCTAATGGCCACATCTTCTCCAGGTGAGCTGGTCCTGTGGTTTGTCACCTGGGGTCAAGGTGAAGAAAATATTATTGGAGGGGAGTGATACTGGGTGGGTACTGGGATGGTGGTGTAGTTGGTACATTCGGGGTGAGGCATGCTGTGTGGATATTGTGTATGGTGCATGTGTGATGGTGTATGTTGTGTGTTATATATGCTTCATGTATAGTTGGTGTGTGTAGTATCTATGTATGTTGTAGAATGCATGCAGGTATGTTATGTATGATCTAGGAGGGAGGTATGTTGTCATGGGTGTATACATCTGTAGTATATGTGGTATAATAGGGTATGTGGCATGCTGTGTATGTATATATAGTCTGTGGAGTGTGTAGTATAGAGGCTGTTTGTGGTATATGGTGCATGGTGTGTGTGTGTGTCAGCATGTAATTGTGCACACATATGTTGTGTAGTAATTTCCTTCAAGTTAAAGCATTCCATCTTAGAGGAAAGCTGTTAAGACTCGGCAAGTTCTAACAACTCAGGAAATACTGAAGGAGGCTGCTTAGGACTCCAGCAGTGAACAACTCAGAAGCCTCAGGACTTCACTGAAACTGGATGCATTAGGCCCCGCCCTCCCCATGGATATCTGAGCAGGAAGGGTTGCTAAGGAAGCTCAGACCAGCTGAGCTGCCTGGAAGGAGCAGAGACCAGCTGAGCTGCCTGGAAAGGACACTGCCTCCCCTGTTGAAGCATCCCAGGCTGGGCAGTGTGCTCTGGGTTCCCAGACTTCATGAGCTGTCCCCATGCTGGAGTGGACTTTGGTGATGCAGCTCTCTTTGAGTCATTTCTGTTCCTGTGAGTAACCTCTCACCGACATTTCTGTAAGAACCTCCCCCCCCCCCAACACAACCCTCATTGGATCATGCAGTTGGGCTTGGATGGTATCCTTACACTGGTCTGATGTCAGTTCTCTCAACAGGAGGGCAGAACTTTGTTCGCATTTCCTCAGGAATAGTGTCACACAACAATGAATGTGTAGGACACGTGTATATTTGGGCACTATTATTTCTTAATGAAGGAGTACAATGGGGTTCACATTGTGCCGAACTCAAGACAGCATCCATTCTGAGTCCTGTAGGCCTCAGTTCCTCCTCTGAGGCTGCCATTAGTACCCAACCTCCAGGTGAGGTGATGGAGACCCAGAGATAAAGGGCACACAGATGCTGAGTATGCCTCCAGGGTTCAAACACAGAGTATTCCTCACTGCTAGCCCCATGGGATGACTCAGCTGGTTCATATGTGATCATTCTTTTCTGAGGATAAGCCGGACTCTGTGCCTGATACATGTATTTGTGAATTATATGTATGGAAGTACACTTTGAGGTATTTATAATAGATGGGAAATGCTAAAATAAAGATGAAATAACCTGTTGTTAAAATAATTGTAGAGTGTTCCATTAACAGTTCTTATACCACGCACTTCCATTTAGAGGCAGCTGCTGTACCTCCTCATTTTGTGAGTGTGAGCCCTTCATCCATGTATCTCCAGTTTGGGGAGTCTGCGTCTAGCGCTTTGTGATGCTGTAGGGGGCAGAGGAAACCCTGAATGAGTGAAGTCTTGAGAAAACGTTTGTTGTTGACATATCATGTCAACTATCATGTCAAGGACCCCATAGCCCCAGGCTCAAAAGGATAGCAAACCTGGGGGACCAAGTGCTGCTTTTTGATTGCTGTAGGGTGCAGAGGAAACCCTGAATGAGTGAAATCTTGAGTGAATGTATGTTATTGACATAGGCACTGTGATGGTTTGAAAGAAAATGGCCCCCAAAGGGAGTGGCACTATTAGGAGGTGTGGCCTTCTTGGAGTAAGTGTGGTCTTGTTGGAGGAAGTGTGTCACTGTGGGGGCAGGCTTTGAGGCTTCATATATGTTCAAGCCACACCCAGTACCTCAGTTCACTTCCTGTTGCCTGTAAGATGTAGAACTCTCAGCTACCTCTCCAGCACCGTGTCTGCCTGCATGCCGCCATGTCTCACCATGATGATAATCAACTGAACCTCTGAAACTGTAAGTCACCACCTCAACTAAATGTTTTCCTTTATAAGAGCTGCCGTGGCCATGGTGTCTCTTTACAGCAATAGAAACCCTAAGACAGGCACTAGCATGTCAAGGCTCAGAGGGTTAGCAAAGCAGCCCTAGGGGACCAAGGGTGAGTGTTGATGGTATATGTAGAATATGTCCACCACAGCTTTCTCTCCCTGGATATTTACAGACTGAAGACTGCTTCCCTACAGAGACTGTTCCTACTGATATTAGTTAAACCTGTTCCCTTGATCCAGCTGTATACCACAAACCATGCCTCTTTGCGTATGCATACAAATATGTGATGTTGTTGTGCTGGATGCTGCAGCTTCCCTCTGCACCTAGGAAGCTAGAGTGACTGTCCACTGCCCTTGGTGGAGTTGATGGTTTGATTCCCTAAGGCTGAGTCCTCTCCCACATCCTGGAAAGACAAACTGGATCTTCTTGTCTTGTCATGGCTATCTTTCAGCATGGTGTGGTAGACAACATTTTATTTTATTAAAGAAAAGTGTATTTAAGTCACTTGGGGGGACTGGTTGACATACAAAATCTATGTGATTTGTGTGAAGCCTTGGAAGATGTTCACACTCTCAAAACTATTGGCCCATTCTGTTGCAAGCTGCACTCTTGGCTAGAGCTGTGAGAACATCACTAGTGGCTCCCAACTCCTTTCTTGTCTCTCATAGACCTTTTGACAGGTTGATTTTCTTCCCCACTGAAGAACTGGTCTTGTTTTCCATCAGCCACAGGGTTGGTTTTGAAATTCTGAGCTGTATCCTGACTGTGGCCACTGAGCTATGAACTGATAAAGATTTGCTGCTCTTGTATGCTGCTGCTTGGTGTAGGGATGGCTTGTTATGCAGCAGGAGATTGCTGATGTGTACATGAGAAGTGAAAGTTCTCACTGGGGACCTTCTGTGCACCAGGCTAATCAAGTTGACATTATCTTATTTACCTTGGGGGGCAGAAACCTCACTTCTGTCTTTTCAGAGGACACAAAGGAGGCACAGAAGTCCCCGGCTCACATTGCTGGGATCAGTGGGGGAACAGCAGGCACTCGAACCCAGGTCTGTCTGGATTTGAGCCAATGTGAGCTCTGCTGTCCTGTTGATGCTTCACTCTGTGCTCTAGGCTCTTTTTCATATCTGTCCCCTCAACAGGTGCAGAGGGGTCAATCCCTCTGCTGCAGGGTGACAACAGCTTGGGATTGTCCCTAACAAGCCTCCATGTGTAGGTATGCAGGTGGCCCAAAGAGAGATGAAGCCACTGAGTTTGGGGTCTGTTTGGTCTTGGGCATCAGCTCTGTCAGTCAGTGGGTACCTCATTCACTTCCTGTTCCTCCCCTTCCTCCTACCTGTTCCTCCCCTTCCTCCTACCTGTTCCTCCCCTTCCTCCTTCCTGTCCCTCCCCTTCCTCCTTCCTGTCCCTCCCCTTCCTCTTTCCTGTCCCTCCCCTTCCTCTTTCCTGTTCCTCCCCTTCCTCCTACCTGTTCCTCCCTTTCCTCCTTCCTGTCCCTCCCCTTCTTCCTTCCTATCCCTCCCCTTCCTCTTTCCTGTCCCTCCCCTTCCTCTTTCCTGTTCCTTCCCTTCCTCCTTCCTGTCCCTCCCCTTCCTCCTTCCTGTCCCTCCCCTTCCTCCTTCCTGTTTCCCCCTTCCTCCTTCCTGTCCCTCCCCTTCCTCCTTTCTGTTCCTCCCCTTCCTCCTTCCTGTTCCTCCACTTCCTTCTTCCCATTTCTCCCCTTCCTCCTTTTCTACTTTATCTTCTTCCCTCTGCCTCCTCCTCTTCCTCCTCCTCTTTCTCCCCCTTTTTTGAGATAGCACCTCATATAGCTCAGACTGACCTTGAACTCGCTAAGTAGTTGAGGATGTCCTTGAACTATGACCTTCCTGCCTTTATCTCCCATGTACTGGGGTCGAAGGCATACATCATTACACTCAACCTTCATTACTTCTCTGTGTTTGGAGACTCCAAGCTCCACTTCTACATATGCTACATGTAACATACCATGTACTACACATTGTATGTGTAGTATCTTGTATGTAGAATGTTATCATGAGCTATAGTCACACTGAACCACGAACACTACACTAGTTATATTTCTGACTCTGTGTTTCCACCTGTTGTCTAGACTTCCATCAACCTTTCCCCCTAACTCACCTTTCCCAGCCTCTAGTAATGGCTGTTTTGCTCTTTTCTGCATCGAGACAATCTTTCTGACCCCTCATCTGAAATGTTCCCAGATCATTGAGTATAGGACTTGTATTAGAGATCTACCAACTGGGGCTGGCCATCCTGTGGCCACTTATTCTCTTCATTTTAACAAGTTGTGGATTTCTATAATGGTATCCACCTGCTGCAAACAGAAACTTCTTTGAAGAGGGTTGAGAGCTACACTAATCTGTGGGCATAGGGCATCTAGGATGCAGATAGAAACCATATTGATTTAGGAAAAAGGGAATATTAGATTCTCCTTTCACATCAATGACCTCCCTAGCCACAGGTTCTTAGCTAGGTTTACAGTACCAGGCATATCTTCCCTCCTATTGAGCAAGTCTTAAGTCTAATTAGGCAGTTCTAGGCCATGGATGTTACTACTGTACCACTGGTGATATTTTGCCAGGATGAGGCTTGCTGTGGTTCAAAGGCATTATAGCTGGGTAGGACTATAGATTGCTTTTCCCTCTTGGCAGTATGCATAGCACCTTCCAATACTATGAGGGCAGGCCCTCAGGTTCTCTTTATGGCCAAACAATATTACCTTGTGTGCATATACACATTTCTCTCCCCCTCCCTCTCTTTCTTTTCCCTTTGCAGTACTGGAGAGTGAACCTAAGGCTTTGCACATACTAGGCAAGCTCTGTACCACTGAACTACATCCCCAGTCCTACCACATTTTCTTTGTGCACTCATCCGCTGAGGACACCTCAATTGGTCTCATCTCTCAGTCACTGTGAGTACTGTCTTGCAATAAATGTGGATGTTCAGGTGTTCTTTTACCATACTGACTTTGGTTGCTTCAGACATATAGTCAGAAGAGGGGCTACCCAGAGCCCATTCTTTCTCCAAGCCACTGACCCACATCATGTATCTGAAGCCCCCTCCCACCTCCCATATAAATAACATGATCTTGACTCTTGGCCCCAGCTGGGGTGAGAATTGATCTAAGCTCATCTGAGTAGTCTTTCCCCCAGAGACTCTGGGCCTGGAATTGAGCTGAAAGAAGCCAAAATTTTCCTGAGTGTCCATGGAAGAAGCAGACTTGGGGAGCAAGTGCCATTAAGACCAGGACTTGCTGGTGACTTTCAAGAGCAGAGGAAGCTGATGGAATGGTGAGGACCCTTGGGATTCCAGTGCCTGATTGCATTTGTCCCTGAGAGCCAACGATCATGTTTTCCAAGGGTTTTGTGAGTTGTTGCAGAATCCTTTCAAAGTGTCCAGTTTGACTTAAGCTGGGTGAATTGGGTTTCTATTCCAAGAGACCAAAAATAACCCCAACTAATAAAATATTAAAACATATATTCCCATCAACATCAAGCACTCTGTGGCTGCCACAAATTACCACTCAAATATGACAAGACATTTGGCACAATTTTATCACAGTCATTTGGAGTTGTACTTTGCAGAATATCTCTAAGTTTCTTTTACATTATGCCAATTACTTTAAGAACATTATGTCTTGTCTATTTGGGGAATTATTTCCTAACAACGGCATTAAACCTCATTTTCTCAGTAATTACTTGGACTTAACCATAACTTTTAATGATCTATTTGCTCACCATTGTTTTCTGTGCTAATTCCATCCCTTCTTATTTTGCTTTCATTCTACTGAATTGCCCCCCACGGTTATTTTTCTGTCTGACAGAGCGATGTACAGTCGCTTTCTGGTCCAAGTTCATTTTGCCCTCAGGATGGGACTGTGTTTGTTTGGAGACAGAATGGTGTCTTTGAGTCCTGCTTCCTTGAAACACTGGCTAGAGTGTAGACATTATCTATTCAGAGGGCAGACAAGGATGGCCAGTGGGAACCAGACCTTTATTCTTTTATTCTTTAAGGCAAGCCCCTTTTATTTTATTACTTTTTTACTTTGAAATCTTAAAGAAATTGTTAAGCCTTGAGTCAGAGTTTTCAGCAGCGTCTATGTGGGATTGTGTCTCTTTTCCAGGTTCCCTTTGTTAGAACACCATGGCCTCAGGACTCAAGTCACCTTTCATTTCAGAAGCTATTTTCTTTGCTTAATTTTTTCAATTGATTATTTCCTCCACTCCCTCCCACCCCTGCCTTGCACCCCACTGGAATATGGCTCTGCTAGATCTGGTATCAGTGTCTTCTAACCTAATGCTCCTAACTCCCATCTCCCTCTCTCCTTATTATTCTTGGCGACTTCAGTGATGCTGCCTAATTCCTCAGCTGGGGTTCCAGCTATGCCATCCATAGCTCCTATTATTTTAATAACTATTTTTTCTTTTCTTTTTTAAAAGATTTGATTTTATTTGTGTGTGTGTGTGTGTGTGTGTGTGTGTGTGTGTGTGTGTGTGAGAGAGAGAGAGAGAGAGAGAGAGAGAGAGAGAGAGAGAGAGAGAGACAGACAGACAGACAGACAGACAGACATGTGTGAGTGCCTGCAGAGGCCTGAAGAGGGTTTCAGATCCCTTGGAGCTGGAGTTACAGGTGGTTGTGAGTCACCTGATGTGGGTACTGGAAACCAAACTTGGGTCCCCTGCAAGAGCAGCAATAGCTTGTAACCACTGAGCCACCTCTCCAACCCCCAATAACTAGGTTTTCGATATCAAAGACTTCCTTCTCACTCTTTAATCCTGCACTTGAAACATTGCAGCCGGTTTGTTTTTTATGGATATGATATCCTTTTGAATATCTCTGGGGATGCTAATTAGAAATTTCAGATTCTCTCCATTTCCTGCATTAATCCAGCTCCATGGAGGATTAGTGGGCCACTGGGCCATTTTGAAGATGTGACTGGAGCGAGCATTTGGCTGCCCTGTGGCATTTCCAGCTGTCTAGGTGACTGTGTTTCTATCTGGTGGCATCACTTGCAGTAGCCTGGCAGGTATCGCAAGTCTTGTCTTTTCTCTCTAACCTAGGCTTTGATAGATGTTTCTGGAAAGGATCACAGAGTAAGTAGCTCTGGCTTTGTGACCCAATGGTCTCCATCATGAGTCCCCTGCCACCGAACAAAGACTGGTATTCCGTTAGTGTCGGTAGGTTGGCCTGGTATGAATTTAACTATCCAAACTGAAACTCACACTTGGCCCAGTCTTGCAACTCTGCTCTGACTCCCATGGGTGCCTGTTTGTTCACCCCCACCTTGGTAGATCTACCTTCACACTGGGTGTGAGCAGGCAGCTGCAGCAGGAGCTGCCAGGGGTGTGAGCAGGCAGCTGCAGCAGGAGCTACCAGGGGCCTCCGCTGCTTGCATTTCCCTCTCTGCTCCATCACAGCTTCCTGTGTGGGCTTTGATCCATGTTCCCTAATTCCCTAGGTGGCCCCTGTAGCCCAGGACCTGTGTCTCCAGCAGAGTCCGCCAGTGTGGGTGTCTGCTAGGGCCTTCCTGGGCTGCCTGTCCTGTGCTCTTGGGATTTCCAGTTTGCCCACTCACCTGTTTCTCAGGGACAGGTGGAGGTCCACATCTGTTATCATAGAGTGGGTTGGGATGGGTCAAGAGCTGAGCTGAGATCCCTGTCCATCTAGAAGTTTCCTGAAGTTTGTTCCTCCCAGTAGCTCAGGACTACAGAGCACCTCAGTAGTCCCAGTCTGGCATTGGGGCCTTCGAAGAAAAGCTAGGTTCTGATGCTAGTGAGGAGTGGCTGCAGCAGCAGTGGAGTGGATGCATTCACCAGCCAGCAGTGAAGGCAGATGGGCAGTACTGTTGTATCCTCAGACCTCTTCATAGCTGGGCTGTCACAGCAGTTGCTGTCTACTCTGGGAGAAGGTCCTGCCCCATGGTTAATCTTTTCTGAAAACACCCTCACAGAGCCATCCTGAGGTAGGTCCCTACCTTGATTCTAGACCCATCATGGTGACAGCCAGTATTATTAATCATCACAGCAAGCAGAGAGCTGGTCTATGTCTACAGATTTCAGCCCTACACATGGTCTTTTGCCTGTGGCAGCCTATGGATCCAATTGCTTTATGTATACATTGCGGTAGCTGGTAGGGAGGGTCCTTCTTCCCCTCCAATCCCAAACTCTCTTCAATTCTCTTCTGTTTGGGTGCTAGGAAAGACCTGACATGTTTTATGTGCTCCTCTGTTGTTTCTCAGCTTGAACTTCCTCTAGGATTGGGCCAAATATTTAACACATTTAGAAGAACTGACCTATTTATGATGTTGGGACTTTCCACAATATATCATGTTCTCCACATACATCCATATTTTCTCAATGAAACCCGTAATATTTTTTCCCTGCCACAAAGACTGACTTTTTAACTGCAGTTATTTCTAGGTCTAATGTGCTTTTTTCTTTATTGCTATTTTGAGCAAACTGCTCTATTTTTCCCATTATGGACATTAACTGGTTGTTGCTATTATATATGCTATTATATAGAAGTATAGATTTTTAATATTTACTTACAATCGAGTCAAATTGCTAAATTTTCAATTGTGTGCTTTAAGATAATTTCTATTGGGCTATTAGAAGATTTATAGATGACTTCTTGGTAAGCATGAGGCTAACATCTCTTTTTTTCTTAACCAATTCTATCAATTATTATTTGTTTTAGACCAGGCTGGCCTTGAACACATAGAGATTCTCCCATCTCTGCTTTTTCTTCTCCTTCTTCTCCTCCTCCTCCTCCTCCTCTTCCTCCTCCTTCTTTTTTAGGTTTTTTTGAGACAGGGTTTCTCCGTGTAGTTTTGGTGCCTTTCCTGGATCTTGCTCTGTAGACCAGGCTGGCCTCAAACTCACAGAGATCCGCCTGGCTCTGCCTCCCTAGTGCTGGGATTAAAGGCGTGCACTGCCACTTAGCTGTCTCTGTTTCTTGAGTGCTAGAATCAAAGGCATGTGCCACTACACCCGGCTTTAATTACTTTTCTTGTTGCTATGATGAAATACCCAACAAAACAGCTCAAGTACACAGGGTTATTTTAGCTCCTGGGTTAGAAAGTACATCCCAATGTGGGAAAGCGTGGTGGCAAGGGCATGAGGCAGCTGGTCACATGGCATCTGCAGTTGGGAGGCAGAGAGAGATGAATGTCGGTACTCAGCTTGCTTTTCCCTTCTTATTCCATCAGGAACCCCAGCCTAGGGAATGGCGCTGCCCACACTCAGGGTGGATCTTTGCCCCTCAGTCAACCTCTGCAGATTCACCCAGGGGTCTGAGATGTCACCCCCTGTCTTTTTTATTTGGGTTTTTATTGCTGTGGAGAGACACCATGACCATGACAACGCTTATAAATGGAAACATTTCATTGAGGGGGCTCCCTTACAGTCTCAGAGGTTCAGTCCATTATCATCATGGCGGGGAGCATGGCGGAGAGCAGGAAGATGTGGTGCTGCAGCTGAGAATCCTACATCTGACTCAGAGGCAGCAGGAAGTCGACTGTCACACTAAGGGAAGGTTGAACAAAAGAGGTCTCAAAGCCCGCCCCCACAGTGGCGCACTTCCTCCAACATGGCCACACCTCTTAGTGATGCCATTCCCTTCGGGCCGTTTTCTTTCAAACCACCACACACCCGGTCTGCTCTTGGCACCGGCGCAGGTCCAGAAGACGGGGTTTAGCTTTACTGACACTGCAAAGGTAGGACTGTCTTGGGTTTGCACCCACTATCCTCATCTTCCAAAGCTTGTATCTGGCTTTGCCGCGGCTGCTGTCTCAGAACCTCTGGGGCGGAGCAGACAGGAAGAGGTGTGAGAAACGGGGCTCTTCATGTCATAATAAACGCTGGTGGCTCAGGAGAGAGAGTGATGTTGCTTATTTTACAACCTTCTCCAGGCATCAGCAGAAATGGCTAGCACACCCAATTTGGCACAAAATGGTGGTTTTTATATTCCTAACTGCATTTCCCTTCCCCTTGAAATCCTTTTCCTCTGGGTTCTACAGGGAGGTAGAGCTTTACCAGTGTCTAACATAACTCCCTCCCAGATCCCCTGTCCTACTGGTTCAGGGCACACAAAGCTTTTCTTAATGCATATCCTGGGGCTCAAGATTCCCTCCTTTTCTGATTGGTGGGCTCATTCCTGTAGCAGAGTGCCTGTGACTTTTCAACCCCAGGGTAACCTGAGAACTCCAGGACAAGCCGGTGCCAGCTGCCAGCTAGGGAAGACAGGGGCCTGGTGCCCCTGCTTACCAGTGATTCTGTGATGTGCACGAAGTGTACCTCATGCTGAAAATGGACTGTGAATGAAAATGGACTGTAATGATTTATCTCTTATGATGGGTTAGCACTGTCTGCTCACACCTTGGTGCTGGACCTGTGACTATCTGTTGCTTACACTGTGAGGTCCCTTGAGAGGGGTCATAGTAGCCTCATGGCATCCACAGCACTCAACATCTGTCCCTCCTGCATGGAATTTCCTTCACCTGTCCCCTCTCCCTAGCATGAGGCATGTTTGCTTCTGTCTACCTTCTCCTCTCTGGTCCAGGGTATCACTTAGGACCCCCCAGGCCTTCAGGAGTCTCTGCCACAGTCCTCAGGTGCCTGTCCCTGCCAGCTGATGGGTGCTAACCCTTCCTGTGGTCTTCCTCACAGCTCTGTTCCATGTTGAGTCTGGGGACAAAGGTCAAAGTGTACACACTGCTGCAGACCAATGAGATGAGGGACTTGGAGTGCCCTGCGAACAAGTGAGATTGGCCGATGTGGTTTTCTCAAATCTCCCACAGCTAAGGTTTTGATTCAAGGTTAAGTGCTGTTATCAAAGGAGGGGCCTACTACAATGGTCTGGAGCTGTTTATCTGGCACTGGAGATGTGTTATTTGAAGCTAGCTAAGCCAGGAACAGCAGAAAGCTGTTTAAATTACATTTACATTTTTCTTTGCATTGTTTTTAAGCATGGAGTTTGTCTAGGGTTTTTAGAATTTTGATTTTCCAGGGAAATGCTCCATTTCATTGAGAATTCAAAACTATATTACACAACATAAAACAACACACAGCACCCTTATAATTTATGCATTTTTGTGTTTTATGCTTTAAGTTACATTTCCCAGAGATTTGTCTGTTTTCTCACAGGCAAACAAAACTACAGGTGCGACATATTGGTTTACTGGAACATTCTCTTGGTTGTCTAACACAGAAAACCCTAAATTTTCCTGCTTATTTCTTTGTTTTCTCTGAGATTTATCTTGTTTTTTTTTCTCTAATTTCCATTCTGTGGATGGACCTTCATATGCTTGCCAAGAGATAGAAGAACAGACTGTGTACATAAATCCAATGGGGTATTACAGAGTCTTCGTCGGGAAGAGACTCGTGTCCCAGACTCCAACATGGATCAGTGTTGAGGATGCTATGCTGAGTGAGACAAACTAGTCATGCATGGCATGAGTGTCCACTGTTGCTGATGTCAAACTCTCAGGCCCAGCTTGCATGGCGGCTGCTAGGACCTGTCCACTGTTGGTGATGTTGGATTCTCAGGCCCAACTTGCACAGTGGCTGCTGGGACCTGTCCACTGTTGGTGATGTTGGATTCTCAGGCCCAGCTTGCATGGCGGCTGCTAGGACCTGTCCACTGTTGGTGATGTTGGATTCTCAGGCCCAGCTTGCATGGCAGCTGCTGGGACCTGTCCACTGTTGGTGATGTTGGGTTCTCAGGCCCAGCTTGCACAGTGGCTGCTGGGACCTGTCCACTGTTGGTGATGTTGGATTCTCAGGCCCAGATTGCATGGCGGCTGCTGGAACCTGCTGGATGGAAAACAGGTATGAAGTTTCAGTTCTGAAGATACATTTCCACAGTGTGAGTGTCTACTCCCATGTAAATTTCTGAGAAAACCAGCATTTGCAAAAGTCACGATGGAGCCTGCATTATGGACAATCAATCTAAGTTAATAGAGAAAAGATGGAGCCAGGGAGATGGCTCAGTGGTAAAGAATATGACACACAGACCTAAGGATCTGAGTTTGATCCCTGATGCCCTCCTTAAAAAGTCAGGCACAGTATTTTTTGTTAACAGAGAGAATGGTGAAACCTGACACCATGAGCCATTTGTAACCCCAGTCCTGGGGAGCTGAAGAGGGATCTCTGGGGCTTACTGGTCACCCAGATTAGCCTAATTGGCAACCTCCATGCCAGTGAGAGATCTTGCCATTGGCATAGAGCTTGCCTCAAAAAAAAAATTGAAAACAACAACAACAATAAAACTACATGGACAACACTTTAAGAACGAGGTCCAAGATTGACCTCTGGCTTCCACACGTTCTCTCACATATGTGCACGGACTGTTCCATATATAAGTGGACTTGCATACTCATGAGCCCCCTGCCCTATGTCATTTTCTGGCTTGAGCAGAAGCAAATATGTGCTGTTAAGAAAGATCATGTGGGCCGGGGAGATCACTCAGTGGGTAATGTGTTTGCGGCACAAGCCTGAGGACCAGAGTTCAAATCCCCAGCACAAACATGAAAATCTAAGTGTGTTGGTATGCACTGTACTCCTAGCACTTGGGAGGTAGAGACAGGGGGTCCTAGAGGCTTGTTGGTCAATCAGTCTAGGCAAATTGGTGAGCTCCAGGTTCAGTGAGAGACCCAGTCTCGAAAACTACGGTGGAGAGAGATAGAAGAAGACAACATTGACCTCAGTTAGAGACAGTCCGTAACAGCTACTCCCTCAGCTTCCCGGATGTTTCTGTTTGTTTTGTTGTGTCTGATGTGACAGAACATCTCAACCATGCCTCAGTTTCAGCTAAGCAGCGTCATTGTGAGGACAATTACTCAGTTTAAAGGAAAAAAGAGTGGAATATTTGAAACATAGATGTGATAAGAGCTGTAAAAACCCCAAATTGTTTGTTACAGCTTTTCAAAGCAGGAATGGAAGAGGCGGTGTAGCATCCTTTGAGCTAGCACAGGCCAGTGTTCTGTGCTTCCATGCAGGAGGCTTCTCCGTTCTCATGGAGAGCCTGCGAGGAAGGGGCTATCTCCAGCAGGGGCAGCACAGAGGTCATAGCAGGCAACCCAGTCTATCTTAAGTTCAAGGGGAGGCACTGCTGCTCCAAGGGGCAGCCTGTAATTACGTATTAGGTGCAGCAGCCCAGGGCATGGCCTCATGACTAGCAGAGATGAAGGGTCCCTGTGGAACAAGCCCTCTTCTGGGGATTGGAATCCACTCTGCCCTGTAATTGTTGCTAATATGGGGTTAATCCCACATCTTCCTATGACACGTGAAATGGGGCATCATCCCCACCTCCCAAGGTCATTGTGGATTGAATGGTAATGTGTACAAAGGAGTCAGCACCACCCATAAGGTGCTGGTGCACCCTGCTCCACTCCAGCCTGGGAATATATTTGCTCAAGTGTGGTCTTCCTTTGCAGGGTCTGAGTACCCACTGGGAATGACAGCTATCCTGGGGTTTCCTCCTGTTAGGCTACAGTGCCTCTGCATGCGTTTCTACTCAGAATGTGCGAACACTGTCTTGAAGTCACCTGCCAAGGGTGCAGACTTACACTGGGCTAGGACATGATGACAGCTCTGTGTGGACAGACTCAAGGGACTAATGGCCAGAGCTAGACAGACACAAGGGGTTCTGTGAGACAAGTATCAGGGGAACGAGTCAAGAAGAGAGCCAAGGCGCTGTGCCCCTGCCCCTAGCTGTGTCTCTTGGCAATGACTGGTGACATTGTCCTCCCAGGGGCCTCTACTGTTATTACTGTGGCCACCAGCCCTAGAGAGGATCAACAGGAAAGAAGGTGTAGTCAGATGTTCCTGAAAAAGGAAGGGTCAAAAGACGCTGTCTCATCTTTGCTTTCCATTGGGAGACATGGACACTGAAGAATAACGTTAGCAGCATGAAGCTAACTTGTATGGAGCTGAGACAACCAGAATTCAGACCTTTGTACCCACTAAATGAAATGCCCAAATGGTCACAATTATACTCAAATGTTTTTAAGAAGAAATCTAAGATGTAAGCTCAGTGCCCCCGAAGCATAACAGCAGTGTGGAAGGTAAACACACACCCAGACCAAAACCAAACAGCTTTAAACACTCTTAGTGTATTTACTAACAGTCTCCTACACTTATAACCATGACTCACCCACAAGTGCATTCACTCTTCAGCCACCTATGCGTCCACCCACTCATCCATTCGGGAATATACCATCCAACCCCAGATTCCACGATTCACCTTCCTATTTGGCCACCATTCCATGAATAGGTCTCCATGTCCACAAATCCTCCAATTCACCCACCTATCCACTCATCCTTTTACAAGTCTGTCCACCTGTCACCCGTGAATCTATTACTCTGTAGCCACAAATCTGTACATGCGTTATCTGTACATGTGTTGTCCATCTATCCATCCATCCATCCATCCATCCACCCATCCATCCATCCATCCATCCATCATCTATAAATCTATCCACTTATCTGCCAATTACCCATATATCCATCCATACCCACCCATCATGCATGCATTCTCCAGCCATTGACCTTTTTCTGGCCCTTCTTTTGTGATGATTTCTGAGACTCAGAGGCAGAGATACTCTTGTTTTCACCCTGAAATTTCTTTGGAGAACCATTTAGAAACATTATCAAAATGTATTATAATAGTAGGAGTAGGAGGGCTTCCCAGAAGAGGTACCTGCTGCAGCCTGGTCCTTAAGAAATGACTGTATGGTAGGCTGTGAACAGAGAGGGTGGAGAGAGAGGTCTCCTTGCTAGAGGGACCAAGCACCACATTGTGTGTGGAATGTGGCAAGGAACCACTATGGGAAAGGGTAGCCACAAATGTACTACAAAGGTCGCCATTGAAGGTATGGGGGAATCACTGGGTTTCAGGATGAGATATTTGGGTTTTAAAATAGTGGGGAGCCCTAAGTCCCTAAATACAGGCACAGGACTGCCACACTTGACTTGTAGAACTATCACCAGGAAGAGACCATGTGGAGGATGGGCTGGAGGCAAGCCTGGAGCCTCAGATCCAGGAAGGAGGTTCCTGCAAAAGTCCAGTGAGAGACGGTGGTTTGGTGACACAAGAGTGAAGATCCCAAGTCCACGGCATGTTAGGAAGATGCACCTGGCACAGCCTGTGAGCATATGGGTCAGGGAGTTGCCATGGTAACAGCAGATGATTCCTACCTGAACAGGGTTGGCAGGGAGTGGGCCAAATTGCCTTGGACTTTATGGGCATAAAGGCGGTTCTGTGAAACCCAAATGAATATCGCTGATGAGTTACGTGCCACCACTTCCCTCTGAGCGACACTTTGTTCAGAAAAGACACTATTGGGTCAGGGGTGAGCAGAGCTGGAGCAGCCTTTTCATCCTGAGGGTGGGCTAGGGCGGCACTGAGTTCATTAGGCTGCTCAGGTCAATTACCCCAGTGAGACAAATGGCCTCTCATAACTCTGCAGCAGCAGCAGTCACTTGGCAGAAACATGTGACAGGGCATGGGAGAAGCTGCACTCTGCTATAACACAGGGAGGGAGGTCCTTTTCACATCGGAGCTTAGCCAGAGGTCAAGAAGCTGTGGGAGAGTTCTAAAACATCCCCTGCCACCTGCTCGCTTGATGGGTGACCAAATAGGTGACAAAATGATGGTAATGGTGATGATGATGGTGGTAATAGTGGTGGTGGTGGTGGTGGTGGGGATGGTGATGATGCTGGTGTGTGTGATGATATCAGTGGTGATGGTGGTGATAATGATGGTGTGGGGATAGTGATGATAATGATTGCGATGGTGGTGGTTATGATGGTATTGGTGATGGTGATAATGATACTGCAAATTACAGTGGTGATGATGATGATCATGGTAGAGGTATTTGTAGTGATGGTGATGATGGTGATTGTGGTGATGATGGTGGTATTGGTGATGGTGATGGTAGTGATGATGATGGTAGTGGTGGCTGTAATTACTAACACATATTTTTCTTACTATTTAATAGTAGTCTGAACTACTAAGTTGGCTCAATTAATTCTCACCAAAACCCTGGAGACATTATCATGGATATTTTATGTATGGGAAACCTGAGGCACAGAGTGGCTGATCAACTTGGCTTGTGTCACACAGGCCATCAGAGCAGAGTTGAGAGCCAGGCGTCAGCTTCCTTACCATCCACAAATCTGTAAGATGGAGTCCAAGAGTTCTGTGAGAGAAGTGGGCTGTCACTGTCACTGGAGATGCTGCAGAGAAGATGAGCCTTGATGGGGGCCAAGCTCACAGCCTAGATGGTATGGAAAGACAGGCAGAGAATGCAGAGGCCTCTCGGAAGATGCAGTGTGGTTCTAGGGGTAAGATGTGAGTCTTGGAATAAGTTTAAAGGAAGTTTCTCAACCCCCAGCCCTGACGATGGGAAACTGCAGCTCAGTGAGGTGTCTGGTCTGTGGATGCAACATCAATAAGAGGTTGACACTAGACCCAGGGCTTATTCTGTGCAGTACTGCCCTAGCTGATGGAAAGGAATACTTCTCCACCCACTGTGTCTCCACATGGAGGGACAATTTTTGATGTAGCACTTCTGAGTCTGAAAGAAACTGTTTGTTCTTCAAAAAAAAAAAAAAAAAAAAAAAAACCCCAGCAGTTGTGAATGGCCAGCTCAGGCAACCTGACTCTTACCTGATCCCAAACTGGTTTCTCTGGGAAGGGCCTGCTTGGGGATCCTGGTGGGTTGTGAGGTTGGAGGGTAAGTTTTTGGAGTCAGATGCTGTGTGACCTTTGGAAGACCAATTACCCGCTCTGGGCTGGGCTCCTCACTCAGAAGTCAAAGCTGTCTTAAGGATGAGGAGGGATTGAAGGTGAGGGTCTTTGACTACTGGGCATGAGATCAAGGTTGCCTGAGCAGACCCTGCCCACTAGCCACAGCCCAAGATGCCAATGGCCATGGCACTGGCCTGGCTCCTCCCTCTGCTCTCACTGAAGACATTATTGGGTCTATGGCCTGAAGATTCCCTTGAAGGCTCACCCTCTCCCACGAAGGAAGCCACCTTTCCAGTGTGGGGTCGTTAGAGTCCTGCTGAGCACATGTTTGACTTCCTTCCCCACATAGACACTGCTACTGGAAAGTCAGGGACATGTTATCTTTATCTGTTCCCAGCATGGGATTAGACTCAAAGAATGTTTGTCGAATGAATAAACAATGGTCTGGAGATGAGTCCGCAGTGCATTGAATCAGGGGCCCTTTCTGCTCCTCTTGGGGAACCTGATCTTCCTCAGGCAGCACAGACTGGAGGATCTGAGGGGTCTGGGATTCCCTGTGAGAGAAGCTTGCTGCTCCCTAGGATAAACACCTGTTGGGCCCCACTGTCCACACCCTCAGCCTGCCCTCTATTCTCAGCTGCTGTAATCCCTCACCATCTTGCTTCTCATCTAATAGCTAGTGTTCTTTGTTCTGAGGGACTTCCTGTGTTTATTGCTGTATTTAGGGACACGTACTCGGTCTTCTTGCTATTTTACGGCAACCTCTTCAAAAGGAAACAATTGCTCAGGCCCCTGTTTGTCTCTTTGTTCCCGTACCTTTTCCCCAGATGTCCCCTCCCCTCTTCTTTCAAGCAGCAACTGAACACAAGTCCATTTTTTTTCTAAAGGAAAAAAAAAGAACCACAGTCCTCATAATGGCCAGAGTGGAGAGACCATGACTGGACGTGAGAGGCTGGTGGTAGGAGCTGGGCTCTGCTCTTTGGGGAGTGTGAGGCAAATTTCCTGCCGGATGGACTGCTGATTCCAGTTCACGCTGGCAATGACCAGTGCCTGGTGGGAATCTTGGATGTGGAACAAAGTAATACGGACAGTGGGTCCTGGCAGGAAACACAGATTATGCACTGAGCTGTGGGGATGATGGTATGAATTGGTCATAGCTAGTTTTAGGATCCCATGAGACAGTCTTGGGGTCCTGATTACAGGCAGAAGGGACAGCTTGTGGTCATCACAAGGACCTAAGTAGGGTCCCGGCTCACCTTTCTCCTTTACCCAGACAAGAATGAGGTTGAAGGTCAAATAACAGCTGAAATCCATGAGCTGCTGTTGACCTTGAAGTCACACTGAGCCTGGACAGGGCTGGCTGCCTGTTAACCTGGATTGGTCATAGGCACTGCTTCCCTTTGCCCCATTCCAGATATACACATTGATGGGGGGCGCTGCTCACCCAGTAATCACCTACTCAAGGGCCTGATGGCAACAGTTCTTCAACTCTTGTATCTGAAGCCTGTGAAATAAGTGACTCCGCACTGAGCATTGACACCCAGCTGGGATGATGTCATCATGTGCTCAAGGTCCTGAGTGTGGCAAGGGCATTTTATACAGCACAGGAGATGGGTATGTGTGTTGGGGTAGGAAGGGATGTAGTTACTCCAGTCTAGCACATGAAGTCTGCGCCCTAGCTTCCAATCTGGAGAGACTTTCTAAAGGAATCTCTCATTTGTTTGTAGTGAGAACACAATAGGAGAACACATCTGAGGCACGCAACATCCCAGACACCCACCTCAATCTCCGTGGAATGTGTGGGAAGGACCCTATATAGGGAAGTCACACTCCTTTTCCCACATGCTTATTGTCTTTACTTTTCTTTGTTTGATATATTTTTATTTTGTTTTCAATTAAAAGTATATCTTTGTTGGCTTATCATCATCTGTAATTCCATTTCCAGGGTATCTGATGTAGCCACTAGCCATGCAGATGGTGCACATACAATATTCAAACAAAACACTTATACACATAATAAATAAATAAATAAAAAGTAAAACTATATCTTTGCTTGATACAGAATTTGCAGTTGACTGTATTTTCCAGTGTTCGAAAAAACCCTCCATTGTCTTCTTCCTACCATTGTTTCCTATGAAGTCTGCCATCATTCTCTGTGCCCTTTCAGGTGCTTTTCTTTTTTCTTTCTTTCTTTCTTTTTTTTTTTTTCGAGACAGGGTTTCTCTGTGTAGCTTTGCACCTTTCCTGGATCTCACTCTGTAGACCAGGCTGGCCTTGAACTCATGGGGATCCACCTGGCTCTGCCTCCCGAGTGCTGGGATTAAAGGCGTGTGCCACCACTGCCTGGCTGGTGCTTTTCTTAAAACATTTAAAAATTACGTTTATTTTTTATTTGTGTATATGTGCACATGCATAGGCCACACACACATGTGGAGGTCAGAGGTCACCTTGGGAGAGTCAGTTATCTCCTCCTACCACATGGGTCTCAGGGATTGAATTCGGGTTGTCAAGCTTGGAGGTAAGGGTCAAGAGTCATTTTGCCAACCAACCCTCATGTAGCTTTTCCCCTCCCTCCTTCTGAGTTCACTCTAGTAGTTTTCTTTGTCTTTCAACAGGTTTGAGAAGGACTTACACAGAGTGTTTTGTTTTAATCAAATTTCTTCAGTTAGTCGTTTCCTAAAGTTTTAGACATGTTGGGTGTATTTCCAATCTACTGGATAATTATTTGTCTCATTAATAACATTTTTAGGGTTTTACTTTCATTTTTATTTTCCTAGTAGAAATGTGAATCTTCCAGGCAGAACTTCTGTGTTGTTGCTGAAAAATTTCCCTTGGCTCACGCTGACCACTTTTTTTTTCCTGTAAATTAATTAACAAGTTCACAGTAACATTTTAAGGTAGTGACATGCTGCCTCTAACACCTGGGCTGGGTGCTTTACCTGTGTTAATTTGTTACCTTGATTATTGTTCACATTTTCACCCAAAGCTCCACTGAGCTGGGGCTTAAGCATCACTTCGGTTGAGTTCAATTTGCGTCTGGTTTCCAGGGTAGCAAGGGAGAGGGTTCCTGTCCTTCTGAAATCCTAAGGTTGTGGGTTCAGGGGATGAGGACATTGCCCCTTTTCCTTCAACCCCAGCTTCATGTTCTCTTATGTCTGTCCCCAGGGGCTTGCCTCTGTGACCTTACAGGGAGTCTGTTGGTGGAGGTACAGCTCTGGAAATGTCAGTCTTGCAGTGGAATAATCCTCTTGTACACTGTAAAGATTTGTCACTTGAATTGGTTTACTGAAATGCTGATTGGCCAGTAACCAGGCAGGAAGTATAGGTGGGGCAACCAAACTAAGATTCAAGGGAAAAGGGCGGAGTCAGGAGTTGCCAGCCAGATGCAGAGGAAGCAAGACGAAAATGTTATGCTGAGAAAAGGTACAAGCCACATGACTAAACATAGATGAGAATTACAGGTTAATTTAAGTCTAAGAGCTAGTTAGTAATAAGCCTGAGCTATTGGCCAAGCATTTGCAATTAATATTAAGCCTTAGAGTGGTTATTTGAGAGTGGCTACGGGACAGAAAAACTCTGCCTATAAGTATGTTTATGGATTCAGTAGTTTTGTGAGTGAAACTAGACATCTCACCCATCCCAACCTCCAGGAGGGGCCTGATATCAGAAATGCAAATATCGCCGGGTGGTGGTGGCACATGCCTTTAATCCCAGCACTCGGGAGGCAGAGGCAGGTGGATCTCTGCGAGTTTGAGGCCAGCCTGGACTACAGAGTGATTTCCAGGACAGGCTTCAAAGCTACACAGAGAAACCCTGTCTCGAAAAACCAAAAAAAAAAAATGCAAATATCACCAGAACTCCAAATCTCTCTCTCTTTCCCTGTCCCTCTCTCCTCTCCCTGCTTTGTCTCTTTCTCAGACCCATCTGTAATAGGGATTGTTTACCTATGGGCTGAACTTCATCTCTTGCTTAGGCTCATAGTGCTTTAACAGTTTGGCTGGCATCCCCTTGAGCTGGAGCCTCTTTGCTGGTGGCCCACATATGTCTCTGTCCACCTGCTACAGTTTGTCTATCAGATGGCTCCCAAGGGCCAGGTGCTTAGTCCCCAGAGTGGTGCCATGGGGAGGTGGTGGAAGCTGTAGGAGGTGGGGCCCGGCAGGAAGCCCTCAGGCCACTGTTGGTGTACGCTAAAGAAAATTATGCTGGCCCCTTCCTCTTTCTCCATTTTAGCTTGCTGGTTTGGGAGAGCAGTTTGCTCTGCATAGGCTACCTCCACAATATGTTGTTTCACCACGGCCTCTCAAACTGAGCCCAAATGAGTCTTCTCTTCATATATTCATTTTCTTAGGTATTTGTGATATGCCAGGCTGCTGTCTCATATGGCTCATGCTCCCAGTTGGTCATTGCCCTGATACAAAGGCAGGCTGTATGCTCTATCTGTGCCTGCTGGGTTACACAGAAAAAATGGTTCAGTTGGACATCTTTGGAGACATGCATAGGTGACACTGTGATGTGCATGGTGTTTTCTGCTGTCATGGTGAGTGGCCATTGCTGTCTCCTGTCCCGAAGGCAGATCTTCACTGCAGTTAATTAATCACTACACTGAAGTGTAGGTGAGCATCAGGAGATGTCACTCAAGGGACAGTTTGGGCAAGCACAGAACTGAGCATCTCCGGGGGGCTGAGAGTATTGGACCACATACCACGCAGCCTGTGATTTGAGGAACATACTTCCCAGCCCAGCAGGTGGCAGAGGGAATCCAATGCTTCCTCAGCAAGCCCGAGAACCTGATAGGATGAAGCCCAGGCTTCTGGAGAGGAAAGCACACCCCTGCTGGAGGGATAGCCCCAGCTAGGTCTTCAGGACACACACCAACATAGACTATGCATTCAAGGTGAAGGTAGCACCAGGAGACTGAGGTCTCCAGCTATATTTCGGACCCATCAGAGGCAGGCTATGAGAGTAACCTGTGCAGAACATTTCAGAAGTGAAAGAATCAGGAGTGGCCGGGAGAGCAGGGCCTCTTAGTTCCTACAGGGCTCTGGCTCCAAGGGCAGTCACCGAGGGGGCAGCAGATCAAAATGAGAGAAGTTACTTAGGAGGACAGATGCCATCTAGGAGACAAGAGATCTCTTAGAAAGGTGGCAGTTACCTATGAGGGTGGAGGTCAGAGTAGGGAACAGGAGTCATCAAGAGAGGAGGCCACCCAAGGAGGAGCATTGTGGCCAGGCTTTGGACTGGCGAGCTGGTGAGGCTGGCAGTATGCCAGCAAGATCATCTCATGTTTGAAGGACACCATGCTCCCAAATGTACAGCCTGCAGAGCTGCAGGTGAGATTAAGCATTTGTTAATGCTTCCCACCTTGAACCAAAAGCTCCATCCCAATGTGGGATCCTGCAGTCTCAAGTCCCTGCCTACATCTCCTGTCAGTCCTCACTGTGCAATAGCATATCTTTTTTTAAAAAAGACTTATTTTTTTTTTTGTGTGTGTGTGTGTGTGTGTGTGTGTGTGTGTGTGTGTGTGTGCATGAATTTAAGAGCACCAAGTGTGTGCAGGTGCCCATGGTGGCCAGAAAGTGACAGATCCCCCAGAGCTTGTTGCACACAGTTGTGAGATGCCTGATGTGGGTGCTGGGAACTGAACTGAGGTCCTCTGCAAGGACAGTAAACACCCTTAACCACTGAGCCATCTCTCCAGCCCTGTAAGTCACTTCATTTGAGATTGTCAGACTGTGTTTGGGTTTCCAACAGGAACAAGTGTGCCCCGGTAAGCCATAGCTTCAGCCCACTCCAGGAAAAAAAAAAAACTTGTCAGGGTTTTGGGAGCTTGGAAGGGAATAACACATGCCACCATGCCTGAGATCTGAGGGCCTTTCCAGCAGGAAGAGGTCAATCTGGGTGGACAGCAGCAGGAAGAGGTCAATGTGGGTGGACAGTGGGAACTCAACTTTGCCATTTTCTTCATTGCCTTGGGCAAGGTAGTTATCTCTGTCTTCTAGTTCCTCCCTTGATAAGTGGACCAATCAGACCCTTGGTGTGATTCAGAATGAGGAGCCTGGCCTCTAGCTAGCCCAGTCTCTCCTGTATTGCTGGTACCCCACTGTGCTGTGAGATGACGCTGTCTTCTTATTCCATGATACCATTAGATGCTCTCAGCTACTTGGGAGGAGGGCTCAGGGAGTCTTGCTTGACTCCGTTTTACAGATAAGAAGACTGACAGGCCTATATCCAGCTTGTGACAGAGCCTGGCAGTGCCTGCTTCTTGTGAACACTGTGTGGGTGATGGGGCACCCATGAGCTGGGGCCTGAGTCTCAGAGGCAGAAGCAGAAGAAAGCTGGTCCTGCCACCCAGGAGCTGGTGACATGTCCCAAGCTGCACACCCAGGAAGGGAGAATCCCCAAAAGAACACTGGCAGGTTTTGTTCTTCAGACAAGTTCAGATGGGACTTAGTGACCTATTTGAGGAAGATGGGGTCACAGGCTGCTATGGCATTCATCATGACAAAAGGATGAGTGCAAAGCCAGACCACTGGGGAAATGGAGCTCGCTCAACAGTTAGAATAGATATGTGCCTGGGGTCCTACTTCAGAGGATGCTTGGACCAGCTAGTCAACCTTCTGCCAGCTGCTGTCAGCTGCAAGATGGAAGGAAGCTCAGGCAGAACCAAAGAGAGCCTGAGGGGCCCTGGGAGAGAAGATTCTGGAAGAACAGGCACAGAGGTGGGGAGATCTTTTTTCTTCTTTCTGCACTGGCTCTCAAAGCTGATTTATTTCCAAAGAAGTGTGTTTGAGGGATGAGGTATACCAAATGGGCAGGCAGTGAGGATGCAGCAATCTGGACCATCCTGGACTTCCAAACAGCCCCTGCTCTGAATAGACCTTTTGTTCTGCATGGCTGCGATGAAGGCGGGGAACTGGTAGTGGATGCCCAGAAAGGGCTGTGACTAAGTGTCCATTATAAGTGGAGCATTTTAATCAAAAATCCATGTAATTTATTTGAATAAAAATGTGTGCTCTTTTCAATCCTGCTGTTTCCCTAGCCTTCCATATTAATAGATCATTAATACTTTAGGAATGGTGAGTGTCATCTTAGAAAATGAACACAAAGGCAGGGAAGGATGCCTGTGGTTGTTTGGGCTTAAAACAATGATCACAGGGCTGGAGAGATGGCTCAGTTAATAAAGTACTCTATGTGCAAGCCCCAGGACCTGAGTTCGGTCCCCAGCACCCATGTAAACAGCTGGGCATTGGTGGAAGCTTTTGTGATTCCAGTACTGGTGTGGTAGAGACAGAAGGCCCCCTGAGGTTTTCTGGGTAACCAGCCTAGCTGAATCAGCAAGTCCTAGGCCACAGTGGGAGATCCCGTCTCAGAAAACACAAAGGTGCACGGGACTTGAGGAATGACACCCAAGGCTCACCTTTGGCTCCCTCATACAATTATGCATGCATGTGTGCACACCTGAACATGAACACACACAGGCACACATATACACTTACAGGCATAAAAATAGTGGTCATCGAGGAAGAAGGTCTAGGTTCACAAAACACTTGGCCCCGGACACCCGCCTCAGGAATGAAGTGGTCTGGGAAGTTGCTCAAGGGCTGGTACATGGAGTGCGCGGCTAAAGCCCCAGACTCAGTATACAGAACCACAGCTAAAGCTGCATGCTGTGACCTATAGGGGTGCCCTGGGTGGACTGCAGTTTAGAACCTTGTGAGTGCTCAGCCGTCCCCTGCAGGTCTTCCCTAGGCAGGGTCTCTGGAACGGGCTATGTTCCTATAGCTTGGGTATGGGAAGTCATTCAGAAAAGCCTTTGCCTCCTTGGACTCTTGTGTTGTGATGCTCTCCGCCCCTCTTGTGCAGATACTGTGGTTCCCATGGGAAGAAGCCTGGTCTTGAGTCTGACACCACCTGCCTCTCAATGATGAATGATGCTCTCCTGGATCCAGCACTTGTGAAAGACTGTGATTCTGGGCTAAACCTCCCACCTCCTAGTCTCAATGTTCTCAGTACAAACCAAGGTGGGCAGCCAGATGATATATATGCATGACCTCTGCCTCAGGACCAGGGTTGGGCTTATAGGGCATTTGCTATTCTCCACCAGCCTGTATCTCCAGAGAGCCATGGTGTGCAGCACATGGACACCAGAGGCTCATGGCCTTGCTTTGTATATAGAGTCAGACTCTCCCTCTCCCTGCTTGTCATTGCCTCTGTCTGTGCCAGAAAGAGATTCTGAGGTGGGTAGGAATGTATGGGTCAGGGTTAGGTTAGAGGGAGGATGCATCCCAGTCCATGATGTTTTCAGCACCATGGACAGGACCAGGCACTCAGCCGCAGTTCATACATGGTGAGTTCATGACCAATGGATAGGACCCAGCCTGGGCCTTCTAGGCCCGCTAGTACAGAGGATGAGACAGATATAGCTAGTGGCTGGTGTTAAGTGTATGGTTGATGCATAGAGCTGGATGTGCTGGAACAGTAAAGAGGCTCCTGGTGAGGCTGCTTCCTGGGTGTCCTTGGAAAGGAGTAACCAAGGGTCCAACTTGTAGACGGGAAAGTCTGAGACCAGACTGGAACAATGCTGCCTGGTTCACAGAATCTGTGTCCCCCTGTGGTTGTGGTGACGGCTCCTCGGGCCTCCCAGCAGCCTGCCTAGCTGAGTCCCCAGGGTGCTTTCTCTGTCTGTATCTCTCATCTGACAGACCCTGGCAGGAGACTGGCTCGCAGACAGATGTGCAGACAGACATATTTTGCTGCTGTTGATAAGGTGTCCAGGGAAGACAGCTCCAGTGTGCAGAGCAGGAGGTCAGACAGAGGGGAAAATGAAAGGCCGTTTCCTGCTGTGTCTGCCAAGCCAAGCTGAGCTGCAACACAGCAGTCTCCCCATGTCAGCCTGGCAGCCCTGAGTCCCGTTCCTTCCCTCTTGATACCTCTGCTGAGAGGGTGTTTGGTCCGGGTTTCTTTTGGCACAGTGACAATGTGTTACCTTGCATGGACAAGGCACGGCAGGTGGGAGTGGGAATTGGGTCTTCTCCCATCTCCTTCCTTGAGTCTCAGGCAAGGCGGGTCACCCCATGTACCTTCCCTGAAGCCAGACCTCTCAGGATCTAGGGAATAGAGTAAAGAAGCCAAGTATAAGGGCCTGGCCTCTATTTGGTATGAGGACATTGTCTTCATTTCTTATGGGACCTCCTCTGCACAATCTCCAGTACTAAGAAAGAATATGACGAGCTCAGGATCCCAGAAGACTGCTGTGCCACAGAGGCCTTCAGGTCCAGGGATGAAGGTTAGGACAGTGAGACACCTGTCTCTTGAGGGCACAAATAGTCACTAGTCACTGTATCTGTTTTGAGTTCACAGAGTTGGGTAGTACACTCTAGAAGATAGAAGTTTCTCAACTCCACATTTCTCTCATCAAGATCTCATTGCCAACATAGGGCCAGGTAGACTCTTATCTGTCTGCCTGCCCATGGGAGGGACAGCTGGTTGTCATGGGTTCCTTGACATTCTGGCAAGATGCCTGGGTAAATAGTTTGTATTGCAGGCTATGGACCCAGGCAGAAAGGAACCCTGCTATCTTTTTTTTAACCACCTACAGCAGCATGCCCAGGTCAGCTAGCTCTGTAGCAGTTAAATCTTAGCATGAACCCAGAATCTCAGCACTCAGACTGTGGTAACCTCCCTGTGTGGCTATCCAGCGCAGATGGAATCAGCAATAGAGAGACACAAAGCTCTTTCTGGATCTTGTTTTCCATCAGATTTAGGGATCATAGGCCCTTCCCTCCTTCATCTTCAAGACTTCTACCTTTGTCCCCTACAACACCCGGCCCTTGCAATAAATCAAGTAGTGACAAGATTCCTAGTAAGTCTTTGCAATGCCCTGACTCTGTCTTTCAGCTCTGGAAGTTCCAAATGGCTCCCCTGTCACCACAGCCTCAGTTTCTCTATGGTAGAGGGTTCTGTATGGAAGAGAAGTAGTGTGCTATTTCAAGGGACTCCGTGGCTCATCTGAGGCTCCTGCCAATGACCCATCACCACAGGTGGGAAACCCTTTCCGTACCCTACCCTTAGCTTTTGCCTGAAACCTAAAAACAACCTCCTTTCTGAAGTCCTCATAGGCAGAGAGGTGAAAATTCAGTACGGGGCTCTCCCAGTTCAGCCAAGTGCTGGAGGAGTGTGTTGTTAGTGGGGATCTTCCCTTCTGCTCCCTACCCCCAAAAGTGGTGTCTATCCCAGCTCCTCTTGGTTCTGCTCTTTAGATGAAGTATTACTGCCAGAGTACATGAAGGTCAGCCAGAGGAGGTATGGGTTTGGCAAGCCTGTGTCTGTATTCTCACATGCCTGTGTACCACAGTCTTACCAGGAGTGAGTGAGACAAGCTAATGAGTTTCATCAAATTAGAATAATCAGGCTGCAATCCACCACCCCATCTTGACACTGTCCAGCTGAGATACAAATTTATCTTTTCGAGAACCTGATCTAAGCAGGCAACAGACTAGTGGAGCCCCGGAGAGAGGCACAGATGGAAGTACCCAGAGTCCCTTTGGAGAAAGACAGCTGCCTGGCTGCAGAGAGCATGGTCAGGCAGGCTAGCCTTCTGCTGGACCCCCTTCAGGGTAGCGCGGCTGGAGAGGGGTCTTGTCCAGCAAGAGCAGCTGTGTTAACAACTGAGTCAGCCATGCAAGGTTTAAAGGCCAGACTGTCTTGGCAGGACACAGGTTCTCCTTTCATAGCATGCATCCCTAATGACCTCTCTACCAGTCAGATGTCGGTAGGCGAACAGAATAGTGTTCACACACACTAACATATCATAAAAGATTTGAGGGGAATTTGCTTGCTTATATGATAGAGGCTGGATTGTCTCCAAATGGTTGTCTATGGTTTCTCAGACCAAGGAGCTGAACACTTCAGGAGCTCTAATCCAGGGCTGAGGGCCAGAGGCTCCCTGCTTGTGCTAACAGGCTAAAGAAGCTGGATTCTAGGTGTCCTTGGAAAGTAGCAATAGACACACTTGCTCAGGAACAATGGGAGCTCATAGGAGCAGGCGTTGCTGCCTTCATTTACACTCTAAACCTGGCTAAAAGCAGCCAGTAACAATCATGCCACAACCTTAATGCTGTTCTATCTTGAGGGGTCCTCTGCCAAACAAATCAGTCCATTCTAAGGGCTGGTGAGGTGACTCAGTGGTTAAGAGCACTTGCTGGCTTTGCAGAGGAGTGGGGCTTGGTTCCTAGCATGCAGGTTGGGCAGCTTGCAACCAGCTGGAACTCCAGATCCATGGGATCTTATTTTTCTTCTGGCCTTTGAGGGTATCTACACATCTATGGTGCATGTGCACACACACACTCCTAAAAAAGAAACCCAAACCCAAAATGAGTTCACTTTTTAAAATCCATCCTGTCTCATATTCTTAGGACATGAAAAGAGTGTATTCAGCATGTACATATTTGCCAGCATGTAACATGAATGGTGTCTAGAACGATTCCTGACAGATCTTTTGATGTGTCTATCAAATGTCCACATTCTTGCCATTATTCCAGTCTTCTGAGCCACCCTGCCCCAGAATCACCCACTGAGTTCTGTTTATAGCATCCTATGGCTTCTCCAGCCATTGGTCCCAAACTTTTCCAAATTCTAGTTCCAAAGACTTAAGAACCGCATGGCTGCTTATCACAGTACCAACTCCACTTCTCTGGTACCTATTCTCTGTCTTAGCCTTTTGTTGTTGGTGCCATGGCTAAAAGGTGTATTTTGACTTGTGATTTCTGAGAGATTTTAGTTCACAGAGTGGGGACAGCATGTGGACTGGCTCTGTCTGTGTTCGTGGGAGTGAGAGGTGGTGATTTATCACATGGAAGCAGACAGAAAGCACAGAACACAAGCTGGAAGGAACCTCCAAGGGCCCGCTTCTGGTTTCCCACTTTTGCTAATAGGCCTCAATATGTTGTGGTTCCATAGTCCACATGCTGGGGACTGAGTGATCACAGCATAATTCTGTGGGGGAATATCTCAAATCCAAACTATAGCAATGAAGTTGACCATGATCCAGTCTGATGCCAGGGAATCCAGTTTATAAAGAGATTAGAGGTGTCCATGGCAGAGCCCAGGAGTCATCAGCAAGCCTGCTACAGAGATTTGTACCACATGTGATACAGGCTCCTTTGCTGCTCTCTAGCCATGCAGCAATTGCTTGGGATCACCAAACTCAAAAGCCTCAAATTGAATGTTCCTTTGTTGGCCTTCAAACCCCTCTCCTACCCCAACACATGATGCAGGACCATGCAGGAACAGCTGCAGAGGAAGCATCTCTGGAGGACCACATGCCATCGTGAGTCATGAGCTTTTACTTGGCTCCATTGCCCATCCTCAGCACCAATTTCCTCAGTTTCCCCTCCAGGTGTTCTTCTTACACACAAAAGCTGAGGCACTGGCTCTGCTCTGCATCTCAGTTAGTAGGAAGGCCTTGGAAGCCATGTGAAGACTCCAGGCTTTCATCCTTGCTGGATGCAAGCTTGCTCTGTCATTTCCTCTGACTACTAGGTCTGTAAGGATTTAGAAGCCCCTTCTGTTGCTGGTGACATCAGGATGCTGTTGTGAACTCATCTGAAAACTCAGAGCTAAGACCACATTTTCTGTTCTCACAGTTTCAGTAGGAAAACAAATTTTGGCAAAGCTGATGTTACACAGTAAAAATAATTCTACCACATTGAGTGCGGAGATGGGCTTGGGTGGCCATGGTCTTTTCCAATGAGGCACAGCAATCTCTTTGCCTGAACAGCAGTTGTCTTCAACACCATACCCAGAGAACCTTGAAATCAGCCACTGTGTGTTATTAAAAATATATTTATTTAAATCTCCCATATCTTGGGATGGCAAAACTCCTATTTTCCCAAGCATCAGATTTCCTGAGCATTTGAGCCCTTGAAGAATTACTTGGCAAGCTGACTCCAGTACCCAGTGATGGCACTGAGCCCTTTGTAAACCAAACCTTTAAATTTTGGACACAGTCATATAAAAATCAGTTGGAAATCCTTAATTGAAGCAATCATGAATAGAATCCACAAATGTCAGTTATTAACATTTTTAGCAAATTGTAATTATGGGAAACAAAGATCTCACACAGGAACACAGCTGCCATTTATCCCAAGAAGGCCAGGGATGTGCTGAGGTGGTGGTGGGGGTCTGCACATGGCCCTGATGAGGTGAGAGAGGGCTGCATATGGCACAAAAGGAAGCTCTAGTACTTGCAATTCTGACTCACATTTCGAATATCTTGGCCTATGGGAGGAGCCTGTAAGCATAGCTCTTATCTCTCCTCAGGCCCATTTGTGATAGGGTGGGGGAGGGAGCTGGTAAGAAGGCCAAGAATTTTCTGGCATCTGTGATTGGAACAGTTGTCAAGGATAATCATGAACAGCTATTTTGTATTCTACATTTTGTTGTGAAATAATGTGCATCAGAAATACCTACCTGGATGGGGCTAGGGGATGGCTCGGTCAATAGAGTGTGAAGACCCAAGTTAGACCCTTGATGTGCATGAAAAAAGCCAGACTTGCTAGAGCACACTTGTAATCCCAATGCTTGGGTGGTGGAAACAGGGAAATCCTTGCACTTACTAGCTAGCCAGCCTAGCCTGATTGGGTAAATTTCATATCTCAGTGAGAGACCTTGTCTCCAAAAAGATGTGGACAGTGTTACCTGAGGTTGACCTCTGCTTGCGTGTGCACACATATGCAGGTGCATCTGCGCACGCGCACACACACACACACACACACACACACACACACACACACACACCATGAATAGGGGTCAGAGACAGCAATGTTCTTTCTGCTTGCTGAACAGTAGAAACATCAGTCTGGGAAATGCTATCTTCTTACCATGACTCCCTCTTGGCTACATTCCTGCAGAGAGAAGAATTTCTAAGATAGAAGTGTGTCTTTTTTTTAGGGGAGTTGTAAAATACATTGGTTAAAATTTCATGTAAACTCATGACTAATTTTTTTTTATAAAAAATTTAAAATCATACTAAAACACATGACTTTAAAAAATTCTACGCACAGGTATGTGATGATCAATGTGAACTGTTAACTTCCCAGAACATAGGACTATCTGGCAGACTATCTACCTGTGGATCAGGATGTAAAGGTCTCAGTTACTGTTCTAGCACCATGCCTATCTACTTCCTGCCATGGTGATCATGGACTGCCCTCTAAAACTGTAATCAAGTCCCCAATTAAATGCTTTCTCTTATAAGAGTTGTGTTGGTCATGGTGTCTCTTCACAGTAATAGGACAGTAACTAAGACAGAAATTGGTACCAAAGACTAGGGTATTGCTGTGACAGTATTGTCATGACCACACTGTTGTTTGGAGGAATATGAACTTTGGGACTTGGGATTAAGAGGGCCTTAATGGGTCATCTTAGCAGGAGCCTGGAAGACAGTGGTGCTGGGGGTAATGTGAACTCTGGGGGTCCAGCTCCAGAGGTTTTATGGGTGAAGAATATTATCAACTGGCTTAGAGACCATTTTTGCAATGTTTTGGCAAAGAATGTGACTGCTTTTTGCTCTAGTCCTAAAAATCTGCCCTGAGGCTAAATTGAAAAGTTTTGGAATAATGTCATTGGCAGAGGATATTTCAAGATAGCCTAGTATTGACTGTGTCCCATGGTTATTAGTGATCATTCTTAGGTAGATCAATAATGAAAAGGAACAAGCTGGGCAGAGAGAAATGGAAATGCACAGTGTGAGGAGAAAAAGAACATCAGGAAAGGTGGTGCTGGAGCCAAGTCTTGTGCTCAAGGAGATAAAAAGTTTAAAGAAAATCCTGATGCTAAATGGAATAAAGGGAGTGGTGTCCTCAGGGCAAGACACCACCCAGTAAATCCTGAAACCTTTGAAAGGAAAGGCCTGAGGTATGTCATATACTTAAAAGTTTATGCAAATCTAATTCAAGCAGAGGGCCAGGTTGCAGGCCAAGCAAGCAGAAGAACTTGGCAGCTTTAGCCATATGGTCTGGCTTTAGAATCAAGGATACAGGAAAAGGGTTGTGGAATCTTCTCTGTGGTTTACAGGCTAGGGAATGGAATGTGGTGGCTTGAATGAGAATGGCCCCATAGGCTCATATATTTGAAGGCTTAGTCAACAGGGAGTGGAACTGTTTGGGAAGGACTAGGGGGGTGTGGCCTTGGAGTAGGTGTGACCTTATTGGGGGAAGTATATCAGTGGGAGCAGGCTTTGCAGTTTCAAAAGCCCAAAGCAGGCCTAGTCTCTCTGTCTGCCTGCTGCCTGTGCATCAGGGTGTAAAGCTCTCAGCTACTGCTCCAGCACCATGGCTTTCTGCTTCCTGCCATGATGATCATGGACTAACCCTCTAAAACTACAAGGAAGCCTCCAGCTAAATGCTTTCTTTTCTAAGTGTTGCCTTGGTCATGGTGTCTTTTCACAGCACTAGAACAATAACTAAGGTAGATGTCTTGGAATAAGAGTGTTTTAGGGCCAATAGCATTGTAAGACCAACTGACGGTTTAGTGTACACAGGTGATATACATTGTGTGAATACAGTTGTGATATGAGTCACCCTAGCACCCCAAAGGTGCTGGTGCCATGGAAGAGGTAGGCTACTCACCCAAGGCTGCCTGACTGGGAACTGGGCCTATTTCTGTGTTTTGTATTGTATAATTGTGTATATTTTTGTGCTGTATATTGATGATGGTTAGTTTTAATTGTCAACTTGACATGATCTAGAAAGAAGGAAATCTCAGTGCAGGGTTGTCTAGAGGAGGCTGGCCTTGGCATGCCTGTGGGGAATCATCTTGGATGGTGGGAAGACCCACCTACTGTGAGTGAGTGGCACCTTCCCCTGGGCAGAGGGATCCAGGACTGTGTAAGATTGGAGATGTTGAGCTGAGCACTAGCGTGCCTGTGTTTTCATTGTTCTGCTTTCTGATGGTGGATGTGATGTGACCAGCTGCTTCAAGCTACCGCTGCTGCGACTTCTCTGCTGGACTGTGACCTGGAATTGGGAGCCAAACAACCCTTTTTCTTCCACTAAGTTGCTTCCTTTCAGGACATTTTAACATAGCAATTCAAAAAGAAGCTAAGACACGATCAAGTCTTAAAAATCCCACTGATAACGCTTTCCTGATGTAGCTGAGGCCCTTCCTTCCTTTCTTCATCCTCCTCCAATGTCTGTCATTTTAAGAATCCCTTCATTTGTTGTTTGTAATTATATACTGAGCAAATTCAGCACAACAACATCTGTGCAGTAGTGAGATGAACCTTTACTAACCACCCCGCAGGGATGGTGACCTTCAGGACGTGGTGTGACCTGCTTGGATCCTGGCTTCTTTCCTGCCTAAAGACCATGGTCAGCTGGTTTCTGTAGTGACTGTTCCCTTGCCGCCAAGTGTCTCTGGGTGCCTAGGAGACTGTCACATGGAGTGTAGGCTGCTGTGACTCCAGGTTGTTCTCTTTACTTGGTGTCATTGGACCATAGCAAAGTGGGCTGGAATGGCACCTGGTTGCTTTAGCTTGCGTTCATATTCACTTAATGAAGCTGAATTTTCTCAGATGTTCCTGTTGGCTCCAATGAATGTTTCTACAACACACACCATCTCTCTGTCCTTCCCGTGGGAGAGCTGGTAACTACACAATAGTTTATCTGTACCCAGCATTCAGGGGTCCCTTTACTTATGCCCTGGTGGGTTCTGTGTGTCCAGTTCCTCCTCTGAGCCTCTCCCTCTGCTGTTGACTTCTCAGCATGACCCCTGGATCACCTGCCCTCCTCTATCTAGTCAAGTTC
Organism: Peromyscus californicus insignis; assembly: GCF_007827085.1. Taxonomy (NCBI): domain Eukaryota; kingdom Metazoa; phylum Chordata; class Mammalia; order Rodentia; family Cricetidae; genus Peromyscus; species Peromyscus californicus. The sequence goes on from NW_026294503.1 coordinate 51,365,697, forward strand.
ATAAAACCTTCCTCGACGTCCCCAGATCTCCCTTGTAATCAGAGGCCCCATGTCACAGAGGCAGCTTATCTATGTCCTGCTCTAGACTGAGATCTCTAGGACAGGCTGACTGGTTCTTCCTGGTCCCCATCCATCACCCAAGGAAATCCTTCCCATTTCATCTGACCTTGCAGTCCTGCTGAGTCAGGTAGGCAGGGTTTTGCATGTCTGCTGGCCTCTTGGGTGCAGCTGGCCCAGTGTCTACCTTTCTTAGTGGCCAGAGGCCAGGCTGGTGGCCCTACCAGCTGCTGGAGTCATTCTACTGAGCTAACCATCAGTCCCAAAATTCTGGGTTCTCCGCCAGCTATCAGGTGGTCTGTTCAGTTCAGGGTGGCCCTGCCGGGCTTTCTTGAGGACAGAAGCCATGTCCCCTTGTTCAGTCTGTCTCCTCATGCTGGCCTAGCGCCAAGGACACAGTGCATGCTCAGTGAACCAGCGCACATGATGTTCAGACAGTGTGATCTTGGCAGTTTGGATGGGAGGGGTTGCTCTCCCTCTCCCGCCTTCATCTGGAACTGAGGATCAGATCTCAGACTTGGCAGATCTGAGCAGAGGAGGTGACTTTGATAGACCTTGAAGGATTCTACCAGCTGGTCCTGGAGACTGAGAAGCAGAGGGAGAAGAGAAGAGGGATTGCATTTTAGAGCCTCGGGGGGAGGAAGGCCAGTGGACACATAGGTAGAAACCCTCTGTTCCTGCCAGCTCTCTCCTCAGCAGCCAGAGAAGGTGCCCAACCTTCTCCTAAGGGATATTTGTAAGCAGAGAAGGCCTGGGAGATGCCCAGCTTCTCTGCCTCCTCCCTGGCACGCCATGCCTACTGTGGGCATTCAGGAGTGAAGATGTGTCACCTGTGTGTCCCACCCCAACCTTCATATCCTGCCTCTGGAGAGGTAAACCTAGAACCCAATCCTTGGAGACCAGGACAGGAGGCATTTTGACCAAGGTCCGTCTACCACAGCTCGCATCCTATTGAAGCATTCTTGTCGTCTCAGAGGGCTCATTCCCATCTGTGTCACAAATGGAGCCATCCTCAAAGGGTTGGGTGAGCAGACACTGTGCAAAAAGTGAAGTGTCTCACGGGCTGGCAACATTTCACACTGCTTATGGTAGGCACATCATATGACCTTGTGTATAACGAACCATCTGAGGGCTAGGGGAGGGCTGTGTGTGTGTGTGTGTGTGTGTGTGTGTGTGTGTGTGTGTGTGTGTGAGAGAGAGAGAGAGGGGGGGGGGCGGGGAGACAGGCAGGGGACCTTAGATGAAGGCTTGCTCCTTCACACTCAGGCTCTCTCACTGTGTGGAAGCTCCTGCTTTGGTGAGCCTGACTGTTTTCTCTCACACTGAGCTTCTGTGCCCTGGATGCTAACTGAGCTCACTGGGACTGACCAGCAGGCCCCTAGAGTCCCCATCTCCTCTTCTCCTTGCCTTGTCCAAATTCATTCGGCATGACTCAGTCCTGTTGAGCTCAGCTGTCAATCAGCCCCAGGACGCAGGACTAGAGCTTCAGGGAACCCTCAGTGCCCAGGTGGCTTCTTCGTAGCCAGCTAAGGCCCTTCCAGCCTTGGATGGGAGTAAAACTGTTCTTCATGGTGGTACTCTTGGTGGAGCAGGGACTGGGTGGTGAGGCTGAGCCTGCATCCTCTCCAGGCCTTGGCACTTCATGGGGCTCACTGGATATCTGCTAAGCCAGGGTGCAACCTGTTTCCACTTTTAATTTAATTATTGATTGCTTCTGCCTTGATAGCAGTAAAGCTTCTGTGAAATGCAATTACTGCCTTCTACCTGAGGCTTTGATCGGCTAATGATGTCTCTGAAAGCACCCCGCATCCATCCTGCTTTTAATTAAACTAGCCTGCTAGGGAGGGAGCCAGTGATCCTCCCACCTGCAGGCTTCAGCCATACCTGCAGGGGGTGGGGAGAGAGTGTTTCTCTGTCCCCTAGCTGCAGGATGTGGGGTTCCAGACCCTGCCAGGGATCCCAGAACCTGAATGGCACTTATGAGCCATGATGCCATCCTGGAATTGCAACCCCAATGAGACAAGTAAGCTTAATGGGCTTGTCTCTGACCCTCAGCATAAAGCTATGTGTCACCATCCAAATAGAAAGTTCTTACCAAGCTTTCACTGTACAATTCACAAGTCAGAGGTTCCCATTGGAAGCCGGGCAGATAGAGGACCAGGTTGAGGCAAGGGCCAGGGCACTGGGTCAGAGGCGAACTCTTGGTCATTTGCAGCTTGCCCTGGAGGAGAGGCACCTGCCTCTCCACCATTTCTTTTTCTTGTCTGTACCAGGAGGATGACAGACAGGGCTGCAGTTTCTTAGCTGCAGCCTTGGTGACAGGTAAGTTTCCCATGGCTGCTCCATCTTCCTTCCGGAGTTGGGGAAGATCATACAGCATGCATCACAATTCTGAACACTGCCTTTGGGGTCCAGAGTAAATACTCCCCAATCAAATTTATTTTCGAAGCAAAGCATGACTATTCACACCAAGAAAGTAAGCAAAGATTCCAAGCTGTCTTGTGGGACATCAGGACAGTTCTTTTTCCAAGTAACTTATGAAAAATCTTTTTTATTTTGTTCTCTTTAGACTTTGGAGTAGAAAAAAAAAAAGAATCATGTTCTTGGGAGGCCAAGGAAGGAGGCCAGCCTGAGCTACATAGTAAATTCTAGGATAGTCTGGGATATGGAGTGAGGCCTTGTTATTTTTGTTATTGTGTGGTGTTGGGGATTGAACGCTAGGCAAGGCTAGACTACCCTATAGCAGACTCCTATTTTTTAGCCACCCAAATATTTTACCTGTTTTTGTGTATGTGTGTGTGCATGTTTGCCTATGTGAGTACAGGTCCATGCATGCCATTATGTCCACATGCCATGGTGTGTGTGTGTGTGTGGAGGTCGGAGGACAGCTTTGGGTGCTGCTTCTCACTTTCACCTTGTTCGAGACAGGATCTCTTGTCGACCGCTGGGTACGCCGCTGGCTCAAGAGCTTCCCATCTTGTCTTCCCTGCCCTTGCTTGCTGAAGGAGCACTGGGATTGTAAATATACTGTGTCCAGCTTTCCGTGGGTTCTGGGGACCTGAACCTGGGTCCTCATGCCTGTGTGGTGAGCACTTTCCCCACTGAGCCATCTCCCCGGCTCACAGTGCTAGTCTTTGGATGCCACGTTTTCCTTATCCATTCACCTGTTGATGGGCACTCATGGCGAACCATGTATTGGCAATTGAGAACAGTGGAAGCAGGGTGTGGTGGCTCACATCTGTAACCCCAGCACTCAGGAAGTCGAACAGGAGGATCAGGGGTTCAAAGTCATAGTGAGGTTGAGGCCAGTATGTGCAATGGGAGACCTTCTCTCGAGAAACAGAACAGAACAGAAGGCTTCAGTGGGCATGGCAGTAGAGGCAGTTCTCATATTCCCTTCCCATTACACATAAACTCTATGCAGACCTTGGGTGCTGGAGCGATATAACCACATTCCCAAACTTGCTTGGTCTCATTTTCCAAGACCCTGGGGGAAGAGCGTTAAGCAAAGTTCCAGACACACAGTGTGTGCTTTACAGACACTTGCACTCATGGGCTCAGCGTGAGCACATGTGCCTAGGGTGACATCTTCCACAGGATGAGGATGGCAGAGACATAGGCCTCCTGTCTAGAGCACACTGGTGTGGGAGGGAGGAGAAGGCCATGGTCTAAGGAATGACCCCACCAGGAAGAGGTGCCTTCAGAAGACTTCTGGTGAGGACAGAGCTGAGTGGCTGCTGATTGTTCAGAGAGGCTCCAGGAGAGAGTCAAATGCAGGTAGAGACTGCCTTTTAGCTGCTGGGTTTGTGAGTTTTAAATATTGCTGACCGCCTGGGTTGGTAAGGGCATTGGGAACCGGCTACCCTTATACTGTCAGTGACTGGAGATTGCTCCAATCAGTGCAGATTTTCTTCTTTGTTTGTTTGGTTTTTTTTTTTTTTTTGCTTTTAATGGATAATATCTCGGTTTCTGTCAAAGCTGAGCATATGTATGTGTTCTTGGACTCCGTAGTCCCACTTCCAAATCTTGGCTTCCCTGGAGCCGTGGCTGCAATCTAGGAAGCTCTGTGCTCTCTCACCCACGATCTACACCAGAACAGCCGTGTTGTTTGTGATCCCGAGAGTCTGGAAGCTGCTGATATGCTTATTGACAGGGGAATTGGTCCTTGTATACAACCGCATTCACACTGTGGGGTACTGAAGAGACGCTAAGACAAGGATTAGGTAAATCAGTATCGGAATGACATGATGTGCTCTCAGTGTTCCTACCTGTTAGCTGAGGGGTCCCCTCGCCTCCGTTCCTTGGGGGTCACTCTAAAGGGCATCTGACACAGTGACTGGCATAATGAAGATGCTGGATCAACAGACACGGGCTTTTCTCAGAAGCTGAGCGAGGCAGGCCCATCTGAAAACTCTTTGCTATTGTTCCGGTTTTGTTTGCGTTACTGTGATAAACACCACAATCAAAAAGCAACCGGGGGGGGGGGAGGGTTTATTTCATCTTACAGTCCATCACAAAGGGAAGTCAGAACAGGATTCCAGCAGAACCAGAAATGGGGACCTCACGTGAATACTGCTTACTGATGTGCAATCCATGGCTTGCTCAGATAGTTTCCTTATAATCTCCCAGGACCACTTGCCCAAGAGAGGCACCGCCCACAATGGGCTGGACCCTCCTGCATTCACCATCAATCAAGAAAGTGCCCATAGACTTGTCCACATGGAGGCAGTTCCCGAACTGAGGTTCCCTATTCCCGGTTGGCTCTAGTGCAGCCAGGTTGGATTGTCTCCTCGGCCCCACTGTTTGCTGTTAGGGAGTGTTGCCAGGGGAGGCAGGCAGAGCCAGACAAAGCACAGATAGGTCCAAACTGAGATCATCTGTCATCTCTGTGAGTTCTTGGTAAGTCATTACCTCAACTCTGGCTCCATATCTAACAGTCAGCTTAAGCTAAGTTCTATTGGGGGAACAGCATCTCTGAAAGTCCTCGCACATGTGACATTCTCATCACAGTTGGCTTTGGCTTTTCATCTGGGCCCTGGGCTAATGGAGCACACTCTCTCTGGAGTCTTGCTAGCATCAGACAGAGGAGACAAGAAGAAAGAACCTTCAATGACTCTTAACACACTTCCATTCCCAACCCATGGTCAAGGAGTCATGTGACCAAACATCACGGGGCAGACAATTCCCCTACCCAATGGGAGAAGACAGAAAACGCTGCAGTAGCACACTGATACACAGCTACATGAGTAAAAGTGAGTACTGGCCCCTTCCCGAATGACCAAGCAGAGACCCAGTGATACACAGGAAGCGCAGGATGTCTCTGCTTCCGCAGGAAGCCCTGAGGGTGGCAACATGTGTTCTTTCTTTCCTCCCCTCCTTCTGCTTTTAAGGGTCCTCAGCAACTTCTGTCAGAGCCACAGATTCAGATGGAGGACAAGATCCATCTTTGAAGCTGCTTGCGATCTTGGTTTGGGTGAGGATTTGGAAACCTTCAGCTAGTGTTGTTTGATTCTGAAGATGTGTGTGTGTGTGTGTGTGTGTGTGTGTGTTTTATTCATTTGACTCTGGGCTGCAAGTTTTGGGGTGTCTGAAGCACAGGAGGGGTCACAGGGCTTTCCTGTGGCTTAATAGGAGGGGACTCAATAGTCATTCTGGAGATGTCTTGGTCCCTGCCCTATCTGGTGGCTGCAGGCTATCAAGAGAGTCTCCATGACAGAGAAATGGGAAGGTCTAAGACAGAAAGGAATTGGGGCTATGGAGGTGGAGATCAAAGCAATGTAGGGCCCTGAGCCAAGGCATGCCATTGGCCCAGGAGAGGGGTAAAGCTGGGAAATGGGGCAGAGGGCCCTCCCTAGAACTTCCATTGGATGCCCTCTGTCCACCCGCCTTAGGCTTCTGACACCTAGTGCTGTATAGGATAACATTTCTGTGTCTTAAGCCTCTGGTCTGTGGTACTCTGTTACAGTAAGCACAGGACATGAATCCATGAGGCCAGCCAGGGGCAACTACAGGTGAGCTGCCATGTGTTGGTCACACACTCTGCCACTGTGACAGATATCAAGGGAGTCAGCCTGAGGGGAGGCTTATTTATTCCGGCTCATAGTGTGAGACGTTTCAGTCCACAGTCCTTCAGCTGCTTTACAAAAGGTAAGGAAGAGGACAATGGCAGAGTGTGTGGGGGCAGGACACGGACGTGTAGTGGAGCTAGGTTGCTTACCTCCTTGTGGATAGAAGGCAGAGGAACACAGACAAGTAGGGTGGGGGAGAGATAAGCTCAGCTATCTGCCTCTTCCAATGAGACCATGCCCTCCAAGTCTCTGCCACCCTGGCAATGCCATTATGCCGTTAATGTATGGCTCTATCACTTCTTCCATGGGAACCTTTGAAGACCTCCAAACCACAGCCCAGTGACGTGAGGCTTGAGCACAGTGGGCGCTGGCTGTGCTTGCCAAGGCTTTCCAGGTTCTTTTCATCTTTGTTCCTCACCTGCCAGGGGACCAGGGTGATTTATTTACAGCTGGGCTGCCTTAGGCAATAAGAAGAAATTTCCCCTCCCTGTGCATGCCTGTGAGCCTCTGGGGGCAGCAGAGGTTGGGACTTGAGTTTTATAGACCCTAGGTTAACCTTACCGGCAGACATCCGGGTTGACCTGGCTAGGGCCAGTGCTCCTGGATGGAGCCACAACCTTTAAGGGCCAGATCATTACCTTCCCTTATTCTAGTGCCTTCTGCAGCCACTGCCTCCTCTTTTGTCTAAAGTTCTATCATTTCCTCCTGGGGCCCTCCTCTGTTCTGTAGGAGGCAGAGGTAAGATGCTTGTGTGGCTTTTTCCCCTGATAATATCTCCTGTCCCCAGGCACAAGCCAAAGTTCCTGCCTACAGGTGGGCTGTCCTTCCAGACTTTTTCCTACCTCCAGCTTGGGCACCCCCCCCCCACTGCAGATTTTTCTTCCTGGTCATCATGTACTGGTTTGCTGATCTCCCTCTTGGGCATCTGTCCTCCTCAGTGACAAGTATTAGCCTTTGGAAAGGACCCTGCCATCTCCTACCCTAAGTAGGGGATATTTAGGGCATAGGCTCAGGTCCCCCTTCTGTTTTATTAAGTGTGAATCTGAATCCTGTTTGCTCTCAAGACCAGGCATGGTGTGGTGGTTTAAAAGAAAATGCCCGCCAAAGGGAGTGGCACTATTAGGAGGTGTGGCCTTGTTGGAGGAAGTGTGTCACTGTGGAGGTGGGCTTTGAGGTTTCATATGTTCAGGATACCTCCAGTGTGTCAATTGACTTCCTGTTGCCTGAGTCAAGATGTAGGACTCTCAGCTCCAGCACCACATCTGCCTGCTCACCTCCATGCTCCCCATCCTGATGATAATGGAATGAACCTCAGAAACTGTAAGTGAGCCATCTCAGTGAAATGTTTTTATTTGTAAGGGTTGCCGTGGACATGGTGTCTCTTCACAGCAATAAAAAACCCAAACTAAGACACATGGCTAGTTCTGGGAAGCCTTCTTGGATAGCTGCTACTTGGCCAAGGTCTCCCATGGCCCAGGGCGTCGTCCTTCACTTTGTGTGTTGCCAGAATGCTGCGTTCCTGCCTCCAGTCAGGTGGTTTCACAGGGGACCACTGGGGTGTCTAGTAGGTAATTCATCATTTGTCTGAATTCACCCATGCTCAGGGAGTGACTGATTTGTTCCCAGGACTCAGTGGACCTGAGCAGAGAGGCAGCCTTCAGTGGCTCCTCTCCAGCAGAGAAGGGACTGCTAGCTGCTGGCCCGTGCAGCCACTGGGCCTCTCTCCTGGTGTGCTAGGTGGTGTTGGCAGATGCTGCCCAAATACAGATATAATTTCTGTTTTGTTACCATATCTGCTTGTAAAGATAACCCCCATTCTGATGTTTTCACTAGCTGAAGATTTAAGATAAAATTAATCTGCCAGCTCAGGATCCAAGTGACTCAAGAGGGGGTATGAAGCCACTTAATCAATGGTGGCAAGTGGAAGTCTCTGTGTTTGCTAGGCATGGTGACTCTCGCTGCCACTCTATGTATTTGCTGATGTCCTTAAAGTTTTGAGCTCCAGATGTGTCCAGCCTGTGGCCACATGCAGTTGAAGATGGCTACGAATCAACCCATCATGAAATTATAAACCTGCTTAAACACGATGAGAGATTTGTGTGTGTGTGTGTGTGTGTGTGTGTGTGTGTGTGTGTGTGTGTGTGTGTGTCTTTTTGTAATCTGTGCAGTTTCGGAGTGCAGATTTTGTAGACAGCAACATCATGTCATGATGTCAAAAGCTAGGTTACAATTGATAGGCTTCCAGATACTGACAAGGAAGCAGCAGCAAGCAAGCATGCTTGATATCCCATTTCATAGTTCTGCAAAACCAGACTCTTAAAGGGAGCCCACCCTTTAGTTGTCTTGGTGAGGTGACAAAAATATCCTCACCCAGGGGGACTCATTTCTGACAAGAACATCAACCTGGGCAGCTGGGCAGCAGTGAAAGGAGAGAAGAGGCCTGGCCATGAGTTCTGGACAGCCAGGGCCACCCTAGGCCTCTGTGTCCCCATGGCCTGAGTTGGTGGGAGTTCGGTGGCCTTGAAACTTGAAAGTCCCTTTGGGCGTGGCCTGTGGCTCCCAGGGAAGACTTAGGAGTGAGTCTGATTTGATTGTCTCAGTGGGGGCTCTGGTATGCGCAGACAAGTCTTTGTCCTTCCTCCCAGGGAGTAACCCACAGGAGGGAAGGAATAGTGTGAAGAGGCTGTGGCCAGGGCTCTAGCCAACTGGGGCTGTACACCACTTCAGCAGGATGATATGTGAGCCCACACTGACTGAGGGCTCACCCAGAACTTATCTCAGGTCTTGCACCTTATCATGGGTCTTGGTACATGGAAGGGTCCCATGTCCAGAGTGGGCTCCATGGCTCCTGTGTCTTGTTGGGTAGGTGGGAGGTGTTAGGAGAACATAGGAGTCACCTGGAGATGCTCATTTCTACTACTGATGCATACACAGTCTGTCTGCCTTCAGTGTCCAGGGTTGTATGATCGGCTCAGCAGGGATCTTCAGAGGAGGCTTTTGGACAGGGCTGGGTGTGTGAATGTGGCTTCTGGAACAGTGCCTGGGATTACCTACCTATGTCCATTGGCAGAGGCTCTGTCCATACTTTCCTGATGGAGGTGTTGGTTCCTGGGCAGGGAAGGCCTGGTGTCTTTGGGGGTAGTATGCTCAACCAAATTAGACCTACCTGACATACCAGTCTTGGAAAAATTTCCAAACTCTCTGGACTCCTAGTCTCCCTCTCTGTCTCTGTCTCTCTGTCTGTCTCTGTCTGTCTGTCTGTCTGTCTGTCTCTCTCTCTGTCTGTCTCTCTGTCTCTCTCTCTGTCTGTCTCTCTCTCTCTCTCTCTCTCTCTCTCTCTCTCTCTCTCTCTCCCTCCCTCTCTCTCTCTCTCTCTCTGTGTGTGTGTGTGTGTATGTGCACATGCATGTGTATTTGTGTGCTTGAGCCCAAATCTTCACTGGAACCAGTGATTGCTGGTGTGGTTAGTCTGGCCAGTCATATGTTCTAGAGACCCTCCGCCCGCTTATTCCTGGGTGCTGTGGTTATAGGTAGCCACCATGTGTGCCTGATACTTATGCTGGTGCTGGGGATCTGAACTTTAGTCCCCATACTTGTGTAGCCAGTGTTTTATCCATGGAACTGTTGTCCAGCCTCTATTCTCCTCATCCTAAGAATCCACGGCAGCAACCTTCAGCCTCCTCCACCCTTGCTTGGTTGTGGGTTTCCTCCCATGGAAACACATACTGTATAGGTTATACTCCCATGTCCCTGTGGTCTCAGGGGCTTATCAGGGACCCCAGCTGACCCCTAAAGTAGCCTGGGCATTGTTATAGTTGCTCTATGTAGCTCATTTCCTTCCAGAATATAATTCATTTCTTTGGGACTCAGGATTCTCAGCTCTTACAGTTTGGGTAGGGCTGACGCCATACCTAGCTGCAGCTTCAGGGTAGACATAACACCCTGCGTTCTCCATTAGAGTCAATGGTCACTGGCTCAGAGGAGAGCACAGGACTGGAAAGCCAATCAGAGTTCACAGTGATTGCCAGTGTGCAAGGGATGACACATGACTCTAGCCAGGCCTATTAGAGCCTGCCCTGAAACATTTTGATGAAATAATTAAGGAGGAGACAGGCTTAAGGATGTTAGTCTTGGCCATCATTTATTGGATGTAGGCATTGGGTGAGGTGTACACCCCCACTGGTTTAAGCCCTTCTGAATGCTGTACCCAGTCATGAGTTTGTCTACCTTGATGAAAGATGAGAAACTCAAGGCTCAGAGAGGTGGTGGCTCTGGAGATGACCCAGACAATGTTTTGCAAAGCTGGGATGTGATTTTAAGTCTGGCTGCCTCCCTGTGGCATTCAGATATGTTAGGAAGGGACACTATGTCCTGGGGTGAACACACATCAATATACGAATGGGAAAAGTTGGGGTCATGCATGCATAGAGTCTTCAGTAACTGCTTCTGGAATCTTAAGGACTCTCCAGGCCATCTCAGGCCATCTCTAGGCACCGGTCCTGAGATGCGAGTGGGGATCCTCCATGCTGTTCATATCACAGTAATTTGCAAGAGTGAGAAACTAGAGCCTGTCTAAATGTCCTCTAATGAGAAGATGATTAAGTAAATTATGCAGCCAAAGATGCTTACAATGAGTTTGTAATAACAGAGAGGGAGCGTCTAGCATATTAAGTGGGAAAAACAAGGTAGAAATTATCATGGGAGGCTGATCTCAATCATGGAAAATTACAGATGGAAAGACAGACACATTCTGAAAGGCTGTAATACGCAATGCTTCCCCCTGGGTCGTGAGCTAGATCCTTGCTTTTTAGTCTTCGTCTCCAAATTTTCCGAAATGGGAAAGCACTGTGTTTAAAATCGATAGAAAAGAAAACCTGTTATTAACAATTCTGGTAGGGGAAATGTCAACAGGCTCTTCTCTCCCAGCAGAGCTGATACAGAGTCAAGCCTCTGGTCTGAGACAGGCACTCCAACCCACAGAGCAGGCTCTTGTGTGTCTCTTCCCTCATGCCACCTCATCCTGTATGTATGACCCTTCTGACCTCCGCATGAGGCAAGTCCTTCTTGTGCATCTGCTTTTCTTCCATTTTATTTGCACTATGTTGGGGTCATATGTTCAAAAGAATGAGAAAAATCCCTGTGAATCCTCTATCAGAGAAAAGTAGTAATGACTTCCCACACAGCCCCATCCCTGTTGAAACAGAATGTTCTGGAAGTGTAGAGACCTCTAAATTCTTTTTCTTAATTCCATCTCCCTCCTTCCCTGTCCCTACCTGGCCCCAACTCTCAATTTGTGAGGTTTGGGGCAGAAGTATAAACACAGACCCACCTACTATACTTTCAAATATTTATATATGAAATTAACGAACTGTTTCCCTGCTTCCTGTCTTGACAAATATACTTTTGTAAGAATAGCATGGAAAAAATATACAGGTTATCCTTTTGATAACTGAAAGCTTGCAAAATATCTAAGCAAATGGAACTTAATTATTATTGCATTTGCCTGTGTGAGCTGTTGACAGATCAAGATGAGTGATAAAACAAAAAATGCATAACTTACAAATTACTGTATATTACATAGTTTGTTTTTCCCCCAAATTCCAATGATATCACTAACTATACTATTATAATTAAGTTTTTTTTTACATAATTGCCTTTCATTGACAATAGGGACACATCACACACTCCCTCCCTGAGTCACTGTGGTTCTGAGATAGTTTCAAAAGTTAATCTTGGGACTGAAAAGATGACTCAAGGGTTAAGAGCACCAGCTTCTTGTAACACACAGGATTCTCAAACCGAGATAGGACTCCACTCCTGTAGAGGTGGGAGTGGGCCATCCCAGTGCATGCTTCCCTTCAACAGACAGATGCTCCGTGTGGTGCTAAGGACCAAGGAACAAGCATAGCTGGGCTGGGAGGCCAGGCCAGGCCTCTGGAGTGGCTACAGCAGGTCTGCATTTCTGCATCCTGGATTCTGAATTGGATAACAGCATGATACCTCTAAAGAGTTCCATGATGGAAAGGATGGAGGGGGGCAGGTCAGGGGTCTTTCCATGGATGGCCAAGATAAGTCCCATCGTGACTCTGCCAGTTCAGTTTTCTATAGAAGGCTGATGTGGTGACAGCTCTGTCTCGTGGGGTCCATGACTCCAGGATGCCCTGCTGCCTGCTATGGCTGGCCATAACTCCCCATACCTTCCCCAGGGCTGTGAGGTAGTATTTTTTTACTCTTTTGGGGACTGCCACCGAGCTCCTAAATAAATACACAGAGACTTATTCTTACTTATAAATGCCTGGCCTTAGCTTGGCTTGTTTCTAGCCAGCTTTTCTAACTTAAGTTATCTTATTTCTCTTTAACTATGTTTTTGCCTCTGGGCTTTTTAACCTTTCTTTATTCTATATGTCTTTCTTACTTTCTTAATCTGTGGCTGGCTATGTGTCTGTGTGACTGACCACTGGTGTCCTCCTCTCCATCTCCTTTTCTCACTCCTCACTCTTCTCTAAAGTTCTCCTCCTATTTATTCTCTCTGCATGCCTGCCCTGCCTATCCTTTCTCCTGCCTAGCTATTGGCTGTTCAGCTGTTTATTAGACCAATCAGGTATTTTAGGCAAGCAAAGCAACATAGCTTTACAGAGTTAAACAGATGCAACACGTCTTTGCATCATTAAACAAATACTCCACAGCATAAATGAATGTAACACATCTTAAACTAACATTCCACAGCACAAGGCTGTTCCTCACCCCCTCACCCCAGCATGCATCTATGTCTCATTGCTTCTTTCTCTGGGTGGTTTGCCTGGGAAACTATACAGGAAATCTTCAATATTGATAGGTACTCCATTGGTCAGACAATGTCACCCATCTCCCACCCCACTCCCACCCATGCTTGAGGCACATCTGGGAGTGCTTTCCTTCTGAGTATCCACATAGCTTAGCTTCTCCTTGCTTAGATTTCAGGCTGGAGCTGGGCTGTCTGAGTCCATTTTGCTTCTGATCCTTTGCCTGTGACCCATTTCCTTTTCTCTCCCCTGGATGGGTGGGTGGGTAGGTAGGGGTGATGCATCTTCCTTTTTCTCTGCTGGACTCTGAAAGTTTCCAGGCCATGGGCCTTGGTGCTGGTCAGTCCTCAGGTGCTAGGTGGGGCCCTGTGGCCTTTCCCATCTGTTGCCTTCCTTCCTGGGGTACGACCACCAGTCAACATTCTTATTACTTTCTTCCCATTTTCTTCTGTGTCTACATTGACTTGGGATTCTGCTACATGTCACTGAAGGAGCCCCAGCTGTCATGTTTTAACCATACCTTTTCTCAGTGGTTTTTCTCCCAGTTGGCTGTCTGCTGATGAGAGCCTTTGCCTCTTCCCCATAAGGCAATCCCATCATCCCCTTCTCAGAGTGACCTGCCTGTCCACTCTCTGGCTCCAGCAGGACTCCCACTCACTGCTACTCCTGTACCCACCTCCACCAGGCCACATGCTTCTGGACTCTATGATCTCATAGCTGCCTGTGTGGACTCTCAGTCCTCTTCCCTCCATCACAGACCAGTGACTGTGGGGATGAAGACCAGTGTCTTGTTCAACCTTGATGTTGGTTGTCACAGGTCCCAGCACAGAGACAGGTCAGTCTGGCCATACCCATTCAGAGAACTGCAGATGTTCCAGCAGGGGTTGCATGTGGCCCTTGGTCTGTTTTTGTCAATAAAGCTTTATTGGAATATATCCATGTTCATTCATTAATGTATCATGGACACCATACTCACTTCATAATGACAGAGTTGCATGTTATGGTAGAGAATATGTTAATTCTCAGGGTTGAGTGACTAAGAGTCTGAATCTGAAATGGGTGTGGCTTCCCATTTGGGTGCTGTTGCCTCCTTGTAGGGTCACAGAATCAGTCTCTCTGAGTGCCAAGTGGGGACCAGAAGGGATTTGTTTGCTACCTCACAGGTCTGGCTTAATGCCTTCTACCTTTTCACACACCAGCACCCCCAAGAGGCCCTGTGGTGGCAGACTGGGGTTGGGTTGCTCACATCAGTGTGGGAGATGGAAACAAGACCTCAGTGGAGCATTGCAGCTAGTGTCCTGCCCACAGCAGCATGAATGGCACTCATTCACTCAGCACCGTGTGTGTCCCAGGTACTGAAGAATAGTGAAGAACTATTTGCAAGCCCAGTCCCCCCTCCACTACAGCCTCTCTCCTCACTTCCTAGAATAACCAGCATTGAGAATTTTTCTTCCCATTGTGAGGACGCCCCATGTGGGATGCACACTGTGAAATAGACCTTTCTAGAATAGCAAGTGTCTAGGAGGGGGTTTCCAAGGGGGAGGAGGCTATCTGGAGTGGCCAACAGAGCAAACATCAAGACAGAGGATTCCCCAGAACCTTCTAGATGCCAGACAATGTCTCCATGGGATGCTGAACAGGGGCTGCCGCCTCCAGGCCTACAGCTATTGGTTCCCTGCTCAGCATTCACAGCCTCCCCGGTGTGTGTGTGTGTGTGTGTGTGTGTGTGTGTGTGTGTGTGTGTGTGTGTGTGTGAATGCACGCTCGGGCTTTGTTCTTCCTTGTTCCCAGCCTTTCATAGCCCCTGATTGCATATGTAAATACTCTCTGGTTATTTTCTGCTCTCTTATCTTCCCGTGGCTTTAATTTTCTTATTTCTTTTCTTCCAAAGAAGACTGAAAGCCAGTTTCAGTGAAGAAATTCCCTCATGAAGGAAATGATATCATGTTTCGTGTTTGGGCCACCTCGAGTCAATTAGAGATCAACAGGATTAATTATCCTTCTTGGCTGCAAACAGGAAATAGGAACCTAGAGAATTGGGCATCCTTAACCATCAGTGGGGAGAGACAGGGCTTTTTTACAGGCATTGGTGGCCCAGATCCAGGAGCAGTGTGTCACCATCTCAGTGCCAAGTGGTCTAGGGAGATCTCCAGCTAATCTGCAAGAGTTAGACTCTCAAAACTCTACCATCACGATAGAGAGTGCATGCGTGCGTGCGTGCGTGCGTGCGTGCGTGCGTGCGTGCGTGTGTGTGTGTGTGTGTGTGTGTGTGTGTGTGTAAGCCAGAGATTGATGTTGGGTGTCTTCCTCTATTCCCCTCCACTATATTTTTTGAGACAGAATCTCTCACTGCTCTGGTGACAATAAATTTGGTGAGACTGACTGTCCCGTGAACCCCAGACACCCTCCTGCTTCTACCTTTCCAGGACTGGGATTACAGCTGCAAAAAAACAGCTTTTATATGTGGATGTTGGAGACTAAACTCAGGTCCTCATGCTTGAGGGGCAAGCCTTTGACTAACCCAGCCATCTCTTCAACTCAAACATAAACACTTTTTAATATAATAATTTCAAATATAAAAATGAATGCCCAAATCCATGATGAACTAAATATATAAGTTCAAATACAAAAGATTGCACTATGCTATTATCTATCAGGCAACA
This sequence comes from Peromyscus californicus insignis, assembly GCF_007827085.1. NCBI lineage: Eukaryota > Metazoa > Chordata > Mammalia > Rodentia > Cricetidae > Peromyscus > Peromyscus californicus. The sequence continues at coordinate 51,381,267 of NW_026294503.1, forward strand.
GGGATAAAGTTTCTGATGATCTATGCTCCCAGGGCATATCTCCCCTGTGTAGGTCTCTGATGGCTGACCACAGATGGATGGTAGGTACTTGGCCAAGATTGGGTTGGCCAGCAACTGCCTTCACCTGGCTCCTTCTGCTTTGTGTTTGGGTCCCAGCCATCTCCAGGTGTGGTATGAGCCATTTCTCTTTGGTGTGAGGCTTTTCTGGTACAGATGTCTATTGGCAGTGCCCACCTGTACACCTGGGTTCTCCCAGAGGGTATGTGTCCCAGACAGAAATGCACCCCCCTACAAAACCAAGTGGCCCAGCTTAGGCCTGGCCCTCTCACCATGGCTGCCAGGCTTTCAGAGCTGGTCTTGTCTTGGTGAATGCCCACATGGCACAGGTGCTGAGGTCTGTGATAAGGAATACATCTCAGGGCATGCTCCCAGCATGAGACCTTCTAAAACAGATTGGAGACCTTGGTTGTTGTGACCTATTGAGTGAGGGAGGATTCACTAAAGGACCAGTTCATTTGATGCATATCCAGAAAAACGTAAAGTCACAAGGCTCTGGGTGGCAAGGACTGTCCCCCTGAACCCCATGGGCAAGTGTGACCTTTTTTTGCTGGAGAAGGGTTTCTAATGGGAAGTCTGAGTGAGGATGGGAACAGACATCCCCATTGGAGCTGTTAAAAAAGATATAAATTCTGTAAACAGTCCTGGGACTGTATGATTTAAATGAATCAGAGGGACCTCAGAGCTGCCTTTAGCTGATGCCCCTGGAGTTAGGCAAGGAGGGCATGCACTCTGCTCTCTGACTCTGGCCACCAGCCACCAAGAGCTCACCATCTACCATGGTGCCCCAGAGCCCTGCATTGATTTTCTCATTTAGCTGTGCAGAATGGCAAAGTACACTTTATGATCATAGCCATGTGGATTCAGAGGGGCTTGCCCAGGGCACAAGGTGGTAAGTGCTGGGACACTTTGGACCCATGTCTTCTGCGGTTCATGTTCAAGACCATGAACAGCCTTTCCCTGGGGGTGATGCTGAAGGAGGCATCTTGGGAGCAAGCACACTCTAACAGGTATGCGCCCTGCTGCTGTTCATTCTGTCAACGCCACCCAGGCATGTTCTGGAACATTCCCTGCAGGCAAGATGGGAGCTGCAAGGTGTCAGTTCTCTGACTTTCCTGTGCCATAGTTTTCCTGTGCACTTGGGAGCAGTCCAGATCTTATCTTGTAGGGTGTCATGACCCTCTTCCGTCACCTGGGGTAATCTCCTGAGAGCTCACTAAGGGAGAGCTACTGTGATGTCCTGTTCATTCACAGTGCTCCTAAACGAAGTGGCAGAGTCCTCCTAGAACCCAGAACTGTGAAAGAGCATCTCCTGAATCACCCATCAGTCAGTTCCTTTTTGATCAGAGCCAAATAAAATATAGAAAGTATTTCCTTTTTGCCCTGGCTGCCAGTAAGCTCCACACTAGATTTTTGGCAATCTCGGTGCTGATATTTTGGCATTTGGTTTTTGCTGCCTCAGAAAATTTCCACGAAGACTTGTTCTGTGAAATGCTTTGCTCTGAGCCCTTTCCCCAAGTCCCTATTTACTGTTCTTTAGTCCTGATGGCATGCGGTGATGGCAGAATAAGCAAGTGGCCATTGAGAGACGGAGCTGTGGTGGCGAGCAGGCAGGCGTGGCCAAGGCACCGTGGCGGCCTTACGTTCATCTTTACTCACCTCTAAATCAACTTTAGAAGTCTCTGAAGTAGCAGGAAGAGAGAAAAGGCTTAAAAAGACAAAGTGTATTACAGGAAAGCCGTGGTTTCACGGCTGTTTGTCACCGTGAGTGCAATGCATTAACAGAGGGCTGTAATAAGAAGAGCTACTAAAAAATGATTTATTGATACTTTAGTCCTGTTAAAACAGGTTAATGCCAATACAATTAGCTCCAGATCAAGGAAATCCCTTCAGAGCAAAGTTGATAAAACAGCATTCGATGCCATTCCATCTTGACTGGGGAAGGGCTGGGACTTTGTCTCAGTGAGGAGGGGGTTAGGGACAGTATCACAACAGCCCCTCCCTCACCATAGTGTCGGAGGGGGCCCCCACTGCCTGGATTCCAAGGCTGGAGCCAGAGATTCCAAGCCAGTTCTAAGAAATGGTCAGTTTATCTGGAAGGCACTCAGACTTGGCTATTTCATGGATGGGTGACTCCTGAGTAATTGGGGCACTATCGAACCATTGTTATGCTGGGAAAATGGACAAAGAAGAGAGGTAAGTCCCAAGAGACTGTCGGGAGGATGAGAATGTTCCTCGGCTGAAACTACACTGGCAGAACAGGGCTTGGCCTTGGCCACATCTCTGACCTCTGAGCTTGACCTCTTCTTGCATACCAAGACCGTGCTGGGAGTCCTGCCTGTGACCTCTGTCAGTGCATGGGGGTCCTTGGCACCCACTCATCCCCTGGCCTGACTCCTGCACATTGGGAAGCTAGTTCAACCTTCATTGTCCTCTAGCTGGTTATCAGCATGAGCTAGTTAGCACTCGCTGTCCCTATCTCTGTCCTCAAGGTCCTGGAGAGGTCTTTCCACTGGGAACAGCCCCCGGGACTGACTGTAGGTTGGCTTGCCTAGGACCTACGTAGTTGGCAGAATCAGAACCCTTGAAGAACTTGAGTCCAGGGATAAGGGCCCTGTTTGCCTTAATTTTTCACCTTGACATAGCCTCAAGCCATCTGAGAGAAGACCCCTCAATTGAGGAATTGCCTAGATCAAGTTGGTCTGTGGACACATGTGTAAGGGAGAATCTCCATTATTAACTGATGTGGGAGGTCCCATCCCACCAAAGGCTGTACCATTCTTTGGACAGGTTGTCCTGGGCAGTATAGAAAAGGTATGTGAGCGTGAGCCAGTGAGTGAGACAGAGTGAGCTATCCAGCAAGTCGTCTTCCTCCATGGTTCCTGCCTTGAGTTCCTGCCCTGACTTCCCTCAATGATGAGTTATGACTTGGAAATATAATTCAAATAAACTCTTTCCTCCCCTGAGTTACCTTTGGTCATGGTGTTCATTAGAACAGTAGGAAAGTCGACACACAAGGTGAAAAGGTCTCTGGGGATGTGGCTAACTGAGGGTGTTGGGGCAGAGACCATTCTGGAGTATTGGATGAGTTGCCCTAAATCTTCCGAGTCCTTGTGGAAGAGGAGGTTCAGGGCTGAGAATCAGAGCCATGCAGCTATGCAAGATTCCAGCCATTGAGGCTGGCTCTTAAGGGAGGGGTGGAGGTGGGAATGTGAGCCCAGGAATGCAGGCACCTCCAGATGCAGGAAGTGAAGTGTGTTTCTTGGAGCCTCAGAAGGAGCACGGCCCTGTCAGTGATGCCCTGATTTTAGCTTAATGAGTCCTACTCAGTTTTGGGTCTCTTTGTGGGTGGGAGCTAAGGATCCCTGGGATCCCAAACCTTGGGGGTTGCTTAGGAGGGGCCTGGGTAAAGGAGAGAAAGGTAGAGGTCGGGGGAAGGATGGCAGTGACTGGAGGCTGACTGAGGGCTGTGATTGGTGACTGAGGGCTGACTGAGGACTGAGGGCTGAGGGCTGAGGGCTGATTCAGGGCTGTGATTGGTGAGGCTGTAAGTAGGGCCATGGTGAGGGGGTGGGGTGGGGGGCACGGTAGGGTCCCTGCTCCATGGTGGGTCCAGAAAGCTTTCTACCCTACCTCCTGGGCAAAGTGAGGGTGTCCCAAGGCTTAGCAAGAAGGGGGATTCTGTAGCTGGGTGGGGGTTTCCTAGATGTCGCCTGCCCCTTCACAGGATATCAAAACTTTAAGGATCTGAAAGACCTTGACCTTGAAATTCACTGACCTTTCCTTTACCCAGAGGGGATACTGAGTCCTGTATTGATGAACTAAGAGTGGAGACCAAACCCCCTGGCTCTTGGATCTGGCTGTCTTCCATCTCCCGCCACATGGTTTTATGGAATCTTCATGAAGCACCTCAGATAGGAAGTCTGGGGAGCGAGACACAAATGTCCCAGGTCCATGAGGAAGCTTGCTGGTCCTAAATTCACTCTCCATGAAACCCGGGTACCCAGCTCTATCCAGATGTCTTCCTGTGCTTTGCTGAGGAGTCTCTAGGCTACAGTTGTGTGGTGTCTGGCCTATCTTGGTGCTTTCTCTGGTTTTATTGTCCTCAGCTACACAGTGCCAGATCCCTGAGGCCAGGTGGACTCAGTTGCTGCCTGTCAATTCCAAGTTCTCAGAAGACTGGCACAGCTTGGGCCACACCCACTCCTCATCTTAGTAATAGTCTCTGGAAGGAAGTCATGTTGTCTACCAGTGGATAGAAATGGCTGTTACTAATCCAACAGCTGTAGAGTCCTTGCAACCCACCTTGCTTGTGTTGGGGACAGGGGGACAGCAGGTACTTGTCAATCAGTGGCAGAGCAGAAAGAAGCCACCTCAACAACCGAGACAACCAACTTTGCAGGGCCCCTCTCACTTTCCACTGAAGGATGAGCATCCCCACTGGGTACATTTCCCTGAGAAATGCCCTTGTATCTTCCTTAATGTGGTGGCTGTGCTATCACACGACATGGAAGCTGGGAGTTGTGGCCAATTTCCTGCTGTTACCTGAACTTCAGCATACCAGTTCCAGTGCCTACCAGGTCTGACTTCACTACATCCTGTTCCCAGTGGAGATAAACATGGAGAGAAAATGGCTCCTTAGTCCTGGGACATGGTGACCCATTGGGAAGCTGCCTGTTTTTCTGTGTGGTCAGAAAGTGAGACTCTTTCTGTTTCTGGGGCCTGCTGTGCTGGGAACTCTGAGGACAGCTGCTTCTTTCTCTGGAAAATGACACATCACAGTACTTTGCGAACCTTCTCCATTTCTCATCTCAGCCCTTAATAGCCTCGCCTGCACCAAAGGCCTTGATATGACCGAACGGCTATTACTGTTACCTTGGACGACTCATCCCCACAGCTCCTCCAAGGCCCAGCAGTTTTCAAGTATCTCCTTGCCAATGGTTTCAAGAGTCTCATCTTAGCAAGCAATTCCTGGCTTTGTGGGAGACATGGAGACCCCTAAATGGAGCTGCATCCCTAGGAGCTGGCTGAGGTAGAGTCCCAGGTATAGAAACTCAGAATCACAACCTGGAATCCAGAAGATTGCTTCTAACTCCGGACACTCCTGGGCTGGGTCATCTGTCTCGCACACATGTATATGTACAGACTCCAGAACAGGGGACTTAGTTGAGAGGAAGACTAAGAGCCCATGGGATGTCCTCTGGGGACACATCTCCCCAATACACAGAGAAATCATCTGGAATGGATGTGCCCTGGAACATTTAGGACAGGGAGGGAAGACCACTTGTCCACCACAAGGAAGCAGGTTGACTGTGTTGGGTGTTCCCATTCTCACACTGCCATGTGCATTGTGTGTCACTGATGGTCTGTAAGGCTGCAGTGGATTTAAGGGTCATGGTACTTGGTTCTGAAGCCAAGCAATGGCCTTTCCTCACTATCTGAACATCACGGGCGAAGTTGGGGCTCCACTGCTTCCTTGAGATAGTGGTGGCCTTCTGAGCCCAGAAACATAGGCAGCTGGTATTGAGTTCCCATACTCAATTCCTGAAGGACTTCTCACCGACTCCCCAGGTAGGAGGCAATCACCATGGGGCAAAGGGTGGCCAACAAATGCAAAGGTATTCAGTGAGCAGAAGGGGAGGCTTGCCTGAGATCTCTGGTGACCTAGGCCCTTCAACACATGGTTTATGTTTCCGCCGGGAAGTCCCATGTAGAACAGGCTAAAGCACCAACACTGTAGCTGGGAAGTCACATTGTATGACAAGCCTGGTCTGCTGGCTGTGGCAAGATCCAGGAACTGTTGGATTTGGTGAGTAACAGGGCCATCAGGATTATAGGGGAAGGAAAGTACCCCACCTGGAGCCTCTAACATTTCCTATGGATTCATTTCCCATTAGTCTGCCCATCCATCCATCCATCCATCCATCCATCCATCCATCCATCCATCCATCCATCCATTCACCTACCCACCCATCTACCCATCCATCCATTCACCTACCCATCCATCCATCCATCCATCCATCCATCCATTCATCCATCCATCCATCCATCCATCCATCCATCCATCCATTCACCTATCCATCCATCCATCCATCCATCCATCCATCCATCCATCCATCCATCCATTCACCTATCCATCCATCCATCCATCCATCCATCCATCCATCCATCCATCCATTCACCTACCCACCCATCCACCCATCTATCCATCCATCCATCCATCCATCCATCCATCCATCCATCCATCCATCCATTCACCTATCCATCCATCCATCCATCCATCCATCCATCCATCCATCCATTCTTTCATCTTCTCATTCATCTATTCTCTCATCTGTTCCCCCATCTGTCTGTCTACCCTTCCACCCATCCATCTTTTCACCCATCTTGCCTACTGTCAGTTCATCCCCTATACTCACCTCCCCTTCCACCAGAGCACGTGTCTGGAAACAACCCGGGCCTCAGGACAGAGTCGCTGCACCCACCACTGATCGAGCTCCTAGTTGTATGCCTAGCAGACCATCTTCTTGGCAGAGCCCTGGCATGGCAAAGCTGCATTTTCCTGACCAAAAAAGGAGCTCTTGGACCACAAATGTGCGCAGCCAGAGTCTATGAGCCCTGTAAGGGGGGCTGGGGTGCTGACTTTCTGATCCCAGTGCTGATCGTGAAGCTGGGAATACCCTGGCTGGGCTGCAGCACGGTTCTCTGTGGCTCCTTTCTCTCCTGGGCCCTCCAGAGTCTTTGTCCCTATGACCCGTCCTGACCTTTCACAAAGCCCCTTCTTTGTGGAGCTTAACCCAGCTTCTGTTGCTCCTCTGCACTGATGTTGAGAAGCTAGTAACTGATAATACATAGGAGAGAAAGCAAGCACATAGGGGTGTCCCAGGGGACCCAGCACCTGTGAGGACACCATGGAGGAAGGCATTGGGGAGGTGGAGGTGGAGTTCCGGAATCCCCTGATTAGGTGGTAAGGGGAGGCCAGGAGCAGAGAGGATGCTGGGAAAAGTTGTTTCAACGCAGGGATTTATAGGGCAAGGACGAGAACTACCCAGCAATGTGAGCCCACCATAGGAGCTGATTTCTAGGCTAACCTAATATGCCAAGGGTGACTCTACCATCCAGCCTACACACCCAACAGGTTTTTGAGGGGCTTGGTGTTCTAGGGAATAACTCTATTCATTGGCCCAGGTGGGTCCCACCTTATACAAAGCAAGCAAGAGACCGACCATGACATCAGCTCTGGGAGCCTTGTGGAGCAGAGGCCAGACACCCTCCCAGCATGCATGGGTCTAGGTAGGTTTATGTCTGGGGGACACTAGTGTTGGAGCTGAGGAGGCAGAGAACAGCTTTGTTCTGATGTCTCGTGTCCCCAGTGATAGACAGTAGGATGTGTGAAAGCATGGCCTGGCTCCCCAGGCTACAGGGCTTCTGCTTAGGAAGGAAACTGCCCAGCAGGTGCCCACTGCTTCTGAATCCGTGTGGCCATGCCTTGCTGTCCATGTGAGGGAGAACCTGACCATGGAGGGAAATCATCAAGCAAGTCTGTCTGCACTTCCTGTAGGCTCGTACTCTGACAATAGCAGTGACTGAACGTAAGTAAATGTGTCACTTGTGTGCTGGCAGTGACACATGAGGGCAATTTTAATACAGAACACAGAGGTAAATGTGAGTGCTGCCTTCCCCATTAATTCTTATTATTGATACCCGTGAATCTGTCTCCATCTTCTGCTCCAGAATTAACCAGAGCTGTGTCCCTCCCTCCCTCCGTCCCTCCCTCCCTCCCTCCCTCCCCCTTCCCTCCTTCCCTCCCTCCCTCCCTCCTCGTTCTTCCTTTCCTCCTTCCCTCTTCTCCTCCCTCCCTCCATGTTTTTCCTTTCCTCCCTCCTTTCCTCCCTCCCTCCCTCCCTTCCTCCGTCCCTCCCTCCTTCCTTCCCTCCCCCTTCTTTCCATCACCCTTCCTTTTCTTGCTTCCTTCTCTTTGATAGAATCTCATTATATGGCCCAGGCTGAAGTTACAATCTTCCAACCCCAGGGAAACACCTTGAAGAAGGTGGTTCCTGCTGGGGCTCGGGACTAGGTGCCTTCAGCAGGGGACAGGGTACTATAGAGAAGGCCCTACTGTAGAGGGGACAGAGGTATGGTCCTGACACCGTCCAAGGCTGCATGTGGCCAGCGTGAAGGGAAGCTGGGGACCCAGCTGTGCAGGGTCTCAGGTAGCTTGGGATTCCCCTCACAGGCCTTTGGCAGCCTCATTCTTAATGTGAGAGGAAACACCAGGGCTCAGGAGGGTTTTGTTCAGGAAGTTTAACTTTTAGGACAAGAAGTTTAACTTTTAGATGGCCACGGGGTGAGGAGGGATGGCCGGACAGCCCAAGGTCAGGGAACTGTAAGAGCCCTCTCAGCAGCCCCAGGGGTCAGGAGATGCAGGTAGAAGCAGAGAGAGATTGATGCCTCCTAAGCTGGTGGGGTTAGGAGGGAGAGAAGCCGCCTTAGCAGAGGATGCGACGCCTGGCTGATCCATCACTCAAATAATAGGTGTGGTCGGTACTCAGTGAGACCTCCCCTGGGCCCCCTTTCCTTAAGTCCAGGGATGGCTGTTGTTCTATTGTCCCAGGGACGCTGTCTGAAAGGCTTCCCATCTAAGCCCTGAGCCCTCCCTGGGTCCTGAGATGCCGAGAGCGGCCCAGCCCAGCTCTGCAGAAGTGCTCTTCTTGCCTGTGGAGTGAGCGGCAGCCGCCTAAGTGCTCTCTACACTTGGAGCACACGGCTCCAGAGAACTCATCTGAAATAGATATTTCCATTGCCAGAGGGATTTATTGACAAAAACTAGCCATCTATTAACATTATCTGGGGACTCTGCTCTGGGGAGAATAGACACTATAAATCTTAGTTGTGTGGAAACTCAGGAGGTAGAAGGCTTTAGTGGACGGCAGATAGAAACTCCAATGAGTTCAGACCTGTTTATTTTACTTAGAGAGAAAGAACATTCCGTACCCAGCCAGGCAGGAAATGGCTTTTGGGGACAGCCACTTAGCCTAGCTGCTGGCCCTGAAACTGTGGGAGTAATCGCTGCCGGCAATTAGAGCGGGCGGCTCAGAGAACCGTATTTTGTAATCAGTGATGGAAGCCTCTGGAACTTGAGGCCTGAAGCTTGAAGCAGGTATCCCAGGGCCTGCTGGGAAGGAAGACCCTCATGACACACTGAGAGCTCAGGTTCCAGTGTCTGGTGAATAGGTCCCTATGTCCAGTTACCTAGTACGTGCTGGTGGCCCTGGAGTAGCTACCTGATGAACCTCTTTTCTCTCACTGTCTCCTTGGTGTTGATGGTCAATGACATGATTCTCACCCAGGACCCTCTGTTGTTCAATCTTCACAAAAAGAATCAGGTAACCCAAGTGGCCTAGCTTGTCTCCCAGGACATAGGAGAATCTCTGAGGTGTCACACCTGAGTGTGGGCAGTGAGAGTCGAACCCATGCATTCTGTCCCTGAGAGGCTGTGAGTAGCCTTCCGCTTACTGGGGTCTAGAACAAAGCATGACACACGAGCATGTGTATCACTGCTGGCTAACTGGTCACCTTGGCTACGTTCTCACCTTTGTGCCTTGGCTTATGTTCCTTACAAAATGGACAAAGCCTGGGCTCCTGTCTGGGGTCAGTGCGGTAGCCTGTCTTTTCTTTGGTTGTGGTGTTGGGGAGGGAATCCAGGACCTCAGTGTAGGGTAACCTAGAGCTCTAACACCAAGCCACACCCCTAGCCAGGTAGAAGTCTACAGTGGGCTTTGTGTTATTTCCCCAGGATGTTGTCAACCACCAAACTCCACGGTTTTCACAGTAGAATTTGTCACTTGCCATTTCTGGTATCGAGATGAGAAGTAACAGTACTGTCTGGAGATGCTCCCTATGGCCTCTTGGGAGGGTCTGATTCAAGTCTGTTTTTCTGAAGTTTTTGGCTTGGTGGCCTGGCTGTCTTTAATGTCCTTTGGTTATAAACATGTTTTTCTAATCTCAGACCTTCAGTGGCTCTGCAGAGAGGACCCTAGGATGTGGGTCCATCATTGAAGATCAACCAGACTCTCTGTGTGCTTTATCTCAGAAAGGATCCAGGGTGTGCTCTCAGGGCTACGCACTTGTATGTCAGTCACTTTAGGGACCTTTGTGTTTAGTGTGCTCTGGAAAGTTCACTCAGGTTAGAAGGCTCTGATGCAGGATAGCGCCATCCCTGTGGATAGTGGCTGGAGGGGACCTCAGTTCTACCTACAAGTATACAGGATCCTGCTTGAACCTAAGAGTCCCATTTGGTCTTCCATACCTGGTCTGGATAGAAAACAGTGACCTTGTATGGTCTTCTGTTCAGCCCAGAACCAGCTCATGGCTTCACCGGTCATTTCTACAGGGCTACTTGGAAGACTTCTGCTGAGCCTTCATGTGCCAGGCAATGCCAAGAGTCCATCCTTTGGAAAAGTCAAGAATGGATCTTTCTAACCCTTGATAAATGCCAGAAGATTTGAGCGAAAACTGAAGTTGCTTTGTCCCTCAGTACTGGGTCCGCCCTTTGCCCTTTTTCCCCTTGGCAGGCATAAAGCAAGACAGACTTCTGAAGGCAGGGGAGCCAGCTGCTCACCAAACCTCAGTTTTCCCATCACAGGGAGCCAGACCTTTCCTTTCTGAAATCTCAAGGTCACTCTCAAGTCTATCTTCCTCCTTGTGAGAAATGGATGTGCCCTTTCCCGGGTGAGGGGTGATTCAGAGAAAGGCAGCAATAATTAATATTGATGATGCTTCAAATGTTAAAACTTAGAATTAAGTAAAAAAAAAAAAAGGGGGACAGGGTCACATGTAACCAATTAAACAGTGACTCGTCCGTGGCCTCGTGCCCACTTTGGGGGCAGAATGGTCTTCATTCGGCTCTGCCAATTAATCTCACCTCACCTTCTTTGCTGGGAGCTGAGCTGTCTGCAAATTGAAGGGAAAGGAGACACCGGCCAGTTCCAGACACATAGACCATCTCCCGTTGTGCAAATGCCAGGGAGGAGGAAGCGCAGATCAATTTGCAGAGCCGAGACAGCATACGGCCCTGTGAGGAGAGGCGGCTGCGCTGTGCCTGGGTGCGGGTGTGAGAATTAATGAAGGCAAGATGAAAGAACGCGGGCATTTGAGATGAAGCCCAGCGGGTTACGAGGGTTCAGGATGAATTTCAAAATGCAGAGATTGCAAGGCCATGGACTAATTATCTGGCTAGGATGGACTGGAGGAGGCTATGTCTACCCGCTCCACATGGCCAGGTGGGAAGCTGAAGAGGTGCCCGCTGGGGACACTGGTTTGGCAGAGGGGGTGACTGTCTGGGTCATGATCCCCTGTTCCCCGTCTTGTAGCTTGCAAGCCCAGCATTAGACACTCTTCCTTTGGGACTCAAGGTTAGACATTGGCAGGTTTGTGCGGGAGCTGGCGGGCAGGGATGAACGGGGAAGGATGTCCTAGTGTGTATATTCCCTAACCTCCCCTGCATCCGCAGTACCCTTCACATGAGGACTTCACCCCTGTGACCAGGCTGTGATGATCCCAAACCCATGTCCATGTCAGAGGTGTGAAATAGGAGATGTTGGGTCACCAGCTGGCCATTGGCAGAGGCAAGGGTCCATCAGGCTCCTGACTTCTGGGCAGCATGCTGGCTGCTGTGAACAGCGAGGACAGTTACGTCACCAGAGAAGGATATAGGATAGGTTTGGGGGAATTGGTTTCTTGGAGTGTAGGGGGTTCTTATTAGAAGCTAGATGCTGGATGTCAGGGGGGCATTTGTTCCCAGTAGAGGGAGACAAGCAGTGGCCTGTCTGGGGAGGTTTAAGGGCCATGTATGATGGATTACATGGAACACATGGCTTCAAATAAAGGCCATAGGAAGGCCTTACACACATCTCCAAGGCAGGACCTCACCCTGGGCCTGTAGTGCTCTTACAGTCGGTCACCGATAATGTGTTGGGATTCCAAGCCTGTGTGGGCTTTGGGAGTTCTCTCCTGTGTCCTCAGAGTTGAGGTGACTTTGAATAGCCTAGGTAGAGATATCTGCCCTGTCACAAGCACTGCCTCTTGGGACAGGCTCTGGAGAAGGCTGAGGTAGATGTCAGCATTAATCAGCTGTTGGTGCATAACTAACCACCCTGATCCAGTACCTCAGAACACCTGTTACCTCTGCATGCGTAGTTGGGCCATAGTGGTTGATCCTGCCTGGACCATCAGGCCTCATGGGCAGAGGTGGGCCAGCTTGCTTCTACTCCTTCTGGTTGTAGGCCCTTCAGTAGGTAGTCTGGGCAGGGTTCTTGTAGGATGGGATCCCACAAGGTCTCTTGAGGCCAGACATTGCCTGACAATACTTTTGCTGGATTCTTTGGGTCAAAGCAAGTCACAGACTACCCATGCACAAAGGGAGGAGTATCTGAGCTACAGGCCAAGGCGTGTGTGTGTGTGTGTGTGTGTGTGTGTGTGTGTGTGTGTGTGTACATGTGTACACATACTCATGAGTGCACATGCCCAGGCATGCCCCTGAATGACTTGGAAAACTCGCAGGCTCTCCTTGTTGGACCATTCTTGTCAACGATCCTCAACAAGTCTTCTGTGAAAGACCCTAGCCCTTCAGGCTTACACCCCCAAGCCTTAGGAAAAGAGAGAAACTTCAAGTACCAGGAAATGAGAAACTAAAAGTCTAGTTCCAAGGGCCACCTGACTCAGCCACTACTCAATCACCCCTGTAACAATATAACAATGTAAAAAGTTTCTGTTAAGAGATGTGCTCAACTGTGACTGGGATAGTTGCAGGTGTTCCAGGAAGGACCACTGTGACCTTTGTGTAAACTCCACTCCCGCCCTGATACCCCCCTTGAGGTATCAGGAAGAATGTGCATGCGGGCATGACTGTACCCACTCTGTGATCACCCTGTGATCAGGCCATGAAATTGTATGGGAATTGTAATCTTGTGGGTTTTGTGGGTTTTTCCTTTAAAAGCCCTTATGGGGCTGCAGTAAGATGCGACTCTTGCTCTTAGGAGCAGAGTTTGCCCTTCTATATAGAAGTTTAATAAATCCTCGTGCTGTTGCATCAACTGGATTGGAGTCTGGGTTCTTGGGGCGCCCACTTGAGACCCTAAACTTTGGGGTCCAGCATTCTGCTCTCTGCAGCTGGCACAGACCATAGCTTCCCAACATCTGGAAGAAAAAGGCAGAACAGAGCCTGGTAGTTGGGGGCTGCTGGACCTTTGCCAATCCCTGAGCACACTTAAGTTTTACAAAATCCACTTCTTTCTGAAAACTGCGGCTTGTTCAACTTTCTTCTAACTTGGTGTAGTGGAAAGCAGGCTGCCCACTCCCAGGTGAGTCTGTGAGTGGGCCAATTGTGAACTCATAATTAAAGGGATTTGACAAGAATCAAAGAAGACTGGTCTCCACCAGAGGTTTGGGGAGATAATTACCCGTGTGCATCTGGCTGTGATGGGTGTGCGAGCCTGAAGAGGAGCAGGGAACACTGGGGATCCGATGGGAAGACAAAGTGAGAACATGAGCGCCATGCAGATTTTGTAATTGCAAGTCTGCTGTTGATATCTGAGGAGCAAAAGTAGGCTTTGCTTCTTTATGTCTTTAGCAATACAGCCTTCCTCATACCCCTGCCCTGTGGGGAGGGGCCTCTTTGAGCTCAGGTTCAGTCCCCACAGGGAAAAACAGGAAGTGGAAGGAATTTGTGGATGGATTCATTTGGGATTCTGCATCTCTCCAGATCAGAGACCATACAGAACATGCTCTCTGCCCAATGTCTTCCTCCAAAATGGCTCCGCTTGCTCCCACTGGGAGTCATATCTGGCACATGGTACTGGAGGAGGCCTGAGTCTTCCAGGTTTCCTAGACCACACTTGTCTTAGGTGGGCTTTACTTGTTTAACTTTTTGCTTTTGTTGGTTCTTCTCCATGAATGTCCTGGAACACTCTGGAAGGCTCTTTCTAGTCTCTCTTCCATACTTCCACTCCAGCAACTGAGAGGCCATAAGACCTGAGTTTGTAAGGCTGACCTCACTCTTGGGACTCATGGGATCTCTTCTGAGCCTTCAGCCTGGGCTACAGAAGGCGCTTATAAAGAACAGCCCTAATCTAGCCTGTTTGAGGAGCCCAGCCAAGCTGAGATCTGTGCTTACCCCCAGAATCACCCTAGGTACCCAGGAATAAGTTATAATCTAAAATGCTCACTTTTCTGGATATAATGACACACTTGTTCTGAGAAACCCAGGAGACAGCGAGGAGCTCAAGGAGAAGGGCCTGTGTCTCACCACCCACTGACAGGAGCCAGTATTTGCCGAGTCTTCTCCCTTAGAAGGAAAGTCTTGCTTTCCCTGAGATTTGAGAGCATGTGTCCTCAGCACCAGCACAGACTGCGCACCTGAGCTTTGAAAACATCCCTCTCTATGACTCAGAGTTTAAGAGCACATGCTGCTCTTCTGGAGAACCTGAGTTTGGTTCCCAGCACCCATGTAGAGAGGCTCACATATAGCTGCCTATAACTCCAGCTCTAGAAGATCCAGCACCCTCTTCTGGCCTCCATGGGCAATGCACTCATATGCATACACACATAGTCACATTCTCATACACATAAATACATTCATTTTAGAAAGAAAACTTTCCCCTCTTGGCATGGACAGTGTTTGTTTTGGTCTAAGTCTCCCTATGTAGTGCACACTAGCCTTGTACTTGTAATCCTCCTGCCTCAGTATCCTGAGTGCTGGAATTTCAAGCCTGTACCACCATGCCTGGCTTTGTAGATAGATACATTTTTATGCCAATGCCTGGCATTTCTCTGAGGTGAATTCTTAGGCATGAGTATACTGGATTGAAAAGTTTGCACTTTGAAAATACTCAGGTGCACTGTGAAGAGCTGGTGTGGGCTGTCCCATGCCTTCAGCTATGCATTGTCCTAGAGATACTGTCCACTGGAGCTCACTTTTATGCTGAGCCCTGGGAATTTGAGGACCCCGTGTTCCTTACCTCACTCTCTTAGAGCCCAGTGCCAGATGAGTTCCCAGGACTCTGCACTAGCTTCAGGGGCTCCCAACTCCTTGGCAAAGCCTGGGTCTGACTTCCCCAGCCCGGCTGTGGGGATGCAGACTGGGGCTGGTGGCATGTGTGTGTCTATAGATGGTCAGGTTGACCCAGCATCCAGAGTTTAAAGAAGAGGGTCTTTGCTTTGAACATACTGTAAAGTCACAAGTGGAGTGTGTGTGTGTGTGTGTACAGGACTGTGTATTCGTGTGTGTGCACCTGTGTGTGGGGGTGCATGGACACATGTGTTCCTGCATGTGGAAGGGAGGGGCTGATGTTGGGTGTCTTGGTCATTTGTGCTCTACCTTGTTTTTTGAGGCAGGGTCTCTCATTGAACTTGGAGCTCACCAACTGGACGGTCGTAGGGTGCCAGGGATCCCCTCATTTCCATTAACCGGTGCTGCGGTCACAGATGTGCTCCACCACGTTTTGATTCCACATGGGTGCTGGGGATCCAAACTTCAGGTCCTCGGGCTGTGCAGCGAACATTCTACCAACTGAGTCAGTTCAGTCCTTGGAAACAGGCATTAACTTTCAGGTGTTCTTGCCTAAACTGTACCTGCTTCCTGCTCTTTTCCCCAGTTTATAAGGAAGGAAGGTGGGCTAGGCTGGCCGAGTCTGCAAGCAAGTTGTAACGACCCCTCTCCAAAACCCTTTGAAGATGCCGGCCATGCTAGGTGCAGACAGACTCACACCGCAGTCAGCAGACACGAGACATGAGGGTCCAGAGGCATGCACAGTACAAGGATGCTAACTCTCGTGGGCTGAGAATGGTCCTTGACATTAATCAGGTGAAACACCCCCAGGATCCAGGATGTGACCGTGTCTGGAGACAGGGACTTCATAAAGGTGCCTCAGCTAAATGAAGTCATACAGGTGGACCCCACCCAATATGATGGACGTTCTTATAAGAGGAGGAAGTCAGGACCCAGACAGGCACAGAGGGCTGAGCTGGAAGCACACAAGGAGAAGATGGTGTCTGAGGCCAGAAGAAAAGCCCCTGAAGAGCCCTGCTCTGCCTCACCCTGTGCTTGGGTGAGTGGCCTCCCCTATGAGAAAATGAATGTCTGCTGCCTTGGTCTCCCCAGCATTGCTCATGGCTAAGGCAGAGTCCAAGCTTACAGTGTCTACTGTGGCATTCAGTTCACAGAGGCTTGCTCACTGGCTGGAGGCAACAGAGCTGGCAAGGGGCCGAGATGAGCCGGACACCTGTGGTGTCTGTGCATTCCCAGCCAAAGATGCCAGGGAGTCAACTGGTATGTGTGTGGGTGTGGGTGTGATAAGATGTCCCCAGGGACAGCCTCCATCTGGTCTGTGTGGGAGAACGCTCTGTGCCCTGCTGACTTTCCAGAACTCTCTTTAGGTTCAAGGACTGACACGGACCCATCTCTTGGATAGGCGATGCTGTCAGAAGTTCCCATGGCCTCAGTGGGCCTTGACTTTGGCTGTAGTGTGTCCAGGGAGTTTGGGGCTGGCTCAAGATGCTTGAATGAGCTGTAATGAGGAACATCTCTTGGAAGAGGCCACTGCCTTTCTATCCTCTCGGAGCCATTTTCTAGTGTAGTTGGCCCACAGGGAACTGAGGTGGCCGGATGTTCCCTAGGGACCCTGCCTGAGCTGATGCCTCCTTGTAGCACCAGAGGCAAATGGGCCTTGGGTGTGTTCCAGACAGCTATGTGCAGTGCAAGCACCTGAGGCCAGTAAGCTGACCCTGCTATGCCCATAGATACTGGGTCCATGTGGTTAGCCGAGCCCTGGCTTGGAAGGTGTGGGTGGTTCTGCCTCACCCAGCTGGGACTTCACGTGAGCATTGGAGCCTGAGTGCCCAGTCACGTGACCTTTCGGTCACCCACAGTGGCCACTGCCTTTCTGGTCTGTCTTCTGTCCACAATGTGGTTTCTGACGTGTGCTGAGCAGCCATATTGCTCCACTTAATGAATTTGCCATCTGGATGCAGGTAAAACTCTTCCAGGTGATGTGTCCCATTCTACGGATGAGGAAGAGGCTGAGAAAGACCCCACTGCTGTCTGAACACCTGCCAGTGAGGAGTGGTGTTTGCATCGAACACTCCTGCCTGGAGCCCCGCATATTGCATATTGAATTTAAGCTTCAAAATGAAACCTTTGTAAAAAAAAAATGAAAATTGGGTAATTGAGATGGCTTAGCAGGTAGAGGCTCTGGTTGCCAAGCCTGATGACCTGAGTTCAAAGCCTGGGACTCCCATGATAGAAGGAGAGAGCCTACTCCTGCAAGTTGTCCTCTGGTTTCCACAACATGTACACCCTCTATAAATAAGTAAAATATAATAAAGATGAGATTAAAAATGAAAGTCAGATAGTGTACTTGGTGCATGACCTTGAGTTTGAAATGGCCTCGGGTGGCTTCTGCTCCATCTTCTCACAGTGCTGATGCAAAGTTCTCGCCAGACGCAGGGGTCATGTGACCAAATACCACTTGCTGCCATGCTTCCCATGGACAACATCGTCTCCGGACTGACCCAGATCCTTGACCCTGTTCTTTCCTCTGAGCTTGATGATGTCCTTGTTCTTCTGATTTAATAGGTCATTCCTCTCTTTCATTGACAAATATAATGCTGGCATTTTACTCTTTCATTGACAAATATAATGCTGGGATGTGGTGTGTGTGTGATCATGCAAATGGGTTTTGAATCTAACTGAAATTTTATATCAAATATTTCAAAATAATGATGACATTTCCCTCACCATCCACAGATGTTGCTCCCAGGACTTTAATAATTCTTCTTCAGGCTCCAAATTATAACCCTCATTCAACGTCACTGATGAGCTGTCTCAGCTTGCATTTTTCCAAAGATGATACTTTTGCTTTGAATCCACAAACTACATCGTGAAACGCATTTGTATTTCTGTGTGTATTTTTTTTTCTATTTTCAAATAAATTCATGCTGGTCTTAGATGCCTGTGCAGTAGGCCACGGGGAAGGCAATTTCCATGCCCCGGTGAATCCACTAGGCTGGAATCCCCCTGTCCTAGTACCAAATCAGGAGTCAGCCTCACCTGTCTGGAGTTCACTTTGCAGAGAGGCGGTACGGTGGTACTGGGCTTCTGACCCTGGTCTCTGCAGCTGGCTGAAGACAGTCAGGTCCCCCAGCAGATGCTTTTTCCTCAGTTCTACCATGCCCTCATCTCAGAGCTGCAGGCCCTTGACCTTGGAATTTTCTGGAAGGAGTTCCTCCCCTCCCTGTCCCTGCAGCTACACTGGTTGTACGTTTTGACAAGAGCACTGGGCACATCTTTGAGCTACTTGGAGAACTCTATCTTCTGAAGTTGGTCTAGGTGGGAGATGCTCTTTCGTGCTTGCTTCTTGAGGGATCACATCTGCAGGTTCGAGTAGCAGCCCCTAGTAAGTGCTGCTTTCTCGGTCTTTGCAGGTTTTTACCACGTGGACCCTGTACTTCGCAGACCTGAGAGATGTTTTAGTCTTGGGAGGCTGGTGGGCAGGTAGCTGGGGGAGCTGGGGCAGCAGGGGCAGCTGGGGCAACTGGGGCAGCAAGGGCAGCTGGGGCAGCTGAGGCAGGAGAGCTCATAGGTGCAGAGAAGTCTCAGTTCTCTCAGAAGTTATGGCAGGATAGAATGATTGACATACATCTCCCCTGAGAAGGAGAACAGACCCTTTTTTATGTGTATGAGAATCTATTCTGGACCCATGTTTTGTTATATGAACTGCCTGAGAGCCTAAGGCCACCTACCTCCATCTGACCTCACTTAAGTCCCGTCCCCCCCCCCCCCCAGCTGGGGCATCTCTTCCACTGCTCCTGGATCTCTGAGGCCACCTCTCCTTCTGTTGACCATGATGGCCAGCTGCAGACAGAGTGCTCTAGCTCCCAGCGTGTCCTAGTTGCTTCTCCAGGTCCACGATAAAATGCCCCGTGAAGCAATATTAGGGAAAGGGGCTTATTTCATCTTACACATCACAGTCTATCATGAAGGGAAGTCAGGGCAGGAACTCAAGCCAGGAACCTGGCAGCAGGAACTGAAGCAGAGGCCATGGGAAGAGTTCCACATACTGGCTGCCTCTCCATGGCTTACTCTTACAACCCAAGGGTGGTACCCCCTACAGTGGGCTGGACCCTCCCACATCCATCATTATAACTCAAGAAAATGCCCTCCAGACTTGCCTACAGGCCAATCTGCAGGAAGAACTCCTTTAATTGAGAAACTCCCTTCCCAGATGACCCTAGCTTGTGTCAAAGTGATAAAAACCTAACTGGCTCACAGCTGAAGAAGAAAGCTTCCCCCAACCCTACAGGAGCTCTGGCTAGTACCACCTTCTGCTTCCAGCCATATGCTAGCCCCACCATGTGACTCTTCTCTTTGCAGGCTCCCCACCCTATCCCAGTATCTCCCACAAGAGTAGCTTCAGCATCTGTACATAGTCAGTTCCAAGATACTCTGCAGATAACCAAACCTGCAGATGCCCAAACCTGCAGATGCCCAAATCCCATCTATAAAATAACACGTTCCCTTCATGTAAAGCTGTACATGTTATCTTACACAGTCCATTTTGTTTTGAGCATAGAGTCTCTTTTTGTTGCCTAGGCTAGCCTCCAACTTTCTAAGTAGACTTGGTTGGCCTCAGGTCCGTGGTTCTCCCGCCTTGGCCTCTGAAGTGCAGAGATTACAGGTGGGCTCTGTCATCTGAGGCTCTTACCCATTGCTGGGGTTTGGATGAGAACACTCTCCCCACCACAGGCGTGAGCCACAGGTGTTTGGATGCTTCGTCTCCCAGTGGTGGTGCTGTTTGGGAAGGTTGTGGAACTGTTAGGAAGTAGAGCCTTGCTAGAGGAAGTATGTGACTAAGGTGGGCTTTGAGGTTTCATAGCTGGCCCTACCTCCTGTTCCCTCTTTCTGCTTCTTGTGTGTGAATGAAATGTGATCTCTCTGCTTCCTGACTGTCAGGTCAGCCATACCCTCCTGTGGTAGGCATGTGCTAAAGATGGCCACTTGGAACTGAGCACTCCACAGACACTTAATCTCTGTGCGTTGACAGATCCTTCTGCTTGCATCGTGAGTAGTATGTCCACTAAGCTATTTTCCCAACCTGAGTGTGTGTTTGCGTGTGTGTGTGTGTGTGTGTGTGTGTGTGTGTGTGTGTGTGTGAGAGAGAGAGAGAGAGAGAGAATGTGTGAGTGTTTGTGAATGTGTGAGTGTGTGAGTATGTGTATGAGTGTGAGAGAGTGTGTGAGGGTGTATGAGTGTGTGTAAGAGTGTGAGCGTGAGTGAATGTGTAATAGTGTGTTTGAGTGTGAGTGTATGTGTGAGAGTGTATGTGAATGTGTGTGTGTGAATAAGAGTGTATTGTGAGAATGTGTGTGTGTGTGTGTGTGTTTGTGTGTGTGTGTGTGTGTGTGTGTGTGTGTGTGTGCGTGTTGTGTATGAAGTATTCTGGACAGTCTGAACTCTTCCTGTGAGTGAGTCTGGCTTTTTGGGGGAAGCGGTTGGTGGCGATTTCCTATTGAGGGTCCAACTTGCTTTTCCTTTGACAACCGCCGCGTACCACTTCCTGTGTTTCTGTCTAGTTGGAGATCATGAGGGCAGCAGACTTGTTCAAGTGTCGCCGTGCCTTTCTCCTAAATGTACTTTTAGTTCACTGTCAGTCATATGTACCGCAAATATTTCCTGCCAATATTCTTTCCTGCCTTTGGACTCTTTCTGGCATTTTTAGGTGGACAGAAATACTGAATTTTTATGTGGCCCAAACACCCACTTTTCCTCTTTGGTTATTGCATTTTGACTCCTGCTCAAAATGTTTTCCCAATCAAAGGTCATGAAGAGGTCCTCCTCCATCATCTTTTAAAAGCTTCAGTGAGTGTTTTGACATTTGAGTTTGAATCCAGTTCTGTCTAGAATTAATATTTTGAGTATGAAGGAGATGGGGATCAAGTTTCTTTATCCCAGGTAGAAAGCTGCTGGTCCCAAGACCACCTTTACTCATAGTTCTTTCTTCCGAACCAAGTGTCCTCCACACAGAACGGTCACATCTCTCTCTTCTCTTTCATTGTGTTAACACCCACCATTCCACCGTGTCTTCAGTGCGGAGGGGGGGCGGGGCTTCAAGATGCACCACAGGGCTGCAGAGCAAATGTCCTCCAGTTCCCTCATTTGCCAGTGGTTTCTTGCCTCTTGTATTTCCACATAAAATGTAGAGCCAGAGGCTGAGGAGATGGTTCAGTTGATGGGGTACTTGCCATGCACACACGAAGAATGGAGCTCAGGCCTCAGAATTCACCACTGCGTGGATGGCTGAGCACAGTGGTACACACTTGAAATTCTGGTGTCCAGGAGGATCTCTGTGCCCTCTCACCAGCGAGCCTAGCTGAATTGGTACGTTTTAGACTGTGAAACCCTATTTCAGAAACCAAGGTGGGTGATGCCTGAGGAAGGATGCCTGAGATGACTGGCCACTGGTCTCCATGTGTGTGTACACACATTTATGTAAGCATATTCACACACACATACACACACACACACACACACACACACACACACACACACACACACACACGAGCAAAACCTTAGAATTAGCCTGTCAAGTCCCACAGAGGTCCTTTGGAGATTCTGATTCATACTCCGTGGTGTCCACAAATTCAGGGATATGGGCATGCGCATCTGTGTAGGACAAAACCTCTAACCACCGCTAATGGCTTTCCCCCAATTCTAAAGCTTCTTCCACATTCTCTACAGTGTTTTATAGTTTCTTGAAGAAAGACCTTTTGCATTTTGTTAGATTAATTTCTTCCTCATATTTTCAGATGGTATTGTAAAAATTTTATTTCTTGAGCTTTCCTTGTCAAGGGGTAATTTGCATACAGTAAATCACACAGAATGTAAACTCCAGAGCAACGGGTTTTGACATCTGCGCACACTCCAGTCATAAAAGTCTCAATCAAGAAATTTCCCCAGTGCTGTTTCTGGGCCACTGTCCTGTGCCTCTTGCTGAGGGAACTGCTGTGTGGCTTTCTGTCACAGTAAAGAGCTTTACTGTGTTCACAGGACTAACTGCTCCGCATTCGCCTTTTAGTGTCTGCTTTGGTGAACACCTTTGCTGATCTCATCTCTGCTGTCCCTGTATCCACAGTTATTCATCTTTATTGCATATTTCATTATGCAAACACACTATAATTTGCTTTTGAATTCATCTGTTGATGCTTATTTGGGTGGATCTTAGCTTTTGGCGATCATGAACGGCACTGATTCTATAACCGACCTGGGAAATGCCTTCATGTATGCTGTGTCTTCATTTCCTTGGGCAAACATCTAGAAATAGAATTTCTGGCCTGTAGGATGGAGTTTGGCTCAACTTTGTAAGATGATGTAAGAGTTTTCAAAGTGGAGTATACCCCTTGGGAAAGCTTTCTCTTCCCACACCCTCACTTTGGTGGTGGTGTATGGTGAGACACATACACACACACACACACACACACACACATACACACACACACACACACACACACACCTCAGCATGGGTAAAGTGACACTGGTTCTCATGTGGACATTTCTGGGCCCTAATAACACTGAGCCTCTTTTCAAGGTGTATGGTCCACTCCTGTATATTCTTTCATGGTTAGTGTGGTCAAGCTCCCTTTGGTTCTGAAAGCTGCTTTATTACATATGACATGCATTACATCACAGCTAAGTTCAGTTGGATGATGTTTGACAGTAAATGTGAGTAGCCACCTTAGTCACAAGCTGGAATATTTCCTCTCCCTCACTTGCTCCTGCTGTCCCTAGCCAATTTCCATCCTCACCTCTAGTCCTGTGCAAGTTCGTGCTTAGAGCAAGCTGTTCTCAATCTGTTGGTCACAACCCTTTGAGGAGTCAAATGACCCTTTCACAGGGGTCACCTAAGACCATCAGAAATATCAGATGTTTATGATTCTTAACAGTAGCAAAATTACAGTTATGGAGTAGCAACAAATATACTTTTATGGTTGGGGGTCACCACAACATGAGGAACTGTACTGAAGTATTGCAGCATTAGGAAGGTTGAGAACCACTGGTCTAGAGAGTTTCGTGTGCTCCAGAATTACTCATCAGTGAAATCGTGTGTGTGGATTTCTTCGTTAAGGGTGGTGACTAATTTCTGTGCTGTTGCACAAATGTTGTGGTGGGTTGATTGGCTCTCATGGTGAGGAATGTTGCGCTGTCATTTTATGCCACCCTTTGGTCACCCACTCATCCACTGATGGTGCCTTGAGTTGTCCACAGAATTTGGATCTTAGAAATAAAAGTGCTCTGAGCATTTGTGGATCTAAGCAAAAAGTGGAAATAAAATTTGGAGCAGATGAGTGGGTGACCAGCTGAGGAATTTCAAGGTAGCTGTCACATGTCATGAAAAGAAGTGCCATCCGGTCCCCATTCTCTCCACCTGGGATTATATTTTTGCCATCGAGTTATATAACTGGCTGCTGTTTTAATGGCATTTCTCAAGTGACTAGTGGCACTCAGGGACTTATCACATTTTTGTTCCTTTGTGATAAGGTCTCTTGCCCAGTCTGATTTTGAACTCATGATCCCCCTGCCTCAGGTCTCTAGAGTGTTGGGATGAGGGGAGGGGGAATAGGAGGTGGGTAAAGTTGCAGCCAGATTCCTTTTCATATTCCATTGACTTTGAGAGAGAGAGAGAGAGAGAGAGAGAGAGAGAGAGAGAGAGAGAGAGAGAGAGAAGGAAAGAAAGAAATATTTATTTTGACCTTCAGTTTGAGGGTACATTCTATCAGGGTGGGGAAGGTATAGAGGGAGAACAGCTGGTCACATCACACCCCAAGCCAGGACATAGAAAGGGGTGAATGCTGGTTGTTTTACGTATATACAGAGGATATCCGGGCCCCATACCCAACTAGCATGATGAATTTATTTTCTAAAAAGATTAATTTTATTATTTTAATTCTGTTTGTGTGTATACACATGAGTGTGCATATACTCATGGGGGCCAGAGGTATCAGATTCCCTTGGAGCTGGAGTTACAGGCAGTTCTGAGTCAAGTGAGGTAGATGCTGGGGATTGAACTCCTGTCATCTGGATGAACAGAATGTGCTCTTAGCAGCTGAGCTATCTCTCTATAGCATGAGATAGCTCATTTTAGAAATAGCACAATAGTTAATGTGCTCATGGACTTATTTTGTTCAGATTTTGCTAAAAGTCTTTGTAGCCATGTACAGGGAAGTGTTAGTCAGTCGTTTGCTTTTCTTACAGGGTTCCCATCAGATATTTTTTGAATTAGATGTATTTTAACCAATACATAAAAACACAAAATGCACCGGGCAGTGGTGGCGCATGCCTTTAATCCCAGCACTCGGGAGGCAGAGGCAGGCGGATCTCTGTGAGTTCGAGGCCAGCCCGGTCTACAAAGTAAGTTCCAGGAAAGGAGCAAAGCTACACAGAGAAACCCTGTCTTGAAAAAAAATAAAATAAAAAAACAAAAAACAAAAACAAACAAACAAACAAAACCCCACAAAATGCAGACCTCCCCTGCTGCCCCTCCCTCTGATGGAAGCAATCTCCCGGGAAACACTGGGTTAGGGACAGGTGCACAGCTCAGGGTGCCCTCCTCCTGTTGAGCAAGGCCACCTTCCTGAAGGTGCACCGGGGGGAGGCATTTAGACAACAGCTTGGGCAGGACTGTCCCCCATACCTCTCCTGAGGTTCCTCTCTGACTGCTGGAGAGAATGTACAATGTCCCAATCTTCTCCCAAACTATTGTAGTGAACAACCTGGCTTCCAGAGTGCTGGAAAAATGAGGATTCACTCTCTGGATATCAGAGCTGTCTCGGAATAATGAGAAGAACAAGAAATGCAGGGTGCCATGCTGTGGAAAAAGGAAGTCACAAATGTTAGCCACATGGAGCAAAGTAGGGAACCCAGAATGACTTGTGGATGGAGTCACTGTTCACGGCAAGCAGAGAACTTAGTCAGACCACAGCTCAGCCTCAAGCTTTGATGTTCTTAGGTGTGATGGAGGGTTCAGGAGCCATGCGCATCACTCAGAACTAAGAATGGTACCATGAGCATTAAGGAGCAAGGTCAAGAGTGTGTAGCCTGGATGACCATGTTTATCCATCTGGTCACACCTGAGGGGCCCAGGAAGGGCTGAGTAGGACATTGTGCTCAAGGATGGCCTTTGCGTCCAAACCTGAGCTCAGGCATGGAATCACTCCCCCTTGCCCCACTGAGGGCTGTATAATACATGCTCTTGAAAAGGTACCAGGATCCCTGACTTAAGTCTCTAGGCTCTTGCTCCCCAGCACGAAGAATTACACTATGGTTGGGAGCAGAAACAGAGACAGTCTATTAAGACTGAAATGGGAGTGGGTGAGTGGGCAGTAGGGACTCAGCATGGGCCATGAGGCTCACGACCCTTTATAGATCTTTAAGGACCTGCTTTCTCCTGGTTGGTAAATCTTAGGCTTTCTTGGGCATATTCTGCTTGTTGTGCATAGTTCAGGTAGGGAGGGGCTCCCAGGCCTCTGCCAACTGCTTCTCCCTTGCTAATTGGAAGCTTTTCTCTCCAGCTCCGCCACTCTTCTGACACCACCCCAGCACCAGATGATGAGGTCAGTTTGACTGCTGTTCTTCTACTGACTCTGGCTTCGCAGAGGTGGAGGAAGGAAGCCCTTGGTGACTCAGGGATGATGACTTCTGCAGTGATCAGCC
Source organism: Peromyscus californicus insignis (assembly GCF_007827085.1). Taxonomy (NCBI): domain Eukaryota; kingdom Metazoa; phylum Chordata; class Mammalia; order Rodentia; family Cricetidae; genus Peromyscus; species Peromyscus californicus. Next base: position 51,407,086 of record NW_026294503.1, read on the forward strand.
CCCTGGGCTTTGAAATCCTGGCCCTTTGTTACTTACTTAACCTCAGTGCAGACAGAATCCAGGGAAACTAAATAAACCCTGGCTTGACTTACTTAGTTGGTTAATCTATGCTAAAGCCCTCAGAAGCGGTTTATCGATTTGCTTAAAGGGAGATCCCAGGGGAAGAGACCATCAACTTCTCCAACTATTCCACCATACAGCTCGATGATGACAGCGCTCCAGCATGAGATCCCAAGATAAGAATTCCATCCTGAAGGAAAACCTACATACATCCATTGTCCTCAAGGAAAGAAAACAGCTTGAGGATTCATGATTCTCCAGTAGCAGCTCCCTGACCAGAGCAATTGCTTCCATAGGAAGCAAGTCCAGGAAGCCCTGTAGGTGGCAGTCCAGGGCAAGGCAGCATGCTGGGCAGGTCCCATGGCTTCAGACAGAGCAAGGTGATGGCCTTGGACTGTGTAGGATCTTGGCTTGGGGATACAGGCTTCTGAAGGGAGAGACAGTTGTCTAAGCCTGAAATGGGTATGGGTGGTGCTCAGGGTAGGGTTCATCCAGGGAAATGGAACCAGCGGGATATGTGTAAGTGCATATAGGAATATGAGCTCATATACACTCACACGCCAACACACACATTCATAGACTTCAGGCCTTGACAGACGGCATATGCCACAGTAGTCAGGAGACATTAGGTCACCTAGTGACATCATGTTATGGGGAGCTCACCAGCGATAACCACTCAGACACAATGCATGGCCAATTGAAAGTCTTTATTCTAGCTGGCTGGGACCACAGCCAAGTGTTCAGGGCCTAAGGTATATCCCTGAGTGTCCAGAACATGGGGTGTTTAAAGACAGATACCACATCCTGACATCTTGCTCAGCAGCTGTGGGGGCCTCTTCGCACAAGAAAGCAGTTTGAAGCAAGCAGTTTTAACAGAACCTAAGAGACGCTAGCTAGGACATCCCGACCAAGAATAGAGTTGAGTTGTTTTCCATGGGATTCTCTATCAAGGAGATCAGATTCTAGCTAAACCTGGAATGGCCTCAGCAAGAATAGAAATTGGAGGAACCTCTGCACTGTCTGGTCCCATCATAATCATGGTCATTTATAGTGGTTTGAAAGAAAATGGCCCCCAAAGGGAGTGACACTAAAGGAGCTGTGGCCTTGCTGGAGGAAGTGTCACTGTGGGGGCGGGCTTTGAGGTCTCTTTTCTTAAGCTTCCCTCAGTGTGACTGTTCAGTTGACTTCCTGTTGTCTGTAAGATGTAGCATTCTCAGCTCCAGCACCACGTCTGCCTGCATGCTTCTATGCACCCTGTCATGATGATAATGACTTCTGAAACTGTAAGTGAGCCACCCCAATTAAATGCTTTGTTTGTAGGAGTTGCCATGGTCATGGTGTCTCTTCACAGCAATAGTAAACCCTAACTAAGACAATCATCCTAGTTTGTGTCAGAACACTCTATGCTGTTGGCATGATGACAGAATTGCCTAACAGTGCCTTTATTAGGACATAGACCTGATATTAGGTGGTATGTAACTGTGTGTGGGACGGGGGGAGGCAGATCAAGGCAGACAGCTGACTCATGGAATAGTGGAAGTTGGCCGTCTGAATTCTGCAGAGGCCGTAAGAGACCAGGAAGGACTGGTCTTGTAGTTTTGAGTCTGAAGGTCAGTGCAGGTATAGCTCCCTCTTCAGAGGATGGCCTCTGTCTGTCTGGCCTTCAACAGGTTGGATGAAGCCCATCTCAGATGGAGTAGCATTTTAGATTTCACTGATATGACCAGGGATCTCATCTGTATCCCCTTCCCAGCAACACCTCGACCTGTGTATGACCAGACGTATGGGCATCTTGACCTCATTCTATTAAAATCCGTGGCAGGAGCCTTACAGGTGAGAAGCAGGAGGCTTGCCAGGGCCTGGGATACCTGCTACATGGCAGTACCTGTGGGTGAGAAGGAGCCAGGCCTGGATTCCTACTCTGGGTCTGGTCCAGGTGGTGGAGAGGGAAGCCTAGTAGAGCTGTAGACACCATGGACAATGCTACTGCCTCTCTGCTGATGCTTGTTCACAGAAGGGGACAGGACAGTCGAGTGGGAGTAGACAGACCACTAGAGACTGTTGCCAGGTGAGATAAAAGGGCAGGTAGCCAGAGTGACACATTCTAGAAGGACCTTTGAGAAGTCACTAGAATATGCAAGCTACCCATCCAGTGGATTGAGTTATTATTGATGCTGTGGAAGTGGGCTCATTGCTGAACATGGGCCGCTGTAGAGCTGAGTCCGGCCCTCTTGATGTCCCGTGCTCCCCACTTCTGCTTCCTCCTGCCCCCACCATGGCATACCATGAAGGAAGGACCTCACCAGATGCAACACCTCCGCATCAGACTTCCCAGCCTCCAGGGGACCCTGAGATATGAATTTCTTTATTAATATCCCAGTCTGTGGTGTTCTATCATAGCAGTTAAAGACTAGGATATAGGTAGCTATGGACATCAAAGCATATTGCCACAGTAGTGGGTCTGGGAAGGGAGGGATGTAGCTGTTTTAGACAGTCTACCATGGCCCTACTAGGCAACTGGCAAGAAGCCTAACAGTCAGCCCTTATTGGTGGGATGAAGGTGGATGAAAATGGGGTTGGTGCACAGGAGCAGGGGTGCTGTCTCCTTGTTACAGTGTGTCTGAGCACTGTTCCATGGAGGAAGGGTCTGCTGGGTCCTTTCTATGCAGGCTGGTGGTCACCCTCCTGTGATGCCACCATCCTCAGGCTTTGCAGCCCAGCTTCTTCCCCAAAGTCAGTGCTGTTGGGAGGTAAGTGGGAACAGCTTAGAAGCCAGGCTGGAAGCCTCTCCGACCTGCTGGGACCCGCCACCTGGGAGCGGCTCTCTTAAATCAATTTGGAAATCTCTTCCATGTAACACAAATGGACTTGTCAAGGGAATAGAAATCGCTGCCAAGTCCCTACCTTGAGTGGGATGAAAAATTAGATGAATCTGCAAAAAGCAGTCAGCAGGCGGCTGCCTCCCCTGCCACGGAGGCTCAGGAGGACTGGCAGTGGGGATGTGGTACGGTGGAAGCTTTGGAAATGAACAGGAGCTTCCTGTCCTGGGGCTGCCATGCTACTGGGGAGAAGCTTTGGTCATGTGGCCTGAGGTGCCTGTTGCTTAATGTTAGTGTGGTGGCTTAGCGCTCCTAGCTGGGTTGTGGAATATTGACCACGGCCCTGAATCATTATGCAGAGTGGGGCTGGATGTATGGCGGCAGCCTAGGGGCAGGGACATCTCTCCAGGCCCTGCAAGCGCATCTCTGTTCTGGGAGTAGCTCATCATATGGGTGCCGGCAGGGCACGCAAGGTGATTCCTGCTTCCCTTCATGCAGTACTGCTAGCATTTGCCACGTGGCAAGAGCTGCACGGGCCGCATTTGATGATTATACACAGTGAGATGATGCTGGGAGAGTGCTGTCCAACAAGCATGAAGCATGGGGTCCTGTCCCCAGCACTGAACTGACCAGGCATGGCAGCACACTCTTATGACCTCAGCGTTTGGGAGATGGAAACAGGAGGACCAGAAATTCAAGGTCATTCACGGTTACATAGTGAGCCTGAGGCCTGCCTGGACTACATGAGACCTGTTAAGAAGGAGAAAGAGGAGGAAGAGAAGGGGTGAGGAGGGGTGAGGAGGGGTGAGGAGGGGTGAGGAGGGGTGAGGAGGGGTGAGGAGGGGTGAGGATGGGTGAGGAGGAGGAGTTGTTCATCATCATTGGTAGGTTTTGACTACGTAGGTTATTTCTACTCCCTTACCCCCACCTCCTACACACTAATGATTCTCCTTAGAGAATCGAGCAGGCTGTGTGGAGTTCTCCATGGTTCCTATGTTGTGTCCCCAAATTTCTGTTCTGAAGTCTGTACCAATTTATTCTGTCACCCTGTAGTATGGGGCGACATTGATTTTTTTAGATAGAACTCTTGCCTGCACTAAGAATCTCTTCTTGGTATTTTTCAAGTGGATATAAAATGGGACTATCTTATTCTTTTTTATAAAGTGTGGTAGCTGTGTGATGTGTTGGCTGGGGGGGTGGCTGTGCTTCCCAGAATTCCCATGTGTTTCTGCCTCAAGAGCCACGGGGGTTCTCATGGGGGCTGTGTGGGCAGGAAGGATGCTCTCTCCTTTGACAGAGGAGGCATCTGTCTTCACAGACTGGCCTGCACATGGAAACACACCACATAGGCAGTCTCGCTTTATTTACTCAACAGTGCATCTTGGAAATGGAGCCATCCCTGTCTCCTGGGCCCGCCTCAGCACTTCTCACAGGTGCTGCTGACTCTGCTGTTCTATAGTGGTGGATACTTACAGCTCTCCCATCTTTCCATATCATAAACAGTTCTGTGAAAAACGCCCCATGCCTGGGTCATTTTGCACACAGGCTAAAGTTCTGTGGGTCAGTCTTCCACGGGTGGAAGGGTGGTTTTGATGGGTGTTATCCACAGAGACCACCCCATGCTCCTTAGTTTTTTTTATTGTCCAAGTAACACAGTCTTCAGTCACCTGGGAAGAGGGAACCTTAATTTAGGAATTGCCTACATCAGGTTGGCCTGGGACCCTGCCTGTGAGAGACTGCCTTGATTGATGATTGATGTGGGAGGACCCAGCCCACTGCGGGTGGCCTCATTCCCTGGGCAGGTGGTCCTGAGTTGGATAAGAAAGTCAGCTGAACATGAGTCTGAGCAAGCCAGCAAGAAGCATCCCACTACTTTCTGCTTCAGTTCCTGCCTTGAGTTCTTGCCGGGACTCGCTCAGGGTTGGACTGCAACCTGGAAGTGTAAGCCAAAGAAACTCTTCCCTCCCCAAGCTGCTTTAGACTACAGTATTTGTCACAGCAGCAGAATGAGACTAGAACAGACACCAGGGAACATCTGTGGTCCAATCCCATCTTCTTCTCATCCATCCTTCCCGGGTACACCCTTCTAATGCATGAGTCAGAGCCTGGGAACATTCCCCACAGTCTTTCCTCATCAGGGATCCCATTAGCTTCTGCAGTGAAATCTGCTGGTGAAATCTGCCTGACAGGACGGGAAGCCGACTGTGATGCTGTGAGGTTTTGGCATCAGTGAAGGCTAAGTGGATTCTGCCAGAAGCTTCTTAGGGCAGCACCATGTCGCCTGTGTGCACAGTCAGGTCCACAACGCTGGCTTCCTGTGGTGTCCACTCTTCTTGGAGTTCCCAACCTTTACTCCTCTCAGAGCTTTGTAAGCCTGGGATCCCCTGCATAAAATCCTCTCCTGATGGAAGGACCTGGAAGGTTTCCCTTGACCTGGCTGACCCCTGACTGACAGGTACGTGTCCTCTGCAGCTCAGAGTGAGAGTCAGCACATTTCTGCTTTGGTAAGTGACTTTCCTGTCATCAGTCGGTGTCTTCACACCGTGAAGATGGCTTTGTTTAACAAAAGAAAGCTTCTGGTTTAGGACCAAATTGGCAAACTTTTCTCCAGGTTTTGGTTTAGTTTATATGAAGTATTTGACACTAAGATTAAAACAATTTGGGGGGGCTGCAGAAGTGGCCTGGTGGGTAAAGCTTGGCATGCAAATGTGAGAACTGGAGTTTGAATCTCCAGAACCCATATAAAGCCAGGATTGGTAGCACAGTCTGTAATCACAATAGTCCTATGGAGAGACATAGAGAGACGGTGGACTCTTCAGAGTTCCTGGGCCAGGTATCAGGCTTCTACAGCTGCAAACAAGGTAGGTGAGGTTCAACAAAAGAGGTTATACTCTGAACTACACATACACCACACACACACACACACACACACACACACACACACACACACACACACACGAAACAAAACCAAAACCAAAGCCAAACCAAACCAACCCAAATAAACAATTTTATGTCATCGATTTTATTTTCATCTACAGATTCTGGGTTTTGTGCTGCATTTGGTATGACGGGGCCGTGAGCCCTCACCTGCCATTCTGTGGGCTCCCTTGTTTTCCAGGCTCCCTGGAAGCCTGGGGACCCTTGCATGGCATTTCTAGACATCTGCTTCCTTCCTTTCCACTTAGCTTCATCACGGACTGAGGTGCTATACCCATCCCTGAGCTCTGCACTCTGAATGCTGATGCTCCCTGAGACCTGCTAACAGCCGGGGTAATTGCTGGGCTTCCTAGGGAGTTGCCCTGTTTATCATTATAAAGTGACTTGTTTTAAATAATGCATTTTGTTCCTAAATAAGGCCTGTCTGGTATTGATTGTTGTCCCTGCATTTTTAAACAATGCATTTACCTTCTGTGCTTTTATCTTTGACCTCTGTGAACAGCTTGTTTTCAGCTTATCTCTGTCCCTGGGTTTTCCGTCTTGAATTAGGTAAAGCTTTGGCTCAGGTGCAGAATCATCCAGGCTGGTTCTGTCGTCATTGTTGGCACTGCCTTTGAATACATCCCTGGGGTGCTTGAACTACTTCCCCGGGGTTTTGCCTTGTTTTTTTCTTTTTTCCCTCCCTCCTTCCTTCCTTCCTTCCTTCCTTCCTTCCTTCCTTCCTCCCTCCCTCCCTTCCTCCCTTCCCTCCTTCCCTCCTTCCCTCCTTCCCTCCTTCCCTCCTTCCCTCCTTCCCTCCTTCCCTCCTTCCCTCCTTCCCTCCTTCCCTCCTTCCCTCCTTCCTTCCTTCCTTCCTTCCTTCCTTCCTTCCTTCCTTCCTTCCTTCCTTCCCTTCCTTTCCCTCCCTCCCTCCCTCCCTCCTTCCCTTCCTTCCTTTCTTCTCTTTTTTCATTTGGAAGGTGGGATGTTGGCCTCAAGTGACCATCTTAACTCCGAGTCGGCTTCCTCCTCTGTTGGCACCACAGACAAACAGTGAGAGGCTGCATGTGCCTCAACTTCCCCAGCTCCCGTGTTCTCTTTGACTTGGTTTTAAAATCTCAGCATTCACGTTTGCACTATTCAAGTTGATTTATGTGCCTATTAATTAATGTCTACATCTATGTAAATATTAAATATCTCTAGACTGCTTTCATATTTGTCTGATTAGGCATGTTCCTGTTTCTCGATAGATCTAATTATACATCGGCTGATTTGCACACACCAACCAACATCAGTGCTTATCACATCGGAATTGGGATTTTCTCTGGTTATGACAGATGTTAAAATCTGTGCTCTTGTACCATTTCTCAAACCCTCCTGCCCTCCCCCTTCTAGTCCTCCAAAGCTAAATATTTCGAAGATGCTTTTGTGTATAACAGTGGCATCATACCTGCTAAAGTACTGCACTGTTTTTAGTATGTGTGTCATAGTCAAATGTGTGGGTCTGTTCCCCACTGACTGGCTTGAGGGTTAGTGTTACATTCGTTTGACAAGCTCTTTCATTCTCTCTTGCTCGGCCAAGGCTGTCCTCTGGTAGTGTCTTGAGGACTGGTCCCTTCCATACTTCTATTTGATGCTTACTGCCAATTCAGAATATCAAGATTTTGACTCAAATAGATTTTTGAACTTGACATTTTGATCGGATTTAATTTTCAAGATATATTTACCATTAGCTTTATAAACTTTATTTGTTTAATTTTATGTGTATGAGTGTTTTGCTGCATGTATGTCTGTGTGTCACATGCACACCTTGAGCCTGTGGAGGTCGGAAGCAGGTGTTGGATCCTTAGGAACTGGAGTTACAGAGATGGTTGTGAGCTGCCATGCGGGTGTTGCGAACTGAACCCAGGTCCTCTGCAAGAGCAGCCAGTGTTCGTAACTGCTGAGCCATCTCTCCAGCGCCATCATTTGCCTTTTTATTTGAAGGACAAGCTGGCAAGCTGTGAGACTTTGGGAGGACTGTACAGGCATCCATCTTCGGTTGTCCTAGCATTGAATCCTGCTCCTCGGCATCACAGCCCAGCCTGACGGGCTTACTTAATCTTGTCCACTCATTTCCCCTTTTCTTCCCTCTGGTCCTGGACAGTTCTTGCCGCATCCATCTGTCTTCTCCGGATCCTTTTATGTCCCCCTGGAATGATCGTGCACAGGACTGGTTCCTTTATGAAGTTTAAAACCCTCCTGATGCTCGTGAGATACTTGGCGTGTTAGACACCAACTGAAGGTGTCCCGATGGGATTGAGGTGTGTTAGAGGCAGGTGTTTCAATTTCGCTTCTCGTGATCACACCCGATGAGCATTTAGTTCACAGCACAGCCCCCCTCCTCTCTGCTTTGACTCTCCTTGCTGATGTGTCTTCCTGGGATTCCTGGTTCAGGCTCTCACTGCTCTGTATGCTGCAAGGTTGCTCCACAGGTTTCTGCCCTAAGCAGGGTTGTTAGTTTTGGTGAGTGTTTGCCAAGAGGAGGGGAGTCACTCTCTCTTGTTTAAAGATGGCTCTCACTGCTTCTGTCAGTGTCTCAGTTACAGCTGAGCACTGGAAATGTGTCCCAAGCAGGAACCTAGAGTAGATCCAGGGGAATGCACCGTGGTGGTGGTGGGGTGAGGATGGGGTGGGGTGGGGGGTGGGGGGCGGACTGTCACAGAGTCCACTCTGCTGTCCTCGAGTTCTGACATGGCTTGTTCTAGGCAGCCAGATGCTGGTCTGGCACAGACTGTGTAAGGGCTCCAAACAGGAACTGGGACCAGTCAGGCTCTGGTAGGGTCAACTGTGGGTACGGCTTCATCACAGCAGCAAACCCACATTTAAATGAACTACAGGCAGTTTTCCCTGCAGTAACTTAACACAGTGCTTCTGTGACAACTGTTAAGAATGTCACCTGCATCCTCCTTATATAGGGTCTGCTCAGGCATCAGCAATGGTTCTTTACCCCCACCCTGTCCCCCTACTCCTCCCACCCCTGACTCTGAGTCACTCAATTATCTCGGCCTATACTTCCAGGCTCTTGGCTTCATGAATGATTAAACACTCAGCCAGAGCCTTGATGCTTAAGTGTCTTAGCCTTTGTCCCCACCTCAGAGCCCTCAGCTTCCTTCCTGCATCTTGTTTACCCTGGTCCTGTGCAGTCCTGAAGCTGAGGGCTCCCTGGCAGGCCCTGCCAAATGTCAGGCGTGGTGATTCTGAGTCAGCTTGCCCTTCTGCTCTCTCCTGTAGCTGAGGGAAAGAAGCCTCATATTGGCCATATCTTCATGTCCACTTTGTGCCTCACATATTCATGGGCAGTACCCAAGAGGATCTCTGCCTGTTTGTTGATCCCCTAAAGCAGTATTTAGATCAGCTTCCACAGAAGCTCAGAGAACATGGTGCTCTATTCTGTGAAATACTTCAAGGATTCTGGGACCTGATGTGCTCAGAACAGAGAGTCAGGAGATGCCTCTGCAGGGCTGAGAGCTGTAGGAGCTCTTGCTGAGGTAGGGGGTCTGTCCTGCAGTGCACACAGACACTTGCTTAGGTAACTAAGGATGCTTATAGGGCCATGATGCTGTGCACTCCCTCATAGGTGTCTAAGGACCAGCACTGTGTTCTAGGTGCCAGGAGATGCAACTGGGGGGTCTTACGTAAAGGCAGATGATGTAGAGATAAAGGGGTCTGGCTTGTGGGGAATAGAATGGAGGGAGTATGAAGGGAAATTTCCAGAGCACCACAGAGGCAGAGCCTGAATTAGTGTGACTTCCATGGAGGGGCAGAGGAGCTAAGAGTTGTGTCCAGAGGAATGGGAGGGGATCATATGTGACTTATTTTTCTCCTTTTCTCCCAATTCAGCCCTGGGTACAGAGACCAAGATCTGGGGCCCTCTCAGAGGGCTCCACACAAAGATGGTGAGGCCTGGAAAGGCCACAGACTTCACACCAGGTCTGGGGGACTCTCGGAGCCTCCTGTTCAGCGGTGGTGATAAGAGAGATGGCATTACAGCTTTGTCCTTCACATCACAGACATTCTCAGCGGGGACAGTTGATTTACAGCCAGGTTGGACAGAGAGGGAAAGGATACACCCTCTTTCTCCAACCCTCTACAGAGGCCCTAGAATAATTGGGGTGGGGTAGATGTTGAAGAGGTCGCGCAGGGCTAGCCACTATCGAAAATGAAGAGGGTGGGTCCAGAGAGCTATCCACCAGGCTCTTTGAGGGAAAGCAAGCCATTTCCTCACTGCAGAGCTTTGAAATTAATTTCTTGCAATTAGAGCGAGAGCCCCAGCTCTGCGCACGTTCGACTTACCGCTCTGCTCTGCGACAGCAGCTGTGCAGCGGGAACAGGACCAGAAAGGAACTGTCCCCACTGCTTCTATCCTTCAGACACCTGATTCCTCCCTCTTCCAGGCCCACCAAAGTCACACAGGGGTGGGGAGCCAGGCCAGACTGGGATCCAGGCCTGGTGCCTGCACTGACCTTGTCAGGCTACGGGCAGTTTTGCCACTGTGTCCTCATAGGCGTTAATTCCCATAGACACATGCTTCTCCCCAGCCCTGCAGGGGTATTAGGTACTTTTTATTGCTATGACAAAATACCCCACAAAAGCAACTTTAAGGAAGGGCTGGTTTCTCCTGGCTCATGGTTTGAGGGCGTGGTCCTTCCGGGAGCGTGAGGCAGCTGCTCACACGGCATCTGCAGCCAGGAAGCAGAGAGCGATGCATGCTGGCGCTCAATTCGCTCTTTCCTTGTTGTGCAGCCAGGGACCCCCCAGCCTAGGGAATGGCGCTGCCCACATTTAGAATGGGTCTTCGCAATTCGGTTATTCCAGTCTGGGGAATTCTCCCCAGGCATATTCAGAGGCTTTGTCTCCCAGGTGATCCTATATCCTGTTGAGCTGACGGTACGAGCCACCAGAGCAGATGTGTCTTCTGTTCGCCCGTGGCTTACGCCTGACAAATCTCCTTCCCGTGGGGACAGGCATCATTCAGTCACCCTGTCATGGTCCTCCACGGGAGGCTGAGGTTACAGAGCCCTTCCCTGAGTTAGGGGTCAGGAGCCCATGGGGGAGTTAGTGCTCAGCTTTCCTAGTGTAGAACACTCGCTAGAAAGATGAGTCTCCTGGGCCTGGATGGATGTCCTGGGTGGCTCTAACCAATGACCACCCAGAGGAGGCTTAGAACAACAGACCTGTCTCCTCCCACAGTCTGAGGCCAGAAGTGTGAGGTTGGAGGAGTTAGTGGGGCCATGCTCCCTCTGAGGACTTTTGGGGAGGGTCCTTCCTGTCTCCTTCAGCCCTTCTGACTCAGGTGTGACTCACTGGCCCTAAGCATCTCTCAGTTCAGGCAGGCTAACCACCAAGACAAAAGGTCAAACTGCAGCTCCTCAGTCTCATGAGGGGAACAGCTGGGGCCTGTGGGGGCCATTACTACTCCTGCCTGCGTCCACACTCCTTCACTGACCATAGCCTAACAATGGTCTCCCGGACCCCAACCAGCCTTGTACTCTCCTGGTCATACTAGCCTTTTGTAAGGTTACAAGGCCCAGAGTGCCCTTGGGATGGAAGCAAGCTTCCTACCCCAATGAAGCAGGCTCTTTGCATCTGCTGAGCACTGTGGATGCCAGCTGAGACTTACCCATCAGAACTGGTCTCTGAGAATGAACTCTGGGAGGTGGTACCTTATTTCCAGCATCCAGGGACTGAAGTGGGGTGGCTGATAACAGAGCAGCTGAAGGGGCCCTCAGGCTCCCTGGAGCATCATGCCTGTGTGGTCCTCTGTGCCCCTCATCAGAGCCTTTCCTAGCCCTCATGTGGTGTATGGGCAGTCCCACCACCCCCATTAGTTAAATCTGCCCCTTTGATTCTTGTAACTTGATGGAAACTCTAGAGAAGCATCCCAGGGCCCAGGAGCTGCCGCCTGCCACCATTGTGGAAAATAAATCTCCTTCCCCGGTAGCAGACAGTGCCTGCAGTATTTCATAATTGGCGAGATGAAGAGCCCCGGTTTTTTGAGATGTTTGGGAATAACTCAGTTTAAAAGACCACGTCCTAACAACCGGAATGGGCCGATTATTCCAGGATAATCCACTGAGAATCGTTGCTGCACGAGGTAGGGAAATGTGTCTGAATGATTGCCAAAAGTTTGCTGAGCATCTCACGTTCCCACTGCCAGGAGACACGTTAACGCCCATTTGTTAAGAATGTTTTTGAGGTTTATTTCCAATAGAAGGATTTGTTTCATTTAAGTGTGTCCTCTGAAATGCTTACGGTGACAAGGCCATCTGTCTGCCCTCTCCCTCTGACTCTGCAGTCTGGAAGTTGCCTGAGGTCTATGACATCCCAGCCTTGTTGGGGCAAGAGAGAGATAGACCCCAAGCCAGTTGGAGAACCAAGACACGCTCACTCGTGGCATCTAGGGGCCAAGTCATCACCCAGCTGTTCCTCCAGAGGGACCACTGTGGTCCCGTTGTCCTGCTCTGGAGTATTGGGATTTCTATGGGAGCTGGTGGGAGTCTTCATGGATACAGAGAAGAGCAGGTAAATGAAGAATGGAAACCTCAGGAGCATCTAGGACCACATCCCAGCATCTCTCTTCTATGGGGGTTTTAGGAGGAGCAAGGCCAGAGTGTTCCCCCATGGTGATAGAAGAGCAAGGTCAGGGTGTTCCCCCATGGTGATAAAGGAGCAAGGTCAGAGTGTTCCCCCATGGTGATAGAGGAGCAAGGTCAGAGTGTTCCTCCATGGTGATAGAGGAGCAAGGTCACGGTGTTCCCCCATGGTTACAGAGGGTATTGTGTGACTATCAGGCTATCAATCCCGGGTTCTTGGCTCAGAGGCTGTCTTTTCCACTGTAGAAACCTCCTTGTTGAATTCTCTGAGCTATGGGTGTTGGTTGTTGGTCAGAGCAGCCTACCTGCTCAGATGCTTCCATAGACACTCCAGCTGGGCAGTAGCTCAAGTGTCCTTAGCTGAAGACCAGCTCATGGCATGCAGGGCTGGGCAGGTGATACTGACACTCCTCTGTAGCCCACAGCCCCTGAGTTCTCTCTGTCCACTCTGTGCTGAGAGGCTCAGGCTCAGGCTCTCTTCTCCCCTGTCCATCTAGCATCGTGGGCTCCAAGCACACAGGTTATTTACAGTAGCCAGGGAACAAGGACCTTCTCTCTTTTGAGTACCCTGTGCGCCAGGACCTCTTGTCCCCTGACCTCTTCCCATGTTCCTTGATTACTACCTGACTGGATTATGAGACTGACTTCTGGGTCTTGTGAGGAAGGGGAGGCCCCATGCTGCTCTGAGCCTGCTGACATCGCTTCCTGCTAGCTGAGGGATTCCTGCCAGCCCTGTGGTAACAGGTGGAGACCAGAAGTACTGCTGTAATTAACAGCTTTATCTCAGAGCTCTCTTTGTTGCAGCCTGGGGAGCTTTTCATGCAGTCTTCTCCAGCAAACAAGAGCCTTCCACTCCAGGATGAATGCCCTGGGAAGGTCGGCTAGGGATGGGAAATGCAGAGGAGGAGGCAAGGGTGGGTGGTGGGATAATTCCCCATGGGCCTCAGTCACTGGGCCCCGTGATTCGAGGTCCATGCACTCAACTCTGAATGCAGTGGGCCAGAAGGCGTCGCCACCATGGGAAACTGAGTCAGGCTCCACTGTGTGCACCAAGCCTGGCCTGGGCTCTGTGAGTGCCCTTCCTTGGCAAAACATTCCTTTCCAAAGGTGGCCATGGAACCGGGGAAAATGAGGTGGTCTTTGGGGGTTCTTAGCCTCACTAATAAAGGCATTTAAAAATGGACTCTGAAAGAAATTGGGGAACAATTTTATTAATGTTTGAGAGCAAACCAACAGGGCAGGCAAGCTGCAAATCTCAGAGGCTGCCAGGAGGAGTTGGTGGAGAAAAAGCCACGACTTTGAAGTTAGGCACTGAGGTCAGAGGAACAGCAGGAAAGCCCAGATCATCCGGGCATGTGCACTGAGGCCAGCACATGAAAATTAGATTAAGAGAAGGAAAGGAAAACCATACTTAGCACCAGGCCATGGGTCCAGAGGACTCCTGGTTCCGGGTTCTTGAGTCCCAGGATAAAGAACTGTTCAGACATGTACATATACAGACAGGTAAAACTAGATGGCTCATCAGTGTGTGTGTGTGTGTGTGTGTGTGTGTATGTGTGTGTGTGTGTGTGTGTGTGTGTGTGTGTGTGTGTGTGTGTATAACAGAAAAATTCAGAGGTCATGAATTAGAGGGGTAGGGGAGCATGGGAGGAATTGGAAATAGGAGAGAGGGGAGAAATGATGGAAATATATTACTCAGGGGAATTAAAGAAATAAAGAATAATAAAAGAAAGAGAAATGGAGATAGGTTATTAAAAAAGGAAAAGCACTTTCAAGAATGGAAGTAGGCAAGTGGAGGAGGGAGGAACCTCCAAAGAGCTGGCCCAGGAGCTGCACTGTCCTTTCCGGGATGCTTCCATAGCACTGACTCTCCCAAGTTTGTGCATCCTGGACTCTGCTGGTGCATGCTCTGTTAGCCAGATGAAGCCTAGCTTGGGAAGGGCTTCCAGTGTTCCTCTGAAAACTGGATTTTTTTTTAATGGAAATTCTAATCATTGAAGAATCAAGCAGGCACTCAAAGAGTTGGAGAAATTCAGCTTTATTGCACAGTCTTGGACCCAAGCTAGTGTTCTATGCAAGTGCAGCAGTGGCCCACAGTTTCTTTCCGCTTCTACAGGTTAGACAGTGTTAGGTCCAAAGTGGGACCTGAAATGGCAGTGCTGCCGACAGTGTCCTAAATGACAGTGTGGGCCCAGCTCTGGCTGGACTCTGACAAGGTAAATGGAAGGACTGCTACTTACAGTTAGCGCTCCTTGGAAATCTTGCAAAGTGGGGTTTCTGTTTGTCAGGAAAAACCATTACTTCCCTTATCTGTCCCTACAGCCAGCTACCTCTGGCAAAGGACATCTAGTTCCTGATTAACCCAGCCTACCCCAGTTCAAAATTCCTATGCTAGCCCCCAGGCTGTCCAGGCCCTGCAAGCCAACCTCCAGCAGCTAATTCCCAGGCTGTTCTGGCTAACCCCTCCCCATCATGCTACCTGCTCCCCATAAAACTGGCAAAGCTTTCCTGTCCTGTAGACAACCTCTACCCTATGAGGCAGCCTGGCAGTTTGTCCCCCATTAAGCTTTTCTTTCTACCCACAATCTAGTTCGGCAGTTTCACTATACCCCAATGCTTACAGACAACACTATTGAAATTTCTGAGTTATGTGGCCATCTAAGAGGGTGGTCTTTGAGTTCCGTGCCTCCAAGGGAAATTCCCATTATAGTCTGACATGCTTGCTGGAACAGACATTGCAGGGAGCCGTTCAAACCAGGATCTATGGTTTGACCAGGCAGCTGCGGCCATCATTCCTTAAGGCGCTTTCTTGAGAGCATTTGCTTCTCGTGATAACAGGAAGGGACTCTGCCATGCTATTACAACCAGGCACACTTAATTAAAACCTGAAGTCCGTCTATTCCTACACAATCCCTTAGTTTCTAGTCAAGGACTGTTATTCTGCTATCATAATACAAAGTAGTAATTTGATTTTGTTAGGTGCATTTATAAGGCTACAAAATATGTATCCCTTGTCCTCTTTAGCCCGAGCATATTCAATTTGTTGTGTAAAGCCCAGGTGAAGAGGGGCTTTGAGTTTTCCTCTGCAAACTGGCCCAAGCATGCTCTATTTGTTATATGAAGCTCGGCTAAGGAGGGGCTTCCAATCTTCCTCTGCCAAGTGGCGGCTTTCCTGTGTCAGGCATGATGTTTCGGTCTCTATGTTCCTGCCACAGTGTTTTCAGGCATGGCTTGCTCAGATATGCCTGACAGCTCTGTTTGTTCTGAGATTGCCATTGCAGTATAGACCACAATGCCTGCTTCTCCTGCAAACAGGCCCATGTGACTAAGAGTTTTAACAAAATTTGAAAGCAACCCCTGAACTTGAGCAGATCCATCTGAACTCTGTATTTCTGTTTGCTTTCTCTTTGACGTTTCAAAAGGTTTAGCCATATTTGGCCTGATTTTCATGGAGCCCTGCCTCAAAAGTGGCAGATGGCCTGCTTATCACAGACCTACTGTTCCTCTCTATTGTTCTGGCCTTGGGCTACCCAGACAACAGGCTCTGGATCCACCTGTCCACCTTCCCTTAAACTATCTCTGTGAGCAAAGAAAGTGGGTGGGACATAGAGGGAGCCATAGCCTGTGCCAGAGAGAGAGGGAGGAAGGTAACCCAGAAGAGTGGGGTCTCCTGGGCAGAGGCTGAGGGCTTCCTGGCACTCTGAGATCATTAGAGATGCTTAAGGAGAGTCTAGGGATGCTTAGGATCCCAGAACATGCAATTGTTCAAGCATCAGTGCCTGCCAGTTTCCTGGAGGCAGATTGTATAAGAATTATCTGTGGGAACACGTCCTCTAGTGGTGGGTGGCAGATAGGTGGGTCTGGCTTCAAAGCTCTGTGTCCACAGTGCTGACTACATGATCTCAGAAAGCTCTGTGACCTTCCTGAGACTTGGCAGTCTCTCTAGAGCATGGGGTTAATTCCAAGTGACAGAATCTGGAACAACATAAGGGTAATCCCCATCTAAGTTCCTCAGAAGGACCACAGAAGTCATTTCTTCCCTCTGTCCCACAGTCTCCTCTTCTTCCTTCATTTCAGAGTCTGGGCTCCCCTTGGATCCCTTGCCATGATAAAAGTATCCAGGGTTGGTTCAGGCATGATGACCTTGTCTTCCTAAACCATCTGCTGCCTAGTTTTGTCCAGACATGATGGTTGTGCCCCTCCGTCAGGCTCTGGTTCACTTAGTGTCTCACTCCAACTCTACCCAGATGACTATACCAGGAGCATAATGAGTACTAAGTGGGAAGGATGTCACCTGTGGCAAGACACAGAGCCAGGCGCCAGTGGGGCTAAGTCTAGACCCTTGTCCCAGGTTCCTACCTGGGTACTGATGTAGCCCTGCGGTGTAGGTATGCCCATCAGTGAGCATTGGGTTGGGTGGGTGTGCTGTCCCCAGATGCCCCAATCCCAGAGCTCCTAGCATGGAGGGGATGATCCCAATCTTCACAGCAGACAAATCCAGAGGTTGGCATTTCTCCATGTACATGGTGCCTCTCAGATGGATTGCCCCCCAAGCCAGCACACAGAACAAATAAATATTTGTTCCAGAAACCCTCATGATGTCAGGTTTTATTGTAAGTACATCTGGCGTGTGACAGGCAGATAAATCTTGCCTGTGTTAAGATTCTCCCGGCTTCCAAGCCTTGGCCCCATTGCTTATCATTCCAGAGTCATGTGGCTCTGTCACCAAGACATAGCCTTCCCCACTTCAGTTTGTCACCCAGAGAGAACCTAAAACCTTGGAGACAACCACTCCACTTGTGTCTCAAAAAGAGCCCTGTCTCTCATCTGCTGTTCCTGCAAAAGGTCACCAAGGTGCGGAGCATTGCTTCCAAGGTCCTTTTGTTCCTCTGGGTTGAGCTGTCCTTGGGTATCAGGAGGGTAGGCTTCCTAAACTGAGCCTGGGGCCTAGGCCTCAGGAGATGTCTCTGAGGCAGAGATGGGGCCTTTGGGTAGGGCAACAGCACAGAGTCATCTTCTGGGGATTCTCAGCCCCTAGCAGCAGCTGGCAAGCAGCAGCGGTCCATGGAAAGCCCTTGTGGGAAAAGACACTCTGAGTGTTCCACTCCTGGGCCTTGGGGGAGGGCCACACTGCAGCTTTTAGTGTTTCATTCATTCTGCTTTCTTGTTCTCTGCTGTGGAGTTCATGGGTATAAGAACTCAGGAAGCTGTAGGCCTAGGATGGATAGATAGATAACATCTGGCATGGCCATGCCACCAATTGAGTATTCATTAAGCACCCACTGTTGGTGGAGGATCTCATCCTCTTGCTTGGGCTCCACCTCTTGGAGCTCACATGCAGATGCCCAATCCCAGCTCTGCTGGGGTCCAATATGGCAACCAAATGCTGGGTGAATGGTGCCTAGAGACAGGAGGGCAGGAACAGAACCGGCTCTCTGTGGTCCACGTGCTGCCACTGTTGGTGGGGATGAGAACAATGTGTCTGGTGTCCTGGGGATGAGTGTTGACTCTTGCACTGCCCAGAAGTGGAGTTCTCCATTTTGAGGGTTTGGGAATCATTTTCCACCTTTTGCTCTGAGGATATTTCTATGGAAAAGGAGACTCTGATGCCATCTGGAGTAAAGGACTTTGGAAGTTCTGAGTGGGAACTGGGATTGCGGGAGTAGGGTCTGTTTGAAACCCATAGGAAGGTGCTGGAGAAGAAGGGTGGTCAATAGGTTGAGCCAGGTGAGGGTCCTCACTCTAAGTGCATCTTGACATAAGGGCAGATATGACTATTTAGTTAGATCTAAGTTAGATCTATTTGCATTGTAAAGTTCAGCTTAGAGCAGTGAACCGAGTTGTAAAGCTAGTGAAATAAGATGGGTCTGATGGTATATACAGTGACCCCAGCAGCTGGGAGGCAGAGGCAGGAAGACTCCATCAAATTGGAGGTCAGCATGGTCTATATAGTGAGATCCAGTCCATCCAGGGCTTCATAAATAAATAGAAAGAAAAATAAAGGAAGGAGGGAAGGAAAGAAGGAAGGAAGGAAATGTAGTGAAATGTTCCAACTACCTAGAACAGGGACTGGCAGCTCACCACCCACGGGCTAGAGTTAGTTACTGTGGGGTTTGGAGAATTTAAGTTCAAAAATAAAAGTTTCCCAAGAACAGGGTCCTGCCCATTAGCTGAGGTGCCACTGGCTGTTACTCTGTGATCTTGGGAGAAGGTGTCCAGATCCATAGGATGGCACAGACATCTTGTAACTGTCTGCACACTCACCAACCAGGTGTGAGCAGTGTTAATGTTTTGCTACACTGAATACTGGCTGCAGACCTTCCTGAGTTAATCATTCAAGGTTTAGATAGGACCTTATGTGACCAAGTGTCATGGTTTTTCTAAACTCAACACAAACCTAGACAAACTAGGGAGAGGGAAGCTCAGCTGAGGAATTACTCCCATTAGTAGGCAGGTAGTGCTGGGGAGTACCAGAAAGGCTGAGCAAGCCTGGAAACAGTGTTCCTCCATGGCTTCTGCTTCGGTTCCCTCCTTGACCTCCCTGGGTGATGGACTGTAACCCAGACACCAAATAAACCCCTTTGTCCTCAAGTTGCTTTTGGTCAGGGTTGCCTATGGAAGCAAAAGAAAACAATGAAAACACTCAGACTTATCTCAAACTCATTACGTAGTCAAGGACTATCTTAACTCTCCTGCCTCATCCTCCCAAGAATTGGGATATTTAGGGGTTCATCACCACACTTGATTTTTTTTATTTTTGTCTTATTATTTTTTCCTTTTTGCATTTCTCACATGCATTTGGTGTGCAGGTATATATGCATGTTTTGCATGTGTGTCAGTGTGCATGTGTGTGCCTGTGCATGTGGAGGCCTGCAGGGTCTCTCATGCAAACCCAGAGCTTGCCTGTACAATTGGTCTCTCTAGCCAGCTGGCTCTGGTGATTATTCCCTCTCCCTGACTTACAGGACTGGAACTGTACTTCCAAGGCCCCCAGCATTTATGTGCATTTCTGGGGACCTGAACTCTGGTCCTCACACTTATGCAACAAATGCTTCAGCAGCTGTACCATCTCACCAGCCTGTTTGTTATTGAAAGAGTTCAAATCATAGTAGTATTTGAGGCCCCCAAAATCATAGTGGGGGACTTCAGAGTCCTCCATCCTTCATGCCACCTGCCCCTTCCTCTCCCTCTGTCGTAGACACAAGCACTCAGCATGTCAGGTACCCATGCAATTAGCACTTTGCTTTGTACAGGTGCCGACAGACTGTTTAGAGGTGTTTGTCTGCTTGATTTTTATGTGGGTAAAACCTCACATTCTTATCTTGGATTAAAGACATCTTTGGAACGTACTCAGCTTCCTTGTTTCTCCCCTCTCTGATAAACGTACCCTTCCCAATCCGGGCACACAGACCCATACCCCATTTCACTGCCAGATGGGGCCACCTGAGCCTCTGTGGATCTGTATTTTTTTTATTGTTATTTTTGGCCTCTGTGAGTATCTGTGTGTGGGTATTGTACATGTATGCAAGTGGCCAGAGAAACCAGCAAGGGGCATCAGATTCTCTGGAGATGGAGTTACAGGTGGTTGTAACTCCTGATATGAGTGTGTGAGTGTTGGGAATAGAACTCAGGTCTTCTGGAAGAGCAGCAAGTGCTCTTAACTGCTGAGCCATCTTGCGAGCCCAGATGTGTGTTCTTTAGTGCAGTCTTGGAGGCCATATGGAAATAGAAGGGTCACATGTTTGGCTTGTGTTTGTCTGCTGGTGTAACCAGCAATTCTGGCCTGCATGTCCCTGGTCCCCTTTATGTACAACATCTACTAGCTTCTAGATCCATGTAGCTGCTCCACAATGTCACAGAAAGAGAAGGGAGCTATGTTACCTTCCCCAAGGTCACCCTACAGCAAGAAGCCACTGCTGTGGATGACTGATTGATAAATAAAACACTGATTGGCCAGTAGCCAGGCAGGAAGTATAGGTGGGACAAAGAGAGAGGAGAAATCTGGGAAGTGGAAGGTTGAGGCAGAGAGACGCTGCCAGTCGCCGTGATGAGGAGCAGGATGTAAAGTACAGGTCAGTCACGAGCCATGTAGCAAGATATAGATTAATAGACATGGGCTAATTTAAGATAGAAGAACTAGATAACAAGAAGCCTGCCATGGCCATACAGTTTATAAATAATATAAGCATCTGAGTGATTATTTTATAAGTGGGCTGTGGGACTGTGGGGGCTTGGTGGGACCCAGAGAGAAACTCTCCAGCTACAAGCCACAGATGCCAAGTTCCAACTACCTGATTCTAGAGCTGAGGAAATAAGTGACAGCCGATTGCTGCCTGGGAGCTCCTGCTCTGTGCTTCCAGCTGAATAGAAAAGAGCAATAGATGGGAAGGACATGATTGCTCCTAGCCATGGCAAAAGACAAAGTTTCTTGTAGATAAAAGGGAGAGCATAGCCAGAGGCAGACATCTGGGAGAGTCCAGAGTGAACATGACCCTGAGCCATGTGAGGAGAGGAGGAAAGGGGAAGGCAGAGGAGCCACTGACCAAGAAGGGCAGCCTGGGCCAACAAGAGACTGATCAAGAGAGTGGCATAACCAAAATGGCTGGATTAAATAGGGAAGGGCAGTTGGGAGAGGGGCAGCCCAGCGGGCTGGAGAAGTTTAGGGAAGAGGGTAGGGTATGCCAGCCATACTCTGTAACAGGTAGGGACTGAGGGATTCTGGGAGAACCAGGCAGCCAGGTCCGCTTGCTTTGATATGTTAAATAGGCACCTCAACCATTTGTCCCAGGGTTTGAGACTTCACACCAGCCACTGAACACAAAGCCCCTACAGCTCTGTGCTCTGACAGCCTTATCTGGTGCGTTTGATATGCTTCCCCTGCACTTAGCTATGAGCAGCTTGTTCCCCTCATCTGGGGGCCGACAGCTAGCTTTACACACTACCCAGGCAGCCCTCTAGCACCCAGCTGTTTGATCGAACCCTAATGCAGGGGGTTTACACAAGGCATTTTGGGGCCATGGTCAGCCAAGTTGGCTTCTAGTAAAGGAACAGCCACTTTACAAATCAGCCTCAGAACTCCCCAGCAGAAAACAAAGTTGCTAGAGAAGAAGAAACCCTGCCTTGGGGGTGCCTGTGTTTCTAGCCTGGGCATGCCCAGTGGGTTTCAGACTTGACAGTATTCAAGGTCATGTGGGCCCTTACATAAATGTGCCACACAGATACCTCACCAGATTGGGCCATGGGAAGCTGTGGCTGAGCACTCTGTCTTCAATACTTTCAATACTCCAGGTAGCCATACTCTTCCCTCCATCTAGGACATCCCAGATGCTGTCTTTTCGTTGAGCAAAGCTGTCTTCTTTGGTATGTGCAAGGTCCTGTGTTCAATCCCCAGCACCGGGGAACGAGCTTCCTTTATTTATGTATGTGTGTGAGCGTGTATGTGTGCATGTAGGAGTATGTGAGTGTGTGTGTGCATGTGGTATGTGTGTGTGTGCATGTGTGGTGTATGTGTGTGCATATGTGATGTATGTGTCTATAGAAATCTCTCCCTACTTTCTAAAGACACCCCTCTCATGTTCTCTTTTTTTGTTTGTTTGTTTTTTTGTTTTTTTGAGACAGGGTTTCTCTGTGTAGCTTTGCGCCTTTCCTGGAACTCGCTTTGGAGACCAGGCTGGCCTCGAACTCACAGAGATCCGCCTGTCTCTGCCTCCTGAGTGCTGGGATTAAAGGCGTGCACCACCACCGCCTGGCCTTCATGTTCTCTTTAAAGAGGTTTTCAGCTTTCCTTCTACCCTGGAGTCCCTTTCCCCAGGCAGTCAAGGTAGACCTGTGTGCTGAGTGATGTAGGGGTACAGTGGCTTCCAGCTGTATGGGCAGCCTTTCCCTGAAGCTGAGACCCTGCTGGCACAGGTCTGGGCTGAGGCCCTGAACTGAGACCACCTGTAGTTCCTGCCCATGATTGCCTATTCTGGGGCAGCCGCAGCTAGCTGGAGTTGGTGCTGGAGGGAAGCGGTGCCCCAGAACAGGATTAGATTCAGGCCCGCCTGTGACATTAAAGGATATTCCCTCCATCATGTAAAGCATGCTGCACTTGCAGGGTGATTTGCTTGGAGATAGGACATGCTGTTGCCAGACTGTTGACAACACAATCGACCCTGGGATAGATGGCTGTACTCTGTCATCACTGCTCCCGACTGTGACCGGCATGGCCGCTGGAGACCTGGGGAGTGTCTCTGCATGCACATCACTGCCTGACTGGCCAGAGGGCTCAGCTGGAACTCACCTTTGAACTTAAGATATGTAGGCAAGTCCCCAGCCAGTGCACTGCAGGGTTATCCTGAGGCTTAAATTCGATTTTATTTCTTGAACACGGACATTCATTCTAGCAGCATTTACAGAACAATGTGTTTGTTCTCTACCGATTTTTGGTTTTGCCTTGCTGTGCGCATGGTGGGTATTGATTGCATCATAGGCCTTGTGTCTGAGAACTGTAGTTTATGTTAGGCCCCGGGTCTTGTTAGCTTGCTCTGGAGGGGGCTCATTGCTTTCTAGCTGGAATGAGGGGCCCTGGGGAGGTCAGGCTTGCCACACTCTGCTCTGCACACAGAACAGCTCAGAGCAGAGCTTGAGCACAGTGGGGCTCAGCTACCTTGGCCTCAGGGGTGTGTGTGTGTGTGTGTGTGTGTGTGTGTGTGTGTGTGTGTGTGTGCACACTGCTAGTGCTGTCATTCTGCAGTGTGGGGTCTTCAACAAGAGGGTCTGTGCACTGAGGGGTTACTTTTCCTCACTTATTATTTCCTTACTTATTATCTTACTGACTTGCTTCCTTTGCAGAGGCCTAGCTTGTCTTTTCTTCCTTCCTTCCTTCCTTCCTTCCTTCCTTCCTTCCTTCCTTCCTTCCTTCCTTCCTTCCTTCCTTCCTTCCTTCCACCCTCCCTCCCTCCCTCCCTCCCTTCCTCTCTCTCTCTCTCTCTCTCTCTCTCTCTCTCTCTCTCTCTCTTTCTTTCTTTCTTTTTTCTTTAAGATAAGGACCCCCCCTCTGCTGCCCAGACTGGCTTAGAATTCACTATGTAGCTCAACTCAGGCTGTCCCCAAACTCATATCAATCTTTTTCCAGCTTCAGCCTCCTCAATGCTGGGATTATGGGTGTAAGTCACTACTCCAGGATGGATCAATGTCCTTGCTTTAAAGACTTTTAATAAATATGTGTATGTATGTGTATTTTTGTCAGTATGTGCACATGAATGCAGTTGGCTTCAGAGGTCAGAAAAGGGCATCAGATCCCTAAAACTGGAGTTATAGGTAGTTGTGAGATACCTGATATGGGTGCTGGGACCTGAACTCAGGCCTTCTGGGAGATTAGCAAGCACTCTTAATCTTTGAGCTGTTTCTCTAGACCTCCTGTGAATTCCATATATGATAGAACTTATGAGGACTTATGCCCAGAATATTGAAGAGATAATAACTCCGTAATAACAAGACAAGTGGTCTAATTAAAAACTCACTAAGCATTGTTATGGCAACTCTTCTGGAGGCTGAGACACGAGGACCTCTAGTTTGAGGCATGGGCTACAGAGTGATTTCACATCAGCCAGGTCATGTAACGAGACCTTGTCATTGAGAGTATTATTGGTAAATGGGAGAGCACTTGCTTAGCATGCCTGAGGCCCCAGAGTCTTATCTCCAGCACCACAAAAAAGGGTAAAAATGTGACTAGACATTTTTCTCAGGTAGATAAATAGTTTGGTAGACCAGAGCATGCGCAGTCGCCCACAGCCATCAGAGAGAGGTAGTTTAAGTCATAGTGGGTCACTCTCTCAAGCCCTTCAGGGTGGCTGTTGAGTAAAACAAGACTATGGGCATTAAAGAAAATGTGGAAAGGGCAAAACCCTCAGCTGAGGACGCTTCACAGGGTTTTAAATGCGGTGGATTCTTTGATGACTAACCCAGAAGGTTCCCAACATGAAACGGCCAATAACACAGAAAGCCCACTGTTCCCCGAAGCAATGGATACATAGTAGCCTGACAATGTGTACTCAATATAACAGTCACCTGGGGCAGTAAGTCCAAGCAATGGCCATCAGCCTGTGCATGGACAAAGAAAGTATGAGACATCCATACAATGGAATATTATTTGACAATAAAGGGAAACGAAGTAGCCACCTGTGCTTCAAAAATGATGCTAGGTTTAAAAAGTTGGATTGCAAAAGCCAAATAGTATATGCTTTTGTTTATGTAAAATGTTCAGACTTGACTACTCAAGAGGGATAGGAAATGGACAGGTATTTGCAATGAGTTGAGGGGTGGTGTACTCCTATTCATGGTGGTGAAATGTTCTAGAATGTGTTGTGTTGGCACACAATGGAGTGATTCCATGACAGGCTGCTGGATGAGTGATTCACTTTGCCCAAGAGAATTATATACTGGGCAAATTACATCTCCAGAGGGCCAATCCTGTGCGCTGTGTGGTTCTGAAATGATACAGATTTTTGTTTGTCATTCTCGCTGTTTCCATTGCATTAATGGGAAGCCACGCCCTCGCTGGCCACTCACTGGAATGAAGAGGCATCCACAGTTGCTGTAGGTTAATGTGTTGATCGCCTTTCAGAGAGCCTCCATTCTCCACCAGCATTTTGAGTTTTATCAAGTGCTGTTTTCATCTCTTTTTTTTTTTGTGATTATGTGTGCTCTCCTATACTCTGTTACCTTTGTGTCTGATAAGAATAGATTTTTTTTTTAATGTAGAACTGTTACTGTACAACCCAACTTAGCAATGGTCTTCCATGCTACCTAGGGACGATGGTGTGTTATTTTATTTTTCTCTGTTTTTTAGGGAAGATTATTTCTTTTTGGCTGTCTCCATTTTTATTTCTAATTTTTCTTTATTTTTGAGAATGAAATATAATCATTTCCACCTCCAACTCCCTCTTCAGCTCCCCCACCTACATACCTGGTACGCCCCCTTCTGATCTGTGACTTGAGAACCCACTGTCCAACCCGACACCACAGAGAGTTTTGACTTCGTTGCAGAAGAATTTTAATTTGGTTCTCACACTTAGGAGTGAGACTTCGTTGTTTAGTGAGTGAGAACCAGTGGCCATGGCCACACCCTCAAAAAGAAAGAGCTGTACCTCCTCCGGCAACTATCCATTGCCAATTGCTGCTTGGTGAGCATTGGTACCTGGGGCTCACCCGCCCCATCTCTACTGGGATTTTTGGCCCCCCTGATTTCGTGCAGGTCTAGTGCAGGTAACCACAACTGCAGGGAGTTCACAAAGGTGACAGTCGTGTCGTGTACAGCACGCGGCATTTCATAGTTTTCTTCTACTTGTCAGGCTTACCCGTCTTAGTTGAACATACTTTTATTTCATAGTACATTATTTTAAAATTTACTTTTAAAAGTCAATCTACTGCCTTTGTGATATGGGAGCATGAGATTTCCTTTCCCTTTAAAATGATCTTTGACTTTACGCGCAGGGGCTACCGTCTGTGATACTCGAGAATACGTTTTGACAAAGCACGTCTCTGAACCATTGCAGTTAAGACAGAGGCAACTGCTTCACCTCCCATGTCCTTGTTCTCTGCCCTTACTCTTCCCGCCCCTGTCCTGTGTGGTAACACCAGGGCCTTCCTCATCTGAGACCCATGAGCATTTTCTTATTCATCATCTCTTCAATCGTCTTGACCAGTTGCAGTTTCAAGGAAGTGGGATGATATTAGCTGTATTTCACAATGGGTTAAAGGGGTTAATCTGTCCTAACTAGGTTAGGGCCCTAGCCTGTGAGAGGCGGAACAGAAACATACTTGGGAAGCACCACATGACACAGATACCTGTGTGTGACCCTTCTGCTAGTCCTGGGATAGTCTCTGGGTAGTGTTTCACATCTTCTTGAGATCACTCATGAGTTTCTTTTCTTCGTTGTTCAGTGCTGGGGATGGGTCCCAGCATATCATGCATGCTCAGTTATCTGCTGAGTTATACCCTAGCTCTGGTGTCCCTCGTGGTGCCTGCATGCTCCTGGGCTTTGAGTAGACACTAGTCAATGAAATCTTTGACAAAGGCTGTGTGAGAGGAGGCTGATATTTTGCACCTGGGGCAGAGGCTGTGCTGGAACCATGATGCAAGGACCCTGTGTCCCATGCGGGCCTCTAAGAGGCATCAGCTAAAGGGTGTGTGGAGAAGTCTGCGGGAAGGATGAACCTGTGTGTGTGCATGTGTTCCTGTGCGTGCGTGCGTGCGTGAGTGTGTGTGTGTGTGTGTGCGTATGCAGGCTGCCTGTGGGCTCCTTGCTCTCTAACAAAGGAGGATTTATAACTCAGCCACAGTAGTGGGGATGTGAGACCTCTCAACACGTTCACCATGAAAAACCTATAGTTATTGATTCCCGCTGCCAGGCTGACTGGAGGAGGAGTTGCACTCCTGATGTACCGATGCTTACATTTCAATATTTTCCTTAATTACTTAGAAATGGCAATGCATGTTGGCTCAGCGATAAATCAGAAGTGATTTAACCAATGTCCTCAGGAACTGAAGTGCACACATCCTGTCGTTTTCATCCCAGCCAGTGGGTCATTGCCTCAGAGGGCTCACAGCATCTCCACCACCCAGTGTGTCTGGGAAAAGGTGCAGGCTCTGGCTCTGGCCTGTTACGGTCTGTTGTCCCAGTGTAGCTGCTCTGGTTGCCTTGGGTGGGCAAGCACTGGCTGGGGCCCGGAGCTCGGATGGTGCTGAGGGCACCTGGAGATAAGGGTGCAGGATGGATGAGACCATGTGTGGCAGCAGATGAGAAATGAGGATGCCCTGCCAGGAAGTTTGTGGTTTTCTAAGCTGAAAGTCAGCTAACCTGGGTGCCAGTGTCCTGGCTGTCTGTTTCTCTCATGTGCTCATTGCCAAAGGCCCTTTGTGGGTAACCTACACACATCACAGGGACCTCAGAGCCTGTCGCAAAGAGTGGTCAGTTTCTCCCAAGCTTCGTATAGGTTCAGGGGCCCACTCTAGACTTGCTGGGGTTCAGTAGCTCCCTCTCAGGCTGAGCCCATAATTGCTTAAAGTAACCTAATGGGAGGAGGGAGCCCCAGTCACGTGACAGGCACTAAGTAGCTGCTACCTTTATGGTTGGTCTTGAACTGCTCCAGCATTTGTCCAGGGCTGAGGAGACAGATTCTTCCTGAGCTGAGAGCATCGCTGCCTGGAAGCTTCATATTCAAGTGTACTTGGGATTGGGAAGTCCCCTCCTCAGGTGGCAACTCCGTGATCGTCACTGGAGGACTTCACACTTTTGAGTTTGGGGTTTTTCATTAGATAATAGAATATATATATATATATATATATATATATATATATATATATATATATGTGTGTGTGTGTGTGTGTGTGTGTGTGTGTGTGTGTGTGTGTGTGTGTGTATGTATAATTTTCAAGTATTTTTTTTCTTTTTTATTTATTATTTTCTCATATATTACAACCCAACTGTAGTTTCCCCTCCCTCCTCTCCTCCCAAGCTCCCCTATCCATATCCCCTCTCCTCCAGATCCACTTCTTCTCTTTTCCCTTCAGAAAAGGGCAGACCTCCCAGGGATATCAACTAAACATGGCGTATCAGGTGATAATAAGACTGGGCTCATCCCCTCATATTAAGGCTGGATGAGGCAACCCAGTATGAGGAAAAGGGTCCTTAAAGCAGGCAAAAGAGTCAGAGTCCTCACTACCAAAGAGAGAAAAATCACATGTATCTCAGGGCGCATCTGGAGTCAAATGAAACCTCATGCAGAATACCCATGCACACATGGATGCCCTCTACAGACGTTCTCTCCTTATTCACAGAGCTAATAAGCATCATTTCTGGTTGCTCCTTTCGTGAGCGTATATTTGGGGCCTACTGTGTGTGCAGCTTCCCTGTGTTCTGCACTAGAGGTGGGAGGGGTCTGCAGCTGTCTACTTGCAAAATTTATGGTGTTTTTCCTTGCAAGCTTGCTGTCCAGGAAGCAAAATCACTGTTCGGGAACTGGGACATGGCAATAATGCATTTTAATGGAAACTTAATTAATTTGAAATGATTACTTCATTGTAAGTAGAAGGAAAGAAAAAAATCATTGAAAATTGGCAAATGGGAAAGAAATGCTTTTCTATAAGTGCACAGAGAGGCAGCGCAGCTGCGAACATTGCTTAAATAAGAAAACACAAAGCTCGAGTTTGTAAAGTTATTTCCTTAATTTGGAGGGTTGTTTCAACATGTTCTCAAATAAAAAAATGAAAGACCCAAGCTCCATGGCTTGGGAAAATGAACATGGGAATCGATGGAAGCTTTTTCTCCTTAAAATCTGCTCTTCTCTGGGTAGAGCTGTGCTTCCCCACTGGGTGTAGCTGTGCTCCCCACTGGGTGTAGCTGTGCTCCCCACTGGGTATATGTCGTATTTTTGGTTATTATTGCTATGATGAAACACTATGACCAAAAGCAAGCTGGGAGGAAAGGGTTTATTGGGCTTATGTGTCCATATCCATAGTCCATCACTGAAGGAAGCCAGGGCAGGAACTCAAGCAGGGCAGGAACCTGGAGGCAGGAGGCGATGCAGAGGCCATGGAGGGGTGCTGCTTACCGGTTTGTTCTTCATGGCTTGCTCACCCTGCTTTCTTATAGATCCCAGAACCACCTGCCTAGGGTGGTACTGCCCACAGTGGGCTGGGCCCTCTCCCATCAATCACTAATGATGAAAATAGTCTGCAGGCTTGTCTGTAACCTGACCTTATGGAGGCATTTTCTCATTTGGGGTTTGTTCCTCTCAGATGACTCTAACCCATGCCAAGTTGACATGAAGTTAGCCGGTACAGTGTGGCTATGCTCCCCTCTGAGTATAACTTTGATCTCCACTGTGTGTGTCTGTGTTCACCTCTGTGTGTTGCTCTACTCCCCTATGTGTGTGGCTGTGCTGTCTACTGTACATAGCTGTTTTCCACCCTGTGTGTAGCTGTGCTCCCCTCTGGGTGTAGCTGTGCTCCCCTCTGGGTGTAGCTGTGCTCCATGGTATGTGTAGCTGTGCTCCATGGTATGTGTAGCTGTGCTCCCCTCTGTGTGTAGCTGTGGTCTCTGGTGTGTGTAGCTGTGCTCCCCTCTGGGTATAGCTGTGCTCCCTGGTGTGTGTAGCTGTGCTCCTCTCTGGGTGTGGCTATGCTCCCCTCTGGGTGAGGCTGTGCTCCTCACTGGCTGCAGCTGTGCAGTGCACCCATGGCCTCAGAGGTCTGTCATAGTCAAGATCTATGACTTGATCTTGGTTTTCTGAAAAACAGACATCTTGGGCTCTGCAGAAACTCAACTGAGTCACACAGCCAGGTAGACGTGACTCTGGCACATGCTGTTTCCATCAGTGATGCTCTGTCATTGCCTTCCGGTTCCAGGCAAGCACAGGAGAGACCCCAGATGAGAGGAGTATTGATAGTGACCACAAGGCAGAGGACTAGAGTCTGGTCCTGGCTCTGCTGTGTGTGTGTGTGTGTGTGTGTGTGTGTGTGTGTGTGTGTGCACATGTGTGCACATGTGTGCACATGAGTATGCGCACACATGATTACTTCTGTATATGCACATATGAGTGCATTTGTGCACTCATATGTGCACACATGTGGAGGCCATGGTGTCTCCACTTCTGGTGTCACTACTCTGTGCTGAGTATCTTTATTTCTGAGACAGAGCCTTAACCAGGAGGCTAGTCTGGAAGGCTTGCAAGCCCCAGGGATCTGCCTGTCTTAGCCTCCTCAGTGCTGTGATTACAAACGTGCTTGGATTTTTGTAAAACATGGATCTGGGGGATCACACTTAGGTCCTTGTGCTTGTAAGCTAAGCACTTTACCAAGAAGACACCTCTTCAGCCCTGCACTCCCATTTTGACTCTCTCATTCTGATCAGGTTTGGGCCTGATCTCTAAATCGGAGCAATTCAACTTCAGTTCTAACTCAGTAGCTCATACCCATCCCCTGTGCTATGTGACACCCACCACGCTTGAAGAATTCCTGCAGGGGACTTACAGGTCACAGAGTCCAAGCCTGCTCTCCCTTGCAGCCATCCCTGCAAGTGTCTTTTCCTTCCCTTTCTCTTCTGCAGTGTCCAGGAGTGTGGGTGGATATTTACCCACCCACTGTTAATATCAAATCTTGATTTGTGTTGTTGGCCAATTTCCATGGTGTAAATTCTTTCACTATGAGAGACTTGGAGCTGTCATGGTGAAGCCAGGGAGTGCTGAGATGGGCAGAGGCGCACAACTGTTGGTTGTAAGCATGCACAGCTGGCTCTGGTGTGCTTGCTCACTTCCCCCTGCAGGGCTCCTTCTGGGTGTGGACTGGGTGTGGACTGTGTTCCAGTTTGCTTTTTGTTTTTGTGACAAAACACTGATCCAAACCAACTTGGGGGAGGAAATGGCTCATGTGCCTTACAAGTCACAGTCTGCCTTTGAGGGAGACCCAGGCAGGAACTCAAGGAAGGAATTCAAGGCAGGAACTTAGAGGTAGGAACTGAGGCAGAGACCATGGAGGAATATTGCTTCCTGGGTTGCTTCCCCAGGCTTACTCGTACACCCTTCTTAAATAGCCCAGGTCCAGCTCTGCCCACAGTGGGCTGGGCCCTTTTCTATGTCACCTGTCAATCAAGAAGATGACCCACAGACATGCTCACAGGCCAACCTGATAGAGGCCATTCCTCGGGTGAGATTTTCTTAGACAGAATCACTTTGTATGCTCACTGGGCCAGCCTTTGACCTGTTGGGGTGTGTCACTTCCCCAGGACATTTAGAGCTGAGAGCCTCAGGTGGTTCCCCAGCCATTAGCAGTCCACTGGGGGCTGACAGATGCAGAAACTGGCTTCAGCAAGGACACAGACCTCCTCATAGCCTTTCCAGCTGGCTTAGTGTATCACAGCATGGTGGCTAAGTCAGTGGTGGGAGCTGCAGGGGTGGGCCCTTGGATAGTCAGAACCTGCAGAGCCCTGGCTGACCTGGGCATCCCACAAAATCTCGTTACTCTTCTCTTTTGGTCACAGGTGAACAACATCTTGTTATTGTCCTCTTTTGGTTGTAGGAGAGTGACCATGACGAACACAAATGCCAGGATAGGCTCTACTTCTTGGTGGAAGAACATGGTCACATTGCTAGAATACGTTTGGGGATGGGACATAGCGCTGTGTGGTCTTACAAACCTCTCCTTCCACTGTCCGTCTTTCCAGAAAACTCTTCAGGTGGAAATGCAAACACGTGACCAATGGATGGTGGCACCACTGACAGGTACAGAATCTTCGAAACTGGATTCTCTGAAACACTTTCCTGAGAGGGGGATTATGTAATCATGCTTTAAAAAAGCACATCCCATAGCCTTCTTTGGACTTAACAGAAGGGAAAGAACCTGAAATCTGGAGCATCTTTTTTGACCATAAGAGATGGATGCTATTGCCAAATGATCAGACACAAGGGAATAAACAGTAAGATATACTCAAATTGGAGTCGTCTTTTTAAGGGTTAAGCCAGTGAGCATGAGTCCCCTGCTAGCAAATCCAGGGGCCCAGCCCTTGTCCCCATATCCCTGCTCCAATTTTGTATTGCTCTCATTTTATTTCAATGATGGATATAAATGGTCAAGGTCAGCCATGGCTCTTCAAGGTGTTTGGTCTTAGGGCTGTGTTAATGTGGATTCAGATTTTTGTGGCTTGCTTCATTCAATAATTATTATTCCATAAGGAATAATAATTAATTCCTTAGTTTATACATATATTCACCCACACATTCATTCATTTGCTTTTCTAATACTTCAGGTGCCTCTGTTCCCACATTTGTGAGACGGAAATCCTCATAGTCCCACCTGGAGGGTTGTGCAGGCAGAAGTGAGCTGTAACCTGAGCATCTGCATCTTGCTGGGCACAGAGGAGGGATTCCTTGAATGCCGGCACCCACAACTACTGGGGTGGTTAACCTTGACCCTGTGTTAGTCATGCCAGTTCCTGCTATGAGACATTTCCTGCCATCACATCGGGGTGTGCTGAGAGCCCACCTCATTCTTCCTAGGTCACAGCACTGACATGGCCATCTGGGGGACACTCTCTCTACCTGGACTGTGGGTGAACTGTGGTTCTCTTATTTCATCAGCAGCCCTGCTAGCCTCCAGTCCTTTGTCTTTCCCCAGGTCCAGGATCCCTCCCCCAGGGGACTGTGTATTGGACTTTACCATCAGAGCTACCCACCACCACTCTGGCTCCTTCCATCATGGCCACTGCACTAATGGATGCTTATGGCCATGCCCCTTGAAGAGGCCCCATCAGCTACTGTGGTCTTATCGCTGTTTTAAATGGTCTTTACTAAGTGTTTCTAACTAGCTGCCCATAAAATAATGAAAGGGAAAGTGTTCTTATTAAAGAGTTTATTTGGGCTGTAAATGTGGGGCTGCTGATTGTGGCCTGTGAGCCATGGAGGGAGGCTCTTTATTATACTGTTTTGATGACAGTGGTGATTAAAACTCACTGTAGTCCTAGAAGGGAACAGGACTGTCTTGAGGCTACCCACAGACTGGGGATGGTGTCCTGGGATCACCTACTCTGGAGGCAGAACTTTGGTGAAGTGTCAAAAGTGGGAGTAAGTTCTGACTCCAATCAAGAGGAGCCGCTGGGGCCAGGCTTGGCTGGCTGAGACTCTGTGGGACTACCAGTAGCTCTTACTTCCAAAGCATGGGATGCAGGCTCCTGCCTGGGTACAACCCAAGGGCCTTGTCAGGATGAATGTGAGCCTCACTCCCTGCACCTCTGGGAGGTGGGGAGTGGATCCTCCAGGTGTGCCAAGTCAGAGACCAGGAAGGTTCCTAGGTAGGTTCACTTCTCAATTGCAGCTCAGCTTTCCTGAATCCCCCCAGCATAGATCTCTCAGCCAGGCTCAGTAATGTTGACCATGAGGCCCAAGGGCACACAAAGACAGACAGAGGTGAGTTATCGGCCAAGATCACTTGTTGCCATTGTCCAGTGGATGCCTGAGAGCTGGGGTAGGGGACAGAGGGGTTCACAGAAGGACCGCTATGAAGCTGGCCTTCACTAAGACCACAGAGAGGCTGGCTTACCCCCTCTGTCCATCTGCTTGGGCCACCCTCCCCCCGCAAGGCTGCTGGAGAATGTGGGCAGAAGCCCTCTGTCAACCGTGCATGTCTCTGTGACAAGTTTCAATGCAGAGTGACTTGTCTCCCCTCCCCATCTGAGAAGGGCTCCTGAGACCAAGAATGTCTTGGCCCCTGCTCTGACACCAGACACGGTGTCTGCTTCAGCTCTTCCTCTCAGAAGTAGTGGGTTCCTATGGTGGTGTGGAGGTTGAGAAGACAGCTTGTCTCATGGGAGTGGAGGTCGGGCTGGCCCTTTGTGGCCAGGGTTGTCATCTGATACATCTAGGCAGCTTTGGGTATGACTCCCTCTATAGTTACTTTTTTTTCTGTTGCTGTGATAAACCACCACGATCAAAATCAACTTAGAGAAGAGTTTGTTTTGGCTCATGGGTCCAGAGGGAGAGCTCATAATGCAGGGGAGGTATGGCAGCAGGCAACAGGAGGAGGAAGCTGAGAGATCACCTCTCCAAACACACCCCGACAATGCATCACAGGGCTGGGGGGCAGGAAGGAAAGTGAGGCGAGGCGTAAACTCTCCAAGCCCATCCCCAGTCATGTGCTTCCTCCAGCAAGGCTCCATCTCCTAAAGAGTCCATAACCTCCCCGAACAGCAAGACCAACAGGGTACCAAGTTCAAACGCCTGAGCCTGAGGGGAACATTTCTCACTCAGCTTCCCTCCCTGGCCTTCTTTGCTCATACACAGTGGTGAAGAGCTGTGAGGGAATACGAATGTCACATGTATCTGTGAAGTCCAGAGCCTCTTGATGGCTTCTTGTCCAGGAGAGCCGCCTCTTCCTCCCACATCCTGCCAAAGGAGACAGTTGGCTGTCATTTCCCTGGAATTGTTCTAATGGAACGAACGAAGCATCTTTTTATTCCCTTCAGATTTGTCAGCACTTGATTGAGGCCCCAACCTCTCATGCAGTTTGACAAGTACTGGACTTTTCTCCTATGTTTCCCTGTGTGTTTCTCTGAGCTCAATTCGCTATTCATGGTCTTCAACTTCTCTCTCCTCAGTGACCTTTTTTTCTGCTTGCTTTCTCAGCTCTTAAGACGTGTGTCAACAGAGTCTGGTTGGTTGTAGGCTTGTCTGTTCTCCTTGTACTCCCATCAAGTTTTATCTATCTGTTACTTGATGCACGTGAATTGGGATTTTTTTTTTTTTAAGAGCTGGATGCACTGAAAATTTTATCAGGAGGTATTCCTCTCTGTCCCCAAAGTCTACTTCATCTAATATCGACATAGTACAAGGGCTTTGAAATCAAATGCACACACACAAACCAAACGACTTAGGTAAGTGTCTGCTGTATATAGGTATGATGTCTATGTGGACAGGATGAGCAGCACAGGTGTGGACTTTTGTCTTCTGTGGCTGCCTCCCTCAGCATAATGGGGTTAGTTTTGTTTTTCCCACTGTGATTCAACATCTGGACCTGGAAGGTTAGTATATTTGCATCTGACAGTTTCCCTGATGGGTTGTGTGGGTCATCGGGTACTTCCTGCCAGCCTTGACTATTCCTCTTTCCTTTATCTCTGCTTAGGGATTGTAATATTTCATTATTTATCTTCTACCAATAGCCTAAAGTATTTGGACATCTGAATATTCTTTTAATGTTTGCTTAGAATTTACATCTAAATATTCATTGGTTCTGGACAGTTGAAGATCTATGGTCATGTAAGGTCTATTTCCTTGCATAGCACTATAGCACTGCTGTGTTTTAATTTTGTTTGTATTGCAAGCCCAAGAAGGCACATTTTACACACACACACACACACTTATTGCTATTTATGTCTTTTCCTGTATCTTCCTATGCTGGTTAATTTTTGTCAACTTGACATAGCTAGAGTCACTTGGGAAGAGGGGACCTCAATTTAGGAATTGCATCTATTATATTGGCCTGTGGGCATGCCTGAGGGCCATTTTCATTTTTGTTTTTGTTTTCTTATTCTTAATTTCCCTTATCTGATTTATTTTATAAAATTAAAATATAATTACACAATTTTTCTCCCTCCTTCCAACTCTTTGCATGTCCCTCTTGCTCTCTCCCAAATTCTTGGCCTCTTTTTCTTTAATAGTTATTACACGTATACATCATATATATATGCAAAATCTTCTGAGTCCATTTAGTGTTGCTTGTATGTATATGATTTCAGGAATAACCAAGTAAGGGCTCATCCTTGGGAAAGACCAATTCTCTCACTTGAAGTATTCCTTAGTGGCATGTAGTTCTATGTCTAGGGGTTGGGACCCTTGTGAGATTTTGTGAAGTATTTTCTTATTTAGTGATTGACGTGGGAGGGTCCAGTCCACTGTGGGTGTTGCCACTTCTGGGAAGGTGATCCTAGATCATAAAAGAGAGCAGGCAAAGCAAGCTATGGAGAGCAAGCCAGTAAGCAGCACCCCTCCATGGCTTCTGCATCAGCTCCTTCATCCGGGCTCCTGCCCTGCTTGAGTTCCTCCTGTCTTGACTTTCCTCAGTGATGGACTATGACCTGGAAGCATAATATGAAATGAATCCTTTACTCCTCCAAGTTGCTTTTGGTCAGGGTATTTTATTGCAACAAGAGAATGTAAGAAAAATCCCCACTTTTCAGCTGGGATTTTTTTTCTTTCTTTTTTTTTTTTGTGACATTGTGCTTCCTTTAGCCAGATCTGCTGGTGGTGAATTCTCTTTTATTTGAATAAAAATGTCTCTAACCTGAATTTCTTTTAAAATATTTGATTACATTTTCTTTCTTTCTTTCTTTAGCGTTCATGTGTTGGGGAGAAACATGTGCCATGGTGCTCATGTGGAGATGAGAGGACACCTTGTGGAGTTGGTTCTCTTCCTTCACCACACAGGTCCTGGGGATTGAACTCAGGTCATCAGACTTGCCGGCAAGTGCTTTTGCCTGACGAGCCACCTCACTGGCCCTTAGCCTTAATTTCCAAAGCCTGTTCACTGGATGTAGCACTCTTGGCTGGCTTTTATTTTCTCATCAGTGTTTTACAAATATCATTCATTGTACTTTAGTTTCCGTTAGGAAGTCATCCTACAAGCTGTTCTTTGAAGACCACATGTCACGTTCACTGCTAAAAAAAAATAATCCCTACCTGGGCTGGAGAAACGGCTCTTCAGTTAAGAGTACTGGCTGCTCTCACAGAGAGGACCTGAGTTTGATTCCCAGTGCCAGCCTCCCAAGTTCTCCTGATTTTTTCCATGGTAAGATTTTCTGCTCCCTTTGGTCATGTTGTCCCAGTCTTCTGTGCCTTGTTATGATGTCATTCTAAAGTTATTTGTAGGATAAGTGGAGGTCTGTCTAGGACTCCATCAACATCAACATCTTCTGTCAGCCACTTGACAGAACTTGAGCTGATCCCAGGTTCCTCTTGAGGTGATTCCAGGTGTAGGCACGATGGCATGAGACCTCTGTTTCTTTCTGAGGCTCTTGGCATTCATCCCTTTACTTGCTGGAGCCTTGCTTCCTGGCTTGCCTAGATATAAAAGATTCACTGAGTGTGAAAGATTCACTGAGCTTCCCAGTCTCTGTTAATTCTTCTCAAAACCACCACACACAGGAGACCTGGCCTCCATATTCCTGCAAGTCCTAGAAAATTTCACTATCTTACCATTTCATTTATCCAATGGTTTTTAAGATGCTGTTTCTGACCAGATACCCTGGTTATGTTCGGTGGGAGTCTGGTCATACCTCATGCTCTGTCTTTACTGAAGAGGAAGCCGTGATTTGTGTTGCCTTCTGTGTATTTGCTGATGGATGGGCATTTGGTTTCTTGCTTCCCACACTCCTTAACTTCTGAGATTTGTCTGTCCAACCTAAACCCCAGTGAGAAGGAGGGATGCCGGGGGGGGGGGGCAGCCCTCTCTCTTCCCTCGGCTGGGCTTCTCATGTCCAGAATGTGCCTTGGTGTAGGACTGAGGGCCAGCCAGAATCACCAAAGCTCCAAATGCTGTGGGAACAGGAGGAGCTTACACAGTCAGGGCCCCTGCTTTGTGGAACCTTTAAGAATGCAGACACCCTGATGCTGTGCTACAGAGGCTGAAAAACAGGGCAAGACACAGAGGTGCGGGTTTTGGCTTAAACACACAAGAGAAGGTCCTGGGACAGGGAGCAAGCTGGGCATGTGTGTGGGACCAGCCTGTCAGGCTAGGAACATCAGCCCAAGGAATACCAGGATCAGGAACACATCATGATGAAGGGGTGAAGGGATGCTAGTTCTGGGTGTTAGTGAGAGATGAGCCACCTCACATCAGGATGAAGCCAGGTGCCACGTGGGTCAGGAAGAGCCTGGTCTTTGGAGTACCGATACTCCAGGAGTCCTACCATGTCCTTGTCTTGGAGCTCAAGTTTGGTGAGGCTGCTGTCAATGTTTTCTCCCAGACTTCACAAACTCTGTGAAGTACCACGGGGCACTTAATGAGGAAAATGGCTCACTGAGTAGTGACTAGAGCTTTGCCGCACATGAGTCTCTGGTTCTGAAAGGTCCTGAGTTCAGGCAATGGTCAGATATCTGTGCTCTGCCTGGAGATGGAGCAGCTAGTGCATTCAGGAGGAGCGATTGCCAGTTATTTTGGGGACTTGGAGATGTGTCTGGGATTTAACTGCTCAAAACCTCTCAGTGTGGCCGAGCCCTAGGCTGAAGCCCTGGATTTCAGCCTTAACAGAGATGCCATCATCTTGTTGTGGGTAGACATCCACCCTGGGGGTCGAGGGCACATCCCTACAAAGGCCTTCAAGCCTCATCCAGAGCCTTTGGATGAAGGTCTTAATGGTACCGCTCACTGTCTGGCCTTAGCTTTCAGCTCTGCAGGATAAATGTGGTGTGACTGCTTCAGACCCTCGAAGGAACTAAGAGGCAGAGAAAAAGAACTTCAATTCTTTCTTATCCCCACCCCACCCAGCTTTTCTGGGAATCAAACCCAGGGCTTTGGCCATGCTAAGAAAGTGCTCTGCCACCCATCTATAGCCCTAACTGAAGATCTTCTCTCCTGTGTGTAGAGTGTGCCCTAAGAAAAATACAGAGGCTTTGGGGGATCCTATGACTTCCTGGATACTCCATCATGCCCCTTCGTGATCAGAGGGACCTGCTAGTGGGCCCCACATATTCTCCACTTGGACCCTTGTCTCTGATCTGCTGTGTGAGCACAGGCGGCAGTGGCCATGCCTCTCTGAGTCTGTCTGTTCAGTGTGAGGAGAAGGGCCAGGCCAGTCTTGGTCACCCTTCCTGCCTCTGCCATTGACAGCATGACTCATCAGCTCTTCTCATGCAGGCTCAGCACTGAAAAAAAAAAAATTCAAACATTTTTGTCTGGCCCAGTTCTTTGCAGGTCTAAGCCCAGGGCTTTGCTCAGCCGATGTTTTTTTTTTTTTTTTTTTTTTTTTTTTCATCTCTGTTATCAAGGGGAGAAAGAAGGGCCAGTGTGGTGTACTTGCCATGGAGGCTGGGCTGCTGCTGAGCCTGGCTTCCACCTGAGGTATTGTCAACGCTGGTCCCCAAGGGCAGATGTTCCAGGGAGGGCAGTGTCTTCCTCGTGACTTTTGCTTGGCTCAGGGCTGCTGGTCTGGTGACACCTTCAAGGGGCACT
This sequence comes from Peromyscus californicus insignis, assembly GCF_007827085.1. Taxonomy (NCBI): domain Eukaryota; kingdom Metazoa; phylum Chordata; class Mammalia; order Rodentia; family Cricetidae; genus Peromyscus; species Peromyscus californicus. Next base: position 51,446,214 of record NW_026294503.1, read on the forward strand.
GGGTATAGCATATGGAAGGGTCTAGGGGGTCTAGGAAGACTCTGATATTTGGGTCTCCATGCTTAGGCCATTTCTTAAGGCTGTTTGGTTTAAAGATAAATGACATAGTGAATGCCAGTGTGGTCAACAGAATATGGCCCTGGAGATGGCCATGCCCTCATCCTGGAGCCTAAGAATCTGCCAGGCAAGGTGGCAATAAGAATGAGGATTGTCAGCCGGGCGGTGGTGGTGCACGCCTTTACTCCCAGCTCTCGGGAGGCAGAGCCAGGTGGATCTCTGTGAGTTCGAGGTCAGCCTGGTCTACAGAGTGAGTTCCAGGAAAGTCACAAAGCTACACAGAGAAACCCTGTCTCGAAAAACCAAAAAAAAAAAAAAAAATGAGGATTGTCAATAAATCAAGGTTACCCCCCACTTTGGTATGGGGGACTGTCTTGTATTAGCCAAGTGGGTCCAGTGTCTGAGGGTCCTACAGAAGAAAGGTGGGAGGGGTCAGCCTCAGGGAGAGGTGAGGGAAGGACCCAGCTTGTCCATTTGTAAACTGGAAGGGGCAGCAAGCTAAGGAGTGTGGACATCCAAAAAAGCTAGAAAAGGCAGAGAAGGGGCTCTAGGATTTGGGAGGGACATGAAAGGGACCATCTCAACGTACACCCTGAGTTTTGCACCGGGACACCCATGCCAAGACTCTGACCTCCTGACCATAAGGCAATAGTTGAGAGGGGATGGAATGGGTAGAACACTGCACATTCTGTGTTGTAGACAAGAATCTGCACGTGCATGTTATTGGATATTGTAGCTGTGAGATAACATACTGTTAATGTTTTCTGGATGAGTTCGCTCTGTAGCCTGATGTTCCTGGAGGAACATGAGATTGATGCTGGTGGACATCACCTAGACTAGGTGTTTCCAGGTACCCGAGCTCAGGTTTTGAGAGACCTAGGGAAGAGAGTGCAAGAGGAGATAACCAGGGGCTCAGAGGTATGACTGAGCACCTGAGTAGAGGGGCAAGCTCAGGCTGCAGACTGATGGCCTGTTTCCCTTCCCTGTAAAGCAGTGCTTTTCAACCTTCCTAATGCTGTGACCCTTTAATACAGTTACTCATGTGGTGCTGACCCCCAACCATAAAATCATTTCATTTCTATATTGTAACTGTAATTTTGCTGTTATGAATCATAATGTAAATATCTGGTATACGACCCCTGTGGGGCTTGTGACCCACGAGTTGAAAACTGCTGCAAAGCCTGCCAGTGAGAGACTGAGATGAGAGACAGCTGGTGTTAATGCGCTGCCTTCTCAGATTATTACAGGTTTTCAGGGTAAAGCTCATCTTAAAGATTCAGTTCCTGGGTCGGTAAGATGACTCGGTAAGTACCATGTCCCCTAAGTTTGATTCCTGGTGCTCACATGGTGGGTGGAGCTTCCAAAACTTGTCCTCTGACTTCCACAAGTACATAACAGTATATACAAGCCTCCCTCCCCACAGTAAACAAACAAACAAATAAACAAATACAATTTAAAAAGGGTCAGTTCTGGCCTCTGCTCATTGGTGTTTTTGGTGAGAGGAAATAAGACTCCGGTATCCTGACTGTATAATCTCTGCAGCCCCGGGACGAGAGGGTGGGAAGTGTGGCTCAGGGGCTCCTGAGGAGTCAGCCCTCTGTGTACTGAATGTTTCCAGCCCTGGTAGCAGCAGGGTTGCAGGGCGGGGATGGTAAATTGTAAGCTTATCTTAGTGAGGAGACTCCCAGCACTTGGCTAAAAGGGTTCTATGGAGACTAACCATTCTTAGGAGGAAGGAAAACATCATCTCTCAGTTCCCAGACCCTGCAGAGTGTAGCCTTCATCTGTCTTGGCCTTCATCCTCACCTCACCCCTATGCTGTATGGTCTCACAGCAGCACTCACAGCGCTAGCCTTGGTCCCACCTGCCTCAGGGCCTTGGTGTGCTCAGCTTTTTCTTTTCCATTTTTGTTTCTCAAGAGCTGCGTCTTTCTTACCTCCCAAGGTGTCACCCCCACACGTCCTTCTGGAGCCCTGACAACCTGCAATTGGTTTTCCAAGACACCTCTGGCTGGCTTTGCGTCTCCTGGATTGCATAGTCACAGGCACATGGGCCTGTGCATCTTGCCAGGGCAGTGATGACATCAGGTAGCTGTGACCATGGCACACCAAGCTCCCTGGGTGCCAGGCTGCTCAAGGTTCTGTGGGGGACTTTTTTGTTTTTTTTTCCGAGACAGGGTTTCTCTGTGTAGTTTTGGAGCCTGTCCTGGATCTCGCTCTGTAGACCAGGCTGGCCTTGAATTCATAGAGATCCCCCTGGCTCTGCCTCCTGAGTGCTGGGATTAAGGGTGTGCGCCACTACCGCCTGACTGTGGGGGACTTCTATGTTGCATTTCAGAGCTTCCCACCCCCAGAAGATACTCTGAGAGTCTCCAGGGCTTCAGAAAAGGAAACTGACGTACAGTGGAGCTCAGCAACTTGTGATTCTATGGCTAGTCAGCCCCCCAAGAGGGTCCAGACAGCTGTGGCGGGGGGCATGGGTTCCCCATGACTGCTGCAGCCGGCAGATCTGATGTCAGTGGATGGGGGAACGGTCATTTGCTGAAGTGTACTGGCCTCAGTTCCAGAGCTTGGCAGGTACAGGCCTCATGGTTGGCTTGCTGGAAGGATTTAGAGCATTCCAACACGGCAGGATGCTATAAGCTCACTATTGAGCTGTAGACTGCTCAACTAGTCCCCAGTACAGCCCAGGGCTCAAGACCCACCCCAGAAGGGGCTTTGCTGTTCTTGCCAGAGCTCACAGGCTGGGGTTCTGTGGGCTTACAGACTCTGCACTCCACTCTCCACCTGCTGACTGTGGCCTTCCCTATTCAACCACCTCTCACTTTCCATGGCTTTTGTACAGCACACTTAAGAATATGTGTTTTTTATTGATAATTTATAATTTAATTATAATAAAATTGAATATTTTATCAATTCTTTATATGTGCATATGATGTATTTTGATCATATCCCTCCCTCTACTTCTACCCCTAACTCTTTCTGGATCCACCCCTGTCTTATCTCTCCTTTTTTTTTTTTTTTTGGTCTCATAATGCATTGAGTCCAGTTTGTGCTTCCCATATAATCACGGGTGTAAGGTTTTCCATCAGAGCATGGAGCATGGTTAACCTACCAAAGGCCACACCTTTAAGAGAATGGACTCTCCCTCTTCCTGCAGCCACCAACTGGATGGTCAACAGTTCCTCAGGTAGGGATGGGGCCTTCGGAGGTCCCTCCCATCCAGCTGGAATATTGACTGGCTTGCTCTTGTTCTGGTCTTGTGCAGGCAGCCACGTCTAAGAAGCGGTTTTTGCTTTCTTCTGTTTGGCTTTTGTTGCTGTTGTTTGCAGGGCTGGGGAGGGAACCTAGGGCTTTGGACATGCTAAGTGAGTGAGCTGTTTCCTCGGCCTCAGGGCACCCTTCTTAGTTATTTTCCTTGTCACAGGCTGCACGGGTTTCATAGGTGGTGCATAATGTGTGCCTTCCCTTTCTGCTTCCTCCCTACACCTCTCCCACCTTCTCCTCCTTGCCTTCATCTTCCTTTCCTTTCCCTCCTCTTTCTTCTTGGTCCTACTTTGCTTGGTGGAAGAGTCACTCTCACCCATCACAGACATAGGCACAGGCTGGGATCACTTCCTGGGCTCCCACCTCTGGAGTTGGGAGGGTACCACTTCTCTCTACAGCAGCCCAGCACTTCCTTCTTCCCTTACCACTTATTCCTTTGGTCTGGCTGAAGCCATCCTTGTTTGACATGATTTCAGGGTCCTGTGTATCCCCTGGGCAAAGCTCCTGATTGTACTTTACAAATATATGAAATATAGAGCCTGGAAACATCGAGGTGTGCTATTGGATATGAGCCCCCATCCTATGGTCTGTCCCAGGGGCTTTCCTGTTATTTCCATGTACGTAGGCAACACTCTGGCTGTTGAGTGATGGGTATCATCAGAGCTCTGAAAATACTATTTCAGCTTTGAAAATATGCTTTTTTTCCTCTGGAGTTGATTCAGAACATCAGGATGTCAGGATTAACTGGACTTGAGCAGCCATAGGAGGGTGAGGGCCTTTTCAGCCCCAGAGGTCCTCAGCTGTCCTGCCTGCTGAGCACTGCATGGGGGATCAGTTCGCTTTGCTAACCATGACTAATTTCCTGCAGTGGCATTGCCCTGTGAGGCGGCATACTCCTCACCACTGCCTCCTGCAGGGTTATTGACAAGGCATGTTCTGTTTTCTTGGCCTTGGGTCCTCTGCACCAAGACACCACGGGGCTGCACAGAGACCTACAGGGAGTGGTGATGACCCCATGCTTGCTATTCAAAGGCAAGCTGAGAGCTTCGATCCCATGCTCCCTGTAAAGTCCATCTGAGCAGCTCTTCCAATTCTGTTTGCCAGTGTGTCTCACCGTCATCTGTCCCCAAGTGCTACCCAAACTCCTTTTTTTTAAAACTATGTTCCATCTATTCCTTCTCTACTATTCTGGGGTAGGGGGGTGAGGTGGTTAAGGAAAGAGACAGAGGACCAAGGAACCTTAGATGTGTTGTTGAGAGGCTGGCTACAGGCCTCAGTGAGTGCCAGGTAAGACGTTGTGACTCATGTCATGGCCAAATGCAGAGTCTATACAGACAAATGGACAGACAGGAACACAGACAGAAAGGTGACAGAGTCAAGGTTCCAGCCCATTGCTCTCTCTGTGACTGAGGCACAACTTCCCTTTCAGTGTGTTGGTTATAATGGGGTGGGGCTGCTTTAAGGGTATCAAAGTATTCCTTCTATTCATGAATATAGGACTTCCTACCCTCCATATAGGGATCTCTTACTCTATCTGGAACTGTCCTACCTGATACATTGTGGCTTCTGGCTCTTGTCAAGTCTGATGTGTACATGCTAGGTAGGGACTGAGCTCTGGTCAGGTTCCAGAAGATTTCCTGGGGGTGGGATGCAGTGTTTGTAAATCCCATGTCCCTGCCTCAGTGGAGGATTTCTATGGAGATAAGCTGAGGCCAAGCCCCATTTGCTGTGTGAGAGGTATGGTCCTGGGGCAGGATCAGGAGACATGGAGGATGGAGCAGGGAGGGAAGGTTGTAGTCAGACTGTTTCATCAGGACTGTCAACTCCCTAAAAATGACATGGAGACTTACTATTAATTATGAAAGCTTGGCTGGTAGCTTAGGCTTGTTTCCAACTAGCTCTTATAACTTAAATTAACCCATTTATATTAGTTTACTTTCTACCTTGTGACTTTATTACCTCATCTCCATATTGCCCATCCTGCTTGCTTTGCATGTCTTGGTGTCTCCACTGTCTTTTGCCCAATATCCTCTCTGCTCCAAAAATCCTGCCTAGCTATTGGCCATTCAGCTTTTTATGAAACCAATCAGAGTGACATATCTTCACAGTGCACAAAAAGATTATTCCACAGCAAAGGGCTCTAAGCCTTAATCATCCAGGGCAGTGTGTCACCCAAAGCCACTTAATCTTGGACTGCTAGTGGTTCACACTGAAATGAGCCTGTCTCTAGGTCTCTTTGGCTACTGGGAGACTTTGGAATGGCCTTGAACCCAGCTGGCTCTGAGTCACAAGTCATCAGTCAGACCTGGGTCCCAGAAACACAGAGTCTGCCTTTTCAGGGTGATTCTGAAAAGTTGGAGTGACTGCTGTCTCTGCCCTTCAGTCCATGCTTGTCCCATGCTAACAAGCATGGCGAGCAAGCAGATTTTGGTCTGGTGGTGCAGATCCACTGGAGCTGGTCTCTTCCTTCCCACACAAGCTCTTTTCAGTCCTGGTGATGTCTGGTGACTTTTCTAAACTGCTCCGGCATGTGGGTTTCAATGTCTGTGTCTTCTCTGCACTTTGGCTCCTCAGGTGTTTGGGAGCGGGAGCTCCCAGTGTAGTTGCCTCTGTGTGCTATGTAGGACCTGGGATGTTTACAGCATGGACTTAGCTTATCACCAACAGCACTGCAGTGAATGCTTTCCCTCACAAAGCTCACCATCCCCCTTCTCCCTCTGCTTCTCAACTCCTTCTACTTGGTTAGGTCTGTCTGGGAGCAGCTCTAGACATCAGTTGGGGCATCACAGCCTCAGCTTGCTCTTAGCAGGACTTTACTTAGATTCTGATGGCCACAAACACTGTTTAACAGGATTGGCTCACTAAAGAGATTATGTCATTGCTCCCTACTCCATTCCCATGCTCAGTTTGCCATCTCCCTTCTTCAACTCCACCCCCCATTGGGTAGTTTGAACTTGGGACTTGGGTATCCCTCTTACTGATCTGCTTGGATACTATGAGTTCTAGAGGCTGTCTACAGTTTGTATAGGACAGAGTCAAGTCTTTGTGTGTGTGTGTGTGTGTGTGTGTGTGTGTGTGTGTCTGTGTCTGTGTCTGTGAGTGTGAATGCAGTACCCTCAGAGGCCATAAGGGGGCATCAGATCAGAAACTTTGGATCCACAGGCTATTGAAAGCTGGTCTCCATAGGTGCTGGGAACCAAAATCTGCTCCCCCAGGAGAGCAGCAAGCTCTCTTAACCACTAAAGCAAGATCTCTAGTCCCTGGCCTTTCCTGTTTGAAAAGTCAGAAAATATTAACTCCAAGTACCAACTGTTCTCTGTGAACCTCAGTTTCTTATCTATAAGATGAGAATAAGAATGCCTAGCCTAGGGGATGGTGGTGAGGACCACACTTAAAACACCCCCAAGAGGCTTGCAGAAGAGAGAGTGGGTCATGCTGCTAAAGGGGCAAACAGTGTTGCTACTGTCACTCACTGGGGATAGTATTGTGACTTACAGTGAGTGCAATCAAGTGAATTGACACAGACTGTTTCCTCTTGCTTCAAACATGCAGAAATTATGGACACTCTAGAATGGAAACACATAGTAGACCTTGGAAGCAGTGGAAAGCGTCATTTATCAGAAGTCGGTGGGGCCCTGAGCTGGTTAGTTTATTGTCACTTTGAGTGATCGAGTCATCTGTGAAGAGGGAGCCTCAATTGAGAAAAGTACCCCCACTAGATTGGCCTGTAAGCAAGTCTATGGGACATTTTCTTGATTAATGATTGATGTGGAAGGACTCAGTTCACTGTGGGTGGTGCCATCCCTGGGCAAGTGTCCTGGGTACTATAAGAAATGGCTTCTGCTTCAGTTCCTGCCTCCAGGTTTCTGCCTTGAGTTCCTGCCCTGACTTCCCTCAGTGATGGACTATGATTGTAAAGCTAAGTAACCCTTTCCTTTCCAAGTTGCTTTTGGTCATGGTCTTTATCACAACAGTAGAAACCTAGATGGAATAGGCCCTAGACTCAAGTCAGTAGTGTGAGTTTTGAAGCAAGATCACATTCAGGGAGAAGTCTCCTGGCTGCAAAAGTGGGAGGAGCTACAATGATTATCCCTTTGTAAGTTGGGTCTGACAAAAGCTGTTGCTTTAGTCAGGGGCCTCCATCTCTTTGCTGCCTTCTGCTATGGGTTTCTGATTTTAGGATTTAACCCATGATATATTAAGTCTATATACTTACCAGAGTGTATAATCAAAGTCTTTTGGTCCTGGCAGACAAGTATACCACATTATGGCTATATTATGTCTTCATCTCCCAGGATGCCTGGAATTTCCACAAAAGAGGCATCGAGAGTGCCCACTGCACTAATAATAATAATAGTGATAATAGTAATAATAATAATAATAATAATAATAATAATAATAATAATAATAATAATAATAATGGCAGAGTTATCTGAAATCTTCAGAATGACCACAAAGTGTTACAACGAATCAAAGGGATCATCCTGCTCATGGACGGAAGCGCATGGTGAAGAAGATGTCAGGTAGAACCAGAGGGAAATACAGGATTATAAAATGTCATGAAAACAAGAGTTTATTGCCCCATTCCTGTTCCTAAGGTGGTTATTCACTCAAAGCACAGAAGCATTTCCACTTCCAGTCTTAGGAAATGAGTTTGGGAGGATGAGGGAATTCAGCTTCTCTCCTCTGTGGGCTCATCATCCATCCAGGAAGTGGGGTCTCAAAGTCAAAGCAGCAGGGAGCATTTGTTCCTGTCTTTCACAAGCAGGTTCCTGGCCAGTAATCCATTCCAACACTCCCTGGAACAGAACAGACCCTTACTTGCTAGGCTTGGAGTCAGGGATGGGAGGACTCAGTTGTAGTTGAAGACTAGATAGCTATAATTATAATTTTCCTTGGTTATGAGAAAAGATAAATTAGATATGAAAGTTTAGACTCACAAATATAGGACAGATGATAGAATATTTTCTTTAATTTTACAAAATACAAATAGACTAGGTATTGTAACTGTAATTCTTGCTTGATGACTGTTCCATCATATGTAATTTTACTATGTTAAAGTTAAAACCTTCCTTTTTGATTAGACAGAAAAAGGGAAGTACTGTGGGATGTCATTCTATATGCTATGAATGTGTGTTGCTCTAATTGGTTGATAAAATGCCAATTTGCCAGTAGCCAGTAGGAAGTATAGGTAGGATAAGGAGATAAGGAGAAGTCTGGGAAGAGGAAGGCTGAGTCAGGAGTTGCCACCCAGACACAGAGGAAGCAAGATGATAAGAACTGAGAAAAGTTACCAAGCCACATGGCTAAACATAAATAAGAATTTTGGGTTAATTTAAGTGTAAGAGCTAGTCAGTAATAAGCCTGAGTTAATGGCCAAGCAGTTATAATTAATATAAGCCTCTGTATGTTTATTTGGGACTGAGTGGCTGTGAACCGGGTGACAAAGGAAAACTTCAGTTACACTCAGTGAACATCTACTGTGTGTAGGGCTGACCCAGATATACAGCTTCAGAGCAGGTGTCTCTCATCCCCAGACAAACTGGCATCTCAACAGCAGTGGTGAAACATTCAGTGTTGGACCATTGTGTCCCCAGAGAGTCATAATGGAGCCATGAGGGTGCCATCGATGGCCAGCTTCACTCAGACTGACTTTGGGTATAACATCCCCATTCTGGTTAGTCTACTGAAAATCTGAACATCAACCCATTTAGTGATTAACTTACTAATTTTAGCAGTGCCTAAGGGCTTTACTTTTGGGGTTAGGGATCTGGACTCTTTCTGTACCACTACTGCCTCTGTTATCCCTGGCACTTGGGCATGGCATCCTTCCCATGTGGTCATCTGAGTCACTATCAGTGTGGAATGTTTGTGGCTAAGGGCATGTTCTAGGACAAACATTTAAGGCCAGCAGCAGGTCCTGGTGGTGTCTAGGGGCTCCAGGGATTACCATGCCATTTGTCATCAAACTCCCCCAACCCAGTGGCTGGTGCAGTGACATCCATCAAGCAAATTGATCAGGCTTCAGAGAACAGGTCAGGAATGTTCTCTGGCATCGCAATTGGTGGACTTAATTGTAATTAATGACTAAGAATCCCTTTAAGAATTCATAACTAATTTAAAGAGACATGTAAGGATGCAAAATAGGCCCAGCCATCTTTAAATGCTTCACGTGTAACATATAATTACAAGAAGTGTCTTTCCTCTGACATGCGAAGGGATGATTGAAAGCTGCTCTGTAAATATCTCACCCCCCCCCCCATTGAGAGAGTGAAGAGATATGATTCACTAGGACACAAGCAGATAAAGTTCCAGTCATCTGGGGGCTGGTCCTTCAATTTTCAGAGAGATAGCTTTGGGTTGGAGGACTGGGATGAAGTGGAAGGGTTGTATCTGAAGCACACTGGGCACCTTATTATAAAAAGGAAGGGTAGAGGAAGAAGGGGTTTTGGTGACACTCAAAACACTGCCAACAAGAAGTGTACATTTACAGAGTGTGGATAATGAAGACCATATTCTGTGCCTTGTGGGCAAGGGATGACCACAAATCCTGTGAGGCATTTGTGGAGGCATATCTATGTCTCTTCATGAGTCCCAATGGTCTCTGTGACCTTCACACTGAGGCTTTTGGGTATAGTCCTTAACAGACTGGTAATTTCCACTCACTGTGGTTTGAATGTTGGCTTTGGTCCTAAGCTCCTACACTGGGAGCAGGTGCAGTTTGCCCACATGGGGAAGAATCAAGGCCAGGCTCATAGCCCCTCTGAGCCTCCACCCACTAGCACAACCTGCCAGTCATACAGTGCATAGTCTCCAAAGAACATCATCTGGTCTATGTGCAGCCATGCTCACTGATCACAGGGGCCGCTACTGTTTTCCCGGCCCAGACCACAGATTGATAAGTAAAGACAAGATAGATAGTCAGTAGCTTGAGTCAGGAGCTGTTGGGTAGTGGTTTAATTTTTCTTTCTTCCTTCCTTTTTTTTGGAGATAAGGTTTCTCTGTGTAGTTTTGGTGTGTGTCCTGGATCTCACTCTGTGTAGCAGGGTCCTTGCTGTTGTTCCCTTTGGGAGCGGGGGCCAAGTAGGTGCAGAGTCAAACCACACAGAATCTGGGAGAATGTCAAAACAACAAGCTCAGTTTATTCAGGAAGAGGCAAGCCTTATATACCCTCCACCCCACCCTGGGGGAAGTCTGATGCATATGTATCTGCTGGTGTGACATGGCTCTCTCACTGGTCCAGATCATCTCCAGATCATGTTTCAGCTGCTGTTGCTAAGACCATCAGGCAGACCCAGGCTGGCTCTCAGAAAGTATCTTTTTTGCTTGTTTGGGCTGGAATGCCCAAAAACCTGTTAGGGATGAGTCATCCCACAACTCTGTAGCCCAGGCTGGCCTCAAACTCACAGAGATCTGCCTGGCTCTGCCTCCTGAGTGCTGGTATTAAAGGCGTGCGCCACCACCGCCTGGTGGGTGGTGGTTTCTTACACAAGATCAGATGAACAGAAAAATTATGAGATGAGCTGTGTAGGGACATTTCTTTGCTCAACTGCACAGGTTCATGGTCAAGTAAAAACAAATAGTGCTTATTTATTTAACAAGGAAAGATCCATGTTTTAACCAAGATCACAGTTTGAAAGCAGTGCTGAAAGCTCCCCAGTGATTGACAAAAGGATAGCTCAGGTGAGCCACAGGGAATGAAGCTGTGTACTCCTTGGGTACCCCCAGAGCTTTGGGAGAGGCTAGTCCCTGCCAGATCTAATAGAATAGGCTTGGCTGTGCATCCCATTCCACCCACTGAGAGACCAGTATTGGTGAAAAGCAGAGAGAGATTTGATCAGCATGGCACAGTGGATGCAGTGATCCCAAGTCCATCTTTGGGGTGTTGATCTGGCCTTTAGACTTAAGTAGCAGAACTGGGGAGGACATAATCAAGTATTCCTGGGCATGTTGGGGTCTAGTTGATAACTGTTTCTGTATTATTTTTGTAGTGTGATCCAAGAGTCCTTAATGTATGAGTGGACAAAGTAGATCTCAGGAAATGTCTCCTGCTCTATGGTTGGAAAACTGCCCTTGTTTGGAGGGGTGGTCTGTTGGCTCAGGTTCCCTGATGCTTGTGGGTAGTTTCAGTTTTACTGTAGAGATGCCTATCCACCAGTCTTGTTATTTGTTCCTGGATCCTAAAGTGGCTGCAGGTCAGGACAATGAGCAGGGCACCTTTCATGGGTCTGGAACACAATGTTTTAAAAACTGGCAGTAGTAACCTAAAGGAGACAGATGAAACCTGAAGACAGGGATCCTGGGCTTCTATTCTACTTCTAGTTGCCTTTGGGCCAAAATGAGGAGTTGATGCTTTTTAGCAATCACGGTTTCTAAGTGCCTTTGACAAGGGCTATGGGAGCCAGACACCTGCTGCAGGAGCCTCAATGACTGCACAGGATCTCCAGGTGTTCTAGTTAGGTTTCTGATAAAACACCATGACCAAAAGCAAGTTGGGGGTTTTATTTGGCTTATGCTTCTTCTCATCACCTATCCTTGAAGGAATTCAGAGCAGAAACTCAAACATGGCAGGAATCTGAAGTCAGGAGCTGATGCAGAGGCCATGAAGGAGTGCTGCCTACTGACTTGCCTATAGCCTGACCTTATGGAGGCATTTTTGTAGTTGATTGTTTTTATACTCTTTGCTTTTTACTCTTTGTGGGGCCTACCACCCAGCTCCCAAATAAATACATGGAGTCTTATTTTTTCTTAGGAATGCCCCGCCTTAACTTGGCTTGTTTCTAGTCAGCTTTTCTTAACTTAAATTATCCTGTCTACCTTTTCATTGGAATTTTCCCAGGGGCCTGCCCTGGGAAGATCCCTCCCATAGTCCTGGGGAAGACACTACATCTGGCATGGAGTTATCTGAGGGAAAAGAACCTATGTACATCATGCTCTTTTGTCCATTTTCTTTATTTCTCTAAGACAAAATTCTATCTATACAACTTCAGCTCTGTCCTCACATTTGGCTTCTCTCTGTACCTACTTTTCCTGTCCTCTCATAGTTCTAACTAAGCTCTGATGCTTTCAATCTCATCTTTGTCCTCTGTTTATTCATCCTCCATTTTTCCTTCCTTGATCCTTACTCCCTGGCCTGAATCAGTCTTCCTTACCATCTACAGAAACTCTGCCTTGTTCTCTTCTCTCTGGCCATGCTGCTCTGCCTGGACCAGGAATTCTACTCCAGTCTTTACTGCACCTGGTTATGCAAAAAGCCCTATTATCCTGAGTCAATCCCTTTGCAATGCTACTAGGCCTGAGGGAAAGGGATAGTCTGAGCTTCATTTGCACAAGGAAAAAAGCTATGCATCTACAGTCTGCCTGTCTCCTAGACTCTAGTGGTGTTGCCTAGTAGATCAGCAGTAGGTCTGAGAAGCTTATTCTGTTTGCCATATGGCCTAGCAGTATATGAGCACACAAGAATTTCATAGCAGAAGACAGCTGATATATATTAAAAGTGAATAATATCAAATATTACTTGATAAATGGCTTCCCTCTTGAAGAACTCCTTGGTCGACCAAGGTATAGCTTATTATATACAGTTGAACTCCTATTTCATATTCTTGTAACACTTTTTGCCTCTGGGCTTTTATCTTTCTCTCTTCTATATATCTTGCTTTACTTCTTACTCTGTGTGTATACTTACTGTGTAGCTGGGTGGCTGGCCCCTGACATCCTCCTCTCCTTTTTTTTTCACTCCTCAATCTTCTCTTCCCAGATTTCTCCTTCTGTTTATTCTCTCTGCCTGCCAGCCTCACCTATCCTTTCCCTTGTCTTGCTATTGGCCATTCAGCTCTTTATTAGACCAATCAAGTGTTTTAGACAGGCAAAGTAACACAGATTCACAGAGTTAAACAAATGCAACATAAAAGAATGCAACACATCTTTGCATCATTAAACAAATGTTCCACAGCATAAACAAATGTAACTCATCTTCAACTAATATTCCACAACACATTTTTTCAACTAAGGCTCCCTTCTCTCTGATGAGTCTAGCTCAGGTCAAATTGACATAAAACTATCTAGCATACCAGGGAAGACTGGAAGACATAATAGAAAGGAAGCTAGAGTTGAGATTTCTGCAAAATGCTGGGAGGGGGTGTAGGGGGGACTTGTTCAAATCATGATAGCAAACAGAACAACAGATGCTTGGTGCCAGGAATGGGCAGGTACAAGCTACCTTGGCAGAGACTGTTTCTCACAGGCAGCATGACTTGTGGGCTCTGGCTGTTTTGGAAGTTGAGTGTTCTGGAGGCTGAATGTATGTAGCATAACAAATCTGAAATCAAGGTCCAATATGCCCTAGAAATTGTGAATGCATGAAGCATGTTCAACAGACAGCACCATAAAACATCTCCCAGAGATCCAGGTCCACTCCCAGGAGACAAGCTGATAACACACACACACACACACACACACACACACACACACACACACACACACACACACACACACCAAGCACAAGGAAAAAAAAACAGTAGCGATGAGTTGCTATGGATTGAATCTGGAATGTCCCTCTCAGACATTCCAGATTCTCAGACTCCTGCTTGAGAACTTGTTCCCAGCCTGTAGTGCTATGTTGAAGATTGTGAAGCCTTTGGGAGGTGGGGCCTGATTGGCAAAAGCAGATCGCTAGGGTTTTGCCTTTGAAGTTTGCATGTGTTTCTATTTCCAGTCTTACTTCCATTTCCAGTTCTCTGCTTCCTGTCTGCTTCCACTTCATACTTTCATTGCAACGAGTCAGGCCTCTCTATTCCACCTTCCTCTCTGAACCCTGAACCAAAGTAAAGTGATTCCTCCTTAAGTTGCTTTGTCAGATATTTGGTTACAGTGAAGAGAAAAGGAACAAGCATAGAGGATTACATAGCAAAGAATGTGCTGGAGAATTTATCTTTGAGGAATTAGAAGTGACAGAATGTCCTACCAAGCTTTGACATAATAAAATGAACACAATAAAACTGACCAAGTCAAGACAGATGGAATTCATAAAGTGGAAGCAGGGCATCATTAAGAACCAAAGAGCTCAATTATAAACAAAGAAAATTGAAATCACAGAATTGGGAAATCCAGCCTATGACCATAATCTGAAAATCTCAGTAGATGGTTACACAAAAGTTTCTCCCACTCAGCAGAAAGAACTGGGAGACAGAAGGAACACAGCAGGCTACAAGGAACACAGAATGGGATGAGGAGACATGGGATTCATGTGGCCACCATCTGTCCTGCCTCCTTATTGAGATTTCAGTGTCCAGGTACACCCGAGACTTAGTCCCTTGGACTGTCTGCTCTGTTAGAACCTTGAATTCCTTTGCATTTCCCTTCAGCAAGGGAGAGAGCTTGAGTTCAGTTCCTCATGTATTGTCTGTAGGTTCCTGGCAGGGATGCTGAGGGCTGGACTGTCCGTATGGTAACCAGTGTTTCCACTGTGTGCACAGAAAGGTAAGTAGTTTGGATGACCTGAGTTGAAACATTTGTTCCTCTGCTGCCTCAGCCACACTATGAGTGATTGAGCTGCTGGGGCTGCTGGATTAGAGGACTGAACAAGCAGTTCTACTGAAAGTGTCTGTTTGGGATATTATTTTAACTAGGCAAAGATGTGTTACATTTGTTTATGCTGCAGGATATTACTTTAACTGTGTAAAGGTGTGTTACATTTGTTTATGTTGCCTTTGTTAATGATGCAAAGATGTGTTACATTTGTTTATGTGGCAGAATATTTTTTTAACTATGTGAAGATGTGTTACATTTGTTTCTGCTGCCTTTGTCAATGATATAATGATGTGTTACATTTGTTTATGCTGCATTTGTTTAAATATATAAAGATGTGTTACATTTGTTTCACCTTGCCTGCCTAAGGCAGCTGATTGGTCTAATAAAAAGCTGAACAGCCAATAGGTAGGCAGGAGAGGGATAAGCAGGGCTGGTGGGCAGAGAGAATAAGTAGTAGGAGAAATCTAGGCAAAAGAAGAGAAGAAGGAGAAGGGAAGGAGGGAGAGAGAGGCACACTGGGGGCCAGAAGCCAGGCATCTGCCAGCCAGCCAGCCATGGAGACAGCAGGAAAGTAAGATACACAGAAAGAAAAAAAGATAAAAAGCCCCAAGGCAAAATGTAAATAAAGGGAAACAGATTAAAATAAAAGCTAAGATAAGGCTGAGCATTCATAACTAATAATAAGTCTCCATGTCATGATTTGGGAACTGATTGGTGGCCTAAAAGAAAGCCCGCTACAGGTATCCAAGGTCTTTTGGGGGCAGCCATGGAGTAGGAGATGGAGATTCAGCCCACTCAGGGCAGTAGTCATGACTTGGAAGACATATGGATCTTTCTGGAAGCTTCTTAGGAGGATAGAGGGTCATATGTGCTTCAAGTGCCTTCTGCCTCCACTGTCCTAGACCTAGGACTGGGCCATGAGAGGTAAGAGGATCCTGTATCTGTGTAATCTGAGCCCAAAGAGCTCAGGAGCCATGTCCAGACGTGGTTAAGTTGCACCAATACCAGCAGCATTGTATGACAAGAATACAGATTCATTTCTATGCATGCAGATGTTGACAGGAGCCACATCTCAAAATTAAACAGAAACGAGTATTAGCAATGCCTTCTGGCCCGAGGATGAGAGCAGAGGAGAGCAAACTGTTGAAATGGGAGCAGAAGTCATAAGTGGTTTACAGAGGATCAAAATGGAAAGAATTGTAAAGATGGGGCCCCCTGCTCAGCATCAATGACTAGTTGAAGAGCCTCTAGGGGACAGGCACATCCTAGCAGAATGGCAACACCCTGTATTGCCAGTTCAAGACACTGGAAAATATAGTCCTCTGTTTGCAGAGAGGCATGGATGGGACACCTGTCCATGTGGTAAGGGGGAACGGGCTAATGACATCCTCACTGTGCATAGCCCATGCATTTGGTAGATTGGAGAGGAATGCCCTAGGGTCCTGTTGACTGAAGGTTGAGAGCAGAGCATTCATGATGAAGGAGAATGGAAGGCTGGGTCTGAG
This sequence comes from Peromyscus californicus insignis, assembly GCF_007827085.1. NCBI lineage: Eukaryota > Metazoa > Chordata > Mammalia > Rodentia > Cricetidae > Peromyscus > Peromyscus californicus. Next base: position 51,462,571 of record NW_026294503.1, read on the forward strand.
AGGAGTTGAGCAGGGGACTTCAGGCCATGGCACTTAGGGGGCTGCATTTCTTACAGGGACTGGACAGATTGTTCAGGTGACTCGATTTATTCACACTCACCCTTGTGCTGAGCTTTAGAGGTTCAGAGATGTTTAAAGTGTCATTTCTGTCCTTGTGAGAATCAGGGAAGTAAATAAGGTGATTATTCACTTTGGGAAAGACCACACTTGTGGTGTAACCTGAATTCTGTAAAGATGGTTTTATCAACTTATTGGAGCCACATATTTCATGATAAACCTACTATTCAATGAAAATATTATAAGCCAGAACTGTATTTAAGGCCTGGGAAGATGGCTCAGTCAGTAAAGTGTTTGCTGTGCAAGCATGAGGATGAGTTTGCTCCCCAGAACCCACATTAAAAAAGCTAGATGTGGTAACATGCTTGAGTAACACACATCTGGGGAGGCAGAGAGGTGGATCCCTGGTCTACTGGCAACTTAGTCTAGCCAGGTTAAGCTGAGAAACGCTGTCTCAAAAACAAGGTGGACCTCTGATCTCTACACATGCACACAGGCCTGCACACACTTGCACATATAGGAATATGCATTCACATACACAAATGTGTTTAATGTACCTGATCTAGAGCATACCCCAGCTTGGCTCAGCCCGTCTTACCAGGATCAGGAAAATTAGAGGTGGCAGGTCCTCTAGGTCAGGACAATCAGAGAGGCAGAACCCTCTAGCATAAATCCTGCCCTATGAAGAAGTGATGAGTGGCTCATCAGATTGGCTCATTGAATGTTGCCCTGACAGTGGAAAGCCAGTGTAAATATGGGCATGCAATATATATATATATATGCCATTATAAAGTGACAGAAGACTAATTGAGACCTTGCTTATGTGGGGCCATCTGTATTAGAATGCTTCTAGGAATGGACTTTCCACTTGGGGCCAGGAGGGTGACTGGGTTTTGGTGACTGGTGTCACCACATTCTACAAACTCATTGGCTTCATATAACACAAATCTATATTGTCTTCTGGAGACTGAAAGCAGACAGCAAAGTATTGACCAGGCTGTTGTCTCCCTCTGTGGGCTCTTAGGGTCTGTTCTGGATTCTCTTGCTTTTGTTCTTTGACCTAGATTGGAGATGTTTCACTCCAATCTCTCTCTTCATGGGCACAGACCATCTGCTGGCTGAGAATCTCTCTCCTGGCTTAAGATGTAGGTCATCATGAATTAATGGCTCCTCTAGTCCCATAATTTCATGTTTATTTCTGCAATGACCTTATTTACAAATTAGGTCATGTGATGAAGTACTGGCACTCATGACATCAGTGAATCTTTTTGTGGGATACAAGTCGACCCTGGAAAGAATGGACTTCAGTCATTTCAGGAGTTCCTCCATTAAGAAACTGGGGTGTTGTAGATGCTTGTGTTGACTCTGTATCTCTTTAGGGTAGCTGGCTCTGTGGGCCAGTGTCATCCTCTGTCCCTTGCTGTCTTGTCTGAACTATTGTTAGTGGTATATTTGGTGACTGCTCCCACCTCAATCTCAGTGACCTACCCTATATTCTTGCTGGAATCTTCACTTCTTGCAGAATAATACATAAATGCTGCTTTCTCGTACATGGGGCCCATCACAGTCTGCTCCAGCCTTCTTTCTGGCACCATGATTTTGTAAAAATAGCAGACATGGGATTCTAGTTCTCTCAGGCACTGGGCTAGTCATGCATGATCTCATCTACCCTCCAGACAAACTCAGAAGGTGGATTATCTGCTATCATATTGTCACTGGATGTCTGCTTGGAGAAGGGATCAGAGGCTCAGAGAGTTCAGGTTCCTTGGAAGTAGGATTTGTTGAATGGCACTGTTACTCCTCAGAACCCACAGACAGAGACTCAAGGAACCCAGATTCAGAGCCCAGAAGCAGTTCTGCAACACCAACAGGCAGGCAGGCACTCTTCCACAAAAGACCTCAGGGTGCTAACATCCCCTAGACACTATCTTTGTGTCCTTTCTGTAACAGGCGATGATCTCTTCAGCTTGTGACCCATTGTTGGATGTGACCTTCATCCCAGAATCCCCATATGAGCTTATTTATTCACGTGCCCTTCAAGTCTCCATAAGAAAGTGACCTCACTGGTGTCTTGCTCACTCAGCAGAGGACAAGAGCCATGTCCTCATCTGCTGCTCCTTTCGTTCTTGTTTCCTCTCCTCCCTTGCTTCCCCTCTCCATGGTTTGCTTTGTCTTTCTTTCTCCATTTTTTATGTGCATGTGCTGTGTGCATGCATGTATGCTTATTTGCATGTATGTGGACACATGTGTTTGTGAGTACACATTGCATGTGTGTTCATATGTGCCTGAGGTTGATATTGGGAGGCTTTCTCCATCACACTCTGCTTTATTGAGGTAGATTAACTGATCTGTTTAATCTAGCTAGCAGCTCCCCCTGAGGATCCCTGTTTCTGCTGGAATCACAAGCAGGCTGCCAGCCCACCCACTATTTACATAAGGCCTGGGAATCCCAGATCTGTCTGGTCCTCAGGCTTGCTTGCCAGGCTCTAACCACTGAGCATTGCTCCAGCCATCTTTTTCTGTTCTTTTCTTTTCCTACTCTGTAGGATTGGGCTAACTGTATTTCCAGTTCTTCACATGAAATATAAGGCTTGTCCTTTAAAAAAAAACAAAACAACTAGTGCATTTGTTGGATATTTAGGTATATGCTTATTCATGAGGCACTGTTTAAAAAGTTGTAATTTATTGAACTAATTATTTTTTAAATAAATGTTACTCTACTGAATATAATCATTAAAAAGTGTTTGGAACCTTGATTCTTTTGTTTAGTATTTTTAATTTCTGGAAGTTCTGCAAAAACATAATTTTGCATATCTTCAAAAAACTTTACCATGATGGTTGTTGAAATAATGGAGTTTTTTGTTTTAGAAAAAAAACTTGATTATCTTTTTAAAATTGGGTCTTATTAGAAAATTAATATATACTACACACATAATGTATGGGGCTGGTACCAGGAGCAGTAATTAAAGGGCGCAGCTGTGTGCACTGTGGCACGGTGGCAGCTCACTGCCCTGTGGAAAGTTCTCGCTTGCTCCCTCTCTCTGGGAGGGAGAAGTGTTACTTCCAGAGAGGTGTTAATTGTTGCTTTCTTGGCAGTTTAATATATAAATAACAACCTATCTAGCTTATTGTGGCTTTGGATTTATGCAGTGAACAAACACTGTAAATTCTTAAGTGGTCTGCACTTTCTACTTACCACTGGAGCAGTGTGTGACAGACTGTGACCCGGAGAAATGGGGTGCTAGGCAGAGAGGAAGCGGGGGTAATGGGGAAGAGAGCCCTAGGCTTTGTCCCCTTCCAGACTCTGACCTCCTCCTGTGGCTAAGCTCAGCTGGAGATGTCCTCTAGTGGAATACAAGTTGAGTTCCAGCAGCAAAGAGCTGGGCAGGTGGGGTGTAGACAGTTGAATGGAAGTACAGAACCCAGCGTGCATGTTTTCACTCTCGCAAGCTTGAAAGGACTTCACCAAGGGACTTTTACTAATATCTGTTCCCACCAGCAGAGAAGGCTGGAGCTGCTGCCAGACCACAGACACAGGAAAGGCCACCTGGTGCTGTCTGGCTTCTGCTTGTCCATGTCCAGTGGGCAAGTACCACGTCTCAGGGATTCCATGGTCACTGGAAAGGAGCAGCCTGGTGTCTGCATTTCCTTTTCGTTGAAGTTCCTGCTGAATCTGTTGCCCATGGCTCTATGAGTGTCGGTCTTTCCTTACTTGAACAAGTGGTCTGTACAAACAATTCTCTATTTTTATCTTAGTGTAAATTGAAAATGTGTGGTTGTGTTTATTTCTGGGGTATGGGGTGATTTTATGACTTACAAAGTATGGAAGAGTCAAACAGACCAATAATCTGCCTGCCCCTTATAGAAAAATAATGACTATTTTGTAGTGAGAGTCCTCAATAGGTTCTCAATAGTTTTAAAATGCACACTGTATGTCATTATCAGTGGCATTCATCATGCTGTACAGTGTATTTTCAAGATTCTTCCTTCATCCTGTGTGAGACATCCACCCTTTAGACAGAATTTCCCACCCATTGTCCCCAAGTTTCTGATAACTACCACTCCACTCTCAGCTTTTGGAAGTTCTGACTGTTTTAGCTTCTGCACATGAGTAAGGACACTGAACATTTGTCTTTTTGTACTTGGGTTACTTATTTCATTCAATAGAACATTCTTTTCAACCACATTGTTGCAAATTCTAGAACTGTCTTCATTTCTAAGGCTGAATAGTATTCTGTTGTGTGTAGGTATCATGTTTTGTGTATTCATTCTCCTGAAATGGACATTTGGGTTGGTACTGTATCCTGGCTGTTGCAAATTAGAGCTGTGATGAACATGGAGGGGTAGACATCTTTTCAAAATACCAATTCAAATCTCAGAGTAAAGTCCTGTGGCATGACACTTTTCCTGGAGAGATAGATATGAACAAATACCTACTCACCCAAGACAGGGAATTAATCAGACCAAAGTAATGATTCCACTAGTGTTTGGTATGGTGAGACATGAGTTTACTGGATGATGAAGGGACATCTGCATTGCTGAAGCACATCCCAACCTGGGCTACCTATGGCTTGCAGGCAGCTCCAAGGTTGGGGAATTCTCCTCCTGAGCAGTCTTTATTGTTTCTATATCCTTCGGGATGGGTCTGTGAGCATGATAAATTTCAGGAACTCTTTAAGACTTATGAGTTGTTTTCTTCTTGAATCTTAAGGAAATTCCCTTTAGAATTCTCAAGTTTTAAGGAATTTTCTCCTGGGATAGAATTTTTTTAATACAATATTTTATTAACTGAGAATTTCACAGAATTTATTTTGATTGTATCACCACTCACCTGCAGATAACTTCTCCCAGATCTGCCACTACCTTACCATTCCTTTCCAAGTGCCTGCCTTTTTTCTGTTTTATAACCCACTTCATCCGTGTTGTGCTGGCCATATATGCAAGTGTGTAGGGCCATCCACTAAAGCATGGTTGACTTACCAGGGCTGCATACTTTGAGAAACCTATCTTCTTCCCCTAAGCAGCCATCCACAGCTACTCAGTTAGGGGTTGGGGCTCATGAGCTCCTACCCCCTCCATGCTGGAAAATGAATTGGCTTGATCTTGTTCAGGTCTTGTGCAGGCAGTCATAGCTTCTGTGGTTCATGAGTGCAGCCATCCTGTTACATCTGGAAGTCACTGCTTTGCTCCAGTCCTGCCTGACCCCACGCTCTTACAATCTTTCTGCCCTCTCTTCTGCAATGGTCTGCAAGCCTTGTAAACATGGGTGTGATATACATGTCTTATTGATGGCTAAGAACTCCACTGAAACTTATTATCTGACCTTTGATCAGTTGTTTCTTCATTAACCACCATCCACTGCAGTTAGAAGCTTCTCTAAGGATTTGTAATAGCTGCACTAATCTATGAGCAGAGAGATACAAATTTAGATGACAATTTGATACTATGTCTATTTAGCAGAATGACAGCAGTAGATTCATCTATGGGGTCTGTCTGCACTCCCCAACCTCAGCTTCTTGGCCTGATTGCAGTATAAATATGTGTTTCTTCTGGGGAGTAGGATTTACATTCAATAAGAAAGAGGTTGGTTACTCCCACAACATCCATGCCATAATTACATGTGTGGGCATAACTTGCCATGCCAGTCCCTATTGTAGACAAAATATTTTAATTTGAAGGGAATTATTATACAAGTAACCAGAAGTGGAATTGTTGTGTTATGTAGAAATTTTATTTTAGATCTTCAGTTTCTCAGCTTGGAGGTGCTAGTTTATATTCTTTACCAACAGTATACAAAAGCTTCCGTTTCTCTGGATCCTCAGAAGTGTTTATCTTTCATTTCTGGATAGTAACTGTTCTAATAGGGGAGGTAGAATCTTACTTTAATGTAATTTGCATTTCCTTCATTAATGATGTAGAACATTTGTTTATTTCATCTATTGGTATTTTTTATATCTTCTCTTGAGTCATGCCTATGCAAATCTCCTGCCCACTATATTGGGGTTTTGTTTTCTTAATATTGAATTGAATTCTTTGCATATTTTGGGTATCAACTCCTTATCAATGTACAGCTTGCAAACAATTCCTCACAATGCATAGGTCATCTCCTCAGACTATCAACTGATTTCTTTTATGTGCAGAAGCTTTTCAGTTTGATGTCTAGGTTTTACTTTTGAGGCGTGTGAATTCTTGGGGTCAGATCCAAAAAAAAAATCATTTTTCAGATCAAAGCTATTTGACTTTCCCTCTATGTCTCTCTCTCTCTCTCTCTCTCTCTCCATATATATATATGCATATGCATATGCATATGCATATGCATATGCATATGCATATACTCCTAACTTTCCATTTAAATCTTCAATCCATTTTGAGTTGACTTTATACATAATGTTAGATAAGGCTCAGTTTCATTCTTTTGCATGTGACCATCCAGTTTTTCTGGTACCATTATTAAAAAGACTATTTCCCCCATTGTGTATTCTTCTTAATAATTTTGTTTTTAGTGTGTGTGCATGCCATGGCACATGTCATGGAAGTCAGAGGACAGCTTGTCAGATTTGGTATTTTCCTTTCCCCATGTGAGCTGCAGGGATTGAACTCAGGTTGTCAGGCTTGGCAGCAAGCATCTTTACCTGCTGAGTCAACTTGCTGAGCTCTCTTCTATTGGGCATTCTTTCAATCTTGGCACTTATGTTTTTATTGGTGGGGGAAACTGTTTATTCTGCTCCACTGGTCATAGTGCATTTTTTGAAAATAATGCTATAGCTATTAAATTATTATATATTTACAATATACTTTAAAATCAGGTAAACTGATACCCCCTGCTTTGACCTTTTTTTCATGTGTGATTGTCTTGGATAGTGTGTGTATGTGTGTTTCCATATGAATTTCATTTTTTTCAGTTTTGATGAAAAATAAGACTAGAATTTTGATATCAACTACATTGAAGCTATAGATTACTCTGGGTAGTATTAATGTTTTAACAATATTAATTCCTCTACTCTATGAGCTCAGGATGCCTTTCCTTTTATTGTCTCCAATTTCTTTCACTAATATTCTATAGTCTACAATATGCCTTGGTTAAATTTATTCCTAATTTTATTTCTTATATCTATTATGAGTCACATAATTCTTATGTCACTTTATTTTTTGGTAACTCATTAGTATATAGGAATCCTACTAGTTATTTATGTATATTTCCCCATTTCCCTAATGCAGATATATTTACTATGAATTTTTCTTTTACATTTGATTTTTTTGTACCCAGTATATTTTAATAGGCCATATTTCCATTTTTGTTTATCTCAAGATATTTTAAATTTTCTTTTTTAATGCCTGCATTGGCTGTTCAGAAGCATGCTATTCAATTTCTGTGTTGTGGACTTTCTGAAATCCCCACCTCCCCATTGTGACTTTCTTATTTCATGAGATTGTAGTAAAAAAGATAAAAAGGTAGTTGGCACTAAATTAATCATCATAAATTCATAAGTGATCTATTGTGTGAAATAGGTTGGAAAATGTTCTGTATGCTCCCCAAGAGATATATATTCTGCTGTTAGATGGAATGGTCTCTTTACGTCTGTCCATTCATTGATCTAAAAAAAACCTCTTCCACTCCAACATTTCTTTATTTGTTTTCTATCTGCTTGGTCTGCCCCTCATTGAAAATAGAGTATTGGAAGTCCCTATCATGTCACTATTTTGAGCTGTCTCTTCCTTGATATTTGCTTTATAAGTTTAAATGCTCCATTTGTGGGCTTATAAGTATTTACAACTGTTACAGTTTCTTAATGAGTTGATTTCATCTTCCATAAAGTATTTCTCTCTATTTTTTACTTTAAGTCTATTTTTTTTCAGACCTGAGTTTAGCTGCCCTTGTCATTTTTTGGTTTCCTTGTGTAGAACGCATGCATTCTCCATCTCTTTGGCTTTAGACTGTGTAAAAGATTAAAAGCTAAAAGTTAAATGAGTTTCTTGCAGGCAGCACATAGTTGGATATTACAATTTAAAAAATTCTGTTCAGTCACTGTTTACTGTTTCATTGTGGGAAATCAATACATTTATATCCAAAGTTGCTTTTTACATAAGATGACTTCCTACTGTTACCTGTTTTCTAGTATATTCTTTGTTTCTTCCTCTTGCTGTCTTTTCTTGTGGTTTTATGTTTTTCCTATTTGTGTTATTTGATTCATTTCTCATTTTGTTTTATGTTTGTAGCAATTATTTTTTCTTTACAGTTACCATGAGTCTCACATGGAATGTTTTATAAAAACACATTTAAAATCTTTTAAAAAATGTATTTGTATGTGTGTATTTCTGTGTTATGTGTGTGCAGGTGACCATGGAATCCAGAAGGGTGGCATCAGATCCCCAAGAGCTGGAGTTATAGGTTTCAAGCTGCCTGATGTGGGTGCTGGGAACTGAACTAATGTCTGTTGTAAGAGCAACACACACTTTTAACAGCTAATCCATCTCTAGTCCCTAAAAGCACATTTCAACAACTTGCACTATGTAATTCAACTCTATTCTTTTACTCCCTTCCCACATACTTTATGTTTTTGATATTAGAATTTACACAATCTGTGTGCACCCCTGGACAATTTATTTATCAAGAATTAATTCTAATGGAATTGTCTTTCCACCCTCATACTTGGAATAACACTGTATCACACACCACTCTGCAGCCCTAGAACATTCTGCAGCCCTAGAAACATCTGTTTCTCATCACCATTAAGTTTTGTGCATTTGTGTGTTTTATGTTGTTAATCACAAGGTTTTAGTTCAGCTTCAAGAACTTTCCTTAGCATTTCCCAAGAGGCAGATCTATTGGCGGTAAACTGCCTTAGACTTGCTCATTTGTGAAAGTTTGTATTTATCCACTGTTTTTGAAAGACAGCTTCACTAGGTAAAGTATTCTTGGTTGGCAGATTTTCTCTTTATCATTTCGAATACCCTGTTGCACTCTCTCCTGCCCTACAGGGTTCCTGCTGATAAATCTGCCTGTGTTCACATCAATGTGTCTTTCTATGTGATGGTGTGTGTGTGTGTGTGTGTGTGTGTGTGTGTGTGTGTGTGTGTGTGTACTTCTCTCTGAGCTAAATTTGATTGAAAATTTCTGTGCCTCCTACACTTGGACACTGGCATCTGGCCACCAAATTAAGGTCCAATTTAGCCATTGTTCTTTAAATGGCTCTCTCTCTCCCTCCCTTTCCCCCTCCTTCCCACCTTCCCTCCCTCCTTCCCTCTTCCTCTCTCCCTTCCTCCACCTTCTCTTTTTCTCCCTCTTCCTCCTGGAACTCTCTCTATGCAGGTTTTATCTCTTGACAGGTTTTATTATTAGTCTAAATTTTCATTCTTGTTCATTCTATTGCTTTTTTTTCTCTGAGTATACACTTCCAACTAATATATCTTTAGATTACTGTCATTGTTTTTGCTTGATCCAGTCTACTGTTAAACCAAGTTGTCTATCAACAGATGAATGGATTATGGACATTTGTTTTACAAATATATTTACATATATATGAATACTATTTATCACTAAATAAAAATGTAATCACAAATTTTTATGGGATAATGGAAGCACTTAGAATGTATAATATTAAACAAGGCCACACAATACCAGAAAGAAAAAAAATGTGTTTTCCCTCATATGCAGAACCTAGCCAAAAATATGTATATGTATATATAAAACAAATGTACATGTGGGTACAGTATAATGTGTATAAAACAAGGGAGGAAAAGGTTAAATATTAGGGGATTAGGAAGGAATAAATGTAAGTCATAGAAATGAGATGAAAGAGTATATAAAGCCAACTTGTTTTTAATTCTATCTTTGTCATGGAATTTTTGGGTTTTTGGTAGTGGATGAGTGAATTTAAATATACTTGAGAGTGAAAGTGTGAAATCCAATGTGAAGCTCCACAGCTTCAGAATGACTATTGTAACTGTATACAAGTTCACTTAGATGCATAGATTTTGCATCTGGTTGATTTTAGTGCACGATTTTTTATTTGCATATTTTATGTTAAACTTTATTAAAAAAAACAAGCAAAAAATAAGCAACAAACCAAAAATACTTTCAGTTCAGACACTGTGTTTTTCATCCCTAGGATGTCCGTTTGATTCTTTCTAACATTTCTTCTATCTTTGTCAAACTTCTTACTTTTTTCATCATGTACTGCCTCCAAATTTCATTTAAGTTTTGATTCAAATACACTTTTTAAACATCTTTTTTTATTGTGTGTCTTTCTGTGTATGTGTGCACTTGTGCACATGCACATATTCTACAGTGCATGTGTGTAGGACAGAGGACCACTGTGGTAGTCTGCTCTCTCCTTCCACTATGTAACTCCTGGAGATTGAAGTTAGGCTTCATGGCAATGCACCTTTCCCTGCTGAACAATCTCACTGGCCCTCCATTCTAATTCCCTTGTTTATTGAGAAGATAATTTATTGTTAATTTTTGTCAGTCATTTCACAGACTTCTATGCTTTTAGGATTCATTTTTGGAGCTGTGCAATAGTTTTTAGAGATGTTGTAATTCCCTGTGTTCCTTCTGTCACTACGCTGTTGTCTGTATATCCAAGGAAACTCTCTCCTGTCCAAATCTTTGACAGGGGCAGACTTTCATGATTTTGTCTAGTTGCTGGTTCTGGAAGGACCAGCTGGTGATCACTGCACAGGCAGAGCTCTCTGGGAGTTCCTAGTTGGGTGGGCTGTTCCCTTGGCTCTGATGCTGAGTGAGGTCACTTGCTGGGCTCTATTGCCTGGCTGGCATGGCTGGTTGTGTTCTACTGCATTAGAGCTGATGACTAAGCACCGGAGTGGCTTGCAGTCATGCTAGTCTGGGGATATCCTCACTCTCCAGGCAATCCAACTATTTGTTAAACCTGCACTCGGGCAGCATTGCAGGCTGTGCTCTGACAGTAGCTCGAGTCAGGGGCAGATGGAACCAGAGACAATGCTGCTCAGAGATGCCTAGTGGAGATGCCCTTCTTGTCAGGATAGCACCACAAAGAGAGTTTTTTTTAAAGTTTATCTGAGCAGCCATTTGGCTTCTTTGGTCAAGCAGAGCAGACCCAACACTTACTCAAAAGATATAGTGGTGGGATCCCTGCTAGTGTGGGGTTGGTTAGATCAGTCCTGAGGCTAGCATGGGGTTGGTTGGATCAGTCCTGAGGCTGAGCATGGAGCCAGCCGCCTTGAAAGTACTCCAGGTAGATGAAACTTCCCATGCTTCTGAAGGCATTAGCTCTGCTTTGTGGGTGTCATATGGCACTGCTCCTGTCAGGAGCAGTCATATCACTGTTCCTCTAACCTCTGAGCTCTGACCTCTGTCTTTTTTCTGTGTCCCTATCTGACTCTAGGATGTCTACCTGTGTCATAGCCTTCAGAATTGTACCCATGGTGAGTCAGAGTATGCTCTCATATTGGAATGCTAGCTCTCTGCCTCCCCATAGAAACTATGGCCCAGGAAATCATCTCCATTGGACACTGTGACCTAGGGAAAGTGGAAAATGATAGTTGTGGGGACATTGCTTTTCCTCTTCTAATTCAGATTTTATTCAGTACCATTGACTATACAAGTCTCACAGGCTTCCTTCTGGGTGGTAAAATGATGTTATGATCCTTGTATGGTGGCAAGTTAGGCTTTCTGTGGTGGTGGAGGTGGCACCTGAGCCTTCTGACTACTGTCTTGCTGACCTCAACAGCCTTTATTTCATTTTAGTTTTTTGAGTTGGTCTCATGTTGGTTCGTGGCCAAAGGTGGCCATGAACTTGCTATGTAGCTGAGGATAATCTTGGACTTCTGCTCCTCCAGCCCCAACCTCTTGAGCTTGGATATCACCATACCTGGTTTTTTTAAAGTGGTGCTGGGGAACAGACTCAGGGCTTCAGGCATGCTAGACAAACACTCTACCATCTGAGCCACACCCAGCCCTGGCTCCTAAATTCTGTACTGAGCACCTTGGAAGTGTCTGACTCCTATTTAGCTCTTTCAGACATGACAGTGAACTAAAGTGACAGTAACCTGGTCCTTGTGGAGTTTAAACTCTAATGGAGACAATGATTAAAATAAACAGTGTGCTAGAAAATGAAGAGTTATAATTGCATTAGAAAGATTATAATTATATATGTGTGTCTCTTAATTATATTGGAAGTGTTATTGAGAGAATTAAAGGGAAGCTAGGGAAGTGTAGGTGTGGCAATTTTTACTACTGCTGTTGCTGAGTGGGAAGTGTGCAGAAGTGGGAAGGTGTATGTGTGCCTCCCACTTGAGTTCTAAAACTCACCCTATTCCTGGGCTATTGTTGCCCCCCTCCACCCTAGGCACATGGTTCCCTTGTCACCTCTTTCAACACCACTCCAAGATCACCATTTCAGGGATGGGGAGATGTTTAATTAATAAAATGCCTGCTGCATGGCATGAGTACCTAAACTTGGATTCTCCAGTACCTGTGTAAGAGACAGGCATTGTGGCACCTATCTGCAACCCCAGTGTGGGCAGATAGATCCCTGGAGCTCATTGGCCAGCTAGCCTTACCTGTCAGTAAGTGCCAGGTCCAGTGAGAGAGCTTAAAAGAGTAAGGTGGCCAGCTCAGTATGTTGGCCTTTAGCCTACAGACATGCATGCACACATACACACACACACACACACACACACACACACACACACACACACACACGCATGCATGTATGCAAGCATGCACACAGCACATATATTCATGTGCTACACTGCTAATCATGGTCTAATTTTCTTCATGCTATTCTGTCCCCCCCCCCCCGCTCTCTCTCTCTCTCTCACACACACACACACACACACACACACACACACACACACACACACACACAGAGCTGGAGTTCATCATTCATATCTTCAGTGATGTGCTTGGCTCTGGAGAAGGTTGCTTGTCTACATTCTACTCATGAATTGAACATCTTTTGGTGTAGTGCACTGGTCTCTCCTGGCTTCTGTTTACTGCTTCTTACCCTTTCTTGTCTCCTAACAGAAGCAGTCAAAGCTTTGGCTTCCCTTCTGTATTGATTTACTGGAAGCTCGTAAGTCTTGAGATTTCATTATTTAAAAATTTTCTTATTTACTTCATAATCTTTTTATTTTACCCATGATTAATTCAGAAGCATATTTAAAAAGAGTTTCCAAATATGTGCAGTTTCTCTTGTCATTAATTTCTAATTTGCTTGGTTTTGCCTGAAAATTGGTCCATATTATCATCCTATAGAACTCAATTAGGATTGCTTTATGGTTTAGTGTCTGCTAATTTAAAAAAATACTCAACACATTTTTGGAAATAATGTGCAATCTGTTGTTTTTACTTTAGTTTTATGTGGTGGTTAATCTTGTCAACTTGGTTGTCCTGGGCGACACCAGTGAGACACTCACAGTCACCTCTTGTGGATCTGGGAGGGTTTTACCAGGGCACTTAGTTGTGAGGGTTCTGACTTAACAAGAATATTGGGAATATTGAGTCTTCTGATGGCATACTCTATTGGGAGGTAGTATAACTGAGGAAGTTGGGGAATAATTGAATGGGTGGGTCCTGGTACCAGCCTTCAATGGTCACATTGCCCCAACTCCTTTCTGTCTTCCTTTTGCTTCCTGGCTGCCACAGGTGGGCAGCTTTCTTCACCCTGCCCCTCCCCCAAGATGCCTCTACCTTGCTTCTTGCTTTGCCTGAAAATGATAGAGCTGACCCACCCCAGATAAACTGTGAGCCCACACAGTCTCTTCAGTTTTAAATTGTTTCTCTCAGGGATTTGTCACAGGGATGAACATTCTGACTGACAGATTGGAAAAGCTTACTGAGTGTGATGTACAAGTATCTGGTGTGTTTGCTAACTTGGATCTCCTTCCTTTGTTAGTGACCACATGAGGTTTTCTTCTATGACTGAATATATTTCTGTAAGTTTTATCTTTATATATTTTGAAGCTGTTTTTGGATAGCTGACTCCTATTTGGAATTGTAATATATCTTGTGTCAGAATATGGTCAAAAGAATGACCCACAGTGGACAAGGTCTTGGGGAACTGTGAGATAGGTGCCAGGAAAAAAAGGCAGAGGGCCTCTTACCTCAGGTGCATTTTGTTCCCAGGTTTGTTCTTGGACATGATTTTGTGCCTCCTGCTGAACATTTACATCCAATTTATAAGACATGTGTATTCTTGTTGGGTGTCAGAACACAGCTATAGAAGCCAATCTGGTCAGTGTACCCCGAATCTGGATATGGCCTTCTGCCTGGCTGTCATGCTTTCCCCAGATATACCCTATAGTATATCTCAGGAAATTGTGTTTAAATTGGTCTATCCTGAAAAAGTTCAGGGAAAGGGCTGCTGTGTTAATATTTAGTATGGGCTTACTGGTGTTTATTTATGTGTTTTTTTGATCATGTTTTTCTGAACTCAACCTTCCTTGTATCATTGCTTTCTTTGTTACATTTGTATGGTGATATTTTATTTGTGCTGAAATGTGATTTTATTTGTATTTTAATAAAGTTGCCAGGAAAACAGAAGTCACAGTGAGCCATAAATGGGAGTCAGGCAGTGGTAGCACACATCCTTAGTCCGATTACCTGGCAGGCAGAGTCTCTGTGGTCAAGGACACATCCAAAAGCAAGGTGACCTGAACTTTTAATCCCAGTACCAACCATAGAGACCTGGAGGTCTGTATAGACAGGCAGTGAGGAGGAAATCATGTGGTTGGGTTTAGAGCCAATGAGAAGGCAGAACAGAAAGGCAATAAAAAGACAGGACACAGGAAGAAGTCTCTCTCTGAGAGGAAGGATGACAATGAGTGTAAGCTAAAGGTTCTGATTTCGTGGGCTTTTAACTCTGTATTTGGATCTGCATTTCTTGTTTACTAAGACTGTTTAGAATTTTGTCTACACATTTGTGTATAAAAATATACTAAAACTGAAGTAAGATTGTCTACAGCATTAGACTGTAGTCTGCCCAATTCTGTCAGGTCTTCTGCTGTTGGACTTTTCTTTGTGGACCTGCTAGCTCCCCAGCAATAACAATAATAATAATAATAATAATAATAATAATAATAATAATAACAGTAATAATAACAATAACAATAGTGACACTGAAATTTATTAATTATGAGAGCTTGGCCTCTGGCTTAAGCTTGCTTTACTAGCTCTTATAACTTAAATTAACCTGTTGCTATTAATCTATGTTCTACCATATGGCTTTTTACCTCTCCTTTATTCTGTATGTCCGACTCCTTCTGTTTCTTCTGGTGTCTCCCAGGTGCGTAGATTCTAACCCTCTGAGTTTCTCTCTTTGCTTGGAAATCCTGCCTAACCTCTCCTGTTTAGCTATTGGCTGTTTAGCTTTTTATTGAACCAATCACAACAACACATCTTTGCACAGTATAAACAAGTATCCTACAACATTCCTCAGATCCCAGGTCCAGCAGACAAGGTCTGCACAGGTTGTCAAAAGTCAACATCTTGCTGCATTTAACCTTGTGCCACTCTGTAATGACAATTTTTATGTTTGAGTATGTTTCTCTAAATCCAGTTTCCTTCAATTATTATTTTATTCATATATATATTCCTTTGGTCCTTCCTACAGTGAGAACTTGTAAGGTTTCTTGTGAAAGTAAATCATCTTTTTTAAAAGCCAATATAGATCTTTGTCTTTTAATGAATGATTTTTTACTAATCTTATTAATGTAATAAATAAGTCTAAATTTATGCTTCTCAGCTGTGGTGGTTTGAATGAGAATGTGTCCCATAGGCTCAGGCATTTGAACTTGTTGTCCCTGGTTGGTGGAGCTGTTTAGGGGGAGCATGAAGATTTGCTGGAGAAAGTATACCACTGAGGTGGGCTTTGTGAGTATATAGCCTCACCTCACTTCCAGTTTGGGGTTGAATGTGTGAGCTCTCAGATTCCTGCACCAGATGCCTGCTGTCATGCCTCCCTAGCCATTTTAGATTCTAGCCCTCTGGAACTGTTAGCTTAAATAAACTTTTTCTTCTAGAAATAGCCTTGATCAGGGTATTTCATGACAGTAACAGAGAAGAAAGCAATAAGCCTGCTTTTACATCATATTTTTTCCTGACTTTCCATTTTCCTTTAATTACTTTTATATTTATTGAGTTTTTTATTTTATTTTATTTTACTTACTGCACTCATCTTTACTACTGCTTTGGAATGTTTTGTCCTTCATATATATTTTAGTTGTTACCTTAGAATATTTTATTTTATCCTTTTGAAATAGGCTTTTGATGTGAAACCTAGGCTAACTTGAAACTTATAATCCTCCTGTATAAGTCTTTTGAGTGTTGGGATTATAGACCAATATATCTGGCTAGAACACTTTGGGTTTTTTTTTTTGGTTGTTTGTTTTCTGAGATATGATCTCACTCTATAATCCAAGCTGACTTGGAACTCATAGTAATCCTCCTGCCTCAGCATCCTTCCTGCTGGGATTACAGACATGAGCTATCACCTTCAGCTAGGACACTTTACTTTTTAGGAAAAAAAATATATATGCCATAACAATTAATGAAAAATAGATCATGAATTTGAAGGAGAGCTGGGAGGGGTATATGGGAAGATTTTGAGAGAAAAGGGGGTAGGAGAAATGTAATTAGATTATAATCTCAAACATAAAATGTAAAAAGTTCTATTTTTAATTAGCTTACAAAATATTAGGTTTCTACTTTTTTTTTCATCTATCTCTAGTTTCGGCTAACCTGATCCCTACCCTCTGTGCTCTCCCATCCTCTTGCCCCATCCCTGTTTAAGTCTTTAACCTTCAGTATTCCCTACCCCACCTTCTTTCACATTATAAGTGCCCTACTAGCCCCTTTCATTTTGCTGTTAAACACAACAAAGTCAAATGCCTTTTCCTTCTCCCTGGAACCCATAAGGATGTTGCACTATTTGGCTCCCAGAATGCTGTTTTACATGCATGCTATTCTGCCCACTTATTAGAAAAAATGTATCAGTTCTCAGTCTTCACCTTTAAACCTCCCTAGTCACGCTGCTCCTCCTCCTTGTGTGGTTATGCGATGGTTTGAAAGAGAATGACCGCCACAGTCTTGGACATTTGAACACTTGGTCCCCAGTTGGTGGTGCTGTTTGGGGGGAGGTTTAGGAGGTGTGGCCTTGCTAGAGTAAGTGTGTCACTGGGCTTTGAGAGTTTACATACTTTCACCATTTTCAGTTTGTGAGCCCTCAGTTTCCTGTTTCTCCCACTGTCCTGTCTGTTTTATTGTCGATTTGACACAAATTAGAGTTATTTGGGAAGAGGTTCTGTTTAGAAAATACCTCTGCAAGAATGGCCTGTAGGCATGTCTGTAGTACATTTTCTTAATTAGTGATTGATATGGGAGGGGCCCAGCCCATTGTGGGCAGTGCTATCCCTGGGCTGCTGGTCCTGGGTGCTATTAGAAAGCAGACTGAGTGAGTCATGGGGAGCAAGCCAGTAAGCAGCATGCTTCCATGGCCTCTGCTTCAGTTTCTGGCTCTGAGTTTTTGCCTAAAGTTCCTACAACAACTTTGCTTCATGATGGACTGTGATGTGAAAATGTAAGCTGAAATAAACCCTTTCCTCCACAACTTGCCTTTGGCTATGGTGTTTCATCACTGCAGCCATCCTTTTGTCTCCTCTCTACCTGAATGAATTCTAACCTCCTGGAACCATAAGTCCAAATAAACTCTTCATTCTGTGACTTGCTGGTCTTGGTGTTTTAGGACAGTAATGGAAAAGTAACTAGGTTTTCTGCAGTTCAGCTCTGTTGTGGGTTGTTTTTGCTCTTTGGGCTCTTTTGGGGAGCCTACCACCCAGTTCCCAAATAAATCATACATGGAGGCCTATTCTTAATTATAAATACCTGGTCTTAGCTTGGCTTGTTTCTAGCCAGCTTTTCTTAACTTATCCCATCTACCTTTTGCCTCTGGGCTTTTTCCTTTTCTTACTTCTGTATGTTTTACTTTCACTCTTACTCCATGGCTGGCTAGGTGGCTGGGTGACTGACCTCTGATATCTTCCTCTCCTTGTTCTCTTGCTCTTTTTTCCCTCTTTTCCAAGATTTCTCTCTGCCTGCCAGCCCTGCCTATCCTTTCTCCTGTCTTACTATTGGCTGTTCAGCTCTTTATTAGACCATCAGGTGTTTTAGACAAAGAATCACAGCTTCACAGAGTTAAACAAATGCAACACAAAGGAATGCAACACATCTTTGCATCATTAAAACAAATGTCCCACAGCATAAACAAAAGTAACACACCTTAAAATAATATCCTACAACACAGCTCTGTTGAGCCTGGATTGTCTATTTACCATTCCCTCTGCTCTCTGGTGCCTTTTGTATTTTCCAATTCCTTCTCAGCATGGTTTTCCTTCGTCTGAGGTAAATTCCTTAGAATTGCCTGTTGACATGTTGACTGATGGAAATTATCCTATTTAGGTGCCTTTGTATCTGAGGATGTCAGTGTTTCAGCTTTGGAGTGAATGATAGCTTTTCTCAGCACACAGTTCCCCTTGCAGCATGCTGGCTGCTGCATCCTTTTCCCGTGGCCTCTGCCATTGCTGCTGAGAAGCAGCATTCAGTCCCGGCTTTGCTCCTTTCTGGTTGAGACTTGTTTTTTTCCCTCACTGCGTTTACTAGCTTCTGTTTGTGTGACATTCTCCTGTAGCTTAACTGTGACCTATTTGACTGTGGAGAGCTTTCTTTTTCATGTCATTTTCTGGTATCTGACCGCTCCCGCCTCCCTTTGATCTCAGAAAATTCTTAACAAATATCAAATGAAGTGGTTTGTATTAGATATGGGGCTGGCTGGTGTTTTGCCAATTTGATGGAACCTCGAGCCATTTAGGAAGAGAGACTCTCTGTTTAGAAATGCCCCCATAAGTTTGACCTGTGGGCAAGCCTGTGGGGCATTTCAATGATTGATGATTGATATGGAAAATTCCAGTTCACTGGTGGGAGGTTCCAAACCCAGGGCAGGGGGTGCTGGGTGCTAGAAGAAAACAGGCTGAACAAGACATGAAGAGGAAGCCAGTTAGCAGTGTTCTTCCAGGGCCTCTGCTTCAGTTTCTTCCTCCTGGTTCCTGCCCTGAGTTCTTTCTCCTCCTGATAGACTTAAACACCATAACATGAGATAAACCCTTTCTCCCTAATCTGCTTTGGTCGTGATATTTTATCACAGTGATAGAAACTTCAACTAAGACAATTACTGTTTTCAATTAATTAGGCAATTATTATGGATGTAAGTGTGAGTGTGCCCTGGTGCATGTGTACCGAGCAGTCAGAGGTCAACTTTCAGGAGTCTTTGAGGTAGGCTCTCTTTTTTGTTAGAGTTGTACTGTGTAGTCCAGGTTTAGCTGGCCTGGGAGCTTTGGGTGAGTCTGTCTCTACCCCCACTCCACTCCCACTGTGGGTGTGTAAGGCCTACGACACATCCCATCCAAGTTTTTTTTTTTTTTTTTTTAAACATGTGTTCCAGGAACTGAACTCAGGTCATCAGGCCTATATGGCTAAGGCGCTACCTGCTGAACCACTGCAGACCTCAGTCCTTTTTTTTTATATAGTTGTGACAGAATACCTGAGAAGAAGCACATTAAGGAACAAAGAGTTTCTTCCTTTTCTCTTTCTTCATATTCTAACATGGTGGGGAGTACACAGTGGCCGGAGCAGGAAGCAGCTGGCCACATCATGTCCAGAGTCAAGAAACAGAGTGAATAGAACATAGGATGAGGCTGTAAAACCTCAAAGCCCACGCTCAGAGATATACTTCCTCCAGCAAGGGTCCACCTGCTAAGGATTCTACAACCTTCCCTAGTAGGGCCAAGAGTTGGGGACTGAGTGTTCAAACAGCTGAGCCCATGGGGGACAATCCCCACCTAAACCACGGTGTCTTTTCCCTGTATCTTAACTCTGCAGAACTGGACTATGTGCCCACCAGCACCACTCTCTCTTCCTCTTAGTTGTTTGTCTTTTATGAAAGTTGCATCCATACATACTGTCTTAGTTAGGGTTCCTATTGCTATGAAGAGACACCATGACCATGGCAATTCTTCTAAAGGAAAACATTTCATTGGGGTGGCTCGCTTACAGTTCAGAGGTCTAGTCCATTATCATCATGGCAAGACATGATGGCGTGCAGGCAGACATGGTGCTGGAGAAGGAGCTGAGAGTTCTTACATCTTCATCTGAAGGCAACAGGAAGAGGACTGAGATACTGGACATGGCTTGAGCATATATGAGACCTCAAAGTCCACCCACACAGTTACACACTTCCTCCAACAAGGCCATACCTACTCCAACAAGGCCACAATTCCTAATAGTGCCACTCCCTATGAGCTTATGGGGGCCAATTACATTCAAACTACCACACTTACACACGACACATCTCATTTTAGATCAGGGCTCTGTCTATTATCTGCTAAAAGCCACCACTCAGTTTTAATTTTGTTTTTTTTAAATAATACTTTTATTAATTCTTTGAGAACTTCATATAATGCGTTTTGATCATATTTACCCTTCCCCCAGCTCCTGCCAGATCTACTTCCACCTCCCTACCCACCCAACTTCATGCTCTTGTGTGTTCTCTCTCTCTTCATTGAATTTAATTGATGTTGTCCAAATACTCTTGGGTATGGGGCCTGCCCTAGAGAGTGGTTGACCTACCAGGGGCCATGCCCTTAAAGAAAACTGACTCTCCTTCTCCCAGCATCTATCAAATGTCAATAACTTCTGAACTAGGGATGGATTTTATGCCCCACATCATGCCCCACGTCAGGCTGGGATCTTGTCTGGCTTGAGCTTACACAGGTGTTGTGCATGCTGTCCCAACCACTGTGGGTTCATATGTGCACCTGCCTTCCTGTGCCACTCAAACACTGTTTTGTTCTAGCTACCTACCACCCCAGCTCTTACCATCTTTCCACCAGGTGGGGTATGACATAGACGTACCATTTAGGGCTGAGCACGCCACAGTCTCTTATTCTCTGCACCTTGACCAGTCATGGTTCTCTGAGTTAATCACCATTTACTGCCCAAAGAAGTTGCTCTGATGAGGACTGAGAGATGTGCTCATCTATGGGTATGGTGACATCATTAGGAGTCAGTGACAAGGTACCTTTTGCTTTTATTTCTAGAACTGCTTTGTTACTTAACAAATCTACAGCATCATTTTTATAGTTTCTCACACCCTATACATATTCCAAATTTTTATCTCTGAGAACACATCTTGAGCATTTGTCTTACATTTTTAGCTTGTTTAATTGCACTTGCTAAGCCCTCATGGTGGGGTTCTCTGGCCTGGTGCTCTGCTGGTTGTCACGCACACAGCCTATTTTTATGTGATTTTTTTTCTTGACCACAGTTCATCATTATAACCTGATGTGTGAGTGACTTGAGGCCTGGGCAGAAGGCGTGTGGCTGAAGAGAATTTTCTCTGCATTAGATTCTACTTGGGGCACTGGGTCATCACTGGCTCAGAGAGGACAGCTCTAAAATAATTTCATACTTTCCCCACCCCTTTTAACACAATTGGTATTCAAGAAAAAAAAAAAAACCCTGCTTGAGAACTGGCTAGGGGTTTCAAATCACCATGGGAGTTTTGCATTTTCTATGCGCTTGGCAGCAAGTCCAAGGGGAGAAACTACTTTATTAAATTTTTGCTTAGGTCTTTGTGTGTTTCTAGGTCACTCACATATGGAGGGGCAGCTCTTTGAAGCCCGGCTCATGTAGCATTGTCTTATGACACATTCCTCTTTGAGGTGACTATGCCTTTGACCTCTGTGTCCAGGTCTGACTAACCCCCAGGCTAAAAGGTCAAGGCCTTTGACCAACCTTGCTTTGGGTCCTTCTCTCTTTCTGAAATGCCACTCACACACTGGGCTAGTCAGGCATCTGTCCTGGCAACATGCCTGAGACAAGCTGCTTATAAAGATGAGAGATTTATTTTGGCCCAAAGTTTTCTGGCTTCCCATCATGTCAGTTGGTCCCCTGACTTGGGCCTGTGGTGAAATAGAAAACAAAAACAAAAACAAAAACAACTGCTGCTACTGACGTGTCAAAGAAAGAAGAAGAGGCTGAGGCCCTATCATCCCCTTCAAAGGCCCTCGGTGCTCTAACTTCTAGACACAAGCCCCCCAAACCTCTTATCTGCCTGTGGATAGCCTTCCTCGGCTATGATAAAATACCTGAGACAAAACACAACTTCAAATGAGGAGAGGTTGATTTGGCTCATGGATCCAAACTGTAGTGTGCAGGTCAGCTAGACCCATGAGCTGAGGTCTGGATGTTCTTTGACCCCAGAGGCCAATTGGCTAGAGCTTAATCTTCAGGCAGAGGAAGGCAATGGAAACTTGGAAGCAAACAGAATCTGGAGCAGATGCCCAAAGAGAGAGTTCACCCCTAAGAGGCCAGATCAGCTTGCAGAGCGGTCAGGAGGGGCAAACAGAGGCAACTCCTGCCCTCTTTGGGAATCTTATACCAGGCTACAGAGCAATTCTGGCCCAGGACCTTGTATCACAGAAAGCCCCAACTCTAATTCCAGGAAGCTCTCTACACTGTGGAACCTGGGTACTCTGGCTGTGGGGTCCTTGCAACTGAACTCAGCCTAGAATCAGATTATTTCCATCTAGAGGTGGACATGAGTCATCTCTGCCCATCCTTCTAGATCTTCAGCTGATCACTCCCCCTCTTGCTCCTTATCCACAGCAGCCAGGTCATGGTAAAGGCTGATGTGGAAAAGGGCTGTGTATAGAATGGAGAAGTACAACAGATATATGTGCATATATGTATATGTGGAGAGAGAATACATGCTCATATGCACATGCACAGTGTGTGTGTGTGCATATGAATGTATGTATGTATGTATGTATGTATGCATGTATGTATGTATATGTGTAGAAAGAGAGAGACAGAGACAGATAATTTTCTGTATTGGCTTACACAGTATAAGCTTGCTGGCAAGGCAAATAAAAATGTGAGACCTCAAAAAAAAAAAAAAAAATGTGAGACCTCAGGACACAGGGTCGGGTCAGGGATTTGAAAACCTGCTGTTTTAGCTCAAGTCCCTTCTCTTGCACATGCCCTTCTAACTCAGGGATGACAGGCTTTGTTCTCACAAGGCCTTCTGCTGATTGTCCAGGGCCCACCCACAATATGGAACACAATGTACTTTTGCTCTAAGTCCATCTTTATATGTCAATCCTACCCAAATGATGTCTTTACAGAAACATCCTGAAAAATGCCTGACAAAATACCAAGGCACTGTGGACCTCTTGACTCATGAAATGAATTCTCATGTTCATGGCCTATATTCACTTTCAAAGGTTGGTTGTGGTAGCAGCATCATGTAGCAGTTGCTGACTTTTCACACCCTTCAGATAGTGATAGGGACACACCAGAGCATCTCATGGTCATGTTCATTTCTGCTCTTAGTCTCTTTTCTCTGTAGACTAAGAGCCCTTGAGGGCAGACTCTGTATTACCTCATGGGACCTGTACAATGGTGTTAAATGGAAATGTAGGACTTCCTGGAACAGATGACCTGGCCTTCCGGGTGCTCCTGGGCTCACTGTACACAGGCTTGCTAAGCAAGTGTTTGCACAACAGCTCAGCCCATCCTGAAGGGAGAAGCTTGTCTGGGGTGAGGCAGGTGCCACAGAGCCTGATGGGAGGACCAAGTCTCTTGTCCTCTCCTGCTGCCAACACTCTGCTTCTACCCTGCCTGCTCCACACACTGCTGGTTCTGTGATGTGGTGAGGTCACAGTTCTGGACACAACCCCCTCTTGTGTTCCTTGTGCTCATTCCCAGATCCCTAGGGAGATATCGGGAGAGTGGATGTGAATTTCTGATCATGTGGCCTTGGAAGGATGGGAAGTCACCCCAGATCCACTCCATATCCATTTCTACTTGTGAATAAATTGTAGAGGAGCTGAGGGACCCAGAGAGTGCTCTTGTGTACCATCATTGATCAGTCACCCTCTGCACTTTACAGCTTAGTCCAGGTCCCTAAATAAAAACTGGGCTTCCTGCGCCTCCTAGTTTCCCCCAAGTACTTCTGTAGGGCCTGAATTCTCTGTTCTCTGTACCTGGCAGAGCCCTGCTGTGCTCTCCAAAGTGAATGTCCCCTGGGAACCACCCCAAATGTCTGGACTATAGAGTGTCTCTGGCTCTGCTGATACCCTGCATGGCCTCAAAGATGGCAGGTTATTGTTATCAGTCTTGTGACCCCAAGTGTGGAGCTGCCCCCCGGTTCTTCTATTCCACCAGGGTCAACTATGCTGTGTACATTTCACTGGATCAATGCTGTGTCCTGTGCCCAGTGGAAAGAGATTGCCACCTTCATCTGGATGTTCTTCCTCTCAGAAGATGGACTACCAGGGGTGGAGGAGGACTGGGCATGCTTTCCAAGGGTGCTGAGCACCGAGCCTTGCTGGGGAGTTTGCCCTGCACTATCTCTGTAGTTTTAGGAAGATGTTTATTTGTCTCGTAACCAAGAAGCAGAATCTTCTTTCCTCATCTACGTTTATAAGTACAGTGTCCTCTCAGGTTGTTCAAAAAAGCAAGTTTTAGACCATTAACTTTTTTATTTTACCTTTTATTGGGGTTTAAATAACAAGGTGAGTGAGGCGCCCAATGCAGAATGATTATGAAGCAGTAAAAGTTGTTAAGAGTACTCCCGGGGCAGGCAAGATGGGGGAGAAGACAAGCTGGCTACAGTAGCTCCCAGTACAGCATTTAACTAACCTTTCTTTTAGTGGAGTAACTTGTCAACAAAAATAAGAAGGAAATCAACATTATGGGGCTGTAAGCTGGCCTGTGCCTGGTCACCAGGCACCATGAGAGATTTCCTCAAAGTGGCAGTTGGGTTGTAGAAGAGCATAGCTAGCCTCCAGCAGGCATATCCCATTCCCTTTGAATGGTGTTCACTGGGGCTCTGTGGCTACATGGGATGCAACGAGAACACTAGACAGTGTGAGGTATGTAGATCCTGGTTGTAGGTCCCACTAGGTCCCCAAGCCTGGGTTTCTTCAGTCCAACAGGAGTGAGTTATCACAGGGGTATCCTGACAGACAAATCAGACAATGAGAGAAAGGTCACCTCGTGAGCTACCATTTAAAACATTGTCTGGCCTGGAGAGATGGCTGAATCAGCAAAGAGCTTATGTTACATGTATGGGTACTTGAGTTTTGTATCCAGAACCCACATTAAAAAGCTAAGCATGCACCTGTAATCCTAGCACTGAGGAGGCAGAGATAAGGATCCTTGGGGCTCACTAGTTAGGCAGCCTAGACTACTTGGCAAGCTCCAGGCCAATGAGAGACCCTATCCCAAAAGAAGTAGATAACACCTGATGAGTGACACTCATTCATCCACCCTTTCATCCATCCATCCATCCATCCATCCATCCATCTATATATACATACATCTATCCATTCATCCATATGCACACGTGTACCCATTCATCCATCCACCAATCTATATATCCACTAATTCATCCATTCAACCATCCATGCATCCATTGTTCTGTCCACTCATCTACACAGACATCCACTTATTCCTCTCTCTCTCTCTCTCTCTCTCTCTCTCTCTCTCTCTCTCTCCACCCATTCATCCACCCATCTAGCTATTCATCTATCCATCCATCCAATTATCTTATCTAACTCCCCATTTACTAATTCATTGTTCTTTAAACATATATTTGTAGATTCTACTCTGGTTACTGCTAGCCCATGGAATACAAAGATGAATAGTGATTCTGGTATTTGAACAAATAGCTTCAGTAAGATAAATGTTCTTAGCTAGCTATAGCATGGAGGGAAATGGGATGAGTTCATATGGTCAGGATCCACTGAGCTACTTGTGTGTCTGTGGATCTGTTTGAGCTATTTGCAAACCCATGAAGCCCTTTCCTCAAGCTCAGGGTCTCCTGGATAAGTCTCATGCCAGGTGAGACAGAGAAGTGTTTTAGAAGGAGAAAATTAGAAGGTAGTTAGGTGATATTGGGGTGATTTTTAGTGATATTTGAAAGGAGATCAGGGAAGACAGGAGGGGGTGAAGGGAAGGTAAATGAGGTGTGCTGTGGGATATCCTTCTGTATGCTGTGAATAAGTGTTGCTCTGATTGGTTGATAAATAAAGCTGTTTGGTCAATGGTAAGGCAGAATTTGGTGAGGTGGTACATTCAAACTGGAGAGAGAGAAGAAAAGGAGAGTGGGGAGATGCTGTAAGTTGCCACCAGGAGAAGCAAGATGTGAAAGTACCGGTAAGCCATGAAGCCATGAAGTCATGTGGCAATGACTAGATTAATAGAAATGGGCTGAGTTAAGTTGTAAGAGCTAGCTAGCAAGAAGCCGGAGCCATTAGGCCATACAGTTTGTAAGTAATATAAGCCTCTGTGTATTTACTTGGGACCAAGCGGCTGAGGGCTGCAGGTGGTAGAGAGTTGTCCCGACTGCGGGGCTAGGCAGGACTGGAGAAACTTTCAGCTACAGGGGTGTGAGATATGAGATTGTGGGGGGCTGAAGATTGCTCAGTCTAGGATAACATGAGGGAAAGGCAGGCAGATGTAGAGAGCACTCTGACAGTAGAAATGTCACAGTTTGTGGTGTTCCGTAGATACTTTCATCACAGGGTCTAAACATGATCACAGAGGATTGAGGCATCTGAGAGCAAGGTCACAGGGGATGGGAGAGGGATTCCTGTTCTATGACTGACAATGATTGAGGAGCCAAAACCTTTGAGAAGTAAGAGCAAGTGGCCAGCAGGGGAAGGAGGATAGAAGAGTCAAGGGAGATGTAATCAACTCCATCAAGGAGAGGCAGAAGGCAAGCATTCAGGTACCCCAAATCCCAAACATGTGTGTTCTGTAGTGGAGGAGGAGTGTGGTGTGACAGGGGATGAGCAAGGATGCTTCCTGGTGTTCCCTTCAGGCTCAGCAGCTTGAAAGGTCACACAGGCTTTTTTGTGTGGAGCCGGGAAAGCAGAGCATGATGGTAGTGGGGGCGGTGCTCCCTGTGGGAGGAGTCTGAGTGCTCCAGATGGGTGGGGTGGTGTCCCATTTGGAAGGGATGACTCAGGTAGAGAATGGCCTGGAGATGTAAGGGTCTCGGGAAACATCTAAGTTATCAAGCCAGTCAGGCTTGGTTCTAAAAAAAAAAAATCACTTGCCAAGGGTAAACCTGGGGTTGCCCTTATTGAGGACAAAGCCATTGCGTTTTCTGATTTGTCATCAAAAATCTGAAAATGCACCCTCTTTTCTGGACCTGTCACAGATGTTAAAAACAATCCCTTTTCATTTGGTGGTTATAACTAATTTTTGTTAGTTTTAGTTCCACGTTGGTGACCAGACTTCTTTGTGTGTTATAGAGTGTATAGTAGTGCACATTTGGGCTGTCCCAGGAGTTAAATGAGTTCATGTTTTTATCTGGTAAGTGGCACTCAACAGTCTTTAAAGTTAGCCCTCGTTGTTCTAAATCAGACCCTTATTTGTTAAAGAGATAATACTTGCCCCACTGAAGCACTCCAAAACCCATTATTTATCTTAGGATAGTCTCTCTGGACTATACTCACTAAATCAGCAGGTAAGGGCTTAAAAAAATGCATGTGTGCGTGTGTGTGCATGCACATACATGCAGGTAAATGTCAAAATCCTCTATGATAGTTGTGCTCAATGTAATTGAGATGAAATTGGAGTTGATTTAATTATTGGCATTTAGAAAACTAAATTTTTCCTGATACATGCGTGTTACGTGGGAATCTAAAAGAACCTGAAACTCCAGTAAGTGATTAGCTCATTATGTAGACTAATTGCTTTTACAGTTATAAATAAATTCCAAACATCACAGCTCTAAAGCACACACCTGTGCACTAATTGCTTTTCTGAGAGCAGTTTCCATGGCTGCAGAGCAGACATCCCGCCACCCACAGATCGGATGGTGCAGGTGGATACTGGAGCTTAGTGAGTGTGCCAGCCGTCAGTTCCTGTGCCAGCCGTCAGCACTGTGTGCCTCTGGACAGCTCCACCCTGGGCGGCTCTACTAACTCAGAATTCCAGAAGAACAGTAATTGGGTTTGAAAAGGCTTTTCAATCGTGAGAATGTTGGCCTCAGAGACTTCAAGACCATCCCTAGTGCCCCACAGTGGGTAAAACTGCAATCTGGAGCTGGTGCCCTGGCTCATTTGAGCCCACATCCTTAGCTCTCCTTCCAAGGCAATTGGTGGAAACAATGCCTTCTTGGGAACACTTTCAAAAGGAACTAATGACCAGAACTCTGGATGCTTTAGTTAAATATGTGCATTTTAAAAAGCCTGCTTCTGCCTGGATTTGCATAATGGTTCTTTCCCATAGGCCAGAGTTACCTTTCACTCTGTTTAATAGACTCAGTGTCGCCTTATTAACAAGCATATGCAGAAGGAGGACCTCGGGAGGCTCCTTCCCCCAGCCTGCCTCCTCCGCTGATTGCCCACCTGTGACCTCAGTGGCCCTGCCAGCTTCCTAATGGAGTGGAAGCCAGTGTTCCACCTGATGTAGAAAGGGAGCCTTATTGCCTGATTGAAGCCCAGGGCTGGAAGAGGAGTCTGAGTGAGATGGGAATGACCTTCCTTTTTGAACCTCCGTTGAATCAGCCCTTCTATCAGAATTTGGCAAAGTAGGATGTTCAAGTCCATTGGTGCTACTGTAACAGAATGCCCAAGAGCAGGGAAGTTATAAAGAACAGAAAGTTACTTCTCACAGTCCCTCTGGCTGGGAAGACCAAGCTCAAGGTGACAACAGGTTGTCTGGTAAGCACTACATTTCAAGGAGAGAGGACCACCATGCCCTCCTGGGCAGAAAGTGGATTGAACAAGGCTTCCCCCCTCTTCCCTCCTCCTGCCCGTCCAGCCTTCCTCCCCCAAACCACCCCTATTCCCTCCTACAAGAAAGTAAGGCCCCCTGTGGGGAGTCAGCAGAGTCTGTACATTCAGTAGAGGCAGGTCGAAGCCCCTCTCTGCTGTGGGATGTTCTGTATGGCAAATGTGTTGCTGATTAGTCATTAAATAAAACACTGATTGGCCATTGGCTAGGCAGGAAGTGTAGGCGGGACAAGGAGGAGAATAAAGCTGGGAAGTGGAAGGCTGAGTCAGAGAGACACTGCCAGCCGCCACGATGACAAACAGCATGTGAAGATGCCGGTAAGCCACAAGCCATGTGGCAAGGTACAGACTTATAGAAATGGATTAATTTAAGCTGTAAGAACAGTTAGCAAGAAGCCTGCCACGGCCATACAGTTTGTAACCAATATAAGTCTCTGTGTTTACTTAGTCGGGTTTGAGCGGCTGTGGGACTGGCAGGTGAGAGAGATTTGTCCTGACTGTGGGCCAGGCAGGAAAACTCTACCTACACCTCTCCCTGCCTCAAGACTGTCCCAGGTGTCCCACCATAGATAATGGGCTCCAAAAGGCCAGCTCATGCACCAGGGTTGGATCCTGATCCTACTGCCAGGGGGCCCCTTAAGCAGATCAAGCTACACAACTGTCTCACTATGCAGAGGGCCTAGTCCAGTCCTGTGCAGGCTCTACAGGTGTTGGTCTAAATTTCATGAGTTCTCAGTAGTTTGGTTTGGTTGTCTCTGTAGGTTTCCCCCATCATGATCTTGATGTCCCTTGCTCATAGAATCCCTCTTCTCTCTTTTTGATTGGGCTCCTGGAGCCTGGCCTGGTGTTTGGCTGTGGATCTCTGCATCTGCTTCCATCAGTTACTAGAGAAAGGCTCTATGATGACAGTTAGGGTATTTACTGATCTGATTACTGGGATAAGCCAGTTCAGGCACCCTCTCCACTATTGCTAGTAGTCTAAGCTGGGGTCATTCTTGTGGATTCCTAGGAACTTCCCTAGCACCTGGTTTCTCCCTATTCCCATGATGTCTCCCTCTATCATGGTATCTCTTTCTTTGCTCTCCCACTCCATCCCTGTTCCAGCTTGACCACCCCGCTCCCTTATGTTCTCATCCCCATCCCCTACTGTCCATTTGTCCCTCTGCATCCCCAGTTTACTCATGGAGATCTCATCTATTTCCCCTTCCCAGGGTGATCCATGTGTCCCTCTTTGGGTCCCCTTTGTTAGCTAGCATCTCTGAAGTTCTGGGTTGTAGTCTGGTTATCATAAAGGAAAGCATTTAATTGGGGCTGGCTTACATGTTCAGAGGTTCAGTCCATTATTGTCATTGCAGGAAGCATGGCAGCATGCAGCCAGCCATAGTACTGGAGCAGGAGCCAAAGAGCTCTACAGCTGGATCAGCTGCCAGCAGGTAGAGCAAGACATTGGGCCTGGCTTGAGCATTTGAAACCCCAAAGCCTACCCCCAGTGGCACACTTTCTCCAACAAGGCCACACCTCCTAAACCCTGTCAAGTAGCACCATTCCCTTATGACCAAGCATCCAAGTATAGATGGGGGCCATTCGTATTCAAACCGCCACACACATAAAATAAAATAAACAAAAATTGTAAAAAAGGACGGAAACTAGGCTAACGCCATTGGGAGGTATCACCTGGGTGCTGGGTGGGACCTTTTAACTGCAGCTGCTTCCCAGCGAACACACCCAAAGGAAACTGGTGGCAATGGCGGGGGGCATTGGTGTGACCCAGCCTCAGGTACCACTTCGGCTGTATGTTTGGTCTCCAAGGATGGCTCACAGACCCGCCCTGTTCACAGAGAGATAGGAGACCTGCCCAGTCAGTGTGAAGACAGAGCATGGAGGAGAGAAGATGGTGAGAACAGCTTTTAGAAAATGGCCTCTGCTCATTTTCCAAAATTAAGTTTTTCCCTTACGAGAAATTACTTTTTTAATATTACACAGATCTTTAATTCTTTAACAGCATATGTTCCCTATATACATACATAGTGTTGGGTTTTGTGAGGACATTTTCTTTGAAGTGTATCCTGCACTTTGACCACATTCCGGATGCTTCTCTGCCATGACTTCCAGCTTCCTAAGCTCTGCTTCCACTGAACTCCGACCCTGTGTATTCCTCATCTCATGCATGGAAGTTTTCATCTCTGGATGTTCAATTTGGGGCATTTTGGGCTTTCATCTGCCACGAACATATGGAATTAATGTCTTGAACATATGGGCTGCAGCTACAATGGCTCTTAATGTCCTTTTCTGACAATTCTGTTTTCAGTATCATTTTGAGTTCGCTTGGCTGTTTCTCCATCCTGAGCTGGATAGCCTCACTCCCCTACATGCCTCGTAATTGCTGGCTGCATGCCACACATGGTGAATGCCGCCTCCTCCGATCTTAAATGGTTTTAATTCTGGAATACTCTTGTGTTTTTTTTTTTTTTTCCCTCTCGGGTACAGTTAAGTGACTTGTACCAAATTGGTCCTTTTGGGTCTTGCTTACAAGACTTGTCAGGTGGCCCAGCAACTCTATCCAGAGCTAATGACTCCTGACTACTGAGTGAGTCTTCCCAGTGTGGACTAGGCAGGTATGGACCTGTGTGTATCTGAATGGAGACCAATGAGTCCCTTCTGCTAGACCTAGAATATTCCACATCCTGGGTCTGGGTCTGTGACTGTTTCTTAGATCTTGCATGGCCCTTTCCCGACCTCAGTTCTCCTTACTCATATGTCCATTAGTATTCTGCTGAATGGTCCCAGCTCTCTGGGGTTCTTGAAGGCTCCTCCTTATGCTATCTAGTGGGCTCTCTCTAGCTGCCTTTGTTTGCCCAGACTCTCCTCTGTCTTGCCACTCCTCCCTGGAAGTTCTCAAAGCTGGAAGTGGAGCATCCCTAAGGCTCCCTTCTTTTCCCCTATTTTTCGGGATGGCTGTTCATCACCTGAAGTCTAGGGTCTCATGGACTGTTGTATCACACACTGTCATGCTTCTGGGTTGTGTTGGGGACAGTGTTTAAGTTCAGTCCCCCGAAGCAGAGATCTTCTGTCTTTTTGACATGCCTGTATCATGTCTGAGAAATCCTTCCCAGAAGACAGGGTTGGGGAGCTCAGTGGCTGTGATAGGCAGTTTGGTGTGTGTGTGTGTATGTACATGTGTGTACAGTACCAGGGAGCCTTGCTAGCACAACCTCTAAGTGAGAGTCTGTCTGAGTTACGCATAACAACAATTCATCTCTCAGTGACAGTGGCTGCATTCACTAACTATCTGGAAGTACTACTAAAGATTTGGTACCCTACCACAACTGGCCATGTGACCTCCCCTGGTAGCCACATGCTCCTACATACCTCAATTTACCTGTCTGTAAAAAGCTGACAGTGTGGGAAGTTGAAGGCTCACCTTGGGGAAGAGGCTAGACCAGCTGGACTTCAAGAGTTTTCCTCCACCATGCTCTCACTCTCGTGTATGAATAAATGAACGAGAGCCTTTTCAGTCCCAAGGTCCTGACCCCAGGTCAATGTCCCACTAATAATGGCCACTCCGGCTGGACCTTCAGCAAGTTTCTTCTCCTGACAATTCTGACATCATAGTTACTTTTGCCTTCCTGTCTTGACCCAGGCAGGCAGCTCAATGGTCCAGACTATGGAAGGATCCTGGCATCCCTGGTGATGGCTCCTTGTCTCAGGTTGAACCTTCCTGCCTGGAACCCCCTCACTCACACTGACAGAAGCTTGCTGCCTGCCTGTCAGAGGCTCTCTGGCAGCCTCTAGTTTGACTATCTCATCACCCACTTGAGAACAGAGAAACTGAGGTTGTGTCGCCGGTGAGTAGCAGAATGAAGGGCAGGTCTGGCTTTGGGGCTTCCTGGACGGTCCAGTGTGGGTATGTATGGACTGGAAATCTTTGCGAGAGCACAGTCAGTCCTGGAGGCTTGGGTTCTGCAGCAGCTGAAGAGGCAGGAACACTCAGAGGATCAGGAAGCCTTTAGAAGTGTAAAGTGCTGTAAATATTAGCCGCAAGGAGCCGTTTCCATAATCTCCCATTTTCCATTGTATTGCAAATTCTTGTACACTTTCTTGCTCTCTGGGAAAGATGAAGGCCGCCTGTTTAATAACCATACTATTAGCAAGTTATCAAGTATTTGATTGCGTTTTCCAGAAAGCACCTCAGTGGCTGGGGGATCATTTCGCATCTGCCTTTTCTTCTCACACTCAGCAATTCCAGCCCCGCGGCCCGCGTTCCTCGGTGTAAAATTGTCTGTGTATGGTGGTTGAGGGAAATTATCTTTTACAGGGAGGAAAAGAGCATCCAGTTTACAGATGTCTTGAGTAACACAGAGCAAGAATGGCTCTTCCCGGCCCCGAGTGCGGGTGGATTTAGCAGCCGTCAACAGAAAGCCGCAGTGTGTGTCAGATGGAGGCCACTTCTCCATAAAAGTTCTCAGTGGAATCTTCGGCTTACTTGCTGCCGTATAGAGTTTGGGGAGCTGCACCCATCTCCCCTCACCCTACTGGAGTGTTTCCCAGTCTTTCTTAGAGCAACAAGACCACCACATCCCTCTCCTCTCCTCTTCCAACCTCCCTTCCCCTGTCCTCTCCTCCCCTCTTCTCTCTTACTCTCCCCTCCCCTCCCCTCCTGCAAATGCTAGATTCCTGATGCCCTGGGTGTGGCCTCCATTTTGAAATGCTTAACTGATACTTGTGGGCCAAATAATGTCCCCTAACTTAATGTCCGTCATGAAGGAGGAAAGCCAAAGACTGAGCAAAGCATCATCAAGAGTAATGCAAGAAAGCCCATGAGATGGTAAAGGCCATTGCTGCCAATCCTGAGGACCCAAGTTCCATCCCGGGTCTCACATGGTGGAAGGAGAGAACTGATTCCTGAAAGTTATCTTCTGATCTCCACACACAGTTATACACTATACACACACACACACACACACACACACACACACACACACACACACACACAGAACTGATTCCTGAAAGTTATCTTCTGATCTCCACACACAGTTATACACTATACACACACACACACACACACACACACACACACACACACAAGTGTGCTTACAACTTCTCTCAGGAATCCCTCAGCCATTGTGATCCAGAGAGGATGTTAAGTACACATGAGGTTGCACGCAGGTCACACACACTCAGTAAATAAATACATATAATAATAAAGCATCTAAATAGATTAACATATAAACTGAGCCAGTTGGTAGAGAAAGACTAGAAATTCTTCACCACCTGGGCTTCCTTACAGCAAACAGAGCATGCTCAAGAAAAGCCCAAGAGATGTAAATGTGGGGTTGGTGGGTGCTAAGTAGATGACCTGCAAAGGATCACAGGGCTCCTGGCCTGAGTGTGGATGGATTTAGCAGTTGTCAACAGAATGCCCCCAAACCTGTCAGATGGAGCTGGGCTTAGGAGCCAGCCCCACTGTTCCTCAGCTCATTTGCCTTCCCCCACCCTTGGGAGTCCTTTCTCTTTTTTAATGAATTATCTCTATTTCTATTTCCAACCCCATGTCTTTGTTAAGTGTCTGTGACACTGATAGGTATCCTCTGGCCTCAGATCTATACCTCTTGTCATGAGAAACCTTGCAGTGTCTGGAAATGTTTGAAGATGCACTTAATTCAACTGAAAAAAAGCCATCTTGGGTGTAAGTCCACTGATTGGATAAGGGAGAGACGAGGACAGAGAATCTGGAAAAACATGGGAAGAGAGAGGCAGAGAGTAAGGTGACATGTTAGCCAGACCTGGAGCTCCAGGCTGTTGGTGAGAAGCCTGGGCAAATTCCTTACCCATTAGCAGTTCACTTTCTCCTGCCTCCTGCCTCGGGAGAGAAAGGAGGCTGGGGAGCCAGTCACTTGGATTTTGGTCCTTGGTTATGTTACATTAACCTCAGGAGGCCAGGTCCCCTGGAGACCTCAAATGACCTTCTGGCCAGAGCTTTACTCTCCTCCTCTGGGCCTTTTCTTGGCCACTGTCATACCCAGGCTGGTTGTGCTGGGCCTCAAGACACCATGTTCACAGTGAATTATATAAATAACTTGCTAGCCTAGGACAATGTTCTCTCTCCCTGTCACTGCCTTCCAAGCTCCTGGGAACAGACTCCACCTGGTTCTCTGATATCACCCCCACACCCCCTTGTCAGTCCCAAGAGACTGTATCCACCTGTTATAGATCCTATATATGTCTGTGACCCTGGGTCCCTTCCTGCTTGGAGCACACTTATCAGAGTCTGGGGAGGGGCACCTCTGAGCCTATGCAACTTAGACCAGAGAGAGACAGTGGCTTAGAGTGTGTGTCTGAGAGAAAGAAGGTTGCTGGTGGTAAGGACCTGGGTTTGGCTGGCTTGTGTGTGAAACGTGGCAGGTTGTGACAGGTTGCTAGCTGGATCTTGGAATTAGCTAGCCCTGGGGACACATCTCTCCCCAGACAGCAAGGCTCTTCAAGCCATCATAAAGGATGGAAAATCAGAGGCCCAGTTAGGGAACAGTACAAGTTTCCTGCTCCCGTAAGCAATGGGGTCATCACTGTGTGGTGTGAGAGAAACAGTCCTCACGGAAGAGCTATGCTGATTTAGAGTTTAGCTTAATGCGTGTCCACAGTGATGCTTGGGCTCTGGGACTGTTGCCATGACACCCAGCAAAGGAGGGTCAAGGCAAGACCAACCTTGAGTATCCCCATGGGTCTTGCCAGACAGGTTCTTGGATGAGCCAGGGGCTAGTATTCAGGCAGACACAGGGAGGCTGCATCTGGGGCACATGAGGAGATGCCATGTGAGCTCATTGGTACCAAGGACTGGTTCATATATATGTCACTGTGCTCAGCACCTGTATACAGGGTCATGTGCAAGTAAGTCAGACTACATTCCTGCCTTCATGACCATGTTGTGCACTGGGATAGTCAAGCACACAGACACAGTGTCTCTTGGCTATAAAGGTAGATACCACCGTGAATGGACAGGTAACCCGTAAGCAGGGTCTTTAGGCTCTGGATGAGCCTACTAGAGCTTAAAAGCTGTAAGAGGTGTTTGCATTGTTCAGATCAGTTCACTCCAAGCTGCCTCCTTGCCTTCCTCACGAAGACCTTTCCCCCAAGCTTGTGGCTTAGACCCTTTCCTGACTTTGTTCTTCTGACTGGCCTAGAACTCCCTATTCTGTGCTCCTGAAGGCTGTGTTCTACCTGTCCTTTCCAGAGAAGCAGTGAGGAAAAATTTTCCGTTAGATGGTACAGGTCTTTTTACATCATCTTGGGTTTGCTTGTGAATCTTTATTTTCAACCCCACAAGGGATAGGGCTGCATTTTCCGGAAAGAGTGACATGGAGTGGGAATACCCTGCAGAATCCATAGGTCCACTGTGGGTGGGTGGTACAGAGAAGCCTCTGTCCCCAGGGAAACAGCCTCTGGTGGGTCTTCTCTCCAGCACTCTGGGCAGAGTGTTCCCTCAGTGGGCCAGGCCATCGTGATGACACCTCTATCCCAGGATCATCATGTAGACATCTTCCAAAAATGACTCTGATTTGTCTACCTCAAGATGAGCACTGAGCTCGGGCAGAAACCTCGTTTTCTGGAAGGGAGCCTGAGCTGGGAACTGATGGCAGCTTTGTCCCGTGGTTTATTCTTCCTGCCTCGCTTATGAAATCAATGTATCTCCTTATGATAATATGTAATCAAAATTCAATGAATAAAGTAGTGAACTCTCCCAATAAAAGGCAACGTCTGCATCAGCAGTACCCGCAAGCCGACACTGGCATTGGCTCCGCGTTCCTTGGGGACTGTTAAGCAGGGCCGGTTCTGCTGCCAAATGCTAGCAGAGCCGAGAGCTGGTGTTTCCGCCGGGCCCAGACTAGTCCATCCTGATGGCTCGCTGGCTGGTTTCATTTTGATGGCTTCAGCTTTTGCTGGGTAACCCCATAAAGAAGTCTCTTAAAATGCATCTTTGAAATTCTGGCGCTGTCGTCTCCAATAAAAGCCGTAGAAGGGAAATTTCAATAAGATAACTCAAGAACATTTAATTTTCTGCTCCTCCGGATTTGCTATCTTATTACAGCCATTCAGTTAGCTAATAAATGTCCAATCCTGTCCAATCTTCAGAGCGAGGAGAGAGGCTGGGATTTAAATAATTGGATGGAATGTCTAGGGGGCAGCTTTTAGCTGAGGTTGCCAACAGAATTGGTGGGTGCGCTGTCCGGGCTGATTCTGGAATCTGCCTCATCTCATCCTGGCCTGTCAGTGTCCTCCTTGTCCCTGGTCACCTCTTCTGCTCTTACTATAAGCCCCAGAAGCCTGTGAAAGAAGGGCTGGGGATGGGAGCAGAGGGAATTAGGGTCCCAATTTTGTTTTTAGAAGCCAGGACATATCCTGGCTATGAGCTGAGTGGCCTCCAATGGCCGACCTTCCCAGAAAGGCCTCACAGCTTACTGTGACACAAATACCATGTCTCACTAGGTCCCATGTCTATGGAGTCTGGCTGAGCTGTGGCTGCCCATCTAGTAAGTGTAAGGAGACTCAGATAACTCTAAAACAAACAAACAAACAAAAAACCCCAGAAGATTGCTAAGATCTTAGTGTGGAAATGTATGCTTTTCCCAGGAATCTGAGGCTCTGGCTATATGTCAGCTGGCATTTGGAGCCATGCTGGGGTCTGGGTTTGAGCATATCTTCTCACGAAGAAAGAGCTTGCTGAAGGGCCTCTGATGGGACTACATAGATCTGTGCTGTCAGCCTTAGCTAATCAAAGGCCTCTTGAAGTCTCCCTGCCCCCACCTGCAATACAAAGCTACCACAAGGCCATGATTGGCCTCAGTTGGTGCTGGCCTCTTGTCAAGAGTCCTGGGACGGAAGCATGATGTGGTCACCTGATCTTGCCTTCCTAACTTTGTCTGAGGTCCCCAAACAGCCTCTGGGGGTTGCCTGTGTCTCTGAACTGCTCAGCAATGTTAGATTAGTAGCAATGGGAAATGAGGGGCCAGGTTCTTTTGCTGGTAGAGTGACAGGCAGACAGAACAACATTTGTTGTGGACTGCTGTCCTCCACATATGATGTGGTCAGGGTCATCTTGAAATCAGAACAGCCATAGTGACCTGCCTGAGACCTTCATAAGAGTATCCTTTTGACATTCCCTTGTGGGAGGGGGGAAGACTCAAGAACCCCTGCTTCCAATCCGACCTCCTGAAGATATGTGAGCTATTGTCAGGTGTTGGGTGGGGGAACTCTTCTTTGGTGGTATAGCTGCCTATAAGTGGCCTGTACTCCTGTAAGTAATCCCTATTAAACTCACTGTTTACCAATCTAGACTTAATTAGGATCATTTCTTTGGTCTTTTGCTCTCTCCCTATCTGGGGTTGATAGAAATTGACTTTCTGGGGAAAGTCACACACAGCTTCCTCATGGCGTGTTAAACATGCTGAGACTAGATAGAGAGGGATGTCATTAACCAGGACCTGGTCCGGGAGGTGTGATAGGAGTTCACTGATGTTGCCATGGAGAGAGCTTGTCCTGGCAAATGGGCATGTAGGGACTCCTGTGTGCCCAGGGCAGGACAGTACTGAGTAGTGGCTGGGAGATGAGTCTGGAAATAGCCAGAGAGTTCAGAACACAAAGACCTATGACCAGATGAAGGAAAAGAGGGGAGCTGGACCTAGACTAACAAACAGCTATGAACAAGAGGCATGTGCACTTGAAGGTGTCTCCAGGCCTCCATGGTATTGGGCACAGTGACCCTCCAGCCTTGGCTTTCTCAGGAGTACCACTGGGAGGGATGACTTTAGCCTTCAGGCTGAGGGTGTTCCTTCGACTTTTATAAAACCTTGGACCCCAAAGATGTCCATATCCTATACCAGAACCTGTGACTCTGACTTCAAGCAGTGTAAGGGAATTTCAGACCTGATGAATCAAAGAGTCTGGGGATGTGGATATGCCCTGGAGACTGGGTGGGCCAGTGTCACCACTGGGCTTCTGAGGAGAGGGAGGCAGAGGGATGTCATCAGGCTTCATAGGGCAACAGAAG
Organism: Peromyscus californicus insignis; assembly: GCF_007827085.1. Taxonomy (NCBI): domain Eukaryota; kingdom Metazoa; phylum Chordata; class Mammalia; order Rodentia; family Cricetidae; genus Peromyscus; species Peromyscus californicus. The sequence goes on from NW_026294503.1 coordinate 51,501,518, forward strand.
CCGAGAGGAGCCTGTAGACTCAGACCATGGACTTGAAGGTAGAGGAGGGGCTGTGAACCTGATAAGGCCAGGAGACATCTCAGAGTCTTGAGAAGGCAATGGACCACAGAGGGAGCCAGCCCCGTGTACACCTCTGCTGTAGCCTGGGGATACTGACTTTGGATCTGAGATCTGCAGGCAGAGAAGGGAACAATGTATATCCTTAAGGCACTTAGTGTGTGGTTTTCTGACAATGGTGCTTATGATGGCGGGGACTCCTATTCTGGTCCTCTTGAGGAGAGAGATGGAGAACCAGCTGGGGCGGAGTGGAGTTGTCCTTGCCACTTGGAACCCTACGTCTTACACATTCCCTCAGGGAGTACAGCCAGAGACAAGGCAAGTGACTCCAGGAGGAATGAGTGTCAAGGCTGTGGGCCCTGCAGGTTCTCCACGGCTGGGAAATCTGCTCAGGATGGGGGCTGGAGGATCACTTCTGAGTGCTCAGGTAGGAACTGGGGAGGGCGGGAGGTGACAGAGAAGCTCGGGAACCAGTGCTGAATCCCAGTCACAGTTCCCTTCATAGAGTACAGGAGTGCTGGGGCTCGGTATACCCAGCATTGGCTATAGACTCAGTACCACTGACCAGGATGTGTGTGTGTGTGTGTGTGTGTGTGTGTGTGTGTGTGTGTGTGTGTGTATGTGTGTGTGTGTGTGTGTATGCACTTATGTGTGTACAGCAACTCTTTTGGCCTCTTTGCTGCTCTCATTGTATTGAGGACTTTTGGTCAGTTGGAACTCTGTTTTACAAATGGGGAAACTGAGGCTCAGAGTGGTGACCTGACCTTGGCTGTCATGGCTCATGTCTCTGGGGCTAGAGCCCACAACTAACTATGTAAGCCTGTCTAGTTTTCATGGTCAACCCACACCATTTCCAGGAACTGGATATGTCCCAGGAATCCCCAGCAGGGGATAAGATGCAAAACTGAATGCTATATGTTTTTTTTTTCTTGGTCAGGCTTTTCAATAACCAACCACATAATCAGCTGACGCATTAAACAAAAATCAATGTATTTCTGCTCTGCGAAGATGCTAAATGCCCTGCCACAGTTCCTGCTATCTGTTTGGGCCAGGAGAGAGATGGCTTTATTTCCCTCATAACTCTTGGTAGCACAATTCCATTGTTTACTTTGTGACACAATGGGTTGTCATTAATCACCTAGGGAGAGAGAGATGGGAGCCCAGTCACCCGGCTGGCTCACTGGCTTGCTTGAAAACCGGCTGGATGTGGCTTTGATGGGTGATGCTGCTGGGCTGAGGGACCTCTTCCCTGTTTGAGGACAGGGGTAGGGGAGGAATTTCTGTGCCTGTTGCCTTCTCACCCATGGCTCTGCATATTCCTATCCTCTGTACCCCCAGGACAGAATCCCCCAAAGTTCCAAGAGGTAGCTCCAAGCTTTCCTACCAAAAGTCCCAGCTTTGCTGGGTTTGTCCTGGGGAAGCCAATACCATTAATTTGCCATCGTCTCAAGTGTGGTGGAGACATTACTGCTAATTGGCAATAAGAAATGCTAAATGGAGCAAAGTTTCATATTAATGAGCCGTTTATCAATACTAAGCGGACTGGCGGCCTCCTTCGATCACTTGATTGACGCTGGCTGATTTATACCCACCACCGTTTTGCCAGAGGATCCAGCTGCTTGCTCTTTCTTTCCAGCTGCCCTCAGATGGTCTCCACATCTCTCTCTCCCCACCCCCGCCTGTTTATCTTTGAAATCTCTGGCTTCACTGTTTCTGTGAATGGAGTGAGTTGGCCCTTTCAAATCAACTCACGTTTAGTACTGAGAATTTCCCTTATAGATAAGAGAGGTCAGGGGAGTCACTCAAGGTCAAATAACCCCACCAAGACGGGCTCCAGGCCTCTTCCAGGCCAGCCTGTCTGAGGAACCAAAGTGCTCAGGGCACCAGAGGGAGGTGTGTGTCCCTGCACTGGTTCTTGGTTAAGGCTCTTCCTGGCCGGGTTCCAGCTGGGGACATCCTCAGCCATCACTGTGACCCTGGGCATGTCAGGTGGTGTACCATGGCCATAATAACTTATCACAAACGGGGTGGCTTTCAGTAGCTGAAATTTATTTGCTGTCAGCCTCTGAGGCTGCAGGCTCTCCATCATGGTGTCTTAGGGTCTTGTTCGTTCTGCAAGTGCTGAGAGAATCTGCCCATTACCTCCCCAGTTAGCATAGGCTGTAGGCTCAAGATATGTCTCCCCTGGTCTTCACCTGGCTTCCGCTCTATATTTGGGCTCCTCCTGTCTACCTGCTTGGTATTGGATTTAAGACCTCCTGGATGCCCCAGGGTGACCTCGTGTCAAGGTCTCTAGCTCAATCACAGCTGCAAACACCCCTTTTCCAAATAACTTCATGTTCATTGGGGCATGGGCAGAGCTTTTGAGGGGTGACTATCCAAGGCGCTGCAGGGCGGAAACTAGTGAATGCTTTAAGCCCTCAATTACTGGAAGGGAGGTCAGACCTCAAGAGTAACACCCTGTGGCTACTTCGTCTGTGGAACTTTCTAGAAGGCTCATGACCCAGTCAAGTTAGTACTAGTTCATCCATCTATTCAACAATGGTATCTACCATCAACTTTCAAGAATTTATGTGACTACTGCTAGTGGGTGGGGTCTTTGTTCAGCGCCCCAGGGAGGGTGAGAAGGAGACAGTAGATTGGCAGTTATGCTAGATCTTAGCTCTCTGATGGCCGGTGCTGGGAATGCCATGCACAGCTTAACAGCCTAGTGCATGCTGCCTCCTCCATATTGAAGAAGCTTGTCGCTCTCCCTCTCCCCACTCCTAGTTTTAACAGAGGAAGGACAGATGCCAGGGATGGCTCAGAAAGTGTTTAGCTGCTTGGCAATGTGTTTGGGTCTTGGCAAAGCTGCCAGAAGGGGATTTAGAAGCAGAAGGGGCCGCACACCCGGCCCAGCCACTTGTCGCCTGTGCGTTGAACTGCGATGATTTTGTAATTTGGATGTAATTCCCACATCCATCAAATGAGAATCATGTGCCCTCCTCCCTCCTGCCCCAGCTGGCTGTGAGGCAGGGAACTCACAGAAAAGCAGTAGGCCATGCCCCCAGTTGGGAGGCTGGTTGTGTGTGTGTGTGTGTGTGTGTGTGTGTGTGTGTGTGTGTGTGTGTGTGTATGTGTGTGTGTGCAATAGATGTTGAGTAGGTGTTAGCTGTCTTTTCCTTGGGCAGAGGTAGGATGCTGGGACCACAGGCACTGAAGACCCGGAAAAGACCCATCTGTAGTGGGTAGCTGTTCCAGCTTTGACCTGGAAGTACTACCCCATTGAGGCTTTGGTAACTGTCACGCCTACAAGGTGGGGCCAAGACAGGAGCCCTGAAGACCCGAGATCCAGATGTGCCGGCTTTCTTGGTTCCTGGATCCTCGACACTGGAGGTAGACTGAGCAGAGTTCTCCAGAGAACACCGCTGGACTGCACTACACCTTTCCTGGACCCTGTAACCTATCCCTTTGCTTGTAAGTTATCCCACAAAATAAACCTCCCTTTTTACTACATGGAGTTGCCTTAATACTACAACCAATACCCATCCACCAAGCACAAAGGCCTGGTGGCATAAAAGACAGACATGGCTTCCACGGAGAGGGCCCTTGTTTCTCAGTGAATCTGGGATGGCCTTGGCTGCTCTGCCCAGTGAGGTAGGGTGGGTAAGATAGCACTGGTTCTCGATCCAAGCTGTAGTTGACTGGCAGTCAAAACTGGATTCCTGGAGTTCTGCAAGGTCAGACTAACCAGAGACCAGCATGCTACCGGAGAGAGGAACTGGGGAATCCAACCAGTAGCTGAGATACAAGGTATGGCCCTGCAAACTTAAGGCACGAGGCCACTGTGAGCTTGTTAGCTACCCCGGAGAGAGGAACTGGGGAATCCAACCAGTAGCTGAGATACAAGGTATGGCCCTGCAAACTTAAGGCACGAGGCCACTGTGAGCATTACTTCCCTCTTTCCGTTCCAATCCCAGTTGAGGCCCAAACTTGACAGGGCAGAGGTGAACTGTCTCCAGTCCCTGCCCACAGAGTCAAGAGAAAAAAAAAATGGCTTTACATGGTATTGCTACTTGGAGAAGGTGTGTCATCTTGCAGTCTGTGTCCAGATCAGGAGTTACTCAGGGGCAAAAAGGAAAAAAAAAAAGCTGCGCCTCACTTTCTGTTCTTGTTAGAGCTGTCAGCTCTGGCTTATCATCAGTATATAAGACTTACACTCTAACTTGAACTGACACATGTGGTGTGGGGTGCCTCACGTGCCAGGCTACAGGGGCACAGGGAGATGGCAACCGGGAGCACAGGGGTACCCCATAGCCTTGTACATGAGGTTTCACTCTGCCTCCGTATGTATAGACAGAGTAGGGACAGCAATACCCAATCCTTCCCAGGCTCATGGGGCCACTCCAACCCTTCAGCTCTACACCTTGATATGACCTTATCCCCTGATGGACAGTTTCCATGAAGGATGCATCCTTCATGTGATCATCTCCTCATCCATCATTGATGTCTCCATTCAGGTCCTCTTTTTGGGTGCTTCCTGAGTGGGTCTAAGAAACCAAATGCAGGAACAGCATGTGTGCAGTATGGTGTGTGTGTGTGTGTGTGTGTGTGTGTGTGTGTGTGTGTGTGTCTGTGTGTGTGTGTGTGCTTGCTGGGATATGTGCATATATGCATGGTGGTATGTTTACGCACTTGGAAAGTTTGTGTGTGGCCTGCATTTGTGCCATGGGACAGTGAAAGTAAGGCTAGGTTTCAGTCACACCAGGCTAGTGTGTAAAGGGTACCATGCAGAGGTACAGGAAGGGCAGGGGGGGGGGGTTGGGGCTTGGGCAGCAGTGCAGAAGGTAACCTGGTCAGGCCCTAGTCTCTGCCCCAAGGAGCCAGTGAGTATGTGGACACTCAGGTTCTGCTAAGAAGGCTTTATTGGCTCCCCTGATGAATGGGATGCCATGCGGATGGCAGTAAAGGTCAGAGGAAGCCATACAGGCACATGTGCTCACTGTGTCCCCAGGTTGCTGTCATCTCCTGATACCAGGTACTGTTTGGGGTTTCTTATCTGGAGCTTGCAAATTCACCGTCTCAACTGAGCATATTTTATGTGCGTGGGCTGTAATTAACATCATTCTCCATCATTGTGGGGCATATTAAAGAAGTATTCCCCCAGCCCATCGGAGGCAGAGTTGGCTGTACGAAGACTCTTCCTCATCGCACACCTGGCCAGGGTTTCCCTGGTTAGCAGAGGTAGGGTAGATGGGGTGTGTTTCTTTCTCTTACCATACAGAATAATTATCATTTCAGGGTGCTTCCCTAGTGCTGGGCGGGAAAGCGATAGTATTGAGGGAGGAAAGGGGGTAGCAGGTGTGGGAAGGATGGATACCTGCCTGAAACTGTTTCAACAAGGGCACCAGGGAGCGAGGGACATTCTGTGAAAACTCAAATCAGTAGGGGTAAGAGACTACAAACAACACAGAGAAGTAACCAGGGGCCTGGGACATGGCAGGGGGCACTTCTGCCAAGGCTTCCTTGAGGATGGGAGGAGAGCCCTGCTCACTATCTCCACCCCTGGCTCCTAGCCAGAGCCAAGCACCCCCTTGCTTTTCTGCTCATCCCCTCTGGATCTTTTCATCCTATTAGGCCTGAGAGGAGATGAGAGTACCTGTCTATTTACAGCTGGCATGAAGTGGAGCCAGGTGCCCGGGTGTTGGTACTGAGCCCCACAGGATGGGAAGTAACATACCACACCCCAAGAGGTCCTCCTTCAAGGCTCAGCCTACTCTACTAGACAGCATCCCAGATGCCCATTCCACTGGGCGGGTCAGCCTCCCTAGTCTGCTCCCTCCTTGGCTCCTCCCCTTACCCCCAGGCCTCTGGGTCTCATCAATAAGAAGGCTACCTGGGGAATGGTGGAAGTCTGCAGAGCTGGACATGAGGCTGGACATCTCCCTGCACCACATTCTGGTTGCCTGAAACTTCTCTTGCTTCTCAGTCAGTGTTGGGTGGAGGAAGGCACTCCTAGACACCCCTGTCCTACTTTCTGGAACCTGAGAACCTTAGCTACTTCGAAAGGTGGACTCGGTAGATGTGAGAAAGTTAAGGACCCACTTACAAAGAACAGTGCCTGCATTATTATCAAGAACAGCCCAACGGAGCCGCAAGGATCCTCCTTACAGATGTGAGGTTGCCTGAAAGAAGGAAGCAGAGGGCAGTCATGTGATTTCTACCTTGACAATGAATGACAACTCAGTCTCTGCCCTATCTCTGAGGTTGGCATGTGCTAGGCACATTCATGGGAAGCCTTGGCATATCCATGTTGAATGAATGCCCACTGTGGTCTGAAAGTGCCCTTGTGTTAGTGAGGGCTCTTTAAAGGAACAAAGCCTACAGGATCAATGTATAGTACAAAAATGGAGTTGAAGCAGCTTCTTTTCTTAGTCAGGTACCTTCCCTAAGTCACCAGAATAGGATGAACCTGCCTCTCAGTAATGGTCTTAGTGGTGCACAGGCCCACTTTTACATAGACTGTGGTCCATCTTAAATAGATTGTGGGGGGCATTCAGCTGTCACTGAGATGCTGGTAAGCCCAGCTGGTTCCATCCGTGAGACCCATACACCCTCCTCTTAAGCCACATACTCATTCCAGGAGAGCAGCACTCAGGGTAGCAGGTTCTGAGTCACGCTGTGGGGACAGAGAAGTGAGAAACTGTTGCCTCCCTCTGGGGCAGTGAAAGCAACTGGCAACAAGTCCCATGAAGTCCACTCTCCCAGTCTTTGGGCTCTTCGGGGATGGAGGCTGCCACTTCTCTTCTCTCCCAATTTGGCTGTGCAGTAGAACTTCCCACATAGGGAGATTTGAGGCTCCAAGAGGTGTGCCTTAGCTAGGGTTTCTACTGCTGTGATAAGACACCATGACCAAAGGCAACTTGGGGAGGAAGCTGGCTTCACCTTACAACTTTTAAGTCCATCGTTGGAGGAGACCAGGACAGGAACATGGAGACAGGAACCGATACAGAGGCCATAGAGGAGCGCTGCTTACTGTCTTGCTCCTCATGGCTTTCAGCCTGCTCTTACAGCACTCGGGACCTCTAGCCCAGGGGTCGCACCACCCGCAGAGATTTGGGCCCTCCTGCATAAATCACCAATTAAGAAAATGCATTGCAGGCTTGTCCATGGGTCAATCAGATGGGACATTTTTTTTTCTGCTAAGGTTCTATCTTCCCAAATGACTCTGATTCATGCCAAGTTGACAAAACAAAACAAAACAAAACAAAACACACAAACAAGAAACAAACAAAACGGAGCCAGCAGGGCGAGGAATGCTGCCTTGGAGGTTTGTGTCAGGACAAGAGATCTGATATCAGGAACCTGTCTAGAGACTCCAGGACCCAGAGACTGCAGGACATGAGTGAATAAAGAATTCCTATCTGTCATGGAAGTTGTTACGCTCTTGTCCTGTCCCCAGTGTGGACTCTGCCGTGTCACAGGTACAGCAGGTGGTGAATGGAGGAGGCCTGCTTTCAAGTGGGAATTCGAGTGTCCTGGCTTGGTCTCCCAGCTATGGATCACAGCCCTGATCATACCATAACCCTCAGTAGCTTTCTGCCCTTTAGTGTGTGTGTGTGTGTGTGTGTGTGTGTGTGTGTGTGTGGCGGGGGTCTCATCTTTCCTTCCTACTTAACAAGTCAAACACTGTCCCACAGCCAGGGCCTCCCAAGCTACTCTCAGGATTTACCACATTCGTTGCTGTAGGGATGGTGGAGCACGATCCTCATCTACTTGAATACTACTCAATGGAGGGTGTTTTGCAAGGTGCTTACACATCCACCACCAAGGCCATCTCATGTCCTGGTTCAGCCTCTCTGGGCAGAATCCCCAAATACCCTGGGTAGCCTCGGAGTCCTCTCTGCAGCCTGACCTGTGGTAGGGTCCTACTAGTCAAGTGATCCTAATTGGGAACCCCTCACTTCCATTTCCGCTGCAGCTGCCTAATAGCTTACTCACTTCCCAAATAGCTTACCCACTAGACTGGTACTTCTCACGTTTGGGTTACCCAAGATGCCTGGAGCCATGTCGCCAGTCAGCTAGTACAAGGGTGGGAGGCACCAACCTCTTTTGCTAACAGGAGGCCATGACTACAAGCTGGGTTCTCAGGTGCCATCTGCAATGGCAGTGCCCACAGAGGGCTATTTTGAGTCACGACATCATGTGCTTGCCTGGACTCCCTCAGTCTTCAGTTCCATGTGACAGAGTGGTTGTGAGTCACTGTGTGTGGGAGGACCCCGCTGGTCCAAATCTCCTCTGGTTCTGGTCCATTTTCCCTTTGGCATAATCGGTCACGCGCCTTCTTTCCAGGCCAGTGCCAAGGAGTGCCTTGCGGAATGGATAATCAATTTCAATAATAAGTTAAATGGGTTTGCTTTTGTTCCCAGAAAAACCCTGCCAGGAGAGGGATTTTTAAAAAGACTCCCGGGTTGAGTTTTACTTCTGAACTTGGGCCTCCAGCTGCTTCTGAGTTAATTGAGTATAGAACATGAATAAACATGGATGGGATGTGGTTCTTCACACCCACATAGACTGCAGGGCTACAAACTCCCTGGCTACCTCTCGGGAGTCTCCCAGTAGGAGCTCCAGCAAACACTTCTAAAGCCTGTGTTGGCAGGGACCAGGACAGGTCACGGCAGCAGCAGCACTCTCCACTCTGTTCAGGAGTCATTTCTGAGCCCGTTGCTTCTCCTGGAAATGTGATACAGGGGCACCAAGACACACGCACGCACACAACTCTGAGCATCTACCAGCTGTTTCATATCACTGTGACAAAATACCCCATGAAGACTTTATTTGGGCCCTCAGTTTCAGAAAGAGCAGCCTGTCACAGGAAAGGGATGGCAGTGGGAGTGTGTGGCAGAGACTCCTCATGTGGTGGCAGATCAGGGAACAGAGAAAGAAAGACTTTCAGAATCCCACCCACAGTGATTTCTGGCAGCCAGGCCCTGCCTTCTAAAGGCTCTGTAGCCTTGAAAATGTCACACAAGCTGGGTCTGGATGCTCAGACACTAGCCTTAGGAAGACATTTCAGATTGAACCGTAACATCATTTAAGTGTACATTGAAAAACCAAGTCCAGAAACCTGTTGCATTCTGGGACAGACCTGGGGCTCTACTGTCATTTGAGGTGCCAGATTTTATGTCTCTGAGTGGCATCGTCTTTGTTGGCTCTTTAGGCTCATAACAGGATGTGGTATATAGAGTTCAATCAGTGAGTGTTTGGTTATTGAATGAATGGCCAGATGAATGATGAGCAAACAGCATTAAGCTTCTTTGTATCATTTGGCTCTTCAGTTTGCGGATGGACTTCCCTAGGGATACTGTTAGGTCAGATATGCGAGGGCCAACTCAGGCTCGTGGATGGCATGTCACGATTTGTCAGCATGCTTGTGGCATGCCCTACAGGCTCGATGCATGCAATCGAGTGCCAGTCAAGGAGCTTTTCACACGGGGCTTCGGCTTTCTGTGACGACAGGACAGAAGCCCCGTGTAAGTGAACTTCTCTTTGATAATTCCTCAAAGCACCTGTAAGCATCTTTGTGGTGTGATATCTGAGAGCTCTGGGCACTGTAACCGGGGGACATTTCTTTGGTGGAAAATGAGATCAAGCCATTGTTTGGCATTTAGGGCCATTTTGTAGTGAAGCTCTGTTGTGTAACACCGTGTGCACACATAGCCAATAAGCTGCTACATCTGTGAGGACTGTGTGGGGATGGAAGGGAGGCAGATCTGTCCCCTGTGTCTGATCACCCAGTGAGTGGAAAGACAGGAAAAGCCAACCACCCTGCTTGAAGTTTCTTAGCTTTGCTTTTCCTACAGTACCAAGAAAATAGAGTTGAGGTACTGGTAATGTACATGGTGTAGCTCCCCACAGATGCCCAATTCAGATTGACTAGTTAGGGTAGCCAGACCATTCCTTGTTGAATATGGAAGACTTTACCACTTAGAAAGACAGCTAACCAAATCATGCACCAGCTTACTAACCAACCAACACACGTACCCACTAACTAACAAAACCGTATAACCAGTTTACCAATCAACTAGCCAAGCTACTCGCCAATTTATCAACTAACTAACCCACCCAGGGCAACTTTCCCCTAGTTTACCACACAGCCAGCTGACTAGGGCAGGGTTACACTTCGGACTCCTTGCTGGGTAAGCTAATTTGATCACGAAAGTGCTGGCCCGACACCCTGACACCCTGTTCACACTAGGAAGGAATTCGGCAGGGGTATCACTGTGGCGTGGAGGCCTCCAGGTCACCTTACAGCTCTGCCACCTTGTCTGGACTGCGGGTGCAGAGCATGCATCTCCCACCGTGCTGGTATTTAGCAGGCCAGAACAAGGCTTCAATCGTGTGTTCCACATGTCCACAGACCCATGGGTTTTAGCTCCTTTGATCCAAACGGTTTCTTGGACAGAAGCAACATTGAGGGATCCTGTGACAATGGATGTGGCGTTTGAAGCCACAGACAGCACTGTGGAACTGGGAAAGACATATTCTCATGCTGAAACGCCCACTTTGCCTGGCTCAGTGAGAAGGGGTTAGGTGCTGTCCGATGTCCCCAGCTGGCCCATGCACCAGGTATGTGGTACCAGATGAAGGAGTCTGGGTTGGCTGTTGCTGATGCCTTTTTAAGGCTTTGGGCAGTGGCCTATGAACAGTGCCATCCTGCCTCTAAAACTGCTCCCTTCCTCCCCTATCAGTAAGCACAGGTAAGACACCAGCAGAGTGCATGGTCACCTGAAGACCACCTCCTGGGGACAGTAGAGGGACCCAAGTGTTTTCACCCTCTGGGAGGTTGAGCTTCAGCCTTCCTCTCTCTTTGCTTGGGACTCTTAAAGGACATCAGCCAATCACCAGTCAGGCCCCCACTCCCCTAGCTAGCAGCAGACCTTGAGCATAGGAACAGGGAGTCAGTCTGCAATTTCACCCTCTCTCTGATGGTGCTCTGAGTAGCCTGGGGGTGCCCTCAGTTTGTACAGGGTGCAGTGAAGGACCTTTGTAGAGCGACTTCACATTTCCTTTAGCTGCCTGTTGGAACTCCCGGTGAGGCTGTTGGCTTCACATCGAACACGTCCTCTGCACTTGGGAACCCATCCTTTCAAATCTGCCATCTGTTCATCCAGCCATGCCCATTGGATGCCCATCCCACATCACAGCCTGGTTCCTCCATGCTGAACATAGTGGGGGATGGCACAGGTGTGGGTGGAGCCACAGGTGTTGCTAATAAGAGGTGCAGGTGTAGTATGCCTGTTGATGGTCAGTGGCCCCATCTCACCCGCATGCACAACCCTCTCCTGTCCTTGTCATCCCTCTCAGTCACTCTCCATGTGGCCCGCCTATGCTGTCACCTTGCTACTGCCCGCCCCTACCGCCCAGCCAAATTTCACAGCCTGCCTGCCTCCTTGGACCATCAAAGTTGCTGATGTATCTCTGCTGTCTTGCCCTTGCAATAACTGTCCTTACTAGACTGCAATAGGAGTCTTCAATAGTGTGTGACCACACCGTGCTCATAACAGCTCTCTATGCTTCCACGTGTCCTCCAGGATGTCGGAGGCCTGAGTAACCATGGGTAGTTCTGCCTGCTCTCCTCTCTGGTTGCTCCCTTCAGTATGACTCCGTTGCTCACTAAGCTGTCCAGCTCCCGTCATGGCTGCTTCCTGCCCATGTCACCACCTGTCAAGTTCCTTTCAGTCCAGCCCTGGCCTGCCCTCTCTCCACCTGAAGAGTCTCTTGAAAATCCCACACTGAGATAATGATCAGCCTTCTCTATTGTTCTTCTATGCCTCCGCCCCTCTTGTCCCCAAAGTGTCACTTCCGTGCAGTGGCTTGTTTACGGTGGAGCGCATCTTGTGTCCCCACAGCATCACTTAGGTGCAGTGGCTTGCTTACAGTGAAGAGCATCTTATGAAGGGCCTGGTTCTAAAGTCACCTACCTGGGAGCTGAAATTACTGGTAATCAAAATTATCCCCAATGCCCTCCAAGTGCTACAAAAGCCATACATGAGGCTTGGTGCCAGTCTGTATGCATGTGAGCATGTACATTTGTGCATGTGTGTGTATACAAGTATGTGACTGCGTGTTTCTTTTCACTTATCTCTGCAGACGGCCCCAAGGGCTTTGTTCATCTGAGCACCGTCATTCATGGAGCTCCTGTCAGTTCAGGCCAGAGCTTATGTGTTCAATTTTCACAAGATCCTTTTTGGATCCCTAGAAGCTGGGGCAGACACAGTGTCTCTCTTCAGTTCTTTGCTTAGTGGGCAGTCTCTCATATCCTTTTCTGGCTTGAGTGGCCTCAGGTGGACGTACCTTGCATAGCCATCTAGTTTGAGCTCAGCGTGGCCATAACAGCCCAGGACCACTGTGTAGACCATCATACCCAGCTCAGAGGTCCCTCTGCTGTCCAGGTCCTGAGTTCTGACTTTGCTTCAGATGGATGCCATCTCTTGCCTTCCTTCAGACTAGAATATGCTTGCAGCTTTAGATAACACACGTCTGTATGATAGGTCATCTTTTCCTGGTATGTGCAGCAGAGGGGGTAGGGCTCATTCCTATGGAGCACACGCCTGTGCCTGTGTATTTACTCATTCTCTCAGGAATTTTTAAGCTCCACAAGAGCAGAAAGTGCTTGGGTCCTAGTCGTCATTGTCTTTTGGGCTCTGAACAGTGCCTGTGATTCAGGGGACCCCTGCTCCTCTTTGCTGATAGATGAAATAGGTGGTAGGTGGGGGCACCCACAGAGGACACTGGCTGCTTCTGTGCCTTCTGAACTTGTTCACTCCTCACTCCCCACCAGGTGAGCTCTCATAGGGCTGGACGTGCAGGGAAAGAGACGGCCACACCCCTTTGTAGGAATAGCCTTGTCTGGGGGCACATTTAAGGAGCCATTCTGGGACATTGCTTCTTATCATTCCCAGGGCAGCCAGAGCAATGTTGGGCCCCTGTTGTAGAAACCCATGGTGCTGTTTGATGAGCACGGTGATGAGGGGTGGATAGGAAGGGAGGAGGCATCCAGGATGGAGGACTCCCTGCACAGGGTGTCATCAAGCTGAGTGGTTCAGACTCTGCAAGCTCCCTGGATGGACATGGGCCAGGGAGAGAGACAGTGTTGCAGGTGGGGTCTAGGCATGTGGGCTGGGCTGGGCACTACTGTTTAGAGGCCATTAGTGTGTGCACTTTTAGCTGGAGCCAGTGATGTCATCTGAGTTCTCTCTGGTCCCGTAAACGGGTGATTCTCCTTCCATACATTGCCGTGCTCTGAGTGTTCTGCGCATAGGGAATGAGCCACCTCTCAGTCCATGTTCTGGAGGCTTCTATCTCAGGAGGACACAGAAGACCTCTAGATGTCTCTGGAACTTTCCAGGATGACTCTCACTCCAGGCACCCCTGGTCTTTAGGATCTGCCACATGGAGGTATCCATGGACTCTAGTGTGTGCACTCAGGAGGGTCGTCTATTCCAGAGACATGTGTCACATGTAAGTGTGTGTGCCCTTGAAGACACCGGGTCCTTGCTTTTTAGTATTGTTATTGCTGACATGTTTTTAATCAGTTTTGCCTCTCCCCCTTCCCTCTTAAAGGACCCAAGCTTTATATATTTTGCTCAAATCATATGTGAAGCACTAGGCCCAGCCCACCTACTGCCTCCCCCGCTCCCCCTGCTCCCCAGGGCTCCTGGGACAGGGATAAGATCCCCTGGGTTCAAGAGGGATACCCATAGCCGCCTTCCAGATCTTTCCCAGGGTGCATCATTCTCCCACAGGCAGGGGAGGAAGTCAGGGGAGCGTGAGGTAATCGAGCTTGCACACAATTTATTAACTCTGACTTGTAAATTAAAACACCCAGTGGTACAAATTAGGGCTGAATGGAGAGCAAATGAGACTCTGCCTCTCCTCTCCTGGCCTCCAGTGGGGCTTCAGCATCTCCAAGTCACTGTGGGAACCTTCCCAGGGCTGTGCATGTGGTTCAGGACTTGCTGGCATCCTGGCTCTGAGTCTCGTGAGAGGAGACCCTGAGATCTACAGGGCTGCCTGTCTGGAAAAGCTGTGGCATCTGGCATGTGTGGCCCACTCCCAGACTACACTCTACTAAAGGGAGACCCCGATCCTCTGACCTCTTTACCCTCTAAGAATCAGCTCAGAGCCAGGCTGGAGGACAGCTTCCTCCATGCTCTCTTGCTACCTGTGAAGTCATGTTCTGGACAGCTGGAGCCTCTGTCCAAGTGTATTTGTGTCTGGAGTCTCTCGGAGTCTGAGTAGTTGCTGGCCCCACCATGGGGTGGCAAGGCAGGAGGCCAGGACTCTATTAGCAGGCAGGCGCGCTGGAGCAGAGACGTGTCTTTATCAAGCTCCCCTGGGGTCCCCCTTGCCTGCTGCCCTTGATGAGTTTAAATCACACCAATCAATTCTGGCCACACAGGCCCCAGAGGGAGGCCATGACAGAGCAGCAATCACTCCTTGACCTTGACCACAGCGGCCAGGGCTCTGTTAACCCAGGCCAGAAGACTTGACTGTGTATCAGGGGACTGCTCATCTTGGCTAGCTTTTCTTCTCAATAAACTGTGGGTTTACGGCAATGGGGAGCATCACCCTGTTGCACCCTAGTTTCTTCAGTCACCCCTCACTCCATTCCTTGTTCTTGGTGCTCACACACTTGGGCCCTGGTCATCACATGATCTTAGCATTCCACAGGTGGAAGGACTCAGGCCTTGGGACATGGGGAGTAAGCTTGAGGACAGGTCTCTCTGTATGCAGCCCACATTGAGCCCTGCTGTATGCTGCTGATGGCTCATGAGTGGGCTCAGGGATGCTCCTGTCTGGTGGGGGAAGGGGGAGGACCCATGTTAAAATGTAGTCCATAACTGCAGAGTGACAGGATCCCAAAGCAAACAGAGAGGGGACAGTGTTGGCTAAAGGGGCTGGCAGGCAAAGTGAGGGTTCTCGGTGGCATAGTAACTATCTGCTTTCTCACATACCTGTGGGGACCATCCAGGGGTCTCTGCTTTTTAGGCCACCTTCCTGTCTCCTCCCATATAGTCCTTGTTGACATGGCGCTTGTTCATTCTGCCATCCTCTAACTACAATCAGGAACAAGGCCATGTCCAGCATCTCCAGGCTGCTTCCTCCACCCTTCAATCATTCTGCATGATGCTCAATAAATACTTCCTTTCGCCTCAGCCCACTCTTCAGCACCCAGCATGGTACAGCTGGGTCTCTAGGGTTCCTTAAACATGGACTCAGCCTCATATATAGTTTTCTGGTGGAGCAGAAACCTGAAAACACCATGCACTCTGTGTGTATTCGCTATGTCAAGGAATCAGTGGACTGACTGTTCCCATAAATGGAGTGGATACTGTGGTGTCAGGCCTGTAGCAGATGGACCACAGGGATCCACCACCATCATCACAAAGGGGTCTGAATGGAGTACCTATCACGTTTCTCCAGAAAGCAGAGCATTTAGAGGGGGTGGAGCTAGAGCTAACTGGTGCTGGAACTGGTGGGATCTGTCTTGAGCTGGAGCTGGCTGGTGCTGAAACTGGTAGGAGCTGTCTTGAGCTGGAGCTGACTGGTGCTGGAATTGGCTGGAGCTGGCTGGAGCTAAGGTTGGCTGGTACTGGATCTAGCTGGTGCTGGAACTGGCTGAAGCTGGAGTTGCCTAGAGCTGCAGCTGGCTGGAGCTTTGGAACTGGGGCTAGCTGGTGTAGGAGCTCACTGGAGGTGGAGCTGGATGATGCTGGTACTGGCTGGAGCTGGAGGTAGCTGGAGCTGGCTGGAGCTGGCTGGAGCTGAAGCTGGCTGGAGCTGAAGCTGGCTGGCGCTGGAGCTAGTTGATGCTGGAGCTGGCTAAAGCTGGCGCTGTTTGGAGCTGGCTGGAGCTAGTTGGAGCTAGGGCTAGCTGGTGTTGGAGCTCACTAGAGTTGGAGCTTGCTGATGCTAGAGTTGGCCTGGTCCATTCCAAGAAAGGCCAGTTAAACACCTGGGAGCTTTAGTAACTGCCAGTGTCCATCCAAAAGCTGGAAACAGGCCATGCTGAGGCCCTGTTGTTTTCCCCAAACATGCTTTGTGATCATCCTAATCTCTCCATTGAGACTCTCTGTCTTGACAGCTTCTGTGTACCTATATGCTGTCTGAAAAGCTTGTGTCTTGTGGCTGTATCCCCTGCCCATGTTGGCCCTGGCCATGGCCATACCACCTGCCTCAGAGGGAGAGCATGTGGGAGCCATCTTGTCATCAGTGATAGTAGATGTGGGCTTGGCTCTTCAGCAAGGTCTTGCCCAGTGGCTCAGTACTTAGGTGTGTGATGTCATGTAGAATAGAGGTCATAATATTGACCATACCTCCCATTTCCTGGCACAGTGGTCTGTTTGGTGGCTTACACGGTCTAGGTTTGAATCAGTTCTTCCGCTTTGAGCTCCCGCTCAATTAGAGCTTGCCTAGGGTACCCAACCTTGTAGCAGGCTCAGCCTACCTCCTAGCTTAGGCAGCTTGGCTATTCATGTGATTTTCATATAGAATCTATCTCTCCTTGCACCATTTGGGATGTGACCTGCATCTGCTTTTGCTCTTTACGATGTCCCCAGCTTTGCAGCCTGGCTCTAGTACCGAAAGGCCTCTCAGCATGCCGATAGAATCCACAGTGACTGTGTGCCTGTGTGGAATCCCTAGTGACTGTGGGACTGTCACAGCTGGTATGAGGTACTGCATACTGTGTCTATATCATGTCCATCCTCACGTATGGTCAGCTGTCCCTCTGAGTGATGTCACTGTCATCGTGTGTGTGTGTGTGTGTGTGTGTGTGTGTGGTGGTCAACTCTGCCCCTATGACATCACTTGCCATTGTCTTGAGTGCCTTTAGACCACTATGACATGTGTGCTGTTACTTGCCCCACAGAGTATCACTACTGCCACTGGAGCTTGCTCTTCCTTCCATGGCACTCGTGTGTCATGTCACACCCAATGCATTCCTGGGGATGGCTTTGGCTTGGGTCACTCTGCACCTGGCATTTTTCCATCATGACTAGTTTATAGTCTCACCCTGAGGTTTAGCAAAAAAAAAAAAATATTGAATCAATTGTTTTTAATTATGTCCATCTTGTATCATTTAGGTTACAGGCACCGTTCAATATTGCTTTACAGTCCAACAGCCATGGGAACATAGCTCAATATCCCGATACGGAATACCAGAGTTTTCTTTCTGTTTAACTCATAAACTAGTCTAAAAAGTGCCATATTTTTCTGCTTCGATTGCTGTCCTCTCCCTTTACAGCTCTGCACATTGCTCTGGCTACAGAGCAAGGCTTTGAAAAATGCTAATGATGGTGTTTAGTTTACTACCCCAAGGGCCGTCTGAACAACAGCAGCCAGCCAGTGGGAAGGGGGAGCCGAGCCCTGGGCCTGTGGGCAGGAGTGTAAGAGGGCCTTCTCTAGCTTCCTCTGGCCACTTAGGAAGCCCCTCTGAGCTCACTGCTGCTGGTTTCCTGCAGGGAAGGAGAAGGCAAAGGGGACTGCTGGGTCCCCAGCTGGGAAGCCCAACCCTCCTCTAGATCAGCATTACTAGTGGGACAAGCAGGGACACAGGCCAGATGAGATTCTTCTTGGCTGGCTGAGCCCATTTCTCTGAGTTTGGGTCTCACCGTTTATAAAATGAGCCAAATGGGCTGAGCTTGTAGGTCCTTCGATGGGTGAGAGGAAGTGACCTTTGGCCATTTTCTTGTTTCATGTGGAGCCTCTGAAGATGTGATCAGACAACGGGAGCCGCCAGGTGGTGTGAGTATTCTGAGATGCCACCTCAAGACATAGCATGATTGCTCTGTTTGCTGAGGCACGTGAATGCCTTTGACCCTGCAACAGTTCGTCCAGAGGAAGCTGAGGCCGCTGCTGAGAGGGAGACAGTGCAGGGGCTCAGAACGGCCCAGACCTCCTTGAGAGGACAGTGTCTGCTCTCTGAGTCTTTCATCCTTCACTCTAGGACCAGAGTGTGCCTGCTTTCTGTCTCCACCCACCCCTCCACCCCCGGCTGACTCTCAGCCCCGTGGACACATATCCCACCCCCAGGGTTTGAGATTCAGCCACCTGACGATGTAGCCTGGATTGGAGGCACAGGGTCTCCAGGGACAGAAGACATGGCCCTGGGTGTGCTCTCTGCCAAGAGCCTGACTACCCCCAGAACCCGGCCGACCAGACCCTCATTTCAGGGAAGAAAAATGCCTGGCTGTGTATAAAAAGGCCCAGCAGACCCCCACTGCGAGAGCCAGGCTGTTCAAAGGAAAAAAGATGCTTCCTGAGGGCTCCAGGCGTGCTGACGAGCTAAAAACCCAGCACTGCAGATATATGCTTTTCAATAAGTACTGATATTGGGCACAGGACAGAGAAAATAATCCATTTCACCCTGCAGGAGCGGCCAGCAGGAGAGCAGCCCTTCTCTTATTTATTTATTTCCTTTGAAAAGGAGGCTGTGTGGGGAGATGCTGCATTCACAACCTGCCCGGTCCTTCTAACACTGCAAACCCAAGGTGGTGCTGGAGGTGACCCCACTCCCAGCCACTTTCAGCTGAGCACAGGACATGGCAGGGGTGGAGCTGGGCCAGCTTGTGGAACGGGGAAGCACGGAGGGATGGGGTCTGTGTTCTGGATCTGTGGAGCCCTCAGCTGACGTTGGAGAGAGAGGTGAAGGTGTGGTGAAGACTACTGGGTCTGGGTCCCATGGGGTCTTCTTTGTGGGTGTCTAGAGGTCTCTGGGCTCCTCAGACTTTGGGATCCATGGAGCAGCTACAGAAGTGGGGGTGCCATGGACAGAGATGACTGGGACCTTGGAAGAGTTAAGAAGCTGGCTCCTTGTCTGGCCCCAGTTCTTTCAACACAACCTCCAGCAGAGACACGCTTCCCTTCTCCACTTTAGCCCTGTTGGTATTGTTGGCAGTGGTGCCCAAAGCAGGGGCCACCTCCCATGACAAGCAGCCACCACAGCAAGTTCTCAAAGATCTTGTCCCTATGAGAAATTCTGTTTTTGAGTGGGGTTCTCTCTGGTGAAGAAAGGGGGTTAAGATACAAGAAGGGGGTCACTGTAAGGTCACCTAGCATGAGCACCCATTTAACCTACTTAAAATGATACTGCTGGCCCAAAATTCACCCTGACCCCAGGCTGATAGATCCATACTTCAAAGCAGACCAATCTCCTGCCATTTTACTCAAGGACACTCTGTGGCTGTCCCTTAGCTGCCAGCCATGGTGGGTGTCATGGCTTCATGCTTCCTGTTCCCTGACTGTGACTCATGTTATAGAATTCTGTCTCCTGTGTCTCCCACACTGGTCCCCCACCTCTGCTTTTAACTGTTCTTGCTTTTTCAGATCGTCCATCATGGGACATTTGCTTCCTCTTTGGAGAAGCCTTGCCTAGAACTCCTCCCATCCTATAATTTGACACTCTAATCTGAATTAATTTATTCTGCTCCACTCCTCAGCATCCATTGCTTCTCTGGTCCTCTGGGGGCAGACACCTGTCTTGGCCCAGTGTGCTAGTTAACAGTTTCTGAGGGGAACAATTTAAAGAAGTAGAGATTTATCGTTTTATTTATTGCTCATGATTTCAGATGTTTTAGTCCATGGATGGCCAGCTCCATTTTCCCCCTTTAGGTTGGGGTAGGGTGAAAGTGTATGAAAGAGCGAAGTTGCTCACCACATGTTGTTTAGGAAGAAAAGAGGAGGTAGGAAAGGGGGTATAGGAAAAGGATATTCTGCACAGGCACTCTCCCATGACCCACTTCTTCTAGCTTGGCCCTAGCTTCCCTTTTCAGCATCTCCCAAAATAGTACCACCACCCAGCTGGGACCAAGTCTTTAACACATGAGTCTGTGGGGGTCATTTCATTGTCAAACTGTAATGTTACATCCCTGGTCCCCAAAGCATCATGGCCATCTCATAATGCAGAATGCTTCCAGCCCATTCCAACCCCTCCCCCATCTTACTAGCTCCAGCAATGTTCCAAAGCCCAAGTCCAGAGCAAACTCTTTGTTTTGAGCCTATTTTTTTCTGCAAAAGAAAAATTAATGATATACTTCCAAGATACAATGTGAAAAGCAAACATCCCCATCCCTAAGGGGAGGATTCAGAAAATTGAAAAGAAAGATTGAAATGAAGCAACAGAGCAGATCTGAAATTCTGTAGCTCCACAAATTCTGTAGCTCCATGTCCAAACTTTGTAGTTCATAGTGTCTTGTGTAGATGGAGTTTCCTGCCCCAACCACCTGCTCCTAAGTAACCACTCAGAGTCTTAATATTGATTATAAATGCTCAGCCAATAGCTCAGGCTTATTACTAACTAGCTCTTACATTTTGATTTAACCCATATTCCTTATTTATGCTCTGCCATGTGGTAGTACCTTTATTAGCATGGCATGTTCATCTCCTGCCTCCTCTGCATCTGGCTGGTGACTCCAGACCCCACCCTTCTTCTTCCCAGCATTCTCAGTTTGGCTCTCCTGCCTTCTGCCTAACCTTATCCTATCCAGCTATTGGCCAGTCAACTTCTCTATTAAACCAACCACAGTGACATATATTCACACAGTGTAAAAGAATATTCCACAGTCTTGGTGAACCACCCCTACCACCTTGTAGGCTGTAGCTCACATGACTCTTTCCTAGACTGACTTTGCTTATTGCCTACAGCTCTCCCCAACAGATGTTACTAGAGTCCCCAACATCTTGGGGTCTCCTCTGTAGCATATGCTTCACTGTCACAGTTTTGCCACTATCCACTACCCAAAATCTTGTCTTTAGGGATATGACCCTGGCACATGTTATCTGCCCCTCCCCAGGGGACTTTCATTTGACATCTGTGACCACATAGCTCTTACATCCTCTATGACTGTAAAACCAGTAGCACATGGAGGTCACCAAGGTCTGCTGCCAGCATGGAGAGTAGTCAGGCCCTTTGGGATAAGGCTGTATTGTATTTTGAATGCATCATGGCTGAGTACAGTATGAGGAATCCTGAGAAGCATACTTTTTGTGTCAGTTGGGTGCCCTGTCACTCTCTTCTGAAAAGAAAGTCTGTATACTGTTAGGCCTATGATAGTCCTGAGAACATCTCAGGACATCATACCTATTGTTCTGGTTGTAAGTATTTGGAGTTATCTATCTATCTATCTATCTATCTATCTATCTATCTATCTATCTATCTATCTATCTATGTTCACATGTATGTGGGTGCATTATATATATTTGGATACCAGGGGTTGACCTTTGTGCTATTACTAGGGAGAGAATTGTAAACGAACTAATTATATATATATATATATATATATATATATATATATATATATATATATATATGTGTGTGTGTGTGTGTGTGTGTGTGTGTGTGTGTGTGTTTGTGTGTGTGTGTGTGTTTTGCCTGCATGTATATCTGTGTATCATGTGTGTGCCTGATATGTCAGATATCCTAAAACTGGAGCTACAGATGGTTGTGTGCTTCCATGTGGGTACTGGGAATTGAACCTGGGTCCCCTGGAAGAGCAAGCAACAAGAGCTTTTAGCTGCTGAGCCATCATCCCTATAGCCTCTAGTCCCAATTTCAACACCCTCTGCTTTGTTTCTTGCTCCTGATTCTCACTGTCAACCTGACTGAAAGCATCCAGTAACATTCATGCCACAGTCTGGACTTCCTTGAAATCACTTCTGTTCTGTAAATTAGTCCATCACATTTGGACTTTAGCTCCTACACAGCCTCATCAAGGCATAGACAGATTCATTGACACCCTATAATATACAAGGCTCCTGTTCCAGTTCCCAGAAGTAATGCCATTATAAACGTTCAGGAGCACAGTCTTTACCACCCATATTCTTAGTGACAGTCTGTCCTTCTGTGCTCCCACCAGAACTCCTCTCTGAGCTCTGCTTACAGCACTCTAGAATTTGTCTAGTCTGTATTCTCTAGTCTGATTTTGGGGATCTGGCCCTGTTACATGTTGTCTTCTCTTTCCTGCATTATCATTTATTTCCAAAAGCATCCTAATCGTATTGACAGACAACGACCCCACTTCTGGTACTATTCTTTTTGTGTGTTTGTACAGCTTTTTGTTGCTGTCACCAAATATCTGAAGGAAACAATGTGGAGGAGGAAGGCTTTATTCTTGCTCATCCTTTCAGAGGTTTGAATCCATGTTCAACCAGTTCCGTCATTTCTTAGCTATGATAAGGCAGAGCCTTGCAGTAGAAGGGTATGGTGGTCCGAAAGCTCTGTGTTCAGCCATTGGGAACTGAAAAGACAATGCATCCGTAGCCCAAGAGGGAGCCTGTTTACTGTCCGAGCTGATGACAGACCTTGGTGACCTCCACGGGATGCTAGTTTTCCAGGAATAGAAATGTAAGAGCTGTGGAAGTTTCCACCCAGATGTTAAAGAAAAGCTTAGGAGGCCAGACAACATGTGACAGGGTCAATTCCCTAAAAACAGGACCAGAGAGTGTCATGAGTGATGCTTTGGTAGGTGAATCCTTCAAGGATATGCTGACATATCCTTGAATTACCTATTCCTCCAGGAAGGCCCTACCTCTTAGCATTTCCTGTTCCTTCCCAAATAGTAGCACACAAATCAGTGTATAGGGGAGGGACACATGTTCAAATCAGAGCACCCAGCCCACATTCCCCAGCCAACCCTCAAGACTGATAAAATATCCAAGGACTTTCAGTGCACCATTATGAGTCACCGTGACAGCATTTTGTTTTAAGGCCACCATCGTAAG
Organism: Peromyscus californicus insignis; assembly: GCF_007827085.1. Taxonomy (NCBI): domain Eukaryota; kingdom Metazoa; phylum Chordata; class Mammalia; order Rodentia; family Cricetidae; genus Peromyscus; species Peromyscus californicus. Next base: position 51,524,339 of record NW_026294503.1, read on the forward strand.
GGAGATAGAGGAACCAAGGCACAGAGGGACAATGTCATAGGCTCTGGATGCGGACATTTGAATGTACCCCTAGGTGGTGAGAACAGAGCACATGCACACACCTCAGGCCATCCTGTCTCAGCTCAGCACCCAGAGTAGGGGACCCTCCCCTCCTCACAGGTTCTGCTTTAGGGTCCCCCCGTGGTTATGCGATTACTCACCTCCCTTGAATATTTCCTTTGGAAACATTTCTTTTGGAATGTTTCTTTCAGAAACACCAGAAGCGACAGGGCCGGGCCATCTTCACAACTGATTCCGTTCCCTTTATCTGGGAGAAGTGAGAGGAGGCCCATTAGTTTGCAGGGCTCTTCCCAGAGGCCTTGGGTAAATGCAGCTTTAGTCTTTGAGTTATAATGCTTGGCTTCACAGATAGCTGTGTGCCTTTGGACGGTCTTCTTGACTGCTCTATGCTTTGGATGTTTCTCTGACGCAGAGGTATCAGCAGCTCCCAAAGAGAACAGTAGCACTCTTGGCATGTGCCACACAAGAAGGCCCCTCTGGACTGCCATCGCTGAGTTAGCCCTGGATCCAACTGCCCGTGTGACCTTCTACCCACTCTGGGGCGCCTGCACCTTAATGTGGCTGCAGTGGAATTTGTGAACCTCCCATCTCTCCTCCAGGGAAGGCCTGCTGTCCACTCAGCCATTCCACTGCCATCCTTACCTATGTGCCTCCTGGGGTCAGCTGTGATGATTCAGGGTCTGGGAACACTTGTGGCTTAGCTCTGGAACAGCTCACAGGAGTGATGCCATTTAGAGGGTTCAGGCCAGTGCTGTGTGAGGGACACTTCCAGGGCCTGTCCTGTCCTCTCCTAACAGGGCTGACCTCAGCTTGGAATCTGCCCATAAACTCGTCTTATATGGGCTGCCCTGCCTCCTTATCTACTTTCTCACTGTCTGCTAGAGCCTGCTGGATGAGGTCTCAGGGCCCGCACTTCATGGTTCTAGGGGATCATGGGTGGGCAGTACTCTCCAGGCCATAGGGCCCAGGGCACTGAGGACTGCCTGCCTGCCCAGGGCTGTCAGTGACTAAGATTGGGACAGGAAGTACCTGTGGGTGAATTATAGGTGAAGGGCTGAACACTGAGGTCAGGAACCCCTTGTATCCCAGGGCTGGTGGAGCTGAAGGGTGCCGAGGGAAAGTTTTATCAACACATCATGGGGGTTCAGACTCACTGCTGGGCTGCTCAGCCAGTGCCTAGAAATTTTGTTCTGGGGTTCAGTCATCCAGCAATTGGTTCCATGTTTTTGTTTTTGTTTGTTTTTTGTTTTCTTGTTTTGGTTTGTTTTTTGGTGCCCAGTAGTCCTGGTCAGGAAACATTTGTTCTGAGGTAGCAGCTGGGGACCTGGGGTGGTGGATGATGTAAGGGAGGATGGGGTGCTTTGGTCCCTGGCACAGCTCATCTGGCTCATCCCCAGCCATGGGCTCCCCACCATCCTACCTAAAGCCCCCATGCTGGGTATGCAGGGGTTTCTCAGCTCCCCCCTCTTTCAACTCTTTTTCCCCCACCTTGTAAAATTTGTCATTTGCTATTAAATGTTGTTTATAGTGTTCTTGCAGGAATAATTTTTTTTTATTTTTATGTAGTAAAATAGAAAAAAATTCTATCCATCTTCCCTTTATAGTGTGTTTGTGGATGAAGTGTGGAGGAGGGGCACTCTGCTGAGGCTGGGAAGCCCTTCTCCATCGCCTCCCTCTCCACCCCACCCCCACATACACAGTAGGGTCTGCTCTCCTCTGCCCCACCTGCACATTTCATTGGCTAGTGAGGTGAGGAAGTGGTCCAGGGATGAGGTGAGGAAGTGGTCCAGGGTTGAGGTGAGGAAGTGGTCCAGGGATAAGGTGAGGAAGTGGTCCAGGGATGAGGTGAGGAAGTGGTCCAGGGTTGAGGTGAGGAAGTGGTCCAGGGATGAGGTGAGGAAGTGGTCCAGGGATGAGGTGAGGAAGTGGTCCAGGGATGAGGTGAGGAAGTGGTCCAGGGATGAGGTGAGGAAGTGGTCCAGGGTTGAGGTGAGGAAGTGGTCCAGGGATGAGGTGAGGAAGTGGTCCAGGGATGAGGTGAGGAAGTGGTCCAGGGATGAGGTGAGGAAGTGGTCCAGGGATGAGGTGAGGAAGTGGTCCAGGGATGAGGTGAGGAAGTGGTCCAGGGATGAGGTGAGGAAGTGGTCCAGGGATGAGGTGAGGAAGTGGTCCAGGGATGAGGTGAGGAAGTGGTCCAAAAATGAGGTGCTGGGCACCCCTCTATGGTTCTCACACTTTAGTTACCACCTGTCTGTACAATGAACCAAATCCTGGGACAAAACAGCCTTCTCTGTTTCCTGTTATTCCCCTCCTGTGTGTGAGTCTTTCTCTCTCTCTCCCTCATCCGTCTCTCTCCTTCCCTCTCCCTTTTCCCCACCCCATGTGTGTATATGTGGGGTGTGTGTGTGTGTGTGTGTGTGTGTGTGTGTGTGTGTGTGTGTTATTCCTATGAACAGGTGCACGCATGCAGAGGCCACAGTTGATGTTGGGTGTCTTCCTAATCTCTCTCTCTCTCTCTATCTTTTTGAGACAAGATCTCTCACTGAACCTGGAACTCACTGTTTCGCCTAGGACCACCGAGCCCCCAGGACCTGCTTGTCGCTCCCTCCCCGGTGCTGGTATTGCAGCCATGCACTTCCACACCCAGCTCTCTCATGGGTGCTGGGGATCTGAACTCAGATCTGCATGCTTGCTCCACAAGTGCTTTAGCCATGGAGCCAGCCCTCCACTCTCTCCTTATATACTTGTTTACCTTTCTAATGGCTTTCATCAGCACTGTGTGTTGTGCCCTCTCCTGGTTCTGGAAATGGAGAGGGACTGAGCAAAAACCCTTGACCAGAGGAGCAAATTCAGGGTTCAAGGCAGAGCGAGTCTGTTTCTTCAGAAATCCACCTCATAGTGGTGACGCTCTCTCCCAGCCTACCTCAGGATGAAGCCCAGCTAGGTCCCTTCACTTCCTTCTCTGATTCTCCCTGGCATCTGTCACCTTGACGTCTGTGTGGGTTTTCCAATCAGTATCTCATGCTTTTATGAGCCGCGTGTGTGTTCAGCAATCATAATGCCGTTTTGAGTGTTTAAAGTCTACAGATATGGCATCATATTTTACTGGCTTTTTAATTTTTTTACTGGTATTCTGAGGTCTAGAAATCATTGTAACTGCTTCATATTTCACCCGGTAACTGTGTGAAATGTACCCACTCCCTTGTTGAGTGACGTTTGGGAGTCTCAGATGTTCTGATGGCAGTGGAGTGCAGCAGGGCAGGATCTTGTGAAGTCCCTGCTGCAAACCATGAGGGCTGCTCTGTTCCCCCACCTAGGAGGGAGCCTCACATCTGTGGGTGCCCTCAGAGGATACTGCCAAGGTGGTCTGCCACTTATCCCCCTTTGGTGGACTGTGTCCCTTGGGCTTTACCCCTCATCATCCCTCAGGGCTTGCAGAAATGGGGAGGCTTGTGGTGAATTGCACTGTGGTTTCATCTCCATTGCCCTGATCCCTAGGAAACTGAAGCCCCACTTAGAATCTCACTGGTCATTTAAGGTTCACCTGCAGAGCTCATGCCATCCGATACTTTGCCCTTTCCCATTGATTTGTAAGAGATCTTTACATATTACGGATATCAATGTTGGGTCTGTGGCACAGGTTTCAAGTTCTTTTTAAATGTTATATTTACTTTTTAGTTTACATGTGTGTTTTGCTTGCACGTATGTCAGTGTACTATGTGCATGCCTGGTGCCCGAGAAAGCCAAAAGAAGGCACGGGAGTCTCTGGAACTGAAGTGACATATGGTTGATAAGAATTGTGTGGGTGCTGGGAATTGAACTCAGGTCCTCTCTGCAGCCTCACAATTTTTTTAAAGATTTATTTTATTTTTAATTATGTGTATATATGGGTGTCTGCGTATGGGTGTGTGCATGTGAATGCAGGTATCTTCAGAGGCCAGAAGAGGGTGCTGGATCCCTGGGATCTGAAGTTACAGGCAGTAATGACCTGCCAGATATGGCTGTTTGGAACCAAACTCTTGCAGGTTCTCTGCAAGAGCAGCAAGCACTCTTAACCACTGAGCCTTCTTTCCAGCTCCTTAGGCTCCAATTTTTAAGTTTCAAGCTCATTGCTGGTACGCTTTTCCTGTGAGACACTCACAGTACAGTCTTTCCACCATACATTCTCATGAGATGCATCCATGGTGAGCTGCACAGTGGGGGCTTCCTATCATGAGAACGAAGTGACAGCCACCTGTAACTTGTGTTTCACACCACAGGGTGCCACTTCCCTAATCTGTTTCCACACTGAAATTCTGACAGCAACCCTCTCTAAGTGGGTTGGACACCTTGACCATAGGCAAATTCCGCCCCTGGCTAGAGTCTAAGAACTGTGTGAATGAGCACCTGCCATCTTGCTTTAACTGCTGAGGTTCTGCAGTGACAGTCTGCATGAACCGCACACATCGGAGAAGAGTTCATATGTATGTGCTCTTTCTACAGAATTTTGCATTCTCGGTCACTTGCTTTTGGTGGAATCTGTGCTCAATTTTTAAACTAAGGTGAACACACTGTGAAGTTCTAACATCTGCTCGGACCCCTGCCCCTCCCTGCTTTGGGCAATCTAGAAGACTTGTGCTTCAGATCATTTCCAAACCCAGTCTGTTGTCATTTTTTGTTTGTTTGTTTGTTTTTTATGATATTATGTATTTATTTTTAATTTTGTACATGTATACAATAAATTTCACCAATATCCCATTTCCCGCTACTCCCCCTAGGATCCCCTCTGTGGAGGTTGGAAAGAGAAATGTCCCCCATGTCCTCAGGCATTTGAACACTTGGTCCCCTGTTGCTAGTACTGGAAGAGGATGAGGAGGTGTGGCCTTGCTGGAGGAAGTATGTCATTAGGGGTGGGCTTTGAGAGTATATAACGTCACTCTACCTCCAGTTTGCTCTTCTGGCTTCAAGCCTGCAGTGGAGATGTGAGCTGTCAGCTCCTTGCCCCAGTTCCCATGCCTGCTGCTTGCTGCTAGGCCTCCTTGCAATGATGGATGCTCCCTCTAGAAGTGTAAGCCGAATATTCTGCTCCTTTTATAAGTTGCCTTGATCTTGATGTTTTATCACAGCAACAGAAAAGTAACAGTTCTCCCCATTGACATCATGTCTCATGATCATCATCACCATCATCATCATCATCACCACCACCATCATCATCATCATCATCATCATCATCATCATCTCCGAGTTCAGTTAGTGCTGACCATATGCACATACTATGTGGGGCAATCCAATGGGGCAAGGATCAGTGGCCCTCTCCCTCCCTCAGCACCTATCCACTGCCAGCAGCCCCTCCCCAATCCATGCTGGAATTCTGACTGACTTGATCTTGTGTGGGTCTCGGTGCAGGCAGCTGCTGGGAAATGGAAAAGGTCATTGGTCATGGAACAGAACCCATTTTGATTTGCTTGGATCCCCAGTTCTCTCTTCCTTCAGCTCCTTACTTCCCATCCTGACTGGAGCCATCTTGTGTTTCACCTTGCATGTCCCCCCTATAGAAATGTCCTGAGCCCTGCATATCTCAGAGGTTGGGTTTTGAGGTGAAATCCGAGCTAGAACAGGTTTCTTGGTCCCTTCTTCCACAGCAGTATCAACACAACTGGCACAAGACCCACGGAGTAGTCCCTCATTCCTCTGTGAACGTTTGCACAGAGGTCCACTATGTCTGGGACAATCCCCACCTTCCTTACTAGTGTTTCCTGGGGCGTTTGTGGGGTCTTCACATTTGGGGGCATATGTGTATATCTAGAGGTATGGTTCTGAGGTCATAGGCTCCAGGCATTCCCACCTTTGCTATTGGTAACTTGAACTGCTAAGTGATCCTTCTGGGTGAGGAGACAGTGACAGGGTAGGGACTCTCAGTCCCTTTTGCCCTGCCCACCCTCTATGTCTCTAAACCAGCTCAGAGGAGTCTGGTCTCTATTCTTGGGTCTTCTCATTTTGTGTGATTTATTTATTTTTCCTTTGTTGTATTGAATGGGGGACAGAACCCATGGCCTTGGCTCATGCGGGTAAGTGATCACCACTGAGCTTTTTCTGGTCCCAGCTTTTGGGTTCTAGGCCCCTTTACATTTCTGCCTTGCTTTCTTCCCTTTCTCTGTCTCTGTCTCTCGATCTCTCTGCCCCTGCCCCATGTTTTTGTGTGGGTGTGTGTAGGCCAGAGAGCAATCTTGAGTCTATTCCTCAGGTGCTGTCCACCTTGCATTTTGAGACAGGGTCTCTGACTGTCCTGGAACTTACCAAGTAGGATAAGTAGGCTGGCTAGTGAGTCCCAGAAATATGCTTTTCTCTGTCTGCCCAGCACCCTGGGATTACAAACTTAGGCTACTACACATAGCTGGATCTTTTTTTTTTTTAAGTGTGGATGCTGGGGAGTGAACTTGGGTCCTTGAGCTTGTGTAGAAAGTGTCTTACTGACTGGGCGTTCTCCTCAGCCTGGGAGGGAGGTGCCTTGTGGCTATGGTAGGTTCAGGAACTTCTGAGACTTGTGGGCTGTTGACTTCCTGGAGTCTTAAGGAGCTTCCCCTTAGCGCTCCCTGAGTCTTAAGGAGTCTTCCTCCAAATGGAAGGTCTCAGTTCATAGGAAATTACTATTAAATGTCTCCTTAACTTGTTATCTCAGGAACTGGGCCATGATAAAAAATTCTAACCTATTGTATTAGCCATTTTCTTTGTCTCTGTGATCAAGTACCTGCCAGGAATCAGCTGAAGGGAGAGAGGGTTTATGGTTCATGGCTTGAGGATGCAGTCCATCAGGACAGGGAATGCATGGCAGCAGGAATGAGGCAGCTGCTCACATTGCATCCAAAGTCAGGAAGAGAGAGATGGATGCTGCTGCTCAGTTTTCCTTCTCTTTTTTATTCACTCCAGGACCCCTGTCTATGGGATGGTGCCACCCACAGTTACAGTGGGTCTTCCCTTCCTAGTTAAACTCTGGAAACACCCTCATAGACACAGCCAGAGGTGTTCTGGGTGCTTCTTAACTCATTCAAGCTGACCATGGAGATTAGCCATCACACACATTATTCCCTTGAAACCCAAGGTTCTGACTCCTACATGTTGCTTATTGGCCATGTGATCCTGGCACCAGTGGAGACTTGAAGAGGACAAGAATGTCACTGGCTCACCATGGCATCCTGGACACAGCATGCTTCCTCATCCTAGTCATGTTCTGCAAACACTGGTGAGTGATAACAAGGGCACAGGACTTGGAGAGCGGAAGGGTCTGCCCGTGGCCATGCTGGAGTGCCGCAGTTACCATAACCTTAATGCCTCCCTTTGCAAAGCCCTTTAAAACGTGTTCTCATTTTCTTTTTATTATGGTAAAACATACATAACAAAATTTACCATTTTATCCATCTTTAAGGGCACAATTATGGGTACTAAGCAAATTCATGGAGTTCTGTAGACCTCATTACCACCCACCTTCAGAGCCTTTACACCCTGCAAAACTGAAGCTCCACCATATTAAACAGCCATTCCCTCCTTCTCCCCATACCCCTTGGCAACACCTAGCTACTTGTTGCTGCTATGAATTTGTGTGTTCTGGAGAACTCATGCAAGTAGAATCATTCAACATTTGTCTCTGGCTTATTTTTTTAGTATAGTTTCAAAGCTTATCTATCTATAGTATAGCATATGTCACAATCCATCTTTTTTTTTTTTCTTAAATAGCCGTTAATGTTCCACCCAATGTGAACTTCATTTTGCTATGTGTTGGTCTGTGAGTGAGCATGTGGGTTGCTTCCTCCTGGTCATTGTGACTGTGTTATCTGGAAATTTCCTGTGCCACAGATCACAGAGTTTTCAAAAAGGCTGTCAGTCCTTGCTTCCATTAAACAGTGGCCATCTCTGATTCCTGGGGACTGTGCTGACATGCTTCAGGGTGATGGTGGGCAGCTGGAATGACTACTGGAGACCCACCAGGACCTTTCCTGCCTGGGCTCAGGGACTCAGTCTGCCACTTGGATAATGGCTTCCTTGGTCCAAGAACAGTCTTCAGAAAGTGGTAGATATTCCATGAAGATCTGTAGACAGAGTGACTGACTGAGCCATGAAAAGCTTCTGACATCTTGTTCTGGAACTTTCTCCTATCCTTGCTCTGCCTTGTTCTTTAGCTATTCCTGAGTTGGAATTCTGTAGTGAAGACAATGGCCCTCACTTGTGAACCTAGGTGTGAGTCCAGGGACTGTCCAGAGGTACCATGGCCAGCTTCTCAGGTAGACACTGCCTTCCTACAGGTGTGGCTGCTGATGTGACCTAGAGGTCACACCCTTACAGTGCTCTGAGGATAAAAACCTGAGGCCACAGAGTCTGGGTGTCCCTCCAGATGCTGGGTGATCCTCCAAGAGACAACTGCTTATTAAACTAAGCTTGGAAAAGGTGATAGGCTTGGGTCAGACTTTGTGTTCACCCCCCCTTGGAGAGGCTAAAGAGGCATGGTGGTTTCCATGGCAACCAACAACGGATGTCATGGGTCTTAAATGCCACAGTGAGTAGAAACAGGGGCACACCAGGCCATTGCCAGCCCCCGCTGTCTGCCTCAGGTGGGAGCAATTGCTTTTCCTTCATGGCCTTGCTGTTCCGCTTTCTTTTTCATCAGTCAAAACAAGGTAATTCCAGCCGGACCACTGACTCTCACACAGGAGGGGTGGCCCCCCTCAGGCTTACTGGTTTGATTACTCTGTTTGTTCAGGCTCCAAATGGAGGGAGAATTTTCAGATGGCTGAAGGCCCTTGGCTTCCTGCAGGCCAGAGAGGCTGAGAAAGTTGAAGCCAGAGAAACGCTATAAGTCTGAGCAGCCCCCTCCATCTCTGCTTCCTGTTTTCTCTTCCCTCCAAAGTGAGACTCCCTCCCTCCCTCCCTGTGACCCCCATCCCTCCCTGTGACCCCTCCTCCATCCCTGTGACCCCTCCTCTATCCCTGTGACCCCTCCTCCATCCCTCCCTGTGACCCCTTCTTCATCCCTGTGACCCCCATCCCTATGACCCCTCCTCCATCCCTCCCTGTGACCCCTCCTCCATCCTGCCTGTGACTCCTCCTCCCTCACCTTTTTGCCCTCCCCTGGTCTGTCTCTCTGCAGGGCTCATTGACAGGATTCACTCTGCTCTGCTTCTCAAGGCAGGTTCCATCATGCGTACATGTACCAAAACATCCCACTGTGCCCAGCAAGTGTACTGAGCATGCTCTGTTCTTCTTCGTCTAACCCTGTAACACACTGTCCTGAGTGCTTTGTACTTCTTGTTCTGAGTGTGTTCCACTTCCTTTTCTGATGGGGTTTCTCTTCCTGTTCTGGATCCTTCTGCTCCAACAGGCATTTGAGTGCTAGGGACATCCAAATCCATCTTTCCCTGTTCTCTCTTTGATATCTTTTGCATGTCACCTGCCTCCCAGCATACTTCCTGGGCCATGTGCTCTGGTTCAGCACCCTTTTGTCTTGCTCCTCAAACATACCAAGATTAACCCTAGTTCAAGGCTGATTTTGTTTGTTTGTTTTTCTAGAAAGTTCCTTCTAAAGGTTGGCTCCCCTGAAATGTCTGGCCATCACGTAGTGTCAGCTGCTCCTGTCCCAAGCCAGCTCCTGTAGCTCCCCTTCCCAGCTCAGGAACCTCACTGCCTGTGACTTCTGAGCTACACAGTGTGCCTGTTCTGCTCTGAGATGCTGTATAAATAGGAAGAGCACTTTACATTTCCAAAATTTCCATTGGAAGAAAAAAAAAGTAGAATGATCCAATAATTTTTTCATATTGGTTTCTTATTATAATGATAATACTTTAGGTATGTTGGGTTTAAAGAACTATATTATTGAAATTAATTTCACTCAAAGGGTATAAAATTCCAGTTAGTCTGAGGGATGGGTTCTAGAGTCTGTTCTATAGCAGGTGACTTTTTCTTATAAAATGTCATCTGCATTGGAAAATTGCCCAGAGCATAGGTTTTTTTTTTTTACTTTTTTCTTTTTATTATTTAAAAGTATTTTTTTCATTTTGCATACCAACTACAGTTGATATCAAATATCAAGTATCAAGGCTGAGCAAGGTGTCCCTCCACAGGGAATGGACTCCAAAAAGCCAGTTCATGTGCTAGGGATGAATCCTGGTCCCATTGCCAGGGGCCCCACCAACTGCCCAAGCCACACAGCTGTCTCCCACATTCAGAGAGCCTGGTTGGGTCTCACACAGGTTCCCAGCTGTCAGTCCAGAGTCTGTGAGCTCCCATGAGTCCAGGTCAGCTGTCTCTGTGGGTTTCCCCATCAGGATCTTGACCCGCCTTGCTCATATAATCCTTCCACCCTCTCTTCAACTGGATCCCCAGAGCTCAGGCCAGTGCTTGGCTGTGGATCTCTGCATCTGCTCCCATCAGTTACTGGATGAAGGTTCTATGATGACAGTTAGGTTAGTCATCAATCTGATTACAGGGGAAGGACGGTTCATGCACCCTCTCTACCATTGCTAAGAGTCTTAGCTGGGGTCATCCTTGTGGGTTCCTGGGAATTTCCCTAGCACCAGGTTTCTCCCTAACACCATAATGGCTCCCTCTATTAAGATATCTCTTTCCTTGCTCTGCCTCTCTGTCCCTCCCACAACTCAACCATCCTGTTCCCTCATGTTCTCATCCCCCATCCCCCCTCTTGTTTCTCAGTTTACCCAGGAGCTCTTACCTATTTCTCCTTCCTAGGGTGATCCATACATGTCCCTCTTATGGTCCTCCTTGTTACCTAGCTTCTCTGGGGTTGTTGTTTGTAGCCTGGTTATCCTTTGCAGAGCATAGATCTTTAAGTGCTCTTACCACAAAGATGACATGATGCAAAGTTATGGATATGCTAATTAGCATGGCTCATCATTCCATGGTGCACCCATGCATATATCAAAACATCACATAGCATGCTGTAAATAGATGCAATTTTTATTTGTCAATTAAAAAAATAAATACATTCAAAAGATTAATTATATCTGTTACTTTTCGTTGTTTAAAATGTAGCTACTGTAAAATTTAAACTCGAATGAGAACCTTGCATTTGTGGCTTGCCAGGCCTGTCCTGGGAAGGTAGCTTTATAGCCTGGCTCTGTAGGTATCCAGCTCCTGCTCTCGTGGCTGATTGCACAGAAATGGGCAGTATGAAGAAGCTATACCCTCAACCTCAAGATTTAGTTTGAAAAAATATTAAAAAGAGTAAAACAGCCCATCAGTGATGGGGCCTAGTGATGCCTCACCCTGTCTCTACCTCAGGTGCTGTAAGAGATTGACAGGTACAAACATTCACTTGAACTCAGCTATTGTTTGTTTCATTATACAATTAAGAGCCTTCTTAATAGTATATTTGCTTGTGCTGTCTTTATCCAGGAATGTCAGCTCTGAGAATACTGGCCAGTCTGTATTGCTCAGTGTGGCCACAGGCCTGTCTCAAGATCACCATGCAACAAGGGCCTGAACAATGCATGCTGAATGAATGAATGAATGAATGAGTGAATGAAGCCCAGTTGTGGACTGAGACACTTCTACCCATTCTGTGGGACACTTCTACCCATTCTGCTGAAAAGAAGCTGATGGTGGGTTGATGGTTCATTGGAAGCTGAGGGAGAAAGATTGCTAGGAGTTTGAGGCTAGCCTGTGCTACACAGTAAGCCCTTGTCTCAAGAAAAGAAATAGCTATTCGTTTTGTGACATAAGCACAGGGTTGCCATAGGTTGAAAATAGGACCAAAATAGGAATGTGGCCCTTGGACAGAATCCATGGTGCTCTGAGCATCTAGAGGTGAGAAGTGTTCTAGATCCCGTGACCTCATACCTGGGGTATCACAGGATCTCAGAATGAGAACAGGGCTGCTGGGCTTGGGACACTAGGAAGTATATGGCCCTCATCTTCAACCTCATCTGCTGCTTGAAGCCTCAGGAGGACTTCTGCTTCCAGAATGTGGGAATAGGAGTGAACCTGGGTGTCTTGTTTAGAATGGCTCGTTCAGTCTGATTTCCCCTCCATATCCGATCCCCTCAGCTGCACTAGGTCTGTGTGCTCTGTTTGGGGTCAGGAATCTACCTGGCAGGACCCTGGAACCTGTCTGGTGCCTCTCTGGAGAGCCTGATGGCTAGTCCGTTTTGTGTTGCTATAGTGAAACAGTGGAGGCAGCTATGGTTATGTTAACTCACAGTTCTGGAGGCAGATACATCCAGATGGTGTGCATAGGCTCTGGTGAGGATTTGACTTGGTCACATTAGCTCACAGTAATGATGGGTGTGTGCAATGAGTCACTGGAAGCCGGAGGAGCTGGATCTCACAATCTACCCTGAGGGTTTCTCTCCCTCCCTCTTTTCCTTCCTTCCTTCCTTCCTTCCTTCCTTCCTTCCTTCCTTCCTTCCTTCCTTCCTTCCTTCCTTCCTCCTTCCCTCCTTCCCCCTCCCTCCCTTCCTTTCTTCTTTTTCTTTTTTAACATTTACATGTGTGTGTATGGGTATATATATGAGTGTGTGTGTGTGTGTGTGTGTGTGTGTGTGTGTGTGTGTGTGTGTGTGTGTGTGTGTTTGGGAATTCATATACCACAGCACAAATATGGAGGTCAGAGGGCAACTTGAAGCAGTTGTTTTTTTTTTTTTTTCTTTCACTGTATGAGTCCAAGGGATTGAACTCAGGCTGTCAGCCTTGGTAGCAAGTCCCTTTATACAGTGAGACATCTCCTGGGCCCACAAGGACTTTTCATTCAGCTCCATTCTTCCCACCATTCAGTCTTCAGCATGTGAGACCCTTAGAGACTTTTCTCAACCACATTCATACAATGATACTGACCAACCCAGGCCTCCTCAGCCCCTGCATATCTAGAGGGGGGATCCCCAGATGAAGGGACATAAGCTCCCCTTCATTTTATAGAAGGGTGACCTGAGATGGGAGAGAAGGATGTTTCAAGGAGACAGGATGGCAGAGTGCTTTGGAAAGATGTGAGCCAGAGAAGAAATATGACAGACAGAGAGGCCACAGTCCATCCTTAACTGTGGTCTGATGGATTACGAGGGAGGTGCCTGTGAACCAAGTTTTTCTCCTTGACCAAACTTCCTTTATGTCCTCTGAGCCAACTTGACCCTTGACCTTGAGTTGGCAGGCTGTATTCTGTCCTTGAGCTGCTCCAGCTGCCTCACAGTGTGTCGCTGTCAACATTCTCCCCTGTCACAGGAGCCTTGATATTGATTGCCACAGTCCCATCTTTAGTAAATGACCAAGAACGAATTTTCCATTACAATGTCAAGGGGTTAGGGCCGATAGAAGGAGGTACTAGAAGACCACATGAGCTTCTTTCAAAACCCACAATGTGCCCAACCTTGAGTTAAATGCATGGAAGCTTCAGGAAGAAGCCTTGGGGACCCGAGGAAGGACCTGCCTACTTTGTTCAATAGCCAAGTTGGTTCTAAGCACCCCTAAGCCTTCTGTCTGTATGACTGACTTCTGTCCGTGACACGAGACAGCAGCCAGCTTGGTTTGCTCATAGCTGCAGTTTACCTCAGCCCTCCAGACCCAGGGGCTCTTGTGCAGTGACAGACAGCTCCAAGTTTGCCTCCCACTGTGTCTCCCTGATGTGGGGACAGGGCTGAAAATTGGTGCTCTGCTCAAGGTCACACAGGCATTTAGTGGCAGGGAGCCTGGGTGGCAGGGCCAGGTCCCCTTGCACTGGCCTCCTTATCGTCTTGGGCAGATGTCTCGGAGCCTGGCTCTGCTCTCCCATCAGGCAGCGTCTGACCCCAGGAGCCAGCTGCTTCTTAGTAACTGCATCAGAACCCTTTATTCCTTTTGAGCCATGACCCAGAAAAACCCCATTTGTGGAGCACAAAGCTTGCTGCCTGCTCGGAATACAGGAGCAAATAATCGCTCCCTTTGGACCCTGGGCTTCCGGTGGAGTGGGAGGCAGCCACAACTATACCTGGGTTCAGGAGCTGGGGGCTCTAGAGGTTCTGTGCAATCTGAGGGTTTCTGGAGTCTCAAGCTCAGGAGTTCTTCAGGTAACAACACTTGTTTTCCTGCCCTGAATAAATCAAAGAGCCTTGAGTGGAGATTGGGTCCTATAGAAGGAGGAACCTGATGCTGAGCCCTTCTGGGGATAGCCCAGGGGCTGTGTGGGGCCTCGTGGACAGGGAGCCCCAGAAGAAGGCCTAGGAGTCAGAAATGACAAGTGGTTGGTAGATCGGGTCACCTGTTAGAGACTCTGGACTCTCCAGAGCGTGGGCTCTGTAGGCTCAGAGAGTGTGAGAAGTCTGAGCACTGAGAAGTGCTGAGCGGAGGTACCACCCTCTCAGACAGGAAGACGCTCTGTGTCTCTATTTGCTTATCAGTTCAGCAACCCCAGGCTTTATTTTGGGCTCTGAATTTGCCCAGCAGGATAAACACAAACTGTGAGACAGCCCAGCTGGGATCAGCTGAGGACCTTCCCTCAGGCTCCAGCCCAGTCTAGACAAGATGGGATCCAAGAATAGTAAGAAAGGAGGCTAGTGCATGGCGGAGCCTGGAGTGCTCCAGGGTCAGAGTTCTGAAGGACTTCCAGGAGGACACAGGTCTTGAGGCAAGAGGGTAAATTCACCACATTTCTATGCTTTAAGTAACATTTCAGATTACGGAAGATGGGACAGATATGAGGGGAGATGCCAAGGATGTTGTATGGACAGAAGGTGGGACACTGGTCACTAGACTAAATTGAAGATGGGCACTGGGCATGGTCTGCAGCCTCATGACCTAGATGAAGGGGTGTGTCTTCAAAGAGAGACCTCAGTCATAGCTCTTCAAGAAAGTTCTGTCTCTGTTCCCTGTCTGATATGATGGAGAAATATTAGTAATAGAATGAGTCCTGTCATGGCACAGCAGTTACTGAGGGCCACTGGAGCACCTGTTATATCAGTTGGTACCCTAGGCTGCATCCTCAGGCTATATCCCAGGAATCTTCTAACTTGCTCCATGATCCTGAGTCACTGACGTGGCAGTTTCTTTACTTGCAACATGATAGTGACCATATTTTTATTCTATAAGATTGCTGGAAAGTAAAGTATATCATTATGGGATGTATTTTGAGCCAGAAGGATGAATGGTTATACCATGTCCTCCCTGGATGCAGATATTAACCCTGAGCAGGAGGGCTCTGCCATGTGGGGAAGGCAGCCACACAAACCTGTGCCAAGGCGGATGTGGTAAGCAGGAATGGGAGGAGGCCAGGATGGTGGGTGGCATCTGTTGGGTGTTTCCTTTGATTGTCTTTCAAATGTCACTGGAGGCAGTGTGACGTGTGGAAGCCTGAACGGTCACAAAGAGGAAGTACAGTGAGAAGTACAGAAGAGCCTGGTTTGCTATCTGATGAGCGGATAAGGATCTCAAAGGCTCCTTAGCATTAGTCGTTGAACAGAGTCTATGCTCTGCTTTACACAGCTAAGTAGGCAGCAGAGCAAATGGGATGCTACAGTGAGAGCTAGGAGCAAAAAGCCCCCCTACCCATAGCTCAAAAGGAGAGCAGTTAAGTAGGGGGAGCAGAAGGATAAAGATGGGTACCAGTTGTCAGATTCTTGGTACCTCCTTTCTTTTTTGAAGGCTATTTTGACCATGGCTGAACTTTCTCTAATTAACCCTGACTGATGGGTGTAGAAGCAGCAGGCCTCTCCCAGAGCCACACAGAGACTTCCTTGTCTCATAAAAACGAGGTTCAATCCTTTTTCATTTGGAAGAAAAACCTTCGCTAAATAGTCTCACTGGACTTCTAGATGGGCAGTAGAATATTCTAGATGTCTATGTCTACTTGAGCATTGAGTTTCTTAGATTTTTGTCCCCCATAAATAGGACCGAAGTTCCAACTGCAGTGGAGCCCGAGATACCTGACCCCACCCACAGGGGGATGAGAATGGGGAGAGCTTACTGGGTACTGGGAAACCTAGAATCTAGATTGAGGTGGGCCCCATGCTCTTTTCCATTACAGAAGAACACTTGTGGTATAACATGTCCAAGGGCTCAAAGGAGTGTGTTTTCCTTCAGTGTAAACAGTTTTATGATTATGAAGGGATCAGTGTGCTCCCAGGAGGACTTGGTTTTGCAAGTCTCCTGAGCACAGTGGTATTCACCTGGCTTCTGGTGAGGCTCGGGGATCGGGGAGGCATCAGCCAGCCAGGCATCGTACTGGATACACCAGAACCTCTTCTCTTCACTGGTGGACCCATAGCCCTAGGGGTGTGTGCCTCTCCAGAAGCAAGCAAATCATCACTCAGTAGCCTCTGAATGCAATATGTTACATAAATCTACCTGGAAGGTGGGTTGGGTCTCAGTGGATAGACTGACTATGAGCTCCTGGTTCAGGTCTTTTTAAATTCCCATCCAAGGTTCTGGTTTATGGGGGTTTGGGGCCTTTCCCATGGGGAAACAAAAAAGACAAAATAAGACAACCATAATTATAGGGCTCATGTCAGTCTTACCTTTAGGGGATTGGAGGACCTGGTGACAATCCATCTGTCATTTCCTGTAGCCTCCTTTAGCTGGGTGTGGTGGATCCATAGGGTGACTCTGGCAACCTTCACTGCTATGGGGGTGACAAGGACCACAGGGTATGGGTCTTTTCTCATTGGCTCCAGGTTCGGGGTCAGGATTTTCTTTACATGTATAAGGTCACCAGGCTGGAACTTGTGGGCAGGCTCAGATACAGGCATTGGTGCAGCCTCTTGAACCATCTGATGAATTGCCCTCTGGGTCTGTTGCAGGGCCTGTAATGACCTGGGGAGCGAATGGCTAGTCATTTCTGTCTTATGAACATCTCCATATGGGGGTGCACCTGGCCCTTAGGAGTGCAAAAGGTAGGAGGCTGGCCCAATTTCCCCCTGTCTCAAGGACATATTTAGTTTACCTGTCTTGAGCTTTGTGGCCTTTAGGCACAATGTATTTTCCAATCAACATTTAGGTCCTTTGACCGATTTAGGAAACTTTGGCTGTAAAGGCTAGGCCATTGTAAGACCCCAGGCAGCATGGTAACCCAAACTTATTATAGTATCTGGGCCTGAGTAATGCAGCAGTTTGAGTTGCTCACACATGGGTGGTGTCTTAGGGCTTTATTACTGTCAAGAGACACCTCTATAAGAATCACAGTTCTTATAAAGGGAAACATTTAATTGGGGTGGCTTATATTTTCAGAGGTTTAGTCCATTATCATCATGGTGGGACATGGTGGCATGCAGGCAGACACGGTGCTGAAGGAGCTGAGAGTTCTACATCTTGATCCCCAGGCAGCAGAAGTGTCACTGGGCCTGACTTGAGCATGTATGAGACCTCCAAGCCTGCCTCCACAGTGACACACCTCCTCCAACAAAGCCGCACCTACTCCAACAAGGCCACACCTCCTAATAGTGCCATTCCCTAAAGGCTAAGCATTCAAACACATGAGCCTATGGGGGCCATACCTATCCAAACTACCACAGGTGGCCTGGTGGAGTTTGGCAAGCACCAGTTTCCCAGTAAAGGCAGGGAGTATGGGTCTTTTGTCTGGCAAGAACCACCGTCCATTTGCCTCCTGTTTGGACTCTTCCCTTTTTTGCCCACTTGATTTCTTTGTATATAGGTTGGGCTCTGCAGCAGTTCAAGTTCAGGTAGGGTAACCAAGATCTGGAGAGGCCACACTGGTTTTAGGGCTACCATCTGGATGGTCAAGCCTACTGCCCTGTTCCCCTAGGCCTCTGGGAATTCCCCTTTTGACACCTTTTTTCAATGGACAGTGCCTACCTCTTTTGACAGCTATATGGCCTCTAGTAGGGCCAGAATTTTATCTTTGCTTTTGATTTCCTTTTTGCCTGAGGTGAACAAGCCCCTTCTCTCCTTGTAGAGGGCCCCATGGACATGGGCCATGGCAAATGCATACCAGTTGTGCATGGACACAATGATGGCTTTGCACTTCCCCCAGCAAAGTGTCTGGGCTGAAGCTCAGTCCTTTGTACTGAAGTCCCTTGGCTAAGGGACTAGGCTCACACCATCCTGTCCAAGGTGACAACTGTGTCCAGCATACCTGATTTCATCTTGAACAAACCTTCTCCTATCAGTGTACAGTACGTCTCCTTCTCCTCCTCATAGCAGGGCATCTGTTAGGTCAGGTGTGACAGATTGGAGAGCATCAGACATTGCCAGGCAAGGTGAGGATGGGGAAGTGTGGACAGAGGCTGGAGGCCACTGGCCATCCGGCCCAGGAGCTGACTGAAGAGTGTAGCAGATGCAGTCTTAGGGGCAGCAGCAGCCTGGGCTAGGCCCTGCCTGAGGTGGGAGCTGAAGCTGCTGGAGCCACCTTTCACCAGGCACTTCTGCATTGCTAGTGCCCACCTGGATGAGCTGAAGGATGAGTTCCTGCTAGCTGGAGATGGAGGGACCAGAGCATTTCCGATTACACGAAGTGGTGCAACAGAACCCTTTCTGCATCCACTGCAATGTCACAGAATCATACCCTGCTGCGTCTCCCATCTGGTGGGAGTCTGACAACCACATAGCTTGACTGCTGTGTCAGAGAGGCTCTGTTGGGTGATCGTTGGACAGCAGGCTGGCTGGGCTGATGGCTGAAGTTTTACCAAATCAGATACTGGGCTAGTCCAGGAGAAGTGCCTGATGATGTGTTATTTAGACCTTGTACATCCATGTCTCTGGGGTCCCCACTCAGGATGGTCACTGTAGCGTGTGGGTTGGTTAGGAACAGTTCTGGACCCAAAATCAGTTTGTAAGTTTCTTTTACTCGTATGACTATAATGGCAACTGTCTGAAAACAAGCCAGCCACTAGCAGAAAGAGGATCAAGTCTTTGGACAGATAGGCCATTAGCATCTTCCAGGGTCCCATATCTGGGCAAGGACCCCCTTTGTAATCACTTCTGTAAGATGGAACATCCTTCTTCCCTCCTCCTTTCCTGGTGTCTCTGGCTTCCCCCTCTGGGAACTCTTTCATCTTTTGTTTTACCCTCTTTCTTTCTTTCTTTTTTTTTTTTATAGAATCATGGTTATTATAAACCTCTTGAGCAACCTATTTATATTTTCAAACCCTTTTAACTTCTGAAGTTTCTTTTCTAATCTCTAAGTCTGACTCAAGAGCAAAAGCAATATATTTTTAGCAGCTGTCTTTAATCCTTTAGAAAAAGCCTAGTGCAAATTGTCCTGAGTCTCCTTACCTTGGTGTTTGTTCTTGTTTTGGAAGATGTTTCTGCCTACGTGCTAGGTTTCAAGGCCTGAATGGTCCTTCCATCACAGCATCAGCTGTTCTAAGGTCTGGAGGCCTGTTACACAACTTCTAGAAAGCTGGATGACCCTGACCTGCTTTGCCTTGTAAGGGCAAGCGTTCTGGATACAACAGGAAAGGAAAAAAAAATAACCCCACAAAGAACCCACTGGAAGGCTCTGCTCCGGAGAACATAACAAATAGAATAGTGTGCGCTCACTAGCACACTAGAGGTGAAGAAAGATTTGGTAAAGAGCCAACAGAAATGATGTCATCTATCAAAAACCAGTGAGGAATGGGAATGACCTTGAGATAACAGCAAAAAGTCTGATATCCTTGTCATCAGAGTCCTGGAGGAGAGGAGGAAGTACAGGGTACAGAGAGTATGTGTGAAAGGAATATTGGCCGAGGACTCTGCGTAATGAAGAGCTATGTAAATGTACAGATCCAATGACTAAAATCAACCCAAAGAACTACCTGACCAGAACAATCACAAAACCAATGGAAACTAAATACAAGAACAGAAAGCTCTGGGACTTGGGGCTGTCATTGCTACTTGGAAGGCTGAGGCAGGAGGATTCCGAGTCTGAGGCCCATGTGGGCAATTCAGAAGTGGAATTAGAACTCAATGGAAGAGTGCTTGCCCAGCATGCAAGCTTATCCCTGCCTGTCACCCCCAGCACTTCAAAAACAAGAACAGAAAGAATATATAGGAAGGTGGGGGGTGTGGGAGACAGAGCGGCAGCCAGGAAGAGAATGAGGTGGCTGCAGATTTCTCGTGGGAAATCAGAGAGCCAGAAGAATGGATATAACATTTTTAAAATTCTGAAGGAAAGAATGGATGACCCAGAAACCATGTTCGACAAAATGTCTCTTCCAGGAGTAAAAGTGGAAAGAGATAGACTGGAGGATGCTGTGAGCGCTGGGGGCCCAAGGCTCTTTAACAGGCAACTCAATGGAGTCTTTTTGAGAAGGGAGGCTACACTGGAGGGAGCCTGGGGCTCTGGGGTGAGGAAAGACAAGAGGTGCAGTGAACCTGTGGATAGGGATGGCAGCCAGCTCAGCATCTTCTAAACTTTAGAGTCTAAAGTGAGTTTAGCCATGAGAGTGAAAGTTACAATGTGGGCAGGTTTTCAAGTGATTCTCAGTGTAATTCTGATGATGGCTGCAATGTAAACAGGGTGGTGGGGGAGAGATTTCTGCCTAGAACAGACATTGAAAAAATTATAATGAAAAGCTAGAGAGAGAAAAATGCCAAAAAGCATTGAAAAGATCTAATCAGAACATGAGAATTGGAGGGAGAGGACAGAATCAAAATGGAGGAAATGTGAAACAATGAAAGACAGAGATTAGAAGCAAATCCTGCAAACTGCACCTGTTGAAGGAAATGTTCTGAATGGGAAGATCCACAGAGAGAAAGCTAAGCAGTGACCATCTGGTGTTGTCTTCAGTTATCCTTCCTTCCTATCTATCTATCTATCTATCTATCTATCTATCTATCTATCTATCTATCATCTATTTTCTGTCAATCATCCATCATCTATCTCTATTTCTTTTAGAGTTAGTTATTCTTTGACAATGTCATACCTGTATATAATGCATTTCTATTAAGTTTTCCCCATTGCCCTCCCTTGTCATCCTCTTACTCCCTCTGGACTCCTTTATCCCAATGCGTCTCTTTCTTATTTTCATATGTGTTTTTTTAATGATCCATTGAGTTTAGTTAGGGCTATTTATATAAGCATAGGTGTGGAAGTGTTTATTGAAGCATAGACTTCTTACCAGAGGCTACACCACCAAAGAAAATTGACTCCCTCTCCCCTAGCAGCCACTAGGTGCCAACAGCTCTTCTGCTAGGGTAGAACCTCATGAACACCTCCTCCATCCATGTTGGAATGTTGATTGACTCCATCCTGTGATCTTGTGGTGGTAACCATAGCTTCTATGAGTTCACTTGTATGACAGCACTGTCATGACCAGAAGACAGCATTCACAGCACTGTTCACCATCCTCTGGATCTTGTATTCTTTCTACCTCCTGATTCTGTGATGATTTTCCCTGAGACTTGAAAGGGAATTGATACAGATGTCCTTTTTGGGGTTGAGCACTCAACATTCACCTTTTCTCAACACTTTGACCCTTTATGAGTCTCTTCTTCTCTAACCAAGGCTGACAGAAGCACTAATGTATGGATGTAAACACAAGCATTGAGGGTAGTTTGACAGCATGTTCATTTAACAAAACAACAGCAGTGGATTCTCCCAAAGGGCCTGTGATCTCCTAAACCTTGGAATCGGACCAGGTTTACAGTATGAGGCATGAGTTTCCTCCTGTGGAACAGACCTCATATCTGGTCAGAAAGCAGTTGGTTACCCCTATAACCATCATGCCACTTTGTATCAGTGGGCACAATAGTGCCCTGGCAGGTTAGTGCTGCAGCTTTCAGGGTTCACAGCTGGATGAGACTGTGGATGACTTTTCTTTCCCAACAGCCTACAGAGAGCACTTTGCAGTACTATGAAAGCTACCTACTAGGAAGGAAGCTTCCAGTTTAGTCTCAGCTTGATTTCTATGTGCCCTGTATCCAAAGCATGTGACATTTTCAGCAATGGGGTCTTATAATCTTGTTCTGGGCCACCTAGGGCAAAGACAAGAGCCTATAGAGTTTCAGGTGTCTCTAGGGTCTCACTGATTAACAACACATAAGGAGGTATCCCACACCTAAAATTGGGATTTTCATTTAATAACCTATGGTAGTGTCATTCTCTACTCATGGAAGATACCTTCCTTTGTATTCCCACTGTGAGTCTCTGTAGTGTGTTTCATATACTCTTTGTTTGCTACCAGCCATAGGAATATAGTAGGAATTCAGCTGAATATGGTAAAGTTATACCTAATCAGGGGAATTCTTCCAGAGGAACCCAAATCTCAAGGAACATTTGGTGTTATTTGGCTTTTAATATATCAGCTGTTTCCTGCTATGAATTTCTTGTGCACTCTCATACCTTTCCTAAGAACTTCTAACAGTGTATTTTATGGAATATACTTCTCTAGCATTCAAAGCCAAAAGGCAGACAGGACAAAGCATTTCAGACCAACTGCTGAGTCTCCTGAATTAAGGTAAACATCCTTATGAAGATACCACCTGTCTCCTAGGCCTAGGAGACAGGCGATGTTAGGTGCATAGCTTTGTTTCTTGTGCAAATTAAGCTCAGACCCTCCTTTCTTATACAGCCTTAGTGGTATTTATACTAACATTATAGACTCCTAACATTTTACCTAACCACTTCTAGGAATGTAGTTTGAGCAAATAAATTCTGTCTTTCTGATATATTAACCAGTTTTAGCTCTTAGTTGACCTCCTCCTGTAGCTAGAGTTTTCCTGCCTGGCCCACAGTCAGGACAAATCTCTATCACCTGCCAGTCCCACAGCCCCTCAGACCCAACCAAGTAAACACAGAGACTTATATTGGTTACAAACTGTATGGCCGTGGCAGGCTTCTTGCTAACTGTTCTTACAGCTTAAATTAATCCATTTCCATTAATCTATACCTTGCCACATGGCTCGTGGCTTACCGGCATCTTCATATGCTGTTTGTCATCGTGGCGGCTGGCAGTGTCTCTCTGACTCAGCCTTCCACTTCCCAGCTTTATTCTCCTCCTTGTCCCGCCTACACTTCCTGCCTAGCCAATGGCCAATCAGTGTTTTATTTATTGACTAATTAGCAACACATTTGCCATACAGAACATCCCACAGCACTTCCCCCCCCTTTTTTTTTCAAAAAGGAAAGTTTTAACCTTAACAAAGTAAAATTACATATAATTTGGGAATTTGGGCGTAGCTTCTCTTACTACTTCCTGCTGGAGGGGGGCGCTGTATCTTATGGGAAACAAAGAAAATTTTAGGATTATGGAATAGTCCATGAGGCTGTATCATTTGAGCCAGTTGCCTTGAAACGGTTCTGGATGTTGGATCATCTGGGCCATGGTGTCATCAGAGACCTTTCAGGGGGTCTTGGCTGGTCAAACCTGATGTATCTTAATCTGGAACAAATCCATAGCCTCTGGCTTTCTGTGGAAACAAAAGAGACTCTTTTCCAAAGCAACATATCCTTATATCCAAATTTTGAAGTCAAGGTACCTTTAAAATATACATATTGGCATAACTCAACAGCTTTTACAATCAAATGTTTTTCTGCAGTTAAAAATCCCAAAGACAACACAATCCAGATTCTCTGTGTAATAGTCATCTTCATGTGGCTTATTTTTTTACATTAATTTTACTATCTCTTTAAAGACTTTATTTTTTAAAACTATGTATTTGTTTCTATAACTGTATATATCACCTTTTTGTCTCTTTTAAGCCTGCGTATATTTTACACACATTGTAAACTATTACATCTGAATCTGTCTTCTTGTGAATCTATTGCTTTAAACTGCAGCAGCTGTGACTGCTGGCTCCGCCCACCTCAGCTTCCCATCATGGCTACGTTTACCACCAGCTCTGGGAGCTATCATGGGTCTATACTTTTATCCAAGCAGTGTGTAGCCCAGAAACCTCTTTTTTTGTTTTGTACTAGCAAAGGCTAAATCCACCATGCAGCTTAATGTGCCACTTGCAGAGGCCTCATTCCCACCATACAGCGGCAGGTCGAGCGTGCATGATAGGAACCCACCAGTAGCTCAAATCGGCAGCTGCCGCTCATTTGAGAGAGACAATTAGGAAGCTGTTTTTAGCTCCGTTTTAGAATCTTTTTTCTCAGTTTTTAGGTGGAAACTCTTGCCACCACATTGGACGCCATTTGTAGCTAGAGTTTTCCTGCCTGGCCCACAGTCAGGACAAATCTCTATCACCTGCCAGTCCCACAGCCCCTCAGACCCAACCAAGTAAACACAGAGACTTATATTGGTTACAAACTGTATGGCCGTGGCAGGCTTCTTGCTAACTGTTCTTACAGCTTAAATTAATCCATTTCCATTAATCTATACCTTGCCACATGGCTCGTGGCTTACCGGCATCTTCATATGCTGTTTGTCATCGTGGCGGCTGGCAGTGTCTCTCTGACTCAGCCTTCCACTTCCCAGCTTTATTCTCCTCCTTGTCCCGCCTACACTTCCTGCCTAGCCAATGGCCAATCAATGTTTTATTTATTGACTAATCAGCAACACATTTGCCATACAGAACATCCCACAGCATCCTCCCTTAACCACTCTCCTTTTGGGTTGTAAAAGAAAGCCTGACAGTCACTGCCTGAGGAAAACTCTTATCTGCCTTTATGACCCTGTAAGAATTCAAGCCTGGCGACCTTGCCTTAGCCAGAGCATTGCTACTGCAGGGGTATATAACTGTAAACTCTCAGACTTGGAGAGACTGGATTGGAGAACTAGAAGGACAAAATGGAAGATGAGGAAGAGCCTGATGGGGAAGAATTAGGTGGGTAAGAAGAAGTTGAGAAAGACCAAGATGGGACAGAACTAAGATGAAGGAATCAAGATAGCATTTAGAGAGAGCAGCAGATAAATGTAGAGAGAAATCTGGCAAGAAAGGAGCTAGGCATGAGAGCAGAATAGACTAGACGCTGTATATAGAGAGAACTGACTCAGAAGAATAAAGTGTATGGACTAAACAGTTTTATGTACATATACTTGTTAGTCAACCCCTCACATTAATCCACTACCAGTAGCGTCTCTTCTGGAACTCTGGGTGAAGGCTATCAAAGGGTTGGACCCCAATAGCTTTCAATGTTAGTTAACTCTCCTAACCTGCCCTCCTCTCCTTCTCCCCATCCTGATACCTGCTTAAATCTTTCCACCCCAAGTCTTACCTCTATTTTTATATCTTGTGCTTTAGCTTCTCCCACACATAAGGTCTATGCCCCTCCCCCATCTCTTTGTTCATCCCCTAGATACTATCTAAAAAAGGGGAGTCTATATACAATTCTATATATACTGAGGAATGATGAACTCACTTTTAATAAATTCTGACATATTTTACATAAAGAGAAAGAGCCTGAAGCTGGCTTACATCAATCACAGATTCAAACTCATAGTTCAAAACTTCCACACTCTGAAAAGAAATCCCCAGGCTTGAGTGGGTTGCACCAGTGGGTTTTACAAGAGTTGACTAAGCAACACATTTATATGCCTTCAAAAAGGATATTTTATTAATTCTTTGAGAATTCCATGCAATGTATATTGATCATATTCACTTCTGTTTGTCCCCTGAACTCCAGCCATATCCACTTCTCCACACCCTCTAAGTCTGTTTCCTCTTTCTCTTTGTCTTCTTTAAAAAAAAAAAATTAACCCATCAAGTCCAATTTGTGCTGACCATAAGCTCTTGGGTACGGCGCCATCTTCTGAAACACGGCTGACCTACCAGGGGCCACATCCTTAAAGAGAACTGATCCTCCCTCCCCAAGAAGCCACCAACTGTCCATGTCCTCAGTTATGGGTGGGTGCTCACAAGCCCCTCCTTCCTGTTACTAGAATGATGACTGGCCTGATCTTGTGCTGGTCAAGTGCAGGCAGCCATAGCTGCACATGAGTTCCTGAGTGCAACAGTCCTGTTGTGTCCAGATGTCAGTGTTTTGCTCTGGTCCTTACAACCTTTGGGTCTTATGATCTTTCTGTCTGCCACAAGAGTCCTTGAGTGTGTGTGTGGTGTGTGTGTGTGTGGGAGCACACATGTGGTACAGCTGTCCAATTTGCAGCTGAGAACTCCACTGACATTCTCTGTATTTTCTTTGGGAATTTCTATATTACCCATCATCCACTGCACAAAGACACTTCTGGGTCAAGGACTGAGCACCACACTAAGTGATGGGTGCATAGTCTCAGTATGTTGTTGTTGTTGTTTTTCTCAGAGAATTGGAGAGGGAGTGTCACTTCATAATGCATGTTATGAGACTGAACTACTTGACAGTCAAGCTAAGAAAAACAATACAAGAGCAGACTGTTGAAGACTGCTGAAGGTTGGTGTCATTCATGACTAGAGGTATAGAAACAAGTCCCCAAACTGAGTCTAAATAGAAAATATTTGCTTAACTTTCAAGGTCAATGTAACCCACTATAGTAAAAGGGGAAAGGAAATGAAAAGGATAAAATAAATATTGCAGTAAATCATTTGATGAAATTCAGTCTAATTCATGATCAGAACTGTCAGCAAGCTAGGAACAGTCAGAGTGACCTTCACCTGGTCAAGGGAATCTTCTAGAAATGTTCAGTTAACCCTTGTACACCAAGATGAAGGTCTTAATGCATTCTTCCCAAGACCAGGAAGACGAGGCAGATGCACGTTGCTACCTCTCATTACAGCACCAGACAGGGAATCCCTGGCTGGGCATTGAAAGAGAAAGAAAGGCTGCTCAAACTGGTAAAACTCAAAAAAAAAAAATGCGGGACAGTGCCCAGTAATAGAAGGGTTGATATCCCCAGGAAATAGAACAAAAGTATAGCATATATAAATGTATAAAATATAACATACATGGACTATGACAACACTTAACTGCATTATTCACTAGAAAGGACAAAATACAATTATCGTGGTTGCTTGTGTATGATGTGATTGTGCACACCGAAAACCCAAGGAACCTTAAAAGGCATTGCTTAAATAAGTTGACGTGGGGCTTAACAGATGCAGAATATAAAGTCAACAGCAAATATTCATCTTATTTCTACACACTGAGAATGAACAAGCAGAAATCCAAATTATTATAAACATCAATAACATCCCACTCAAAGCAAAATATTTGTCTTTAAATACAACATATACAAGCAGGATAGTATCTGAGACAAAAATATAGAAGCAGAAATGAAAAAAGACACAGAGAAATGAAGAGATATACCACGCTTGCCACTGGGAAGGCTCCATACAGCTAAGAAGTCAATTCTTCCCCAATAGTCATATAGATCTACTACAAATCCAGCAACCTCCAAGCTGACAATTAGCATAGAGGCCCAAGGTTGGTCAGGGTGCAGAGAATAAGAGACTGCAGAATGCCTAGCCCTTAATGGACTATTTCTATATTACTCTATCCCAAGGCTCAGAGATTTGCATGAAAGAAGGGGCAGAAAGGCTGCAAGAGCCAGAGGCAGTGCATGATTACAAGGGAACTATGTTTTCTGGACACAAGAGGGCAGGTGCACGTGTGAACTTACATTGGTTGGGATAGCATGTTCAAAACCTGGGCAAGCACCAGCCAGACAAAACCGCAGTATGGAGAGAGGAGTCGGATACAAAGTCCCGCCCCGAAATGAGAGCTATTGGCAATTCATGGTTGCTAGAAGAGTCTGCTTTCTTTAAGAGGGTGACCCCATGCTCAGTAGAAGAGCACACGTCTGAGAGCATAAGGGCAACACACTTTGGACTCTGAGGGTTCAAGGAAAAAGAAGAAACAACGTTGGTTGAGTAGGGAAGGGATGTGCTCTTGGCACAAGTTGGGGGAAGGGGGTGAATATGATCAAAATACATTGTGCAAAAATTTCAAAGAACTAATAAAAATGAGAAAAAAAATACATATGGAAAAACAAAGGGAGTAGAATAAATGAAACAAATTTTCAGAGAAGAAACCCTTTGGACCCAGCCTTGATATTGACTTCAAAGCCATGGTCAGGGAGACAGTGGCCTGCATGGTGGAGACAGAAGTCTGGGTCAAAGGAACAGAATAGAAGTTTCAGAACCCTCTTCCTCCATTGTGTTAAATTCACTCAACACAGCTGCCTTAAAAGGGGGCTGTCATTTTCAACAAGTGGTGTGAGAATAATTGGGCACTCATGTACAAAGGAATCTGGATTTAAACTTCATGCTTCATACAAAAGCAAACCCAGGAAGGGTCACATAACCAATTGCTAGTGCTAGGCTGTGAAATACTTTAGAGGCGAAATTTAGGAGTAAATAAAGTGACCTGATAGGCAAAGAACTCCAAGAGCATGACCCACAGAAGAAATTGGGGGAGGGGTAATTCTGTTAAACTAATAGCTTCTGCCCTGGGGAAGCCCCTGTGAAGATGATAAACAGACAGGTGTACATCACATCTGATAAGAGATGTCTGTCCACAAGACTTGAACTCTCAGTCACAAACCAACCACCAGAAATAGACAGCTCTATGGATAAGATGAGCCACTAAACAGATACCATGCTAAATAAAGTGTGTGGGTGATAAAGAAAAAAAACCCTTAACATTATTAGCCATTAGAAAACATAAATTAAAACGGCTATGTGATGGCTCTGTGCACCTGTTACAGATGCTAAAATAAATCAGACATGACTAAGTGCTGGTGAGGAGGTGGTGCAGTCCAAACATACATGTAAGGCATAGGGGAATTCAAGACAGGCATGTTGAGTTCAGCGCAAGTCTCTGCAACCTGTTTCTGGGGTTTATGATGGGCACGGAGGGACAACGGCAGCTGTTTGACAATAACCCCCAAGGGTGAGGACAGCTCAAGGCACCTCAGCTGGTGGTAGGATAAAGGACAGCACTTCTGTGTGATGACAAATGATTTCCAGGATGATGAATACATATGGATTGACACCTGCACCAGGGATGAGTCTCCCTAGGATTCTGACTATGACGTCTCTGGAAAGACTGAACCATGACTCCAAAGGAGAGATCAATGATTGTCAGTGGCATGGGTTGGGGAGATGATAACTACAAAGGAGTGGCTTATGGGAGGACTTGAGGTGTCTAGATTGTTCTCAGTCCTGCAGATCTGTCAATCAACTTACCACACATTAATTTAAAAAAAAGATAAGCAAATTTTTGACTATATAGAGGTAGGAATATACCAGGCCTCTTCAATGTGTTTGATACCATTGGTTTCATTCCTGTTGGGTGCCCAGAATGCTCTACTATCTTGCTGTGGGATAGATGAATGTGAGCTCACAGACATTGCTCAGTGTGGATACCCAGGTCCTAGATAAGCACCCTGTCTGTGGTCACCCAGAAGGGTTCCCTAAGGCTTACCTCCCCAATGACCAGCTTTTGAAGGATCTCACTCAGTATACCAGACCCTATTATCCTGTGTCCTGGCTCATGAGGGGCCTTGCTCAGCCACCACATGCACAGGGCTGTGCTCACTCCCTAGAGTATACACATGACAAGGTGTAGCTGGAGTTTCCTCTCCAGGTCCCGCCAAGCCCCGGCAGTCTGACAGCCCACTTATAAAATAAACACACAGACACTTATATTATTTACAAACTGTATGGCCACAGCAGGCTTCTTGTTACCTAGTTCTTTTATCTTAAATTAACCCATTTCTATAAATCTATACCTTGCCACGTGGCTTGTGGCTTACCAGCATCTTAGATCTTCCTTGTCCTGGTGGCGGCTGGCAGTGTCTCTCTGCCTCAGCCTTCCACTTCCCAGAATTCTCTTCTCTGCTTGTCCTGCCTATACTTCCTGCCTGACTACTGGCCAATCAGTGTTTTATTTATTAACCAATCAGAGCAACACATTTGACATACAGAACATCCCACAGCAACAAGGCCAAAACCCCTGATCCTGACACCAGCTCTCAGTCCAGACCATTTGTAACTCCCCCAACCCATATCTTATTCTCTCAGCCTCCTCAAAACACTAACAGGGCACCCTGTGGTGAGGGTGAGGTTTGTGCTCCACTTTTTTGTTTTGTTTTGTTGAGACAGGGTTTCTCTATGTAGTTTTGGTGCCTGTCCTGAATCTCATTCTATAGACCAGGCTGACCTTGAACACACAGAGATCCATCTGCCTGGCTCTGCCTCCTAAGTGCTGGGATTAAAGGTATGTGTCACCACCACCCAGCCTGTGTGCTCCACTCTTTATATGTCCTTGGGACCCAGACAACAAGTTGTGCACTGTAATTGTGTCAGGACCGTCCTGCCTAGTGAGAGATCTTTGAATATAAGACAGTGTTCTTCCTGGGTTCATGGGCTGTAGTGGGTGCACAGGGGCTAGAGGGCATGCTCTATAGGGTACTTCCCAGCTCTGCTCTAGGCTGGGTTTGAGCAGTCCCATAGGTGGGACTGTCTATACTCCCAGCAGAAGATGGGCCCCAAGGTGACCCTTGCTGCAGCATGGTAAAGTAGGCTTTATCTAGAACCTTCAAGATAGGGCCAGGGACCACCACCATGAGGGTGCAAGTGGAGATAAGAACATATCCATGGGCAATGGAGAGCACAGATGGGGACTGAGTGTGTGGGGAGGGTGGGAATCACTACCAGGAGATACCAGGAGAGAGGGACTCTGGCTAAACTGATCTTACAGAATTACTGAAGATTATTCAGACAGATAGACATCCCTTGGGGGCTGTAGAGGATGAAAAACCCTTAGCTATGGATCCTGATGGTGGAAGGGTCTGATGTACTGGCTCACTCAGGTTCTTGCCGAGTCTGGCCTTTCCAGGAGGTGTACCGAGGGGCACTGCACCGAGGAAGATCAGGAACCCCTCTGTACTTTGGTCAAGCAGAGAAATCTTTGCAGGAGAAACCATTTCCCTGCAGGGCCCTGGCCTGTGCCTCTTCCAGGCTCCAATAATGAGGTGTCTTTGTGCGTCTTTGTTTCTCTTCTCCACGTGGGAGTTGGAGAATGGGTCGGCACGTGGCAGTGTTTGCACTGAACCCTGGCTCTGCGGCCCGTGAGTCTGTAGCGAGTTACACAGGGGGCCTCCGGGACTGGCCCGTGCATGCTGATGCTGGCTCATGCCAATTACAGGCTGAGTGATGGAGCAGCCTTGTGTCATCTCGCTGGTGCATGGCAACAGCAGGTGAATGCTATAGTTTATGATTTTCAATTATAAATCAAATAGGCTGAGTTCTCGGTTCTCTTAATAAAGACTGTAAAAGCACTGAAGTGTGGATGCACTTCTCTGCGGGGGGTGGGGGGGAGGCATAGGGGGAGAAAAAAGCTGGTTGTGTCTAGCTTTGGGAAAAACATATCTGAATAGGCACTTGGGGGAGATAGATGTAGAGGGTCCTCTTAAGGACCCTGGATGGGGGTGGACCATGCACCCAGCATCCAGCACCCAGCACCCAACTTCACCTCACATCTCTCCACTAGGCTTAGTGCCAGTTTCTTAGCTTGAGCTGGTTTCAGCAGCGACCAAGGTGGTTATGTTGAGCTTCTTGGCATACATTCCTGGGGACCACAGGATGGTGTGAGTCTTTGCATGGGTACCAGTTCAGGACTATATTCAAGATGGTGGTAGATGGGAGTAAGGCCAGGTCTATCAATCCTGAGATGCTGGTGGTTTCCTTGGAGAACCTGACTTTGCTTTAGCTATCCAGGAAATTGTGGGGGGATGCACTTATGTGTCCCTGTTGTGTTTTGAGTGGGAGATGTCCCACACAGGCTCATATATTTTAATCTTTGGTTGAAGCTACTAACACTGGGGAAGGTTGTAGGCCCTTAAAAGCTGTGGAGCCTTGCCGGAGGAAGTGAGTAGTTAGGGCACAGTCCCACTTCCTGTTCTCTGCCAGGTTCCGGACTGCAGGTGCAATGTGATCAGTCAGCCTCTGGCTCTGGCCACACACCTTCCCAGATATGATGGACTGTGTCCCCTTGAGCTGCGTGCCCCCTTTCCTTACACTGCTTCCTGTCAGGTATTGTGACATAGCAATAAGAAAGTAACTGGTACAGTCCCCAAGTTCCTTTCTCTGTCTGCAAGTAATGATAACTCCATGGACAAGAAGCTGGGTCAGTAACCTGGGCTTCTGGGTGGCTGTTCCTGGTTAGTGCTATTGGGAGATAAGAGAAGAGAACATACAGGGATGGGAAGAAAAGACATGGCAAATAGTATGGGGGGGCACAGAACACGGCAGGTGGGGAGCAGATGGCAGGCAGGGCCAGGAGATAGGGGCCAGTACATGGCAGATGGGGGTAGGGGCCAGCACATGAAGATGGGGTTAGGGCCAGCACATGAAGATGGGGGTAGGAACTAGCACACGGAAGATGCGGGTAGGGGCTAGTGTGTGGAAAATGGTAATAGGGCCAGCACGTGGCAGATGGCGTCTGGGAGGGTTCTTGGGAGTGGGAAGGTGGGGCTTCGCTAGGGGAGGAGTCTGAGAGGGTCCTCCCTGGAAGTGGGATTCAGGCTTTCAGTTCTCCCTGCAGTACAAGGCCAAAGTCCTGACTGGGCTGCATTTTCTGTCATCCACCCCATGAAGTGGAAGTGGAGTCTTGACCTCAGACATCTTAGCCTTTAGAACAGTGAATCAATTTCCTTCATGTGTTCACTATCCAGTCCATGGTGTTCAGTAACAGCAACACAACAGAGCAGAGCCAGGCCCCGTCAGTGAAAACTTGAATTACAATAACTAAGGGAACTGTTCTGTAAGCATGCAGGTGAATTTTCACAGTAGCAGGCCAAGGATCTAGGAAATTTCTAGGTTCTGTGAAGGGTCTGATTAGGGCTGGGTCTGAGGAAAACTTGCTAAGGGAGTCTGAGGCATGGTCCCCCGGCAGGCATCTCTGACAAACAGAACAGAGAAGTCTCCTACTGCATATCCTCATATCCAGGACAGCTGGGTCTATGGAGAAGGGGCTGGAGCAGCATAAAGAGAGAAGACCCAGCCAGTCCCATGCAAAGAGGTAACGGTGTTATATAGGCTCCCGCTGGAGCCAGAATGCAAGAGAGCACATAAAGATGCCTGACCTGGAAATCACAGGGACCAGGGACTATTGGGTCTCCTCAAAATTCTTGATGAATACCTAACCCCAAGTATTGCAAAGTGATTTTGTTTAGAAACGGAGTCACTTGTGATGCCATGTGTTCAGATTGATCATCTGGTG
The DNA here is from genome assembly GCF_007827085.1 of Peromyscus californicus insignis. Lineage (NCBI taxonomy): Eukaryota > Metazoa > Chordata > Mammalia > Rodentia > Cricetidae > Peromyscus > Peromyscus californicus. The sequence goes on from NW_026294503.1 coordinate 51,557,385, forward strand.
GGATTAGTGCTATCATGAAGCTAAGAGACTTGGGGGCTAGTGAGGTGGCTCAGTGGCTAAGAGCACTTGCTGCTCTTACGGAGGATCAGAGTTTGGTTCCCAGCACCCACACTAGGCATCTCACAACTATCTGCAACTCCAGTTCCAAGGGATCTGACTTCTTCCTCTGGACTCCACAGACACTTGCACATATGTGCACATATCTACACACAGATGTAAACACATACATATAATTTTTCTCCAATATAGCATTTTTATTGATTGTTTGGGAATTTCACATAATGTACCCTGGTCATACTTCCCAGTACTCCCAGGTCTATCTTGTGACCCCCACCCCTAAAAGAAGAAGAAAGAAAACAAAACCAGAAACACACATGTTCAATTTGTGTTGCCCATATAATCACTGGAGTATGATCAAACTCCTAGTGGCCAGCCCCTTAAAGAAAACTTAGTTCTTCCCCACCAGCACCCCACCAGAAACCATCAATTGTGGAGAGCGACACTTCAGCATCCATATCACAATTTTTAAGAGTTCTTTTCAATAGTGTCCTGTAGCTGGAGTTTTCTCCAGTCCTGCCCAGCCCCACGGACCCCACAACCACTTATAAAATAATTACTCAGAAGCTCATATTAATTAAACTGCTCGGCCATTAGCTCAGGCCTACCATTGTTTAGCTCTTACACTTAAACTCAGGCCATTTTTGTTAATCTATATATTGCCATGTGTTCCATGGCTTTATCTGTTGCCTTTACATGTTGCTCCCTGGATGGCAGGCTGTTGTCTCCTCACTCAGGCTTCCATCTCCCAGCATTCTCTTTTCTGCTTGTCCCACCTATCTTATACTTCCTGCGTGGCTACTGGCCAATCAGTGTTTTATTTATCAATCAATCAGAACAGCACATTCACAGCATCCCCATCAGCTTCCTGTCTAGGATGTTGCTTTTTTTTTTGGGGGGGGGACAATGTGGGAGTAGTGGTCATTACAGAAGCCTCCTATGACATTCTGTCTCAACTGTGAGTGTGCAGTCATCAACACCACTGCCAAAGTAGCTTCCTTGCCCTTTACAGTCAATGGGAGCATGAATCATAGACTTACATATGGTTTCTGTCAACAGCATAGACCATAGACATCCACATGGCCTCTAGTGTCAGCACATGCCATAGACCTCAGCATGGTCTCTGGTGGCAGTATTGATGTCTCTGGCTGGTGTTACCACTGAAGGCCAGGTGGATATCTGTGGGCTGTGCTGCTGCTGAGGGCCATGAAGGTGTCCATGGTTCATCCTGCAGCCTAGGGCTGTATTGATGTCCATGGTCTGAGATGAGATTGGAGACCCTGTTGAGGTCCAAGGTCCATGCTACTGATGGAGGCCATGTGGATGCCTGTGGTCTATGCTGTCTCCTGAATCTATGTTGCTGTTCATGGGCAAGATGGCTGTTGGGGGACCATATTGGTGTTTGTGGCACATGACCTGGAGGCCATGTTGATATCCGTGGCCTGTTCTGTCACTGAGGGCCATGATGGTGTCCATGACCCATGCTGTGGCAGAGGGTGGTGTTGATGTCCATGGTTTGTACACATATTTTTTTTAAAGGTGGGACTTGGGCTCAGATACACAAAGAAGATAGCATGCAGAGATGGAATAAAAACTGAGGCTACAGATGTAAGCCAGGGGATACTGAAGTCAGAGAACAAACCAACAGAAACCAGAGAGAGAACCATAAACCACAACCTCCCCCAGGACTCACAGGATGCCAGCCCTCGGGGATGCCTTCCTCTCAAAACTCAGTCTCCTCAGTGAGGAGCTCTGGATCACTGTTCTTCTAGCCACTGGATTTATGGCATTTTGAGAGAATGATCCTAACAAACAATTTGCCTCTGTGCTGAAGTCCCACTCACATGTCCCACCTGAGGAGATAGTCCCCATAGGGTACCATCATAGATGACTTTGTCTAGATGTGAGCCCTGATGTGTCAATCATCAGATTTCTGAACAAACAAAGAAACAAAAAACAAAAAAAAAAAGGAAAGATGCCTTAGTTATTTTCTATTGCTGTGATAACTTATGGGAGAGAAAGGGTTAATTTGGCTCATCGTTCTAGGGTTCAGCCCATCATGGCGTGGAAGTCAGGCAGCAGGAAACTGAAGCAGTGGGCTGTATTGAATCCGCAGGCTGGAGAAGAGAGTCAAGAATGCTTGTGCTTATTTTGAACATAGAAGAGCTTTTTTTTTTTTTTTTTTTTTTTTTGGTCTGAAGGAAAAGAGCAATATCTTGTTGATTTTTGGTTGATTCCTGGAGATGGTGAGATACTAAATGAATGAGGAATCTGTGTGTTCAGGGAGGTAAGGGTGGCTGAGTGGCATCTTCACGTTGAGCGGATGGAGCAAGTGGAATTGGACTTGGGCTGGACATGGGATGGACACGGACACCAGGCTTAACTCACAAGAGCATATTCTGCCCCAGACCTAAATCTGTATGTTGGACCTCGGGGCTCTGTGATGTCTTGAGGATGAGGAGGCACGCTCTTTCGTTCGATCCACCGATAGTTGGAAGTCAGTAAGCCTTTGGCTAAGAGGCTCACAGCATCCGAAATGACTCAGGAAGAAAATCACCAAATCTGTGACAGAAAGACATGGGGGAGACCTTCCCTAGAGCTGCCCATTCTTCAAGTCCTCTGCAGCAGCCTCGTCTTTCCTCTTATTGGCAAGGATGTAGTCAAGCCATCCCTGTGCAAGACAGATGGAGCTTTTTGACTGTGTGTATCTGTCCCTTAAGTGCTGTTTCTGTCTGTCTGTCTGTTCATCAAAGATGAAAACAGAGGTAGAAGTGACCGCCTCCCCATCTCTGCCATGGGGCCACCTCCCCATCTCTGGACATGTCTGTCCCCATGAAGGGACAAAGGATTGCCAGAGATCTGAGTTTAACTCCAGATGGAGAATGATGGCAAAGGTGGACTTGGAGATGCCAGCAGCCACAAGCAATAGCCAGAACGGGAACAGACCCATTTAGTTCCCAGCTCATTAGCATGATAAATCATCACAGTCGATCATAAATGACCCCGGTAAGGCATTAGTCACTAATAATACTAATTAGTACCATGAATTAGGCTCATTCAGCCACACAACGAATGAATACTAATTTAGTACCTACTAGGAACCAGACAGTGTTTGCATTCTGGGGACATGGTGCAAAGCAGACAACCCTGCTCCTCAGTATTCTAGGAAAGTCTGGTTAAAGAGACTTTGTTTGCAGTGTGGACCTGTAGAGACTCTGGCTCCTTTTCCTACTGTAGACAAACTCCTTTTGTAGACTTAGTTGAATTTCTAAGGCATAGAGCAAACCAGCTATCTATCAGCAAAGGGAGGCATTGCTCCAGTTACTTTTTCAAACTCATGTCACAAAGCTGAAAGATAGCTATGGTTTTAGAAAAATGGAATGTGAGTGCTCTCTTAACTACTGTTAGTGAGGAGGGGAAAAAAAGAGAAAGTCACGGCCACGTCAGTCACAGATTGCTGAATAAACTCAGCCCCTGGCGTGCAGCCAGAATGATCCCCGGGGGAAAGCACACGGATGGAAATTATGATCTGAAAACAGAATATGACTTTAGAATTACGACAATTATCTCCTTTAGCTGTGGTTGCATAACAAACCTGAAGCTTAATGCTTTTAAAAGCTACGGTATTGAGATCTGTGAGTGGCTGGGTCGTTTCTCTGACCCCGGCTGGTCCCACCTGGTTACAGCTCCTCTGTGGTCACCTGACAGATCCAGAACTGATGTAGAATTGCATTTTTTGCTGACCTGGAGGTGGGCAGGTTGTGGGAAGGGGCACAGGCTTCCCCATGGGTGACTTGGGTTTATTCTTATACAGTCCTCCAAGTCAGCAAGAAAGAGCAAAGCCAGAGACAGAGGACATTCTAGTCAGAGTCACAATTACTGCTGACCTACCAGCCAAAGTAAGTCACCAGACAAAACCCAGAGTCAGTGTGGGAAGTGACTGGCAAAGGGCGAGGACACAGATAGGGCCGTTATCATGGCCAGTTTTTCTGAGAATCTGTTGTGACTTACAGCTAAAACACATAGAAAAATGACAGAGTACTGTGTCATATTTGGGAGAATTGCTAAATAATAAAGATACAGCCAAGACCCATGATATGGAGATGGAAGAGTGGCTGAGCTGGTAAATGCGCTTAGGAATGTGTCCTTGTCACAGAACCAATAACATGGAAGAATTAATATCAGCAACAGAAGCAGCGACAAAGAATTCAACACATACCTGCGGCTGCCAAGAGCATTGCATCAGAACAAGTGTGGGAAAACACAAAGTCATCTGAGAATATTGCATATTTTTCTTTGAGACAGGATCTCACGTGGCTTGAATTTGCTATGCAGCCGAGGATGACCTTGGACTCCTAATCCTTTTACCCCAGTACTTGGATCGTACCACCACACCTGGCTGTCAGTACTCAACCAGAGTTGTGTGTGAATATATTTTTAGTTGGATAATTTCCCGGTGTGTTGTTGTAAAGCTTAGTGAATGAAGCTCTGAACAGATGTACCAGACATACTCAGCAATACCTCAAGGCCTAAATCAACACGTGAGAAGAGACCACCAAAGAAGTCAGAAATGATGTGCCCAGTAGACACAGGCTAGAGCAGGGAGATGGAATAATTATGGTAGACAGGGTTGCCAGTAGAGGACTAGGTGCTGGGCATGCCCTAAATCCAGCTAGCTTGTAGAAAGCAGGGAGGGGACTATCCTCTCGGCTGATCTCTCTACTTTCAAAGTCCTTGGTCCCAGTACTAAGGGTTGCACAGATTGTTAATATAAATAAACGTTCATTTGACCCACGTATAACTTCCTGTACAAAATAGGCTATCCAACTAGGATAATGAAGCATACACACAAAAGAAACTAAGAAGAAAAATTATAAATGAATGCACATGTACTAAAAAGAAACAATTAGCTGTCTTTTAAAAGTAGGACATATTGCGCTATACTATATCAAAGAGAGCCCTCATGCAGCCTGGGGGTGGGGAGTTGGTTGGGTTGATGATGTTTGACTCTTGTCTCCAGTGAGATTTGCTTCCCGTCTTCTCGTGGCCGAGGTCCTCTCACTTCCTCTTTGATATGCAGAATTTCTTTAAACCTCTTCTGCCATGCTGAATTAGTGTTCAGGGATCCTTCAGTTGTTGCTTTTTCATGAAAGGCCTTTTTTTTTTCTCCTGTATTCTGAAGGAGAAATTCTGACTGGACATGGTGACCTAAGTTGGCGGTTACTTTCTTTTAGGCCTTGAAGCACATAGTTCCAGGAGGATGTAACTCTTCGGGAGCGTGGCAGCGTGCCCAGAGTCCTGGGTTTGATCCACAGCACTGCACAGCGAGAGCAAACAAGTCGAAAGGTTTGCGTTTTTCAGGTGCCATTATATTGATGCAAATTGTGTGAATGTTGGTCATTCCCAGTTTTATTAGACATTTGGGATTTCAAGCGACTCACTTGGTTTATTTTTTGACCACATTTCTTATGTGGCCTACTTGCAGTTCTTTTTAAATGATGTTAAAAAGAATAGTTTATGTAGAGAAGCAATGAGACGTTGACTCCCTCCTTACCTGTATTTATGGGGTCCCTTTGGGGTAACAGCTGTGTCCTGTACCTGCAGGCTCATACATTTCCCATGGTTTAGGGGTGTCTCTTTGCTTATTTTATTGTGCAGAATGTCTGTGTCTTTAGCCTATGCTTCGGCTACTTCATCTATTCTGATTATTGAGATATAGTCCTTTACTAATGTCTGATAGGTCTTCTGTGCTCTGTATAGTCTTTAGTTTTCTACATTACAGTCTGAAGTCCTGTGTCTGAGGCCCGGGATTTGTTCTTCTGCTTGGTCTAGCCCATCACTGAGGTTTGCCTGAGGTGTTTAGGAACTCACTGGACTTTTCATTCCTAGGTTTCTGTTAGACTCGTTTTTAGATGCTCCAGCTCTGTTGAATCACTTATTCGTGTCTGGAAACATCTTCCTGTCTTCACTCGGCTGTTCATTTGTGTCCTTACATGATCATTTGTAATACCGTTCACTGTGTTTCTTGCCCAGAATTTCATCCATGCCAGTGTCTTTGGAACTTGTCACTCAATGTTCTGAATTCTTGGAGGAGCTGAGTTATTTATTGTGCTTGTTTTCTTTTTTTTTTCATGTTTCTATTATGAGCTTTGGGCATCTGATGGGTAGATATCACTTCCCTATGCATATAAGGGCTTTCATAGGGAAGAGGCTTCCTTAGATGACATTCCCTGAAATATTAGTCATTTCACACTGTAGGATTCCATCCCCCCAAAACTTAGCAGAGTCCTTTTGGCTCTGATTGGTGGGTCTCAACCCAATGTGTGTGTCAGAGCCTGGGTAACTCAATGCTCTGTCGGTCTCTCCTGAGTGGGGTCCCATGGTGGTTCAAGCAGATGTATTGTAGAAGCTGGAGTGTGGGGTATCCCTCTGTGTCTATCTGGTATTATTAAAAGCATATACTATCTGCATGTGTATGTGGTGGCCTATGCTGAGGTCCTTCACAGAGCGATGTCCACGACAATAGTTATGTTTTCTGCTGCTGCCATAGGGTCAGCATCCAAAGGCAGGATGTACCCTAACAATGACTGTGGTGGGCTGGATCTTCGCTTTACGTCTTGTTAAATTGAAGTGTCAGCCATTGTTCAAGCAGGACAGGCTGGGGCTGTCATAGGGTTCAATTCCCATGATAGGGCTACTTTTCAGAGTGCCCATCTGGTGCAAAGTCAGGCTGGCTTTGTCCCTAGCTCTGTAGAGAGAAAGACAGTGAAGCACGTGCTGGGAAACAGGTATAAAAGAAGCCAGACATAGAGATGGCAGCAGAGTCAACTGACAACCAGCAACAGTCACAGCACCAGCTGCACGAGGGTAGACAGTGGCAAAAGTATTCCAGAAAAACCCAAACAGCTTCAAATGAGTATGAGCAAGACTGTTCCAAGAGGGGGAGAGAAAGAGGCAGTAGAACAGATAGAAGAAGTCATGTTAACATACAATGCAAAGTAAAAGTGGGGGAAATAACAAAGTAAAAATAATAAAAGCATAAATGGAGAGGAAAAGGAGGGAATCCAATATTCCTCCTGCTGAAGTGTTTGGGTCAGAGGCAGTTCTAAGCATGCTCAGTCTCTCCAGAGGCCCCGGATCGGGGTCCTGCTGCCAGGCTCAGTGTCTGGGCCACAGCTAACCATTTCCACAACTGAACCCTGTGTTTTGTGGACCAATTGCTTGTGATCATCCCAATGGAGTTCAGTCCATCAGGACTTGCCCTAAGTGTCTAGCTCTATGAGTTTAGACAAAAGCCCACAACTATGTAATAACTTCCTTCACCAAGGTGTAGATGACCCTATTGGCCTCAGACACTTCCTTAATCCCCTCTGTAGTCCATCCCACCTCCTTCCTCTTGCCTGATAAGCCACCTACTAATCTGTTTCCATCCCTTTAGCTTCCATCTTTTCTGGGCTGCATCCTGTGCAGGATCACACAGAGCAGAGCTCTGCAAACCTGGCTTCTCTTGCTTGCATTGCCTAAGTTGAGATCCTCCTTGAAATGACTAATCTGTTGAGATTTGTTTACCTTCTCAGCACGTGATGAGCGTTCGGGTTGCTTACAGTGTGGCTGAGGGTGTCAATGAAACTGCTGTAAGCACCCGTGAGCAGGTGTTTGTGGGGCCATATGGTTCCCCTACACACAGGGATAAACACCTAGGAGTGGGGCTGCTGGATTGTTTGTTAATTGTGTTTGTGATTTCACAATGAATCATTAAACTCTTTCCCAGAGTGGCTGTGTCACGGTGCATTGCCACTGGCCATTCTCAAGGGTTCTGGATGGTTCACATCCTTGGCTGGTATTGCTGTTATCAATGTTAAAAATATCCACCTACTGGAATAGTTGTGTGACTGCATCTCCCATGAGTGGTGACTGGTGAACTCAGGCATTGTTTTGTGCTTCTTTCACACACACACACACACACAAACATGCTCGGCGGGGGGAAGAGAGAGAGAGAGAGAGAGATCCCCATGCCAGAGGAGGTCAGAGGAGTGCGTCAGAGCCTCTGGAGCTGAAGTTATAGGTGGTTGTGAGCCACCCCATGTGGGTGCTGAGATTTGAACTTACATCAAAGCAGCAAGCACTCTGAATCACCTGCCCCCTTATTTGACATCATCTTTAACAAGACCCCATTGCACAGCTGTTGGAGTGGTTCACACTATAAGCCAGACCATGCATGTGTTTTGAGGATCTCCTGGAAGACTCACACAGGTTGGTGGTGGCATGAATCCCTTCAACATCACTGCACCCTGGAAAGTAACTTGGGACTTTCTTACCCAGGAAAATGTGCAATTACAATGTGTTCTTGAAGCTCTGCTGGCAGGCATTCACACGAGAGAACCAAAGTGTGTGGTCACACAGAGAACTGTGTGTCTTCAGCAGATTTATGCAAATTTACCCAGAACTTGAAACAGTTTAAATGTTCCAGTGAGCCAACAAATCGCAGAGCATCTATGTGAGTGGAATCTTATACAACAATGCACTCAAAACATTTCATACATATGAAATATAATCATATGCACCTCCTAATTCCCTGTCCTACTCCCCTAACCCCCTCAGCAATCTCCCAACTTCATCCTTCTGTCCCCTCTTCTTTCTTTACTTCCTTTTGCCCCTTCTTCCTCCTCTTCTTCCTCTTTCTCTTCTTCTTCCCCTCAGCTAAGTCCATAATTCTTAAATGTGGAGCTGTGACTAGAACATAGTCAGCTTACCAATAGCCACATCCACAAAGACGAATTCTTCCTTCCCCAGCAGCCATCAATTGTCAACAGCTTCTCAGTAAGGAGTGGGGCCATGAGAGCTCCTCCCAGTCTATGGTAGGATGTTGACAGCACAAATACATTGGTGAATTTCTGGTATAGTCAAGAGCATCCTGCTAAATCGAAGAATCTGGTCTCTTAAAAGAACACCCTGTAGGTTACACTGAAGTATGTTTGTGGTAGTTTGAATGTAATTGGCCCCCATTAATTTCATAGGGAGTGGTACTATTAGGAGGTGTGGCTTGGTTAGAGTGGGTGTGGCCTTGTTGGAGGAAGTGTGTCACTGTGGGAGCAGGCTTTGAGGTTTCCTATGCTCAGGATACTACCCAGTGTCTCAGTAGACTTCCTGTTGCCTGCAAGATGTAGGACTCTCAGCTACTTCTCCAGCACCATGTCGGCCTGCATGCCACCATGCTCACTGCCATGATAATAATGGACCAAACATCTGAAACTATAAGTGAGCCAGCCCAATTAAATGTTTTCCTTTATCAGAGTTGCTATAGTCATGGTATCTCTTTACAGCAATAAAAGCCCTAAGACCATTACCAAAAAGCAGAGCTGTTTGAGAGGAAGTAGGTCTGTGATGGCTGGAGGCTGGCTAGAGGAGGTGGACCCATCGCAAGGATTATGGACAAGATTTGTGGATGATGGATCTGATATGTTGACGATAGTGCTGGTCCCACAAGCATAAGTTTTTATCACATCAATTGTCTCCTTAGTATCAGAAAATACTTCATTTCCATTTATGGTGGCTTCATTTGTTTTGGGCCATTCTTTTCCCTGATAGCAGAAACTTTGGGAAAATATAAAATCAGCTTATTTGACCACATTATAAAACTAGGCTGCCAGGACTTAAGTGGCTAAAATTCTAGAGAAAATTTCTAGGGAGAAACATACTAGAAACAAAAGATGGTATTTGGCTGGTCACAAGTGGGGTCTGGGGCTTGGCAAACATTCCAGGATTTTTTTGTTGAGACTACAATGTGGGTGCTGTGGATAGGGGCAAACTGAGGTGGGACCCACAAAGACTCAAGAGATCTTTGAATCATCTCAACCCAAGAGTCCTGCTTCTTGCACTATCTGCAATGTTGAAAAGCAATGTTTGTATTAAATGGCTGCAGAGGAGGAAGGACATGCATGTTCCATGTTTGATATCTGATATCCAGGAACAATGAACAGATATCAGGTATGTGTTAAGAGGAGAAATGGAAGTAGACTAAGAAGAAATTTAGCCATTGGTTGGTCAGAAATAATCTTGAAATACCCCTCTTTAATGTAATCAATAAATTAAAATATCAAGACAACATCAGCAAAGAAACATGGAAACACATTAAAAAAACAGAATAAAAAACTGATAACTGTAAGAATATTTGAAATGACTCAAAAAGGGATTTTATCATCAAATTAGAAATAGCTTAAAAAATTAATGAAGTGAAAGACTGGTTATGGTAAAATATCCAACATATTGAGAAAATATGAAAAATACAGAGTATAATAAATATGTGAGACAGAGTAGAATAATTTGACAGACATATCACTGTTGTCCCAGAGGCAAAAGCAAAAGAGAACAAGGCAGATGCAGATGTTGGAATCATTTCAGACTTGACACAAACATTAATAGATAGCTCATAAAGTGCAGGAAATCTCAGATAGAATAAATATAAAAGAAAAATAAAAAACTATGCCAAATGCCATGCCGGTAAAGCTGCTGACCACGGAGAGAAGTTTCCCAGCTCATTAAATGTGGCCTGCATCACCTTGCAAGAAACAGTGGTGCTTTGGAAGGAAAGAGCTAGAAGAAAATCTCTTTGCTGAGCCTAAACACAAGCCCACCAAAGAGAAGAGCAGCCAAAGGGGCTGACATAGAAATAGCAGATGCTGCCCTGAAGCTGCTTTCCCCAGAGTGCTATGTGGACCTAACATCTGTCAATCATTTCATGTGACTTTTCATGTTGCTGTGACCAACCCCTGATATGCAACTTAAGGGAGGAGGAATATAATTTTTGGCTCACAGTTTAAGGGGTCGTGGCCCATCATGGCAGAGAAGGCATGGTAGCAGGCATATGAGGTCATATCACATCCCCAGTCAGGAAGCAAAGGACAATAAATGCTGGTACTCAACTGACTATCTTATTTTTCTCTTTTTCATTCCATCTAGGATCCTAGCTGTCTGGCTAGTTTTATGTTAATTTAACCCAAGCTAGAGGCATCTGAAAGAAGGCAACCTCAGTTGAGAAAATGCTTCCATAAGACCTGTCCGTAGTGCATCTTATTAATTAGTGATTGATGGGGGAGGGCCCAGCCCATAGTTGAGGGTGCTGTTCCTGAGCTGGTGGTCCTGGGTTCTATAAGAAAGCAGGCTGAGCAAGCCATAGGAGCAAGCTAATAAACAGCATCTACCATGGCCTCTCAATCAACTCCTGGCTCCAGGTTCCTGCCCTGCATGAGTTCCTGTCCTGGCTTCCTTTGATAATGAACTGTGATGTGGAAGTGTAAGTTGAATAAACCCTTTCCTTCCCAAGTCGTTTTGGTTATGGTGTTTCATCACAGCAATAGTAACCATAACCAAGACACTAGCCTATGAGATGGTGCAGCCCACATTCAGAGTGGGTCTTCTTTTCGCATTAAACCTCCCTGGAAACAACCTCATAGACACACCTGTGTCTCCTGGGTGATTCCAAATCCTGTCACACTGACAATGACATCAAAACCTGAATGAGAGTGCCTAGAGAGGTGGCTTAGTAGTTAATAACATTTGCTTCTTCTCCAGAGGATCTGGGTTTGAATTCTCCCACCCACGTGGTGGGGCACAACCATCTATAACTCCAGTTCCAGAAGATCCAGCACCTTCATGTTCACCAGGCACTCATGTGGTACACAGACACACATATAAACCAAACACCCATACACATGAAAATAAATAAATTAATTAAAAAAAAGAACTGAAAGAGAAATGATACAGTAAATAGAGCAGAAATATTTGGCAAGACTCAACCCAAAAGCAACACAAAGCTTTCAGAACATGAAGTATACTGTTTACATTTAAATATCATTTTTATTACCGTACAAATAATTAGGTTTCATTGCAGTTTTTTTTCAGACAAAATTTGTTCTAGCTGGCTGAGGGGGGCTCCTGAGACCCCCCACCTCTAGCTGAGATATTGGCAGATGATGGTTACTTGGGAGGGGAAGCCACTTTTCTTCAGGAGTGTGGTCACTAGTAGTTTTCCATGTCTCAGTGGATGGCCCTTCACCCATGTGCATATGGGTGGCACAAACCAGACTCAGTCGGTTAAAATAAATATACAAATAAACCAATAATGATAAAAGGAGAACGTGTAGTTTGGAGGGAGAGGTGATGGAGGGACCTGAGGGGAGTTGGAGGGGGCAGTGACGGGTGGGTATGATCAAGATGCATTGTAAGGATGTATTAAATTTTCAAAGAATAAAAATTAAAATAAAAATTTTGTTTTATCTGTTTCATTTTCCTACTTCTTCCCCAGCGTTCTTTCCTCTTTTGTGTCCTTACACCCCTAGTAGCCTCTTTCCTGCTTTCATGGTACATGAGTCCTTTTGACGTGCCCTCATCTTCTTTTCTAGACACCTCTTGTTTCCCTCTCACGGTCCCTATCTACTCTCACTTTATATAGAAAGTATACTAGTTGCTTAATTTGTAAAAGAGTATGTACAGGAGCAACCTAGAGAAAATACTGTGCTTATGGCTATGATAGAAAAAAAAATGCCCTGCCGCGATCCGGAAGGACACAGGTATGCTCATTATTATCACTTCTACTCAATATTTTACTTGAACTTTCAATCAGAAAAAAAAGGAAGCAAGCAAGACTAGTTAAAATAATTGGAAAGCATGAAATCAAACTGTCATTATTTAAACACAAGTGATTTGTGCATAAAGAATCCAGAAGGAAATCCAAATAAGCCGAGAATTAACAAGCACATTTGGCAAGAACTTTGGAAATGAGACAAGCAAACGTGAATCCTGTTTCTCTGGGACACTCAGTGTCTGGAAACACAGATAGCATTACCATCTCCTGTGCTGTAACTGAGGATCAGTGACCCATGGCGACCTCATGCTAAGTCATATGCCTAAGCTGCACATGAGTGAGAAAGTAGAAATGAAAACACCACTTAAAATGACATTTGCTGGGGGGGCGGACATCTAGAACCCCGAACAGCTTGTGGATCTACACACGGAAAAGGACTAGGAACTTCGAGAAGAGGCTAAAGAACTGAGGAAGAGGGCTGTGTTTAGAAGAGCTGGTTCTGGGTACCTGGCCCAGTTCTCTCCAGCAACACCCACACCATAGCTAGAAGTTGGCCTTGGTGATGGAATTTATACCACAGACATTGGCAAGTGCTTAAAGACAGTTTCTCTGGGGAAGCTTATACATCATTTACCAGCACACAAATGGCTATGTGACGCTCAAGGATCAAGAAAACTAAACATCTTATTTTCACACCTCCACCTCACATGAACTATAAAAGTTTCAGCAACTTTATAAATGGTTTAAAAATCTATGTGGACATTTGGGGCTGGGGACATGGCTTAGTCCAGGTAAAGAGGATTATTTGCGCTCAGGTCCAGGCACCCATGTTGCAGTGTACACCTGTAACCCCAGTGCCGGGCCATGTGGAGACAGGAGGGTCCTTGGCCTCCGAAGGCCTAGAACACCCACTCTCATCACCATGGCAGAGGGTATTGCAAGGTGTGCTTGGCTGCAAGGCTGAGAATTTGGGCTTTCTATGAGGGAAGACACTCATCCCTGTAAAGTGATGCCCACTCCAGTCTAAAAACTTCCAGTTCTGACTCCCCAGGTCCTCCCCAACCCTCAAAATGGAATAAAGAAAGTGGATAAAACAAACCAATACATGCAACTATCAGCTGTTGAATGATTCTCTTTATGTTAATAATGGAGGAAGTAAAATTCTAGCCCATGATAGAAAAATAGGGTGGGGCATGATGGGAAGACATCAACAGGAAAGTGAGAAAAACCCACTGGGAAGCAGGAGGGAAGAAATGCTAAGCATCTGTATGCATTATGAGGGAAAGTAGACAGTTATGAATATTGTTTGTTTCTGAGACAGGGTCTCCTGCATCCCAGAGTGGTTTCAAACGTACATGTAGCTGAGAGTGACCGACCATCACCACATCCTGGCCGTGAACACTGAATTTATGACATAACACCTACAGAGTTTAACATGTAGTGTCTGTAGCAATGACAAGAGAAATTCTCATCAAAATAAGGCGGGTATTCCAGAATATTTGTACACTATGTGAAGATCTATTGCTGTGACTGGTGTAATAAAAAGCTGAATGGCCAATAGCTAGGCAGGAGAGATAGGCAAGACTTCCTAGAGAGAGAGAGAGGAAGAGATCCCATTAAGACGTGGAATGAATCGGACACACAGAATGGGAGAGAGGTAAAAGTCACGTGGTAGAACGTAGATTAATTTAAAAAAAAGGGTCAATTTAAGTTATAAGAGCTAGTGGGGCTGGGCAATGGTGGTACACACCTTTAATCCCAGCACTCAGGAGGCAGAACCAGGCCGATCTCTGTGAGTTTGAGGCCAGCCTGGTCTACAGAGCGAGATCCAGGACAGGCATCAAAACTGCACAGAGAAACCCTGTCTTAAAAAAAAAAAAGAGCTAGTGGGACAAGCCTTAACTAATGGCCAAGCTTTCATAACTAATAAGACTCCATGTCATTATTTGCAGGTTGGTGGTCCCGATGAGAAAGCATAACTACATATGCTGTCCAACATGGGGGTCTCTGATGGGCTTGAAGATTAGATAGTTATAGTTACAGTTTTCCATAGTTTTGATAGAAAGTAAATTAGGTACAAAACTTTGGACTCACCAAGATGGGATAGGTAATGGAGTATTTTCTTTGGTTTTTCCAATGCTAATGGACTGGACATTGTGAATTTATTTCTTACTTGATAGTTGTTCTTATGGTATATAGTTTTATTGAGTTAGAGTTAAAATCCTTCTGTTTTATTTAGACAAAAAGGATTATTTCAGGAGAATTGTTTGCACTGCCAATCCGCTGAGCCAATAAAGCCACCTTGAATCAAGGACAGAGTCAACGATTGGCTGACAGAGATTAGCCATAGAGATGTTGGAGGACTGAGGACATCGGATAGAGAGGGACAGGAAGAGAGAAGGGGTAGGGGCTGAGGGAGAGTTCTTGTGGTTTTGGATCAGGAAAAGGTGGAGAGTAGGGTCAGCCCCTCCACTGATCTTTGGGTTTATTGGGTTTTTATCTCAATGTCTGACTCCTGAGTTTTTATAAACACTGGAACAATTTAGGTGACATTACAGGGGGTGGGAAGGAAGACTGATGGAGAAAACACACCCCATCCAGGAATGATCTGTGTTCTGAGGTGGCTGGAATGATTGTGGACATGTGGCTTTATCTTCCAACCTGGAGGTCAAAGGAAAGCCTTAAGTGCAGCCAGAGAGGAGGCACCAGGGGGACGGAACCAGAATTAAGAGCCTGTTCTTTCCTGTCTCCCAGCACTGGGAGGAGCCCCATCTTCCTGTGAGTCTAGGGTTCTGTGTTCTCTCGAACTAACTTACAGGGGTATGAGAGGACTCGACCAGGGGCTTGGAAAAGCTAAATCTCAGGCATGCTGGGCTCCAGGGCTGACAACCTGTGTGCATTGGGGACTCCAAGTAGGGCCAGGCTTGGAGGAGTTGAGTCTTCATGTTTATCTTGAAAGTAGCATTTTGTGGGTCTTCATCTGTGATTAGAACTCTAGTAGCAGTCAAGAGAGAGGACAGTGGGATAGGTGATGAGAGGCAGGACAGGGCCTCAAAGACTGCACCAAGGGAGTCAGCCAGCCAAAGTCTAATAGCATAGACTGATTCTGCCTTCCTTCTGACACATGAAAGGTCCCTGGTTCGAGACCAGGCGGAAACAGTTTTAAATATTTTTCTTTGTTTCCACAAAAACCTGTGTCTTACTGAAAAAAATTCCCCAGGAGAAACAGGATCTGGATCTGAGCTTTATTCAGTTAGGTGAGGTAAGATCCTATCATTTTTTCTGTCAGCCCTGTCACACTGACAAGAACTCTGCGCTCAGGGTCCTGGGGTATTTTAGCAGCTGGCAGTTGTATGGGTTGCAGAGGCTGCGTGTGAATCCAGCCCTCCACAGCAAAACTCAGTTCTGGGAGCCAGGATCCTACGAGGAAGGTGTGGACAGGGTTGTCAGGGAGAGAATGCCTCCTCCCTCCCCCCTCTCCAACAAGCATCTGGTGAGTTCCTGGGCCTGCTAAACAGTCCTTTTATCCTCTCTAAAAGCAATACATCCTAATGAGGTCCCCAGGCAGCACCTCTGAGGCGGGTGGAGTACGCTGGGCCTCATTATCCCTCAGATGGAGTGGGGGTGCTGATGGAAGGGGAAAAGGGAGGAGGGCTTCACTTTAGGCTGCTTACTGTCCGGATAACTCTTCATGCTGTCGAAGGCTGGTAGAGGAAGATCGTTGACAGGACCATCTTTGCTGAGACAGGCTGGGGAGCAAGTGCCCAGCAAGCAAGCATAAAGAATCTTAGACTGAGCATCGGTCTGTTCAGCTTTCCAGAATCTCCGCTTGCTAAACCTCCAGCTGCCGGCAGAATTGGCAATGTCTGGGTATGAATCACATCCCAGAGTGATTTCTTCCTGGGAGACCCAGATTCAGCTTCCTGTGGGTACCCTTAGACTGTTGGGCACTAGCCATATTGATGTCTGAGGCCAAGAAGGCCACTTTCCAGTTGGGAGAATCCTCCTGTACTGGGATCCGTGGTGGGAGGGAGCTGTATGCTGTAGACCAGTGGTTCTCAATCTTCCTAATGCTGAGACCCTTTAATACAGTTCCTCATGTTATGGTGACCCCCAATCATAAAATTATTTCATTGCTACTTTGTAACTATAATTTTGCTACTGTTACGAATTGTAAATATCTGATATGAGACCCCCAGAGGGATATAGACACACAGATTGAGAACCAGTTGGTCTAGGGACTCATGGTTCACACAGACACAGCAGGTGAAGGGTAACTGCCTCCAGGTCCATCTGAGGCTTCCTGGACTGAGTGGCTTGAGCTATTCCTCAGGGACCTTGGTGCAGTGGACTAGTTCAGGTCTGGGGCCAGCATGGGGGCTTTAGTTGTCCTGGGCAGCTTTTATCCATGTCTCCTTTCAGAGCCTGCGGAGACACATCTCTCCCCACCAGCCTGTTGGCTCGTGGCCTCCTCGGAGCTGCTGCCTTTTAAGAAATTAAAATAAATGTAGGCATTGCCATGCATTTTATCATGAAAATGAGTCTGTTAAAAATCCACAAAGAAACATCTTCCTGGCTTCTGGGAAAACAGTGAAAAGCACGTGTAGGCTGAACTACCTTGGAAATGCATCTTAATTAGCACATTTTCCTCATCTTCCAAAGACGCTGGCATTCATCTTTTTCATGGGCTTTGCCCCCCTTCTGCATTTTTCTAGTGGTAATAGTCTGGTAGGCATTAAGCTTCTGGAACTGAGGCAAGCAGAAATTTCACCCAAGGATCTCTCCTGTACAGGAGGATACTCAGCAGCATGTATGGGGACAGGGGAGGCTGGACAGGGAGGAACACACTCTCCTTGGATCCAGGATCCAATTTCTCCCATTCTTGGACAGACACTCCTTACTTCCACGTTTTTGCTTACTGTTTCAGTTGAGACAAAATACATACAGTGCAACATTTTAAGGGCCTGGCAGGGCATAGGTCAGAAGCACCAAGCACATTCACTCCATGATGACATCACCTATAGAACATCTCATCTTTACAAACAAACTCAGCTCCTCTTGCCTTCTAGCTCCTCACCTATCCATAGCCTGGACACCCCTCACTCTGCCCCCCATCTCTATGAGTTTGTCTTTCCTGTAAGCAGAGTCCTGTGGTGCATGCTGCTTTTATGAGTGGCTTAGTTTACCCAGGCTGGTGTCCTCAAAGTTCTTCTGGATGGTTGGAGGGGTCAGAATTTATTTCCCTGTTGAAGTCCTGTTTCATAGGCTACAGTGTGTCTGTCCATCCATCCATCCATCCTTCCATCCACCCACCATCCATCCATCTACCTACCACCCATCCATCCATCCATCCATCCATCCATCCATCCATCCATCTTTCCACCCACCCACCCACTCATCCATCATCCATCCATCCATCCATCCATCCATCCATCCATTCATCCATCCATCCTTCCATCCATCCTTCCACCCACCCACTCATCCATCCATCCATCCATCCATCCATTCATCCATGTATGCATACATGCATACATCCCAAATGATGGGCCACTGCTGTTGCTTCTTTGCTTTGATAGTGCCGTCAGTTATGCCTTCTCAGAATCCTCATCCCCAGAACAGATCTAGTCTCACCCAATCCCTTGAGTAGGGGTAACACAGACGGCAAGGCCTGCCCACCGCTGAGAAATGAACCCAGAATGTACAGAGATGGAGATGGAAATACTGACTTATTGTCTACCAGTTGGGAAAAGCAGTTTTCTGCCCACGTGGGCAATGAACACTGTATCCACACAGCTCCAGGCACAAGTAGGTGGCTTCAACCTGTCTCTTAGGGATGACTCCACCCTGTGGGCCATGATTCCTTCTGTTATAAACTGGACATCCATCTAGTTGACAGTATGCCTAGTTGAAGTTTGGTTACTAGTCTGTTTGTGTCGTTTCCATCCCATTATAAGGTTGAAAACTCCCAAGTCAACCTGTCTAAAGTGGGGCTCATGCACACTGGAGATTAGAATCCTTAAGTAATTTTTCCCAGTATGTGGAACCACACTGTCTCACATTGTTTTACCTAAAAACATTATTTTTATTATCTTAAATCATGTTTATAACAGTATCTCTCTCTGTATGTACAGGCAGGGAAATAAAGGTGTCAGCAGAAGCCAAAGAAAGCATCAGATAGCTGATCCCCTGGAGCTGGAATTACAGGCATTTGTGAACCACTTGCTGTGGGTGCTGGGAACAAAACTCAGGTCCTCTGCAAGAGCAGCGAGCACTCTTCCCCACCAAGCCGTCTTTCCAACCCCTGTTTTATGTCACTTTCAAATTATTTGATGTGCTGTGAGGCTGAAGACACCTTCTATGTCCTAATCTGTGGCCTGTATTTTCCTTTCTTGGGGTTTCTTTGGCTACCAAATGATGTAAATGATGTAAAGGATTCCAAAGAGCCCTTCAAGCACAGATAGACCACCTGCCCTCTGTCTGCCACTTGACGTTTTTACAGAAACACTGCTCCTTGTCTTCTTGGGTTTTGACTGTTATAGAGCTAAGTCACTCATCTGCTACTCATAGGCTTGCTGGTGGAGACGAGCAGAGAAAAGCCATGCACAGAAACCAGGGATTGAAGAAATGAACTGGCTTCACAGATTATGAAAGTAAATATTGCCTTACAGATTAAGCTTTTAAAAATACTTCAAATCTTCTATTCATCTGGGACCTATTTTGGTATCAGTGCAAAAGACAGATCTGCCTTAGTGTTTCCCCGAAGGGCTAATTACACTAATTATATTGATTGAAATATTTGCTCTCCTTCCCTTTGATTTGAAACAGCACTTTATGCTAATTCTCTCACTCTCCCTCTCTGTCTGGGTCTCTCTTTTCCAGCCCCAGGTTAACATGTTTTTCTAGCTATGGAAGCTTGCTAACCGGCCTTCCTGTGCAGAGACCATAATTTTGAGAGAAATGAGTCTACCGACGTCCTGATTTCATGCATACTTACTCATCCTTCCAGGGTTCGTCACCTGCAGAGACAGCCTCTCATGTAACTTAGATCTGTCTGCTGCCTCCTCTATTCTGCTGCTATGCAGCACTGGGGGTGGGATGGGGTGGGGTGGGGGTGGGAATGGGGGTGGGATCCCTCCACTGACCACCTCATCTCAGGCTCAGATCCATGCGTGGGTTTCAACCCCCATCCCTGGCCCCCAAGCCAGGTGAGGCCACTGTTCCTCCATCCAAGACACCCAAGTCTCTTCATTTTGTTAACTGTATCAGTGCCCACTTTTAACATAACCACCCACCTTCAGCTAGCCCTCAGCTCATGAGGTGGGGACCAAAGTCGCTGCAGTTTACCTGACTCTACACTAGGTGAATATAGGTAGATGTTCACAGGGAGCAAGTGAGGGCCCGTGTCCTGTGAGGGACCTTGCCTGGACCCATCTTCCTATATGGTACTATGCTCCCATCGCTGTGTTTCTGGAAGCTTTACTTCAAGCCAAAATTTTGTTATTTGGCTCCACCTTGGAGCCTCCCTCCCCATTCACCTTCCTGACAGACACTCACTCATCTTGCCAGCTGTGAGCAGCTGCTACTGCTTCCATAGCTTGTCCTCCAAGAAGCTGTAGGTAGAGCTAAATTGTCCTGGTGACTGTAGTCTTCATCCCAATGTGACAGGTTGGGAAGTGGGGCTCTTGGGAGGTGATGAGGTCGTGAAAGGGTGACTAATATAAAGAGGCCCGAGGAAACACATTCACTCCATCAACGGTGGGACCCAGCAAGACCTGGATCTGAGGCTGTGACTTCGACTTTTCAGCAGTAAACTCTAGGAATGTCTGTGGTGTACACATGTGCTTTCTCCCACACATGCATAGTGCTCACATATACACAGGCACTTACATACAATGTACACACTCACACATGTGCATGTACACACATTTACTTATACACAACACACACATACACACATGCAGTTATTATACACAGCACATACAGACACATACATAGACACACACAGAAACACACATAGAGACACATAGTTATTCACAGCATACACACAGTCACACACATGTTTATCATGGGCGTACACACATGCATGTGCACGCCCAGCGTGCACACATACACATTCACACATACATACACACTGAGACACCCACACAGCACAAATATACACTCACACAAACACACACAAACACACACATACACACTTGCCATTCTTACACACACACAAACTTGGATTTTTCTCTCAGGTAGGAACAGTACATGATTCAGTTCTGTGGTCACAAGTACATATCCTAAATCATGGAACTGCCCCATCTGCCTTTGACTTTCTGTCGCTGGGTGGGTTTACTGGGACAAGCCTTCTGTGGGATGAACAGGCAAGTGTATGTTGTGGCTCCCAACCCTGTGGACCCCCTGACCACTGGGCCTTACCCTTCCCTTCTTTCCCAGCCAGTCCCCATGGCTGCTTAGTATCATTATTCTTATCACTCGGAAGCTGAGCTCTCCAGTTGTCTTCAGCAAGGAAGCAAGGGAAGAGAGACGAAAAGACCCAGCTCCTCCAGGGTGGAGCAGGGAGTGCTCTGCCTGAGTGGCATGGAAGGGTGGGCCCCAGAGAAGGGGTGACAGGTGGGGCTCTGCTTTGGCCAGCCCTTCTTTGTCAGTGTCCCAATCAGGATGCCTGGAGAGGGGTGTGTGTGTGTGTGTGTGTGTGTGTGTGTGTGTGTGTGTGTGTGTGCAGCAGGTGCTGGGGTTTGTGTTGGAAAGCCCATGATGGGGCAGGCACCAGCCATCCTCCTGGGATGGAACAAGACCTCCAGGACCCTTGCCATCTGGGGCCCCATTTTGTAGCCAATTCCTAGGTGGCCTGGGTGAGGTGTCCAATACTTCCTATCACTGATGGGTCAGCAGAATCATGTTGCCAGCTCGCCTTGAGGATCAAAAGTGTGGAGCCAGGCATAGGAACCCTCCTGTAGTCTCTGCTAGTCCAGTGGCTAAGGTAGGGATATCATTCAAGCTCTTGAGTTTGAGATCAGCCTGAGCAGCAGAGTGAGATGCTACCACCAAACAGCAGAACAAGTCAAGGAAAGTTAGATTCTTGCGGAGCAAAGGCCCCTGACTGCCATTCCTTTCTTCTTCATTGGTGAAGAAACTTGGTTTTATGGTAGAGACACTTGGTTTTAATTACGGCAGCCGCATGACCAGACTGGAAAATGCTACATTCCTTGTCATTTCTCAGTGAAGTTCCAACTGCTGTCCATGGCCCTCAGGATACCAGAGGTCTAGTCCTGCTGCCTGTCTAGACACTTGTACCTTTACTGGGTACATGAGGACCCGCTCACCCCACTCTGCTGGCTCCCTGTTCTCTGAGGTCTGCTGCCCATTGCCTTCACGGCTCCTCCCCTGGCCACGCCTCTGCTCTTGTCCTTTATGTATGTCCTTCAATACATTTTTTGATTGTCTACAAGCTAATCAAGTACTCTGGAGCTTGCTCTTGGGACCACACCCTCATCACCTGTCAGGAACATCATCCAGGTGTGCTGTCTGAAGGTGTGACACTGGAAAAGCTGTGCTCTCCATTGTCCCTGCTGAGGTAAGCCTGGCCTTGTCACAGCCTCTGGTGCTCCCTGGTGTCTGCTGGCTCCTATCAGGTGAGTCTCTACCATCTTCCTGCACAGGGAAATTTCAATAGGGAAAGGAGAAATGTCCTCCCAAGCAGCCAGACCAGTATGTGCCTTCTCCTGTTTGCAGAAGAAAGATGTAGCTAACCCAGCTCCCTTGAGACCATGCCCTGGGTACTCTGGGTCTCCTTTACTTATTTATCTATCGGTAGAGGCTATGACATACCCACCTCTACCCATCCAGGACAGGTGCACACATGGCCAGTGGCCGCCCAATGCACAGCCTGTTGTTGTTGGAGCCAGTCCATCGGCATCCTTGTTGGCTTGCCATGGCTAATAAAACACCCGTAACAACACCGGAAAAGCCGACGTCCCCCTGCGCTCACTTTAGTAGAGTCAGTCTTCCACGGCATGCTTTAATACTGTTAGAAGCAAATCAAAATTAATGAGATTACCTCCTTTGAAATGTTATATATAATTAACCTCAAATTAAGGACAATATGTGTTTGAATTTGCCAATCAGTAACACCTTGCAATTGCCCAAATACACAGTGGCAAACAGGAGGTGTTGATGCTAACCGCCGATTGAACTTGTTCTTTATGTCTTAAGGATGATGGCTTTGGGGTCCACTGGTAAGTCCTTAGTGCAGCCTGGGGAAAGAGTGGGAGGCTCTGGGCAGACTGGCTTTAACATTATGTCCCAAAGTTCCCCTGGGTGAATAGCTACAGATGTGACAAGAACTCCCATCCAGTCACTCTATTTTGCAAATCTTACTTCTGGCTGCATAGATCAAGGCTCAGAAGGGCTCCTGGTAGCTGTGGTGAGAGCCTCCCAGTGGCATCCATAGTGGCCTGGGTGGCTTATAAAGTCTTCTGGGTCTATGCTTCCCTGAAGGAGGGTAAAGCATCTGTCACGAAATGTAGATGGAAGTTTCTGTCCTGCCTGGTCCTGCAGCTGTTCAGTCCTGAATAAACACACAGAGGCTTATATTAATTATAAACTGTTTGGCCGGTTGCTCAGGCTTGTAACTGACTGGTTCTTATGCTGAAATGAACTCATAATTCTTGTCTACGTGTAGCCGTGTGGCTTGGTACCTTTTCTCAGTCCAACATTCTCACCTTACTTCCTCTGTGTCTGGCTGGAGATTCTGTCTCTGCCTTCCCTCTTCCTAGCCTTCTCCGAGTCTGGTCACCCTGCCTACACTTCCTGCCTGGCTCCTGGCCCATCAGCATTTTATTAAACCAATAGGTGAGACAAATCTTTACAGTGTCCAAGAGCATTATCCCACATCAACCCATCACATTGGTTGGCTACAACATTGGATGAATGTCCTGCCTGACAGAGCCAGGACGATGTTACAAAGGTCAGACACACCAACTATGATAATGACTAGTAGAATGTATTTCGCATGGTTTCTAAAGTCCCCTTGGTCATTTCTCCCCAAAGCTCTGAATGTGTGTAAAGTTGGTTCTATCTTTATTCCAGCCCAGCCCAGCTCCAGCCCAGTTCAGCCCCAGCCCAGCCCAGCCCAGCCCAAACCCAGCCCAAACCCAAACCCAGGCAGGCCCCAGTCCAGCCCAGCTCCAGCCCAGCCCAGCCCCACCTAGCCCAGCCTAGCTCAGCCCAGCCCAACCCCAGCCCAATCCCAAACCCAGGCCAGCTCTAGCCCAGCCTAGCTCCAGCCCAGCTCCAGCCCAGCCCAGCTCAGCCCAGTACCAGGCCAACGCATCTCAGTCCAGCCCCAGCACAGACCAGCCCAGCTCAGCCCAGCCCAGCTCAACCCATCTCAGTCCAGCCCAGCTTTGCCCAAACCCAGTTCAGCCCAGCACAGCCCAGTCCAACCAAGCTCAGCCTAGCTCAGTCCAACCCAATTTAGCTCAGCCCAGCAGAATCAGCATCCCCACTTCTATGTCACCTGTCACAGTTTCTATTTGAATGGCCAGATCCTTCCTGCTGTGTCCTCTGTGCCCACACCAGGAGTCTTGCATCGGGACAGAGGCTGCATCCCAAGGGCCCCTGATGCACATGGACAGAGCATGGTTGTGTTTGGTGCTTCCTCCTCCTTCTCTCCAGACCTCTGTTCCTCCAAGTCCATGAGCCCATGAATCCTTCCCATCCCCTCACCTGGACAGCTTTATAACAGCCAAGAGCTGGGAAAGCATGGAACAGATGAGAGTCATGGAGACTTGGTGCCATGTCTTCTCCCACAATGACTGTCCACTGGAAACCACCAACACAATGCCATTAGGACATGGGTTACCTGTGAATTCAGGGAAAACAAAGACTTGGATGATGTCCCTCTGAATAAGAAAGTCCCAAGAGAGAGTCCTTACAGATGACAGAAAACATGTGATGATGTACTAGTTGCTTTTCTTACGGTTGCAATAAAAACCTGACAAAGGCAAGTTAAGGGAGGAAGGGTTGGTTCTGGGTCACAGTTTGGGGGCATAGTCCATCTTGGCAGGGGAGTCATGGTGGCAGGAGTGCATGGCAGCCAGTCACAGTGTACCCACAGTCAGGAAGCAGTGATGAACGCTGATGGTCTTTCCTCTTTTATTCAGTCCAAACTGCAGCCTAGGGGATGGTGCTGCCCAGATTGAGGGTGAGTCTTCCAACCTTAGCTTACCGAGTCTAGAAACTTCCTACAGACATACCCAGAGGTTTGTCTTCAGGTGGTTCCAGATTCTGTCAATATTAACTATCACATGGCTAGAGCCCTAGAGTTCCTGGAGCCTTCAGGAGCTAGAAGAGGTGGGGAGAAGCTTCTTCTGGGGCCTTCAGAGAGGCTAGACCCAGGGACACCTTGTTTTCAGGCTTCTGGCTTCTGGTATGGAGAGAAAACAGCCTTCTGTTGTTTTCAGTCATCGAGCGTGTGGTGATTTGTGTGGTAGCCCTAGGAAGCTAATACACTCGAAATGCTGCTTACATGTCTCATTAACATCGATTCTGCAAGCTGCTTGTCATGTACCTGCTCCATCTCAGGTGAACTGTGGTTGGTAGAGCAACAGCCCACATCCACACAGCTGCGCTCCTCAGTCCCCAGGTGGAGCCAGCTTGCGGGGGGGATCCCTGATGCGGTGATGCTTACCTCCTGCTCTGGCTGTGTCTCCCTCTTGCTTTATGCTAGCTTCTGGGGCCTTTGTCTCGGCAGCATTTGTCTCTGAGGCAGCAAGCAGCTCCCCTGCAGAGAGTTGGCCCTGGAGGGCTGGATGGATGGTGTGGCTGGTGCTGAAGAAGCAGATGACTTGGTTCATTAGGAGCAGGCCATATGTCCATCAGATGGGCATGTCCAAAACTCACTAATTTGGACAAACCAGCTCAATTCAGATTGGCAAGTGTTCACTGAACCCTTCTGCTGCCAGGCATGGTGCGAGGGGCTGGTAATTTGAAGGTAATTCTTGTTTTGGGAAAAGACACCATACCAGATTATGCCTTTTTTTTTTCCCTTAAATTTCAGAATCTGATTGTATTCACTGAACACAGTTTTGAAACTGCAGGTGAAACAAAGAAATCTTCCAAACATAGATGTCGTTTATAAGTGCCTCACTTGGAAACGGTCAAGTTGCAGATGCAGGCCCAGGCTTTGTAAGACCTGGGACCCTGGGATAGAATGATCCGGAAGCTGCCTCCTCGTTCCTGCCCTGCGTATGCCACTCTGCTCCTATCACCCATGCCAGTCTCCACAGCTGAGTCAGAGCTGGCTCAGCTGCCAGCTCTTCCTCCAGTCAATTGAATCCGTCTCCTATTGTGGAGAATTTATGTTCTTCCAGTTTTTAAAGTCTTATCACTATTTTGAAAAATAGATTAGTTTTAAATTGTAAAATTACTGCCTGCCATGGAAAAATTACCAGCAGTGCAGAAAAGTGTGTGTAAGAGAAGTCACCTTCCCCACTCCTAGACTTTAGAAGAATGCCAAAATGGCTCCTTTCTCCAAGTTTTATGTAGCCGCAACACCCACCCCAGGTCTGTATTGCTCCTGTGGAATTCAAGGCATTGATGGTCCTAGTACGTATCAGCTCTGTTATCTATCTAACATCTGTTAATCATCCTCCTGCCCCCTCTTCTTCCTTCTGTCTTGTCTGCCTATCTATCATCTATCAAATATCTATCTATTGATCAGTCAGCTACCAATCATCTATCATCTATCAATCTACCATCTGTCCTTATATGTATATATGTGTATCATCTATCTTTCATCTACCTATTGATTTGTCATCGCTTTATCTATGTGTGTATATCACCTATATCTTCTAACTATAATCTATCATCTACCTATTTATCATCTATCTATTTTCTATCTATCTATAGCTATCTATCATCTGTCTCTATCTATCATCTATCTATCTATCTATCTATCTATCTATCTATCTATCTATCTATCTATCATCTGTCTTCTGTTTATTATTGTATTAGTCACTGTTCTGCTGCTATGATAAAGCACCATGACCAAAGGAACTTAAGGAAGAGAGAGTTTATTTTGGCTCATGGTTTCAGAGGGACAGAATCCATCATCACAGGAAGGCATGGCAGCAGAAACAGGAGCTGAGAAATCACATCCTCAACCACAAGCATGGAACACAGCAAACTGAAAACGGGGCAGAGCTATGGACTTTCAAATCTCACCTCACATGACATGCTTCCTGCAGCAACCTCCCCAACAGTAGCACGAACTGAGGACCAAGTGTTTAAATGCCTGAGCTTATGGAGGACGTATCTCATCCAAACCATTGTAATTGTCTCTATATATGCACATGTGCATGTGTACATGTATCTATTATCTATCTGTATCATCTATCTATCTATCTATCTATCTATCTATCTATCTATTAATCAATCATCTGTCTATATGATCTATCTATTCAATCATCTGTCTGTATCATCCATCTACCTATCTATTTATCATTGATCTATCCATTCATCCTCTATCCATCTTCCATTTTCATAGGAAAGGGCCATTCTGCACATTTTATTTACTTATTTTTCTCCTTTCCACTGCACACACATCACACATCTCTCTACATTAGCTCATATCATATTCACTCACTGATGGGAGCTTCATGTTCTGGACCACTCCAGGCACATGGGCAGATAGGCGGTGGTATAGAGCCTCTCTGCTCTGCACACAACTATCATAACCAGGTATTCCAGAGAAGATCACAGTGATCAAATACAGGCTTGTGTGACATAGGTATCCCATTTACCTGAACACCAGTGGATGGCCACACACCCTAGAGTATTATAGTGGTATAAACTAGGCTTGTTTGATTAAAAAAAGACACAGAATTGAGTGGGTATGGGAGAGGAATAGGTATGGGAGCATTTGAAGGAGGGGATGGATATGATTAAAATACATTGTATGAAATTCTCAAGTAACTCATTTCACCTCCCTCCACAGTACAGGCTGGTGGTATCTCCCCCACAGCATGTTAGCATCTTCTCTGCAAGGTGATTTGATTGTTTCTTTGAGTCACGAGCAGCCAGTTTTCCACCTTGCATTTGCTAGGATGTCTCTTAATTTTAAAAAGAAAAATGTTTTTCTCCCTTTTCCGCCATTTCTACCCTGAAGTGTTCAATGCATTTTTTTTTTTTTAAATTTGGGTGACTTCTTCTTGCAGCATACTTACCTCATTCTTTGGACTTAGCATGCTACTTTGAGATTGTCTTAGTTACTGTTCTATTGCTGTGAGAGACACTGCCACCAAGGAAGCGTTCAGAAGAAAGTATTTAATTGGGGCCTGGCTTACAGAATTAATTCATGGCAGGCAGCATGGTGACAGATAGGCATGGTGCTGGAGCGGTGGCTAAGAGCTCATATCTGATCCATAAGTTCCAGGTGGGGGAGGGGGCCAGGTGTGGGCTTTTGAAACCTCAAAGCCCACCCCAGTGACACACCTCCCCCAACAAGACCACACCTCCCAACCCCTTCTAAACATTCTATCACCTGGGAACCAAACATTCAAATACATGAGCCTATGGGGGCCATTCTCATTCAAACTACCACAGAGACAAATGAGAATACATTGCACATGGCTGCTCCTTGGCCTTCAAACACTTCTGTGTGTATTTTCTCAAAACCACATCACAGGTTTAACTTGGTGAGGTATAATTGGAGTGACAGTGTCAAACCACAACTTTGTTCTTTCTTTCTTTCTCTCTCTCTCTCTTTCTTTCTTTCTTTCATTCTTTCGTTCTTTCTTTCTTTTTGAATCCATAGTGTCTCAGCAAGAAGAACCCCATTTGAAAGTCTACACCCTGTCTTCTGCTCTGACCTGGATACTATGTAAACCTGCTTCTGCCTTTCAGGACATTATGGTTTGGGATGTGGTCTTAGAGAATGTTCCTCTGTTTCTGTTTATCTAGTGTTTCCTCAGCCTTCAACTCAGGTTAAGCAAATTATGGTAGAATACTGAGGCTCTGTTCCTCTCAGGGAGGTGCCTCAGGGGCATGTGGTGTTGACTTGGCCCATTGTGAAGTGAAGCTTGATGGTTTGGTAGGGGTGGGGGCTGCTTTACCCATCTGCAGCTGCCAACACCCTGTTATTAGAAAGTATAGAGAGACCCACAAAAATCTACAAAGATACCCCCACAATAGACTACTGGCGATGGTCGAGAGACAGCCTGAACTGACCTACTTTGGTGATAGGATAGCCAAACACCCTAATTGTCATGCTAGAAACCCCATCCAATGACTGAGGAAACCGGATGCAGAGATCCATGGCCAGGACCTAGTTGGAGTTCCAGGAGTCCAATTGGCGAGAAAGAGGAGGGTTTGTATTAGCGAGAATTGTTGAGACCGAGGTTGGATAAAGCACAGGGACAAATAGCCAAACGAATGGAAACACATGAACTATGAACCAATGGCTGAGGGGTCCCCAACTGGATCAGGCCCTCTGGATAAGTGAGACAGTTGATTAGCTTGATCTGTTTGGGAGGCATCCAGGCAGTGGGACTGGGTCCTGTACTCAGTGCATGAGCTGGCTGTTTGGAACCTGGGGCTTATACAGGGACACTTGGCTCAGCCTGGGAGGAGGGGACTGGACCTGCCTGGACCGAATCTACCAGGTTGAACTCAATCCTCAGGAGAGTCTTTGCCCTGGAGGAGATGGGAATGGGGGTGGGCTGGTGGGAAGGCGGGGCGGGGGAGAACAAGGGAATCCATGGCTGATATGTAGAATTAAATTAAATTATAAAATAAATAAGAAAAAAAACAAAAGAAAAAAAAGAAAGTGTCACATGGAGAGAGAGAGCGAGGGATCATGTAAGTGTCCTGTTACTCTTCTTTCACCAATTATCTTAAGCATTCATTGCTGATTCTTGTTTAAATCAATTATTATTGCAGTGGTTAATAAATGATACATTCCTAATTTCATTAACATCCTTTTTACCTCAATCATTAATTGGTTTTCTATTGTAAGGGACCTACTAAAATATGCATTTATTTATCTACCCATTTGTCTATCCATTTATTCACTTACCAATAATTCATCTACCATCTATCCATACACCCACCCACCTATCCATTTATCCATTTATCCATGCATGCACCCACCATCCATCTAATCATGCATCTATCCACTCATCAATCCCTTGATCCACCCATCCATTTACCCATCATTGATCTGTCCATCCAACCATCTGCCCATCCATCTACCCACCTATATAACCATCTCTTCACCCACTCATCCATCTATCCACCTATCCATCCACTAATAAAACATCTATCATCAATCCCATTCAATCACCCATCCATTCATCTACCCACCCACTCACGGATCCATCCATTCATCCATCCACCCACTCACCCACCTACCCACCCAAGCATTCATAAATCTGTTAATCTATTGGTCTGTCCATCTTCTCATTTGTACACCCACCCCATCATCCACATCAGCATGCACTTGGGTTTCTGCCCTCTGCAACAAGTGCTAAACCCTTGCTATTTTTAAGTTTAGGCTCCAGTCCTCCTAGAGTTGGCTGGCAGGGGCATATGGGCCAATCCTGTCTCTCGTGGAAATTTCCCATAATCCTATGATCCTTTCTTTACAGGATAGTTGAGGCTCATTTCTGCTTCCTCTACCTGGGCCATTTTTCTAGCCTCCAGCTTCTTTCACGGAACAGTATTCCAAGCACCCTTCTGCAGGCTCTTATTGCTGTGTTTGTGAGTCATTGTTTCTGAAATGTTTCAAGGAAAGAGCCAAGAAGTGTGTTTTTCTGAAAGAGAGTGAGTGTATCACATTCACATTTTTTCTGATGTTTCCAATTCATATATGTTTCAAGATTTGTTTCTTACTGTTTAACATCTTGGCTTTTCTATTATCTCTTTTATTTCACACCAAAGTCATCTTTCAAATGCTATTAACATAATTATTTTCTTGCTTTGTCCAAAGTGTCACACCTTTCAAAACTGTAACAGTGTTAACATGGATTCTACAACAGTTAAGATTTACATGGCTATTTTCTTGTCTTTGGGTATATATATATATATATATATATATATATATATATATATATATGTGTGTGTGTGTGTGTGTGTGTGTGTGTGTATGTGTGTTTATAATGTGTATGTATCCAGAGAGCTTTGGAGATTGGCTGTTTACATATCTTATTGAATAACTGTTAAATGTCTCACATATAATGAGAATACTGTGTCTTATAGCGGGGAGAGAGACAGAGAAGCAGATGCCATATTGAGTAATTTGAAATGTAAAGTAATTTCTCTCTTGGAAGCTGCACACTGGCTTGTACAGTCATGCTCTTTCTTTCATTTTGCTTTTAATTTGGGGGCACTGCCTCTTGCTTTTGGTTATCAAGAACTTTGAAAACACTCCTGTCCATTCTTTGTGACGGCTACACGCTACTCCATTGCAAGAATGGACCAAAGTTTTCTCTAGTTGGTATACAAATGATGTCCATTTTTCTCAGTCTTGTTATTTTCTCTCTTAATAGAACAAGCTTGTCTGTGCATGTGTAAATATAAGTGCTTAAG
Source organism: Peromyscus californicus insignis (assembly GCF_007827085.1). Taxonomy (NCBI): domain Eukaryota; kingdom Metazoa; phylum Chordata; class Mammalia; order Rodentia; family Cricetidae; genus Peromyscus; species Peromyscus californicus. The sequence goes on from NW_026294503.1 coordinate 51,588,619, forward strand.
AGAACAAAGCTGTGCAAATATGAAAACTTCCTGAAGGGGATGATGTTGAACGAAATGCTTTAAGCCTGGGGTAAATTGAGCCTAGTGAGAGCACTGTGTGGTGAGGGGTGTGAGGATGGCAGAGGCACCTTCTCTGAGGCACTCAGGAGAGCTGAGAAGGTTGTGTCTGCTGGTGTTTGAAGATTGTGGAGGAAAAAGAGGCCCAGGCAGCATCAGGGCAAGGTGGGCAGGCAGCCTTCAGGAAAATAGACGCCAGACTGCTGCAGGGTGTGGAAGTTCCTACCGTTCAGCAAAATCACTGGGTGCGCGTATGAAGAGGTCTCAAGAGACTAGGTACTCGTGGCCAGAAAGTCACACAAATGGTTTGGAGCTTGTCCACTGAGAGGCAGAGAGGCTGGGAGAAGGAGACGAGAGAGGAGTAGAGAAAGTGGGGGTGGGGTGGGCAGAGGAGGAGGAAAGGAAAGGGAAAGAGAGGGAGGGGAATGGGGAGAGACCAGCAATCCTCAGTAGAAAGCATCCATCCTCTGACCAAGCTCTGGATTCATGAGAACTGAGACATGGAAACAGAGAGAGGCTGAGTGGCTGTCCCCAGCTTAGAGTGGGTCTGGCTGTAGCATCTTTTGCCTGGTATGAAAGGCAGGGCAGAGGTCTTCATGGGGCAGGCATGGAGGTGCCTACAGAGACCTGGTGGTGTTTGTGGATGTAGCATTCGGGTAAGCATCATCTAAAACATGCCCTGAAGTGGTGAGGACAGCTGAAACTGAAGGGTCAGGTCTGAGTCCTGCACTGCCTCTCCCTATGAGCAGAGGTGGTAAGGATTAGGAACCACCTCAGGCAGGATGTGAGCAGGGAGTATGCCAAAACACCTGGGGAAATCATTTTGGCTATCTGGAAAGTGTTCTTGTGTGTGTGTGTGTGTGTGTGTGTGTGTGTGTGTGTGTGTGTGTGTGTCCATGTGTGCACATACTTGCGTGTGGTGTGTGTGTGTGTGTGTGTGTGTGTGTGTGTGTGTGTGTGTGTGTAAGGAAAGGCCTAAAAATCTGGGATGAGAACCAGGTTATCACTATGCACAGACTTACAGAACATGCATTCTCTAATGGCTCACAAGGATTCTTCTAAGGAAGGATCACCTGCCCTCAGACCCCCAGAGTTAAAGTGGCAGGAGGGATGGCTCTATCGGTTACATGCTTGTTGTGGAAGTGCATGAAGACCAGAGTTTGATCTCCAGCATCTGTAAAAATGATTGATACATGTAAACAAAACAAATCAAAAACAAACAACGACAGCAAAACCACACACAAAACTGTGTGTGGTGATTCGTGCCCACAACCCAGCACTGAGGAGATGGAGAAAGGAGGCCCTCTGGGCTTGCTGGCTGGCCAGGCTAGCAAAATCAGCATGCTCCAGTTCAACCCGAGACCCTGTCTAAAAACAAACGCATAAATAGAGTGCAATGCAGAAAAGTTAATACCCTCCTCTGGTTTCCATTATATGCCTAAATCTGTGTACCTGCACCTGCACCTGCACACACATGCATACAGACACACGAGTGATGGCAAATGTCTGCTGTTTACCCTCTTCTGGAACCTCAGCTTGGGAGCCTCCTCAAGTGGCTTGCAGATGCTTGCTTCCAATACAGCCTCATTCACACATGAAGTGAATTAGGTTCACCTTTGAATTAACTTAAATATGGACTCGGTAGTGTGAAGTCGTAATTTACATCTCAACAGCCATTGAGCTTATTAAAGGTGCTACTTATCTCCTCTTCAAAATGACCCTCCAGACTGGCCTCGAGCTGTCGTCGTCACAGGAGAGGGTGAAGAGGGTGAAGTTCCTGCTCAGAGGCACTAGTCGCAGCAGGCTGACAGAAGAGCAGGGCTGATTGAGGCTGCTTGAAAAGCCAGACACAATTGGCCCCTACTAAAGGCAGATCATGTTCCAGGCAATAGTTTATTATGATTTAGGAGGCAGAGAATTGCACAGCATATGGTCAATAGGAGCTATTTGCTGCTTTCATAAGCCATTTTTCATATCATTAATTTTTTGCATATGTTTCATTAATTTTCAGGGCAATCCATATCCCCTTTTCCTGGGAAATGCATCATTGCAGATGTGGGTGTCTCCTCATAGCCATGTGCTGTGGTCTCACCAGTTATCTTGGATGTTTAAAGACATATGGTTTATCCAAACTAAATCCAATGTTCAAACAGTCCTTCCATCATCCATCTATCCCTCCACTCATCATCTCTCCAGCCACTCATCAACCCAACAATCCATACATCTATCAATTTTGGTTTATATATCCTCATATCATCCATCCATCCATCCATCCATCCATCCATCCTCTCATTCATTCACATCCATTCATCCATCCATCCATCCATCCATCCATCCATCCATCCACAGCCATCCATCCATCCATCCATCCATCCATCCATCCATCTATCCACATTCATCCATCCATCCATCCATCCATCCATCCATCTATCCACATTCATCCATCCATCCATCCATCTATCCATCCATCCTCTCATTCATTCACATCCATCCATCCATCCATCTATCCATCCATCCATCCATCCATCCACAGCCATCCATCCATCCATCCATCTATCCACATTCATCCATCCATCCATCCATCCATCCATCCACCTATCCTATAGCAATCCATCCTCACATCCATCTATCTACCCACCCACACATCCATCCCATTCATCTACTAACCCATCCATCTATAGATCCATGCATGCATACATGCATGCGATTATCCATTCATAGACACACCTACCATTTCACCATGTGTTTATTCATATACCATGAGTCTTTACAATGTGCTAGGGTCTGAGACAGGCACTGGACCTGTAGATAGATGAGTAGGATACAATCAACCTCTATGAGTTCATGACCACAGGAAGGGCACAGACAGATCAATGGCAATTTACCCTGAGTGCTGCAGCAGAGGTTGTTCCAAGTATTCTGGGAACCACAGGCAGGGTCCCAGGAATCTGACTCTACCACTTTTCTGTTATTTTTGAGAGGAATGGACTATTAATTTTGGTAGCAGTAAAGGCAGCAAAACCAACTTGGATCAACTCTGCTACCCAAAGGGCCGTGACATGAAGAATTTGTGACTGTAAATGTGACCAAGAACTCCCCAAAGTTGGAAAGGCTATGTAGGATGAGGAGGTAACTGAGACAAGGGAGAGCTGAGAAAAAGGAGGAAGGAAAACATGGCTTTTGATGCCTTATCAAGCTAGACATCCTTTTCCCTGGGCCACTACCCCTTCCTCTGTCCACTCCCCTGGCATCTCATTCACTTGTTCACAGACCACCAGTGTATTGAGTTTCACCCTCTTGCTAAGATATCCAGCTGCATTTAGAGAGGCCTGAAGCACAGTCATTCCTGATAACACTTGATTTGGAGGTGCCTGGGACTGCCCATGAGTCTAAGGATTGATCTCTGAGCCCTCCTCAGGACCCAGGCACATGGTCATCTACTCTCTCCTGCTGTATCCACCACCTTCCTTCAAAGCACTGTTGGCTTAGCCACAGGGTCACTTGGCTCCCCTGAATGTCTCTTCCTGCTCTCCAACCTAAGCATGAATTACTTTGTCAGCAAGCAGGATTAGAGCATTTGTGGTAGTATTGTGTTCCCCGAAATATTGTGCACCCTAATAAACTTATCTGGGGTCAGAGACAAACAGCCACAATATTAAGCATAAAGGATAGGCAGTGGTAGCACACGCCTTTAATCCTAGCATTCCAGAGGCAGAAATCCATCTGTTCAAGGATACAGCCAAGCATGATGACTCACACCTTTAATCCCAGAAAGCAAGCCTTTAATCCCAGGGAGTGATGGTAGAAGGCAGAAAGATATATAAGGCGTGAGGACCAGAAACTAGAAGCATTTGGCTGGTTAAGCATTTGGCTGGTTAAGCTTTTAGGTTTTGAGCAGCACATTTCAGCTGAGAGCCATTGGGATGAGGACACAGAGGCTTCCATTCTGAGGAAACAAGACCAGCTGAGAAGTTGGCCAGGTGAGGTTAGCTGTGGCTTGTTCTGTCTCTCTGATCTTCCAGTGTTCACCCCAATACCTGGACCGGATTTGTTTTTATTAATAAGACTCTCTAAGATTCATGCTACAAGCATTAGTTGTGCTGTGCCCTGGTGTTGGAGATACATGTGCCAATACTGTAATACATTAAGCTGTAGGGCTGGAGAGCTGCTGTTGTAGAGTATTAGTTGAAGATGTATTACATTTGTTTATGCTGTAGAATATTTGTTTAATGATGCAAATGTATCACATTCTTTTAGGTTGCATTTCTTTAACTCTGTGAAGCTGTGTTACTTTGCCTGCCTAAAACACCTGATTGGTCTAATAAAGAGCTGAACGGCCAGTAGCTAGGCAGGAGAGATACACAGATGGGGCTGCCAAGCAGAGAGAATAAATAGAAGAAGAGGAAGGAGTGAGAAAAGGAGAAAGAGAGGAGAATGCCAAGGGCCAGCCACCCAGCCACACAACCAGCCATGGAGTAAGAAGGAAAGAAAGGTATATAGAATAGAGAAACATAAAAGCCCAGAGGCAAAAGATAGATGGGATAATTTAGTTAAGAAGAGCTGTCTAGAAACAAGCCAAGCTAAGGCCAGGCATTCATAAGTAAGAATAAGTCTCCATGGGTTTATTTGGGAGCTGGGTGGTGAGCCCCCAAAGAGAAAAGATTAAAAAAAAAAACAACCAACTACAAGTTGCAAAGGGGGAGAGTACACATAGAGAGGAGGCCAGGCCAGATGAGACCCATCCACTGTCTACTGGTAGGGAATATGAGGAGGAGACTGATGAACTGCACCAACAAGGTGGGATAACCAGAAACTCAAGGTTTGAGACCAAGCAAGGTCTTCAGAGCTTTCTGATAAGAGTAGTTGTAGAGATTTGGCGGCAGCATCTGATTGGTCAAGAGGGAATGGGATGGCCAGAACTAGGGAAGAGAGTGTGCAGGAGGCCCAGGGGCTGTCCTGCCTGCTGGACTTAGCTTCCCTACCTCTATCCAACTCCTTCCATGTTACTCACATGTACCCAGCTGTCCCAATCCTCCCAATGATGACATCCTTTGGCACTCTCCTCTGTGTCCCACCAGATCTACTTTAGCTCTGTCTCCCAGAGTGCCGGTGCAATCATTGAATGGTCAGTCACCATCCTATCAAGCTGCCAGGGGCTCAATGAGAGTCCCATGTCTGGTCCTGTAAATGTGTTGGTACTCACCCTAAGATGCCCGTAGCACACAGGCAACAGTGATACTCCCATGAGGACTGTATGACCAGCTCCTGGCTCAAGGAGGCTAAGGCAGGGGCTTGCCAGGGATATTCATGTCTCTGTACCATTGGTGAACATAGAGGACCAGTGTGTCCTTGAACCAGTAATGTGGGCCTGGGTTTATAACAAGAGTGGGTGCGTGCAGGTCCTCACACTTCCCAGAAGGCTCCTGTTGTCTCAGAAAAGTTCTGAGAAGGGTGGGCAGCATGTTTACAAGACAAATTTCTCTCTCTCGAAACTGTGCCTGAGGCCAGCTCCAGTTTCTGTCTTCGCCCACAAACGCTGCTTTCAGCCAGAGCAAGCCATGGATCCCCTGTCTGGCTCCAAACTCCCAAGCATGCGGGCGGGGGTGCTCACTGACTGAGGGGAAGCAGACTGTTTTCCATTGTTTATTTGACAAACCTGACTAAGTATTCAGTAAGTTATCTTTCAAAATACCCTGTCAAAATCATCAGGACAGGGGATGGTGGTGAAATCCTTCTCAGGAGGGAGGATGAATGTGAGCATGAAGCAGCTGTGTTTGGGGTACCCTGCAGCTGAACACACATGCTGTTTGTCTGTCATTGAGCCTCTCAGGCCCTGTCAACATGGAAAGGGACCCCATGATACACCTTGTCCTAGTTTGGTACCACAAATAACACCAAATGCTGCAGAATCCGTTGCTTTGAGTGGCCAGGATAGTTTGGGTGGGTATCTACACTCATAAGAGTATTTGGGGTGGTCTGACCCTAGCCTGGAGCAGTACCCTGCAGCTAGGGCAGTCTACCCACCCAATGACAGATGTGGCAGGGGAGGCAGGTAGAGCAGGAATTAAATAGACATTGTTATAAGGAGTGGTACAAGGTTGAGATGTGAGAAACCTTTCACCCTCGTCTCTCCACCTCACAAGGTGGAACTGACTGTCTTGTGTTGATCTCTGAGACGGGGATCCCCATACCAGCCCTGTGTTCTCTTTGCAGGCTGGTGGGAGTGAGCAACGTGTGTTTGTGTGTTGCTCTCCTCTGGATTCTGGCTGTTGGGGATTACTGTTTGCACTGTCTGAGGTTTTTTTTTTTTTTTTTCTGCTGTGTTTTGTGAGCCATTACAAATCCTCATTTAGAAGACAGAACGGGTTATTAGATTTAATGTTTGAAAAGAATGCAACGAAATGGGAGCATCCGATGCATAAGCCTCCGAGGCGATGCTTCTGATTGGCTGTTTGCACTTACCCTAAATGGCCCTTCTTTGTCCCTGTCATCTCAGAACTGAGCCAGAGGAGATGGGGACCAGGGAGATGCCTGGGAGATTTTAGTGGCTTCTCTGTGAAGAGCCTTCTAGGATTTTGTCCTTGGCTAGCCCACAGTCAGTGCGAGGACAGTGTCCTGTTGGCCGTAGGAGGAGTCATTCTACAGGTGTGTTCATCTAGGGTGTGGGACTTCCTCTAGGACATGGGAAGGAAACAATGGAGACCAGAGGCCAAGCAACAGGAGCATGGTGCTGATTCTGGGCTGGTAACAAATGAGCTAATGCTGGCCCTGCAGGGGGAAGAAATTCTGGATCCAGGATGGATGACAGTGTGTAAATTGAAAGCTGCAGTCTGGGATGGACTGTGGCTGCTACACAGATCTAAAGCTGCTGGACTCACCACATTCAAGGAAGGTCTCCTGTGAAGCATGCCCTGGTGTGTGTGGGTGCTAGTCTCGTCACTAAGAACATATCCTTCCTCCACCCAGGCTTGCCCTGAAGAAGCCTGCAGACCCCTGAGCAGAAAGACCAAGGTAATTAATGGGAAACTGAGGTCTCTATTATAAATCTTCCTGAGCAATAGTGTCTGCACTCTACTTGCTGTTAAGTGTACAGTGTGTGTGTGTGTGTGTGTGTGTGTGTGTGTGTGTGAGAGAGAGAGAGAGAGAGAGAGAGAGAGAGAGAGAGAGAGAGAGAGAGAGAGAGAGAGAGAGAGAGAGAGGAGGGACACATATGTTCTCATTTGAATGGCAGCCCCATCTTGTTCATCTCTGCAATTGAGGTGGTCCACGCAGGACCTCATGTTGGACGATCAACTTCATGATGTCCTTTTGGATCTTAGTGATCGTCCCTCTAGCAATGATAGACATGTACCATGGTCCTTGGTTGCCCCTAGGTATGACACGGTATGGAGCATGTCTCATCTTGGGGTCTTCTTTACAAACCTATTCTTTACAAACCCAGTCTGACCAGGATAAAAAAAAAAAAAAAAAAAAAAACAAGTTCAAATGCAAGTGCAGAGGTTCTCAGCCTGATGCTTGTCGGATGCTACTGAAGACCACCAGGTTTATGAGCACCTCAGAAACACAGAGAGACTATTTTCTAGATCACCTTGGAGTTGGAGTTACAGGCAGTTGTGAGTTGGCCAGCAGGGGTGCTGGGAACTGAACTCAGGTCCTCTGTAGGGGCAGCACAAGCTCTTTACTGCTGAGCCGTCTCTCCAGGCCCACAGTGCCATTTTAAATAAGGCAAGTGCACCCTGGGTCAAGCATTATTTTCTAATACATTAATAAATAATGCCATGGTTGCTATGGCTACCTCTAGTTTAAAAGAGCATTTTTGAGAGTTTCACATTATCAGTAAAAAGTAAAAAAAAAAAAAAAAAATCAATAATGAACTTCTATAACCAGAGAGAGAGAGAGAGAGAGAGAGAGAGAGAGAGAGAGAGAGAGAGAGAGATCTATATAGTACTAAAAGGATTTTTGACCAGATGCATTGCCTCTCACCTCTTACTTTTGTATTCAAACCAAACCAGAAGCCCTCACCTTTGAATAAGTTCTTCTCAGTGGTTCTACACACACTCTCCTTCCTTGAGGCTGAAAAACTATCAGTCCTATGGACCTCAGCCTAACAGGCCCATGCAGGGAAGCTTCCAATTGGCTCCTTTTGGGTTAGATGTCCACCTCATGCCAATAACTGTAGCTAGAGGTGGGTGGGTGCTTATTGACCAAGCCTTGGGTACATGGCCACATGATGCAGAGGAGGAGACCAGCCTTCCTTGAATGGCAGGAGCCAGAGTAGAGAGGCATTTCGGGAAGGAAGGAAGTCAGGTACTGTTGGAGGTGGGCTGGGTGCCCTAGGACTCCAGAGGGACCAAGAAAGTGAGGACTAGATCATGCCGTGTGTTGGAGTCTGAGAGGTGACCTCTGAGAGCCTGGGGGAGGAGGCCTTGCTACAGTGAGATGAATGGGAAAGGGCCCGACAAACTAGGGGAAGCCAGGGAAATGAGGCTACAAAGGAAGGGGGCGAGTGGGTGGTGAGACCCGCAATCCTTGCCGAGTGCCGCCTGCGGTGCTAAGCACACCACATGTTTTAGCTCATTAATTCTCAGCCCCGGAAAGTAGGTATTGTGATCCGTACTCACGTCTCTCTGTTTAGCAAGAAACATAGGTTAGGAGAGACTCATTAACTGGGCCCAGGCCACCTAGCTAGTGGTGGTGGAGTTGTGAGTCCAGGGCAGGCTTCCTGCTACCTCTCAGAGCAGAACCTACGGGGGAGGAGACTTGGTTCGGGATAGTTATGGTGAAGTTGAAGAGGGGGCAGCTGGTTGACGAGGGAGAAGAGAAGAAAACAGGGCGCCAGGGACATTGAAAGGGGAGAAAGCCAGGTTTCTGTCATCACTGTTGTGAATTTGGGGCACAGCAGGGTGGCTGGGGGGCTCTTGGAGGCATGAATGACCCTGCTTACAGTCCTGAGCCTTAAGAAGTGAGCTTGAGGACTCTACTGAGAATTGCCCTGTCTTGGTTTCTGATGGCTGCCCCTGCCTTCAAGTGGCAGAGGCCTCAAAGGAGCCTTGTTCTCACCCTGCGCCTGGAGCTTGGCTCAAGTGCAAACTTTCCTGGTGGGTCCCTCACTCCTCTGGAGAAGCTGCTCTTTGCCGGAAAGTGCTATCACCCATGCTCTTGTTTGTCCTTCCCAGGGTTGGGATGACTCAGAGAAGAACTCACTTTGAGGGATGACAGAATCATTTCCAGGTATTCCTTCTGGAGTTGGTCCAGGAGACACTGGTGGGTTAACCCCTGTTCTTTTCTCCTGACAGGATAGAGTGCAGCTGCCCTCAGAGTTCAGCTGGGTGTCCTCTCCTACCTTCCCAGGGGCTTCCCCATGGTGGTTGTCCCAGGTCCAGAGCCCTTAGCCATCAGTGTGGCTAATGGAGATTCCTGTATTTGTCCAATGGGATTGGCTCGGACTTTTGTCCTCTACAGAGCAAGCCAATGCCCTGAGCAGAGGAATATCATGTTCTTCTGCCAGTGGGCAGGTCACATGGGCTAGCCTCCCCTTCCCGCTTCCCTTCTCCCTGGACACTTCCATGACTATAGTTACCCCTGGACATTTTCATGACTGTAGTTGTCCCTGCACCCTTCCATGGCTCTGTCCCCCTGGACCCTTCCATGGCTGTAGGCTCTGGAAGCTTAGGTGTGAGTGCCTCCTCACGAGGTGCCCCTGGGATCACACAAGTCAGTTTTCCACTGTTCTGAGCCCACACTGGAGGAGTGAGCTGTGGCAGAGTCCTGGCAAGCTCAGCTCGTACAAATGACATTTTTTCCAGATCATAGATATTTTTAATGTAGATTCACACAAGCCATCAATAACATCATGGGAACAATGCCTTCCATCGTAAGCCCATCATAAAAATAAACACTGTGACAGGAGTGAGCGGGAGCGGATTGCACTCCCTGTGACGTACCGCTCGCTCGGGGGTGAACACACAACAGCTGTCTGATCCCAAAGCCTGGCAGACAGACTTGTGAGAAACAAGAGGCTGTGAGGCAAGTCAGGATGCTGGGCCAGTGGAGAACGTTCTGGAAGCACAGGTGGAAGGCTCTGGGTAGTCCAGGCCCTGGAGTGGCAATGCCAGCTGGGCCCCTGAATGGTTGACATTCTTCTTTAGTAGTTCATGTATTCAGGGATGTGAAGGGCCTAACCACAGCCACCATGCTGGGACCTGCTCTCCAGGGGTCTGGCTTGGTCATGGTCCCCCACCTATCTCCCAGAGGTGGTAATGCCTTTCTGGACCATGCTCCTTCGAGCCTGGCCTCCTCCCAAGAGAATACCTGTCTCAGCCCTGGAGAACAGTACAGCTCTCCTCCTCTATGGACCACTCAGTCTCACCCTACAGAGGAGCCAGGATCCCAGATCTATCCCATTCTCACCCTTCCTGGCTACCCATGTCTCTAGGAGCCCTTTGATGAAGCCCTGGGTGGCAGACATTCTCTTTCCTGGGAGAATAGGAATACCTTTTGCAGCACACCCTCTGAGCTTTGACAGATGCGACCATCCCTTCAGTGGTTCTAAATCTTCCTAACGCTGGGACCCTTTAATACAGTTCCTTGTGCTGTGGTGACCCCCCCCCCCACCATACTTATGTTGATGCTATTTCATAACTGTAATTTTGCTACTGTTAGGACTCATCATGGAACTATCTGATATGCAGGGTATCTGATATGTGACCCCCTTTGGAGGTCATGACCCACAGGTCCAGAACTTCTGCCTTAAAACCTGTGCTATACCCTGGCTGGCCCTGGCCTGCCTGACATTTTCTGGTGGTTTTATTATTTGTTTATTTTCTTTTCTGCATCCCAGGCTCTCGATGTGGTCAGTGAGGTAATAATCCCAGGGGCCCCGGGAAGAGTCAGTGACTTAGAGGTTGTTAGGAACATCTCCTTCGTGAGCCAGTTCAGGCCTCTTCGGTGTAGGCTGTGAGGGAAACTATGGCCTTATGAGGTTAGAGAGGAGCCCACTGGTGGCCACCCATGCTGAAGGCTGGTGCATTCTTGTTCAAGTGACCAGGTAGGTCCCTGGCTCTTCTTGTTCCCTGCTGAGTGACCAGTAGTAGGAGCTCTCTCCCCAGCAAGGTCCCAGTCCTTCTGGGAGAGGAGGCAGGGGCTTTGGTGTCTGTACCCTGTACTCCGCAATGTGTGTCCACTGGCCCCCTTATTTCATGCCCAAGTCACTGTCACTTGTGCTCCAGGCTCCCAGGTGAGGCAGGAGCTGAGATTGGCTTTTTTTCTTTGAGCCCACATCCTGGGCTGGAGGGCTGAGGGCATTCTCTCCTTTCTTTCATGTGTTTGCTCTCCAGCTGGCCTGAACCTCCACAGGCCTTCACCACCTGTAGGGCTGGCTGGCCATGTTATTTGTGTGATGTTCTTTTAGTTATTAAAACTTTACAGGGCTATTTTGCTTATCACAAACATTTTGCACAAACTAGGTTCCCTCCTAATTTCCCAAGTAAACCTCTGTCCTTCAAATGAAAACACACCTCTGGGCATGCTTGTGTGGGATTATCTAGATCAGGTTCACTGGGGTGAGCAGACCCACCCTGGATGCAAGCAACACCGTTCATGGGCTGGGGTTGCAGACTGAACACCAGCACCCATCCTTCTCTACTTCCTGACTACAGGTGCAAAGTGACCCCCTGCCTCAAGATCTGGCTGTCAGGCCTTTAAATGGAATGAAATCCATGGAAGGAAACCCCGAATCCTTCCGTGCTTCCTTTAGTTTCTTTTGTCACAGAAGTAAGAAAGAGCCAACACAGAGGGGGTAGTGGTGGTTTGGAGTGACAAGAAGTCCTACCACAAAGCTGGTCTTCCACACATCTGCTGGTTTTGTGCCACACATTCCTGCCCACGCAGGGCACTCTGACCCTTTTCCTTCATTCCCACTGTTCTCAGACCTGGTTTTCCCCTTCCATTTCTTTTATACTCACTCAGGATTTCCCTTGGCCTTCTAGGAGGATGGTTATTAAAGGATGCCCTGGTATATCTGGGTGATATGGATAGAGTCAATTGAAATGATATCTCTCACTCAAGCAGGGGACTGGGAGACACAATGCTGGAGACAGGGGGACAGCTGCAGTGTTGCTGGACTGAGGGGACAGTGGGCTGCAATGTTGCTGGGCTGCAGGGTCAGTGGGCTGTGGGGACAGTGGGCTGTGGGGACAGTGGGCTGTGGGGACAGTGTGCTGTGGGGACAATGGGCTGTGAGGACAGTGGGCTGTGGGGACAGTGAGGATAGTGGGATGCAGGTACAGTGGGCTGCAGTGTTGCTGGGCTATGGGGACAGTGGGCTGTGGGGACAGTGTGCTGCGGGGACAGTGGGCTGTGAGGACAGTGGGCTGCAGTGACAGAAGCTGATGAGTTACAGGGCTGCTTGCACAACTAGGCCATTGTCATGCTGAGCAAAACTCGCAACCCAGTGGGACAAACTTCTACCTAGAGACTCGAGACAAACAGTGTGTTGGCTCTGCCTGGCCTCCACTCAGAGGGGAGGACATGATCCAGAATGACGCGTGCCTGCCGTCCATCACCCTGTACCTCTGATTTCCAGCTGAAGTCCACCTCCCATGGGGCCTTGAACCTGCTCCCCACTCCAGGGTTGCTGTCCACAGGGCCTCCAGACCGCTGCTTGTCTCCGCCTCCTCAATGCTGGCATGACAGATGTACAACACACCTAGCTCTTTGCTTGAGCTAGTCAGGTCCTTGAGCTCATGCGACAGGTACCTTCCCCACTGAGTCATCTCTCCAGCTCCAGGTTTTCATTTTCTTTCAAATAAACCACACTGCCCCGTTTCCATTGCTTACACGGGGTCTGCGTTGGCCCCGAGGCCTGCCTGTCCCAACCCCGTCCCTGGGTCCCGGGTGGCTGGCTGCTATCATCAGTTCCACAGCCGCCCACTCCCTGCTCCTCCTGTGTGGACCTACTCTGATGGCTTGCGTGAATATAAAGTGTGTGAAATATTTTTATTTCCTGGCTCGCCTTCTCCTATGTATCTTTATTTAATTCCCAGAATGTGTTATGTTGTGTGTGTTCGCAGCTTATGTTTTTACATTTAGAATAGTTTTGCCTGTTTCCTACAGGGATAAGGCACTTTGGGCCAACTTCAATTTTCTAATTCTGAGTTTGGAATTGAAACTCCGGGCTAGAAGCTGAGCTTGTATGAGGCTCGTCGGTGCCCCCGGCAGTTGGGAAAGAAGTCTGAATCCAATAGAAAGAAAGGTGTCAGTATGTGTCTTGGCTTTCCATATTTGGGGTGTGTTGAGTGTTACAGTTAGTCTGGTGGAAGTTTGGAGGGTGGTTATTTGTAGTGCGCGTGAGTGTGGTGTGCGAGTGTGAACAGTCAGCTCTTCATATCTGGGGGTGCCAAGTGCAGACTGAAAATATTTCAAAAACATGTAACCATACTAAGAGTGCAGACTCCCCTTGCTGCCTATTCCATGAATAACAGAACAGCCTCTATTCATTCACACTGTGGTCATTTTGAGAATTCTCTGACGGTGGTTTAGAGTACAAAGAGGATGTGTGTAGCTTCTCTGTGAACATGGTAGCACTTTCCTTCAGGACATGGCTACTGAGGACTCCAGTCAGACAGGTAAGACGTGTGCCCAAGTTTGAGTGTGTGTGTGTGTGTGTGTGTGTGTGTCTGTGTGTGTGTGTGTGTGTGTGTGTGTGTGTGTGTGTGTGTGTGTGTGTGGTGTGTATGGTGTGTATAGTATGTATGCATGTGTGCAATATGGGGGGTGTATGTGCAAGTATATGGTATGTGTGTATGTGTGTATGGTGTGCACGTATATGGTGGGTGTATATGTGGTAGGTACACAGATACGTGGGTGCATGTTCATACACATCTTTCCTAGGTGACAGATTTTCCTAGTGTCATAATGAAGCTGTTTGGGGTGTTTAAAAATCTAGGTAAGCAATCTCTGACACTTTTGACCAGAGGACCCTGTCTCCCAACAGCTCCTGCTGTCCTGGACCCCTTTAGGACTGCTTGCTTGTCAGTCTCAGAGAATGCAACGGAACCCTCCTGGTTTGCATAGAGCCTTTGCTAAATGACAGCCATGGAGGCTCCAGGAGAGGAGCCTGGTGGGCCCGCCTTCTCACTGAAATGCCCTCTTGTGATGCTGGGGTGGCTGGCATATCCCATGTGACCTCTGCAACATCTTCCCTGGCTTTCTATGGGGTTCTCTTCCAGGTGTTCCTTGAGTTCCAAGTACCCACCTTCCTTGCAGCCAGGCAAACAGGACACAACCAAAAGGTTGCCAACCACCAGCTTTTCCAAGGTCTTGTTCCAGGCCACCCAGATGGTGCCTACAAGTCGGTCCTGCAATCAGGGTTAGTCTTGTGCATGAGGGAGGAGCGAGTCACCCCACACCCCCTGCCACCGCCATCAACTACATTCTGCCCTTCTGGCTGCAGTCCCTGAGTCATTTCTTCTCCCTCAGCTTCCCGAAGTTCCCAGGCCATCAAACAGGCAGGCCTGGGCAGCAGAAATCACAGCCAGTCAGACCTTAACATGGCTCAGGCTGCCTGGCTAAGAATGCCTTTCAGTCCCCACCTTTGTCCTTCTGTGAATATTTCTAGGGTTTCCATCAGTATCTTGAAGGCAGCCTCCCCAGGAAATTCTGTTTGGTGATGGGCAGCTGGACGTGGTCTGTTGGGGCCTCCAGAACCAGGCCCCTGACCTACATTCTGTTAAGGACTCCCCACTGAGGTGAAGGCTTCCATTCGCCAGCCTGTCTCATTTTACACTCCAGCTGAAAGTGGGGTGCAGAGACTGAGGGAAGGAGCAGGATGGGGCACAGTGTGTGGGGCAGCCAGCCTTCCCCCATACTTCTCCATCCAGTGCAATAGACCTCCTCAGTCAAGACGGTGAGTGCACAGCTCCCTTTGTCACAGTAGCTGTGTCCTGAACTGGAGTACCGCTTATTCCTCTTGTCCATCTGTATCCCTCAACTAATGTCTCCCCTCCAACTCTCACCCTACCCCACCTCTGTCAGCCGCCATTCCCTCTCTCTGCACCCATGAACTTACCTTGTTAATTCTACGTATAAGGTGACCACACTGGAGCTGCTTCTCTGTGCCCTCCTCATGCCACCATCACATCCTCCACGTTCACCAACATTGTCCCAAATGCTGAGACTCCGTTCTTTTTCAAGGCCGAGTGGACCACAGTTTTGTCTTGTTTTTTTTTCTGAGACATGGTCTCACCTGGTAATCTAGTCTGACTCATACATAAATCTTTATGTAGCTCAGGTTGCCTTGGAACTCATGTCAGCCTTCCTGCCTCAGAATCTTGGGATTCTGGGCATGAGCCATACTCCCACCCCCATAGTTTTGTTTTGTTTTGTTTTTAATCCATTTGTCTGTGGAGGAACTGTTAGGTTGAGTCTCTGTCCCGGGTCCTGTGACTACCTGTCTTAGTTAGAGTTTTATCGCTCTGAAGAGACACCATGACCATGACAACTCTTATAATGGAAAACATTTAATTGGGGATGGCTTACTGTTCAGAGGTTTAGTCTGTTATCATCATGGTGGGAAGAAGTAAGGTGGCATACAGGCAGACACGGTACTGGAGAAAGAGCTGAGAGTTCTACATCTTGATCCACAGGTAGCAGGCAGTGTATGTCACACTAGAACTGGCTTGACCATTTGAGACCCCAAAGCCTGCCCGCTAGTGACACACTTCTTCCAACACAGCCACAACACCTCCGAATAGTACCACTCCCTATGGGCCTATGAGGCCATTTTTATTCAAACCACCACACTACTACAGTGACACATGGGAGTAAAGATGTCTGATGTGACAACTTAAAGCATTCTGGAATCACCTAGGAAGGGAGGAGCTATTTAGACTAGGTGGGCATGTGGGCATGCCTGGGAGGGATTTTCTTAGTTGGGTTAATTGACTTGTGAAGACCTGTACAATTTCATGAGCTGGGTGCCAGACTAAAGGAGAATGAAGGAGAGAGAGAGAGAGAGAGAGAGAGAGAACTGATCACTAGCTCCCACTCCATCAATCCATTGCTCTCTGTTCTTGACTGTGGCTGTGACTAGCAGCTTCAAGTCCTGGCCGCTCTGATGTCCCTGTAGTGGCAAGCTTTCCTTAAAGCTTGGGTAAAGCATTTTGTCGCAGCAGCAGGAAGGGAAACTAAGATGGGGGTCAACACATCCATTTCCACTTTCCAGTCCCAGGAGGTGACTAGCTAGGTGGACATGCTGGCTCCAGCTTTAAATTCCTAGGGAGTATTCTTACAGCTCTTATCTGCTAAGTTCAGTCCTCACCATCGGTGAGGGGTTTTCCCCTTCCCTTGCTTGTTCTTATTCCTCTTTTGATGAGAGCCACTGGATCAAGTCTGTGGAGATAGCTCATTGTCCATGTGATTTTGATGACATGTGTATGGGTATCCTAGTTAGGGTTACCATTGCTGTGATGAAACACCATGACCAAAAACAAACTTGGCAAGGAAAGGTTACATTTGGCTTATACTTCCACACTGGAGTCCATCAATGAGGGACATCGGACAGAAACTCAATCAGGGCAGGCACCTGGAGGCAGGAGCTGATGCAGAGGCCATGGAGGAATGTGACTTATGGGCTTGCTTTTCATGACTTGCTCAGCCTGCCTTCTTATAGAACCTGGGACCACCAGCCCAGAGGTGGAACCATCCACAATGGACTGGGCCCTCCCCCACTAATTAAGAAAATGCCCTACAGTCAGATCTTATGGGGGCAATTTCTCAATTGAGGTTCCCTCTTTTCAGATGACTCTAGCTTGTGTCAAGTTGACATAAAACTAGCAAGTACAGTGTGATAATCTATATGTTAACTATACATTCCACCTGTATACACATAGTGATTTGAATGAAAATGCCCCCCAACAGGCTCAGGCATTGAGCACGTGGTCCCCTGTTGCAGGAATCCTAATAAAAACCCAGAGCCAGATATCAGGGTGAAAGCTGAAAGATCAGGGAAGCAGAGCAAGCCACCTCTTAACTCACCAACTCCTCAGCAGCCTGCCAGAGCCTGAAAAGACCTGAGTTCCTGTCTCCTCCTGCCTTGTATTCCTTTCTCTGCTGAGTCATGTCACTTCCTGTCTCAACCTTCCTAGTGCTGGGATTAAAGGTGTGTGATCCCAAGTGCTGGAGTTAAAGGTGTGTGCCACCACTGCCTGGCTGTTTCTCTTTTAGACTGGATTAATCTCATGTAGCCCAGTGTGGCCTTGAACTCACAGAGATCCAGACAGATCTCTGCCTCTGCCTCTGAGTGCTAGGTTAAAGGTGTGTGCCACCACTGCCTGACCGCTATGGCTAACTCTGTGACTAGCTCTGTCCTCTGATCTTCAGGCAAGCTTTTATTTCTTAGATGACAAGCAATATATTACCACAGTCCTCAATTGGTGGTGTTTGTTGGGGAGGTCTAAGAGGTTTGGCCTTGCTGGAAGGAGCACTGGGGCCAGTTTTGGAAGTTTACATCCTGCTTCCGGTTTGATCTCTCTGCTTTGTGATTGTGACTGGGAATATGCTTTCTCAGCTTCCTGCTCCAGCAGCTGTGCCCACCTGCTGCTGTACCTTGTTGTTCGAATCTTAGATGGTCTTTTAATAAAAAAAACTTGGAGCCAGATATTAGGGTGAAAGCTGAAAGATAGAAAAACAGAACAAGCCACAGCCAACCTCACCTTGCCAACTCCTCAGTCGATCCTGTTTCCACGAATTCTCAGACTGAAAGCCTCTGAGTCCTCACTTAAAAGGGTCTCAGCTGAACTGCTTTAGTTCCTGTCTCCTCACACCTTACAAACCTTTCTCTGCCCATCCATGTCACTTCCCAAGATTAAAGACCTGTGTGCTTCCCAGTACTGGGATTCAAGGTGTGTGTGCTTCCCAGTACTGGGATTCAAGGTGTGTGTGCTTCCCAGTACTGGGATTCAAGGTGTGTGTGCTTCCCAGTACTGGGATTCAAGGTGTGTGCCACCACTGTTTGGCTCTGTTTTCTCTCCTAGACTGAGTCAATCTCATGTAGTCCAGGGTGGCCTTGAACTCACAGAAATCCAAAGTGATCTCTGCCTCTCGCGTGATAAGATTAAGGGTGTGTGCCACCGCTGTCTGGCCTCTATGTCTAATCTAGTGGCTGGCTCTGTCCTCTGATCCTCACGCGAGATTATTAGGGTACACAATATATCACCGCAGTACCTCCCAGCCATGATGGACTTTTATCCCTCCAGAACTGTAAACTCCAATAAACCTTTCTTTCTGCAGGTTCCCTTGATCATGGCATTTTTATCACAGCAACAGAAAAGTCACTTATAAGATATTATTCTTCTGGGTTTTGTTTTTTCAGTGCTGGGGATTGAACCCAGGACCTTGCACATGCTAGGCAAATACTCTGTCACTGAGGCCCATCCTCGGCCTTTCTGCAAGGTTTTAAAATTTTGACACAGTCTTATTCAGTTGCCCGGGCTGGCCTTGAACTCACTCTGTAGCATAGTCTGGCCCTGGGCTTGCAATCCTCCTGCCTTAGCCTTCTGAGTATCTGGGATTACAGAAAGGTTCTTGCCATCAGCTCATGGATACTAACTCCCAAACATGCTGTTGACCATTAAATAAGCATAACTTATTAACTACAAATAAAACAGAAAGAGGACTGGTAAGATCAGCAAGAGTGTAAGAATGATTGCCGCCATGTCTGATGACCCAAGTTGCCCGCAGGACCTGCTACATGGTAGAAGGAGAGAACTGACTCCTACAAATCGTCCTTTGACCACTACATGTACACACACACACACACACACACACACACACACACACACACACACTAAATTAAAATGTAATGAAAATAAACAATTTAAAGCAAGAGGAAGAGCTTCAGTGGGTTTCATTCTCTAGCCTTGCTTGCTTCCTGGAACCCAGCAGTGAGGGAGGAGGGGGAGCAGAAGGGAGGACTCCAACCTTGAACACTCTATTCACATGGCTCCCTGCTCAGCCTCCCAGAGCCAGGCCCAAATTCCCCCATTGGCGTGGACTCAGGTGTGGGAGAAAGGGCTCATTATGAGTAACAAAAGACCCTCCAAGCACACTGGAAATTTCAAGGATCTGAAGAGCTCTCCAGGCAAACAGGGAGAGGAAGACCAAATATAGATTTTTAATATACCACAGTGAGACATTTCTAGAATGTTCCCGTGAGTAATATGCCTGCTGTAAAGTGAGACGCCCCACCTGGATGGAGCATTTATCTACACAAAAGAGGAGACATATATCAGACACTTCTTCCCCACCCCCTCCCAGGAACGAACATTTTGGCTCCTGAATCAACACTGGACCCTCGAGCCTCCTCGGTCCCCTGAGATCCCACTGCCAAATGGCCCTATTAGTCAAGGAGTTCCAAAGAATCAATAGGGAGAATGCTTGGCAAGGCTCCTGGGCTGCAGCCAACGCGCCGCTCCTTCCCCGGATGAAGGATGGCCACTGGGGAACATGGAACTGAAAATAAGTCACATTGATAGGGTGCAAACCATTCGCCCAAGCAATTTTTTCAAAAGTTTCTCAGCCCCTCCCCGCCCCCGGGCTGGTTGCATCTGATGATTTTGCTTACTTGGCAAAATTGCTTTCAACGGCATCGTTGTGGGGTGTGGGGGCGTCCGGCCTGCTGTTCTCCATAAGCCTTTTTGTAGTTTTAATTTGGTGGAAAAAGGCACCCGCATGCAGCAGGCATGAAATACCTGCTGGTGCTGTGTGTGGGAAAGCACACCGTCTGTAGACTGAGCAGGTGGGCCCAGAGTGAAGGCTTCTGGCTTCACAGTCTGTCATTTTCTTTCTTCTGGACTAGGTGTAATGTGGCTCTAGGGGTCCCTGGTTTGAGAGACTAATAACCATTCCCACAGCAAGGCAATCAGTGGTGGGCTGATGCCAGGACCTGGGTTCGCTTCTTTGGTCTGTGGCTCTGGCATGGAGGCTCTTCCTCTCTGGGGGAAGTTCCAACCCCATCTGGCTCAGGAGATAGCTCACACACGGAAGACTTTGCAGGTCCCTCCAGCTGTGACAAGCCAGGATGCTGTTCATGAGGTTGGTTTGCACAGAGACCAGCCAAAGCTACAGACATTGCAGAGAACACCCAGGCTGTGGACCCATCACTGCAGCACACCAGAATCCACAATGTCCCCTATCTGGAGAAGCAGAGAATCTCCTTCATCGCTCACCTAGTCCCAGACTCATTCATTATGAGGAAACACCCATGGTAGCTATGATGCCTTCCTTCCTTCCAGAAAGTGCCCTCTATCATATCCTCATGGTCATCCAGAAAGACTCTCCCCAAAGTGACTGCCCTGACACCGGACCCATACTCATCACTTGAGCCTTGCCTAGACCTGGCTCCTCAGCAAGGTAAGCTGCCTCAGGAACATCACCAGACTGACACGCAGGACTCATCAGGGCCTGGAGATTGTTTCCTCTCAGGGGACCCTCTATGAACTAAAGATTATCATTCAAATGCTTCCAGAACGGTGATGGAACTCCGAGGGGAACTGTCCCTCTCAGTCAGAACAGCTGGTGAGTTCCAGGAAATGCAATTGCGCTCTGTTCACATATGGCGCACGGGCAGAAACCTGATTAATTGTAGCATTTTATCCAGTTCCAGCAAAACTCCACTTGGTCCCAGGGACAGAAATAGAATAAGTTCAGGTCAGATTCACAAAGGGCTTTGCAGCCCCTACTGGGTCATGGATTCCAAGATATGTAGCCTTAGACAGCTTGTCCTATAGGTGAACATGCTTAGGGAAGGGAGGTAGCCTACAAAAGGCTGCCTAGACTTGGGACTTCAGCCATGATGTCAGGATGGCACTGCCCACTTTGTCCCCAAAGCATTAAGAGTGGACGATCTTGTGCTGGTCTTGTGCAGGTAATCATAGCTGCCGGGGAGTTGGTGAGTGCAAAGCCAGGTCCTGTGCATTTCACAACACTCCTCTGATGATCTGGCTCTTACAACCTTCCTGCCTCCTCTGAACCTTGGTGGGGGGTTGTTAAAGATGTCCTGATTTGCTTCTTCTCAGCATTTTGACTGACTTTGAGTGTTTGTACTGATTGCAGCCCCCTAAACAGAAGCTTCTCCAACCAAGGTTGAGAGGGTCCCAAGTGTCTGGATATAGCATAAATATTTAGAAGGCAATTTGAGAGTGTGACTATTTACTACAGCAACAGTAGCAGGTCCCACCTGAGGTCATGTGATCTCTGCTAACTATGGGCATGAGATATGCCTAAAATCAAACCAACCAAAATTCAAGCATAGACGGGGGAGCATTCTCATGGCCCTGTTCCCTACAGGCTCCTAGCAACCAAAGATTTTTGTCTATTTCCGTTTCCGGTTGGTCTGTGGTCAGAATCACTATGGGCACCTTTCTTCAGTTAAAAATGTGCTCATGTGGTTCTCACATGCCTTCTCATGACTTGACAACTCATTTTTACTGCTGATATTATTTTGTTCTTTGGAGGGGGGTAGACACAGTTGATTTATCCACACACATACTTACAGCTTGTCTGTTCCGAGATTCCACAATCATGGATAGCTGGGAACATCTGTGTGTGGGCTTCACAGTGGACACAAATTCTCACCTCCTTTGGGAAAAACACCTATGAGCATGATGGCTGGGTTGCATGGTAAGACTGTTTAGTTTTACATGATCCCCACTCCCTTCCCAAGTGATCACACCATGCCGGGTTCCCCACCAGCAGTGTGTGGGCCCCTGTGGCACCATGTTCTCATCATCCTTGGTGTCTCTGCCCATGACTCAGTCCATTCTCACAGCTGCACTTCATGCATCTTTCAAAGGGAATTTGTTGCTTGGTAATAGGTGTCTAACATACAGTCCTTGGGAAAGGCATTCTCCATAACCCAGGGAGTCCAGAGAAAGAGTGCCAGAGTGGAACATAGGGAGCTTCCTGGAGGAATAGTACCCAAGGTATGCTTGCATTTCTGTTTGATGTTGCAGATTCCCCACACCCAAGTCCCGTTGGGAGTCCGAAGGTCAGGTCTGTGCTGGAATGGCCTCTGTACCCAGTGCTCAAGGTTGGCTCCAGCACCTCATCCCAAGGAGTTGTCCTATGTTCTGGATTGCTGAAATGCTTACCCTGCACCCCAGTTTTTATATTTCCTTTTCTTCATCCTCTTCTAATCCTGAGTTTTCTTCCTAGGTCTACACTGAAGCAGACAGGATGGGCACCCCGTGGTATGGCTCAGGAAGTGACCCTCCACTGAGATTGACAGAGACTGGCACATGCCCTGGGAGGTGCTAGAACTGGTGTACTAGTGGAGGCCTGAGGTGGAGGCTAGGCAGGAAGGGCTGAGCCTGGCTGGCCTCGGGTGCTCCCTTGGTGCCCGGTGTACATGGCTTCCTGTCTTCCTCTCACCAAGCCGCTGGCACTAATAGCCTCACGTACACCCATCCGTTCTAAGATACTTGTTTTTCCATGAGAAACTGGTGAAATCCTTTTTCTAAAACGTGAGACTAGCTGTGGTGACTTAGTGCTTCGGTGGCAGCTGGACTTCATTCCTTAAAGAGACAGTAAAGAGGAGGGAGTCTGCTAAAAGTAGGGGTGATGAGAATGGAAAGGCGGCTTGTAAACCAGACACGGCCTGCTTTATAATGGAACCCCAGGGCCAGTGAGGACCCAGCTCCCCCTGCTGCCCCCCCATCACCCTCTGCTTTGCTCTGTGAATGCAAACTCCTCCCTCCTCCCTACGTGAACATGACTCCGGCACCTCTGCTAGACACTGTCCCCAGGTTCTAATTGAGTTAGTCTTGATTTCCACCTGGAAGCCCATCTCCCTAGGCCTTGGCCATGATCAGACCCCTGAACTGCCCCACAGCTTCCTACATGATGTCCCATGCCAGCAGCTAATTGTGTCTGGATGGCTGACCAGTGTTAGCAAGCGTCCTAGTTCCTTGTCTTGTTACTGCGATAAAATACCCGTCCAAAGCAACTTAAGAAAGAAAGGATTTATCTGGGCTCCGTAGCAGGAGTGTGAGGCTGCTGGTCACACTGCATCTGCAGTCAGGATGCAGAACCGGAAGTAGAGAGACAAGGGTGGCGTGGGGTGGGGTGGATGCGGTTCTTAGCTTGATTTCCCCTCATCTCATGGCAGGTGCCGCCTGCATTCAGGTGGCTCTTGCATCCTCAGTGAAGCCTCTCCGAAAGCATCCTCTCGGGCATACCCAGAAGTGTGTTTCCATGGTGATCTTAAATCCTGACCAGTGGGCAATGAAGATTGCCCATGACAGCAGGATTATCTGCGAGGAGGCCACTGAGCACGGAGTATGGGAACTCCTTTTTTTCTTATGCCTCAGCTTCCCTTGAGCATCCTGCGGTGGATGTCCTCTCTGCTGACTCAACATTCAGTTTTCTCCCCAAATGTTCCATCTCCTGCTCTAGTTGAAGGTCTCATGGTCTCTGACTGGGGTCTTCATGGAATCCCCCTCATTGCCTTCTCTGCTGAGTGTCTTGCTGTCCTTCCAGGTCTTAGGCTGTCACTGAGCTAAGCAAACCCAGGTGACAGAGCCACCCTAGGGTATGCAGTGAGTCTTGGATGGAAGGTCCAGTTCAGCTGTCACTTCAGGAAAGCGACCGTTGCTCTAAAGTGGAGCACTTGTCATCAACCTTCCCTCTTCCCAGTTGTCCCCACTGAAACGAAACCCCAAGCCAGCAAAGATCAGTTCTGGACAGATCCTATGTCCCTTTCCCTGTGGCTTCCTTGCCCTAGCCTGATCTGGCATCTCAAACGTAGGCTCCATCATGTGCGACTTGAGCCTGGGTTAAACCAGGTCTCATGAGTGTCTGGGTGACTCTGAGAATCTGTTCAAACCAAAACAAGACAGAGAAGCTTCCAAGGAAGTCAACCCATCATGTCCTTCTCTACCAGCATGTGTATTAGCTTCCTCTCCTGTCACTGTGACCAAATATCTGATGATAAGCAACTTTGAGGGAACTTTGGGTCATGGTGTGAGGGTACAGTTCATTGCGGTGGGAAGACATGGTGGAGGGAACGGCAGTAGCACCACGAAGCTTCTTGCTTTCCTTGGGCGGATTATAAAGCAGAGGCCCGGCAGGAAGTAGAGGTGGGCTGTAAGCCTCAAGGCCCGCCCCCAGCCATCTACTTCCTCCATCATGAAGATTCCATAACCTCCCTAGACAGCATCATTGGCTGAGTACCAAGTACACACTTACCTGGAGGAAGCTTTTCACATTGACCCCATGGCTGTGCTTGAGAGCAGCAACCCTCACTGGGGGACTGTCCCTAAGCTTATGCTCTTTGCTCTAACTTTGCTCCTTTGTCCACACATAAAAGAAGGAAATTGATTGGGCATTGGTGTCTGGAATCCTGCAATACTGTTCTAAAGCAGATATTTTATAACTAGGCAAAGCAAAGTATTTCTCATTGCCAATAAATAATTTATACATTGGAAAAAAAAAAAACAGAAGAGGAACACTTAATCACCTTTCATATGCAGTCCTAGGAGGGAAACATGGAATGTGTTTTCTTAAGAAGCCCATCATAGAAAATGTGGGAGCCCAGAGAGGTTTCCTAGTGAGATCTGAGCTTGCTTTACCAGCAAGGCTACATAAGAGGATGATTGGATCATGGGCCTGGGTACCAGGTGTTTGGAAGGGTCTACACTTGGTTGTATCTAGCAAGGGGGAGGTCTTTTGCCTCTCCCCCAGGCATTGTTATAAAAAGCCCTTTTGAATAATGTTCTGGGCTGGTAGATAAGGATCCAGGCCCTCTCGAGGCTATCCTTTGTTTCTGTCTTTTTTCTACCCTCTATCCTTCTATCTGAATCTCTTATCCTTCACTCCTCAAGAGTACCCTAGGGTAAAAGGTGGGGGCTGGTCCCCCACAAGAAAAATTTTAGGAAGCTGTGGAATTCCTTATGTAGGAGAAAACCTGTCTCTAAGAATGTGTGCTTGGGCCTCTGTTTCTCTACATCACTGCATATGTGTGTATAGATATAGATTGCCGACCCAACCATCAATCCATGCTAGTACAAGCTGACATATTGAACCATCCAGTCAGACAACTACTCTGTACAGAGCAAGTGGAGGGGGTGGCTTTTTATGGAAATCAGGATCCCTCTGATTCCCCAGGGAGACTAACAAGTTCCCTTGCTGCAGCTCACTGGACAGTACGTTTGCAATCTGCCTGCTCTCTGCTAGCCAGCGAGGTCCTGTGCTCGATATGTAGTCTGCACATGTGTCCTTGTGTAGACTCGGCCTCTTCACGGTAGACAGTGGTAACGCCTCCTGGTGCGGAAGTCAGGCATCAGTCCCCAGCCTGCCCAGCATCATCTTGCCTGGAGGCTACCACTTCTTTGGCTGCAACTCTTCATTTGTTAAGTCAGCAGGCTAGCGGAGGCCTCCTCCTCACCTGGGCTTTGATTCTGGCTTCTCTCTGATGTGATGAATAGCTCTGCTCCTCAGCATGAGGTCTGGGTAGAGAGGACCTGGGTAATTGACAGCCTTTGCCCTCTGCAGTCTGGGAGGATCCAGCCTGAGAGGCCGTGCTCAAGGGGTGGGGAGCCTGGTGATATGGTGCTGGGAGGGGACCTGAAGGACGGAGGGCATCTTTCCCAGCAGTGCTGTGACAAGGGCACACAGCGTCATCCAGGGCCATGTATCTGTCTTTATCAAAGAGTGTGCACAGCAGCCAATTATAGCTAGGCATGGCTGGGAGCTAAAAGCTGTGGTTGAATTTTTCTGTCCAGCAGAGCATGGCAGGCGTTGAGGCCCAGAGAAGGGGCTCTGAGCAGGAACCTGCCTCAGGGCCTGCAGCAGCCAGTCACGCTTCTGGAAGCACAGCACAGCACCATCTGAAGGCTTGGTCAGGACGATAGTATCTTCCAGGAAACCCCTGATTGACCCCCAAACATCAGAAGGCTGTGGGAGTGCTCTGGGGGGCAGCAGCAGCAGCAGCAGCAGCAGCAGCACCCCATGCCTTCCTCTGAGCAGGTGGCCCCAGGGACAAAGGTGAGAGCTGGTTGGTGCTCTGTGCTCCCAACAAGCCCCTGTCTGAGATGTTGCAAGTACTTGGCACATGCCTGATGCTACTTGGAGCCCTTGGGACAGGTGAGAGTGGGTGATATAAGCCAGACACAGAGGGGAATACAAATCATCTCATGCTGTGTGGACTTGGGAAAGGCGGAGCAGGGGGCCTCCTGGAGGCTTAGTGAAGAGGTGTGGGTCAAAGGACACATGGCTCCTGTTAGACAGGAGGAGTGGAGTCTGGAGAGCTGAGGCACAGCATGTTGGCTGCGATTGATGACCGTGCATTACATGTGGAGTAGAGTTTAGCTATTCTTAATACAAGAAATTGATAACTTTGTGCACTGGTCAGCTTTCTATTACATGACAAAATGCTAGAGATAATCAACTTATAAGGAGGACACAGGTTTGTTCTGACTCACATGCCGGAAGTTCTGTGTAGTTAATTCATGGTTGGCTGGGTCCTTTGCTTTGGGGCCTGTGGTGACATAGCATTGCCAAAGCTTCAGGCAGAATAAAGCCACTCACTCATAGCTGGGGAGTGAAGGAGGAATAAGTAGGACTCTAACAGTCCCTTTGAGACTGTGACCCCAATGGCCTGAGGACCTCACACCAGGCCATATACCCAATGGATCTGCCCCTGCCAATAGCACTGTACTAGGGAACAAGCTGTGGGCACCTGGCCTCTGGGGGCTATCCCCACCCACAGGATGTGAGGTGATGGATGTGTTAACTAGCTTGAGTCATCCCTTCCATGATGTATGTATATGCTGAAACAAATTCATATCCTGTAAATATGTGTAATAGAATAAATAGTACTACCAAGAACAACAGATGAAAGCCCCACCCTCTGGTAGAAACCTGGAAAACAAGCAGAACAAGAAAGCCCCAGATGGTTGCTTTGTCAAATGTGGAAAGGGGAGGTGGTCTAGCTTTCATGGCATGCCATTGTCCACCCCTGTGGACACATTGGTCTTTCTCTGTTCCAGGGATACCTCTTCCCTGTGGTTTTTCATGTCCTTGGTACTCGATATCTATAAACCATCTACTTACCAGTGACTACTGGCTTTCTGTTTCCGGATAGCACCCCATCCCCTCAAACACACATACCATGGCAAGTCCACTGCATGTTCTACAGGCATCTCCAGCTTATTTCCGTGGTGGAGCTGTTGGGATCTACCCTAGACTGTCTCATCTGGGGCAGCACCTACCTAGCCAATGTCTGTTGTCTTTCCAGTTCTTGACCCCAATCAAGGCCCATCCAGCTCCTTCCTCTCTGCCATACTTCATCTAGTCTCTCTGGAAACACTCAATGCCTGACCTATGCTCTCATCCCCGTGGCTGGCCCAAGCCACCATTAGTGATTCTTTTGTTGTTATGATGGCATCCTGACTAGTCTTCCCACATAGTCCTCACCATCTAATCTCAACACAAGGGCCAGAGAGATCTTAGATCCCTGTGTGCTAGCTACACTGGCTACTCTCACACCCTCCTGTAGTCTTCACAATCAATTTTGTAAAGGTCTAAGAGGTTTACTCCAAAACCCTCTCCCACAATCTCTCTTCCCCCAATCCCTTATCTCTTCCTGCTCTGCACTTGTTTTGTTTTGTTTTGTTTTTGTTGTTGTTGTTTTTACATTCCTGCATCTTCTGCCTCAGAGGCTTTGTACCTACTATCCCTACTGTCTAAATTCTTGTCAAAGTGCCACCTTCTCCATCTGGTCCTCCCTGATATACTGCTCTAAACCATTCTTCAGGACATCCTATCCAGCCAAAGCACTGCTGGGCTGTCTATCTGTAGTTGGATAGGCGTCTCTCTCTCCTAGGCTGTACGCTACATGAGGACGGGGAAACTTGCCTGTCTTCAGTCTCCAACCTTGATCAGTCTGTAACTTGGAGAATACATTCTGTAAACAATTGTTGGGTAGAGAATATCGTGGCAACTTCTTTGCAGCCTCCTGTGTGGCCTGGATCCTGGTGTTGGGTCATCCAAGGAGGCCAGCCTGAGTATTTCTGTGTGAGTCATGTTTACCTGGCTGATAACCCGGTCACTCTTTCCAGCCTGGGATCAGCATCTTGAGCTACATACATTGTCTCTGAGAGAAAAGATGACCATCTTGTATGCTGGGCCCCAGCAGTTGGAGAGACAAGAGCCAAAGAGCCATCTACTCCCCATGCTCTGGCAAATTCCAACCCAGGAAATGGGAGCATATGCCTAGGCCTTTGAGCCTTCCTCTGGGAGTGATGAAGCTCTGCATTGCCTATCCACTGAGCATGCTCCTAGATGCCTCCTGTAGCTCCCTGCAGCCTCTAGAGCCAACTTGGGCAGTGAAGGGTCCCTGTTGTCACCGGTGCTGGGATCTCCACACCTGAATAGATTTCTAAGTAGCTGCCTGCTCCTGTGCACCCCCACAGCCCCATCTTCCTTGTCCAAGTCTTACTTCATCTTCTCTCACACAGTTCTTTGCTCTACATCCCTCCCCCCAGGAAAACAGTATCATGAGACTTTGATGGGTGTGCTGGGGGATTCAGAGTCTTCTGGGCACGTAAATGCTTAATAGCACCTTCTCCTGTCTTCTTTACCCAGAATCAAAGCTAATTAAATACCAATTGTGTTGTAAAACACTCTCAGGATCGTTCTGATTTTAAGTATTTATCAGGTCTTTTTAGACCTCTCTTGAGCGGCAGTAAAATGAATAAGTTGCCCACGAGAGCCCCATTCTGCAGCCTCTGAACCCAGTTCCAACATTTTAGAAGTCTTGGTGAGCACTTGGTGAGGTTACAGCTTGTGACTGTCCGGCAGTGCTGAGCTAGAGAGCCTGGAGGGAGGCCCGCTGCTCTGCAGGGTCTGAGAGAACAGTGTAGGGCAGGCAGGGCCAGCACCAGGCTCTATCATCTTCCTTGTGGATATCTCAAAGGGGTTGGACTTGTGTGCAGTAAGGACAGGGATAAACATGCCATAAATCAGCACCTCTATTGGTGGAGGCTTGATAAATCAGTCTAGGCACAGATGGAGGATGGCTTGGCCCCCACTAAGGCTAACATATGGACTTGCTCACTGCCAGCCCACATTTCTGGGAGAATATTTAATAGTTTAGAAGAAATGTATTGCTTTAATATGACTTGCCTGGGGAAGCCATTTCAGAGAGATGCAAAATGCTAATCCCTCCCTTGGTTTCCATTGTATGACCGATGCGGCCCCGAGAAGGGATGGGTCCCAGGTGAGCTGTGGGGTATGACTGGGAAGTATCACATCCATCTGCAGCAGCCAGGCTGAGTGCTTCCTAGGTGGGAGGAGGCACTCTTGCACATGCTCCATGAGTGCTGCCTGATATAGGGCTGGAGACTGCTCCGTGGGGACTCCTGGCCAACAGGTAGATGGGAGAAGTGAGACTCAGTCTGCCTCCAGCTACTGTAGGTCTGAGCAGAACTCAGTGGAATCTAGCCCCCCTTGCCTGGACCATGTTGAATACTCAACCTTCTGGAAGTGGGAAGGGACCAGGCAAGGTTGAAGGTGGGAGTGGGAGGCTGGGATGATGAGAAGTGGGGACAAAGGTGAGAGGTGGGGGGACGGGGATGAGCAGGAATTTCTGTTTGAAGAGGCATGGCCCTTCACAGGACAGAGTCCTCGACTTGCCATAGTTCCACTTACAATTTTCCATTTTTTAATGGGAAAGTTGGTATGCAAATGTACTCTATCCAGCCATCTACAAACATGGTTGCTTACTTTCGTTGCAAAATTCTGTAAATTTCACGAGGTACCATGATGATCAATTTTAACTGTCAACTTTACACACTCTGGAATCGCCTAGGAAGATAATCTCCATTAGGCATTGTCTAGATCAGGTTGGGTGGTAAGCATGTCTGTCAGGGATTGGAATATGTCTGTGGGGGATTGGGATTTGTCTGTGGAGGACTGGGTTATGTCTGTGGGGGATTGGGATATGTCTGTGGGGCATTGTGGGAGTATTTCTAGGAAGGATTAACTGAGGGAGGATGACTCTCACCAGAGTGGAAGTCACTTTCTGGTGGCCCAGGTATAAAGAGACGAAAGGACAAAACAGTGCTGTCTGTCCGCCTTTGTTCTTGCTGGTGAATGCATTTCCTCTTTCTTCTGCTCTTCCTCCTCCTGCTGTTGCCAATGATGATGATTCCTCCATGGACATCAGAACTCAGCTTTTTTGACTGATGACTCTCCAGGAGTTCTCCAGGCCTTTGGCACCAGATTAGAACTGCTGAGGAGGCATCCGGTCTCATGGACTGAGAATCTACCAGAGTCTTGGCCTCTCTAGTGTGCAGATGGCCATTACTGGGCTACCCAGATCCTATCAATCCAATCTACCAACTCTTTTCTGACCAACATTCATCCTGTCAGTTGGGTTCCTCCTTCAGGGCATCCTCAGTCCTCTCGTGTGGGGTCTCCCTTTTCCTCGGGGGTCATTGGCTACCGGCCCACAAGGGCAAAGGGTGCAGAGGTGGAGAGTAGGGTTCAGACAGCTGTGAGTATGGAGGAAAGAACTTCTGGGAGTCAGCTCAGTTTATTGAAGCCACAGCGCCAGTTTATATAGACCAAGTCAGTGGGGGAGGGGAGGACGGATGGAGAAGGGAGGGAATATGCCTAATTTTCATATTCAGACCTGCTTGAGGACAGACAAATGCCAATTCACACACCAGTGCACCAGGAAGAAAGAGGGGAGCTTATGTGCTGAGTCATACAGTGTTCACAGGGAGCTTTGTGCAAGGTCATCCTCCAAATAAGGTCAGGCATTTAGGCCTAGAGACACTATCCAAACAAGGTTAGATAGAGACAGGGTCCTGCTGAGAAAGGCAGCCCTCCGTATTGCACTGGCCTGAGGGAGCTATCCGGACATGGTGAGTTGCAACCTTAAATGCAGGTTACTCCAACATTCTCAGGTAGACATGAGGAATGTTCCCACTGTATTGGGGTTGGTACTTCTCAATGATCCTGTTCTTTCCTATTCTTTCAAGCGATTTGAGTTTCTGCATGTTGTCATCTGTTACTCAGAAACAAGATTTTAGTGAATAAATTCTGTCCTGTGGAGTAGAAGATAAGCTACAGTTGACCTGTCCCTGATGGCTGGATATGGGGTTCAGGTGATCAGTTTGGGAAGAGAAGCAGCCCCGGGGCTCCCACCTCATTTGGCCACTTGGGGGAGGCTGACCTTCTCCTTGCTTGAGTGTGCAGTGCTGTGGAAGGAACTGATTGGCTTACTCTGTCCATTGCTGCAGGAGCAGCCCTCAGAGGGATGTGGCTGCCTTGTGCGCTGCACATCCCCAGAGGAATTACTTTGACAAGAGATGTGGGGCGGGGTGGGGGGGGGAGATAGATGATGGAACCTGGGGCTGAATAGATGAGAAGAGGGGAGTCCCCGAAGGGACTAGGGAGGCCTGTGAGAAAAAGGAAGTTCACAGGCCAGGGTGCGGACAGCGGTGACCACCATCCACCCAGACAAGTAGGGTGGAGTCAGAAGGGTCTCATTACAGTGGTGGCATGGGTCACTGAGATGCTGGGTACTCCTCTATGGAGTAAGCCTTTGCTTTGTGGCCCTGGATCACCAAGATAAACACACGGTAGGTATCAGAGGCCCAACATCGCCTTTGTTTTCATTCTTGTGTCTTGACCTAAAAACACAGGACAGGGAGAGGCCCCCAACAACCGCTCCCAGCTCCTGTCTGTGCCTCTTCCTAGCGATCCTGTGGTCATGAACTGTAGCTCTTGACTGAGTAGTGACCACACATCAGAGGCACTTGGCTATCAGGTACCTCTGAGACTGCCCAGTGGTGACAGCAGGGTGCTGAGGCAGCCAGACTGTCTCTGAGGACACATGGAGGAGTGTTGTAAATGTCATGACAGGGCCCTCCTTGGAGTCTGGCTGCTCTCCGCTGGGGTTCTGGCTGCAAGCACCCTGGAGAGGCTTATGGGTTGGGAGTGTCAATCTGACCCTACAAGCTGCCATGTTGCCCTAAAACACTGTCATTTCTTCCCGACATAAATACAATCTGTTCTCCAGAATCATCGCCATAAACAATACTGCTTCCCAAATGAAGTCTACACGTGATCCGGAGCCCATGCCTTGCCTTAGCTCATTTCTGAGGATACCATAAAACACAGGGCAGAGAGAGGCCTGCAGGGTGGCCTCAGCCAGATGTATGCAGGTTGTCCAACTCTTTCTTGGGTGTTTTCTGTCCCACCCCCGTAGCTGTTCCAGCCTTGTTTTCCTGGAGTTGATGGGGGATGTACATGGTCCCTGAAGACATGGGAGTTCAGGGCTGTACCTTCCCTCACTCAATCCATGGGCATGGAACACAGGGTCACATAAACCAAGTCCCTCAGTGAAGAGGAGACGCTCAGAGACGTCGAGCCTGTGCTTGATGATCACACAGGGAGAAACCGCATAAGAAGACAAAGGCAGAGGTCTTTATTCCTACAGTTAGGCCCATGAGTCCTTATGGCGTGTCAAAGGGTTGTCCAACCGGAGGTGCGACTTCCTGGAGATGCTTTCAAATTTTTGCAAGGAGAGCACAGAGCCCTGGGAACATTCTCTCGACTTCTTGCTATGCTGCCCGCACTATCCATTTTCTTCATTAAGCCTTAGCCTATTAATAACCAGCCATTTGTCTTAATTCAATAAAAAGATGATTGATCACATTTGTGAGGGTTTCATCGAGCCCCTGAAGGTGATGAATGGCCTGCAGCCAGGAAGCCTGAGAGAAGCTGTGTCGTCGGCTTGCTGCACAAGATGCTGGCTGTCTGTTTCACCGAACCCTTTAAAGACACACGTAGGACGTCCTTAAGAATCAAATGCCGAGCCAGGCGGTAGTGGCGCGCGCCTTTAATCCAGCACTCAGGAGGCAGAGCCAGGTGGATCTCCGTGTGTTTGAGGCCAGCCTGGTCTACAGAGCAAGTTCCAGGACAGGCACCAAAACTACATGGAGAAACCCTGTCTTGAAAAAAAAAAATCAAATGCCAAGCAGCCTTTCTCATGTGCCTATAGGTGCTGAGCTCTCGACCCTATGGTTAGAGGATGAACTTTGTTCCATGTGCATGGAACGAAGCTGTGCTTTACTTCCCTGCACTCCACTAAAGAGGTATCCCAGGCCCAGCTTGGGAGAGCTGGCCACCACTGTGGGGGTCGTGCCCTTCTTGCCCTCAGTGGTGAGCTGAATAATGCTCCTTTACTGTGGTGATGGGAAGGCCAAAGATATTGGTGGCTGACCCTGTTAAGAAATAAATTTCCACTGTTTGCTAGCTGCCCGGTCTGTGATGGTCTGTTATGGCAGCAGAAAGAACATGGAATAGGTCACTCTTCCAGCCTTTGGTAGACATGTGTTGTGTAGATCCTAGCAATGCACACCCCAGTCTCCACTAGAGAGGCCTCCCAGGTCCAGATCAGGAGAGCTGGCCACCACTGTGGGGAATGTGTCCTTCCTGCCCTGAGAACTGAGTGGGACCTAGAAAGTGCCCACAGCAGAGCAGGCATGGCAGACCATCTTCTCCAGTTCCCTGTGGTCCGCCGTGTGAGTCATGCCGAGAGAAGACATTAGGCACTCACTTCCTTTGAAACATCACTGAGGCTGCATTATTGGGTCCCTTATTTGAGACAATATCTCAAAACCCCGGAAAAGAGTTCTGATCAATAGAGTGTGAGCGTGGTGAGAGCCTGTTACTAGGAAAGAAACACATTATTAGGGAGATTAAAGGATAATAAGGCTGCTAGGAAAGCGAGGGTGGGCGGAGTGCCACGGAACCCTTCTGGTCGATGTGTGTACATTGGGTGGCTTCTCTGCCTCTGACTGGATCACGTGGTTAAGTGGATTCTCTTTTATGTACCTTCCCTTCTCTTTTTTTTGCCTCCACGGTTGAAAAAAAAAATATTTGTCATGTGCATATAGGCTTCTAGAACCCGTGTTGCACCCCTGTATATCTTCACTTGGGCCATGGGGCTTTGGGGACACTTCCTGCCCTCTGGGGCTCCATGCTGGAGACACATGAGTAAGTCACTCAACTGGTAGTGTTGCCTAATATTCTCCAGTGTAGAGGATGCAGAGCATCTGGCCAAGAACTCCCTCTTGGCTCTTGTGGTCAGTGGGGAAACAGACTTCTCCAGTGGACCTGTGGGATCCCGGGACCAGTCAGCAGTCACATGTCTTTGCTCCTGAAGGAGAAGGGGGCAAAATGCAGGTGAGGCTCAGGCTGTTCGAGGCTTCTAGATACGGGAGTCTCCCTAGCTCTTTTCTTCACTGTCCCCTATGTGGGGCTCTCCTGAAATCAAGAGGAGGGTAGTGATTGCTGCTGGTCAGGAAGAAAGGGAGTCTCCGAGACCCAGCAGGTGTTTGCAAAAGAGAAGAGGATGCACCCTCTGAGATCATAAGGGGAGTGGAGTCACGGAGAGGGGAGAAGATCCAAAGCCACTAGACAGGCCTTGGTCAGACCAATTAAGCAGCACCCTGCCTAGATATGGCCGCTACACACAATCTCGAGACCAGTGGTTCTCAACCTTTCTAATGCTGTGACCTTTTAATACAGTTCCTCATGTTGGGGTGACCCCTAACCATAAATTTTTATTGCTACTTCATAACTGTGATTTTGCTACTATTGTGACCCATAATGTAAACACCAGTGTTTTCTAATGGTCTTAGGAGACCCCTTTGAAAGGATCATTTGACGTCAAGGGGTCATGACCCATAGGTTGAGAAACACCACTTTGGACCCTGAGTCCTTTCCCTAGATTGGTCATGGAAAGGGAAGGTTGAACGATGTTGGTTGCTTTGTTTATCCACAGATGGAGGCCTGTGTTTGCGAAAGTTTCTTGCCTGAATAGGAGCTAGGCTGCATGTGCGAATGAATAGTCACCTTGTCCATGGCACCTTCAAACAGAGGCAAACGGGAGCTGTGTGGAAGGATTGAGGAGTCAGCAGGCCAGTGGCTTCCCCAATGTGCCCAACTTAGCTCCTTTCTGCACCCTGTAAATTTGTCCACTTCCCTCAGCCTGTGCAGATGTGATGGAGTGAGGCACAGAGATGGGTGGGGCCTCCCCGAACATACAGTTCCTAAGTAGGTCAGAGGGAAATGTGATTCGAAGGTCAGAGAGATGGAACCCAGATGGCCTTGAAGATGGCTAGAGAGTCCCATTCAAGGAACATAAGCACTTCTAGAAGCCTGGAAGCACAAGGAAGTATGTTCTCAGCTCCTAGACCACCTAGGAAGACACACAGCCCTAGGGACAACTTGATTTCAGTCAGTCCTGGGCCTATGAAACTGGAATGTAATTATTTTGCTTTGTGGCATGTTGCCTAAATGTGCCATTTGTTTAAGCCTTTGTAGACAATTGAGGTAGACTATTAAACCTGGATCCATGGCTGTCACTGCTGTCCTGGTGGGGGTGGGCTTACTCCCTCCTGCCTTTCTGGTGGGAGAGGGGAAGTCCTGCCGATCTTGCAGAGAAGGGGGAACTAGGGGACTGGGCTGACAGTTACCCCCTGAAATAAGGGTGTATGGTGGGGCCCACTGCTGCTCAGAGCTAGGCCAGGACACTCAGACCTTCTAAGTATCAGAGGGCTTTATGGGATCTCTCCCCTCCCCTAGCCCTATTACAGACAGAAGCTTCAGGTTCAGTTCAGAAATTGGGAATGTCTTTTCCAGGCCAGTGGGTAGGCAATGAAGAGCCAGAGACCAGAGATTTTGACTCCAGGGATTTCTCTTGGCACAAGAGAGTGAAGGACCAAGCATCCCAGGAGAGAGACCGAACAAAAAAGTAAGATCTAAGGACCCCAAGAACTGGGAACTCTGGATCATTCACCAGACAAGAAGTGTTTGGTAGGAAGATTCACCTTATCCCTTGGGACCACCAGGACCACTGACACCATCATCTAAATGCCAAGGATAGAATGATGTCTGAACATGAGAAGCAGATTTTCAAGTGAGGCAGGCAAGCGTAAGGAATAGCTTAGAAACCTGGGACTCCACTTGGTTTGGGCTACATCTCCATTCTAATAATACACTCGGTGGCTTGAGATCCTTACCTGCATGCCCTATGCACATACATTCCTCTTCAAACAATGTATCTAGTAACTCGTTATCTAGGACCCCCACCTGCATTGAGATGCGTGCATATTCCACTCTGAAAAATGGAATAAGTTTCTCTTTCCCTTTATGACTACTAAACTTTATATCCTATTCAGCCATATTCCAATAACATCTAGTGTGAGACTAGGAAGGCTGATTTGGTGTGAACTGGTTTTGGGTGCATTTGCGTTGAGCAAACTGTTCATTAGGTGAACTTTTAGGGAGAATCCCCTAATTACCATTTTGTACCCATGTTTAGTTGGGCATGCAAATGATTAAGACAAGATGTATTGCAGGAAGAGACATGTGCACTGGACAAGGGGTTTATGTATTCCGAGCCTGTCATTCAAAATAGAGAACCACTAAAACTATTCCAATAGCCTCTCCTCCGTTAGTCTCCCTAAAAGAAGCCTGGAGGCAACAACCTCCTCATGTGGCCTGCAGTCACTCCTGACCTCATTTTGGCCTGTATGATTGCTTTGCTTTGATTAAAGGTACCTGGGCTATTATAATGTGTGCACTTGTTTCATTTTCTTAAGTCAGATGCCGAGAGGCTGGAAACAGAAATCACCAGTAACATAGGATGATCGTGAGACACTCAGAGACATTCAGCGGTCCTGGCCCTGGTCAGTGGCAGCTGTGGACCTAGAGAGATGCATGTGCCCTGTGAGACCAAAGCCCACCCTGTGGCCAGCACCAGCCGCCCTGGAAAAGGAGAGCAAGGACAAGCCTGGCCGCAGGCTCCCAGGCTTCATTCCCGTCTGTTGCTAGCTCGTCTTCTTCCCGCTCCTGCTAGGAGCTCCAGGCGCTGGATTTATATGTCACACAGGGCCCACCACACTCCCAGTCCATTCCAGGAGAAGCCTCTTTGAAGGCGAAACAGATTCCAGAATGATCGCTCACTAAGAGACATTCATCAGTGAGATGTCCTCCATAAAACTGAAATATCATAAAATCGTACACACGTGGGCCTGGAGCTGGGCAGGAACCATATTTCAGAGGAGAACATGGGCCGTGCAGAACACTGGTGACTGTGGTTGATAAATTAGACCCTGGTTTGCACTGTTACTAGCTTGTTGGAGAGAGTGAAATGGCCCTTCCATCAGCATCCTGGCTCCCAGGAAGGTAGGGACAGTAGTCTTGTCAGCCATCAGCCACGGGCAAGGGCACTTGGCTCTGAGAAATATCTGGGTGCCTTGGGAGAGCCCAGCTTGGCTCAGAAGCAGGAGGCGGGAGACAAATGGCATGGGGAGTTCTGCAATCCTGCAAATAGGATCATGTGGCGAGTACCCCGTTCTACTGCCTCTCGGTCACAGTGGCCATCCTCCCTAGAGGGTAGAGTCCACTACATCTACCTTTGGTGTAGAAATGCCTACAGACCCACAGATGCTGCTGCTTGTTGTAGACAGGTGAGTGACCTGTGGATGATCTCTTTGCCCCTCCCCCAAGACTTGACAATAACCTGCTGACCCATAGTGCCCCTGCCTCCTGTAGGAGAGCCAATGTCACCTGTCAGAAATCATTCTAGGTCAGGGGGCACCTCCAAGTCACACTGATCCTTTGTCTGAGCCCAGATGCTTCCTTCCAGATGTGGACAAGGTCCGTAGCCTCTTTTACTTTGGGTTTCAGAGAAGTTCAAGCCCCTCTTCAGATAGCAGTTATAGTGACAACAGGGGCAAGAGCTGGCCTGAAGGGACAAAGAACACATTTGTGGATGCTCTCTGCTAGCATTTTGTAAGTGACCTGTTCCTGCACTCCTCAAGTCCTTCTACAGAGACCCTCTGAGTGACACCCATTTTATTTTTATTTTTATTTTTTTAAAGATTTATTTACTTATTATATATGTATACAGCATGTATGATTGCAGGCCAGAAGAGGGCACCAGATCTCATCGCAGATGGTTGTGAGCCACCATGTGGTTGCTGGGAATTGAACTCAGGACTTCTGGAAGAGCAGCCAGTGCTCTTAACCTCTGAGCCATCTCTCCAGCCCTGTGACACCCATTTTAGAGATGGCTTCACTGATGGCCAAGCTCAGCCCTCACTAGACAGCCGAGTGGGTGGAAGGGCCGGGCTGTGGACCAGGCTTGAGAATACAGCCTCCCACATTTCTGTGATTTCTATTGTTGCCTCCGGTGGACCCTTGCCAGCCACTGTTCAGTGTCCAGGGCATGAATACTGGTGTAGCACCTTCTGAGTTGCTTTCTCTTTGCTTTTGAGCAGTTTGTGGCTATCAATCATGAGTGCACAGGGACCTGAGAAATAACTGCAGCCCCAGTGGTGGACCTTGTTGCTGTAGAGCTCAGGTCTAGAAGCAGGAGGATTCCTTGTCTACTGCCTATCTCTGGACCTGCTCTGGGTGAGAAATAAAAACATATCACAGAGGTACTGACTGAGCCCCAACAGAACCTTTTCCAGCCAAGGACCATCCCTGCATCATGTGGGATGCATTCTTCCCTGCTCTCTGTGCAACCATTACTGTGGTTCTGACTCCCCGCTGCTGGCTCCTGCTCTGCCAGATGCACTCTTCTGCCAACCTTCCCATGGCTTCCTGGCATCTACCTTGTCCCCTGCATAGAAGCTGGGAGCCACCGCTTGGCCACCTCATGACTCCCCCTGAAGCAGCATCAATGGAGAGGGTGCTGCTCTACCATGTCCTTCAGCCCCCATCAGACTCTGTAAGATGTCTCTCCTAGTCACCCCTGGCTCTCGACCCATCAAGCACCTCATCCTCTCTGTCTTGGGGGTCCCCCGTGGCTGTTCACTTTTGCTGTTTTCCCCTCTCCTCCCTACATCCACAAGGTCACCAGGTGTCAATTGCTCCTCCATGGTAATTCTCTAAGCTCTCCAAGCTCCAAGTGGGCACATGGTCCAATGACTGGACTGGGATGGAACCTAGAAACCTGGCAGGTATCATCAGAGTAATTGGGGTGGCTGATCCTGAAGAGGAGAGTTTGTTGTGGAATATTAGTTGAAGATGTGTTATATTTGTTTATGCTGAGGAACATTTGTTTAATGATGCAAAGATGGGTTGCATTCTTTTATGTTGCATTTGTTTGACTCTGTGAAGCTGTGATACTGTGCCTGTCTAAAAACACCTGATTGGTCTAATAAAGAGCTGAATGGTGAATAGGTAGGCAGGAAAAAAGGTAGTGGGGCTGGCAGGTAGAGAGAATAAATAAGAGGAGAACTCTGGGAAGAGAATATCAGGGAATAAGAAAAGAAGGAGAGGTCACCAGGGGCCAGCC
Organism: Peromyscus californicus insignis; assembly: GCF_007827085.1. Lineage (NCBI taxonomy): Eukaryota > Metazoa > Chordata > Mammalia > Rodentia > Cricetidae > Peromyscus > Peromyscus californicus. The sequence continues at coordinate 51,628,064 of NW_026294503.1, forward strand.
ATCCAGCCACACAGCAAGCCACAGAGTAAGAAGTAAAGAGAGGTATATAGAATAGAGAAAAATAAAAGCCCAGAGGCAAAAAGTAGATGGGATAATTTAAGTTAAGAAAAGCTTGCTAGAAATAAGCCAAGCTAACGCTGGGCATTCATAAGAAAGAATAAACCTCTGTGTGTGTATTTATTTGGGAGCTGGGTGGCATGCCTCCCAAAAGAGTAAAGAGCTAAAAAAATAACAACTACAACAGATGATGTGATCCACACAAGCCCTGTAAGCCCCCAAGGTCCTTTATATCCACAACTGGGTTGTGAGTAGGCTGAGCTCTGGGGATGGTATTTGGGAGAGGCTACAGCCAGTCTCAGCTCTCCAGGTCCCAGCTCAGCTTTCCATATTGTCTAAGCATACATTCTCTTCCTCTCCTCTGACTCAGCTCTGCCTGTCCATGGACCACTGGAAGCCACCCGAGTCTGTTCCCATCTCCATCCAGTTCCATGCAGACCAGCCTTCTACAGTCAATATTGACCTTCTGCAGCTGAGCATCCAAGCCTTGTGCCTACCAACCACTCCACCTTTCTCGAGGGTGACCTCCTATCTCCCAGTCCTGAGCCCTGAGGTGGGGAAAGAAGGTCTTCAGTTTAGGGAGAGGAAATGACTTGAGTCATTTTTGGACTCAAGTTTCTCAGGTACCACAATGCTCCGTTGGACACAGAGAGATGGATAAGAGGACTAGATGCACAAAGGGACATATGAGGAATTTAGCCTCCTAATGTGCTATTGAGGGGATTCAGGGTCTCACACTACTGGCTACCCTATCAGTAAAGAAGGAATCTACCCAGAGTGTCCCCCAAACTGAGATAGAAAGATGGCCTTTATTCCTCTATAAGCTGTGCCTGAAGCCTGATCTACACTTGAACTCTTTCCATGGCGAGCTTCCCCTTGGCCCTTGCTAGTCATCAGTCCATCTTCTCTTAGTTGGCTGTCAGGCTGGTGGCTTGGAGGACTGTTACCTGGCCCCTCTCGAATGCATCTCAGGATCTCTTGTCTGGCTAAGTCAAGGCCTAGGAATGGCTGACATGGGTACCCATGGCTGTCCACCCCACATCAGAACTGGCTCTGCTGCTCCGAAGAGTAATGTCCTGCTTGGGTGTCCTTTGGCGAGTCTGCTGTAGATGGTGGTTCATCATGGAACCCCCTTTTTGTACATCATTTTCCAGAATCAGAGGTTTGTCAACAGGGCTCTTTCTGGTCTGAGACATTGATATGAGTTGTGCATTTGGTTTTGGCAGTGGGATGCGCTGATTTTGCAGCCCCAGTTATAGTACGAACACAGGTGTTTTGAAAAATACATATATAGAGAAGAGCTGCCAAATGTGGTGAGTCACTTCATTCCCCATTTATGCAGGCCTGGGTGCCAGGTATGTAGGCCACAAATCAAAGAGCTGAGCTTGGCCCATGCAAGCTGGGGAGGGAGGCACCGTCTGCATGCTGGAGTCAGGACCAAGCAGGTGATAGAAATGGGTTTGTTCTTCTGATAGAAGTAGGGATGGGCCTGGTATATGGTCTCCAGTGAGACAACCATGGAGAAGTGGGCCTGGGGGTGCCAGGGCTAACCTGGCAGCCCCATAGGTTGGTAAATGTGCACAAGTGTGAGCCTTTGTAACTGTGTGGATATGTGTCTGTAAGTGTGAGCCTTTGTAAATGTGTGTGTGTGTGTGTGTGTGTGTGTGTGTGTGTGTGCGTGTGCGTGTGTGTGTGTGTGTGTGTGTGTGTGTGTGTGTGTGTGTGTGTGTGTGAGAGAGAGAGAGAGAGAGAGAGAGAGAGAGAGAGAGATCTGAGGGTATTGGTGAGTAAATGTATGTACAAGCAAATGCATGGCCCTGAGTGTGAACATCTGTTGATTCTCTGTGGCCCCACACAGACATGGATACATATATGTTTCTGTGGGCTTGCCTGCAGGTGCCATGTGCTTAGAGGGAGGGCATTGGCATGGTAGTGACTTGGGGGGAAAGCACTAGAGAGAGGTATAGCATGTTCAGTGAAAGGAAGTTCAGGCCAGGCCAGGCCCTCTTGCGTAAGTGCTCAGAATTGTGTGCGCACACTTCCTATGGAAGAGAAGTAAAGACAGGCATTTACACAGTAGCCTAGACTCCAGACATCCCCACATGGGGAGAGTGGCCTCAGGCTAGGTTTACCCTATGAAGTTCAAGCTACCCTCTCTCTCTTGCCAACCCTGGCCCTTCTCTACATCTGCCCTCCAGTCACACGGTCCCACCTGCTCCCACACCGAGAATGACCAGCTTTTTCCCAACCATCACCATGCTCAGTCTGGGTTCACCCTACATCTGTACTCTACATTGCAAGACTACAAGGAGAGTCATTTCCAAGGATCTCCTCCACCAGCCCAGGCCTCCTAGACCCCAAGAATGGTGTCTGCATCCTGTCATGGGCTCCTGTTATTCCAAGAGATAGGATCTCTGCTTGCATGGTTGGTTTGTCCCACTCTCTAGAGGACAGGGTCAGCCCGAGAGACTCTTGCCTCTTAACATGTTGCACAGAGCACTGCTTACTGCAATGTAAGGCCACCCTTGGGGACAGATCTAACTCTTCTTACTTCCTTGAGTTTGTGAGGCCTTGGATCCTAAGGTCTTTGTTCTGTTAGGTTCTTTGCCATCATGGACAAGAAAGGCTCTCTCCCTGACTGTTCTAGCCACCAAGGGGCCTGACAAATCTACCATCACCTCTTCTGAAGAAGGAGCTGGGATGCTCAAGCATTCTCTCACTGATCCTGCTGTACCATCCTCTAGCCCTTTCTCCTAGATCTCCTACCATGCCCGTGTCACTCAGTCATGGCTGGAAGATGGCTAGAGCATCTGGTTGTGGTTGTGTTGTATCTGGACTTCAATTTCAGGATGCCCAGCAAATCTTACCTCCTTCTCTATAGCCCACAAGGCCTGTGTCATCCTTGCTGGCCCACAGTGGTCAGTTACTCCAAAGGTGTCTGAAGGCATCATCAAAACTGGATGTCCCAGGAGGTCAGGGTAGCCCATGAGATGCGGAGACTCTGCAGTCAAGACCTGAATGGGGACAACCTTGTGGGACTGAGTAAGAATGGAGGGCATCTCTCTTGCTAAGTGACAGGTGGGTCTGTAAGATATTTGTGAGACAACAAGGTCACTTGTCAAGATATCTTAGACACAAGTATGTGAGCTGAACTCTCAGAAGACTAAAGAGGAAACTGGAGAGGGTGAGTGGAGAACATGGCTAGGGGAGGAAAGCCAGGGGTGAGAGCAGCAGTGTGAGAGGTGAGATGAGAGGTTAGAATCCATGAGCACATGTAGGTGATCTCCACAGGCTCATTCTCCTTTATATCCATATCTATAACCATGGCCTTATCACAGTTGTAGCCACACCCACATCCTCATCCATATCCACATCTGTATCTTCATCCTTATTAGCATCTCTGGCCACACTGACATCCTTATTAATGGCCATATCTACATTCATACCCACATCTGCACACACATTCTCATTTGTACCCACATCTACATTCACACTGCATCCACATCCATATCCATAGCCTTATCTACCTCCTTATTCTCATTGGTGTCCGAGTTTTTAATCTCTGTCTATAGCCATAGACTTATCTACACCCACAGCCATAGCCACATCCTTGTTCTCATTGGTATCTGCACTTATATCTGTGTCTGTAGCCAGAGCCTTATCTACTCTCACAGCCACATTTATATCAGCATCTGATTCCACACCCTCATTAGTATCCACCTATATCCCCATCCACACCCACATCCATATCTATATCCATATACTCATTCATATCTATGTCCACATCCTAATCAATAACCACATCTACACTCATATCCATATCCGCATCCTCATCTGCATCCACTTCCACATCTGCATCAACTATTGACATCAGCTCCCTATGGAATGTGAGGTGTGTTTTCAGGTACGATGAAGCATGTATGTGTGTGGGGGTGTGTATGATAGCGTATTAGCTCCTTTTGTGTTGTTGTGATAAATTGCTATGACCAAAATGACCTTATGGAAGAAAGAGTTTATTTTGTCTTATGGTTACAGAGGGATAAGAATCCCTCATGGTGGGGAGGCATGGCAGCAGGTAGGATTCATAGCCAGGATGGAAAGCTAAGACTCCCATCCTCAACTCAGGCCATGAAGCAAAGAGAATAAACCAGAGGTAGTGTGAAGCTTTAAACTCTCAAATTCTATTCACAGTTAAGTACTTCCTTCAGCAAGGCTCCATCTCCCCATAACCTCTGCAAACAGGACCCCCAAGTGGGGACAATGTATGCCAATACCTTAGCCTTTGGGAGAAATTTCTCATTCAAATCACTGCAAATGGTTACTATGAATTGTCAACTTGACAGAGTCTAGAATCATCTTGGAGGCACAGTTGTGGCATGTCTGTGGGGGATTATCTTGATGGTGTTAATGAGGGTTGGAAGACCTGCCCACTGCGGGCAGCACCATTATCTGGCTGGGATCTTGGACTGGATAATGGAGAAGGGGAGCTGAGCACCAGCATACGTACCTTTATTACTCTCTTGTGACTGCAAAGGTAGTGTGGCCAGATGCCTCAAATCTCTGCTGCCTTGACCCCCCAACACTCCTTGATGGACTGTGCCTGTGAGCTGAAATAAGCCCTCTCTCCCTTAAGCTGCTTTTGCTGGGGTATTTTATTGTACCAACAGGAAAGGAAGCTTCGACAGTATACTAGTGTGACTATGGTGCATACGTGTGTGTGTGTGTGTGTGTGTGTGTGTGTGTGTGTGTGTGTGTGTGTGCATTTAATGAAGACCATGGAGTCCTCATCTTTGGGATGGCAGTATCTCCTAGATGGGCCATTTGGAAGAGGAGACCAAAACTCCTGAGAGATAATAATTTCTCCAGCAAAACACAGTGGTTCTGTGGTAGTGACATGGATGGCATGATCTAGATGAGGAATATGAAGATGCTTGTTTGAAGAGGGTGTGTAAATGGTGGTCTGGGGTTCGGTTGGGAGAGCATCAAGCCACTGAGGGGTCTGGGTCACGGACGGATGACACTGTAGGACTTATTTGGGGGAAGATGCTTCTGGTGGTGATACTGGTGAAAGGAGAGATAGTTCTGGGACCAACGGCAGAACCAGAGTCAGGAAACCACCCAGTGCAAACCAAGGAAGGCATCGAAAGAACCTGAACTCAGGAGGGAACCCTGGAGAGGAAGGGTGGGGCCCTACTGGCGAGCCTCTAAGGAAGGAGACTTCTCAGGGACCATTTTGAAAGAGAAAGAGCAAGCTCAGTTTTGAGTATTTTACATTCTTTGCTTGAGGGAAAGAAGCTGTAAAAACTGCAAGCAGGTATGAACCATATCTCGGTAATTTCCAGAGATTGCCTGTAATATGATAGGCCCATAAAAGATTCTAAAAGTGACTACTTTACATACACAAGATTGGCTGCTCATAGAGCTTCATGGTGGGAGGGGCATCAGCCTTCCCTGCAGCTCCGGCGACAGGGGATGGGAAGAACAAAGATTCTGCCTCATTGGAACTAGGTGTATGTATGGCCAGCCTAAAACAGGCTGCAGGACAAGGCCCTGGACCTCCTGCTCACTTTGCCTCAGGCTTTATTGTGTCTCCATCCTTCTGCGGACATGCAGTCTGAGTGTGACAGCCAACCCTGCTCTCATGCTCAACTCCAGATAGAAATCAGGAGCAGAGTCTGGGGATAAAGAGCTTGTTTTGCACAAGTGTAAGGATCTGAGCTTTGGCTGGCGGTATCCAATGCGAACGCTAGACGTGTGGCAGCCCAGCCTACCTGTGATTCTAGCCTCAGAAGGCAGAAATAAGAAATTCTGAAAGCAAGCTGGCTAGAGAGACCCTGCCTCACTGAATAACTCTGAGATCTGCTGAGGAAAACACATTAGGTCACCCTTGTGGGAGCCCACAGTGACTCCAGCTTGTGACTTGATTCCATCTTGCCTTAAAGTCAGAGAGCTCAAGCTTGTTTTTTGCTCCTTAAGGCTGAATAACAGGATGATTGGCCAAAGGCATGGTTACTAGATGTTTCGCTCCTCACGGCCAAATAACCAGATGATTGGCCAAAGGTGTTACTAGATGTATTGATAATTAAGGAGGTGCTTATGCTTGTTTATTCCTTGAACCATGGTAAGGAAGTCTTCTGACCTCTTACTTTGGGCATAAAAAGGTTATGAGAAATAAATTCGGGGCTGCTGCAGTATTCACTGAGAGCCCACTTGAAGCTATCCTATGTCTTTGTCTTTTCTTTTATGTCTGTTTTTTCTATCTGCCTTTTCTTAATCCTCACTCCCCTATTCAGGTACTGTTCGACAGGTTGGCTGGTCCCGACACACCCTTTGGCCTCCACATGTGTGTGTGTGTGCAAATTCTTGCGTGCCTGTGCACACACACACACACACATGTGACAGCATGTGTGCACATGCAAAATTAATAAAAAAAAACAAAAAGGAAAGAAATCATGATTTCATCAGAATGAGGTTAGTTGGAAGCTTAAATACACAGTGTTAGGTCCCATGTAGTTCTCGGATGAAGCAAAGGGGGAAATGTGCATGCCCATTTATATCATCAGGTGTGAAAATGGGACTGTCAAGGAATGTGTGTCCAACTTCTCAAAGGCAGAAAATATGACTGGGAAATCAAACGGTTCCAATTCTGTGTCAAAAGGACACTGACCTGCTTCGTGGAGCTCGAAGTTACAGGAAGAGGGATGTGCAAACAGCCCAGGAGATAGCTGCTTCATCACCCCTGGTCACATGGTGACCCCCAGACAGCTGGGCTCCATGGAGATGAGGCAGATCGATGTTCTTGTGAATAGCCCCTGAGCAATTTTCAGCAGGATTGAGGGATGGGGAGGCTGGTGCTATCTGGGAGCTTTTAGGTGAGGCAGAACAGTGGCTACAAAGGACACAGGAAGTCAGAGAATCCTCTAGATTACTGTATGAGATGCAAGAGGGCTTGCCTGTCTTCTTGTCCTGGAAGGTGAGGGAGGTGAGCAGAGCTTGGGGGTGGCTGTGGCAGAAGCTCCCAACTCCGCACTGTCTGCATCCTCTGGCTTCTGAAGCCTGTGAGGTTGCTGAGGTCATGGATTACTCAGCTGTCCCGGGGTCTGTGGAGGCCCAGCAAAGCTCATGACTTTGCATAGAGCTGGTCATGTGGCCATCGCACTGTGCACAAGAGTGTGCGTGTCCAGAGGCAGTTGGGAAAATAGGAGCGTGAATAAAATCCTTTCATACTCCAGAGGGGCAGGGAGACCCCAGCTGACCTCAGGGGCAGCCAATTGGGTACATACGAATCTAAAATATCCCAGGTAAATCAACAAAATCAAGGAGGGACCATTGTTCCCTCTTCTATCAGTGGTGACTCATTTTATTCTTTTTCAAATCTACTCACTCATGGTAGGCATGTCTTCTGATCCTACTGTCTGCCTTAGAAATTTTTCTTATTTCTGTGATGAAATACCTTGACCAAGAAAACTTAAAAAGAAAGTGTTTGGTTGGGTTTATGGTTCTAGAGGGCTAGAGTCCATCACAGTGATGCGAAGGCATAATGGCAGGTGCAGCTGAGAGATCACATCTCAAACTGGGAGCAGGAGGTAGAAAGCATGCTGGGAATGGTGCCACTCTTTTGAAACTGCAAACTCATCCCTAGTGACACCCTTTCTCTGGCAAAGCCACACCTCCTAATCTTCCTCCAAAAGCCACCAACTGGAGAGCCAAGCATTCCAATTCCTGAGACTTACGGGGGCAGGGGGGGGGGGCATCTCATTCAAACACCTCTCCTTCGCTTCAGTCTGTTTTACTCGTATTTTTGTGCTCTGTTGATGGTTGTCCAGACATCTGCATATTTCTAGTCTCATTTCCAGTTTCTTATGGGTTTTTCCCTGCCTGCCTGGTGTGGCCACTTCAATGGTGTGTGTTCTTTACCTATGAGCTCAGACTAGTTTAACCTGCACTGTGGGGCCCTGGGGACAAGCACATTTGAAAATATAGAGGGGCTTCCAGTCCTTGGGTAGCTCCCCCTCATTCTCCTGTTCTCTGCTTTCCGCACAGGTGGGGCTCCTCTTCCTGCACTCCTAAGCCTGCCCCCTCTTTCAGAGCCCACATGAAGTCAAGCTTCCTGGAAGGCAGCTTCAGGCTCAGCCTCAGGACCCAGAGTATTACAGAGTTGTCAGTTCCTCCATGTTTTAAGTGGGTGCTTCCTTTATGTGTTTGTAAGAAAGATTATTATGGGCATACTAATAGATAATTTGTATCCATCATTAAACCCCAAACCACTCTTTTCATTGTTTGCTCTTGTAAAACTTAACTTTTTCATTAAAAAAATTCATTTTTCATTGTTTAGTTAACATCTGCACGGCTTCACCTACTTTTCATGTGAATTCTTTTTTGTTGACCTATAAGGTACCACAAGCTGCCCTATTCTTGGCTCCTTTAGGGGGCACTTAAAGAGTTCGAGCCATCCTTTGTGGAAGACACTGCATCTTTGGACATATGGCTGAAGCCCCTATGGGCTTGCCTACCCCCCCCCCCCACCTCTGAGCTGTGTGTTTACAAATGGCCTGTCTCTTGGGAATAAATCTCTGCACTTTTCCCAGGAAATATAGTCTATAAATCACAGTGACATTTTAGATGAGATTCGCCTCCTCCTGCGCCTCTGCCTTTAAGTGACCCCATCCCTGTGTGTGTTGCAGTACTTGGAGGAGGCCAGCTCAGCCCAGTCTGGGTAGGCATAGTTAGTTAAAGATAAGATCACTGACATCTTCAAATGCCACATTTGTCAACACAGGAGTGACGCTGCCCCAGGTGCTGGATGGGATGGCTCTGTCATGTCTGGTGTGAGAGCCTCCTTTACCTTGCTCACTTTGTGGTCCTGGAAGGCTGCTGTCCTCACAGATGGCAGATACTTTTTAAACACTGTGATAATTGATTTTATTGTCAACTTGGCTAGGCCATGGAGAGTGTTTACCAGAATGAAAATTAGACATGAATGAAATGATTAGACAGATAGAAGAGGAATGGAACCATGCACCTTAATAGACAGAAGCAAGAGAAGGAATTGTATTTTGAAGAAAGAGATAGAATTAGACAGGATGTAAGAATAAAATGATGGTCGCAGACAATGTCATCAGAGAAACGAAAATGTAAAGGGGAAAGGACAATAAGAAATTTTGGAAGTCCATACATAAAAGCCTGGACAGGGGCCTGTCAAGAGGGCTCAGTGAGTAAATGTGCTTGCAGCCAAGCTGGACAGCCTAAGTTCAACCCTCGGGGCTGACACTGTGGAAGTAGAGGACTGATTCCCACAAACTGTCCTCTGACTTACATACATACATACATACATACACTGTGGCATGCATGTGCATGCACACACACACACACACACTCTCTCTCTCTCTCTCTCTCTCTTTCTCTCTCTCTCTCTCTCTCTCTCTCTATATATATATATATATACATACATGTATATATGCATATATAACATAAATACATGTCTTTGTTAGGTTTTCTATTGCTGTGGTGAAACACTGTGACCAAAAGGCAACTTGGGGAGGAAAGGGTTTATTTGGCTTACACTTCCACATTGCTGTTCACCTTTGAAGGAAGTTAAGACAGGAATTCAAACAGGGCAGGAACCTGGAGGCAGGAGCTGATGTAGAGGCCATGGAGGGGAGCTGCTTACTGGCTTGCTTCCAACCTGGTCCGCTTGGTCCACCTTCTTATAGAATCCAGGACCAACAGCCCAGGGACGGCCCCACCCATCATGGAATGGGCCCTCCCCCATGGACCACTAAATGAGAAAATGCCTTCCAGCTGGATCGCATGGAGGCGTTCCCTCAGCTGAGGCTCCTTTCTGTCTGATGACTGTAGCTTGGGACAAGTTGATATACAAAACCAGCCAGTACAATACATATATAAATATACGGTGTGCATATGATATCTACATATATACTATATATGTATATAATATATGTAAATATATATATGTAAAAGAAATTTTAAAAGAAGACTGGACAAGACATTCAAAATGGATTATGTTGGAGATGTTAAGGTAGATACCTAACGTGGGGCACAACACAACCGCCTGCAATACCAAGAGGTCTCACATTGCAAGAGGATACAAGCCTACTTGGGAAAGTCCACCCGGAACAGACCGCACCAAACCACACTCCGAGAAGCTGTGGAGCTCTAGTGAAAGAACAGTTGCCGTCCTCTAGGCAGGAAGAGCAGAATTCTCACGGAGCAAAGAAAAAAAAAATCAGACAGATGCCAGTCTTGACAAGTCTTTATACCAGATGGAATTGGGGACACAGATTTAAGATACACAGAGAAAGCAGTGTGAGCCAGGCTGGCTGTCAGCGCACGTCACATGAAAGCCCAGAAAATGCTGTCCTCGGGGCTTTCCTCAGCGTCTGCTGGAGAACTAGTTTGACTCACCAAGGTGATGGAAGGGAGAGCGAGAGAGGAGAAGAGCAGCCGGAGGCCACAGCAGGCACCCACAGTGACCAGAAGAGCCGGGTGGAACGGAAGAGAGATGAGCTCTACCCTCTCAGAGGGCAGGCAGCCATAAAGCTAAGTGGGGGGGGGGGGAGAGGGAGTGTGTAAAGGGGAGAGAAATCTAGCTGATCATAGAAACTGAATGTGGTGCTTTGGGACAGAGGAGAGAGACGGAGAGGGTGGGATGCTTGGACTGGAGACCAGGGTCAGCAAGGATGTAGGCGCAAGTGTTAAGTGTGAGTGAAACAGCGTCTGTCAGAGTGAAGATGCCTGCCAGTGCACCAGAGAGAAAGAACAAGCTACACACAGCACAGAGGGGAGGGTACGTGTGTGTGTGACCCATCATATACATGCACGGCACAAAACTGTGACAGAATGAGGACAAATATACCGATTCCATTGATAAACACAGGAATGGGCTCGATGCAAACAAAAGAAATAGGATTTCAGATTGGCCAACAGATGAACCCAGCACTATGCTGTGTACACAAGGCCTGTCAAAAGTAAAGAGATTAAAGAAGTATGAAGGGGTCTGCAGGGGTCCTCCAGGGGTTAGGAGCACTTACCGCTCTTGTGGTAGATCCAGGTTTGGGTCCCAGCACCCAGGTGACTGTGAGTTGACTCCAGGGAACCCAGCATCCTTTCTGGCCTTTCATGGGCACCTGAACTCATGTGAGCACACCACAACTCCCCCACCCCCTGCCACACCCCCACACCCCCACACCCCTACACAATTAAAAGTAACATAAAATCTAAAAAAGAGAGGCAAAGAAAGTTCAAGTGAAGCTATAGCCTTGAAAAAATAGAAATGGAAAGAAACCAGGTCTGAAAGGCAGATAGGTGATGACACCATGGCTGCTATTCACAAGGAAGACGGTGTGGTCATTAGCTCACATACCCTGTAGCCAGGGAGGATGTGCGAAGGACAGCGGTTCAAGGGCACAGTAGAGGCGTCAGTAGGAGTTACATAGAGAAGAAATAAACATGATACAGGGAGCTTACCACGCCTCTCCCGATTCTCAACCAGTCATTATTAGACAGGAAGTGGAAGCTGTCAATGACAGGACCAATGGGGCAGAGCCTACAATGGCACATTGAACTCTGACCTCCGGTAATTGAGAATACATTGTCTTTTAAAAGAACAAGGAACCGCCTGCAAATTGAGCATGTCTATTGCTACAAAGAGAATCTCATTAAGTCAGAAGCACAGAAATGATCCATCCAGCCCCCACCCTCCACACACCCCTTACTACAGGCAGAAAAACTAGAAGTTAATTATGGAGCTAGCCGAAGTGAACGCTTGCCCAATGAGCATGTCAGTAAACAACTTGGAACAAAGACAGAGTAAGGGATGATACCACAGAACTTCAAATCCAGAAGATAAAAATCTGGGTTGGGGAGCTGGCTCATTGAATAAGCATGAGTACCTTAGTCCAAATGCCCAGCGCCCACATAAAAGCCAAGTGTGGCTGTGTGTGCCTGTGAGCCCAGCACTGGGGATGGAGACAGGTGAGTCCTCAGAGCTTGCTGGGCAATGGAATTCCAGTTTCGTGAGAGACCCCTTGTCCAAGCCATCAGGGTAGAGCGTGACAGAGGAAGATTGCCGTGCTCTGGCCTCTGCGTGTCTGCTCATGGGTGCATGCGTATGCTTGCAACACGCACACACACACACACACACACACACACACACAAATAAATAAACAGATGAATAAAAAGAAAAGAATCTATGGAGCACTGTTAAATAGTTTATAAAAGGATAAATTTTGAATTTAAATAAAAATGAATATCATTGCAAATAAAATTTTAAAATATAATAGATGAATATCCAAGAACAGTAACAACCTAAACCCAAAGAAGGCAGATAGTGGAAAACTCAAGAGGACAAATGAGTCGTCCCCCCCCCCCACCCCCCCCCCCGCCCCTGTAAGTCAGACGAGAAGACACAGAACTGGGAAACAGACGAAATGAAATGATAGCCTGTGACCTCCACAGAGGATCTGGTGCAGAGTTCTAGAGGGGCTGGGAAAGGACAAGGGTTAGGATGGAGAGAGTGCCAGTAGGGTGGGGCGGAGAGGAACTGGGTTTTCAAAGGATTAGACCATTTGTAAGTGGTGTACAGACTAAGCTAAATGGTGACACGAGAGAATGACCTTCTAGAAAGGCGTGGGATGCCACAGTGGAGCCCAGTGAGAAGAATCTAAGCAGATGGTTCCCACCACAGCGAAGCAGAGGTGGCAAGGAACACTCCTTCCAAACCCCATCTCCACAGGGAAACACACCACGTTTAATTAGACTCATTACTAGCAATCTACTTAAATGACTCCAGAGTACATGGGAGGGTGGAAGTCATCTGGGTTCTTCCCCTGAAGACAGAGACTCTGCTGAAAAGCAGGGGTGCTGTGATGCCTCAGCGATGGATGTAGATACACAAAAATTCCCCCCCACTTCCCCCCCCCCCAAAAAAAAAAACACAAAACAGCAGCAAAAACGTGAAACAAATAACACATCATGATCAAGTACTTGTTTTACTAGGAATGGGAGGGTAGTGCGATATTAGAAAATATATTAATATAATCCATCAAGGGAGACAGCTAAGCAGAAACCCCATCTGATCATTTCCAAGGTAGAAGAGACATTCTGCACAATTAAACTCATTCATGTCAAAAACTCCTCATTAAAAAAAAAAAAAAAAAGCAAATGGTGCATCTGGAGGTTAGCCTTTTACTTGTGATAGCTAGTGTCATATTCACCTGAGGGATGGGCCTCTGAGTGTGTCTAGCGGGTGGAGGGGGTGGAAGTGATCCTGATTATGCTAGTTGAAGTGAGACTGTGCCCACTGTGAGTGCCACCATATCTGCCCACTGTTGGTGGCACCATTCCCTAGGCAGAGGGTCCTGGACTGTAGTGGAAATAATCACGCTAAACAACAGCATGTATCCATTCACTGTTCTCTGTTCTTTACTGTGGATGTGATGGGAGCCACTCCCCACAGGCCCCTGCTGTTGTGACTCTCACACAATGATGGTCTGTGACTTGTAACTGTAAACTAAAATAAACACTTCGTCTCCTAAATTGCCTTTGTTGGGGTGTTTCTTCACAGCAACAGGAAAAATAACCAAAGTGATAAATGGAGACAGGGCGGGTCTTCCCACCTCAATTAATGTCACACAGACATGCCCAGAGGCCCATGTCTCAGGTGATTTTAATCTTTGCCATGTATCTTCTTATATGGACAGACAAGATGAAAACAGATGCCCATTTGTATCCTTCCCACCATGGAGAACAAATTGTGTTAAAAGTGCTCACTTATCTATCTATCTATCTATCTATCTATCTATCTATCTATCTATCTATCTGTCTGTCTGTCTGTCTATCTATCTATCTATCTATCATCTATCTATTTACTTATTTATTACATAGACTAAGCAATCATTAGAATACTACCTTATGTAAGGAATACTCCCTGAGGAGGGTGAAGGGGAGTATATTAGGAATCTTCCTTGACCTCCCAGAATGTTGTCACAGAGAAAGCTAATATAGCCAGTCAACAGCAGACCTACCTACAACTTGAACAGGGAACTCAGTATCATATAGCACAATACACAGATGTCCATGATTCCACAGGAAGCTCCTCCTCTACTGGGAACAGGGAGGAAGAAGACATCAAGCACAGGAGGCCGACATGGAGGCAAGACCATGCTACACTCCGGAGACTTCAAAGCAGCTGTGAGAACACTTCCGCTTTCACACAATGAAATCCCAGAAAGTGCCACCTCAGAGCTGAGGCTGCCACTGCTGGTGAAGTCAGCAAGTACAGGGACAGCTCCCTGGAAGAGCCAGCCTGGAAAAGTCAGGGAGCGTCTGAGCATAAAGCAATCAAGTGAGCAGGTCTGAACGGTGCAGCCAAAACAGACCTCAAGAAAAAGATGAACGGAGCCTCAGGAGCTGGGGGATTGGCTGGGAAATCTGAGCCCTGTCCTTTTGTCCCTGAAGCAGAAGAGGAAACAGCTGAAAGGGACTTGGAGGAACAATGGGTGAAAAAAACGTTCAATTTGGCAAGAAACTGGAAAAAAAAAAACTCAAGCGGGATAAACCTATAGAAACCCTCGCCAAGCTGTAACATAATTAAACTTCCACAAGGTGAAAAACAAAGAGAAAAAAAAAATGTCGAAAGATGCCAGAAAGCATGCCTCAGCTAGAGGGGAGAATCACCTGAGTGACAGAGGATTTGTCACCAGAAGCAGGAGGCCAGGAGGAAATGACGGGATCTGTTGCAGCAGCTGTGAGAAAAGCCCTGTCAACTGGAAGGTTCTATTCCCATGAAACACCCTCGGACACAGAGGAAACTGGGACGTTCCCAGGGAGGGGAAAGCCAGGTGATTTGCTACCTGCGGACCTGCCCTGAATAACGGCCGAAGGAAGTTCTCAGCGAGGCAGGAAGCACGAGATGGGATGCTGATGGTGTTGTGTGCTTTCTCTCACTGTGGTTCCTGGATTTTATACAAGTTTCTAAAATCATGTGTGACATGAAAGACATAAGACTGTCCAGGGGACCAAGAGGACAAGTGGGCACGAGAAAGGAGGATGCAGGAACATGGGGTAATATATTCAATAGACGGTATATATTTGCAGGAAAACTTTAAAAATAAATTATTTGGGGGGAAAATCATCCAGAAGGAGGAAAGTGGAGCACAAACAAAAACACACATAAACACAGTTGGCCCTCTTTTTCCTCCTGAGTTTTCCAAATCACATAACGGTTAATGCAAAATTTAGGGCTGTTTGGTGTGACTCTCCATCTATGCAGAGGAACTATTTAAGGTAACAACTACCCAGGGAGATGAAGACAGAAAGAGAGAGAGGCGAGGCATCTGTGCCCTATGAAGACTCACAGAGGGACAAGCCCACTAGCCTCTGACTGTCTACACGTGACAATGACACACAAAGTCACGACAAACCCCCAGAGATAAATCGGAACAGGAGTTTGATGAAGATAACCCACTCGGGACTGAGGGCTCCAATGTGTCTCACTCTCTGCATGTTGTCCAGCTGTGGGTCTCTGTGTTGATTCTATGTACTGTAAGCAAAGCTCCTCGGATGCGGGTTGAGTGGGGCACTGCTCTATGTGCATAGCAGGACGCCATTAGGAGTCATTCATCGCTGTGTTCCTTGAGCAGAAAAATAGTGATGGGTTTTCCTTTGGACCCAGGACCTATCTAGTCTCAGAGTCTCGGCCACTAAGGCTCAGAGATCTATGCAGAAGAGGAGGCAGGGAGATTGCAAGAGCCAAAGGTGGTAGATGGCTTCAAGGAAGCAGCAACTTGCAGACACTGCGGGACTGATGTGTATTTGAACTCAGAGAGTTCAACAGCATAGAACTGCCAACTACACAGAACCCTACACTGAGGGGACGTGGACACGAGTTCTCGTTCCTAACCAAGAAGCCATTTGTAACTGATAGATGCTAGGAAAGGGAAAATCAGTTTTCCTCAATGGAGTGTCGCTGGGTATATCAATATCAATACTCCAGGGCAGGCCCCATGTCTAGGAGTAGTTGGCCAACATAAAGTGGATTCCACGTGCAGTGGTTTGAAAGAAAATGGCCCCCAAAGAGAGTGGCACTGGGGAGGTGTGGCTTTGTTGGATTAGGTCTGACCTTGCTGGAGGAAGCTTGTCACTGTGGAGGTGGAGTAAGGTCTTTTGCTTAAGCTTCGCTTAGTGTCACCGTGGACTTCCTGTTGCCTGCAAGATGTAGGACTCTCAATTACTTCTCCAGCACCATGTCTGCCTGCATGCCACCCTGCTCCCTGTCACGATGATAATGGACTGAACCTCTGAAACTATAACTGAGCCACCCCAATTAAATGTTCTCTTTATAAGAGTTGCCACAGCCATGGTGTCTCTTCATAGCAATGAAAACGCTAAGGTATGATGTTCTTTGTGTTGGTAGTTTTTTTTTTTTTTTTGTCTTGTTGGGATTCTTGTTTGTTTGTTTTGATTTTCATCTTTTTTTTGTCTTTTTCTTTTTGAGAGAGAGAAAAAAATAATGTGAAGTTGGAATGATAGAGAGTGAGGAAGACCTGACCGGAGTTAGGGGACAGCAAAGAATATCATCGAAATGTATTTCATGGAAAAAAATTGGAGTCAGAACAGGAATGCTGAAAGGATTCAAGCCATAAGAAGGTGGGGGAAAGTTAGTCAGAGAGGGAGTAAACGGGAGAGAGAGGAAGAGAGAAAGAAAGGGAGGGAGAGCAGAAGACAAGGAAGGGGAGGGAGGTAAAAGGGGAGGGAGGGAGGGAGAGGAAGAGAGAGGCTGAGACCCGGTGCTTAACCCCTCAAATATCAATGACTACAACTATGTAACGCACCAATTAAGATGATAATAGTTACAGAGCACATTAAAAAGCTAACCCAACTATATTCTATTCTTAAGAACCTTTCTTCAGGGGCTGAAGAGATGGCTCAGGACTTAAGAGGACTGGCTGCTCTTCCAGAGGACTTGGGTTCAATCCTCAGCACCCACATGCTAGCTCACAACCATCTGTAACTCCAGTTCCAGGGTATTGGATACCTCTTTGGCCTCCATGGCCAGGCATGTATGTGGAACACAGACATACATGCAGGCAAAAATACTCAAATGCATAAAGTAAAATAAATAAATCTAAAAAGAAATTTAAAGAAACTTCAAATATGATGATACAGACAGGTATCAGAGAAAGATGGAGAAAGTGTGCCAGCCATGCTCCTGACAAGGGACAGCGTGAGTGGCCACCTCAGCCCCAGGCAGAGTAGACCTCAGACCAGGGAAAACTCGCAGAGATGGAGATGTGTGCTGTTCAATTTATTATGGGGCCTAAAAATTTTAAATTCTTACACACCCATCAAGAGAGCTACAAGGCCTAGGAGGCAAAGCCTGACTGATATAGGTGTGAAATGAGAGACAGGTCCAAAGTGCAAGGTGGAGGGTTTGACTTTCCCCGCTGACGCTGACACAGGATGGAAAAGCCAGTCAGAAGAACCAGGGACTCTGTCAGCCAACAGGACGCATTGCGGTCCTGTGTGTGTGTGTGTGTGTGTGTGTGTGTGTGTGTGTGTGTGTGTGTGTGTGTGTAAACGTTCTCAGAACACAGCCTCACAATGAGACAAACTGTAGCGAATTTGGAAAAGCATCAAAGTCACGCCGCGTGCTCCCTGACACAGTGGAAGCAGATGAACAGACAACAGCCGCGGCTTCTCCAGACGCTGAGAAACAAACACTACGCTTGTGAATAATCCATGGGTCAGAGGAGATGCCTTGAGGGATGCGAAAACTATTCCAGACAGACTGGAAATGAGAGTGTAATCTACCGAGCGCAGCACAAGCAGCGCGTGGGCATGTATAACGCCTGTTATTAAAGAGAGGGAGTCTCCTGTCAACAATCTCTGCTTCCCCCAAGAATCTGAAAACAGAGCAGCGGCAGACCCGCAGCAGACAGAGGGAAGCAGGGCTAGCGTGTGACTGAGTCAGTGTGACTTTTCCTGCATACGGAAGACATCATCTGGACTCTCAGGTGGAAAGTTGACATCGTAGAACTAACTCAGACAGTTCTGAAGACAAGGCACACAGTAGGGGGATCTGCCAACCACATTTAGTGTTATTATCAATACGTGTGTGTGTGTGTGTGTGTGTGTGTGTGTGTGTGTGTGTGTGTGTATCCGCGTGTGCACGTGTGCACACAAGCACTCGTACATGTGGAGATCAGTGTCAATATCAGAGCCCTCAATCACTCTGCACTTTACTCTGTTAATACACTTGGCGCTCTCTTGAGCAGCAGGCCTCCGGGATGCTCCTGTCTCCACATCCCTGGTGCTGAGGTCACAGGTCCTCATGGCTGCTTCTGGTTTTTGTTGTTCGTTTGTTTTATGTGGGTCCTGAGGATCCAAACCCAGGTCTTGATACTTGTGGTGGCATGCACTTTACCAACTGAGGCATCTCACCAGCCCCCTATCCAGCTCTAAAACACATTTTACCTGTGGTAAATGCATTTACAGTAGACCTCCTCATCCATTTTTTGATGCTGAGTGTGCCTACACTGTTGTCTAATGCATGTCTAGAATGCTTTCCCCCTCCCCACCCCATGACATTCCCTGTCCTGATCAAACAACAGCCAATCCCCAGCCTCTCTCCTCATCCGCTGGTGACTCTGTTCTGCTTTTCTCTCTATGGACCCGCCACTCACAGCCCTTGCACGATCACAGCAGAGGATTTCTTCCCATATTCAGGTTGTTTCTGCTCATAATGTTCACTGATTTTATCCAGGCTGCACAGAGTATCAAAGTCTTCCCTTTTTAGGAGTGAGTAATATTCCCCTTTCCCTGGTGGCAGACTTCTGTTTTCACCTCTTTGCTGTTGTGAGCAGTGCTACCAGAACCAGAGATATGCAGATGTTTTAAGACCCTCTTTCAGGTCTTCAGATATTCAGTTAGAATACTATTATATATAAAACATACACAGATAATGTGCTTGTGTAGTCTAGAGATATAACCCAGGAAACCAGATGCTTCTTCCTAAGCAGGACTCATAACTTCATTGCATAAATGTGCTGCATTTGTAGAAACTCTGCATATTGGAGAAACCCCACTTTCTGTTTCCTGAGGACTCACCGCGGTGCTTTCCACAGCAGCTGCCTTATTCTGTGTCCTCACCACTGACGTCCTTGGAACTGCTAATCTTCACCTTCTCTAACACTCATGTGTGCTTGCAGAGCGGGCACCCTGACAGGGGCATAGGAACGGCTCCTTGCAGGTTTGACATGCACTTCCCTGATCTACAGCATTGATGCTCTTTATTTTGTGGTTACAACTTGCTTTTTTCCTCTTCTTTGGGAAAATGTCCATTCATGTCTTTGCTCTTGTTTTTATTATTTAAATGCACGAGTTCTTTATATATTGTGGCTATTGACCTTTTGTCACATGTTTGATTTGAAGATATTTGCCCGTCTGTAGGCTGTTCTCACCCCGGTGAATAGTGTCTTTCAATGTGCAGCTTGATAAGAAGAACTTTTATGTAGATCTTCAAGTCAAGGCTGTGCCTATTGGCTGACAACAGAGAGATCAATGGAACAGAGTGGGGAATTCATAAACAGGCCACATCAACGTGTCAGACTCATTTTTGATCGAGCAACAAAAGCAATTTAGTGGAAGGAATATGCTCCTGGCAACAGTTCATTCCAGAGCAATTGAATGTATACAGACAAAATCAAAACCACAGCCAAACAAAACACATCTGTCTAAATCCCACATTTTACATAAAAATTAACCTGAAGTGGATCCCAGACTTGAGTGCAAAAACCTGGAAAAGTTGTAGAAAAACACAGGGGAACTACAGGGCCTAGGGCTGGACAGAGAGTTCCCAGACAGAAAGCACCGTTTGTTAGGGACAAAGTTGACAGACTGAACCCTGAGCACCGTCAGGGATGGGGACACAGCTTGGGGGAAGAGAGCTTGCCAACAGGGTGTCAGGCCCCCATGTCTTACTTCTAGTACTTACAAAAAATAAAGTAAAATAACAACAAAAAAACCCCTTTTGTTTTGTGCCCGTAGGGGAAGTCTGGAAACTATGCTCCTAAAAAGCAGCTAATGTGTAGGATCTGTTTATTAAAATCTCAAAATTTTAAAAACTTGACCAACAAGGGGGAAGACATTTTATCAGACAGACACAGGAAGAACCCAGCCAGCACTGGCCATTAGGGAAATGTCAACCAAAGTCCCCCAAAGCCACCACTCCTCACCTGTCAGAATGACCAGCATGGTGTCCACAGTCCTGGTAGGGAGGCTGACGAGTGAGGTCACCAGGACATTGCTGGCAGGGACCTGTGATGGGCCAGCCCCTGTGGCAATTGGCTTGTTGGTTTCCTTAAAGTCTGGCTTGGGACTGCTACATAGTCAAACATTAGAGTGCACTCAAAACCCATGTTTGAACACTGATGCACATGATGTAGAATAGGCCCCAATTGGAAATGCCTCTCATGGCCTCTTTGACACATGGTACCTAAGTCACTGTGGCATATCTGCACTCACTCATTGGACTACCACTCAACAGTGAAAAAGATACGACTATCAGCACGACTGTCTGAGTTGTAAGAAATAGATTGTGATAGTCCATTTTCAGTATGAGGCACGCTCAGATAAGGCTTGGTGTCCTAATTAAACGAGATGGAGAATTTGGGAAGGGGGCAAGCCCTGGCATATATGAAGAGAGGACCAACATTTCTTACGAGCAGCAGACTTTTAAAAACCACTGCCTCATGCCAAATCAGCACACCAGCTAGTTTTGCCTTTTCTCTACACCAGGTCCCTTTCTGCAGAATGATGTGTTAGAACTGCTTCGTTCTCACTAGCCTCTTGAATTCATTATCATCTTATTTCCATCACCCTGGATTCAGGGGATTGAGAGAGTGAAGCAGAAGACCTCCAAGGGTTATGCATTCCGGGATTCCGTCTTTCTAGTACATCATGGAACAAAGTTCTAAAGATCAGGATTCGTGATTGTTAGTAGTAAAGGAGGGCACAGGAGTCAAACCACACAGCGCAGCTGTGGATGGTAAGGAGGGTTAGAAGCTGTCTGAAGAGATGCTCTGAGTCGTGAACATGTCACTGCCTGTCCCTGGGCTGTTAGTCTGATCTGCACTTTTAAAAAACCTTGCAGTCCTGTGTATGCTTCTGAGAGCTGACCCCGCACTGAGTGCACTCTGAGAACGGAGTCCATGCTGGCACCGAACTCTTTCCTGAACTGTGCATGGTGCCATCTCATGAATGAAGTCCAGTTAAGGAACACGTTGGTATGGACCTGAGCCAGCACCTGCGTGGCCTGTGTGAAATCATCTGATATAACAAGTCAACCTGAATACACCATGCCAGCACAATGGATTTTCTCTGACTCTGGGATTTAAAGCCAAGCAAGGACTGACCTGAAGAGGTGCAGCAGTGCTGGTCCAGCCCAGGATCAAGGCTCTGGCCTTTTGCAGGCTACAGCTGACTGAGGACCCATGTCCAAGGTCACTCTCCTGATCCAGGCAGATCTTGGGTCCTCCTGATGTAAGCAAGGGACAAGATCCCCACCATATGAACTTCTCTGAGCAGCTGCTTCCCTTGGCCGTGAACCAGCACCACAGTGGCCAGGATGGCAGTCCAGCCGGTGTGACCTGCCCTGTTGGGGGCATCCTCCATAGCTGCCTCATGTTTCATCCCTTGGAAACAAGTTCTGAGCAGGAGGTGGGGAGTGTTAGGTGGCATGGGAGACTCTCCACAGTTCCCACACTCATACAGGCACACACACACACACACACACACACACACACACACACACACTCACACCACATATCACATACACACACATACACAGTAATATATGTTGTAAACGTAGCTGCACAGCTGTACATACTCAACACACACACATGTTCACCACACACATAACACACTCTAAGAATACCACACATCACACACATGTCACACAGCATATACACTACACTGTAAGCCTTCTGCACACTGTGCACATCCACACATCCACATCCCCACCTGCACTCTCAGTGTCCACACATGCCCGTCATACAGATACCCCCCCAAAAAAACCACGCTAGGCACCATACACACGCACAGCAGGCACCCGGCTCCTAGGTGTAAGATTCAAACAACTGTCTGAAAGTTGTGTGAGGTGAGCTGTAATCCTCCTTTAAAGACAAAAATGAAAAATTTGAATAGAAGACAAGATACTTCTCATTCTTAGACGAGTGCTGCTAACAGTGACTATCAACCTGACAGATCTAGAGATGGGACAAACACAGACAAGGATGTGTCTGCGAAGTTCCTCCCTTCTTCAATAAATGGCATTTGGCATTAAATAAAGATAAATAAATAAAAAAATAAAAAATAAAAATTGGAACATATATAAAAAAGAAGAAGAAGAAGAAGGAGAAGAAGAAGAAGAAGAAGAAGAAGAAGAAGAAGAAGAAGAAGAAGAAGAAGTTTCTAGATAAGGGTAATTGAGGTGGGAAGACCCACCCTGAAAGCGGGTGATACCACCCCTCTTATTTAGAAAGGAAAAAACAAACGGAGCTCCAGCACTCTTCTCTCTCCTCTTACTGATTGTGGACTCAATGTTATCAGCTGCCTGTGTCCCCTGCCACTGTGCGGTCCCCTCAGGGGGGACTCCACCCTCAAACTGTGAGCCCAAACAAACCCCGCCCTCCTTGCTTGCTTTTTGCCAGGTACTTGATCACAGAGGAAAGTAACTAATGTAGAAGGGAAGGCTTAGTGCGCCTGCACAGTTTCATATTTAAAATTATCTCAACAACAACAACAAAACGCATACATTTTCTCATTTAAAGTCCCTGATTATGTGTTTCATGATAAATTGGCAAAATTATCAACAGACAACAGCTAAGTCTCCAAACAGAGGAGCGTTGAGGATGCCAGCCGCACAACATGCGAAGAACATTTAAATTTTAGGCAGTAGGCGAAATTTAAAGTTTTTTTAATAGACATTTGTATATCCCATGACTATGATTAAGACAGTCTTTTGGATATGCCTGTCAATATTTACAGGTAAATATTTACAGTTGAAATTAAGATGTGACATCTACTAAATGTTTACTGAAGAAGAAAGAGGAAAGAAGGGAAGAAAAAGGGAGGAAGGGAAGAAGGGAGGGAGGGAATGAGGGAGGGAGAGAATGAGGGAAGGAGGGAAGGAGGGAGGGAGGGAGGGAGGGAGGGAGGGAGGGAGGGAGGGAAGGGAACTGCTTTTCCCATTGGAAATCTTCCTTCCTCCATGATTGCTTCTGACCATCCTGGTGTCCTCACCCTGGTGTCCCCCACTCTGGTGTCCCTCACCCTGGTGTCTCCCACTCTGGTGTCCTCACCCTGGTGTCCCCCACTCTGGTGTCCCTCACCCTGGTGTCTCCCACTCTGGTGTCTTGACCTTCCTGTCCACACTGGAACTTGCACTTGTCCATAGAAGTACATGTGCTCATGTGCACGTGGGAAGGAGGCCATGGCCCCCTTGCTCAGAGGCAGCTCAAGTTCAACAGGGCAATGACTCCCCCAGTGACTCAGGGCTAGTTGAGGGCATGGCAGTTCCTGTGCACCTGGCCATGCCCGCTGGGACACAAACAGGGCGGATGGTGTAGACAGGCTCATTATCAAGCCCTGCTGTTCTTCTGGCTTGCTGTGTGATCTCAGGCAATATACTGATGTCTCTGAGCCTTAGTGCCCTTGCCCATACAGTGGAGACAAGAGCAGTATTTGATGTATGGCTGTGGATAACAACTGCTCTCACACATAGGCAGGCTTGCTTTGCCTCTACAAGCATCCCATCGCTTATCTGCATGAGGCTTTGCATCCTTCTTGTCTCACCAAACTGTCAGCTTTGTATAGGGTGCAACGTGAATCGCTAAATGGTCTTATTAATAGAAAACCCGGAGCCAGATATTGGGGTAAAAGCTGAAAGATCAGGGAAACAGAACAAGCCACAGCCAACCTTACCTCACCAACTCCTCAGCAGATTCTGTTTCCATGAATCCTCAGATTGAAAGCCCCTGCATCCTCACCTCTGAGGATCTCAGTTGAACTGCTGCTTAGTTCCTGTCTCCTCATGACTTATATACCATTCTCCACCCAGCCATGACACTTCCTGGGATTAAAAGTGTGTGTGCTTTCCAAACAAAGGCATGAGATCTCAAGTGCTGGGATTAAAGGCGTGTGCCACCACTGCCCGACTCTGTTTCCAGTGTGGCCTTGATCTCTGCCTCCCGAGTGATAGGATTAAGGGTGTGTGCCACCACTGTCTTGCCTCTATGTCTAATCTAGTGGCTGGCTCTGTCCTCTGATTCCCAGATAAGTTTTATTAGGGTGCACAAAATATCACCACACAGGGGAGGAGTAGGGGACACAGGAAGGGGATGGATGGTGGAGAAGGCAGTAAAGTGTCATCAGGGAGGGTTCTTGTGTGAGTTCTTGCTTGCAAGGCAAAGTGTTTCAGGGACAGATGAGTTCATGTGAGCTGGCTGCCTGGTCCAGTGGTGTGCAGATGGATCTATCTATCTATCTATCTATCTATCTATCTATCTATCTATCTATCTTCTGCACATCCCTTCTTCTATTTATCATCTATAAATTTATAGATCTACCTCCATCCCTCCACACACACATATGTATTTACCTAGCCATCTATGTATCTATGAATCTATGTATGTATGTATGTCTATATTATGTATGTATGTATGCATGTATGTATCTACCTATTCATCTATCATCTATCTATCTATCTACCTATCATCTATCATTATCTATCCATTCATCCACCAATTATCTATCAACCCATCTATCATCTAACTATTCATCCACGCATCACTTACTTGTATTTATCCATCACCATCCATCCAACCATCTAGCTATATCAGTTTTTCTCTGTACCCATCTATCATACATCTAAATCATCTGTGATCTATCATTCTATCATCTATTTGACTCTGATCTATAGTTATCTGCCAATTTTCTCTATATGTATCTAAGTAGAGTAATTATGAAGGTAAAAGGCAAGGACTGCTTCCCTTCTTCTACTCAGAGGCTGCCAGATCTAAACTGTAAGGCCTTGGGTCATTTGGCAAACCTGGAAACAGGTTCCCTCCTAGTGGGGAACAGGCACACGCGTCATAGGTGTATATCTGTTACTCACAGGCAGGCTGTATTGGTGCTTGCACTAGTGAGGGACTTTATAGGAATCCTGGTGAGGTACCTGTCTCAACCACAGTGGGCTGCACACCTGTTCTAGCATTTGGAGTGGAGGGTGGGACGTGCCACACAGCCTGTCCCTGTGTGACCTGTGGAGCAAGAAGCTGGAACTAAGAATGTTTAGAGTTGAGGTTGACTGCGTCAGAGGATGTGTACTGTGGACTGCAGGGTGTGGCTAAGTGGTACTGGAGAGTGACCTCCTGGCATGTGGCTGTTTCCTGTCCTGCCCAGCCACGTTAAAAAAGAGGCAGCTCCCAGGTGAGCAGGAAGGGCCTCTGGTCAGTTAGCTTGTGCCAGAGGGCACTGTGTGGGATGGCATGTGGGACAGGAGGGGCTGAGGTCTCTCAGCACAGCCTGGGTGTCTTGGAAGACCAGGACTAAAGTGGGGCCAGGAGTGAACCTCGGAGTTTGTGGGGTTGCTGTCCCATGTCATCCTACCATCATTGTCTTCAGCAAATGGGAGGATGTCTGTCCCCTTCTGAGACAGGAACCACATATTTGGAGGTAAAGTTCTATCACCTTTACTCTGTTCTCATCTTCTTACACTACTGTGTTCAAATTTACGTAGTGATGGGACATTATCCACACACACTTGAGTGACACCATTGCTGAGGCTGCAGCCAAACACGGGAGGAGGAAGGAGAAGTCTCAGTGGGGGATAAGCTTAGATCCCAATCTACTACTTGTTCACCACAGGACCAGGTACTATGCAAACCTCCCTGGGTCCCAGTATCTTTATCTTTAAGGAGAAAGGAGTAAACTCGTGGCTAATATTCGCTGAAATCATTCCATATGCTCCTCTGTGCATTTTATATGAATTATCTGGGTTATTGCTGCGACTTCCCTGTGATGCACGTTTACAATGTAAGAACAAGGCCCACAGCTAGTGTTCATCACCATCATCACCATCATCATCACAGGCATCATCATTATCACCACCATCATCATCATGACCATGACCACTACCATCATTTTTGTCTCGTGTTATTAAGCTGGATTCCAGCCCAAGAGCTCACACCTAAAGCCCACACTTTCAGAACTGAAATGCTTTATGGTATTTAACAAGAATGTTATGGTCTCCGTATAAGGCCCAGGACCCACATATACTCCAACATTTGTTCCCTCGATCCCTAAAATATATTGTGAATCAGCTCCTGTAGCTGACTTTACTGGATAAAGAACCTGATATCAAGGTCCCCAGAAGAGTTGTCAAGGAGCTTGTAGGGGATCCTGGCTGAATGGAAGCTTCAGCCATAGTCCCCAGCTTCCTCTTCCATCACAGGCCTTCTTTGCACTCAGACTGCATCAGTGGAGCGATAATAGTATAGGACTGACAGGCACCCCCTCCGTCAGCCACCCTGCAGGGCCCCTCAGGGATGCTTGTCTTCTGTCTTTCCAAAGGAGCCAGCCACACGGAAGAGCAATCTGCCTTCAAACTGTCCAGCCCCAACTCAAGGCAGCTTTGGCAGTGGAGTCCCAGATGGGCATCACAGCTCCAGGGCCCGGTGGATCCAAAGTGGAGCTACAAGGAGGATGCTGGGAGCTCTAGCAGGGAGGAGAGACCAGGCAAGTATGCCAGACGGGACAGCCTCTGCCCTTGACTGGATAAGGCCTCAGTGATAGCACAGGGCAGCCCTAGGGGGTTCTACTGCTGTCTGGTAGGGAGCTCTTGGGAGCTGGGTGGCTTGGGATGGCTACCTGCTGTCCCTGTCTGAGTACACACAGCTCAGTTTGCAAAGAGGAAGGTGTGTATCCTCTGAGGGGGGTGCTGACATGAGGAGACCTCAGGAAGAACCTACTCTTGAGTCCTGATGGAAACCATTTTGAGCAAACTATCACTCAGCCTTCCTGTCCTACCTGGTCTTTGCTAAAGAAAAAGGCCACTTGGAGGCTATCACAATGTAAATGTGACAACCAGGCCACCATATATGGTGGGGTTTCCACTGGGCTGCTCTGGATTTCACTGTATGGCTGGTTCTGGTGTCTAACTTCTGCTGACTGGACACCTCACCTTGTACCTATGGTGACCCCCCACCCCTTGCCTCAGAGCAGCAGAACTGGGGCAGCCATCCCACAGTTTGGTTTGCATGGAGGCCTGTGGAGGTCAGATGCTGGTGCAGAGGGGTAGTTAGGGCTGAGAACAAGGATCTGGAAGTTTTCATTTTCATTGGAGGTGAGGGAGGAGGCCAACAAGTGAACACAGAGCAATGGACAAAAAGAGAAACGACCTTTGCTCAGTGGGTAGGGATGCCCTAGACAGGATGACAGTTTTCAGATTGAGACCTGTGGGAGTAAGGAGGCAACTGGACAAGGACCAGCCAGCCTGGTCGAAGGTCCCACAGCTGTGGGAGCAAAGCCCCAATCAGGAAGGAATGGCTGAGTGCTGGGGCTATATATCTTGCTTAAGAGAGAAGAGAGCATGGTCTGAAAGAAGGATGGACCAACTGTACCATGAAGAGCTTTTGTACTCCAGTCACTGTTTGGGGTGTGGGATGATCTGAAGTAGGAAGCCATAGCCACATGTTAGGAGGACAGATGACAAAGATGAGGGATGCAAGACAGGTGACCATCCAGAGGCCACTGCAGTGGCCCAAGTTTCAGAGAGGCACTGGCCACTACTGTGGGTGGAGGTTGAGATGGGGAAGCTTGGGTCCATGGTGACCTGCAGCCAATAGAACTCAGTGGGTCATGGGAACAGGACTTGGGAGAAAAGTGCACGAGTCAAAGGCTAGTCTAGATCTTGTGTTTGTTTTCTGAGTTGAGTCCAGGGCACGGCTACTCCTGCCACTGGGGTGGCTCAGAGTTAAAGAGCAGGGTATGGCAGAGAACTTGGAAAGAGACGAGGGCATGGTGATAAATGCTCTGATGGTGAGTTACATTGGGTTTCAGGAGGAGATGTTGGGAAGAGGACATGACAGACAGCTCCCAGTAAAGTAGTTGACATCAGTCCAAGACCAGTCAATGGAAAAACATGAATGATTGGACATGGTCTTCCTGGATCAGAGTTCCTATTTCCTTATGCAAAGCTACTTACTGAGATCAGAGTGATACATACCCATGCAATACACACACACTCATAAGCACCTCAAGGCCCCAAGGTTAGCCCTAGTAGCCATGAGTCTCAGTGGTCTCAGCAAGTTCCCTGGCAAAGCTACTGCTTTGCAGGGACGTCCATGGGAGATCATCTTGAAGGAAGACAGTGAGTGGGTTGGATAAATAACTCTAGGCAGAAGCTATTTTCTGTGCGACTGGGAGAGAAGTGAGTCAGCTGCCAGGAGCTCTTGCCACTGGAGCAATGTGTGCTTTGAGACAGTTTAGTTTACTAACGAATGAAATGATGGGATGGAGAGGGCCTGGGCATTACAGATATCTAGGTTTAGTCTTATAGCTTATAGTTTTATAGTTTATTGCTCTTCAGTTTTGGAAAAGCCACTTTAAAGTTCAATAAACTTTAACTGAAATAAAAGTATCCAGAGCTTAAAGTGAAAGTCTGTGGAGAAGAACAGTGTGTAAAACACAGCGAACAGAGAACTGATCATTAGCTACTGATTTGCCTATGGTTAAAGAGAGAATGATGCTACTGAGACATGGCAATCATCTCCATGGTGGGGATGATGTTGATTGATGATGATGGTGATGATGGTGGTGGTAGTGATGATGATGATGATGGTGTTGATGAAGATGATAATTATGGTGATGAAGATGACAAAACTATCCCAAATGAGCATTTGCCAACATGTAGTTGTCCTCCCCAGGAAAGCTTCTCATTGGCTGAGGCACTCACACGGGTGGCGCTTTTGCATTATGAGGTAAGGAGATTTTGCAGTTCGCATGTGCATTTTATTTCGAGTGTTAGCATTTCATCTGTGCCAAACAGCTGAGCAAAAAACTGAAAATTCACTCAAACAGTAAGAAACACTGTCAGGCGTCCAGATGTGGTGGTATTCTGCCCACACTTCAGCATACATAATGGTTATTTGTTTTCGTTTGTGTCTGTCATTTGGCATGGGTCTGAGTTGGGTGCTATGGTAATAGTTATGGGAGGATTCAAACTGCACCACAGACTTGAAAAGAAGTCAAGGAGGATGCACATGGCTGCTGGAATCTGACACTTCAAGGAGGCATGCCGGCAGGCAGCTTGAGTGTGGAGCTAAGTGGTTGCTGGAGAAAGCATTGCAGCTGCTTGGCTCTGGGCCTTTTCGGCACAGATCCTGAGGTGCGATACAGTTTAAAAATAACCCTGCTCTGCCTGGCTGTCTGGGGATCTGCTGCTGGACTCCCAGCTGCCACAGCTACAGAAAGCAATGTGCTTCGCAGAAAGGTATTAGGCCAGGGTTTTGTTCTGTCAGTGTTGCTTCAAATTGTCCTCCTGGAGTAGACAGAGGCTGCACCCCATTCTCCCAACCAGGCAAGGGAAGAAAGCAGGGTAAAGAAAAGGTTTCCAGGCACATCCAGACTCTGAAGGATCCACTCACCTGAGGGGAGCAGGTGTGTGTGGACCTAAGAGAAGGTGTGCTCCCGGGTACTTATGCCTGAGAACCTGCACATGTGCAAACATCTGCACAAGCACGCACACGCACATGCACGTGTGTGTGTGTGTGTGTGTGTGTGTGTGTGTGTGTGTGTGTGTGTGTGTATGAGAGCTCAAGCAGATACATGAAAATGCTGCTTGTCAGATAGTGACTCATTGCTCAAAGTCCTCAGGTAATTGCAGCCAATCTGGTGATTCCTGTTTTCAAAAGACATTTTAAGTTGAAATAAAAAGTATCATACTTTCCAACATATTTTGTCAAAGAAAAACATGTATTAAAAAAATCACTGTCATCGCCTCCAATGTCATTTAAACACTTTGAAGTGAAAATCAAATTCATGTACTTAATATGAGACGCTGAGAGTAGTCTTGAGCAGAGTCCTTGACACTGTCACATAATCAAACCCCAATAGATGCTAATTCTCATTATTATTGTTATTAGTGTCATCATCAACATAATCACCAACATCACAACCATCACCACTGCTATCTTCATCACCACCATCATCCATTTTCATTATCACTGCCATCATCACCATCATCATTGTCTTCACTATAATCACTGTCACCACGACCACCACCATAATCCTCATCATTATCATCACCATCATCACCACCACCACCATCATTCTTAAATCATCATCATCACCCATTATCATCATCACAGCCATCATCACCATCATCATTGTCTGTACCATAATCACTGTCACCACCACCACCATAATCATCATCGTCATCATCATCACCATCATCACCACCATCACCACCACCACCACCACCACCACCACCACCACCACCACCACCACCACCATCATTCTTAAATCATCATCATCACCATCATCACCCGTTATCATCATTACCATCATCATTGTTTGTACTGTGATCCCTCTTGTCACAACCATCATTACCATCATCATCACCACCACCATCATCTTTATCTTAAGCATATTTCTATTATCATCACCATCATCAACGTCACTGTTACCATCATTGTTACTATCATTATCTAACCAAAACCAGTGAATGCACTAACAGAACCCAAGTGTGTAGAGAGAGACTATCAGCATCACGTGATCTCACAACCATTTGTTATTCAGTTTCTTTTCTGCAGCTCAGACCTAACCTGGCAGTGTCCTTGAGCAGATGGGGATAGAAGAACCAGCTTAGGGTCCTAGCCCAGGAAAGCCTCTGCACACCACCCACCAGGCTGGCAGTCAGGGCACAACTGTTTGGCTGTAATGTTCTAGATGGGAGCCCTTAATCTTCCCAGAGTGTTGGGCTGGGCTGGGTAGGGGCTGATCCTGGAACTCTTTTACATCTTTAATCTGTTCAATGGAAAACAGAAGTCTCCTCTGTTTTTTGTTATGTATGGAACTGATAAATGGCCACTGTTCTGTGGTGTGTGCTTTCCTGTGTGTATCTGTGTGTGCATGTTTGTGTGTTTGCAGGTGCATGTGTACATGTGTACACATGTATGTAGAGGCCGGAAGACACCTCAGCTTTCATGTTTCAGCTGCTATCTACCTTTTGCTTTGAGATAAGATATCTCCCTGAGGGGGGCGGGTAGAGAGATGGCTCAGCGGTTTAGAGCACTGGCTGCTCTTCCAGAGGACCCAGGTTCAATTCCCATCACCCACAGGGCAGCTCACAACTGTCTCTAACTATAGTTCCAGGGGGATCCAACAACCTCATGCAGATATGAATGCAGACAAAACACCAATGCACATAAAATAAAATTAAATCTTTGGAGAAAAAAAAAGATCTCTCCCTGACTCTAAACTTTCCAGATAGGCTAGGATGGCTGGCCAGAAGGCCCAGGAATTAGGAAGTCTCCCTTACCCTAGCACAGGATGTAAAAGTATGCTTCCATGTCTAGGATTTTTTTTTTTAGATGGATTATGGGGATTGAAGTCAGGTCCTCACGCTTGGATGGCAAGTGCTTTCTGATGGAACAATCTCTCTAGTCCTGGGCAACTCTTCCATCTCATGGACAGATTCAGATAGAGTTGAATGAAAATACCCAAATTGCTTGAACCTCAGCCCCAGCCATAGAGCAACTGGTCAGAAGCATCACACAGGATAGAACACCTGTGAGCCAGTTCAGATGAGGAGCAAGGCCCCTGTGGGGTGCAAAATTTACTGAGACTCCTTTGATTTTTATCCCTGTCCATCTTGCAACCTGACTACCCTAAGAAAACCCAGGGTGTCTTGCCAGCCACTAGAGACAGGCCAGGACAGGGCAGCTGCACTCAGGAGAAAAAAATGGGACAATATGGGGGTCACCTCTGTGTCAGAGCTGCAGTGGTCTTGCCAGGCTATGCTGCATTGTAGGGGAGGCAGCCTACTTGGACTTTCAGGATCAGGTTGTAGCACAGAAAGGAGAGAGGGATTCAGGCAAGGATGCTTGGTGAACAGATGCAGAAGCAAGCGGGAATATGCCAGGATGTATGCCAGTGTTGAGACAGGACCATGTACAGGAAGTCATGGCTCCTGTTGAACAATTGGGAAGGGTTTATTTGGCTTACATGTGCAGAACACAGTCTGCCACCAAAGGAAGCCAAGGTGGGGACTTAAGTCAGGAATCTGGAGGCAGAAACTGAGGCAGAGACCATGGAGAGGTGCTGCTTACTGGCTTGCCCCCTTTGGCTTGCTCAGACTGCTTTGTAAGGACACTCAGGGCTACCTGCCCAGGGATGGCACTACCCACCATGGACTGGGCCCTCCCACATCAATCATCAATCAAGAAAATGTCCTACGTGCTTACCCACAGGCCAACTGGGTCTAGGCTTTTTCTCAATGGAGGTTCCCTCTTCCCAGATGACCCTAGATTATGTCAAGTTAATAAAAGACTGACCAGCACAGCTACTGTATGATGCTCACCATGACCAAGAGTTGAGCCCATTCGGCTGGCCTCTTGACTCAGGCTAGGTCCTGCCTCGGGAAGGCAGGGTGAGGTTTACAGCTTACCTAGCATGATTCTGATGCTCTCAGACCCAGCAGGCAGCCTCCCTCTTCCTCCTGAGAGCCTTTACCACATCTCTGCAGTCACTGGGACAAGCTGAATCCCACAGAGGAGAGGTCAGTGACCCATTGGGCAGCAACCCTCAGAGCTCCATCCTGAGGCTGAATTCACAACCCAGCTGACACAGGGACCTAGTGTGAGCTTTCCTGGCTTGTTTTCAGCAGTGATCCCTGGTGGGTACTGATAACAAGCCCCATGAGAATGTGGGCTGTGTACTGGTACCCATCTTTTACCCAGGGGCCATATCTTTTCTTGTCACTCCTCAGATTCTTTATTTCCAGAGATACCTGTGTAATGTAGTGCTCAGACTGGATTCTGGGACACCTAGTTCTCTTCCCACTGTCCACGGAGCTACAGAGGAATAACAGAACAGTGTCCAGGTCCTGCAGATATCTATCTGTCTTTTACAAGCTGGGTTTCAGGCAGGGTTATCTTTAGTCATCAGGAACTGAGAAAAGTCACTGGGACCAGGAGATTGAGGTTAGTGCTTTGCTGAATTCAAATGGTACTTATTCTGCCTAGCCTGGTGCTTCCAAGTTCACACTCTGGAATGTTCTATCTTGGGAAATCTCATCCTTCCAGAAATACAGGGGATGGTGCACCCACAGATAGGGTGAAGACCTCATTCTTGGAAAATGGAGGTAGTCGAGATGCTGGGACACAAAGACTTGCAGCCAGGAGATGCGGAGACTCGGAACCCTCCTCATCCTTGCTGGAGGTGTGTGACCTCTGCAGCTCCTTACTTCTTGGATACAGTGGGTCCCACCCCCTTTTACAGACTCCAAGCTCTCCTGGTAGTTTGTGCAGTGGTACTAGAGTTCTAAGCCTAAAAGGTCAGCCAGAGAACACTTGACCTTTCCCGGGAGCATGTGCTAGCTTGACGTCTACGTGTCCCTTAAGGTCTGTGTGTCCGTCCCTGTGCAGAGAGGGGCAGGTAAAGGAGGGGTTGGCTTCAGTGTGGAAGTCTTCCTGGTCCATTCAACTGAACATTACCCCAAGCTTACTCCTTGCTCTGCCTGTACCAAGGTTGGTCCTAGGGTTTGTGCAGGAGCGGTCCAGCCTCAGATCAAAGAATCCCGCCTGCCATCCCTGACTCCTGTGGTAAGCCTTCCTTTCCCCACTGCATCTTCTTTGCCAGTCATCACTTCTCTCTCTTCAATAAACGGAGCCTGGCTATTAATAGCCACAGGGGACATCACACATATTTACTGGGCTATATTTAAAGAATGCTTCTAAGTGAGCATATAATGACTTCTAAGTTAAGCTCTGAGTTCCGGAAGGGAAATTAATTCATCTGCGGGAATCAGCTATACTTTCCTCCCAGCTTTCCAAGGATGATATATGGCACGGTTACAGATGGGGTCTGTTAGGAGGAGAGTTGTTCTGAGGAGGAGGCTGGGGTGTACACAACACACCTTGCACCTCTCAGCTCCTAAAGTGTGACTTCCTCTTTGCTTGTTCTAGCTCTATCCAGGGTGAGGAGAATCGAGTTCCTGGGTCCACACCCCTGGCTACTGAGTGCACGCTGACTGAGGCAGCCTGAAGGATTCCTTCCCCTCACTCAGAGATCAGTACAATCCCACTTCCCGGGGAGGCAACAGAGCTCATGGAGGGCTGGAGCCACTGCTGGTGTGAAGAACCTGATCCTGGGCTGCTGGTCCCATGCCTGGGGGTCCTCTCACAGCTAGTAAGGGCTTAGGAATGGCTCTGCACAGAGCCTTGATCCCAAGGTGATCGCATGGAGCTGTGTCTGGACACGGATTTTTCTGACATGTTTTCCCCTTCCTCTTCCCCTTCAGGCCCCTCCTCTTCGTCTTTCCCATCACCTCCATCTCCTCCTTTTCCATGGCTGCTGGGGGATGTCTTTCTGTACCCTGTGAATATTTGTCATCCCCATTGGCTAATAAATAAGCTGTTTGGGCCTATGACAAGGCAGCTTAGAGGCAGGTGGGAAATCCAAGGAGAGAGACAGGAAAGGGAAAGGTGGAGTCTGGGGAGATGCGAGCCAGCCGCCAAAATAACAACATGTAATGAGATGCAAGTAAAACCATGGAACATATGGTAATGCATAGATTAATAATTATGGGTTGAGTTAGCTGTAAGAGCTAGTTAGCAAGAGGCCTGCCACAGAACATGCAGTTTGTAAATAGCATTAAGCCTCTGAGTGATTATTTTATAAGTGGCTGCAGGACCACAGAAAACTTATGGTTACACATGTTCTTCTTTTTCATGCATGTGCACATGTTTGCATACATTGTTTCCTGTGTGGTGTGTACCTGCATTCATGTGGAGGTCAGAGGTCAGTCTTGGCTGCTGTTCTTCCTTGGGTGCATGCATCTTGTTTTATGAGACAAGGTCTCCCATTGGCCTGGAGTTACTGATGAGACTAGGCTTGGTGGTTAGTGAGTGCTGGGTGTCCACCTTTCATGAGTCAGTGTGAGTGCTGGGTGTCCACCTTTCATGAGTCAGTGTGAGTGACAGGTGCCCACATTCCCTGAGTCAGTGTCGGCTGCTTTTCAAGGTTCCATCTCTGACTCCGTGTCCATCACTGTCTCTTCTCTGCTTGCAGCACACTGAGGATGTCCTGCCCTCCTCATCACAGAATCTGCCTCCTTCCCCAGGACTTGTCATGATGGTGAGAGCCTGGTGTGGTTCTGGGCAGCACCTAGAATGCCTGCCTGGCAAAGAGGTGTTATTAATTGCAGCCAATACTTGTATTGATCATGCCTGTAGAGGTCATATCCTCATAGCCCAGCTCCTTGATTCTTGGAATCAGGGCAGAGAAAACTGAGATAAACAAACGCTTATTGTTCCCCTCTGTCTGCAACGGGCCCTCTATCCCCATGAGATGCTCCGACTACATCCCATGCTCCTCCTGACCTCAGAGCTCCTGGGCATTTGGAGCCAGGCAGTATCAGGGAAGCCCTTAAAACTGTCTCCCCATCCTCTTCCTTCCTTGATTGGATTAGCAGTAGGCCAGCACTACAGGGACCCAATTACCAGAGAGTGTAGAAAGACACTCTCCCTTTCAATGACATAGACACACCTGGAGAACATCTTTATCTCCTCCAGGATGTGACCAACCCTCTGGTCAAGTGGGCTCCTAATTGGCACGACAGACATCCTCTGTGACATAGAGCTGCTCTTCTCCGCCTCAACTCCGTCACCACCTTCTCTGCTAATACATGCTTAGCCAGTCTTTCTACATGTATAGATAAGATGCATTTATTTGTAGAAAGCAGAGCAACCGAAGCTCATTTTCCCAGTTGCTCTACAGGGCCAGATGAGCTTCCTGCTGGCTGTCAGGGCCTGGCTAATCCTGCCCCTAGCGTGGGGAGCTTTGGGGTTGAGAGCAAGCTGCCGGACGGGTGGAGGGTCCAGGCCCGGTACGATGCTTCTATGCTGTTCCCCATGAGGACCACGAAGGCCTGGGTGGCAGGTCTTCACAGTGCTACTGTAAAAGGCACTAAGGATTCCCAGGAAGTGTGCTGGTCACTTGCTGTGCCCTACCCCTGAGCCAGTGTGGGCTGCAGGCAGCTTGGCGTTTCCACAAGTGGGTTGCATAGACTCTTCTAATATTCCTCTTCTTCTCTTCCTCCTCCTTCATCTTTTCCTTTTCCAACTCCTTTTCTGTGTATGTATATGTGTGTGTTCACGAGGGGGCGCACATACATGCTCTCTTGTGTACATATACATTTCTTGTGTACATAAGACTACCCCCCACCCCCGAAAGTTGGGGGTTATATTAGTTTTCTGTTGCTGTGATGAAACACCACAGAAGGTTCTAGAAGGTTCGAGTCCATGATGGTGGAACAGAGGCAGCAGGTGGCAGACTTGGCAGCTGGAGCAGAAATTGAGGGCTCCTATCTTGAACTGCAAACATGAGACACAGAGCATGGATTAGAAATGGCACAAGCCTTTAAACCAGAGCTTACCTCCAGCAGCACACCTCCTCCAACAAGGCCATACCTCCTAAACCTTTCCGCAGTGCCACCAACTGGGGACCAGGCGTTCAAACCCCAGAGACTGCGGGAGAAATCTCCTTCAAACCACCACCCAGGGTAACCAGATGTCATTCCTCCTCAAACACCATCCACCTTGCTGTCTGAGTCTCTCTGGCTGGACCTCACCAAGTAGGATAGGCTAACTGGCCAGGGAGCCCCAGGGACCCACCTATCTCTGCCACCATAGCAATGAAGTTGCAAGAGTGTGTAAGCATGCCCCGCTTGTTTTAAATATAGGTGCCGGGCACCAAATTTAGGTCCCCATGCTTGCAAGGCAGGAATTTCCTAAACTGAGCTATGGCCCCAGCTTTCTCAAATCCTTCATCTCTACTTTCTTCTTCGGGTAATAGGCACGAAAATACTTCAGTAAAATAAGGTTAACTGACAAGAGAAACATTGCCAGGAATATGCTGGGTCCTGGTGGCCACTGCCCAGTGGCAGTGGGGGACTTGGACAGGGTGAAGCTGGCTGAGATGGACATCAAAGCTCGAGAGACATCCGTGGTCCTCCCAGAAGCCAGTCTCAAGTTGCTTTTGCCACAGAGCCTGTCCTGGTTTGGAAGATGGCTGCAGGGCATGCTGACTCTGCAGTCATCCCAGTCGGGGTTTTCAGCCATCTCTGTCTACACAGCCCTGTCTTCCACCTGAGGATCTCTCGATGTTCTTGGACATTCCTCCACTCCCTTGACTTGTGGTCTTGTTCAGGTTATAGTATAATCATTAGCTCAGGTTGTTCCTCAAGGGCAAACTAGTCTGAGGAAATCCAGGCAGCAGAACATAAAGGAGTCAGAGGCCAGAGGTCAGAGGTCAAAGTACAACTTTCTAAAAGAGCTTGGAGTGGGGTGGGCATGGGGGTATGGGAGACAGATGGATGAGTAAGTGTGGTTTTTCAAAGAGCCAAAAATAAGACAGAGAAATTGCTTAGGGGGCTGGCTTTTGCCTCCACACTATGGCCAGTTTCCCCCTCTTTGCCATGATACCACATGCAATGGGATGCTTTAGCCACTGTGAGTCCCTAAATCCAGGAGTAGGGGAGGGCCCAACCTTTGAAAAATTAGGATAGTCTTTACAAGAGGCTAGATGGGTGAGACTCCAGTCTGGGTCTGCAATGTAAGGTCCTCAGGTCTACACTGAAGTCCAAGCTGTATGAGTCGGCATTGAAGGGAAGATTGCCTGGAACCCAGATGCATGCCCAGAAATCCTGCAAGCACCTTCATTACCAAATGACTGTGCTCTAATCTCACACTTGCCATGCAAATGGGCTGCAGACGCCGGCTACTGTGGAATCTAATTCAATTTCACTGTCTGATGAAGACACTGTCTGATAGGCTCTGTGCTCTCTGCTGACTTTATTGAGTAAACTCCGTTGCTCAGTGTCTTCCAGTATTATGTCTGTAGGTACTTGCTGGGGTGGCTCTATGCTAACTGTGGCACTCATGATTAGGTTGCAGAGGGACTCCTATTCCCCAGCACAGCCACTGGCTTTCTCCTAGGCAGCGCCCACACTGGCAAATGTACAAAGAAGATGTGGCCATCCTTGGGCAGCTGCAGAGTCACAGAGGTAAGGGAGAGATGAGCATCCAGTCTCTCTGTCTCTCAGAATCAGTGCAGATCATCGCCACATTGTCCTGACAAGCCAGTACTGGGAATGGGGACCTCTGCAGCCTAAATGCACCTATGTATATGCCCTGTCTCCCAGGAATGTAGAAAATTGGAGGTGGTGGGGGATGAAAGGACATTTGAAATATTGTTAGAATAAACTACACATTGGGGGAGGAGCCTCTGTGGGTACAGGTGCTTGTTGCAAAGCCTGATGGGTTGAGTTCAATCTTTGGGAACTACAGGGTGGAAAGAGACAACTGACTCTTGCAAGTTGTCCTCTGACCTCTATATGCCACACTGCACCTCCCCAACACACACACACACACACACACACACACACACACACACACACACACACACACACTAAGAGACAACTGACTCTTGCAAGTTGTCCTCTGACCTCTATATGCCACACTGCACCTCCCCAACACACACACACACACACACACACACACACACACACACACACACTATATTTTTTAAAAGAACAGATTGTAAGAATAGCATTTGCATAGCTCATTTGAATGGGTGCAGCTCTCCTGTTAAGCACTCTTATCTGACTAAAACTTGCTTTTCCATCTCAATTGGCTCTCTTCAGTTGGAGAGCAATCTCTGCTTACTAACTGCCCATGACCACAGCAGGTGCCTTGGCTCATCCTTCTAATCAGCCTGTCGGGGGGCTGGACTGCTGTCAGCATCTCCGTTTTCCTCTCTCTGCCTTCCTGTGTGGAAGGGCTGTGGAAAGTCATTCGCTTCTCTGAAGCATTTTCCAAAGGTATCAACCTCCCGAGTGGGGGTCTCCACAGAGGTGAGTCCATATTTACCAAGAGACAGAACAGTCAGACACTGTCTGTTAAGTCATTCCTTATTGATTTTATGATAACCCCATTCACAGATCGGTGGGTCAAGCCCTCCCGGGGCAGCAGGGATGCCTAACTCTCAACACAACCCAGAAACTGCCACGTTCTTGACCATGCTTCTACGACAATGCTTGGCTTCTCATGGGTAAAAATCCTTCTTGCCCTTTGAAGCATCTTTTGGGCAAATCCCTTTTGTGGGCACTTGCTTTCAACTTTACTTATGGCTCTTGGCATTAGAGACTTCTTTCTCTTCTCTTCATACCCTCCACGGTTCCAGCTGGAAGAAAGGCTCCTCCATCTTTCGTAGTTACTCTTTCCTGAGGCCCCTGCTCATGTGAGTTGCAGTGAACCCAAAGACAAAGCCAGTGGGACAGATGTTTGCAAAGTGCAGAGCTAGGTGGACAGAAGCAGCTGGGCGAGTGCTCTGCTCAGAGCAGAGGTAGCCATGGAGACGGAGGAACAGGCCTTCACCTGAGCTGATGGACCAGTCAGGACATCTCCCTAGGCAGTGGCCCATATCCCCTTTGGCAGTGGCCCATTCCCTTTGGGTTCTAGAATGCTCGCTGCCTGGCAATGTGGTGACCACCTTGGTAGACTGGTGACCTTTCCCACTCCTGTAGTGAGATACTCAGTAAACACAACTTCAAGGAGAAAGGGTTTATCTGGCTCAGCATTTGAGGGGAGACCATCACGGCAGGGAAGTCACGGTGGCAGGAGTGTGAGGCAGTGGGTCTCGGTGCATCTACAGTCAGGAAACAGAGACAGATAGTCTGGTGCTCAGCTGGCTTTCATTCATCCCAGGACAACAGCCTAGGGAATGGTGCCCCCCCAAGTTCAAAGCAAGTTTTCCCACCTCAGTTCAGCTAATCTGGAAACTTCCTCACAGACAGACCCGGAATTTTGTGTCCCAGCACATCCTAGAGCCTGTCAGGTTGATAATCACTATTAACCACCACAGCTTGAGAGAAGGGCTTTGTGTTTGCCAAACTTGACTTCTGATTCACTGATGGGTCTTGAGGTCACTGAGGGGATGTGACACAGTTTCCCAAAGTTACATACCAGGATAGAACTCAAGAGAATAAATCAGTTCCACAGGTGATATTAGCCCCCGACTCCCATATTCCCGTATATGTCCTATGAATTTCTGCTGACCAGTGTGGGAGCTGAAACACATTAGATGTGTTACGGACAGCAATGTTTGACGCTCTGTAGCCATGGTGCTTGTATAGGCACAAAGGTGACTACCTTAGTTAGAGTTTCTATTGCTGTGATGAAACAACATGACCAAAAGCAACTTGGGTTTACACTGGGGCTTACATTTCCACATTGTAGTCTATCACTGAAGGAAGTCAGGACAGGAACTCAAAGAGGGCAAGAACCTGGAGGCAGGAGCTGATACAGAGGCCATGGAGGGGTGCTGGCTTGCTCATCATGGTTTGTTCAGCCTGCTTTCTTATAGAACCCAGGGCCACCAGTTCAGGGATGGCACCACCTACAATGGGCAGGCCTTCTCCCAGCAATCACTAGTTAAGAAAATGCCCTGCAGGCTTGCCTACAGCCTGATCTTTTGGAAGCATTTTCTCAATTGAGGTCCCCTCTTTTCAGATAACTCTAGCTTGTGTCAAGTTGACAAAAAAAACTATCCAGGACAGTGACCATCACTTGTAAGTATCCAGTGCATTCAAGCCTTGCAGGACTGCGTGATTCTTCTTTGCCCTGGGTCTTCCTTCATCAAGCCTCCCTCTGTGCCCATCTTAACACTTCAGTGTGCAGTGGCATTCTCTGCTAGCTTGCATCCTTGCTCATGTCTTCTCCCATGAGTGGTTAGTAGCCTCCTTCTCTGTAGAGGCAGAGGAGGCTGGCAGTGTCAGAGGGTGTGTGCTGTGTGTGGTTCGATGGTCTGCTCCTGCTCCATCCATGACCCTGAACAGAATCATTCCTTTCACACAGCCCTTTGCCAAGAGACACCATTTAATTCTCATACTATCACCCTGTGGTTGTCAATGAGAAAAGAAAAGCTTTGTGAGGGGGAGT
Source organism: Peromyscus californicus insignis (assembly GCF_007827085.1). Lineage (NCBI taxonomy): Eukaryota > Metazoa > Chordata > Mammalia > Rodentia > Cricetidae > Peromyscus > Peromyscus californicus. The sequence continues at coordinate 51,669,424 of NW_026294503.1, forward strand.
GGCCTGGAGATCCAATCAAGAATGAGTGACAGGGGGGTGCTTCAAGTTTCCCAATTTAGGTTTCATGTATACAGTTGAATGACTTATTTGTATTTATGTGTAAGTATGTGTGTATGTGTGTGTATGTGTGTAAGTGTGTGCATATGTGCGTGTGTGTGTGTGTGTGTGTGTGTGTGTGTGTGTGTGTGTGTGTGTTTCAGTATATGCCACATATGTGTGAGTGTCTAAGGAGGCCAGAAGAGGTCATATGTGATGGTTAGGTTTTTTTTGAAAAGCAGCAATCCACCATCATCTCTACTTAAGTTCCTGCCTTGTGTTCCTGCCTTGGCTTCCCTCCAGAATGGACTATAAGCTGAAATAAACCCTTTCCTCCCCAAGTTGTTTTTTTTAGCATTGTGTTTATCAAAGCAACAGAAAGCAGTCTGAAATACCATGGTACTACTGGAGCTGGAGTTACAAGTGGTCATGAATCACATCTGGAAGCTGAACCCAGGTCCTCCAGAACAGCAGTAAGCTCTCATAATCATGAGCCATCTCTCCAGGCCCCAACTTAATGCATTTTTAAAAATTATCTCATGCTTACACCATGGGAGCATAACAGTGACCGTTGGGGTCAGAGAAGTCTTTGCTGGAGGCAGCTGTCCTTGGCTCTGTGTTCAGCCAGCATTCCTGTCTTTTACTGCCTGGAACCTCCCTCACTCTTCCCCAGAGTGTGACAAGCACAAGTGTCTGCACACAATGCTCAGGGTCCCTTAGGGAAAAGATCTACTGCTTTACTAACACGCCTGTGGCTCTTATCGATAATAGCATGCTGGTCATTAGAAACCCACTTAGATGTATTGATAGGCTATGGGAAAAGCCCTTCTATTGTTCTTTTGCCAAAGCTGCCCCAGAGGCACCTCGTTATTACCTGCTTCTTGTTTATGTTTATAGATGTAGCAAGCATGGGTGCAATAATGCACCCGTGCTCCCTCCCTTCCTCCCTCCCTCCCTCCCTGCTTTCCTTTCTCTCTTTCTCCCTCCCTTCCTCTTTTCATCAGTCCTAATTCCTCTATCTTTTTTAAATCAATGACCAACATATTTTAAAACTTAATTAATTAATTTATTTTACACCCTGACCACAGTTTTCCCTCCCTCCTCTTCTCCCATTCCCTCCCCCACCTCCTCTCTGCCCCCCTCAATCCACCCCTCCTCTGTTTCTGTTCAGAAAAGGGCAGACCTCCCATGGGTATCAACAAAGCATGGCATATCAAGTTGCAGTAAGACTAAGCACCTCCCCTTGTATTTAGGCTGGGCAAGGCAATCCAGTCCTTATGAGGAATAGGTTCCCAAGAGCCAGCCAAAGAATTAGGGACAGCCCCTGCTCCCATTGTTAAGAGTCCCATAAGTAGCCGGGCGGTGGTGGCGCACGCCTTTAATCCCAGCACTCGGGAGGCAGAGCCAGGCGGATCTCTGTGAGTTCGAGGCCAGCCTGGGGTACCAAGTGAGTCCCAGGAAAGGCGCAAAGCTACACAGAGAAACCCTGTCTCGAAAAACCAAAAAAAAAAAAAAAAAAAAAAAAAAAGAGTCCCATAAGTAGACCAAGCTACACAACCGTCACATATATGTGGAGGGCCTAGGTTCATCTCATGCAGGATCCCTGGTTGTTGGTTCAGACTCTTATGAGTTCCTATGAGACCAGGTTAGTTGTTTCTGTGGGTTTTCTTTTGATGTCTTTGACCCCCTCTGGCTCCTACAATCCTTTCCTTCCTCCCTCTCTTCAGCAAGATTCCCTGAGCTCAGCCCAATATTTGCCTGTGGGTCTCTGCATCTGTTTCTATCAGTTACTGGATGAAGGCCCTCTGATGACAATAGGGATAGTCACCAGTCTGATCACAGGAAATGGCCAGTTCAAGCTACATATTCATTATTGCTAGGAGTCTTAGCTGAGGTCATCCTTGTGGATTCCTGGGAGTTTCCCTTGCATCAGGTTTCTACCTGACCCTGAAATGCCCCCCTTTCCAGTCATCTCTTTTAGTATTCTCCATTTCCATCCATCCCCAACCCAATCCCTCAAGTTCCCATCCATCTGCCCCCAGTCTACCCAGGAGATCTCTTCTATTTTCCCTTCCCAGGGCGATCAATGAGCCCCTCTTGGGCCCTCCTTGTTACCTAGCCTCTCTGGATTTGTGAATTGTAGCATGATTATGCTTTACTTTACAGCTAATATCCACTTATGAGAGAGTACATACCATTTTTGTCTTGCTGGTTCTGAGTTGCCTCACTCAGGATGATGTTTTCTAGTTCCATCCATTTGCCTTCAAATTTCCTCATGTCATTGTGTTTGACATCTGAGTAATATTCCATTGTATAAATGTACCACATTTTCTCTATCCATTCTTTGGCTGAGGGGCATCTAGATTGTTTCCAGGCTCTGGCTATTATGAAAAAAGCTGCTATAAATATAGTTGGGCAATTGTCCTTGTGGTATGATTGAGCATCCTTTGAGTATATGCCCAAGATTAATATAGCTGGGTCTTGAGGTAGATTGATTCCCAATTCTCTGAGAAACCACCATATTGATTTTCAAAGTGACTGTAAAACTTTGCACTCTCACCAGCAATGGAGGAGTGTTCCCCTTCCTCCACATCCTCTCCAGCATAAGCTGTCTTTTGTGTTTTTTATCTTGGCCATTTTGACAGGTATAAAGATGGAATCTCAGAATCATTTTGATTTGCATTTCCCTGATGGCTAAGGATGTTGAACATTTCTTTAAGTGTTTCTCTGCCATTTGAGATTCTTCTGTTGAGAATTCTCTGTTTAGGTCTGTACCCTATTTTTAAATTGAATTATTTTGTTTTTTGACATCTAGTTTCTTGAGTTCTTTATATATTTTAGAGATCAGCTTTCTATCAAATGTGGGGGTGGTGAAAATATTTTCCCATTCTGTAGACTGCTATTTTGTCCTATTGACAGTGTCCTCTGCCTTACAGAAGCTTTTCAGTTTCATGAGATCCCATTTATTAGTTGTCTATCTTAGTGTCTGTGCTACTGTGTTCTCTTTAGGAAATTGTCTCCTGTGCCAGAGTTCAAGGCTATTTCCCACTTAGTCTTCTATCAGGTTCAGTGTAACTGAATTTATGTTAGGGTCTTTGATCTACTTGGACTTGAGTTTTGTGCATGGTGATAGATATGGATCTATTTGCATTTTTCTTCACGCTGACATCCAGTTATGCCAGCACCATTTGTTGAAGATGCTTTCTTTTTTCCACTGTATAATATTGGTTGGTTTTTTTTGTTTGTTTGTTTGTTTTTGGGTTTTTTTTTTTTGTCAAAAATCAGGTGTCCATAGGTGTGTGGATTTATGTCTTGTCTTCATTTTGATTCCATTGATCCACCTGTCAGTTTTTTATGCCAATACCAGGCTGTTTTTGTTACTACATCTCTGTAGTAGAGCTTGAGATCAGGGATGGTGATACCTCCAGTAGTTATTTTATTGTACAGGATTGCTTAGCCATCCTGGGTTTTTTGTTTTTCCATATGAAGTTGAGTATTGTTCTTTCCAGGTCTGTGAAGAATTATGCTGGTGTTTTGATGGGGATTGCATTGAATCTGTAGATTGCTTTTGGTAAAATGGGCATTTTTACTATGTTAACCCTACCTATCCATGAGCATGAGAGATCTTATTCTCTTCTGGTATGTTCTCCAATTTCTTTCTTCACAGACTTGAAGTTCTTGTCATACAGGTCTTTCACTTGCTTGGTTAGAGTTACCCCAAGATATTTTGTATTGTTTGTGGCTATTGTGAAGGGCATTGTTTCTCGGGTTTCTTTCTCAGCCCTTTTATCATTTTTATATAAGAAGGTTACTGATTTTTTTGAGTTAATCTTGTATTCAGCCATTTTGCTAAAGGTGTTTATCAGCTGTAGGAGTTCCCTAGTAGAATTTTTTGGGTCGCTTATGTATACTATCATGTCATCTGTAAATATCGGAAGGTTTGACTTCTTTCCAGTTTGTATCACCTTGATCTCCTTTAGTTGTCTTACTGTTCTAGCTAGAACTTCAAATATTATATTGAATAGATATGGGGAGAGTAGACAGCCTTGTCTTGTTCCTGATTTTAGTGGAATTTTTAAAATTTCTCTCCATTTAATTTGATGTTGGCTGTCGGTTTGATGTATATCACCTTTACTGTGTTTAGGTCTGGTCCTTGTATCCATGGTCTCTCCAAGACTTTTATCATGAAGTCGTGTTGAATTGTGTCAAAGGCCTTTTCAGCATCCAATGAAATGATCATGTGTGTTTTTTCTTCTTCTTAGTTTGTTTCTATGGTGGACTACATGAACAGATTTTTTTTATGGTGAATCATCCCTGCATCTCTGGGATTAAGCCCACTTAATCATGGTGGATGATCTTTTCGATGTGTTCTTGGATTCTGTTTTCCAGTATTTTATTGAGTATTTTTGTATCAATGTTCATGAGGGAGAATGGTCTGTAATTCTCTTTCTTTGTTGAATCTTGGTGTAGTTTGGGTATCAGGGTGACTGTGGCCCTTAAATGGAATTTGGCAATGTTCCTTCTGCTTCTATTGTGTGGAATAAGTTGAGGAATATTAGTGTTAGCTCTTCTTTGAAAGTCTGACAGAATTCTGGGCTGAAACCATCTGGCCCTGGCTTTTTTTGGTTGGTAGACTTTTAATGACTGCTTCTATTTCCTTAGTGCTTATAGGTCTGTTTAAGTTATTTATCTAATCTTAATTTAATATTGGTATGTGGTATCTATCAAGAAATTTGTTCATTTATTTTAGATTTTCCAATTTTATGGCGTACAGGTTTTTGAATTATGACCTAATAATTGTCTGGATTTTCTCTGTGTCTGTTGTTATTTCCCACTTTTCATTTCTGATTTTGCTAATTTGAATATTCTCTTTATGCTTTTTGGTTAGTTTGGATAAGGGTTTATCTATCTTGTTGATTTTCTCAAAGAACCAACTCTTTGTTTCATTGATTTTTTTGTACTATTCTCTTTGTTTCTATTTTAATGATTTCAGCCCTCAGTATGATGTTTTTCATGCAGTCTACTCCTCTTGAGTGTGTTTACTTCTTTTTGTTCTAGAGCTTTCAGGTGTAAGCTGTTAGTATGAAATTTTTCCAAATTCTTTATGCAGGCACTTAGTGCTATGAACTTCCCTTTTATTATTGCTTTCATTGTGCACCATAAGTTTGAGTATGCTGTGCATTCATTTTCAATGAATTCTAGGAAGTCTTTAATTTCTTTCTTTATTTCTTCCTTGACCCAGTAATAATTCAGTAGAGAGTATTTGGTTTCCACGAGTTTGTAGGTTTTCTGTAGTTTGTGTTGTTGTTGAACTCTGACTTTAATCCATAATGATCTGTTAAGTTATAAGGGGTTATTGCAATTTGTGTGTGTGTGTGTGTCTGTTAAGAATTGCTTTGTGACCAAGTATCTGGTCAATTTTGGAAAAGGTTCCATGAGGTACTGAGAAGGTATATTCTTGGTGTTTGGGTAAAATGTTCTGAGGTTGTCTGTTAGGTCCATTTGAGTCATAACATCTGTTCTGTTATTTCTCTGTTTAGTTTCTGTCTGGATGACCTGTCCATTGGTGAGAGTGTGTGCTGAAGTCTTCCTCTACTAATGTGTGTGGTTCAATGTATGACTTAAGCTTTAGTAATGTTTCTTTAAAAATGTGGGTGCCCCTGCATTTGGGGCATAGATGTTCAGAACTGAGACATCATCTTGGTGGATTTGTCCTTTGATGAATATGAAATGTTCTTTTCTATCTCTTTTGATTAATTTTGGTTTGAAATCTATTTTGTTAGATATTAGGATAGCTATACCAGCTTTCTTAGGTCCATTTGATTGGAAAATCTTTTTCCTCTAATCCTTTACTCTGAGGTAGTGTCTGTCTTTGACGTTGAGGTATGTTTCTTGTATGCAGCAGAAGGATGGATCCTGTTTTTGCATCCATTCTGTTAGTCTGTGTCTTTTTATTGTCAATTTCAGTCCATTGATAGTGAAATATATTAATGACCAGTGATAGTTAATTTTTGTTATTTTTGTTGTTGTTGGTATTGGTGGTGGTGGTGGTGGTGGTGGTGGTGGTGGTGGTGGTGGTGGTGGTGGTGGTGTGTGTGTGTTTCCCTTCTTTGGGTTTTACTGGTGTGAGATTATCCTTGCTTGCATTTTTATGAGTATAGCTAACTTCCTTGGGTTGGAGTTTTCCTTCTACTACCTTTTGTAGGGCTGGATTTGTGGAAAGATACTGATTAAATTTAAGTTTGTCATGAAATATCTTGTTTTCCCAATTTATAGTGATTGAAAGTTTTGCTGAGTATAGTAGTCTGTACTGGCATCCATGGTCTCTTAGAACCTGCAAATCATCTGTCCAAGAACTCGTGGCTTTTAGTGTCTCCATTGAGAAGTCAGGTGTAATTTGGCTAGGTTTGCCTTTATATGTTACTTGGCCCTTGCAGCTTTTAATATTCTTTCTTTATTCTGTATGTTTTGATTATTATGTAGCAAAGGGAATTTTTCTGGTCTAGTCTATTTGGTGTCTGTAAGCTTCTTGTACTTTTATAGGTATGTCTTTCTTTAGATTGGGAAATTTTCTTCCATGTTTATGTTAAATATATTTTCTGGCCTTTGAGCTGGAATTCTTCTCCTTTTTCTATTCCTTTTATTCTTATGTTTGGTCTTCTCATAGTGTCCCAGATTTTTTAGATATTTGTATTAGGAATTTTTTAGATTTATCATTTTCTCTGACCAATGAATCTGTTTCCTCTATCATATTTTCAACATCTGAGATTCTCTCTCCCATCTCTTGTATTCTGTTGGTGTTGCTTGCATTTGTAGCTACTATTCACTTACTCAGATTTTCCATTTCCAGAATTCCCTCAGTTTGTGTTTTCTTTATTACTTCTATTTCCATTTTCAGTTCTTGAACAGTTTAATTTGTTTCCATCAACTGTTTGTTTTTCCTTGACATTCTTTAAGAAATTTATTCTAATTTTTGGTTTGTCTTTTCCTCAATTTCTTTAATAGATTTTTCATATCCTCTTTAAAGAGCTCTATCATCTTCATAAAGTTATTTTTAACGTCATTTCCTTGTGCTTCAGCTGCATTGGATTGTTCAGGTCTTGTTCTCCGAGGATAGCTGGGCTCTGGTGGTGGCATATTGCCTTTTCTGTTGATGATTGTGTTCTTACACTGGCATTTAGGCATCTGGATTTGGGGTGACTATAGGTCTAGGTGTTGATTCCTGCATTTGTCATTGTTGGATGTGTGTTTTGTTCCTTGATTTTTGGTTCCTCTCTGGTCTTCTGGCTGAAGTGGCCAAGAATTCTGGTGACTGGTGAGTCTTCTGATCCAGTAGGACATCTCTGCTGGGGTTTGCGGGGGCCTTGGGTCCTTTGATCCAGTCTGGCCTCCAGTAAAGCCAAAGTCTTCTTGGGTCTCTAGAGCTGGCCTAGCCTCCCGTAAAGCCTGAGTCTTCTGGATTACCTAGGACTAGCCTGGCCTCTGGTAGAGTTGCTGGGGCTGTTCTTCCAAATGGTGTGGGCTGTACCTGGGCCTATGGTATCTGTTCTTTCAACTAGTATGGACTGTGCCTTAGCCTATCGAGTCTGCCTGAGTTCCAGGGAAGGGTTGGCTTCCCCAGGAAGTTGAGGTAGAAGGGGTTGAACAGCAGTATGGAACTTGGAGGAGCAGAATTTAGGGGGTGGTCACCGTCCAGCTGGTAGGCGGGACACTAACTTGCTTGCCTACTTTCATGTCCTCTATACATGTGTGGCTTCGTGTGTCTATTAAATCCTCAGACCCACAAATGAGAGAAAATGGGATATTCACTTTTCTGGTTCTTATTTTGCTCAACATGATGAACTTCTATACCATTAATGATGATATATTACCCTATGTTATTAACTATGGAATTGTACTTATGTCATCTGTCTGTCTAGACCCACATGCACCACCTATAAATGCAGACATTCTTGCTCTCTTCCTGTTTCACCTTTATTGGTGAGATCACTGATATATTGTGGCCTGGGGGTTTTGCAGTGGTCAAGAAAATTCCTGAGAGGAAGCATCTTAAGGGGGGATAGAGATTTATTCTGGCTCATGGTGCTGGAGGTTTTGGTATGCCCTGGCAGGGAGGGCACAGTGGAGGTGGGTGGTTCACGTCCCGGAAGTCAGGAGGAGAGGCAGATAAGTTCTTTTTCTGGCTTTCTTCTTCCCTTTTGTTCCCACTGGGTTCCCAGCTTATGGGATGGTGCCATGTGCATTTATCCCTTGGTCCATCCTCCCTAGAAACACCCTCGCAGACACACCTGGGAGTGGGCTTTGTTAATCTCTTGGGTGAGTCTCCAAAGACCAGGACCAGCTGCTACATTCACCTTCTGTTAAGTAGTTAGGATTCCCGCACTGATTTTGGTCTTACATGGTGTAAAACAGATTCACAGCCCACTGTGGCCCTTTTGTATCTCCCTGCAGCAACACAGTAGTCCTTAAGTCTTGGAACTGCCTAAGTGTCTCTTGCTTCACCAGCAAGATGCTATGGAGTTGAAGAAACAAGTGTCCAGAAGGTTTCTCCATCTCTAAGGCTGAGTATTCACTTGAGAAAGCCTGTGGTGGATGTGGCTGGAATTCTATTTTTCCCATATGTTCTACTCAACTTTCCACTACAGTGGTAAAACATCCTGGCCAAAATCAATTTAGGAAAGAAACAGGTTTGTTTTAGCTCACAGTCTATAGCTGAGATCAGGACAGGAACTGAAGCAGAAACCATGGGGGATGCTGCTTGCTTGCTGCCTGCTTTCTTATACAGACCAGGACTATTCCCTTTCTAGGGGATGGTGCTGCCCATGGTGGGCTGGGACCTTCTATGCCAATAAACAACTAAGAGAATCCCACCCCCCAACATTCTCACAGGACAATCCAATCTAGGCACTCTCTCAATTGAGACTCCCTTCTCAGATGATTCAGGTTATGTCAGGGTAATAGTTAAAGCTAAGTAGGGCACCTTCTAAATCTCTTGTTTTGCAGTCTATACAGGCAATGGTTTCTTCAGTGACCAACTGCATGTTGGGGGTCACTGTTCTGTGTCCTTTTCTCCTGGGATATAATAATACTTTCTTCTTAGACTCAGCTTTTATTTGGGAGAGCTCTCATTGAGCTCTATTTATTTGTTCTCTTCCTCCTTTTCTATAGAGATGTAAGCCAACCCCTCCCTACCCCCAGATTCCAATCAGGGCTTCCCTCTTCCCAGTGCCCATCATTGACTCTCCAAGGATCTTGAATTGCTTAATCAGTCTCAGTCTGCACAGGGGTATTTCCTGCTACTTTTCCATTTCTATTTCCTGTGGGTCTTGTCGTCCTCCAGGGGTATTTGTTTTGTGTGACTGCCAAGGCTGAAATAGCACCCACTTGGTGATGGGCACATTATTTCTCCTCACCAACTTCTCTGGGTTCCACCATGCAGAGCCCCTTCCCCTCCTGTGCCTCTTCTATAAGGGAGATGACCAGACTTTCTTGGCTTCTCTTCCCACTGTGCTTTTCCTTGTGTTCACCCTCCATCTGACTTCACCTGCCCCTGGCTTCCCTATGCCTACCAAAGGGTAGTTACTTTGTTTTTCTTATGCAATTAGCAATGGTGGTCTTAGAAAGGAGGAGAGAACACCACCATGCCATAGTTCTCAGAGGCTCTGGACAAGAAGAAGAGGGTTGAATGGGCCTCTCCAGAGTTGCTGTCTTGCATGCTCTCTGTCTACTCCATGGCCAGAGGTGGGTAGACAGACCTCACTGGGACCCCTATCATGAATACATGGGATCTGGGAATAGAGCTATTAGCTTTTTGGCTTCCTAAATAGCTAAACAGCAGTCTTCCTAAGGACCTAGGTTCAGGTGTGATCCTCAAGTCACTACACTGTGACTTGCTATCTTTGATAAATGACTCGTTATCTGCAGAGGGCCACTTATACAAATGCTATCGCTGCCTGGCATTTATTTGGGGTCAGGAAATAGCTGCTTCTACAGCCAGTGGAGGGTGGAGCTGTATAGTTCTGGAGAAGACCAATGGATTCCCAGAGGCTATGAGTAATAAACACATCAGGGAACCTGTCAGTGAGGCCCTTAGCTACCATCTTCCTATTCACAGAGCAAGCTCACACATAGTGCTTCTGCTCCAGTCACCTTAAGACATCTACAGAGCCTATGCCTAGGCATTAGGTGACTGTCACCTGAGAGACATTCACAAGTGTGCTCACACCCAACCCAGATTGCAAGCCTCTTATTCACCTACATATGTATCTCTGTAAGGAGTAAGGAACAATGCCCTGCCTGTTCTCCAAAGCTCGCAGTCAGTCTTGGCAGAAGGTAACAGCCTGCCAGCACATATGTGTGGGAAGGGTGTTTTCCAGCCTGTGGCCCCACAGAGGCTACTGGAGTTAAACCTGATTCTGTGGATCCCAATCATGGCTTCCAGCAATGACCCTTGGGACCCAGGCTGGCTAGGCTCCAAGCAGTCACTGCTCCTTGATGACTGAATGGATCTCGTTCTCTTTCTCAGATGCATAATCAATATTTAGAAGGATTATGCACACCAGCACTGCCTTATCAGCAAATTGACTTAGAAAGTCTTCCCTTGTGGGTCACCTCTGCTGGTGGCTCCCCTTCACTGCCCTGCCTTGGGGTCCTCACCTGAGACTCAGTCAGGGTTGGATCCCATTTACCCAGCCCTGACTTGCTGAGGCCTCTCGGCCACCTCCCTTTGTCACAAGTCATTGTGGGGGCAGGGTTTTCTGCCTTCTGAGAAAAGACTCATTAACATGCCTTCGAACCCCAATTTACATCTCCCTTCCCACTCTTCCTCTTTCTGGGAGACTTTGACACACCCGAGCTTTGAAGAAGAAAGTCACTTGTTTCTCAGGGATGGAATTCTTTAGCCTGAGTGCTTCTGCGAGATATTCTTACATGTTTTTTTGATCACCGCAGTAATGCTAAGTGATGGGTCTGGTGTCTTTCTGATTTTTATTAACTTTTCTTCTTTTCATTTTGAAGTAGATATCAGATAGGCGTGGGGGCTGGCGGGAGCAGTTTCCTGGGACAAGATGAAGTTTGCTCGGAGCTCTCGGCAGTAACTCCTGCATTGATAAGCTCACAGTTGAAAAAAAATTGGCTTCCCATCTCCTGCAGCCTCTAATCATTGCGATGCAAATTCCATAGAAAAGAACTGCGGGAGTCCTGGTGGCTGGAATCAGACACCATTGAAATGGGAATAGATGCCCGGGCTGGGTATTAGAAAGCCAGGTTCCCAGGCTGCATCTCTGAAAATCCCCTCCTCTGTCAAAACTCTAATTCCTTGCCGGAAGGGAGAGGCTGACCTCTACATTCTTCTCTTTTCAAGTACCTTCCCGGGACGGTAGCCAGATGTTCTGGGCCCTGTTCATCTGGCCATTGCTTTCAGAATTTTCCCTGCTAGGGACAGATGCCCAGTTTGGCCAAAGCCACCTGCATCTCTTTTAGGAAGGGGAAGAGAAGGCTAAACTCAACTCAGGTAGCTTGAGGGGTCCCTCCTTGCCCTTCAGGCCGGCACTGATGGAGAAGAGATTTGCTTTGTTGCAGAGCAGGGCTCCATGAATAAAGATGAGTCCATGGGTGATTTCATTCAGCAGCCTCCCTTGCCCAGCTTCCTGACAAATAGAACTCTGATTTTGACAGGAGGGTTTCTGCTTTGTTTTTGAATTCTCCTCATTAATATTTTTCCCTTCTAAAGTTGGTGTCACAGAGTGTCTGGATGCTCAAAGATCAGTCTGTGATTCAAACTTCTAGCATACACGTACATGGCAATCAGGGTCACTGATATCATCCAGTCTTCTCTCTTGTAAGTGAGGAAACTGAGGCTCAGAGTGAGGGAGTGGTCTACCCAGGGTTCCTTAGTTTATTAGCTGCTTGTCTTGTTGCTGTGACAGAATACTTGACAAATCAGCTGAAGGATGATGGAAAGGGCTTTTGTGGCTCACAATTCAAAGGGATCCATGCATGATGGCAGGAGGAGGTGATGACATTTTCATCCAGAGTCAGGAACACACACACACACACACACACACACACACACACACACACACACACACACACACGGAGAGAGAGAGTTCTTTCTGTGCAGAGTGAACATATGTGTGCATACGTGTGTGTGTCTATAGGTGGGAGCTGTTGGAGCCAGATGGATGAATGGCCAGAGTCTGCGGGCTGGACTGAGGGAGCGTGCACGTTGCTCCTTGGAGCAGGACTTACAGCTGGGCTCGTGCGGATGTGGAAATAAGGATGGACAGCAGTGGCAGAGAGCAATCAAAGACCAACACTTAGAAGTTAAGAATCCACTCTTACACACAGAGAGTCCTTGTCAAGGATTAACTTACCTCTGAGAGCGAGGAGCTGGCAGGAGAGAGAAGCCAATTCAGAGAGAAGTCAGGATCAGACATTTCCGAGCAAAGCCAGGAGCCAGAAAGCCAAAATGAGGCCTTGGAAAGAAAAGCGGGATCATCAACATCTTGCAGGCAGTGAGGCCATGACCTGGTGGGTTATTGAGCCACCAGACAAGTCATTTGCATCTCACTGGGGGAAAAATATACAGTTAACAAGTCATTTCAGAGTCTCAGTCTCAATCAATGCTGAGAGCAAGCCAGGCAAAGGTACGCCCTTAAATTAAGGCATGCATGTGCATGTACGACCCACCAGGCTATATCCTGGTGTGATCTGAAGGTCACCTTTTCCTTATTTCCAAGTTTCAGATAGTATATGTGTGTTTTCATGTGTGTGCGCATGGCACATGGGAAAGCCTGAGGGCATGGCTGTCTGTCTTCCTGGATTACTCTCTGCCTTAAGTTTTGAGCCAAGACTCACACGGAACCTAGAACATGTGAATTGAGCTCGACTGGCTGGCTAGCAAGACTCCAGCATTTCCCTGTCTCTCTGTCCCCGGTGACAGGTTATAGGTGTGTACCACCATGGCTAGCTTTTTACATGGATGCTAAGGATTGACCTCATGCTCGCACAGCAAACACTTTTATCCACAGTCATCTCCCCAGACTTCGGATAGTCTTTTTTCCCACCAGATGAAGGCTTGAATGTCATACTGTCTTGTTGAAGACCTTCCTTTACCTCCAGCATGGTGACTGGTACAATGGGGATGCCCCCTTCTTCTGACCCCTCATCTGAGGGGTGAGGGTGGTGAGCCCACAGAACCTAGCTTTGTCCTGCAGGCTGAGTGAAGTCTGTCCCCCTGCAGTGCTTGGCCTGGCTATAGCTCCCTCACAGCATCAATAGTTAGACCAACATTTGAATATTAATCCAGGCCAGCCCGGCACCACAGGTTTTCCGCAGCTGCTGAGTTGGAGCAAAAGCTACAGAACAGATCATGAGAGAGGAGAGACCCGTAAAAGGCATCGATTCATCTGTGTAGAATGGATCAATGAGTGTTTGGAGCAGGCTTGGGATGCAAACTGAACTTCACTTCATGACTCAGACTTGGGAGCTTGTGGGTAAAAGGTTTGGGAGCTTATCTGCGGACTTGGTCGTGCTCAGCAGAAACCTCCAGTCATCTGGAAATGAGGAGTAGATGGAGTGGAAGGGCAGGCAGGAGAGACTGAAGGGAATCCAAAGGAGCCCTTTGGCCAACCTGGCAGGCAGGGTCTTTGTACTGGGATAGGGGAGTCTAAACACTGGGGATCAGGTGGCAGACCACTCACCTTTCCACTATACTCAGTCATTCATTGGCACCTTGGCCTTCCAGTTCCCTTTTGGCTTAAGTGTTGTGGATAGCAGTGCCCGCTCCACACTACAGCATGTCTCACGGATTCCTGCCCTTGCCTCTGCAGACTTGCCTAAAGTGCCTAGGAAGGCTACATCCTCAGACTGATGAAGAAGCTAGGCCCAATCCCTGTCAGATGGGACTTCAGGAAGAGCAGATCTGCCAGGTCCCATCCTTCAGCCTGAAAGCTGAGCATCACGAGCAGTGCTGAGCTCCAGGATGGGCTGAGAGAATGCTTAGCTGGTGTTTGCTTAGCTCTCTTGGATCTGGCCCTAGGTCCACCTCATCTATGGTTCTTCCTCATCATCTGGATCCCAAGGATCTTGCAGGCTCAGGGAGGAGAAACTTGACTGCTCATGCTTTAAAAAAAAATACGTGTTTATTACTTATTATTAATTTTTTTTTGTTAAAACAGGGTATTATGTAGCCAAGGCTGCTCTGGAACCATTATACACTGAAGAATGATCTTGAACTTCTGATCCTATAGGCTCACCCTCCCAAGCACTGGGATTCTGAGTATGCAACACCATACCTAGTTTTGGAGATTAAACCTAGGTATACCCACTCATTCACAGTATCTAAGCACACAGCCCTCACCCTGTCCACTTGACATTGGGTCTTGGCCACCTCACACTCTGTTCTGTCTCACATATAGGGTGAAGTAGAGTTTTTAGCTCCTCAGACAAATAGGATGTGTGTGACTTGGGAATGAGTCCCAGATGTAAGGAGTGTTTCTAGGCTGGGTGAAACAGATACTCCTGCTCATGACTCACATTGCACCAATATCAGTGAAACCTTTAATGCCTTGGATAGACCTTTTAAGAAGTCCGTTCTGGAGGGCAGCCAGCTATGAAAAGACCCTGAATGGACACAGGAGCTTCCTGAGAGTCTGGTCCTGGTGCTCATCCTGACCCTAATGAAGATAGTCACTAAGCTGCTTTCACCTGGGTAGTTCATACCTGGCAGGCAGGAAGTCTTTGCCAGTCGTCAGCTGGCTTTAGACTCAGGAGGAGGCTTCATGGCCTTGACTAACTTTAGAAGAACGCAGAAGGCAAAAACGCTTGCGTTCAATGTCAGTCCCTTCCCAGTGTGGCTAGCCATGGACAGGCTGTAGACTCTTGCCTATATTTGGGGCTGTTGTAATGGCTGCTCCTCATTTGGACCACTCCTGTGAATACTAATAGGAAAAGAACAAGAGAGTTGCAAAGGAAATACAGGGGATGGAAAATATAGGCTGGCTTGGGTGCCCAGGCATGTGGTCCTTCCCCCAAGTGAACCTGCTCATCCATGAAGTACAATTAGCAGCAGTGGAGAAGTTTGTATACTTGTCCCTGCTGACCCAAGGAAGCAAGGTCCTCTTAGACCCTTGGCGGACCCTGAAGCCAGATAGAACAGAATTCTATAGACATTGTCTCTCCTTACATGATCGTATGTTTGTACAAACATAATGAAGTTCACGTAGAGTAAGTATAGTGCTCAGTGTTAATTGTCAACCTCACAAGATCTGGAATCACCAAGGAGACGAGACTCCAAGCACACCTGTCAGGGATTATTTAGATCAGGTTAGGCTCTGGGCATGTCTGTGAGGCATTGCCTTGTTTAAGTTAAGTTAACTTAAAGTGGGAGACCCACCCACCCTAAAGGAGGGCAGCACCGTTCCCTAGGCTGGGGTCGAGGACTGAGCAAAAGAAGAGAGTGACCTTCATTCATCATTCCTTCCTGTCCGTTTCCTTACAGAGGAGGTGGTGTGACCAGTTGTCTCAAACTCCTGATGCCAAGATTTCCCTGCCATGATGGACTATGTCCTTAAACCACGATCCAGAATGACCTCCACCTTTTTTAGGTTGATTTTATGGGGTATTTTGCCAATGTAACAATAATACAATGCAACAATGATACAATGTGACAATGATACAATATAACAATGATACAATGCAACTATGACACAATGTAACTAAAACAGTAAGAGACTAGTAATAACCAGTAACAAATTAAGAACATTGGAATATGCTATCAAACACTGTGAATATGGTGTTTCTCTCAAAATGCTTTAGTGCTCTCTTCTGTATTTTGGGGCACTAGTGACTGTTGGAAACAGAAAAAATGGGTATGAGGCTCCTGGGCACCCGGCTGAGGGGCTGCATGTATTGAGCCCTTGAAATCCAATCATTTTTCCCAAGTCTTGCCTCTGGACATTTGTTTCATTGGGCTCATGTCATCAATGTGAGTCTTTGGGGTTCATTGCTGATCCAACCCTAACTGGGAAGTGCACTGATCTCTTCAAGCACAGGCTTGAAGGAAATCATGCCAAGATGGGACCTGGGAGCTGGGTTCCATTCTGCTGCTCTTTGGGCTTCGGAAACCCTGTGCTAGGAGCAGAGTGGATGCTAGGTGGTGCTTGGAGTATCTTCCTGGCTGTGGCTAGCCTTGACACACACACACACGCATCAGTCTCAGTACTCAGTGAGTACAGGAGCCTCAGCTCCCAGGGTAGGGCTCCCAGTAACCTGCACACTGGTGGCACCCTTCTCTGGCCCACCACTTGACTGTGTCCTAGGGCCTTTGAGGTACTGAGAACTTTGCAGCCCTCCGGATTTTAACACTAGTGTGATAACCATCATGCAGGCATTGATTGTTTTCCTTCCTTCCTGATAAGGTTTTCAAAGTAATAAAGAAAGAGACCCTAAGGAGCCCAGATAAGGGGATTAAGAGAAGGAAAAGCAGCCAGCATGTTCCCTGATGCCCTTGATGACCTGCAGGCAAATCCTCTCTTTTAATTGTCACTAAAGGGATTATCCAATTTCCTCCTCAGATGTAAAGTGTTGTGACTAGGCCAGCATAATTAAAGTGTGTTCCAAAGGGGCAGGAAGAGGACTCAGGTGGGCCCTGGAGAGATGTCTGGGGAGGAATCCCATTTGCTCGTCTCCTACCAGGCTTGTCTGAAGGCAGGGGACCAGGCCTGGGCTCTGCAGCCAGGAGTAATTAAAATGCCTTTAATTGGAAGATTCCACTGAACTCCCAGAAGCAGTGGTGCCTGACAGCCAGCTGGTTCCTTCGTGCTCCTGTGGGGAGCTATCGGAGGACCTCTGAAACTCTTCCAGGTCAGGAGGGCATTCCAGACAGCTTTGCCAGAGTTAGAATTGCGCCCATGAGCCTGGCTGGTGTTCCTGACTGGTGTGTGAGTTTTCAGGGATGATGCTACAGGGTAGGGAAGAGAAGATGGAGGGAATCTGAATGTAGGGCCAAGGCTGAGGCTGAGGAACTTGAATATCATTGCCACTGTCTGAAATGACCATGAATTCGGGCTTTGAAGCAACGCGGATATACAAACTTGTAGTTAGTAAATGTGTTGTGGTCCTTCCGCAGGCTCTGGGAGGTTCAGTTTCTGTCCTTTCCCAAACTCTAGAGCCCACATCTGTTTGATGGTTGTAGCCCTGTCATCAAAAGCTGACAGTGTGGCCCCTCCAGCTCCCTCTGCCTCTGCCTCCACAGCCCAGTCTCCTCCTCTCACAAGGGCATTAGACCCACACAGAGGTCCAGAATTACCTCACATCTCTACTCTCTTCATCACACAGGCCAAATCCCTTCTGCCAGAAAATTGAGAGGGTCACACATCCTGAGATTAGCTGCTGGACTTCTCTGTAAGGCCATTATCCTGCCCACACAAAGACAATGAGCTGGGTCTCAGGATGCCGTGGAACCCACCCTGTAAGAGAGACTGTAGACAGTAGGGTCTGATCACTGAGTGCCTGTCATTGATAGGTATCTCAGGGACGTTCCCTCTCGGGGACACAATACCTCCCTTTCCTCTGCACTCCTCAACCAGCAGCATATGTTGATGCTGAGTGCTGGCCCAGGACACTGCATGTGAGGTCTTTGAACTTTCCAGAGGAAGGTGTTATCTCTGCAGGCTGAGCACATGAATAGCCAACCTGGCTGCTCTCTGCTGTCCTCTCACAGGTTGCAAGCTCCTTCCCATAGAATTTCAGTAGAGACCAGCATTCCTCACTGTGCTCATTAGTTTTCTGTCAACTTGACACGAGCTAGGACCGCCTGGGAAGAAGAAACCTCAGCTGAGGAATTGCCTCCCTCAGATTGGACTGTTGGCTTATCTGTGGGCTGTGGGATCTTCCTTCCTTCCTTCCTTCCTTCCTCCCTCCCTCCCTTCCTTCCTTCTTTCCTTCCTTCCTTCCTTCCTTCCTTCCTTCCTTCCTTCCTTCCTTCCTTCTTTTTCTTTTTGATTTTTTTCAGACAAGCTCTCTCTGTGTAGCCCTGGCTGTCCTGGAACTCCATCTGTATACCAGGCCTCAAATTCAGAGATTCCCCTGTCTCTGACTCCTGAGTGCTGGGATTAAAGGCATGAGCCACCATACCCAGCTCACTTTCTTCATTCATGATTGATTGACGGGGGAAGACCTAGTATGCTAAGGGTAATGTTACCCCTAGGCAGATGTCCTGGGTTGTATAAAAATCAAACAGATTGAACTATAGAGAGCAAGCTGGTAAGAGACCCCATGGCCCCTGCTTCTGTTCCTGATTCCAATTTCTTGCCTTGAGTTCCTAACATGACTTCCCTTCATGATGGATTGTGACCTGTGAGCCAAATACCACCCACTTCCAAGTTGCTTTTGGTCAGTGTTTTATCACAGCAAAAGAAAGCAAGCTAGGACAGACCCTATCCCAGATGCTTGCCTTTTCTCTCCACGGCCTGAAGGAAGATCGAGAAACAGCAGACCACTACCAAGTCCCTTCTAAGAGAAAAAAATGCAGGAGCAAGAGCGCTCAGTGCCTTTCAATAACTATATCCTGAGCCAGGGTTTGGATTCAGGCACTCCCCTCCTCTTACCTGGCAGGAATCTGATTTCATTTTTGAGGGGCCAATGCTCTGCTGCCCCCTGGTTATTCTTCATTCTTCACCATTTCCTCCATCACCAGGAACTGCGGGTTCAGAGAGGGGTGAGGCCCTATGTCTCCTCTCAAGAGTTTGGTGGAAAGAGTGCATCCTTTGCAAAAGAAATGAGCTACTCCTGTGGCTGTCCAAGGTCACACAGAAGAACTGGGCCCTGGGGTTGGGCCAGGGTGGCCATGCCCAATGTTTCTCTTTACCTGATGCCAGGAACCGTGCTGGCTGACTCCATCACATGTCCTCCGACTCTTTCATATCCTGGAGGACTGTCCCACCCTTTGAAAACATGACTCAAGAGTCACTTGGAAACGCTGGTTTCAAAATTGCTATTTGACTTGTTAAAAAATCACACACTGAAAACAATCACTTCTTTATCCCTTTAGATTCAACTTTGATTAATGTTTGATCCTATTTATTAGCATAGATGATTAAATTCTCTTAAGTATTTAAGTGGCACTAATAAACATAGTGTGTTTGAGCTTCCTTTTTTTTTTTGTATTTCAATTGTGTGGCTGGTAAATAGACCTTCTGAGCATTAAACAGTGCCCACAGATCTAATAAGTTAAGCTAACAAATACATTCGCTTTCAATATCCTCTGTGAGTGGAGACACGTGCTCTGCTACCCTTATCATAACCTTCTTTTAAATAATAAGCTTGAAGAGCACTGTGTGAGCATAGGGCTCAAACAAACACACGTGTGGAGTGTGCAGAGAAGATTCACAGTTCTGACAATGGCTTCACTGAGGAACCCCCGACGCTCCTATGAACCAGTATCCCCAGATGCTGCCATTGGTCTTACTAACCTCCCCATTAGACATTCTCTTACACTTAGTCTCTCAGATCTAGCTGCCTTCAGATAACCCTTATGTATGGGCCACAGGGGAAGGAGCACGGTTGTAAGATGGATATGAGTGTGAGTGTGTGCCCGTGAACGTGGAGGCCAGAGGGTGACACCAGGCATCATTCCTTAGGCACAGCCACCATTTTTTTCCCCTCTTGAGACAGGGTCTCTCTATGTACCCCTGACTGTCCTGGAACTTGCTGTGTAGACCAGACTGGCCTTGAATTTATAGAGAGATGCCTACCTCTGCCTCCTTGGGATTAAAGGCGTATTCCATCATGGGCCAGACTCCACTTTACTACTCTGGGGCTCACTCACCAATCATTCTAATCTAGTAGTGAGCTGCAGTGAGAGACTCTCTGCTGTTTGGGACAGGATCTCTCATTGAGACCTTCTATTCACTAACTAGGTTAGATGATTAGCCAGTGAGCTCATGGTCTTCCTGTCTCTGCCTCCTCAGTGCTGGGATTGCAAGTGTGTTCTACCACATCCATCTTTTGGTTGTTGCTGTTTTTGACGTGGTGGGTTCTGAGAATTGAACTCAGGTCCTCATGCTTGTATGTATGGCAGTCACTTCACTGCACCATCTCTCCAGGCCTCCACTCAAGCATCCTGAAAGGATCCCCCAGTGTCTATGACGTGAGCCTTTGAAGCCCCTGGTTGTCCTAGAGACGTAGCCAATCTAGGCACAGAGGCAAGCTTGTGACTCTTAAAACACAATTTCTCTGACTAGCTCCTGGTAAGAAGGAAACAGCTGGGGACCACCCAGATGGAAGGCAGTCATAAGAGACAGGAAGAATGGCCCAGAGATGTCTCTGAGGGAGACCGTCCAGTGAGCTGGCTGGCTGACACTTGACTGTGTGCCCACAGTCACCCACACCACCATGGGTGGCATCCATCTGATATAAGTTGCTAGAATCACATATAAAAAGCAGCTCTGATAGGATCAGAATAAAGGGGATGCTGCTCAGATAGGAGGATGGTCAGTTGGATCACTGGGGACCAAGCCTGACAGGTGTGCCTGGAGTCATCTCCATCATGGGGTCAGAAGTAGTTCTATCGTGTTTTTCATCACCAGACACTGGTGTCTTTTGATCTGCTGCAGAGCCCGGTGTGATGCATTTGTCTGTCCTGTTGATGGCTAGTAGGTGGCCTGTGTTTGGGACCAGAACAGACCTTTGGGGATCTTTAGTCTCTTGGTATGTGTTCATGAGTGTTCCTGTGGGCTGTAGACCTCCTAGCAGAAGAGCTGGGTTGCACTCCATGCCTGTGCTTGATCTGGCAGCATAATGCCAGGCTGTTCCCACAGCAGTGTGTGAGTCCTGCTCCCTGAAGCTCCATGGGGATATGGGGAGAGGGTTGTTTCTGCTGCTTCCCATTATCACCCATGCCTGGAGACACCCTTCTCTAAAATTTTAGTCATTTCAGTGAGAAGTTGTTTGTAGTTGTGTGTGTGTGTGTGTGTGTGTGTGTGTGTGTGCGCATGTTTTGCCTGCATGTATGTGTCTTACATGTGTGCAGTTCCTGCAGAGGCCAGAAGAGGGCACTGGATCCTTTGAAACTAGCGTTTCAGACAATTGTAAACTGCCAGGTCCTCTGCAAGAGCAGCCAGTGCTCTTAACCATTGAGCTTCTCTCAAAGTTGGGGTGTGATGCAGCTCAGTGACAGAGTGCTTGTCCAACATATTCAAGCCTTGGGTTCAGTTCCCAGAGCAGCAGCAGCAGCAACAACAACAACAACAACAAAAACCCAACTATTGCAGTGCCAGATGGGGTGGGTGCACAACTGTAATCCTAGCACTCAGGAATCAGAGGCAGGAGGATCACTTTGAGTTTGAGGCTAGCCTAGGCTGTAAAGTAACTCTGTCTTAAAAATAAACAAATGAATAAAAGAATAAACAGTGGATATTGTTTGTATTTCTCATTTAGTATTCTGTTTTATGAAGGTCTTCCTCAAGGCTATTACCTTTTTATTTTTTTCCCTTATGTCTTCTATTGAGAAAATAGTCTGCCAGACCTGGTGACATAGGTCTATAATCTCAGCTAATCAGGAGGCTGAGGCAGGAGGATCAAAAGTTCAAGGCTTTTCTAGAATGTAAAATGCGTTAGGGCCCTCATAGACAACTTAGTGAGACTCTGTCTCAATATAAAAGTTCAAAAAGGACAGGTGATAGGGGGTCGGCGTTGGAGCACACACCTTCCATGGGAGGCCATGTATTCGATACCTAGTGCTTCTGTCCCTGAGAAAAAGGAAGAAGAATGAGCTGTTTTAGTGTTGAGCTGCTCCTACTGCAGACACACGGTCTGTGCTCTGTCCTTCTGCACTTTGAAAGTCACTCTTGGAGGCTGAGGGGTGCTTAATTTCAATTGAATGCAGCTCGTTGCCCTCCTTAATTCATGTACTGGGTCCTGCTTCAGAATCTTCACCTTTCCCAGGGTCATGATGATGCTTTTCTGTCACCTTCTAGATTCAGCATCTTCCATTCATGGTTTGGCATTGGGTCCCCTGGAGTTTGTGCAGGGGTGAGTCAACCATCTGGGTTCCCCACATGACCCACATCTCCCCGGTGTCCCTGATGCCAATGCTTCCTCACAGCATGGCTGAAGCCATGTCAAGTCTACAGCCTGCTGTGCGGCTCCTGTCTGAACACTCTGTGCTCTGAGTATCCAACAGTTTTGTTTGCTTGCTTTGTTTTTTAACCTTTCGATATATGATTGTTAATTAAAGACCCCCGTCAGCATTGGGGTTCGCTCTGGCACACACTGTAGGTTTCAGTAAATACACAAAGGCACACAGCACAGCCTCAGACCGAACAACTCCACCCCTCACTAGACCTGTGCATCCCTCCCTACAACCTCTCATCTTTACAATATACTTTTAAATGTGACCAAAAGAAACGGACAAATATAAACATTAGCTCATTTTAAACACTCTGTCTGTGACCCATTGGCTCTAAGGCCATTCACACTGGGCTACTGTCACACCCCCAGTCTTCTCTCCTTTCAGAACTGAGACTCTGCACCTATCACAGACCGATTCCCCACCCTGACCCAGCTGCCCTGGACCACCAAGGCCAAGTTCACCTCTCTGCCCTGGATGCTTGATGCTATAAATGTGTCCTGTCTTTGGATCACTCAGTCCTTGTTCTTCCTGAATGGCCAGTTTCACACAGTACTTTCTACAAGGTTGAACCCTGCCAGAGCATGTAAGCCACAGTGTGTGCACAGTAGATCCGTTACCAAGTATGGAAATGTTGTCAAAGTTCTAAGCTCTTGCTGTGATAAAAGTCTCATGAATGGATGATGCATGTGTCTCATGAACCTTGCAGATCACAGACTACTTTGTCTGAGGCAGCATAGCCTCCCCCACCCTCTCTTGGTGGCTGTTAGCCGATGGCCCTTTCTATCCTCTCACTCTCAACATTATTTGTGTTTGGGATGGTGATAGGTAACCATGGTTACCAACTTGACTGCATCGGAATTGACTGAAAGCTGGCCACCCCTGTGAGGGATCTGAACTCCAGTCCTCATGACTGAGCAGTAGCACCCTTAACCACTGAACCATCTTTCCAGCCCCTATCAACACTTTTATTTATCTCAGTTTCTTAATTTCTTCAGCCCAAAGTGTCTTCCTCTTGCCCTCAGTTATGAAGGACGGCTTTGCCAAGTTATAAAATTCTTTGTTGGTAACTGTATTGAGGTTCTCCAGGGGAATAATGCTGATAGAATGGGTATACCTCACAAGGGGTTGTCTTAGATTGGATTATACAACAGAGTTTGTGTAGGCCAACAATGGCTGTCTCATACCTGAGAGACTGAGAGCATGGTAGCTGCTTAGTCCAAAAGCCTAGGTACCTATCTCAGTAGTCTCAATTGGGTGCTGAAGACTTGGAGGATTCCTGGAGAGCCGCTAGCCTTTCATCAATACTGAAAGCCTGAAGAAGATGGTCCTAATATCAGTGAAGGCATCAACAGCAGCAGCAGAGTAGATGAGCTCATCAGCAAGAGGGAAGGCCAAGAAGGCAAAAGAGCAACACTTTCTTCCATGTCCTCATATCTGGGCACTAGCAGAAGGTCCCTCCTATAATTATGGTGGATCTCCCCACATCAATTAGCAGTCAAGACAGTCCCCCACAGACCAAGCTGATCTAAATGATTCTTCACTAAGACTCTCTTCCTGGATTATTCTAAGTTGTGTTGTGTTGACTGTTAAAACTGAGCAGCAGTAATTCCTTCTGTTCATTATGTGGACTGTGTCTGCCCTGGCCTCTGGCCTCCATGGTTCCTGATGATGGTCTATTGATAGCCTGGTTAGAAGTCTGTGCCTGACAGTCATTTATCATAGTGTCTGGGGTGGGATAATCACTTTCCTACAATCATCCTTCTTCCTCTCCCCAGACTTAGCAATTTGAATCATATTCATGTTTTTTTCCTTCTGCCTGTTCAGACGTATTTCCTAGCCCCTCTAGTGAGTTCCTCACCTTGTTTTCCTCTTCCCCTCTGGAACTTGCATGCTCACTCTGTGCCTTCCTTCAGGTCTTTGAGGATCTTTGGTACCTTCATTCTGGGGTGTGTTAGTTACTTTTCTGTTGCTATGATAAAACATCAGGACCAAGAGCAAATTCCAGAAGGAAGAGTTTGTTCGGACTTCTGGTTCCAGAGGGCTAGAAGTTCATCATGGAAATGAAGCCTGGAATCAAGCAGCAGATATGATGATGGGAGAAGGAAGCTGAGGGATCACACCTTAGGTGCAACCACAGAACAGTGGAAATAGATCAGAAGTGGAGTGAGGTTATATACTCTCAAAGCCTGCTCTGTGACATACTTTCTCCAGCAAGGTCTTACCACCTAAACCTCCCAAACAACATCACTGGCCTGAGACCAAGTGTTCAAATGCCTGAGTCTGTGGAGGGTGTTTCTCAGTGAAACCACCACATCTGGTCTGTGCCCAGCAGATCTGCTGTCAGGTCTTTTTCAGGCAAGATTCCAACTGACCTATTTTCTCTCTTTGAATGGCCATACCTTCCCATTTCTTTTAATGCCTGGAGATGATGATTGTGGTAGTTTGAATGTAGTTGGCCCTCATAATCTCACAGGGAGTGGCACTATTAGGAGGCTTTGTTGGAGTGAGTGTGGCCTTGTTAAAAGAACTGTGTCACTGTGGGGGTGGTATTTGAGGGTTCCTGTGCTTGGGATACTGCCCAGTATCTCAGTTGACTTCTCCTTGCCCTCTGATCTAGATGTAGCCAGCATTACATCTGCTTGCGTGTCTCCATACTCCCTGCCATGATGATAATGGACTGAACTTCTGAAACTGTAAGTGGCCACCTCAATTAAATGTTTTCCTTGTAGGAATTGCTGTGGTCATGGTGTCTCTTCACAGCAATAGAAACCCTAAGTAAGATGATGATGGTGATGGTGATGGTGGTGATGAATGATGATGATGATGACTGGTTATAAATATGACATAAGAATCTTAGAGTATGTCAACTTTGAAGAGATCAGTCTCCCTGTTTTCAAGGGTCACTTTAAAAAGACTCCATAGGGTATCTCTGTGCCAGAGACCAGCAGAGAGATGAATACTCTTCTCTTGACTGTTCTAAGATCCTTGGTACATAGTCAGGGTCTAAATTCCTCTCTATATGAGCATGTTTCAGAATGCACCAGTCCTTATGTGATTGGTTCTCAAAAAGAAAATAAATGGTATGGAGTGGAAACAAAGTCCCACCCATCAATCAATGGGAGAGGAGCACTATGTACCATTGTCCATGCTCCTGTGTCTGCACCTTCACAATCAGCTGCATTGGGAGTGCTGACTACTGATGATCACGGCATGAGGTGTTCAAGGCTCACCTGGCTCCCACAAGCTGCATGTGAGCTTCTCTAGGAATATACACAGATGCTTGCACTGGCCTGAGAGTAAACGATGGGTAGCTGCTCATAAAGTCAAAAACTGAAGTGATCCAACATTAACTTCAACTTTACACTCACTTTTGAGCCCAAGGTTTTAGCCTTGGATTCCAAAATGGCTGCACCAGTCTCTGCCTGCGTGATTGTGGTCTAGAAGATAGCATTGGATTCTGGGAATTCTGTTCATGGGGTCTCTCAAATTCTTCCCATGTTCTAATGGTTCCTGGCTCCTGCCGATGTCAACTTCGTCTCAGTCTCTGTGACCAGGTAGCTTTGTTCTATTTGTCTCTTTGCCTCCACCTCCCTTGCTTTAACTGGGATGTCATGGAATCTGTAGTTAAACGTAGAGAAAACAGACAGTTATAATGCACTGTATGTCTTTAAATCCATTAATGATGTCTTTATTTAAGTATGCTTTGAAAGTTTTCTCAATAATATTCATTTTTTACAATGTAGAGTTCACATCTCTCTTTAAATATTTTCCCCTAGGAATTGGACTTTATTTTCAACACCATGATACATTGGTATTTTAAAAAATTCTGATTACAGTCCTCAGGATAGAGACATAATTTATTTGGCATTTGAATTAAATCAGGGAAATTTGCTAAGATTCCTTATTAATTTTAATAATCTTATTTTTTTCTGATTATTTTGGAGTTTCTTTCATACCTAACTATGGTGCTTTAAAAATTTCCTTTCTAATTATTATACATTTCATTGTATTTTTCTTTTCTTATTGGAGAAAGTTTCAGAACTTATTTTCTCTTTCCTGATCTCAGGGGAAAATTTTAGTGTTTTCCCAGGGAGCATGAGACTGGCTGTGAATTATTCTTCCTTTTCAGAGGCTCTTAGCAGAGTAGAAAGGTTCATTCTATTCTCGGTCAGGCACTGACTGTGTCGTGAGGGGTTGTTAATGGTTCTTCTCTGTGCTTTCTGTACCAGGTCATCTTTTACGGTCTTTAGATACTGTGAAGAATTCACCATGAAGATGCTGAATTTCACTGTGTGTAAGAAATTGTTTAGATTAGGAACTAAAGTTGTTTAACCAGTCAATGGCCAGATTTAATATTTAGTATTACGTAACATTGAGGGAGCTATGTCTGACAAGGAATGTATATATGTTACTTACATTTCCAAATTTTTTTTTTTTTGAAATATAAAGCCATCAAAATGTCTTCTTGTCTCTGAAGACCTGTCCAGGCTATAGTGACTTCTCCTCTGAAGACCTGGGGTATCTGCAGTAGATTTTCTTTGAAGGCTCATTGAATCTGTAGTGAAGTCTTCTTTGATGATCCACTGTGTCTACAGTGATGTCTCCTTTAAAGACGCCTCAAGTCTGCAATGTGATGATGCTTCCTTTAAAACAGGCTGCCATGCCATCTCTATTAAGGACTAATTGAGTCTACAGTGACATTTCTTTCAAAGACTCATGGAGTCTACAGTGATGTCTCCTTAAAGACTCATGGAAACTCCCATGACATTTCCTTTGAAGGGCCCTTGAGTCTCCAGTGATGTCTTGGAAGACTTGTTGAATCTGAAGTAGAGTCTCCTTTGATGTTTGCCTGGACTCTCTGTGATCCTCTTGTCATAGCCTCCCAACTGCTGGGTTTACAAGCATGAGCCACCACACCCAGCTTGTATCTCATTTTCAATGCAATCTGTTAAGACTTGAACCTACAACCTTCCTTTTCAATTGTGTGTGTGTGTGTGTGTGTGTGTGTGTGTGTGTGTGTGTTGTATACTTATGAGTGTGTGTAGGTGTATGTACCTGTGTGCTTACCTGGAGGTGAGGGGGAGGACACTGAGTGTCCAGCTCTATCAGTCTCCACTTTAGTTTTCCTCAGATGAGGTCCTCATTGAACATGGAGCTAGGCTGGTGGCCAGCAAGCCTGAAGGCTTCTCCTATCTCAGACCCCGCACATGCTGAGGTAGCAGGAACACACTTACCAAGCTTGCATCTTTCTTAAGCGGCCTATATTTGGGTTTGTTTATCATTTACTCTGACAATTTTGCCATGGATTTGGAAGACAGCCTCACTATGCTCGATATAATTGCTGAAATATTTTAAATTTAGCTGTGACCATTTATTTTCTCCTTGTTTCTATTTTAAATGTGTCCCTGGCTTGTTCTCTTCCCAGTCTTTGATGAGAATTTGTGATGATCCGACCTGTCCTTGTTGTTAGCGCCCCAGCCTTCACCGTCCTCTGCTGGTCGGTCGGTCACACCCGGGTGTAATGTCTTGGCTGTCTTAGGTCAGTGCCTTTACCGCTTTGAGCATGGGAAGACCAAAGTGGATGTGCTTTGCAGATCGAAGGCTCTGTGCTTGTGCGGCCATTGCATTCCATCATCCAGCATCTTTTCTCAGCGTCCCTTCTCCTTTCTGCTGTTCACGGGTGAGGCTGCAGGCTTCACTGGTTCCTGCCAGCCATGGCAGGCACTCCTGCTCATGAGCGCTTAACGATGCTATCGGTCAGCCTCATATTATCTCCAGAACACGAGCTTCATTATCCTTGTCCAAGCAGGAAAGTGCCACTCCCACGAAATGCTGAATCCAAAAGGGCTGAAAGCATTTCTTGGTAAGTAAGGGAGATCTGTGCCTGGAGGACGCTGTCACCTGGAGGACGCTGTCACCTGGACAGGGTAAATGGCCTGTCTGGTGGAGGTCTGGGGAAGCATGGAGCAGAGGCTGACAAGCTTCCGGGGGTGGGGGGTGGGTGGGAATGTCTGGGGATGGGTGACCTTGGGTATAGATATGGGCTAATAGAACCAGGTTGTCTTGAAACCATGTCTGTCATCTGGAGATACACTCATGAATGGAAAATGGTCCTCAGTGGATCAGCACAAGTCTAAAATCAGCATTAGTAGCTGCACATCAGCATACAAAGGGCAGCTGTCCTCTTCCTTCTAGAATTTGGATTTGGCACTGAACTTGGAGAAGTAGAAGTGTGTGTGTGTGTGTGTGTGTGTGTGTGTGTGTGTGTGTGTGTGTGTGTTCACCCATGTGTATTTGTGCAGAGGTTCATGTCTGTGACATGCATAGACCTGAGGAGGATGTTGAAGACCCTATCTTTCTCTGCATTACTCCCCTAAGGCAGGGTTTCCCACTGAACCTGGAGATCAATGTTTCTTGGCTAGGGTAGTAGCCATCAAATCTCAACAATTCTCTTATTTCCACATCTCCTGGCATGGGGGTTGCTGAGGGATAGGGCTGTACCCAGCCTTTGCTTACATTGATGCTGAGAATATGAACATAGGTCCTCATGCTGGTACAGCAAGCATCCCTACCCATGGCGCTCTCTCCCCAAGCCCTGAGAAATTTTTGCTCTCATTTTTATTGTGTGCCTGAGCACACCGAGGCTCAGACCAGTTAGTGACTGTCTTAGTTGTGTTCCTCTTACTGTAATAAAATGTCCTGACAAAGGTAGGACTGTGACAGAGGAGTCAAAGACATAGCGCTTGAGAGAGCTACAACATAACCACATTCAAGATATGTACTCATGGGCGATATAGCTCATGCTCTCTGGTTTTTAAACCCATTTTAGGTCCCAAAGCTAGACAATGGTATAGTCCACTTTTAGGCTGTGTCTTCCCAGTGAACCCAATTTAGATCATTCTTCACAAGCATGGCTGGAGGTTGTGTCCCAGGTAATTCTAGATACAGTCAAGTTGAAAACACCAACTGCCATAGTGACCTTCTTAGAGTGAGAGATTCAGCTAGGGCCCTATAAATGCTTTGAGCTGAGACCTTTGCCAGTTCCACACTATGCTGTGCTGCTATTATTAGCCACCATCGTGCTGCTGTCTCAAGGGTCAGTAGGGAGTGGCCAGCCCTGAATCTTACAGCTTGACCTGCCACATCATTCTCTAGGGGACCACTCGTGATGGACTCTGTCTTCCCTTCACCCCAGATACTGACTCATCCCCTGACAGACTCATTCTGATGGACTTGGAGCTATCAGGGATTTGTGGGACTCTGAAAACCAAGCTATCACACACCAAGCTGTCAGGTGTTCCATATCCCTCTTGCATGTTCATGTGTGTTTATGTGTGACCGGCCTCACTTGTTCCTCCATTCAACATGGTTGTAACTGTGTGAGCTCAGGTTTGGGGGACTTGAGAGCCTTTGTGTGGTGACAGATGTCTACACATTTCACCTAGTACATCTTGCTAGCTGTGGACACCTAGAATGTCCCCAGTACCCCTTCACATGCACACAGTCATGTCCCCACACTATGGATCTAGGAGATTCCCCTGGGTTTTCACCTGGGAGAAGGCTTTGTGTATCAGGAAACACCAAAGTTAACTTCATTTGGTTTGGTTATTTCACTCTCTAGGCTGGAGTGACAATAGGTTATGCCCATTATGAAAGTGTGGGGGTTTCACTCTGCTGCAGCCAACATTCTTAGACTCTGAAATTTTGCACGAAAACGAATACAGTGCATGTATTTGAGGTAGGGCACAGCCGCAGAGCCCCCCGACTGACCTCCAGCTTTGTAGGACAGGGTGGCTTTAGCTTGCTGCCCTCCTCCTACCTCTGCCTCCTAAATGCTAAGATTATAGGCATGGACCACTGGGTCTGCCTTGAAAGATAGAATCTTGTCATTGTTTTAAGGTGCACATGAGTGAGCCCTGTTGAAGCTGTTTCCTTCTCCTGAAGATCCCAGTGGCAGTAGAGTCCCCCTTTAGGGCACAGTGGTTATATTACACACTTCAGCTAGTATTACAATCTACTGTCTTTATCTTTTAAGAAAATCATTACATTTTAATTTGTTTGTGGGGTGTGTGTGTGTGTGTGTGTGTGTGTGTGTGTGTGTCCCCGTGCATGGGCCATCGTGTATGTGGAGGTCAGAGGACAGCTTGTAGGGGTCAGTTCTCTCCTCCAACTATGTGGGTCCTGTGTGTGTGTGTGTGTCTCCCCGTGCATGGGCCATGGTGTATGTGGAGGTCAGAGGACAGCTTGTAGGGGTCAGTTCTCTCCTCCAACTATGTGGGTCCTGGGTTTCAAACTTGGGTCATTAGTCTTGGCATCGGGCACCTTTATCCAAGGAGTCATCTTACTGGCCCTCTTTATCTTTTTGGTTTTTTATTCCCCTGGCTATCGCATATGTCGACTTGCTGCTGAGTTTTTAAGGTGCAGCATCCCCCACCATCAGTGCGTCTCTGGCTAAGTGGTGCCCTTTATCCCAGAGCCCTGTTCCCAAGTGCTGCTGCGGTGGAATACATTTGCTTTGTGCAGCACATGCTGCGACTCTCAGGTGTTATGTAAGAAGAGCCAAAGTGGTTCAAGAAAGACTTTCCTAACAGTTCGTCCCCTGGCTTTATACTTCTGCAATTTGAGTTTAGGTTTCAAGCCATGCTCTCTCCAGATAATCACTAGGCTGCGTGGGAGAGCTTCAGCTGTCACTTTGCCCATGAGGTCACCTAGTTGTACTCAGTGATATCTGTTAAAAAGTCCTTTCTGTCCTCACTGCAGTACGCTGTCACCTCTCCCATAAAACGTGTCCCTAAACACCGGGATCTGACGGCGAGCTCTCTGTCTTCCTTTTTGTCTGAATTTCATCTTTCCGAAACAAACCATGCTTTCCAAAAAGGAAACCAGAAGCAGGGAATGTGGCTCAGCGGATAAAGCACTTGCCACTCAAGGGTAAGGACCAGAGTCCTGGCTCCTCAGAACACATATAAAGCCATGCAGATGTGCCAGCCGCCTGTAATCCCAGCCGCAGGGAGGCACAGACAGGGGATCCCTGGGCAAGCTGGCTAGCCAGAGTAGCCCTCTCGGTGAGTTCTGGGTCCAGAGAGAGAGATATCTTGCATCCGTAAACCAAGTGGAGAGTGAGAGAAGAAGATAGTTGATATCTACCTCGGGCCTCCACAGGCACTTATGCGCATGTGCACATGCACCTGCATGCACAAGTGTGCCCACACACATGCACGCATGCATACCACACGCATATACAGAACAAAAACTGATTCTTTGCATACTTTTCTTATCTTGTGGGATAGGCCTTCTCATTAGTCTATTGATTTTTGCCTCAAATGGTTCATTTTCTTTTCTACAGACCCCCAATTCTTTCATGTGTCACAGTAGGATTGTTGGATTCTTTGAAAGTCATGAATAAATTTTTTCATTGGATTCTTATTAAAGGTTGTTTTTCTTTGTGTGTGGGGGGATTCATGGGAGAGGAACTGCCATGTTTCCCATGCTGAGCAGCTCTTCTCTGGATAGCACGTGTTTCCCCTGCATTTCACTTTTCTTTATGTCTCCTAGGACTTTCTCTAAGAGGTTTTATGCACTCTCTCTCCGATCTGTCCTCAGTCTCTCTTGCTATAGTAAAATGTCATGGTGTCATTATGACACACTCTAGTCACAAATAATAGGTATGGAGACAACTGTTGCATGGTTGATGCTTTATTTCCCCAAACTTCCAGGGCTTTTGTTATTCTTTTATGTTATATTGTTTTTAAGAACTTCTAGGGAATTTTAGGAATTCAAATTTCCTACAACTAAGGACCGATTGGCTCTGTCCCATCTCTCCTTCTCTGGGCTGATCGTCTTTCTTTTGGCACTCTGTTGGGCAGGGTGTTGCCAGTAGAGATTAGGAGGGTGACCTTTTTCTTGAACTATGGCTTAGATCTGTTATGGTTGGCTGTAAGAGACATACCATGGGCAACAGATCAACAATAGACACACGGTCCACTCCAAGGGCCTGGCAAGGCTGACACTGTGTGTCATGGAACCTGGCTTGGGCACTTTTAAGAGGCAAGGCCATCTTGGCTTAGACACAGCTTTCAAGACAATACAGCAAAGTTCATTTTCACAAAGTAGTTGTTATAAAAGAAACACATGGTAACTGACTTGTGCTGAAAACATCCACCCGCTCCGTGCGGGACTCTGTTTTCTGTGTTTTCAGTGACCTGTGGTCATATAGAGTCTTGGAATAGTACATGGGGGGATTTCCAGCTAGACAAGTCATGAAGTTCCCATTGCACATGGTGCTGAGTAGGTGGTTTAATCTTGAGCCACATTGCTCTTTCCTGCCTGTGATGGGAATCACGGCTTTGTCTGGTGTGTTCACTCTGTCTGTGCTTCTTGCACGTTAGTTATTCAGTGCCCTCAGTTCAGTGGTCAGGATGATCATTACTGTTTGCTGGGGTTGTGGCCAAATAACCCTTATTTCACTTAATAGTGCCCCCAAAGCTCAGGATAAGTGATGCTTGGAAAATGAGAATACCAAAGAGAAACTGTGACCTGCTTTTTCTAATGGAGAGGGTGACCTTTCTCAAGTCAGTAAAGTGAAAATAAAATACTATGCGCCGACTTCTATGGTATGTGGTCTGCAGTATGGTAAGAAGGTCTGTGTGTGTGTGTGTGTGTGTGTGTGTGTGTGTGTGTGTGTGTGTGTGTGTGTGAAAGAGAGAGAGAGAGAGAGAAGAGTGAGAGAGAGAGAGAGGAGAGAGAGAGAGACATGCGTATTTAATACAGCAGAATATTTATGACAGGATATTGCTACAATTGTCCTGTATTGTTGCTGACTGTTATTCTCTTCCTATGCTTGGTTTATAAATGGACGTTGGTCTCAGGTCCACTCATCTAGGAAGGCAGCAGTTTACATGAGGATCAGGCTGCAGTTCCCGGTCCACCAGCATCTCCAAAGTGTGCTCTCTACAGGAGAGGGACACTGCTGAACGGGGATGACACAGGGTGAAGAATGGCCTGAACTCAGAGAAGAATAGTCTTGGACAGAGACCCTGAGGGCTCTCAGCATCAGCATCTTCAGCAGGAATCTTTGATGTAAGCCATAATAAGAGGAGATGCTGCCCCACATGGGGATCCACTGGGGGGTTCCTACAGGAATTGACATGAAGAATCTGTAAGTGCAGGACTCTTTGTCAGGGTAGAGGACTTTCCTGTACTTCTCTGTAAATGTGTGACAGTATTTACAAATAGGTTAGGTTGTTAAAGAACATGGTTTTCCATTAAGTCAGTAAGTACCTTAAAAGGGTGAATCATATTCGTTCATGTGCATGTGTATGATGTACATAGGCACATGTGTGTCCCTGTATGGAACACATGCACATATAGGTGCTCATGCTCACATGTGCAGAGGCCAAAGCTGACACTGGGTATCTCTTTCTAGATCCAACTCTACTGCTTTATTTACTGAAGCACGCTCTCTCAGTGCATCTGGAGGTTACCGATTCAGCTAGTCCAGCTGCCAGGATCCTGAGGGATTCTCTACCTCCCTAATGATGGGATCCTGTGTGGCTTCCACCCCTGCCTAGCTTAACCTGGGTTCTGAGGCTTCCACCTCTGGTCCTCACATTAGCCTCACAAGCACTTTGTCCACGGAGCCATCTCCCCAGCCAGGGAATCATGATTATAGGTTTTCTCATTTAAACATCTTTTACTCCTTTGAATAACTCAATTTATAGTGGTGTGTTATTTCTTTAAAAGAAGAAATTCAAGTCAGTTAGCAAATGGAAGAGTATTTGTGAAAGCAAAGCCCTCAGACTTTGCTTTTTGAGGTATGTGTGCCAGGTTTGGAATAAAATCCTTGATATTCAAAATTCTCTCTCTCTCTCTCTCTCTCTCTCTCTCTCTCTCTCTCTCTCTCTCTCTCTCTCTCTCTCACACACACACACACACACACACACACACACACACACACACACACACACATTAAAGACATGGTGTCTCTCTTCTTTGAAAGTCTGAGGAACTCTTCCTTGTTTTTTCCTAGATCTGTTTCTTGTTTCCTGTCAGGAGAAGTTTTAATTAACATTGCAATATTTAAGTTGGGATTTCCCGTTTCTTCTCATTCTAGTTTGAAGAGTTAGACCTTTTCCAGGCTGATCTCCATTTTGCCTACATCTTCAAATTTTGTGTCTTTACTTAAAAGATGCTGTGGTGCTTGTCTGGTTATCTCCTCATTTGGAGTCTGGGTTTGGACCCTGCATTTCTCCTCATTTTAGTGACTGGATTTCCTGGAGCCCCATGTGTCTGACTGATCTTCATACAGAACCACTCTGGTATTGCTGGTCATGATTTTGCCTATGTTTGTTCCCTATTTTATCCCCATTCAAGGTCACATCTCTGGACCACCCCTGCCCTGTCTTGCTTTACTCTTGAGCTGACAGCTACCACTGTGATCTTGGTTTCTGATGAATACATTTCACCTCCTGAGACCCCCACTGAGGTGCAGATCTACTGTGCTGTGGGTCTCTTATGCGTTCCTATTTCCCAAGCCTTTTTAGCAGGATGACATTTTATGCTTTGGACACACCGTGATGTTTCCCAGTCATCTTTTGTCAATGGTTTCCCCTTGCCCGTGGGCGGCAGCGTGGCTCCAGCCTCATCCCTCACCCTGTGAGAGTGCCCTCCACACACGGACTTCCATTTTGCTTTGGATTTTATTAGTCCTGTCATTCAAATTTTATATGTATTTATGTTCTTTTATTTACAGCTTTTTTTTTGATTGTTCCTTTGACCAGCTAGCTTCTAGGAGGCCTTTGCTGAGATCCCGAGTGATAAATTTCCTCTCTATTTTCGCTCATAATTCTGTCTGTTGTGCTTTTTATATTGCAAGATGCAATTTGAGAGGCATGTGCATCCCTGCACTCTCCCTGAACTGATAGTTGGCTCTGCCGACACAGCATGTAGAGCCCTTAAAACACACTCAGACTAGTGATGCAGCCCTGGCTTGTTTGATGGAAAAACAAAACAAAACAAAGCAACCTCTTGGTGGAATAATCCATGTAAACACCCCGATGGTGCCCTTTAACGATGCCATTCGTTAGTCAGTGTAAATTTCCGTATCTATCTGTGTTTCTTATTAGGGATCAGCAATGCAGAGCTCTGGGCTCCCCCAAGGCTTGGAGCACTGGGGATGGGAGGCCACGGGACCTCTCCCTGTGCTGTGACACTGGTCTCCTTTTCAG
Organism: Peromyscus californicus insignis; assembly: GCF_007827085.1. NCBI lineage: Eukaryota > Metazoa > Chordata > Mammalia > Rodentia > Cricetidae > Peromyscus > Peromyscus californicus. Next base: position 51,704,821 of record NW_026294503.1, read on the forward strand.
CTCCTTTCATTCCTCTCTCCTCCTTTTCCTCCACCATCCCTCTCCATTCCTTCTCTTCCTTCTTCCTTCCTGCCTCCCTGCTCCCTCCCTTTGCTCTTTCTCTCCTCCCTTTCTCTCTTCCCTTTTCTCTCTCTTTCCAGCCTCTCCCACATCTCAACCCTGTTGGATGGCTCCTTATTTTCTTCTCCGAGCCGTAAATTACATACAGCAAAGGACACAAAGGCTGTGTGTGGGTTGGTCAGCGAGTCTCCAGAGATCTCTTGTGTATAGTCACCCCAGGCTGGACTCCTTTGTGTCCCTGAGTTCAGGCCATTCTTCACCCTGTGTCATCCCCGTTCAGCAGTGTCCCTCTCCTGTAGAGAGCACACTTTGGAGATGCTGGTGGACCGGGAACTGCAGCCTGATCCTCATGTAAACTGCTGCCTTCCTAGATGAGTGGACCTGAGACCAACGTCCATTTATAAACCAAGCATAGGAAGAGAATAACAGTCAGCAACAATACAAGACAATTGTAGCAATATCCTGTCATAAATATTCTGCTGTATTAAATATGCATATGCCTCTCTCTCTCTCTCTCTCTCTCTCTCTCTCTCTCTCTCTCTCTTTCACACACACACACACACACACACACACACACACACACACACACACACGAAAATTTAAGAGGGTCGTGGAACCCTGACAGTTAAGTGATAGTTCAGTTTTCAAAGTCCCACAAATCCTTGATAGCTCCAAATCCATCAGAAAGAGTAACTCTGTCAGGTGATGAGTCGGGATCTGGGATGAAGGGAAAATAGAATCCAACTGCATGTACACATGTTGCATGTATGTAAAGCCCAAGTCTGATGTCTTCTTGTGTAGCTCTCTGCCACATTCATTGAAGCAAGTCTTTCAATCAAACCCAGAGCTCACTGATGTGGTGAGGCTGGCTAGTGGGCTTGCTCATGCAATCCCTGTCTCTGCCTGAAGAGTGTTGTGAGCCACTACACCCTGTGAGCATTTACATGGAAAATTAGTTAATTTTCTGTTGATGTTAGAAAAACCTCATGGCAAAGGACACCTGTGGAAGGAGGGGTTTGAGGTTACGGGTCCAGAAGGATAAGAGTTGTCAATGCAGGGAAAGCAGAGCACCAAGCGGTAGGCATGGTGGTGGGAAGAGGATGCTGAGAGCTCTCATCTTGAACCCCAATCATGAAACAGGGAATGAATTGGAACTGGCATGAGATTTTTACTTTCACATCTCACTCCCAGTGACATACTTCCTCCAGTAAGACCACACCTCCTAAACATCACCAAAATAGTTCCACCAAATGGGAACCAAGTGTTTAGATGCTAGATACTATGTGGGACATTCTCATTCAAATCCTATAACCCAGGGGTTCTGGGGATCCAAATTCCAGCCCTCCCTCTTGTCTGGCAAGCTCTTTAACCCCTAACCATTCCCCCAGCCCTGTTACCCTTTTCCAAGTTTTTATTCCTGCCTTTGTCCTCTTTGTCCTGGGCTGTCTCTCCACAGATTTGAACCAGCTTCGCCATCAGATGTTTTGGATATGAATTCCATAGTTTTGGGGGTACCAGTGCTGTGAATATCTCCCCCGCCACGTGTCTCATTTCTCACTCCTGTAGAATCTCTTAGGGAACATAAGCTCCCGAATTCAGCATCCTCAAATCCATCAACAGTTTTATGCCTGAATAAATCTCATCTTATCTTAGCAGTAAATAATAGATTAGCTTTGATGTAACAGCCCGGGCATAATTTTTCCCTGAAGAATTAAAGTTACTATTGTAGGTTCCCTGAAACATTGTTGCCAGCCAGCTGGGCTTTTGCAATGCTTGGCTTTACCTCCTAGCTGGGAGCCTTTCGATTTCTTTTAGCTTTATCTTGAGATTTACTTCAATTTTTTCTACACTTCCCACATTGGTTTCTTTTCAGCACTCGGAGTCCCTGCAGTCTGGGGTCTCATACTTTCTACTTCTTAGTTTTTATTTGCCATTTTCTTCTTCCTCTTCTTTTTTTTTTAAATTAATTTTTGTGTGGGTTTAATCATGAAGCATTTGTACATGCACGTCATTGTATATGTGGTCCTTATTCAACCTCTGTGTTAGCTACTTTTCTGTTGCTGTGATAAAACACCATGACCAAAATCAGCTTAATGAAGAAAGCTTGTTTTGCCTTATGCTTCCAGAGGGAGGGTCCATAACAGTGAGGACAGCATGGCAGCATGACCAGGAAGCGAGCCGAGCACATTTTAACTACACACACACACAAAGCAGAGAGAGTGAACTGCAAGTGGGGCAAAGCTATAAACCCTCAAAGCCTGCCTCTGGTGACCCACTTGCTCCAGCAAGACTATACCTCCTAAAGGTTCCATAACTTTCCCAAGCAGGACCACTAACTGGGGAGCAAGTATTCAAATCCGTGAGCCCATGGGGACACTTCTCATTCAAACTACTCCCCCCACACACACCCTCCCCACTCCTTCTCTCCTTGAAAGCATCTATCTGCCCTTTGACTGTTTAACTTCTGTGTTCTCAGCAGCCCTGCCCTGCACCCTGTTGTCTTCCATATCTCCCTGTATTTTCCATCTGATCGTGTTTCCTCCTGGTGGCTGGTGTGGCCCGCCAAGCTGCCACTATGGTTCGTTCTCAGCTGTACCCAGCTTTCAGTGTTAACGACTACACTGGAAGATTCAGCCCCTCCTGTTGTTTCCTTTTCTTTATTGCCGGAGTGTCCAATCTTCAATGCTTTCTGATTTCTTTCTAATCATTTTAGTAGTACAATGCACTACAATGCTGCAATTTTTTTCCATTCTTTATGGCAGGGCCAAGTGTTATTTTGTAACCTCTGGGGATGTTAGCTTCCTTGGCTGGAGATGTGTCTCTGGAATACAGGAGTGCTGAGCACTGGCTGGTGCCTGCTTTCGTACACCAGGATTGGAAAAGAGGAGCCCCCAGTACTACCATAAGGACCTGCCTCTGTCTCATGTTTAAACTGTTTCCTATCTTAGTATTGATCACTGGCTCCTCAGTGTCTGCTAGAGAGCAGGATCAGGATCCCTGGGGCATGCAGGTCCACCAGCACTCTTGCCTCACTTTTGGAACCCCTGTGAGGCTCCCATGGAATACATCACTTTTCCTTTTTGTTCTAGTCACACATTTGTAGGTGTAGAGAATGAGTGGGGATGGATGCCAGAATGTCACTTTCTTTGAGAGGCTCCTCAGAGAACTCCCACTCACCTAGAGAGTTCCTGTGTGTCTCCACATTGCATGCTGGACTAGGACTCGTGCATGGTGCTGTGAGGTGAGGTTTCTATAGAATAGTCAGGCCAGCTTGGCTCTATCTGGGGACTACAGTGGGTTATGTAAAATGTTCCTCTCTTACTTGTCTCCTCATCCACCTGACGCCCTCTGACACATCACGATAATACCACAAAATACTCACGGGGAAGAGCCTGTTGAGAAATATTGGCCACAGCTCAGCATAGTCGGTGCCCTCTTGAACTCTTAGAAACCACAGGAGACCACCCCAAAATTAACATTTTGTCAAAGGACAGGGAGGGGATGAGTATTTGTGGTAGTCAATGGTTTCTGAGGAGAGAGGGAGAGAGAGTGAGAGAGAGAGAGAGAGAGAGAGAGCGAGAGAGAGAGCCATAGCCTTGTATGTTGTCCATGCTCCTTTCAATAGCTGCTGACTCATATTCTTGGAAGTAACCCCAATTAAATTCATTGGCACACTGTCTTAGGTTACTTTTATATTGCTATTATAAAACACTATGACCAACCAAGGCAACTTACAGAAGATATTTAGTTTGGCTTATGGTTCTCAAGGATTGGAGTCCATTATGGCATGTATGGGGAGGTGGATGGCAAAAAGTAGCAGCCAAGGCAACAGGAGCAAGAAACGGAGAGCTCACATCTTGAACCACAATCACAAAGCAGAGAACATGGACAGGAAATGGTGTGAGGTTTTTATTCTCAAAGCCCGCCCCCAGTGACATACTTCTTCCAGCCAGGCCACACCTCCTAAACCTCCACAAACAGTGTCACCAACTGGGGACCAAGTATTCAAATGACTGAACCCATGGTGAACATTTCTCATTCAAACACCACACCCACCAAGCTAGACAAGAAAACAAGGGATTGGTTTCTTGACTGTCAATGGTGCGCTATCTGGGGTGGGTAGCCATTTGATCATCTGCTCAGGCCAAGATCACACAGCACAGCCCTTTGCTCTCGGACTTCTCAGCCACCAGGACCTGGGAACCAGTACATGTCTGCTGTCTGTTAGGGCAGCAGAGACTGCTGAGTCCTAGAGTGTTCAGGTTTGTGGCAGGAGGCAGAAGAGAAGGGCTGATCCGGGGGCTCTCCCTTCTTTTTTTTTTTTTTAAATTTACTTTATCTAATTACCATTTTTTCATTTGTTTTACATACTGACCACAGTTTCCCCTTCCTCCTCTCCTCTTGTTCTCCCTTTCCATCCCTCCTCCCCACTGCCCTCTCCACCCCTCCTACCCTGGTGTCCATTCAGAAAGGGGTAGGCCTCCCATGGGCTTGAACAAAGCATAGCACATCAAGCTGAGGCAGGACTGAGCCCCCCTACCCTGCTCCTCTCCTTCCCCCTGCCCCACCACTACATCAAGGCTGAGCAGGCAAAAGCCAGCTAAGCACCAGGGACAGGTCCTGATCTCACTGCTTGCAGCCTTACAAACAGACCAAGCTACAAGCTACACAACTGCCACACACATGCAGAGGACCTAGGTCGGTCCCATGCAGGCTCTTTAACTGTTGGTCCAGAGTCCATGTGCTCTCATGTGCTGAGGTCAGCTGTCTCTGTGGGTTTCTCCATCATGATCTTGAACCCCCTAACTTGTACAATCCCTCCTCCCTTTCTTCAGGGGGACTCCTTCCCGGAGCTCGGCCCAGTCTTGGCTGTGGATCTCTGCTTCCATCAGTTACTCGGAATCCTCGCTTCTTATCTCTCCTCATTCTCAGACTCTATCATTAACGGTCTGTGCGGTGGTGGGGAGCACACATCCAGGGACCTGGCTGAGCAGCCTCAAGGAGGTGGCTTCTGTACCTCCTTTGTTTCTTCTGCTCAGATCAGGGGTAGCCTCTGCCAAGGGTTCCTCCACAGCATAGAGTGGAAGGCTGCTGCTCTCAGACCCAGGAGGCCTCCGTGCATGCCCATTTGCAGTCCTGGTCAATGCCTCTGTTTCCACCTTAGAGGTCATTTGCCTTCTCCGCAGCCTACAGCAGTGAGCCACTCCTCCGCTGTCTTGGCCCTTCCTTCTGCTCTCAGGGTGGATCCTCAGTGGTGGGAACACACCACCCCAGAACAAGCAGGGATACCAGAAGGTTAGAAAGGTTAAGACCCTGAGTGGCTCCTGGAGTCAGATGAGCTGGCTCTCACTCCATGGCTCCCTGTGCAGCTCCCACAGAGTGACCCTACCCCGCATTCACTCATGTGACTCCTGTTTCAACACCTGAAGAATATGACAGAAGACATGCTGTCCTATAAGGCACATGCTGGCTGGACTTCTGAGCTTAGGAGTAAAGCACCACTCAACCAGGAAAGGCCCAGTTCCTGGTGCAGGTGTTTTGGGACAACAAGAACGTGCTTAGTCTTGGGCTTAGCCTAGGCTCTGGGGCCTGAAGACAGGGGAAGCCTTTTTCCTTCCTCCTTCTGTCCCTCACATACATGTAAACGTGTGTGTGTGTGTGTGTGTGTGTGTGTGTGTGTGTGCGCACACACAGATCTTAATAAGCATGTAGCCATGGATCCACAGACACATACACATAGATACAGTGTACATAATCATAGACATATATATATATATATATATATATATATACACACACACACACACACACACACACACACACACACACACACGCACATACAAAGACATGCAGACACACATCATGGCCTTGCACACACCACCTCTATTTCCCCTCACACTTTGGCCTTGAGAAGCACAAGGCTTCTCTGTCCTCCTCAGGCCTCTGAGGGCTTCTCCCACATGTTCCCAATGTTCCCCAACATCCAGATAGATACCCATAATTACCCTGAATAAATACATTTCACAGCTGAAGTTTTTTTTTTTTTTTTCCCAGAAGGGCATCCCTGGCCAACTCTTATTTGTACTACAGAACCCAATGCCTACAGGACCCTTTTGAAAGTCCCCTGGACCTAGAAAGCCAAGTTCATAATCATTTCAGGCCCAGGTAACAGAGTCTGAGTGACCAGGCAGGTATGGATCTGCAGGGCTTGGCGCTCTCTCGGCATTGTGGTGCTGCCAAGCTTCCCACATCCCAGGGCTCACAGAAGAGGTTAGTGGCAGATCGTGTCACCCACCTTCCAGTCGACATGATGGCAGTCATCCAAGTGACCCATGTGCCCCCTGGAGATACCAAAGTGGCCCTTAGCTCCTATAGGAACATCAGTCCTTGGTCCTGGGACTCCTGCCCCTTGCAATCCTTTCCTGCCAGGTGGACCCGTAGGCTAGTCACAGGTCTGTGTGGAGGAGGGGGATTTTGCAGTCTATCACAGACTATGGTTTGAAAATTACAGCAAAAAGAAATTATTCCAAGAGCGGAGAGAGAGAGACAGAGAAAGGAACCAAAAGGCATACAAAATTGACTCCACTTTTTTTGTTATTAATTTTAACAGACATGAAATTACTCTGTCAATTTTCCATAAACATTTCCAAATGCTTACTCTTTATTTTTTTCACATCTCACCACCAGCTTTAATAAATAGTTTAGAGGTAGGCTGTATCCAAAGCCACACAGGAAAAGCATAAAGGGGGCTCCTTCAGAACCCCTCATGCCTTATTCTTCATGAAGATGTCTACAGCCACCCACCTTGCTGATCCAAGGCTCCAGAAGCCATTAACTGATGTGTGATCTCCCTGGACACAGTGACTGCCCAAGTGCCTTCATCTCTGCCTGCTTGCTGTGGCTGGGCTACTTCCTGGTACAAAAGCCTCTATATTCTTCAGTTTGGAGGCATGCACATCCCACCACAATGACAGACATCATCCATAATGGAACCTGGGAGGCAAACATCACCTTTGGAGACATTCTTCACTGTTGAACGATGTAATGTTCTGCTTTCCCATAGGTAAGATTTTGTTTACCCACCTATGAGCTTGTGGGCATCCATCTTGGGATATCATGAAAACCGGTCAGCATTTAAGTCCAGGTCTTTGTAGAGGTGTTTCCATTTGTCTCAGGTAGAAGCTGATGGGTGGCATGATGGGCTCATGGTTCTTCTATGCTTAACTTTTGAAGAAAGGGCCAGATATATTTCCAAAGTGGCTGCATAAGAAGATAAGTCACTCCCAGGTCCATGCAAAGCTTCTAGAATCCTCTCCCACTGACCTCTGCTCTCCATCTCTCTGAAGTCATTTTACAAGTGTTATCATCTCTCACTGGGACTCTAATTTGCATTTTAAGATGCCAAAGTTTATCTTTTCATGAACCTAAAACCATGTGCCTTCTTCCTGGGCACCATGCCCATTCAGATACTTGCGACTTTTTAGAACTGTTTTTTTTTCTTTTTGTCTTATTTGGGGGTTCTAAAAATTCTTTATGTGATCTTATTTGGGGTTCTAAAATTCCACATCTATATTTGGATGAGTACAAGTCTTCACCATAAATATAATCTAAATTTACTTTCTCAATATTTTATTTTTCTTCTATTTTCTTATTTCCCTTTAAAGAACAAACGTTTTAATTTTTGATGCAATGAAGTTTATCAGATTCACTTTGTATGTGTGTGTGTGTGAACACTCTTTAGGTGTCATATTTATGAGAACTCAGCTCAGCTAAGATCACAGATCTCCGTTTCTTCTGATGCTATTTCTGTGTGTTCTAGATTTTTATAGCTTTACAGTAAGATTTTTTTTGAGATTTTTTTTTTTTTACTCACCCACATGCGAGGGAGTGTGTGTGTGTGTGTGTGTGTGTGTGTGTGTGTGTGTGTGTAAATAAGTGCAAGTTCCTCTGAAAACCAGGAAAAGGGTGTCAGATCCACCATAGCTGGAGTTACAGGCAGTTGTGAGGCACTGTATGCTAGCAACAGAACTCAGGTCATCCAAAAGAGTGGCAGATGCTCTTAAACCCCGAGTGATCGATCCAGTTAAATTCTGAATGCCTCTAAAGCTTCTCTTTCTCAAAACTGTCTTGGCTCTTGTGTGCAGGACACAGTTGTGTTTATGTATTGAGATGAACACATTGTACCATAAAGAAAAGTCTATTGGCACTGTGAGTGTGCAGTGAGCCTCGCCGTCCTGACTGTGCTGTGAGAGCTAAGCCAGCGGCAAGGAATGCCTCTTTATTTAGACCTTTACTTCTACAGCTCTTTATCATGTTTTGTGCATAATCCCAGTGTTTTTGCATATATTCTCATCCATTCACCCTTTATGTGTGCATGCATATGCACATACATGGTGTGCACGTGCATGTGTAGGTGTGTGCACATATGTCTCCTTGTGAGGCTAGAAGTCAACACTGCAAGTCTTCTGTTACTCTTCATGTCGTTTTTTGATACAGTGCCTCTCACTGAACCTGGAGTTTACCAGTTTGGTTAGATAGGCAATGCCTGTGTCCCTCTGGAAGCCTCCTGTCTCTTTCTCCCCAGAACTGGGATTATGGATGCATGCTGCTTGCTTTTACGTGGGTATACTGGGTCTGAACTCCCGTCCTTATGCCTGAATAGCAAGTAATTTACTCACAGAGCTGTCTCCCCACCATCCATAAATATTCCATCATTCTTTTGTAAAAAAATAATAATTTTTGTAAAAAAAATTTCCTGTATTTATTTTGCGTAGGATGGGGGTGTAGTGAGGGTTATTAATCTCCTTGTGCTGTGTGACTCCCCAGTGATCAAACTCAGGTTGTCAGGAGTGGCAACAGGTACCTTTACCTGCTGAGCTGTCTCCCAAGTCCCTTCCAAATATTTCATTATTTTTGATTCTCTTTGCAAAGAAATTTTCTTCTAATTTTATTGTCAATGATTCGTGACCCTTCTGCCTCCGCCTCTTATATTCTGTCTGTGTGCATCACCCCCACCGGCATGAAATACAAAAGCAGAACACAGATGAATGTGCTGAATGTGGATTTGTGTCTCGTGACATTGCTGAACGTTTATTTTCTCTCTCTCTCTCTCTCTCTCTCTCTCTCTCTCTCTCTCTCTCTCTCTCTCTTTCTCTCTCTCTTTAAAGATGTGCCTTAGCATTTCCTAGATACAAGATATATTGTCGATGAATTCACTCTATGAAGGAAAAATAGGCTGAAGTAAGAGGATGAGTGAACACGTCCATGGTCTTTTCTGGAGATGTTCCCACTCACCTTTCAGGATGAGGGAACAGGTGGGCACAGCATCATTCAGGATATGCAGAGGGCTGAATTGCCCACCAGCAAATTCAGAGTCCAATTGTGGCAGGTTCTTTTCCATGCATTCTGAATGTTCACGAGGAGGGGAAAATAATCACCTGCCTTACAGAATAAGTAATAATCACCTATACTTACAGAATAAGTAAATTGTGTGAGATTGATATTATACATGATAATTATCCACAGTAAAGTGTGGTAGAGGTGAAAGGAATACCTCACAAATCATTTTATAGTACCAGAAAACATGACACCGTCACTACAATTAAACTATTATTTGCTTTTTGAGACAGGCTCGCATGTAGCCCAGGCTAGACTTGAATGCACTGATGTAGCTGAGGCTGATCCTTGAACTTCTGATCCTCTTGTCTCCATCCCCCAAGTTCAGGGATTATAGTTGAGAACAACCCTGTTTTGCTTACTAACTACAGTTGGTTAGAAATGGATAAGAAAATACCCAAATGGTTAGTAATTATAGTAACACACATATAATCCACCATTCAAAGAAGTCACCACGAAGACTAGGGGGAAATAAAAAAATCAAAAACCACATTGAGCTGAATGAAAACAAAAGCACGATGTATTAAAATACATGAGCTGTGGTTTAAATAAAGCTTAGGAAGAAATTTATAAATTTAAATGCATAATTAGGAGGGAAGAAAGTTTTAAACTTAATGATCTACCTTAAGAGGCAAGAAGAAGAGCAAATTAGTCCCAAAGAAGGGAGAATAATAAAAATAATAAAGGGTAGAAGAGTACTAAATGAAATAGAAAACCTGCAATTAAGAACTTAACAAAGTGAGCAGGGTTCTTTGAAGAGGCTAATGGAATCTCTGAAACCTTGGCAAGAGTGAGAGCAAAGGGCACACATGCAGACACAAGCCACGGGCACAGGCAATCAGGTGGGGGTGAGGCGAGGGGGTGGGGCTCAGCAGGAGGAAGAGAGGATGCCACATCAGAGAGGATGTGGGTGTGAAAGGGATAATCATGTGATGCTAAGAAGAGTCAGGAATTTTTACCACTCAGGAACACTTGACACACGCATCAAAGAATACAACTTAGCACCTGCCCTTGTATTTAGACTGGGCGAGCCATTCCAGTATGAGGAACAGGTTCCCAAGAGCCAGCCAATGCATTAGGAACAGCCTTTGCTCCCATTGCTAGGAGTCCTACAAGTAGACCGAGCTACACAACCATCACATATATGCAGAGGGTCTAGGTCCATCCAATGCAGGCTCCCTGGTTGTTGTTTCAGACTCTGTGAGTCCCTCTGAGCCAGGTTAGTTGTTTCTGTGGGTTTTCTTGTGGTGTCCTTGACCCCTCTGGCTCCTGCAGTCCTTCCTCCCTCTCTTCAGCAGGATTCTTGAGCCTGATATGTCGTGCTTTGTTGACACCCATGGGAGGCCTTCCTCTTACTGAACAGAAACAGATGAGGAGTGGATTGGGGGGGGTGGTGTGGAGGGGAGGTTGGGGGAGGAAATGAGAGGAGAGGAGGGAGGGGAAACTGCAGTTGGGATGTAAAGTAATTTAAAAAAATAAAAATCATAAAAATATAATTTAGCAATGTAAGAAGAAAAAGGAAATCTGAACAGTCCTGTGTACTCATCAATAAATATTCATTGTGCATAGAATCATAGAAAGTCTGTGTCTAGTTTGCCTAAATGATTAACACTGAAGCAGGAAATATAACCAATCATATTCACTCTATTTAAGAAAAAAGTAGAGAAAAAGAATAGCCATTTCTAAAGTCCATAATTCCACCATAACGCTATGGTGAAACTTAATAAATTATTTAAAAATGAAATCAGGGTACATGCTCTCATTGGTGTGGACCTAGAGATGCTAAGCAGGGACTATAACTTCTGTAGTTACTTATAGGCAGTTGATGTGCACCAGCAAGCTGGGATGGCCCTTGTTTACATTCTGATGGACTGGGTGAGTCACCACAAGAACAAAGGGCACAGGTGGAAGTCCACAGCCAGTGCCTCCCCTGAAGAACACTGTGTGTCCTTATCCTACGGTCAGAGCAGTAAAGGGCAAGCTAGCAGTACCTTTTCATGTTACATCGGGACTCCTAGTAAAGGCCAGGAAACCAAAAATTATAAATGGCATAAATATTTTAAAGGAAATAAAATGCCATTTCCACAATAGAAAAATAATAGGTTATTATTTCAATTTGGTATTGCCACAGAAAACAAATCAATCTTTCTTACATAACAACAATAAACAAAAATTAAGGATAATAATAAAGTCAACAAAGTACTTAAATACAACTTTGCCAAATGCTACATGTGACCTGTATTTGGAAAACATAGGCATGTGTTCTGATGTCAAAGAAGAGGCATGTGACTGGGGAGATGTACTATGTTCATAGAATAGGGGACTCAGTATTGACCAGTCATGTTCTCACCTAAAGCTCTACAGAGTGAACACAGTTCCCTAAAGTAAAAGTCCAGGCTCATTTTTAACTAATGGTCATAAGATGAGTTTACAATTCATATCACTATGCAATTTTTGAAGTATGTGAAACAAAAGTCAATCTGATGATTCAATTCATAATGGATCTCAGTGCTTGTGAGACAGCCACAGTAAGTAGGACAATGGGCTGACAGTAGCCATTTAGGACAGAGATCAATGGGAAGTAAGAGTCCAAATTGACTTAGACCTAAAAGGCAATTGATTTCTGACAAAGACATTGAGGCAATTCGATGGAGAGAGGGAAGCCATTTGCAGAAGCAATGCTCCGACCAGACATCCATTTAGAAAAGAAAATCAGCTCCTCTTTCACAAAAATTAATTGAGATGATAGTTTCCCATGTTAAAAAAAAATCTATGGCCATAAAGCTTTTAAAGGAAGACTAAAGGAAGAAATTGTCTGAGAGCAGGCAAAGGTCTTGTGCAGGAGACAAAAAGCAATAACCAGAAGAGAAAATAAATTGACAATTTGAGCTTCCTCAAAATTAAAAGCGTCTTCACATCAAAAGACACCATTAAGAAAATGGAAAGGGAAGCCATAGACTGGGAGAAAGCATTGGCAACCCAGGACAGCACAGCAATGCAAACCTTTGTCTCAGGACAGATGGCCTGAGTATACAGGCTTAACGCAGAACTCGGTGACAGCAGGCTGAACAAGCATAGGTCAAAGATAGAGGAGCTGGGTAGTATGGGAAATGTAAACAAAATGTATGGTCTTTTCTGTCAACAGGTTAAATAAAACAAACTCCAGTTTATATATATATATTTATGTGTGTGTGTGTGTGTGTGTGTGTGTGTGTGTGTGTGTGTGTGTGTGTATGCTACTTGGCAGAGATTCAAATCCTTCAATGGTAACACTTCTTGAAATTAAAATACATGCTCAAAGTCACATCCTGTTCTCAAAAATTGTACTTTGAGGGCTGGAGAGATGGCTCAGAGGTTAAGAGCACTGATTGTACTTCCAGAGGTCCTGAGTTCAATTCCCAGCAACCACATGGTGGCTCACAACCATCTGTAATGAGATCTGGTGCCCTCTTCTGTATACATATTAATAAATAAATTTAAAAAAAATTGTACTTTGCTTTTCCTCCATTCTGTGTCAGCCAACTGTCTAAGTGTGTGGGACCAAGCTCAGACCACTCAGAGTGAGGCACAGGATCCCTTTGTCTTAGGAATAAAAGCCCACTGAAACCCAACCTGGTTGTGCTTGCCTGCTTCATTATGCATGGCTACACACCCTTCTGCACAAACAAGTAAAGCTTTGTTGTAATATGGTGTATCATGTGGTTGTTTTCTTGGGACCCTAAACCCACTTATAACAGTGGTTACTACCTGGGAAAAGATCCATGGTAGCTAAGCACAAGGAAAGCAGACAAAATTTTCACTAATTACAGAAATACAGACTTGACACAATAAAATGTCTCCTGTGGAGGTTTGACTGGGAATGGCTCACATAGGCTCATATCTTTGAATGCTTGGTCCCCAGATAGTGGAACTGTTTGGGAAGGATTAGAAGGTGTGGTCGTGTTGGAATAGGAGTGGCCTCATCAGAGTAGATGTGTCACAGGGTGGGCTTTGACAATTCAACAGCCCACACCAGGCCCAGTCACTGGCTCTCTGCCTGCAGCTTGCAGATCAGATTTGAGCTCTTGGTTACTTTTCTAGCAGTGTGCCTGCCTGCCTTTATGACATGGATATTTTATCCCAAGTTTTTGAAGAAAGAAAAAAAAAAACAAATAAATATGAATAGTCTGTGGTAGCATTTATTCATAGCAATTTTATAGTTTTGTCAACTTTCATTCTAAATTTCCCCTTTGAGACTATAGCCACTCCTCCCCCAGTGGCCTCACCTACTCCCAGTGAAAGTCACAATATTTTCTTTAAATTTTAAATGTTTATTTATTTTCATTTTATGTGTATGAGTGTTTGCCTGCGTACCATGTATGCTGGAAGAGGGTACTAGAACTGAAACTATAACATCCATGTGGGAGCTGGAACTTGAACCTCACGGTCTCCTGCAACAACAGTCAGTGTTGTGAACCACTGATTCATCCCTCCAGTCCCCATAAGAGTCGTAAGCATTTCAACACTGCAACTGAATAAGGAGGACTTGTCTCTCTTTAGTCCTTTCCATCATGTTCCCTGATGGTCACCTGTGGCATGAGGATGCTGTTCTTCTCTATCCCTTCTACAGAAGTTCCCCTAAACCACCTGCCATATTGCTTCAACCCAAGATGACCTTGTGATTCTTAAAGCCAATGGGAAAAGTAGAAGTGAACATTTCTCCTCACTGTCTTGGGGTTGAGCCAGTGGATTCCTGCTGAAAACAGTAAGATCGCTGGAAGAACATTTATGTAAATTGTAAAGGCTGCCCTTCCCTCCATGGCAAAGAAGGGTCCTCCATTGCTTATCCCTCTGCTTTGTGCTACGGTCTTCTCCATGTCCTGTTCTCTTGGGTGAGGCTCTGGGGAGTGTATAAATTCTTGCTGTTTGCTCGTGTGCATTCTGCTGCTTCATTTTTGCCAACTTGACACATACCTGGAAAAGGGGAATCTCAAAAACTGAGGAATTGCCTCTATCAGATTGTCTCGTGGCCATGTCTGTGGGGCATTTTATTGATTGCTGATTGGCTTGGAGGGGTCCACTCCACCTAGGCAGGTGGGTCTGGGCTGTATCAGAAAGGTAGCTGAGCAAACCAGGGGGAGCACATCAATGAGCAGCATTCCTCCCTCGATGGCCTCTGATTCAGTTCCTGCCTCCAGGTTCCTACCTTGCGTTCCTATCCTGACTTTTCTCCCTGACAAACTCTGAGTTATAAGGCAAATCATCCTTTTCATCTCTCAGGTTACCTTTTTTCATGGTGTTTATCACAGCCACAGAAAACAAACTAATATATGTGTGTGGGAAAACAAGAATCTGACAATACTGCTCATTTTGCAGTAGCATGGACTTTTATATAATTATTAATTCACTTTACATCAGATAGAAAATACATACTTATGATTGCTTCAATTTCCCTTCCACTCTCCTATATTTTCTACTGGTTCCTTCTTCTCCATAAAAGACTCAGGACTCTAGACAGTGCCCTCCAGAGGTCCTACATCTTCCACCCTGTGGTCTCCTGAGCATTGCTCCTAGCTGATGGCTCAGCATGGTGAGGCAGGGGATGCATCGGATGGGCAACTCGGCATGAGGATTCTCCTCTAACCTGGCCAGTGTTTTCCTAGGATTCTGCTATAGTTTCAGCCTTTCTTTATCAGCCTACCATCTTCCCCCTGTGTAGTTGTCTGACAGATCCCTGTCATCCTCCTTCCCCACTTTGTTCCCGCACTGACTCTCCTGCAAATCCAGTTCCATCCTGGCTTGGTCCTCAGCCCAGCCATGCCTACCTGTATGTATCTCTGTGTTCCATTCCTCCTCTTCCTCCTCATCCTCCTTTCCTTTCTTCTCACTCTACCTCATCTCACCCCTACCCCCTTCATCACCCTACAGCTTTTCTTCTGTGTTCCCTAAACTTTTTTGTTTGACCCCTGCTTGGCTTTCTGTAGAATTTGCTTCCCCGAGAATTGGAAATCAAACTGTGCACGGGACGGAACACAGCCTAGCTGATTACAGAGTGGAGTTGACAACCTCAACTCTTCAAGCCAGAATCAATAAACGTGTGTTTAATTAGAATCCTTGTGACCATGAAGATGTGAAGAGCTGGTGGAGGCTGGCTCAGGATAACGACCATCTGTGTGCACTTGATCTTATGTACAAAACTCCAGAGGTGGAAATCTTCTTAGAAAAGCACCTTGGACCAGAGGGATCATTTGGACATCCGCAAAACAGCTGCCATGGATGGTTGCTACTCTCATTAGTAGAACTCTAAAGCCGAGTGGAGTTGAAGATAGAACATGTTTATTTGCAAAACAACCGACAAAGGAAAGTCTGCTCCCATAAGCAGGATATACTTTGTCTGTCAGCTCCTGGGAACCTAAGTCCACAGCCACTGAGAATACACAGATGTTGTCACTATAACTGACAGCTTGAACCCAAAAGTGGCCATGGTGAAATTCTTCTTGCTGGGTTGCTTCAAGTACAGAAGCAAGAGCACAGACAACAGTCGTAACTGTGACAAGTGAAGTCCACTGCCTGTGACCAAAAATGCCATGGCTCAAGCTGATCTACCAGAAACCATGGCACCCATAGGACCAAGTGTCGGTAGCTTTTAGTGAGAGATGGCCTATCTCAGCTGGAAAGGTGCCCCTTTTCGAAGTGTTTCTGTATGTCTTGCCCAATGCAATAAGACAAGAAAAGAAGTGATACATTATAGAGAATGTTTTAGACAAAGCTTTAAAGGAAATGCATTAGAAACAACAATGCACTTGAGATACAAGTTCTCAGAGAGGAAGCTGGGTAAGAGGCCAACCCAGCAACAGTTTTCTAATATGAAAATTCTGACTCCTCTCCACCCCATCTGAAACACATTCATACATTTGACCTGTGCAAGATTGCTACCTAGACTGCCTACTTCCTTCGACGCCTCTTTCCTCCCTGTGGCAGTTTGAATGAGAAATGACCCCATCATGGGACCAGGCATTCTGATACTGGGTCTACAGTTGTTGTTGCTGGGGGGAGGCCTAGGAGTCATGGCCTTGTTGGAGGAGGCATGTCACCAGAGGCAATCTTTGAGAGTTTAGGGATTTGCACTGTTTCATGTTTGCTCTCTCCGCTTATGATTGTGGTTCAGGATCTGAGCCCTTAGCTTCCTGCTAATGCCACCATGGACTCTCACTCTCTGGAGTCATAAGCCTAAACAAACTCTATCTTCCATAATTTGCCTTGATCTTGGTGTGCCTTGCTTCACAGCAACAGGAAGTAATTAATCCATTCCTTCTCTTCAACAGGTCTTTATCCAGCCCCTAATATATTCGAGGTGCCCTTGGAGACCCCCAGAAGACAGAATGATGGAAACAAAAAGGGAAACTTGTCCACAGGGACCTTCTGCTTCAGTGGAGAAACTAGACAACTGAGTGGTAAAGATATAGGACAGTGACAGTTGCTACTTTAAAAGAAAATAAGACAAGGGAAGGGGGCTGCTGTGACGAAGAGGGGCTGGAGTGACTTGATGGAACTTGGAGCGATATGATGTTTTTTTGATGTTCATCAGACCCTGGAAGAACTTCATTCTATACAGGTTCTGATGTAGGGCTTGCTTTGGTGTGAAAACAATACATTCAGTAGAAACCTGACTTTGAATTGCAATGTGGCTTCTGTGGTTTCCACAATGCTGGGCAGAAACATCTCTCCATAGCTTCCAGTCAGCCCAGTGATCTGGAAGGTAAACAATTGGACTGTGCATAGTACACTGTACTGATGAATCAGAAGGCTTGGGATGGGTACTCTGTGCTTTTTGATTTACCCTCGCTTCAGTTTGTGATGGGTTTATCAGGATGTGACCATGTCATACACGAAGATTACCTATACTTCTTAATGGTCAGAGGGCTGTCTCTTCTATGGACACCCAGGCTGGGTTCCTTGGCACTGTTTATCTTATTCTGTAGCTACACACCACACATTGATCACATCCCTCTGTCGTTCTTATCTTTGACTTAAAATACTAACCTTCTTGAGGTTTCCTCTGCTCCTTTGTGACACAGTTTCCCCTCTGAACCCATGGAAGGGCCTCTCACTTGCCTCTCTGCTTTGATTTCTACCCTTCCACACTATGATTCAGTGACATCCTAACATACAAAAATCAACCTTGTCTACTGAGCTTCCCATTACTGTAGAACAAAGCGGGACAATGTCCTCGCTGCAGGGCCAGTGACTCAGGGTCTCACCCTGGGGTCTTTCTGGCCTGTCCAGTTTGGTCTACTTTAACCTTGACCATGCAGCTGTTTCTCAAACACTAGGCACATTGTTCATCAAACCATCCCACAGCCCTGCTCCTCTATATAGAATGTTCTTCACGACTCACTAGGCCACTTCACTCCTGGCTCCACTTGAATTCCCCTTATAAGAGAAGACATCCCTTATGACCCTGTAAATGGACTTCCCTTATACATCAACTTGGTAAATTGCCCATAAAGTCATCTACAGCGTCCGTGTTATCCTCTCTGGTCTAATAATACCTGCATGCCACTTGACAGATCCATTTTGGAGTTTGTAAGGGAGAAAGTTTACACTATAAAAATATTCAAAAATCCCTGCTTTGTTGACCAGGAAAATCTAAACTAGGGAAGAGTGGTCCTAGAAGATGTGAAAGTATACAGGTGAAGTAACCAAAGTGGCATGCCACTGGTGCTACAAACATCATTAATTAGTGAATAAGACAGGAGAAGCATGTTCCTATAAGTATCAGATTTTAGTTTATAGTAGAGCCATGAAGGAGGCATTCCAAATTCTGAGAAGAGATGGACTGTCCAATCCATCCACAGCATGAACACCCAACCACATAAGGAAAAACAGACATAAAGAGCAGGTGGCATCAAACATTGGGTTCCAGTTAGTAAAACCAAGCATGGAGATCTGAAGGAAACCAGGGAGTTTATCATAGTGATTTAACACATAAATGAGCTTTTCAAACCAAAGTGTGGAATTTGGAAGCCACTAAGGAATGAGAAATGTGGTAAGGTTTGAGCTGGTTAGAGGGAAATAAGCTTTTGTGGATAATAATAAAGTAACAACACAAGCAAAGAGGAAGCAAATGGTTCTCAGTGTGAGAAAAAGCTGAGGTTGTGGTGTAAAAAAAGAGGAGCCCTGATCTAAACCAAACATGAAGTAGGTCAGCCATGTAGCATTGAGCTCCACAATTGACTCAGAAGCCCAAAAATCACAGAGACAAATATAAAAGCTAAATATCACGTGTGCAAATTAAAATACTATTAAGACATCTGCTAAATGAACATTCAATTTTTAAGTTGGAAATGTCATTACTGAAACTTGCAAAGGCTACATTCACTCACATGTGCATGCTGCATGGAGAGGCATTGTGGCAGAAGAGCCCCTCTCACCTGGCATCTCACACCCAGGCATTCCTGCCCAGTAAGACAGCACCACAGTGCAGTCCTGACTCAAGCTTACACTGCACGCCATGTTGTAACCCTGCTGTGCTTCACAGAGGCATCAGGGTGGCATTTGCCTTCTGGTTTGGCCACTGCATCTGTGAGGCGGTGTATGCTACCACAGACTAGCCCATGGGTAGGAGCCTTCTGCTATGGAGGGCATTCCTTGGCCAGAGACTGCTAGAAGGACATCCCATTGAGGGGAGTAGTCTTGAACCCATGTGTGGTGATGAGGGCTAAGCCAGTACAAGTAGGGAAGGCAGGTTCAAGCCCACAGGCAGCATTCAATCCTGTGGGACCAATCTGTCCCCACAATGGGAGGTGACCTGTGCCAGCAAGCTTCCATCACGTGGATGACTGTCCCTACTGCTCAGGAATGGTCTACATCAGGGCTCAGCCTCTGTATGGTTTCAACTGTTGGCAGACCAGACAGTTGTGTACATTCAGGGCAGCCTCTCATGAAGCCCTTGGTCAGCCTCCAACGCTGAGACCATGGTTACTTTATTCCTAAACTACTGAGCAAGCCCTGGGTTGGCTGGGATGGAGGTAGAGACTAGCCAGTGTCACCCTGTCCACTTGACGGCCAGGAATCTCTTCCAGGTGGTTGCCCTTGCAGTGGGCATCTCACGAGATACAAACATCATCACAGGATCTTTTCATCCCAGGACTTGGTTCCACAAACATCTTTGCGGTCAGCAGTCTGTGCACCTCGTTCTTTCCAAGCCATTAGTGAATGCCCACAGCGGAGAGCAGGTTCACCCTGCTGGCCATCAGCCATCTCTCACTCTGACACAGTGGAAACCAAACACACAGCCGGGACTTCTGGTCCCCGGGATGATGTCCCTCCACTGCCGCCTTCAGGGCTACCTGAGTGGAGCTACTGCACACAGCTGTTCATGTTCAGGAGTGTCACACAGTGTGCATGCCAGCCTGTAATCCCCGTTACTCCAAAGGCTGAGGCAGGAAGCAGAGAAGGTGAAGGTCAGTCTGGACAATTACTGAGACTAAAAAAAAAAAAAAAATCATAGCACCAAGGATGTAGCTCAGAAGTGGCACACTTGCCTGGCATGTACAAAGCTCTAGCTAGCATCAATTCCTAGTACCACAAAAGTTAAAGGTTTAGGGATGGAGGAGTGGCTCAGTAGTTAAAAGCACTTACTTCTCACTTAGAGAACCTAAGTATGGATTCTAGCACCCATGGGGCAGCTCACAACTATCTGTAGCTGCAGCTCCAAGGTATCTGATACCTCTGCCTCTTTGGGCAACTGCACTTATATACGCATAGACACACACACACACACACACACACACACACACACACACACACACATCTATATGTAATTAAAACTAATAAAAATGAGCATTTTGAAGCAAAGTTTGGTCTTCCTCAGTAGCTGTGAGTGACCGTGGGCTCAGGATGAGTTAGTGACAGATACGCAGATGCCCACACCTCACAGAACCCCTAGCTGTGTCCCCAAGATTCCTTCCCATCTGATGGGGGATGAAGCACAGCTGGCCATATCCAACCACAGCTAGATAACAAGAGAATAAAGGGGGTTTCCAGGCTAACCAATCAGGAGTGGCCAGAAAGCTGGCATAAGGACATTGTCTAAAGGACAGGGGCAGGGGCGTGGAGCATCACAGCTGATGCAGGAGTCCCAAGTTGTCCTTTGCATTTGCATCTCCAAGGCTGAGAGGTTCGTGGGCGGGTTTTCCACTCGTTGTTCAGAGGCACCATATGTTACACATAGTCAGATGAGGGCAGAATCACATGATGCCAGTCCAGTCTTCCACCTTGCTAGCAAAGAGGACACAGAGTCACTAAACCCACACTCACCTGAGTAAAACAGGGAGAGCTTTGAGTGTTGAGTAGCTTCTCCTGGGGAGACACAAATGGATGCCTATTGATCCAAGACAGAGCACTGAAGACAGACCAGAGAAATGACTCTACTCAAGTCTAGCAGAGTTATGAAAGGCCAGTGTATTGGAGTTCCTTACAGGAGGGACAAGAGCATGTGTGAGGACGTAGGGGAGTGTGGGCGATTTGAAGGCAGCTGCATATCTGAGAAGCCCAGCCCAGCCTGGGTGACTGCTCTGGAAAGTTTTAACCCCTGAAACCTCATGGATAACTCTCCTCTCCCCAACAATTGTCATTGCTCATAAGCCCTGGTCAGCATCCTTGTTTGTCTTGTAAGCTTCAGGGTCTTTCTGGATCTGTGGTTTCATTCACTTCCGGAGCTTTAAGTATCCTTCCCGGATGGAATGTTTCAGTTTAGAAATTGCTACCCAACAGGGAGTGAGTGAAGATAGGCTTGGGGGACCTCCCTCCTGGGCTCCTCTTGCCTCTTTCGGCCCTCCCTGCTGTAGTAAGCATACATCACAGGCAAGCCAGGAGGCTGGGCCCTGAGTGTTGATAGAAAAGTGTTCACACCTGCTGCTTGCGCTCACAGAGCCAAAGAAAAGGTAATTTTCCATTTGTCCTCCAAGAAAAGACTTCCAAATATGAGTGTTCTCATCCTAAATCGCCCTGCTTAATGCCTGCCACTGGGGACAAAATGAGCAATCCGTTGGCCTGGTATTGCTGAGCCAGGATAGTGGAGAGCCATTAATACAGGAACAGGCTTGGAGGGAAACTCCCACTTCCCAGCGGCCTGCATTGCTCCACAATTTGCTCTAAATGAGATCCTGCCCCCCTTTCCATATGAGAGCCTGCCACAGACCTTGCTTGCTCAATAGATCTCCCATCCCACCGGGCTATCAGCAAGGAGGCGGGGAGCCCCTTTCTCCTTCTCCATTTCCCAGAGGTCCAGGAAGGAGTCCTACAGAGAGCTGGCTGAGTTCTTTTCCCTGCTGGAGTGGGGATGGCCTCTGAATTCTGCCACAGTTTAATTTGGGGTGAATCTGAGTCATTTGCCTTCCCTTTGCTGCAGGAGTGAGTCACAGCTGACTCTTACACTTAGGAACTGGAAAACTGGGGAGCAGAAGCACGATTAGCTGGCTAGACAGTTCAGGTCAAATCAGCTAGTGAGGCACAGGAAGCATGGCCAGGACTGGGATGCAGCTGCCTGTGGTCAGGCAGACATTTGGAATGGATCTTGGTACAAGGAAGCAAGTCAGCCTTGTGTCAAAGGAACCCAGGACATTGAGGTCATGTATGGTACCATCTACAGCTGATGTGACCTTAGTGGGCAGAGGGCAGGGGAAGCTATCAAGGCTTCAGGCACATCCACTATATTTAAGGGGCTACTTGGTAGTCCCACATCTGATGGCTCATTTTTGCCCTGAAATTTCTGCTCTCTCACTAGAGAAGGCAAAATGGGCAAGGAGAGGAACTGACCCCCTCATAGCATACAGGTGTTGTGTGACTCTTCCTAGGGAGATAGGGCCAAATGTGTCTTCACTCCAGACAGGGCATTGAGAACAGACCAAAGAAATGACTCCTTGGAAGTTCAGTTCAGTGAATCAGTGGGTTTACTGGGGTTACTGATGGAGCAGAGGCTACTCAAAGTTGCCTGCATCACAGAAAAGCCCTTCCCAGCATGGCCAAGGACCTTCCTGTGCAACTTATAAGCAGCTCCCTGGAAGAGTCTCCTCCCCTGCAACTGCTTATAAAGCTTTGGGAAGGGGGCTTGTGAATTTTGCAGTTCTCTGAGATTCCCAAGCCTTGAATGTGTCATTTCCTCTGTGAGTCTCAAAAAGGCTCCTGCCTCCTTCCGGGAGGGAGCATTTCAATTTGGAGCCATTAGTCATACAACAATAGGTCTGAGGGAAAGGTGCAGGGTTTCTCTCGTGGTGCGCAGAGGCTGCAGATCCGTTTGTTCATCCTTAGATGGGCGCCATCTTCACCTTCCTCCCCCTGTACTGTGCTTAGGATGTGTTGAGGGTTTGGTCCCCACTCATGCTGTAGGGAAATGGTGGAACCTTTAAGAGATGGGACCTAATGAGAGGTCTTTAGGTCACTGGGGGACCCCAGGCTCTTCCTTTTACTCTCTGTGGCCTTCCAGCAGTCAGGTGAGCCATTTTGCCCCAGAATATGAACTTGATGTGATGGACTGCCTTGCTACAGGCCTGAGGTGATGGGAACAGTCATCATGGACTGACACCCTAAAAAAGACAGAAATACATTCTTTAAAAGTTGACGAGTGCAGGTACTTGTCACATCCACAGGAAGCTCACTAACACTGTGTGCCTGTGTGTGTGTTCACCGAAGATGTTTGTAGGTGAGGCTATCTCACAGATGTCATTTGTACCTGAGGCTCAAATAACTTCTCTCAAGATGCAAGAGAGAAGTTTCCTTCTTCCTGTTCTCTTTGGCTACTTGTTTGGCTAAGGCTGGCACACTCCCCACCCAGGGAACAACCTAGGAGAAACACTACATTCCTTGAAGTGGACTGATATCCTGAGTTGCCCCATGTGGTGATGGGTAATGGAGCACATAGAGAGCATATGTGCTTGGGGATCACTTCTCGGCACATTTCTGACAGGGTGCCTGTACCTCTGAACACAAAGTGAGGGTGTGGCCCCCGAATCCCTGTTGTCATTCTGATAGAGACAAAACCCTGTTTTACTTCTGATCCTGTGAATACAGGAGCAGAGGTTGCCCCAGAGAACAAGCCTGTCAAGGGTTTCATTCAGGAGCAAGCTTCTCTGTCTAGCCAGAGTCGGGGACCGGGGACATTATGGAGGATTTCTGTGAAACCCTTATGAAAGGTAAGACATCAGTTTAAGTGGCTTTGGGACCTTGCTGGGCTGCTGTGAGCAGAAAAGGTCACTGGGCAGGGAGAGGCTGCTCCTCCATTCCTCCCAGGCCCACCTGCTCTGGGTTCCATTGTTCAGCATCCCAGTGCAAAAAGTATTTTTAAATGTACTAGGTGAGTAGAACAATTGCTATTCGGAAATAGTCTGTTTTCCTGTGAAAAGCTGCCTGGGAACGCTGCTTTATTCTTCTGATCTTTCCCAGTAAATCAAAGCTGTTGGCATCACGCAAACCCTGGGGCGATGCACTTTATCCAACCCCACTCTTTTTTCTTTCCTGGGGTTTCCCATGCTGTCCTGGCCATCAGCAGGCCTGACATATTTGTGAGTGGTTGGTGCTGATCTGGAGGGCCATATCTTCCCTGGTCCATCACTTTCCGAGGAGGCTCTAGGCCAGGGTTGTTTATCATTCCTGCTTAAAGGGGACTCTCCCTGCCGGGCGGTGGAGGCGCACGCCTTTAATCCCAGCACTCGGGAGGCAGAGGCAGGCGGATCTCTGTGAGTTCGAGGCCAGCCTGGTCTCCAAAGCGAGTTCCAGGAAAGGCGCAAAGCTACACAGAGAAACCCTGTCTCGAAAAACCAAAAAAAAAAAAAAAGGGGACTCTCCCTCTGCTGCGAACACCGCCAACTAGCAGGTACTGGCTCCTAATGGCAGCAGTCACCTGGGCTGTCCGGCACTGAGGGGAGGCTGGAGCTGTCCACTGAGGACAGTGCTGAAAGCCATCTTCTGTACAACTTGAGTGCTGGGATAGAACAGCAGAATGATAAGGGACGAGATGCACTCTGAGAAACAGCAGAGTCAAGCAAGATGCACTGGAGTTTGGGGCTCACAGTAGTAAGTTGGAGCCCCAGCTTCATCTTTCTGTCTTGGCTGCATGGAATCATCTTGGTTGCTCTGTCATACACACACATCACATTCCCACTGAGCTGCTGTTTGGATACAGCACACTGAGACAGACAGCCTTTTGCAGAACCCGACTCTTCTGCTCTCAGAGCTCCAGGGCTCTGGGCTCCAGAATGAACCAGCTCCTCTATGATGCAGCAGAAGGCCTGGCATGAAGCACCAGCCTCTGATCCCTGAAGAGTCCCTGCTTCCTGGGAATCTGGACTTACTCCAGGGTCCCTCTCTTCAGGCCAGCTCTGCCCAGGGTCTGGTTTAGAGACATAAGCAGGACCTACTCCCACATCAGCTGATCTGGTAAGGGGACCTGGGGGAAGTGGGGCAGGCCCGTGTGTGTGTGTGTGTGTGTGTGTGTGTGTGTGTGTGTGTGTATGTGTGTGTGTTCGTGTGTGAACACACATACAGGAGCTCACACCTGGTTGCTGAGGAGATAGGAAAATCACCCCAGGGCTGTCACATGGCCAGCTCTACTGCCAGGATTAAATTAGTATCTAGGTAGACATGAGAAGAACAGTTTCTGCTCCCTCCTCCCTCCCTCCCTCTCCCTGCCTCTTACTCTCTCCCTCCTGTCCCCTCCCTTTCTTCTCTCCTTCCTCCTCCCCTCCCTTCTTTTCTCCTTCCTATTCCCTCCCTCCCTTTTCCCTTTTTCTCCCTCTCTAATTATCTCCCTTATTACTGCCCCATCTCTGCCTTCCATTCCCTCTTTCCTTTCCTTTTCTTCTTCCTTCCTCCTCCTCCTTCCTCATTTCCCTCCCCCTTTGCCCCTCTGAATTCTTCCTTCTTTCTCTTGGTCTTCCTCTCCCCACCATCCATCTGCATTCTTTCTCCCTCTCTTCCTTTGCTCTTTCTTCCCTCTTCCTTTCGCCTGTCTCTCCTATCCTTTCTTCCTTTAATACCTCTCTTCTTGCCCCTTCTCCCCCCTCCTCCTTCTACATCAGATAGTCTGGTGGCTTACTTATTGCAAATGCTTTTTTCCTAAACCAGATAAATTTTCCTCACTTCTCTCGATTCCCACTAATTGTGATTTATGTGAAGTGAAAAGTCTTCCATAGCAGCCTGGATTTTTGGAAGCTCTAAATCTTAGCAACAGCTGTCCCTAGAGTGTGAACAAACAGACACACACACACACACACAGAGATACAGACAGACAGAGAGAGACACACACACACACAGGGAAGAGAGTGGGAAGGGGAGAGGCAGAGAGAGAGAGAGAGAGGGGAGAGAGAGAGAGAGAGAGAGAGAGAGAGAGAGAGAGAGAGGCCACTTGACCAATTAACCATGCTCCATCCTCCCACAGGGGGGAGTAGGCCACTGTTAATCTCATTTCTTTTTATCTTCAAAAATATATGTATTTATTTTATGTGCATGTATGTGCCTAGGTGTGCATGTATGTGCCTAGGTGTTTGTATGTGTGCCACATGCATGCAGGAGCCTGTGGAGGTCAGAGGAGACATCAGATCACTTGGGACTGGGGTTACAGGTGGTTGGGAGCTGCCACGTGGGTGCTGGGAACTGAACCTGGACCTACTGCAAGAACAGCAAGTGTTCTTAACCACTGAGTCACCTCTCCAGCCATAATGTCTTTTCGGAGTCAAGAAAAAAGACCTCAGAGCAGCAAGGGGAGCCAGCTCAAGCCTTCCTAGCCAGGTGCTCCTCATCAGTAGGAAACCAAGCCAAGAGCCATGGTGAAGAACAACCATGTAGTTCAGCTTTTCTCTTGAAGCTATCTGTGCAGTTAGCACAACCTCTGGAGGTGTGCCTGTGTGCAGGGAGAGGAGTGAGTTGTCAGGGGGTTCAAGGAATGGCCGAGGCCCACTCTGAGATGAGCGATGTGGTCCAGCCGCAACCTTGAATGCTTAGATGAACTCACCCACTTCACACAAAGACACTGGGTTATAGGTGTGAGTGGCTCCTTCATGCAGTGTCTTCACTGGTGTTTTCCAAGGTGGCTGGGCAATGCTCCCCGCCAAACTGACAGATAAATCTAACCAATGCTGGAGACCTCAGAACAGACTCTAGTGAATAGGGCGGGACACACTTAACCATGGCTGATTGTCATCAACTATTATCAAATGAATTCTCCGTGTCTACTGAGTTGTTTACTAGATGCAAGGAATTAGTTTGTTGACACTAACAGTCAAGGGACAACTAACAAATTCAGTGTTGTCTAGTGTTCCAGAAATAAGAACTCACCGAGTCAGCAGGATGCTATCTGACTGTGGACTGGCTGAGGTCATCCATGATTCTAATTTCTAGGGTTTCATTATTTTATGAGGCTTTTTATTAGATGGCAGGATCCTAAGGCCTACAGGATTCTAAACTGAGTGAGAGCTTCCATCTGGAGTCATTTATTTATGTGTTCCAACTGGGAAGCACTTAGTCACTGGGCTATAGGCTCCTCAGCCAGAATGATGCCTTCTCTTCACTTAGGAGCAGAGAGCTGTCTGGATAAGGCCCATTGCTACATAATACAGTTTTCCATGGAGTTTGTGTTTGCACAGATAAATACTTGCCAGAGAACTGGGTGGGGAAGCCTAGGACTTTTCCTCTAGCAGTTCTTCAAATTGTCTAAAGAGTCACCCCATATTGATGACGGGTTGTTTTCTGATTCATCTCTACAAACACTTTTGTTATTCACCTGCATGGATTAAGTTTGTAAGGCATGGACATATTCTAGAGCCACTGGATTTAGGGGGCAAGGATTGTTAGCCTCAGTCTGTAGGAAGGCCAGTCAGATGGCCCTAAGGGATCAGGAGACTGTGTGGGAGTGTCCCCACTGCTGTTGGAAGCAAAGAACTTGCTTTAATAAACAGGTACCTGCTTCTACCAGTCGGTACTCCTTTTTTTTTTTTTTTTTTTTTTTTAACCAGTTAGCGATTCTTGAATGTAGCTTACATGCTTGAAAGCTTTGCATTTGGACTCCATTCTTCCACTCAAGCTGAGGTGTTGGCCCAACTCTCAGACTCTTTTCTTGGATGGGTAGATGGATACTACTGTCCCTTCTGGGTGGCCCTTGAATTCCCAGTACTTGTCTGATAAGGACTGGTGCCTTCTCCTGTCTCCAGGACAAGAACACATGATACTTCATCGGTTCAATTTGAACTAAAGAGGGTTGAGGCCACTAGAAACTATAGCTTTGTATTAAGCACAGTTAGATTTTATGCTGTACATGCGGAACACCCTGTAAACATCCATGTCATTTATTTTTTCCACTCCAGCAAAGGATGGCTCTGAATGTAGAGGGGGTCTGAATGTAATCCGAGGCACTCAGCAATCTTCTTTCCTGGTGTTTCCACCACACACAGTACCTAGTGCATGAACATGTGAGAAATATCAGTTCTGCTTGTAAAGGTTTGATGCTGCCCAAAGGATACAGCTACAGGTCAGACCCACCCCACCCCCAATGGAAAGCCATACTATGAAAGGCAGAAGAAATGACGTGATTAGAAATATGAAACAGCTTGGCACTGGGCAAACAGTAGGTGCTTATGACTTGTTGTTCATCACTGAGAAAAACTAGAGGCATTGGCTCAATGCTTGAGAATTGGAGGGCTGGCTTTACCCTCAGTAGGAGGAGAGGCAGTTATTCTTCCTGCCTCTGACTGTAAGTGAATCACTGACCCTAGTTACCTTGGACAAGGGATGGACATTGGGAGAACCTCCAGGTGGACTCAGACATGAGCCGGGCTGCTTGGGCTCTGTCTCGACACTGCCATCTTTGCTTCTTTTGGGAGTAGAACCAAACTCCAACAAGAAGTTTCTGGGGCTTCCACTACTTGCACCACTTAGCTCATGGTTGGGCAGAAAGGAGTGTAGTGTCTCCCCTTGTCCCACGTGGACACGTGAAATGTTCCAGAGACGCTTACTGAACTGTTGATTCTGAACTGTGTCTCTAGGAGGAGAATGCTGTGTGATTGGTCAGTACAGGTTCCCTGTGCATATCCCAGGGCTCTGTGTGAGGAGATAACACAACGAAGCCGTCAGTCCTGGCATGGCCACCCAGAGAGGAGCTCCTTGGTGGAGAAGAAGTCAGGACCACAAAGAGGAAGAACTTCCATTGCTTCATATTGGGCTCAGCATCTGCACCCTGGCGAGCTGAAACTTAAAAACTGGAAGATGCTCCAGCACAGGATTTGTAAGGACAACACATATCTGCCCTTTGGGATTTTGAATCCTGGGAGAAGAGACAGATGTGAAAAAAATCACCAAACTATGTGCACAGTCTTGTTTTAAAATCCTCTGTGAGCAAAACTGAGCAAGGAAGAGAGGTATGAGAAGTTTGTGTGTCCCCAGAGTCTGCTGGGTGGGTGAGCATCATAGTTACTCCAGGTTTGAAAGAAGAGTGGGGCTAGGGAGATGGATGGTATAGGCATGCATCCCAGATAGGTAGGTAGGTAGATAGATAGATAGATAGATAGATAAACAAATAAATAAATATATCTTATAGATGGGCACAAAATCCCAATGTACTTTCATCATGAGTCCACCACAGATGTTGGGTGGGTAGAGATAAAGAATGCCTTCTCTATGCACCCAGTCCAGGTATGGCTCCTTTATCCTTCTAGGATGGAACCATTTTGAAGATGTGATCTCTAAGGTAGGCACAGAATAGACATGGGGCTTGGTTATAGGGCCTCAAGGAACTGGTATATCCTTACTGTCCTACTTGGTAAGGTGGTGTCATAAGGCTCTAGGCTCTAGTACTATGGCATGAGAAATGTTTTCTTTCTGCATTCCCAGTGGTGATGCTGATGATGTTTAAACATGTGGCAAACATGCTGCACCATCTCCAAAGGGGAAGGTAGGGGATTTCAGTCTAGGCAAAGCCTCAATGGAAAAAGAACTGGATGTGTGGGCCACATGGTGACGTTCTGGTTATGGTCATGGTTGAGGTTGCACAATAGGAAGCTAAGAATAGATGAAGGTGGGCACGGAGCTATATGGAACACACGTAATGGGCACTTTGGATACTCCCTTGGACAATGATTGGCAATAGAGGTGTGAAAACCAAAATAGGCATGGCCAGTTTAATTCACAGATGACAACCCACCAGCAGCATCTGAAGGCATAGGCTGGCAATGGGGTGGCTTTTAGGAGCCTATCACAAAAGATCTTGTAGACAAAGGCATTTGGAATTTATGTAGTCAGGCATCATGGAGGGAGATAAGTGGACAGCTTCAAATATTTCCATTTAGAGAGACAGATCAGATGTTAGAACATGACAGGAAAAGATCACTGAGAAACAGAGGGATAACTACTAAAAGTGAATCCTAGTCTCATATCCCCCAAAGAACTCATAATTACCATCATCACCTTCATTGCAATCATTACTATCACCATCATCATTGCCTTTGGTACCATCATCATCTCTATCACCTTTACCATCAACATCATAATCACCATCATCACCCCTACCACAATAATCACTACCAATATCATTATCATTGTTAGCACCACCATCATCATCCCCAGCAGTATCATCATTCCCATCACCATCATCACTGTTACCAACTTCATCACCATCATCATCTCCATCACCACCACTATCAACATCATCATTCCCATAACCACCATTACCACCAATATCATTATCATTGTCATCATCACAATTATTCCCACCAGTATCATCATTTCCATCACTATCCTCAGTTACTAACATCATCATTGTCATCACCACATCATCACCATCATCATCACCACAACATCATCAGTGTCATTGCCACCACCATCATTTTCAGGAGAAAGGTGTTTAGAGAAAAGGCTGGTGATGAGCAGATGCAGCTGGTCTAAGACTGAAGAGCACAAGTCCTCTTCATATACTGCAAGGCATGATCCTCCCTGGATCCACTTCTACATTCTCTCTCTGTGACATTTCATCCTTTCCCGTTGCCAAATTAAACCCATGTAAGCCAGCATCTAGAGGTCTGTATAGCTTGGATCTTGCCTTTAAATTCAAAATTAGCATTTTCAGCGACAACTAGAAAACACAACTTGGGGATATCCTGGTAGCACCTCTGGTATCTGTCCAGCACTGTCTGGAAGCTTCCTTCAAACCTGTGCTCTTCTTCCCCAAAATAGAGACCCCTCCTTAAGCCACATGATTGATGACCATGTCCTGGAGTCCTGGGCCTGTTTTCTTACTAGCCTCTCTCCTGTCACTATTCCTCCCCATAATCATGCTGATGCCTTTTTCTAGCTATTATGACTTTATAGCTAGGCTGACAAATTCCCTGGGTTACTGACACGATACTTGGTCTCTCCAACATAATTTCTACAAAACAGCCAGATGACCTTTTAAAAATGCAGTTGGACAGTCTTGATCATGCTATTCTGGTCTCAGCATCCCTAAAGAGTTCCTATCACTCCTCAGTGAAATCCCATTGGGACTCTGACTCAGCTAGAACTCTTCTATATTGTCCTCCAGGTGAGGGTGACCCTGGGCTAGCCATGCATCTCCCCAATGAGCTGGGGTCCTTCCTGCCTGAGATTTGTGCTTACTGTTTGAAATGTTCCTCAGTGTGCCTCTCTTCACTTTCCCACAGAACTCTGTTGCCTTCTGGGAGCTATTCACCCTCCAGATGAATGTGGACCCCTGGAATGCTCTTGCCCAGAACTCTTTACTAAAAGTGACTACAATGAGCAGCAAACAGGCACCTGTGTGGTTGACATTTTCCTGTGACTGGAAACTCAGGAAGGACCTGGATGCCCTGTGACCTTCCTTACTACTAAATTTACCATTTTAAAAATCATGACTATAGGGCTGGGAGGGTTACTTAGTGAGTAAGAACAGTTGCTGTGTTAGCCAAAGGACCTGAGTTAGAATCCTTATTACCCTTGGCTGCATGTACCTGTCACTTCAGCATTGGCAGCAGGGAGAGATGGGTCTGGGAAGCTCTCTGGACAACCTGCCTAACTGAAATCATGGGTTTCAGTGTTAAATGAGAGACCCTGTCTGAAGGGGATAAGGCAAGGAGTGAAAGAGGAAGATATCTGATGTCTTCTTGTATACCCAAGCGCAAACGTGTGTGTGTGTGTGTGTGTGTGTGTGTGTTTGTGTGTGTGATGACAAGACACACAGTGGAAAGAGATCACATACAATTATGATCAACAAGGTCCTAGAATTTTCTCTGAGGTGTTAAAAACAAAATTTAAGGAATGGTTAAAAGAACAGGAAGATGAAAGGAAATGTAGATTGATAAAATACATGTAATGGATATAAAAAGAATCCAGAGAATAATTTAATCATCAACAAAATGTTAACAATAAATACAAAACAGAAAATCCAATATATCAGGAAGTAATATACCATAGGAATATATGCACTTGTTCAAGTGTGATTTCTTCAAATGTGAAAGTGTAGAAGAAAGGCAAAAAGCTAGAAAAACACACAAGTCTGTCAACAATAGCAGAAAGTTGCTATAGGCAAACCAGTGTTAAATGAGGAAAGTGGGGTTTAGGTCAAGAAAATGCATTGGAAATGCAAGGATATAGGTTTAATAATGGCAAAAGTGTCACACAGGAGGAGGACACCCCAGCATCATAGTGACCAGGCAGGGATGCTACTTCAAAATGAGCAGAGCAGTACTTAGAGATGGACCATGGTGGGAAATACAGCAGAATCCTTTCAGCATCAGCAATGACCAGCAGTAACTCGGGCCAGACTGTAGAGGACTCAAACCAGAGGAAGCAGTATGGGCCAACAGTATATATAGATACTGTCTCTGATGGTAGCACACTCATTGTTCCTGACAACATTGGGGTCATTTGCCAAACCTCCTTTCATCTGGAATGAAAACCAATTATGGACTCTCTAATTCATAATGGGGGTTTTGAGTAGACTTTGTATCAGTCAAATCAAAGGGGCACTCAGAAATAAGAACATCACTATAGGATTCCCAACACCTGGAATTTAAAGTTAATTTAAAATAACAAACTTTGAGAAATGAAACATACTGACCTGAACAAAAATAAAATGCATTGATGTTTGCAAGGGTTATGTCTGTGTTTGGAAAGGAATCTGTGTCCTATATATGTACTTCTGTGTCTAGTTACAACATAGCCACAGAATTTGAAATAGTTAAATACATAAACCTAAGCAGAAAGTGGTTGGTTCCTCCCGTAACAATTGTACCACTATTGCATCAGTGGGCACATCTTGCCAGGACAGTCATTACTGTAGTTTGCAGGGTTCACAGCTGGGTAAACTGATGATTACTTTTCTCTCACTGGTGGCACACAAAGCACCCTCTAGTGCTTTGAAAGCTAGCCAGGAGTGATGATACTTCTAGGTCAGTACCTGTTTGGTTTCTCCATGTCCTATGACTCAAGCATATGGCATGTTCAGCAATCAGCTCTTCCTGTCAGGTTCTGAAGGGTAATCAAGAACAATGCCAATAGTTTGCAATGTCTAGGCCCCACAGCCAAGAGTGTTTGGGCAACACACATTGGATTCAATTTGTTTAAAAGAGAGAGAGAGAACATGAAGGTGGGTTCTTAGGGAAGTGTGGAGTGGATCTGGGGAGCAGTTGGAGGAGAGGGAATGAATATAGCCAAAATATGTAGTATGAAGTTCTTGAAGAATTGATACAAACAAATCTTTAAATAAAATGTAATACACTCAGAATGTGCTCAAATATGAGTAATTGTGGACCCAGATCTTCAGCTGCTAGCAGAGTAGGTGAGGCCTTTGTAAGGAACAAGTTAAGAGATTTTGTAAAGGATTGGCCTCGAAACATTTAAGCTTCTGAAGACTGAGAAAAAAATATAATTAAAATTCACTCATAGTGTAGACACATCTTTGAATTAATAATTGTTTCACTCTACTTCACAGATGGAGATGGGAAGTGATGTGATTTGGAGGTGTGTACATGGTCACACAAAAGGATCATAACTCAAAAGCCCTGACACAGGCTTCAGATGTTAGGATCAATCTCACAGTAAGATTCATGATACCCAAGGCCTGACAGCCCCCTGTGGCCACAGGAGCAAACATAGTTTCTTCTGAGTTCCCCATCCACTTGTCTGTTGTGGTGAGGAGCCAGAGGTCTCATGGGTTAGGTTCTATGTCCAGGATTGACGGCCCAGCACAAATGGCATCTCTCAGAAATGCCGACTGCTGAGTAGCACAAGCAATTTCCAGGGTGCAAAATTCCAAGATTTGTTACTACAGACAGAGATTAGAAAACAAAATATCGTGAAATTAAGTTTAAGCCTCAGAAGGCTTCAGCACTAGCAGAACCATTCTGGAAATCTCATTCATTCTCATCAAACTCCATTTTCAACAGGATCTAGACAAGGGCTAATGGCAAGTAAAAACTCGAGTTATCTCTGACTTGAACTAAATAGAATCTCCCAGACAGTGAGCCCCTGGGAGGTATTTGTGAAATATTTGAGAGTCTTCATGCTGGGTCTGATAGCTCCATGAAGTAGATAATGCAGTGAGTGCTGCTTTATTTTGTGTGGATCAAACAGAGATTGGCTCCCATGGGTTTAAGTATGTGGTACAGGTGCCCAACTCTGGCCTGGCCTAACCCCGGAGGCCTGTACATTTATCAAAGGTGGATGGCACATGAGCCAAGGTATATGGAATCTATAGGATGAAGGGAAACCCAGAGTGCCTTTTGTAATCCACTTCCCAATACTCACAGCCTTCAGCATTTCCCCTCTTTGTATATGTAATGCTCCCAACACACAGAGGGTGGCAAGGTGAAGGATAGCTGTTTCTTGATGTGATATTCTGTTATATAGGTCTCCATCTTGACAGCAGACCACAGATCTTCCCTTTACTTGGCCAACTGTAGCACTTGTGGTGAACCCTGTTTATGTAGGCAATGAGGACAGATGGCTTCTGGGACTGCAGGTGGCTCCCAAATTACAGTTAGAAGCTACATGCTTGACCAGGTCACAGGACACACATTCTGCCAATGTCCGGAGGGGATCGCAAGCAGAGCCTCCATCATCCAGGCATCTAGATGAGAGCTTGGCTGGGTCTGACATATTGATTGCAGCATTTTGAAATCTTGAGCTGAGCGTTGAGCTTGGTAATAGCTGGGCTCCTCCTGGTCAGGAGAATCTGGAACTAGCAAACTCAAGTCACTTAAGCTGCTAAGCATGTATTAAGTTGTGTGCAATAACAGATAACTAATGCCAAGATAGGGGCATCAAAGTATGGGGGTATGGGGCATGCAGGACTGCCTGTCTCACTGAGTACATGGGGGGAGGGGCAGCAGAGGATTGGAACCCAGAATGGACAGGGTCAGATATGAAAAGATCCTTGGCTCAGGCCAAGCAGATAGCTTGCATGGTAGAGAGCTTGCCCAATATGCTTGAGGTCTTGGCTTTCCTCCCCAGCACTACATGCATCAGGCATGGTGACCTAAACCTGTCTAAGCATTGAGTACATAGAGACGGGAGAATCAGAAGTTCCTGGTCATTCTTGCCTACCAACACTTGTGTGTCCTACTCAGAAAGATACTTCAAGCCAGGCCAGACCATTTGGGTGGTGGTCACCCAGGATGTGGCGGGAGAAGCAAGAAGCAGGTTACTTGGGGAGAGTACTGTTTCTGGTTCACTTGTGGCCCCAGATGCCACTTGCATTTATTGCCTACACAAACGGGCCTCCATATAGCAAAGCCAAGAAAAGAGAGTATCTGTGGTCTGCTGTCAAGATGGAGACCTAGGTAATGGGATGTCACAGCAGCCGTGAGTCGGTGTTTGGTGATGCACTGGGCTTGGGGTATAGGAAGAAGAAGGCAATGAGTGGTGACCCTGGATTCCTGACTGATGTCCTGAAGGGATGTGTAGGTGTGCCTGTCACTGCCATGGTAAATGGCTGTGGAGAGAGGGACTGAGTGTTCTCTATTGGTCTCAGCAGCTAAGCAGATCTACAGTCTTTTGAGTCTGGAGTCTGGTGTGTGGTGTGAGAAGGAGCTCCAGTGTGGGTTGGCAGAGCAGAGCTTCTGCTCAAGGCCAATGAGGCCACTTAAAGAGGGAGCCTCCATATAAGGGTGAACAATGACCCTGAGCTCTCTGGATGTCCTGGAAGAAGGTGGATTCTCATCAGCCACAAGCCAGAGTTTGAAGTGGAGACATCCCCTGTGTACTACACATGAAATACTTGGTCCTTGTCCTGTGTAGGAAGCAGGGTGACCTCCATGGACTACAACAATCCTTGCAAACCTCTGGCTTCAGGTATACACACCATGAGCCCCTCTCCACCTTGAGTCTGTTCCAGAGATTAGGAAGTTTATGAGGATCCAGG
This sequence comes from Peromyscus californicus insignis, assembly GCF_007827085.1. NCBI lineage: Eukaryota > Metazoa > Chordata > Mammalia > Rodentia > Cricetidae > Peromyscus > Peromyscus californicus. The sequence goes on from NW_026294503.1 coordinate 51,740,657, forward strand.
GGCTCCCAGAGTGCTAGAGGTGAGGGATGCCTCTCTGAGGCAGGGGAAGGAAAGTAAAAAAGATGGTCCTCTCACCAAGGGCTTTGCATACACTCAAATGCAAGGAGACATGTACTTTTAAATCCAGATCCTCAAATCCATCACAGACTGTCAAAGTGCCTCTGTGTTCAAAGTCTGTTCCCATCAGATGTTGCTGAAAATAGCCCCGTGCTGACCAGTTGCAGCTCTTATATAAGATTTAGTGCTGTCCTCAGCCCACACCTGTCAGGGATGTGATGTGACAGGCTGCGTTGGAGCAGTTCAGGGTGATGGATTTCCAGCGAAATGAGAGGTGACTCTGTGAGCACACGGAGACACACCCTGGCAGGCAAGCTTGGTTCTGCCTGAATGTTGGTGGCACAGATGAGGCTCCCACAGGTCCCCCTGGGCAGCTGCTGGGGTCTGTATGTGGTGTCATAGCTTTGGCTGCCCTTATAATGGGCCAGCAGCAAGAACTATAGGTCCAAAGACCTCCCACCTGAATCAGACCAAGTTCTAGGCACACCCATAGGCACCACAGCCATTTATTTTTGTCCTGGACCATGTCACAGCCACAGGATGATATGGTTTTCCCACACCATGAGACATGGCCAGGGCCAGAGCATCTGGAGATGCTCATGTTCCTCACCAACCAGCGAACTTTTCTCTAACCCAAAGACCCCAGAAGCCAGAACTGGGTACCTGCCAACCTTTTGGACATTCCTGGTCCCTTTCAAGGGCCCCATCTCTGCTCATCCTCGCCTGGGAGTTCTCCCAGCCTAGTTATAGCCCTGGTACCAGTGAAGACAGGTGGCCAGGGTCATTTCCAGGCCACAGGGAAGAATCTAAGGCCAACAACCCAGCCATCCCCAAGTGCTCAGTGCCCTCACTCAGTACCTGTCCCCACTGTCTATCATATCCCTATAGCTGCAGACATATATCTCAGGCAATTCAGACATAGCCATCCCTCGTGTCTCAGGGGGGTACAGTCTATACTGGTTATAAAGATATATATATGTATATTTTTAATACATTTAAAATTAAAACATAATTGTATCACTTCCCCTTTTCCTTTCCTCTCTCCAGCATCTCCCATTCTCAAATTGATAGCTTATTTTTCTTTGACTATAGATATTCAATACTTTTTATATACATATATATACATATTCAAAGGAAAATACGTGTACAAATATATAAATGTCAACTTGTCATCACCTAGAATCACCTCAAAGGAACTTCAGTGGAAGAATGTCAAAATTGAGTTAACCTGTTGGCATGCTTATGGGACACTGGAACCTTGACCCAGCACACTGTAGATGGCGGTACTACTTCCTAGTTTGGGGCCCTGGGCAGTATAAGAGAAGAGCAGAGAGGTCTAACTTGAGTACTAAGCACCCAGAAAGCAAGGCTGCATCTATTCTCTCTGTACTTGTGGCCATGGGTACGGCACGACTAACTGCTTGAGTCCCTACCTTGACAACCCTGAAGTGATGGACTGTAATTTGGGATTGTAAGCGAAATAAACTCTTTCTTCCACAAGTTGCTTTTAGTCAGGGTAGTTTATCACAGCAACAGAAAGCCACCTAGGACATGGTCTGTGACCCATAGAGAATGGCTGACACCTCAGGTAAAGCCAGGTCCTGGTTATCTGAAGCATACAGACTAATGGCAAGCTCCACACGTTAGGCACCATATGGGATTAGCAACAACTGAGAGTAAAGCCAACGGTGTTCTCATTCAGGGCCTTCTTCTGCTCCAGTCTTCCACCCACGTCTCCTGCCTCCTTTGTTGAAAGTAAATGCTCCCCACACACTGTGCATGTAACGTTTGCAGTTTTAAGTGTGCTTGTGGAACAGCACGGGCTGCTCTGTCTTTCTTCACAATTATGTCGTGGAGGATTCTACTTTATCTGGGCCTTTGTGGTCTTAACCTGTGGTCTTTAACCCTTATCTGGTCAGAAACCTTCTTCTCCTTTCACCCAGAATGGCTTCCCATCATGGCCATCATGAGCCACCAACAGCATGCTTGGTTTGTGCACCCTGGGTGAGTGGCAACTCCTGTGCTGAGTTATGGAGCAGGATGACAAGGGCCTTTATCTCATGACCAGAACACGGCAGAATTTTTAATGTGGGAAATATTCATTTTTGGAATATTTCATTTTGTATTTCCAAACCAGGCACAAGGGACTGCAGGCGACTTTGAAAAACAACTGTGCAGAAGAAGGGGTAGCTGCAGCCTCTGCATGGAGAATGACTGCGTCTCTGAGCTGTCTGTCAGCACCTCTCCCTCTGCTAAAGACCACCCCACCCCAGCCACCATCACCTCTCAGGACGCAGTGCTACTCATGAGCTTTGCCTCTTCCTCTTCCTGGCCATATTCCAGCCTCAGCTCCCCCTATGGTTCCCTGAGTGGACCCTTCGCTTGGGTGACTTTCTGGGTGACCCTGAGAACAGCTGACATCACTGAACCTTCATTTTCTCACTACCAGAGGCGACGGTTTCAGGATTGTATGGTCTGGTATAGGATGCTGAAGCTGAAAGTTTTTCTGTGTCCTGCCTGGCCCCATGGTACCTCAGCTGCTTATAAAATAATCACACAGAGGCTTAATAATATTTATAACTGCTCAGCCATTAGGTCAGGCTTACTACTGACTAGCTCTTATGCTTAAATTAATCTATAATTCTTGTCTATGTTTAGTCATGTGGCTTGGTACCTTTTTTGAGCTCTGTCTTCACATCTTGCTTCCTCTGTGTCTGGCTGGTGACTCCTGACTCAGCTTTCCTCTTCCCAGAGTTCTCCTTGTCTGCTTATCCCACCTATACTTCCTGCCTGTCTACTGGCCAATCAGCATTTTATTTATCAACCATCAGAGCAACACATTCACAGCCTACAGAGTGGTATCACCCATCATTTCCCCTTTTCTTTCTATTTAAAAGGAAGATTTTAACTTTAACATAGTAAAATTACATACAACAAAACAGTTATCAAGCAAAATTACAGTTACAATATCTTGTCTATTTGTATTTGGCAAAATTAAAGAAAATATCCTATTTGTATTTAGCAAAATTAAAGAAAATAATCTGTCTATCCTATATCCTATATATATATATATTTGTGAGTCTAAAGTTTCATATCTAATTTATCTTTTATCATAACCAAGGAAAACCATAATTACAACTATCTAGTCATCAACTACATCAAAGACCCCAAAAGGAAATAATATTACCTAGTAAAACAGGAAGTGCAAATGAGCAACTTCCAAAAAATGAGTTATGACAGAGACAGCCAGCTTCCTGGACAGTCACTTGAGGTTTCTCTGTGCATTGGGGCATCATCTTCAGCCTACAGGCTTAGCATGTCTGACAGACTCATTTGTGAAGTAGGATGTACACAAGGCCCACAGCTTGACCTCACATTTGGTGTGAGTATTCCATGTATCAGATAATAGTTTTTCTTATATTAGTTATAACTTTTGTAAATTTTTTTGAATTTTTATCAGACAAAAAAAGGGGAAATGTGGTGATATTTTATTTGTACTTTAATAAATAAAGTTTGCTTGGAGATCAGAGGAAATAGCAAGCCATTTTAAGTCAACACAGAAGTCAGGCAGCAGTAGCACACGCCCTTAATCCTATCACTTAGCAGGCAGGATCTCTGTGTGTTCAAGGTCACTCTAGGGAAGAGAGTCAAGTGTGGTGACACATGCCTTTAATCCCAGTAACAACCATAGAGACCTGGAGGTCTGTACAGACAGACAGAAAGTGACAGAGCTGTGTAGGAAGAGGAAGTGAGGTAGCTGGACTAAGAGTGCCAATGAGAGGGCAGAACAGCAAGGCAATAAAGACGTGGGTAGACAGGAAGTAACTCGCATTTGGGAGCTGCTGAGTTGGTTAGGGAAGGTTATCTGTGGCTTTCCCTATTTCTCTGACCTTTCTCTAAGGCTTTCACCCCTATATTTGGCTCCATGTTTTTTATTTAATAAGACCATTTAGAAATTTCGTCTGCAGGATGCCACAGCAGGAGCCTAGTGAGTCATGTCTGTGTGCCGTTCTGTTCCCTCTCTTTCTCTACCCGCGTCCTCATCCTGGCTTCAGGACTTGAAGAACCTTCCCAGGGTTCTATCAAAACTCAGGATTCTCAGTAGGCTGAGGTGGACACCTCCCTTGGTCTCCTCCTGTCACAGGTTTCCCGTTTACAAGCCCTTGCTGTCCATCTCACCCTCCATGACTTTGCTGACGTGCTTATTATGAACATCTGCAATGGTTCATCTTGATTGTCAGCTGGAAAGGGATATAAAATCACCATGGAAACAAACCTCTGGGCATGCCTGTGAGACATTATCTAAATCGGGTTAAATGTACCATCCCATGGCCCTGGGTTTGGACTGCATAAAAAGGAGAAAGTGAGCTGAGCACCAGCAGTCACCTCTGTGTGCTGACCACTGACTCAGTGCGAGCATCTGCCTCAAGCTCCCACTGCCAGGCCATCCCTGATGGGCTGTGCCCTCAACTTGGGAACCATAGTAAACTCTTATTTCCTGGAATTGCCTTGACAGGCATTTTGTCCCAGCAGCAGCTAAAAGAAACAAACAAACAAACAAACAAACAAACACAAAGGCAAAAATACACAAAAATCTAATCAGAAGATTTGTACTGAACTGTGGGTGGTGGGCCATTACTGGAATAAATGTGAGGATGATTCTTAGGTCTTCAGAGTTGGTCTGCAGGAGGAATGTAGACAAGTTTGGAACTTTGGGATAGAAAAGCTCTTGAATCCCATAAGCAGAAATTAACGGAAGACAGGAATGATGAGTGAAATGTGGACAGCAGAGGCCTGGCTCATGAAGCTTCTATACTTCATGGTCACTGTAAAGAACCAGACTAGTAGCATGCAGGCTTCATTCTGGATACAGATCTGGCTATATTCTGCCCATGTCCTGAGAATCACATTCAAATTTAAATTAAATCTAAATTCAAGCCTGAATTTTAAAAGTAATTTACAAAGGTGTTTGGCCCAGGGGATTTCAAGACAGCAGAGCATTCAGACCTGGTGTATGGTGACTACTCCCTGGTCTATCCAAGGCAGCAGCGGGGCAGAAAGATACAGAAAATGCAGTCTGATGCGGGAAAGAGTTCAGGCAAGTTTAAAGATGTAGCAAAGATGTTGTCTAAAGTCGCAGCCACGTTGTGAGCTGCAAGTGAGAAACTTCCTGTCTGCATTGCAGCAGGAGAGCCCCTGCTTCCTGGAAGGGGAGATCTCACACTGCCAAAGCTTCCAGCTCAAGAATCGGTTTAAAGAGGAAGAACATGCATGGTGACTGTCCATGTTAGCTGTGACGCAGCTTCTCCTGGTGAGTTTGTCCACCACTCATTTCACGTTGGCTGCCCTGGTTACCATCACCAAAGCAACTTAAGGAAGGAAGAGTTAATTTTGGCTCACAGCTCAAGGGTAGGAGAGCCTGGTGCCAGAGACTGAGGTGGCTGGTCACAATACATCTGCAGTAAAGCGCAGAGTTGAATGCATTTTTGTTTTTTAAATTAAAGCCTAGGACTAAGAACCTTGGGATGGTGCTACTCATTTCTCCATAATTAACCTAATTTAGGCAATTCCTCATAGCATGCTCAGAGCCTTGCCATCATACTGGTTCTAGAGGCTGTAATGTTGGCAGCAGTGTTAGCCATCCCAGTGTTCATCTCTCCCTGACCATATTTCTGTGTCACTTTTTTCTTCACAATACTAATCATTTTTGTGTCCCTGTGTGTGTGTACCTGTGTCTGTGTGAGTTTGCCTGTGTGTATATGTGTCTCTGTGCGTTGTCTGCATGACTGTGTATGTATCTCTGTGTATCTGTGTGTGCACATGTGTCTCTCTGTGTGTGCATATGTGTAGCTGGAGTTTTCCTGCCTGGCCCACAGTCAGGACAAACTCTCTCACCTGCCAGTCCCACAGGCGCTCAGACCCGACCAAGTAAACACAGAGACTTATATTGGTTACAAACTGTATGGCCGTGGCAGGCTTCTTGCTAACTGTTCTTACAGCTTAAATTAATCCATCTCCATTAATCTATACCTTGCCACATGGCTCGTGGCTTACCGGCATCTTCACATGCTGTTTCTCATCGTGGCAGCTGGCAGTATCTCTCTGACTCAGCCTTCCACTTCCCAGCTTTATTCTCCTCCTTGTCCCGCCTACACTTCCTGCCTAGCCAACGGCCAATCAGTGTTTTATTTATTGACTAATTAGCAACACATTTGCCATACAGAACATCCCACAGCACATATGTATGTTTCTGTGTGTTTATATACATTTCAGTGTGTGCTTGTGTGTCTCTGTGTATGCATATGTATGTTTCTGTGTGTCTGTATACATTTCAGTGTGTGTGTATGTGTCTCTCTGTGCATGTCTCTATGTGTATGGATGTGTTTAGGTGTGTGTCTGCGTGTGTATGACTAGATATATGTCTCTCAGTGTGTGTATGCGTCTCTTGTGTTTATGTGTGTACATATATCTGTGTGTGCATGTGTGTGCATGTGTCTCAGTGTGTATATGTTTGTGCACGTCTGAATATATGTCTCTCTGCATGTACAAAAGTCCGTGTGTGTGTGTGTGTGTGTGTGTGTGTGTGTGTGTGTGTCTGTGTCTGTGTCTGTGTGTGCATGTGTGTCTCAGTGTGTGTATGTTTGTATGTCCTTAGGGAAGGAACCAGGAATGTGAACATACTTGACAAGTGGTCTTACCAATAAGCTCTACCTGAAGTCCATCTTCTTTAACTCATTTGAATTCAGATACCTGTGATGTGGGGGAAACATGTATGCTGTATATGTATATATATGCACAATATATACATATGAACATGTACGGCATATATAACACATATGTATCCCTCACTTGCTATACCTGTACACACACAAAAGCAGGGGTATATTTTTCTCAGAGCCCATCAGAAATACATTCCTAGGTTCACTTCCTTACCTATATCCACTTTGAAAGAGTGTACACCTCTTCTCTGCACTGTGACATTCACTTCCCCCATCCTTCACGGTGACATCCACTTCCTTGCCCCGTGACTTCCCATTGCTCCTCCCTCCACTGAGGCACCCAACTCCTCCCTCTACTTCGCAATCTAAGCTTGACATCTGGCATGACATCTCCTCCTCCTCCTTCCTCTGCTGTGACACTCGCTCTTCTCTCTCTACACAGTGCTACCCAATCCTCTACTTTCCATGGTGACACCCACTCTTGCCTGCCTTGTTGCACCCCAAGAGCCAGATATCACAAGCAACTCAACTTTCACCATGTACCCTAGGCGAATCCATCGTACGTCAGAGGTACCTGGACCCTTTTGTGTTTCACATGTGCCTTCCTTTCAATCTATCAGTGTCCTGCCTCTTCCTTCCTATGTCCTTCTCTGGACACAACAGGATCCCCATTTCCACATTTAGTTTGTGTGTAGCTGGGATCTGAGCAGGCGCTCCTTCACAGCGAGCTTCAGAAACTCCAAAGCCTCCCAGGCTGAGTCACCTGAGGAAGGCAGGTACCAGCTTGAAGACTTTAGAGAGCAAGTACGGCACACTAGGCCTCAGAGTGAGGTCTCCATCACAAGATTGAAGCCACACACCACCCTGCTCCCTGTACATGTGTTCCCAACCCAGGCTGCCTGGTCTTGGCCCCTGGGGATTGTCATACATCTGCTACTTTCTTGTGTCAACATGAAAGTTCTAATAAGGCAAGGCCCTTCATTCCACTCTGATTTTTATTAAATTCATCTCTTGTGATTTATTGATTTTCTTAAAAGAAAAGTAAATCCATTTCTCATTTTTTTCTCAGCTTATTACCACACACTTGAGTCTGGGACACAAGGAGCCAGAATTCTGTTAAAAGTGTTCAAAAAAGCGTTTCCCAAATCCAAATCAATATAAACACATGGATACACTGTTTAATGTTACAAAAAACAAATGTAAAAGTTACATCAAAATCCACTGCTTGACTGGCCAGGTAGTGTAGTTCTGATGGGCTCGAGCACACGCTCTAGCTCAGGGACTCTGGGTGGGAGAAGGTTGGGAGAATGACGTGAGAGCTCAGAGTCAGCCCCTCCAGGGGGAGGGGGTCAATGGGTTACAGCCAGAAAAGCAGAAAAATGAACAGCAAGCTGCAGAGGGGCCTGGAAAGTCAGCAACAGACAGATGGGGAAGAATTGGAAAGCCTATATGCTCCGGACTAATGGAGGGTGGGCTGTTTCCACACTAGGCCCTGCTTTCCGAGGTCCAACCAGCATCCTCAGACCAGATCTTCCTGTGTACCTATGTCCCACCTTCTAAAGGCCCAGCTTTTCCAGGATTGACCTCCTCGGGCCCAACTTCTCTCAGATATGTATGACCTTCCCCGGTTCCATTTCTCCAGGACTGAGCTTAGTGTCCCAAGTGGCCCTTGTGCTTGGGAGGAGTGTTCCGTAGGAAAGATGCTTGTTCTAGTTCAAGCATGTTCTCAGAGGGAGAGACTCAGCCCCAGGTCCTTCCTACTTTTTTTCTTCCTGTGGGCAGAAGCCCCATGAGAACCTAGGAACAATGCAGCTCAAGCCAGCAGAGGACCCTTGAAGCTGTGTATAAACCTAGGCTTGCCCATTCCTGGACACACAAACAGGATGCATGGGGATGCCATCTTCTGCACTCATTCACAGGCATGTGTGGTCAGTATTGATGCCGTGACAAGACACTGTCATCTGCAAATTTCATGGTTGAGAACCATGCAATCTAGTTACAAAGTTATTGCAAAACAAAATTCTGATCGCATCTTAAATAGGTTTATTTGGCCACTTTTGTGGCTATTCTGCAATGCATGGGTCCTATGGCCTGCAGGTTGGATAGCCCTGGTGGAGCATCCCAAATGATTAGAGTCTGATTAGACACCATAAGGCAGATCTTTCATTGGCCACTGGAGGACACACAGGGAAGATCCAAACAAAAAAGTAGGATCTCGCAAACTAAATTGACCAGTCTAAAGAATTGGGAACATGGGGCCTGGATGCAGCTCCTGCACAAACAGCATCAGCATCTTTTCCTCCCTTTTCTCAGAGCCTCACATCACAAGGTGCACAGTGTTCAGGGTGAAAATCTAGGTCCCTTAGCACAAGAACAGCAGAACAGAATCATCTCCGTTCTGGGGAAAGACAGTGGGCAGACATTGGTACCCAGAACACACTGCTGTTGGGATTATCTGAGAGACTTTAAAAAGCTGTTAGCAAACACATCACAAACACACTCACAGTCAACAAAAATCAGAAACTGAAACCTTAAGCCCTGGCGGGGGTGAGAACTGCACAAAATAAAAAGCACACAGACAGGCTCCATCGCAGAAGGGAAGGAACTCAGAGAAAGAAGTGCAAGGACATTCCAGGAGGAAGCACCCAAGCCTCACAGCAAAGACCAAGCCAGGGACCTGGCAGCAGGTAAGGTGTCCAGGGTTTGTGGTATCAGACACAGGTTGAGAGAAAGAACGTGAACCTTAAGACAAAAACGGTTCGAGAAATGTTTGCTGAAAACTCTCTGGGTTTGGAAAAATACAAAAACTAACACAATCAAGAAGCTCAACAACCCAGGGAAAATGAGCATGAAGGAAATACGACCCAGGCACACAGAGAAACCGAGAACAGGAAATGTATGGGGGTGGGGGGCGGAGCTTTCAGAGTCGAAGTCAGTACCATGCTGGAGTGCCTACAGGGATGCAACACAGGCATCTTCTCCACTTGAAGCCGCTGCGGTGGGATGGATGTGGTGCTGAGCTTTTCAAAGTGCCGAGAGGAGAGAATTGCTGCCTCGAAAATACATACCCACAGGAAATACCTTTCAGAATGAAGATGAAACGGAACATTCCCAGCTGAAGGAAGCCCTGGTGTGCTCCCTGCTTTCCTCAGAACAGCACCTGACAGAAGCAGCGGAGGACGGTTCGAAATTGGAGGGTGTGTCCCACCTTGGTGGGGCAGGTGTGGTGGTGGTAGTCGCTCTCAGTGGCAGCATCAGGAACCTGGGTGCTGCTGGCTTACTGGTGGACCTGGGAACAGAGAGAGGAATGGTAGTACTCCATTAATTTTTTCCTTTCCCATTGTATTAAGTCTGGGACTCCAGTCCGTGGAATGGTGCCACCCACATTCACAGTCTCCCTCCTCTGCCAGCCCTTTCTAGAACGCTGTTATAGAGAGAACTAACATCTGCCTTACTTAACAGATGACCTGAGCATTCCTTAATCCAGTCAAATTGGCAATCAACATTGAGCATCCCATCTGAGAATTCAGGGTTTGCAGAAATGCTTGAAAAGATTCTCAAGGGGAGGACTTTAGACTGAGGAAAAGGACAGAGGAAGGAGACGACGTGGGGTATCACAAGAGAACCAATGTTGAAGAGCCTTCTGCACTTTACAGGCTTCAAAATATGTCTGACGCTGAAAGTAGAAACACTGTGCCCTTGCCTGATCGCATTCCCACGTAGGAGACATAATGTGTAAGACAATGGTCATATGGGAGCAGGCAGGGGGACCTGGAGGAGGCCAGTTCTGCGCTGAGCTTGACCTGATGGCATCCTGTTCCTAAAGCCACTAGGAAGCTAGGTGCACTATATGCATCTTCTCGTTCTCAAAATTAAACTGTGCAAAGCAATGTCCCTCAAACCTCTGACTACAGAATACTAAAGATATTCCAATAGCCCCAAAGGAGGAAGGAGATGGAAACGTGAAAACCAGACAGAACAAAGAGGGAGAGAAAAAGTAAATAAAAAGAAATGATGGAAACAAGTTCAAATGTATCAATTAGAGCAAAACAGGTCTCTATACATATAAAAACAACAACAGCAACAACAAAACAAACAAACAAAAAACACTGTTAAGGAGTGGATGTAAATATTACTCATAATGCACAGAGAGAGCTCACTTCAAACATAGTGTCATGAGCATATGAACGGGGGTGGGTGGGAGGAGGGGGGCTGCCATTCTGAGTACTGATCACAAAAATTGGGCCTGTGATACAAATAACAGACATGTAGACCTCAATGGGATAAATGAGGATGTTGAGGAATGATAAGAGAATATATTCACTGGTGAGACACAGTGATGGCAGCAGCATCTGCTCTAATGAAAGAGCTTCCAAAGCAAGGGAACAGAAGCTGCAGAAACCAGGAGAAGGAAGGCGTGAATCCTCAGCTCCAATGGGAGATAACACACTCCTGTGAGGAAGACCCCGGACTGGCCCAGCATCAGGGGTGGTGACATGCACCCGCTGTGAAATTCTGCTGTGGTCACTGTTTTCAGGATGCCCTGTCGGAGGAAAGCGAACTCACATTTCAGCTGTGCTCAGGGCACCCAGCCAGACCACCTCTGAGCTCTTAGCCAACCCTCTTTCCTGCTGTAACGGAATTAAGCTAGAAATCAACAACAGAATGATAAACAGACCCCTGGAAACTCATCAACACGGCAGAGGTGGTAACTGGTCGAAGAGGAAGTCTGAAGGGAATTTAGAAATATTTTTAACCGGGTAACAATGAGCATAAAGTATCACAAAATTTGTGAGCTGTAGCTAATGCATCTCCAGCAAGGAAATCTAAATCGTCTAATGGCTTTGTCAGAAAAGACGAATGCTTTCAAACAAATACTCTTAACTTCACCTGAAAAATGGAGGGTGAAGAGCTGAATAAACACAGGGGAAGTTAGGGAAGATGACAGGGTGAGAGCAGAGGTCAGTGGGACCGAGAACAGCAATAGGAAGTATCCAGACACCGGAGCTGATTCCCTGTGAAGGTCAGACCAATTAGTGCAGGGCTAGCAAGGGCAGATGGGAATCAAGCCGTTATCGTCCTCAGAAACAAGGGTTTGCTTTTTTTGTTGTTAAATAAAAGAAAAACATAAAAAGAGAATCCCACACATGTAAGTAAATTGTACACCTCACAGGAAATGTACCAAGGTCTTGAAAATCAGATTATTTAAAACTCACCCAAGATGAAATAGAACCTCAGCCATCATATTTCTGTGAATTCCATGGAATATGCAGTTAGGAGCCCCCCAAGAAAGAAACTTCCAGGCCAAAGGAACATTCCACCCAGTACCCAGTACTTAAAACACTATTAGTTATATAAGACATACTGAAAAAAAAGGGAAAAATTTCTTCTTTCATTTTATAAAATAAACATTACACAAACACTTAACTAGGTTGAGGTGCAGAAGGGGGAGCAGGAGCAGAGGAAGGGGAAGCAGAATCGGAAAGATGGAGAGGGAGATGGAGAGAGGGGAGAGAGAGAGAGAGAGAGAGAGAGCAAAGATGAAATGTTAGCACTGTCCATGTCTGCAAATCTACTCAACCAACTACTGGTTCTGGCAGCAAACTTACAATTAATGTATTGTCATTCAACGGGGTTTGTTACAAGAATTCAAAACTGGATCAATGTTAGAAATGTAATGAATAATAATAACTCTTTGAGAAATAATGTCATATAATCATTGGACAAAACTCAAATCTATTTACAAGAAAAAAAGCAAAATAAACTAAGAAGGGAAGTAATGGGCCTTTGTCTACTGAAGGGCATTTCTCCAACTTACAGCTAGCGTCTTACTCAACAATGGCGTAGTTACTTACCCCTAAAACTGGGGAAAGAATAAAATGTTCTCATTCATCAGCTGTATTTGACATTATAAACTTGTATAAAACAGCACAGGCTCCTGTTATTGCTTTTGATTGCCCACCAAAACCAAATGGTAAGACCCAATTGCTGATGGCACCACACACTTTGCTTGCAGGATATAGAGAAATCTAGAACTTACTGGGAAGCTTCTTCCCTGAAGGCCAATTTTCGTAGTGCTGGAAGTTTCTGGCCAGGCTGCAGAGGGAGAGCAGGGCTTAGTGGTCTTATCCCTAGCTGGACCCTGAATGCTATAATATCAACCTGCCAGGCAATAGTGGCATGTACCCACTGACGTAATAGTGACTTGAGTGATGTGGGGGTAACCAACTGCTTTATTACCGAATTTGAGGCCTGTTACATAGGAGGAAATTTATGTCTTACACGTTAAACCCAGTCCAAGGCTCATGTATGGGGAGTTGATAGGCCCTGGGTGGGAGGGGACCTACTACTGTTGTTTTGCTGAATGGATAGTTTGTCAAAACCATCTTCTAAATGGATATTTATACCCACAGATTAGTGTTGTCCTTCACCTTGGTCAGAGGACTTTGGTTTGGAGGGCAGCAGTTGTTGCAGAGACTGTAGCTGTTTCAAATGTTGAGAATAAATGACTGCTGAGTGCTTGACCCTATATTCCAAGTCTACCTCACTCCCTCCGAGTCTCAGATGATGTAACAGAAGAGGGGACAGAGAAAATTTAAGAGCTAGCAGATGGGGAGGAGTACTGTGAGATGCTGGGTTCTAGGCATGGCGTGGCCTCTGCAACCGTGACCTCACAGCTGCTGTAGTTACCAGTACAAAGTGAACCCATCAACACTCCAGCATATGGGTAGGGGAGGATCTCAGCAGGCTCCACCCTTTCCTGAGGACCTCGAGGATACCAGGGGCAGGGAGGTCATTTTCTCCAGTGGTATACTTTCTAGTCAGCTACCCGAGCTCCAGTAAAAAATGCCCCCTCCCATACCCGTGTAAGCAAGCCCAATTAAAAACCAAAGATGAAGATATAAAAATAAGAGAGGAATTTGTTGGGGAGAATAGGAGGTGCAGCATGAGTAGATGAGGTGAGGAAGTGATGAGGGGGATCATCAGCAGGAGTAGAAGGGGGTGAGGAAGTGATGAGGGGCGGTAGACATGATCAAAGTACATTCTGTGCATATATGGAATTGTAAAAGAAGAAAACCAAAGAATTTTTGTGAGACAAGATAATTTAAAAATTTATATGAGATGCCAAGTAAATTAGATCAAAGCTTTATGAGAGACAATAATACCAGGAATTGTATTGCTAGACTGTGAGTCTGACTCCAAGATACTGTAATCAAGGCAGCATGGAAGTGACAATGTGAAGGAATAGATGGGTTGTGGATGCAGACTCCCCAAAAGGACCTGAACAGAGCAAACATGGAAATCTCATGGTTTTCTTAGAAGACAAGGGATGAAGTTGTAGCACAGTGGTAGAGCTCTGGCCCCTCACACCTGAGGCCTTAGGTTCAACCCCCAGCACCACAAAATAAAGGAAAAGCTAACTCCATCAGAAGGAGAAAAAGACCAGCTGAGAGCCCACATCTCCACACCACCATGACTGTGCCATCCCACTGTCAAGGCAGTCTGTAGAACCTCCAGCATAAGTTCAGTAGAAAACTATCAGGACCAGGGCACTGGGGAGACATTGTAGGGGCCACACTGCTGGAGATTTAACATAACACAACCCAGAGAAGAACAAAAGGACACCTGGGATTGTACTAAGGACAAAAGCCCTTGTTGCAAAGACATTGTTGTGAGAATAAAAAATGGAGCAGGGATGGACTACATTGTGACCCCCAAGTTCAAGTCTTAAGGCCCTAACTCCAGGAATACTAAATGCATTGGTTCCTGTGGCAAGATCCTACCCACCTAAGTTTCCAACTTGGGAAAGAAAAGCTTAGAGCCTGCTGTGGTGGTGTGTGCTTTTAATCGCATCATCTAGAAGGCAGAGGTTGATGGATCTCTGAGTTGGAGGCCAGCCTGGTCTACAGATCTAGTTTCGGGTCAGCTAAGCTTAGGCAGTAAAGGAAATCATTGAAAAGAGAAAGTTAGAAGATGTAATTGAACGAGGGGGCCATGTTCCAGCCCCAGAAAGCAGCAGAAGCAGCTTGGGCCACATGGTTCTGGTTTTAAGGATAGAATAAAGGGGCTGTGGAAATTGCCTCCCAGACTAAGCAAAGCTGCTGAGAGCAGGCATGTGTCAGGGGTGTCCCTGAATGGAGGCCTAGAGAGGTCATTGTGTGAAGCTGTGAAGTTGAAGCTTGGGTAGCCTTGGAGACCCCAAGAAGTTGGAGATTCCAGAGTTGTGGTATTCTTGCTGAGAAGAGCTGCTAACCAGGTATGGAACCAGCCCAAGAGAGAGAAGTCTGCTGCAGTCAACAAAGCTGAAAGGAGCTGGAGATCTGAAGAGCGCTTTGACATCAGACATGGAGATGCAGAATTTGGAATTTGCCTAGCTGGTTTTGGGTCTTGCTTCAGTCCAGTATTTACTCTCTGTGCTCCCTTCGCTCTGTTTTGGAATGGTAATGTATGTCCTGTTCCATTGTATGTTGGAAGTATGTGATCTGTTTTTTTGATTTTGATTTCATAGGGGATTGCAGGTAAGAACTTGTATGGATCTCAGAAGAGATTTTGAACTTTGAACTTTTAAACATTGTTGAGACTGTTATAGACTATGGGGACTTTTGAAGTTGGACTGAACACATTTTTGCATTATGATATGGCTACAAGCCTTTGGGGGGCCAGGGAGTGGAATGGGATGGTTTGAAAGAAAATGGTCCCTAAAGGGAGTGGCACTATTAGGTGGTGTGACCTTGTAGGAATGGGTGTGGCCTTGTTGGAGGAAGTGTGTCATTGTGGGGATGGGCTTTGAGGTCTCATATATGCTCAAGCCACACCAAGTATCTCAGTTTACTTCCTGTTGCCTGCAAGATGTAGAACTCTCAGCTACCTCTCCAGCATGTCTCCCTGCACACAGCAATGTCCCTCCATGATAATGGACTAAACCTCTGAAGCTGTAAGCTGCCACCTCAATTAAGTGTTTTCCTTTAAAAGAGTTGCTGTGGTCATGGTGCCTTTTCACAGGAATAGAAACTCTAAGACAGTTCCTATAACTAAAAGTTTCCAAAGATGTCTATCTATAGGAGTGGGTTGATCCATCTTTCTACTCACTGGTCCCATGTAACTGCTTGGTTTCATTCTCAAAACAGCTCTCTCCACACTGGAGCAAGATGGGCAGCAGACAACCTCAAGGGCTATTCTACCAACTGTGATGAGAGGCGGCCTGTCTATGAGATCATCCACAGGGATACAAGGAAGTTATTCTCAGTCATTTGCCAATCTCTGACCTCACTGGATTTCTCAGAAATATTAACTTGTTGTCCATGAGCTGATGGACCAGGCTGAGGCACATGATCCCTCTTGCTTTCTGACATGGGCAGGGGAGGGGCATGAGGAAAAAGCTTGGTGGATTCCATCCCAATGACATGGAACTGGCAAGCTAGAGGGCAGGGCCATGGGTAGGGGTCATGAGCTGGGTCAGGGGCAGAGCTGGGTTGGAACCAGGGGTGGGGCCAAGGGCAGGGACAGGGGCAGAGGTGGGATCAGGGATGGGGGCAGGAGCATGAGGCAGGGCTGAGGAGACCAAGAGACAGGGCCAGGCAATGGGGACAAAGTTCTACCCCATTGTGTGCTTCAGAGAGCAGGCTCATCATTGAGAGGCCAGTCTGTGATGTCTGATGGACTGCATCCAGTCTAGAGCTAGATGTGTCCTAAGACAGTTTCTGTGACTCTCTCATCTGTGACACAGGATAATGCTGTGCTTCCAGCCCTGTCACCTGAGTCACTGGAGCTTGGGTAGGATGAGGGGAGGCAGCCCCTTGTAGGAGCTTTGGTCTTGCTCTGCTGTTGTTGTCTGTGACTGCTCTGCTTTACCTGACAATTTACAGCCATGGTAAGAACTCAGGGACTCTTGGCTGCCTGTACTGGAGGCCCTTCAGCATTCCTGGCAACTGGCAGCTTTATTCACATGCATATCTCTGCCTGGGAGGCTCCTATCCCCTTCCACAAGTAAATGCCTGCAAGCCTGCAGCAGTTGCCTATGAGTGGCACACAAGCAGTCCTTCAGCTTTCCCTCCTCTTCACTGACCCACCGACTGAAGATGCCAGTCCAGAGTACAGCTGATGTCAGTTGCCGAATGTATTGGTTCTCAGCCCTCAGCCGGAGGACCAGGACCCATCTATCACGTGACTTGAAAGCTGGGCACATGGCAGGGCTTCATGCAGGATGCATAGCTATTATATCACCACCATCTATGGCTCTCCAGTGCCAGGTGAGTCCTGAGGAACATAGCCCCTAAGGGACCCAGAGGTGCCACGAGTCACAGTGTAAAGCATAGCTGCCCTTCTGTGCCTGAGCCTACCTGTGGGCCATTGGTCCCTCCTAATCCCTGAGCCCACAGGGGATGCCATTCACTGAACCCTGTTGACCAGAGTGACACTAAGTGTTCCCAGAAGTGCCTTACCAGGGTTAAGAAGTGGCCTCAGCAGAGGGAAGGGTTTGTCAAAATGTTCCTGTTAGGGCACCTTGAGAAGAATTCCTTCTGAATTAATTATCATGTGCTTCCTTTCTGTCTGGATGTAGCTATGCAGAGGAGTCATGGCTCTGGGGTTTTCTGACAGTTTCTAGACTCTAAACCTGCTTGGACAAGGAGCATCGTGTAGCCCATTGAGCTTCAAGCTCCTGGACTATAAAGCAGGGGTGTTGCAGCTTCTCAGGATCAGGGTTGGGTAAGTAAGATTAGGAGATGGGGAAAACAACACTATGCAAAACATCTAGTGGGGCTTTATAAGATGTCTTATAGGCTGGAGATCATCTTGTCCACTTCGTGTATCCCAACACTGCAGGTGGAAATCCAGCAGCAGTGGAGAACCGAGCGAATGCATCACTAGAAGTTGGCTTGTGCTGAAGAGAGACTGGGAGGTCACAGGTCCCAACTGTCTCTTCATAGTTGGATCATTCTCTACAGTGTGACCAAGCAGACATGAAGAGACCACCTGTCCCATCTGCAGAGCCCTCGCATGCTCCCAGATGAATCCGGAGAAAGCACAGGCAGAGGGCAGCAGGTAGCCACACTGCCTAAGTGAGGCCTCCCTGTACCCAAAGCCTGGGGGTTGTGACTTGAACAAAAGCTGAGCTTTCTCCTGGCGGAGTAACTAGAATTCTGTAAGCAGAAGGAAGGATGAGGAGAGGATGCTGTCCTCCCACGGGCGAGCTTCAAGAGCCCCCGCCGATGGGGAGTGATAAGGAGCTTAGCTCAGACACTGCTGTTTGATCAAGTTGCCATCTGTGGGATTTGCCGACCATGAGTGGGGCTGGGGATATCTCCCTGCTACAGCCTGGCTAGGGCTGTGCAGACACATTTTATCTGATCCTGGGGGAAATCACTTTCTAAGTAAGCCAGCCATGATGGCTTCAAAAGACGGCCACTTCCCCACAGTGGGAAGGTCAGTGTGCTCCCTACCCCCCTGAAATAGGTGATTGTGAGCGGCAGGCTGCATGTTAAACACCTCTTTCCAGGTCTTGGGGAGTGCCCCCAGAACTGCATGGAGAGTTGGATACTGCATGCAAAGGCAAGCTCTTCCTGGAGATGAGAAGTACCTCAGACAGAGCCTGAATGGTTCCCTTGCCTTAATGCTCAATACCTTGATGCCCTGAAAATGTCAGCTGCTTTGTCATGGTGGCAACAACATTCCATCTTCTGTGCTGGATGCCATTGTATCAGAGACTCATATCTGGGACTTACTCTTCACTCAACAAATATTGAGTCTCCAGCATTAGCTGTCCCTGGAGGGATGAGATTCACCAGGACCTTGCTGGCATAACACACCTCTTAAGACTTCCAATAGTCACCTCAGCTGTAGACTTTGATGGAAGATAATGGGGTCAACAGAGCTGAGGGCTAGGTTCCTCAATATGGGATCCAAAATGACAGCCATGAGGAAGGAAGCCCCTCAGCCCTTGGTCTATGCAGTGAGGGGTGTCTGGTTTTCCTCTCTGGGTGCCTCCCCCTCAACAGCTCTACCTGCTGCCAGCTGCTGCCTGCTGATCCAAGAAGTCTTCAAATGGTAGCTAGGTAGCTTCCTGTGCCACTGGCTGGCTACCATATTCAGTTTAAGTGATTAATGTTTCTCATCAGGTAGACAGGTGGATGGACAGATAAACATTAACCTGTCTTAAGTTATCATGCTTATGTGGCTTCTCTTGAGATGTAAACAAATGTCCATTCTTCCCAGGTAGGATGCTAATGACAGATCAAAGAAACAGTTCAGCCATTTCTAGCTTGGTGAACAATGGGTTTACTGGGGCTGTTTATAGGAGTATGGGTGAGGGACTACTTACAGGAGCATGGGCAACTTAAGGATGTCCTGGGTACCAACTCATGAGTGCTGCATCCCTGGCTCCCCTGAGTAACTTGTAGGTGTCTTGGAAGATTGCAGAATCCTGCTCCTACTTATTTCTGCTCAAATAACCTTGGGTGAAGAGCCTTCTATTTTTTTTTTTTTATCTTCCTGGGTGGTAAGAGCCTCTCTCCAGGAGGGAGTGATTCAATTTTGAGGAAGTGGCCTCACAACCTGCCTTGTGCCAGGTGCAACCTGCATCACTGCCCCCATTGGGAATTAGTGAGAACAAGCCAGACTCTCCAATCCCTCTGCTCAAGCGACCTTGACAATGACCCAAACTCTGTGTGCTCACCATGATGGTTTCTGGTCCGCCTCCAGGTTTGTGCACAGAGGGATCATGGGGAATTGTGACTGTCCTCATAATCTTACGTCATCAAGCTGACATGGTCCACCCACATGATAGGGAGTTGCAATGTACCCTGATGCTGTTAGGGGCAGTCTCCTTCTTCAGAGCTGGAATCTTTCCACCACCCTAACGGCCAACTGGAACAGCTGTGCCTACCCAAGCTACAGTCAGTTTCCAGAGTATCAATATGGCAGCCAGTCAGACATCTGCTCCAACGTGGCACATGGCTTTGGGTGATAGCATTTTGTTCTCCAGAGGAGACTGAGGCCATGTTTCTGTCTTTGTTGCTATATGTCAGTGTTGGAGCAGGGTCTCATGTCTTGCATCAGGCCTAGAGGCAGTCCATCTGTCAGCTGTGCACTCTTCCCAGCATGCATTGAGGCCGAGTGTAGTGAGTGGCATCCTGATAACAGCCATAGCCCTTGTAATCTTGTGCCCTTGGGTTTCTGAACAGGATGCGGGCTCCTAATGTTTGCTTTCTCTCATAGGCTTGCCTTGGGTATAGGATACAGGCAGTTTTCACTCCGGTGAGAACTAAACATCTAAATTACATGTAAATAAAGTGAGGAGGGACCCTGTGACACCACAGGTATGTATGGTGTCTGATTATGGCCAGGGAAACAGCTAGTTGCTGAATGGGAAGTGGACAAGCGAATGAGCCATACTAAGGATTTGGACTAATTCAATATGGCAGTGGGGGAGGGGAAGACTGTGTCTTAGATGTCTGTGGTGGTAGAGCAGTTCAGTCATGCCGTTCAATAACTGCATCTAGCATCAATTGCTTTCTTGAGATGTGCCAAATACCATTCCATGCTTTTCACATGAACTGAGCCATCCAATCTTACAAGGACTGTAACAGGTTTATCATTTACCATTTCACACATTAGAAATGACACTGGCGAGACCAGGGTCACGTGGACAGAGTTGAGATCAACTCACACATCTCATCCAAGTCAGCTGGAAGCCAGACTCTGGGCAGAGCAGCTTCAGAGCTGTACGTGGCCTCTATTCCTAGAGCAAGAGAGTGGGAATTGACAGACAGGAAACCTCTGTGAGGTAGCCCTGGTGATGGAGGGCTTGGGTGAAAGGGACAAGTAGTGGGAAGATAATGGTGAATGGATATCCAGAGAAAGGTGGAGGAGACCTGGTGGCTTGAGAGGAAGGATATTCAAGGGGCATGGAGAGAAGCAGGAATGCTTAGAGGAAAGACTAGGGTGGGCACAGGTGTCTGTAGCTAGAGTTTCCCTGCCTGGCCCACAGTCAGAACAAATCTCTCTCACCTGCCAGTCCCACAGCCACTCAGACCCGACCAAGTAAACACAGAGACTTATATTGGTTACAAACTGTATGGCCGTGGCAGGCTTCTTGCTAACTGTTCTTACAGCTTAAATTAATCCATTTCCATTAATCTATACCTTGCCACATGGCTCGTGGCTTACCGGCATCTTTACATGCTGTTTCTCATCATGGTGGCTGGCAGTGTCTCTCTGACTCAGCCTTCCACTTCCCAGCTTTATTCTCCTCCTTGTCCCGCCTACACTTCCTGCCTAGCCAATGGCCAATCAGTGTTTTATTTATTAACTAATTAGCAACACATTTGCCATACAGAACATTCCACAGCACTTCCCCCTTTTTTTTTCAAAAAGGAAGGTTTTAACCTTAACAAAGTAAAATTACATATAATTTGGGAATTTGGGCGTAGCTTCTCTTACTACTTCCTGCTGGAGGGGGACGCTGTATCTTATGGGGAAACAAAGAAAATTTTAGGATTATGGAATAGTCCATGAGGCTGTATCGTCTGAACTAGTTGCCTTGAAACCATTCTGGATGTTGGATCATCTGGGCCATGGTGTCATAGGAGACCTTTCAGGGGGTCTTGGCTGGTCAAACCTGATGTATCTTAATCTGGAACAAATCCATAGCCTTTGGCTTTCTGTGGGAACAAAAGCAGAGTCTCCTTTCCAAAGTAACATATCCTTATATCCAAATTTTGAAGTCAAGGTACCTTTAAAATATACATATTGGCATAACTCAACAGCTTTTACAATCAAATATTTTTCTGCAGTTAAAAGTCCCAAAGACAACACAATGCAGATTCTCTGTGTAATATCCATTTTTACGTGGTTTATTTTTTATACTACCTTTACTGTCTCTTTAAAGACTTTATTTTTTAAAACTATGTATTTGTTTCTATAACTCTATATATCATCTTTTTTGTCTCTTTCAAGCCTACGTATCTTTTACACACATTGTAAACTATTACATCTGAATCTGTCTTATTGTGAATCTATTGCCTTAAACTGCAGCAGCTGTGGCTGCTGGATCCACCCACCTCAGCTTCCCAACATGGCCATGGTTTACCGCCAGCTCTGGGAGCTATCGGGGGTCTATGCTTTTAGCCAAGCAGCGTGTAGCCCAGAAACCTCCCCTTTTGCTCTGCACCAGCAAAGGCTAAATCCACCATGCAGCTCAAAGTGCCACTTGCAAAGGCCTCATTCCCGCCATAGGCAGGTCGAGCACGCACGCTAGGAACCCACCAGTAGCTCAAACCAGCAGCTGCCGCTCATTTGAGAGAGACAATTAGGAAGCTGTTTTTAGCTCCGTTTTAGAATCTTTTTTTTTTGTCAGTTTTTAGGTGGAAACTCTTGCCACCACATTGGACGCCATTTGTAGCTTAAGTTTCCCTGCCTGGCCCACAGTCAGAACAAATCTCTCTCACCTGCCAGTCCCACAGCCACTCAGACCCGACCAAGTAAACACAGAGACTTATATTGGTTTCAAACTGTATGGCCATGGCAGGCTTCTTGCTAACTGTTCTTACAGCTTAAATTAATCCATTTCCATTAATCTATACCTTGCCACATGGCTCGTGGCTTACCGGCATCTTTACATGCTGTTTCTCATCATGGTGGCTGGCAGTGTCTCTCTGACTCAGCCTTCCACTTCCCAGCTTTATTCTCCTCCTTGTCCCGCCTACACTTCCTGCCTAGCCAATGGCCAATCAGTGTTTTATTTATTAACTAATTAGCAACACATTTGCCATACAGAACATTCCACAGCAGGTGTCTGAGGTGTGTGAGGAAAACTATTCCACTTACAGGGAGCTTTAGGAGGAGCCACAGGAGGGAAGTTTGCCCACCTAGAGATACTGAAAAGGGAGAGAGTGTGAGCCCAGAGACGACTGCCTTACATCCAAGCTGAATGGTTCCAAGGACTGAGAAATCCCTGCTTGGGACTGGATCACAACAGTCCCCATGGGCTTCAGTGACACTTGATGGAACACGTGAAGAAATATGGCCTAGCCAGGAAGCCAACCTGAGAACTCAGTGTGAGGCAAGGGGCCACGATGTCCTGATTGCATTAGGCTGTGTTCCCTCACGTGTATGGAGGAGAGAATACACTATGTATAGGGAAATGATAGAGCTGGGAGATCGGAAGTGATGGCCAGGGTGGGTGGGGTGTCTGCGACCAGAGACCTCTGGGGAGCCAGGGCCATTTTTTGTGGTCCTCAAGAGTTAGTAGTGTTCTGAGGAAACCCTTGCCTCACCACTAGAGCAAGGGCCAGGGAGTGGCTTTATCTTCCTGTAGGATTCTAAGATTGGGTGATTCAAGTGCAGCTGAGATCTACTGGGGTCCTGCAGTGCCATGGGGCCAGTCTCCACACTGCACAGGCCATAGATGGACACTGTCTTGTAAGCCTCAAATGACTGGGGGACATGGCACCAGGTCATAATAACCCCAACTTCCCTTTGGCATTTCATTCTGAGTGGTATCCTGGTGTCCCTTAGATGTCTCTGTCACCATGACTTTTGTACCTCTGGAATCCACCAGCCACTGAACTTGCAGACCCCAGTATCTCTTCCTGTTGGAGTCCCTGCCTAGCTTTTACTTGCCCTGCAAACTTAGATGTCTCTTCTGGCAATGACTTTCTCTGCATGGGAGAGGCACAGAGGTACTGGTCTCCTCCTGCAGAAGCTTCTGCGAGGCCTTGTGTTCATTTGCTGAGAAAGCTGACATAAAGCTGCTGGGTGACTTAAACAATGGAAGGGTGCCATATCACAGCCTGGATGCGACAAGTTCAAGGTCCATGGGGATGGTTCCTCCTGAGACATCTCTGTCTAATCCCTGTATTCTTGCACGGCCATCCTTGGATATGTGTCTGTTCTGTCAGTCTCTGCCTCTCTCTGTATTTCTCTGTGATGTGTGTGTGTGTGTGTGTGTGTGTGTGTGTGTGTGTGTGTAGTATTTGTGTGTGTGTGCATATGTGTGAAGGCAGGTTTATGTGTGCCACTTCACACATCTGGAGGTCAGATTAACAAGCTTGGACATTAGTCCTTGTCCTGGATAGTTTTATTTTTGTCCACTTGACACAAGCTGGAGTTCCCTGGGAAGAGCAAAGCTCAATTGAGGAAATATTTCCACTGGATTGAACTGTGGCATATCTGTGGGGGCATTTTCTTCATAAATGATTGATGTGGGATGGCTAAGCTCACTGTCCTAGCTGATATAAGAAAGTAGACTGAGCAAGCCACGGGGGGGGGGGGGGGAAGCCAGTAAACAGCATTCCTCCACAGCCTCTGTTTCAGTTCCTGCCTCCAGGTTCCTGCCCTGACTTTGCTTCATGATGGACTGTAAACTGTGGGACTAAATAAACCCTTTCCTTCTCAAGTTCCTTTGGGTCATTGTCATGACTCCTTGTCTTCTACCTCGTTTGTGACAGAGTCTCCTTGTTGATTTTCTGCTGTGTACGCCAGGCTTGCTGACTTGAGAATTTTCTCATGTCTCTACCTCCCATCTAGATACACACAGGAGTAATGAATGACATTACAGACACCCTCACTATGCATCCAGCTCTACGTGAGTTATGGGGAGTCAAACGCAGGTGTTCCTACTTGTGTGGCAGGCACCTTTCCCCATGAAGCCATCTCCCCATCCCTATATGTGTTCCAGCATCATTGCACCAGTTTTGCTACCTAAGATCTACCCACATCCTCTCATTACCTCACTCCCTTCTTTAGTGACCCTGCGCTCAAATGCAGTGGTATAATGAAGTTCTGAGGATAGAGTTCCAGCATATGGAAGGCAGAAATGGGTTCAGTGGTCCCTTTTAGGCATGGTATGGTGGTATGCCTCTTTAGTCCCATCAGCTTCCCTCCTGACTGTCCCATCAGGGTTTGGAGATAATAAGCAGCCTTAGTATAGGCCACGGCTTGAAAGCTACATCTGCTCCCCCACTCTCTTTAGCAAAACCCATTGAACCCTTAAGCATTTGCTTGAGATATATTTGCAGTAGTGATGCCCTCAGGGACCCCAGTCAGAGGCCATTTCCATCTATGTGTCTTGAGTCCGTGGCAGGTATTGATGAAGGACTGTAGAGGGGAGAAGAAAGGGCTGGGGTGGGAGCCAGGAAGCTGAGTCCCACCTCTGAGAGGGCACTGGCCCGGGCCTTCAATCTTTAATTTGCTTTATTAGCTGGATTCACTAGACAAGCCAGATACATATGTTCCTTCACACAAGGGGGTGATTCTGCTTCCTGTCCCCCGGGAGGAAACACATCCCAGGGCTGAGACAGACAGTATTTTTTTTTTTTTTTGTGGGAGTTTTTAATGCTTTTCGGTATTAAACTTTCATAGTGTTTTGAAAAATTCAGGAAGGAACTTCAAACCCCGTGTATTCTGTGGCTGTGACTTGTCAGGGGAGGCAGCAAAAAGCAGTATTGGTGGAGAGGTGGGTTTGAGAGTTTTTAAAAGGCCTGGATGCAGATCCTGCCCTACCTCTGGCAGGCTGCTCACTCCCCCAGCTGATAACTCCCACACTCTTACAATGCAGTGGGAAAGGGAATTTCGTGAAGGTGGGTGCTGAGGCCCTACTGACTGAGCCCTGGAGATCTCTGGGCTGGAAATTTTACCCTCAACTCAGAGGTATTGGAGACAGGGGGTCTAGCAGAGGAAGAAAGGGCTGGAGGGCTCCACAGGCATGCGTTTGGGCCCTCGTCACAAGTATAGAAGGCGTCTAGTTCCTTCTTCATAGTTACCCCTTGTGCACATGTGAATTTCCTCTTCTCTCTCTCCCACCTCCTTCCAGGGATGAGACTCAACGGTCAGATGGAGATCACTCAATTCTGGACCCATCTCCCAGCCTCCAGAACCATCAGCAAGAAGCCTTTGGACCAAAACACCCTGTCTTAGGTACTCTGTGAAGCTGCCTCAAATGCATTGAGATAATACCCCAGAGAATGTTCAACAAATCAGAATGGGCCCTAGGATCCAGCAGAATGGCCCCAAACCCTACCTATAGATGAGTGGGCCTCTGAATGCAAAATATCTGCCCAAATGGAAATGCCTAACAAGGTGAGTTTTCACTCAGCAAACATATGCGCTTGCCAGGACTTGGGTAAGTTAGGGTAAATCCTGGACACAGTGTCCTTTGGGATCTAGATGGGTGATGTGACTACCAATAGAACTGACAGACAAAAGCTCCAGGTAAAGGGATGAGGAGCCAGCCATGTGACCATCAGACCGAGACCTAGGCTTAGCTCTGTGCAATCCTTGCAGGAGTTCTGGGGTAGGGTGAGGTATAGGGTGGCGTGAGCAGAGGTGGCAGAGGCAGCCCAGGCTGGACCATCGCAGCATAGGATGGATACCTCCTTGTCATATTTGTTACTAATGCTGGGGAAGCCTGGGTGTGGCAGTGTCTAGTCCTAAACTTCCTCTAAAATGAAACTGTGCAACCCCAAGTTCTGGTGGATGGAATGTCAGTAGAGTTCTCTCTTACCACAATACGAACGGGATGGCAGGCTGAAGAGAAAGGCAGAGCGAGCCAGCTGCAGAGACGGACGGGAATGGAGGGGACCTAGGGACAGAGGGAGCATACTCTTGGTCTGTCTGTCTTCTCTTGTCTCTGTCTTTGTGTGTCAGGCAGAGCTCCTGAAAGGGGAGTTACAATGATGGCTTATGGGGGCACATTAGTTCAACAATGGCCATCTGCATCCTGGAGAGGCCAGAAACCTGGTACCTGCTCAGTATACGAGGCTGGGTACCTGGGTAGTCCCAGTCTGGTTCTCTGGGCCTGAGAGATTCCTCAAGAGTCTCTAGTCTTCAGTCAGTATTGAAAATTCAAAGAGGCCATGTTCTGGTAGCAACAATGGATGATGTCACCAGGTTTTGGCAGCCCAGCAGTGAGAAGAGCTGGCAGGAGACAGAGGTCTCGGTATCCCCTGGGATCTTGGTGTATCTGGCATGCCTGCTGCAAAGTGCTGCCTACTGGAGAAGGGTCCTTGTCCCTTAGTTTTCCTTTCCTGGAAACCCCCTCACAAACCCATCCAGGTCTTAGCTGACTCCAGATCCAGTCAAGGTGATGAGCAAGTCTAACCACCACAGCCTGCCTCTGTCCTGTTTCTCTCCTTTCATGGTGCCCTCCCATTGAACCTTAGGAAGTTGATAAATTGGGATTCTATTCAGGTGAAATGCCCAGATTGTACCCTGAGAAGTATGGAGCCGACCGGAAATTCCTAGAGTTGTGGGAACCTGGAGTGACTGAGATGCCTCCCATGACTGAGCAGCAGGGCGGCTGCAGCAAACCGAAGAGGTCGTTTCTCCCCTGGAGGTGTGGACTGTGGATACAAAAAAAGGACAGACTGTGGGGGCAGGGAAAGGGGCTGCTCAAGAGAAGAGATGGTTTTCCTGGAGTGATGGGCCCCTGCCTGACATTTATTATGGTGACCGGGCTGTTCCCTGTTCTAAGTGACTTCATATTGGGAAACAGTGGCTTTAGGCTGTGCCTCACCCTGGCGACGCCACTCTAAAAGCAGCATTTGGCTGCACTGTGAGTGAAAACACAGAGGAGGGCTGTCCCTGGGAGACACCAGTGGCTGTTGACTACCAACTGCGTGGGACAAACCTAGCAGTCAGATTCCTGAAAGTTAAAAGTTGCCACTTACAAACTTAGGAAAGGAGGATGGGAAATAGGAACATCTGGGCTCATCAAACCATGTCAGAAAAACCAGCTGAGAACTCACAGAACCCAACAGACTGAGAAATGGTACAGCTCTCCCACCTGGCCCCCACTGGGCAGTAGCTACCTAACACTGCTCTGGCCATGGCCCTCAGAATGTCAGCCTACCTGAGTGCATGGGGTTAATGTTGAAAGCCTGTGATAGTCAGTAGCCAGCTATCGAGAGAAATTGGGACTACTTGCTGAAGTGCAGCCAGTGAGGGTGACATGGCTTGTGGTCATCATTTGTGGTCATTCAATAAATCCAGACACTGTGGAAAGACGCAGACATGTCGCCCCACATTTCTGACAGCATGCTCATGATGCTTAGGTTGAGAAGAGTGCGGGGCAGGACACAGCAGGTTAAAAAAACAACAGCAATAAAAGTGCTCGCATGTGCTCTGGATCAGCCCCAGAATTCTAATCATTAAGAAACTCTATCAAAACCTGTTTACTAACTTCACAAGAAGGGGTTTCTAGAATGAGCCAGTTCGCATTAGTGGCAAGTTCATAACATCAACCCGCATCCCAAAGAAAACAGCCCGAAGCTTCTGAAAGCGTTCCGATTCTATCATTCTAAGCCCAGAAAAAAAATTCAAGTCGAAGGAAATAAAGTGATTTTCGTGCATGAGAAACCACAGGAAATCAATTTTCCGTCTATGGGTTCTTTGTGAAAGACAGCTCGAAAATATACCTAAACAAAATAACTATAAATAAAATCAAGAGCTCCACAAGCAGTATGAAATGGTGTGGAAAAAAAAAAGGTAGACTTTGCTGTTGATCTCAAATTAGTAATAGTGAAATAGTGAGATAGTTGTGAACAGGAACATGAGGCTAAAAGTGAAAGGGAAGACCTTCGTACAGCCAAGGGGCAGGGCAGTGAAAAGGGGCACATTCAACATGTCGCTTTCACAGTTGAGGTTAAACTGTTCCTCTTTCTTAGATGAAATGTTCCTTTGGATGTGTGTGGCTGAATGATCCTGATCAGCTCTTGGTAAACTTGCCTCTTGGCTGAAGGAGAAGTTAAATCTTTAGCCTGTCTGCACCATTAGAAAGCCAGCTCCAGTTAGAATGTTGATTATTTCAAAGTGGGAACGACCAGAACATACCTTCCCAGGGGGGTTGGATGGGCCAAATTTCAAAGGATTGTAAGTGGGTGAAGAGTGTTTAAAGAGAAACAATTAGAACAAAGTGCTAGACAGAAGATATTCCAGGGGAAACCGTGTGTGTGTTTGTGTGTGTGTGTGTGTGTGTGTGTGTGTGTGTGTGTGTGTGTGTGTGTGAGCATACACACATGTTAATACATCATTCAAGGAAGAACCAAAGGGGCAAAGGTTACAGAATCCTAGCTTAACATCAATGTTCCATTTTTAGCACAAACAGGAAACTGGAAACGTCATAAATGTCCAGCAGAGTCAGTTAACAGAGCAAGCCTGAACACAGGGCTAACAACACATTCCAAACCAAAAACATCCTAAAGAAAAGAAATTAGAAAATTAATTTATTAGTGTATACATTAGTAAAACACTCCAAATAATAGGAAAAGTCAATATGGCTAAGAGAGTTTGTTTGGCAACATTAATGCAATACGCAGAGCTCTGGGGACAGAGTTGAGTAAACAGCACAATCTCAAGTTGAAACTATGGGGGACGAAGCCTTTCATGATTATGGTGCAGTTTAGAGGGAGAGAGCTTTGTCTCAGAGCCAATTTTGTGCTCATAAATTTGATATTTATGATGAAATGGAAATTTTATAGGAAAGCATAAAATACAAAAATTTACTATAGGAGAAACTGAACTCCAGGATGGACTCGTAACTGTCTTACAAACTGCTTGACAATCTTCCCTTCCTCCTCCACCCCGAGTACCACCATCAAAGAGTTGGGAAGTGGGGGTCAAGGGCGAGCCCCCTGGGCCATCAAAGAGCAAGCATTCCCTGTTTCCCCTAACACAAAGGAGCATTAAGATCAGAGGGCCCACCCTACTGCTTTCTAAGACCGAAATGTTCTTGACAGGGACATTGGACATGAGCAGTAAAAATAATATAGTATACTAATTTATGCTATAGGAGTATGAACACAGACACTAACCCCACCAAATCAGGTGCAGTTGTGTGTAAGAATGTATCTGTGAAGGTAGGCCATGGGATCAGACTTTATTTTTGGAATGCAAAGAGTTTTACTGTGTGTGTGTGTGTGTGTGTGTGTGTGTGTGTGTGTCTGTGTGTCTGTGTGGTGAAGCACTAATACCATTAAGAAATAAAAGGGAAAAAATGACCTCAGGATTTACAATGCCTAAACCTATAATGAAAGTTAAGTCCCTAGTTTTTAAATAAACAATCAACCAAACAGGTATGTAACAACAGCCACACTACAGGAGTAGAGAGGAAACTCCAAGACTCCAAAAATGGCTTCTTTACTGTGTGTGTGTGTGTGTGTGTGTGTGTGTGTGTGTGTGTGTATGTATGTATGTGTGTGTGTTTGTGTATGTGTGTGTATATATGTGTGTATGTATGTGTCTGTGTGTGTATGTGTGTATGTATATGTGTATGTATGTGTGTGTGTGTGTGTGTGTGTGTGCATGCGCGTGCTCATGCATGTGTGTGCATACATGTGTGGAGGTCAGAAGAGGTCATGTCAGATGCCTTCCACTTTATTCTTTGAGACAGGGTCTCTTACTGATTACCAGAACTCACTGATTAGCTAGGTCAGTTTACCAGCAGTCCCGCATGTCTCTTGTCCCTCTCCATCCCCAGGACTGGGGTTTCAGGTGCATACCACCACACATGGCTTTTTATATGAATGCTGAGAATGTGAGCTCAAATTCTCATACATGTGGGGCTCACATTTTAACCACAACAGACCCCTGGCGCTGGAGTTACAGGAGGCTGTGAACCACCAGATGTGGGTGCTGGATACTGAACTCAGGTCCTCTGCAAGAACAATACACACTCTTAACTCCTGAACTATCTCTCCATCCTGCATGGACTTGGCCATGTACTCCCTTAACCCAGCACTGTTGGGATATAGGCAAAAGGATTGCTGGGGCTTGCTGGCTCTCCAGGCTAGCAGAAAACAAAACAAAATAACAAAACAGTGAGCTTCAGGCTCAATGAGAGACCCTGTATTGTAGAAATGAGGTAGAAGGGGTTGTGTCTTCCCTGGCCTCTGTGTGTGAATGATGTGAGTATCTGGGGGTGGATAGCTGCACACAGTGCACATACACCACACACACACACACACACACACACACACACACACACACACACACACACACACACGAAGCACATCCACACACAGTTACATAATGCAGGTCTTATAGGAGAGCAACAAAGTGTTTCACAAATACACAGCCTGGCTGAAGGACTACACGCCTTCCCAACTGGGGCACTTGGTCCAGAAGTGGCTCCCTGTCTCTCCCCTGGATGCTGTTGCTTAGGAAACCAACACTGTCTCAAGCAGCCCCTCAGCCTGCAGGAGTATCAGCCAGCACTCCGATAGCTCAGAGCCTACAGGGGCCAGCAAAACCCTTCCCAGTGACCATTCCAAGATAAGCAGTCCATCCACAGATACAAAAGGAAACAGGCAGCTGATTCAGGGGTTTGGCGTCATGGGAGACACTTTCCTGGCTTAGGCCCATGCTCCTTTGACGTATCTCCCATGAGCATCCTGTGCTGGTGTTGTGCCTACCTGACTCACCTTTCCTTGGTACCTAGCAATTCCCAGGGCTTTTAAACATGTTCCTCCTTCGGGCAAAATTCAGGATAGCACCTTGGCTGGAGTGCCCCCCACCCATGACCTCTCACCCATGACCTCCCACTCCTGGTCTTTATCTCTGACCTCCTAATTTTGGGTTTCCAAACCTTGATGGGTTGGGACACTGGCTTCTGCCAACTTTGCAGACACCAGGACACCAACTTTACCTTTCACTGAGGTCCAAGTGGCTAACAGTGTCTATGTGGTCATGTCTCTTCCATATCTCCTCCTGCATGCTGGGATTGACAGATGACCATCACATGTGGAACCCTCTATCTACATGGTGTGCTTATTGTAATTTTTATTTAATACCATCCCCAAATTCAAAGTGAATTTTCAGTTACCATATCATTCAGCTCACACAAGGGCCCAGGGCATCAGGATTTTAGAACTGTGGGACTTGTAGGGTCACAGATGTCATGGGTAGCAAAGTCAGCCCTGAACCAGAGCAAACCATGTAGAGCTTTGGCTGAGCCCAGCTCCAAGTCCCTGGTGTGGCAATGATCTCCTCATCTGTCCCCCATGGATGAGGGCCTTCCATTCACTGAGCTACCAGGCGCTCCTGGCTGCTGGATGCAGGCTGGACCATGATCATTGCCTGGCACATCATATGCCCACTGTCTCCTGGGAGTGGCTAAACTCCCAGCCACAGCTGCTGTTGGTCTCCTGGCCCTTGAGTCACATCACAATCCTAGAACAGCCATGGCCAGTCTGTGCTGTTGGCTCCTGTTGTTGCTGAAGTGGCTCTGGAGACCTGTCGTGATGAGTTCTGTGGCTGTGGTAGTGACAAGCACAAGGCAGGAAATACCCAGAGGTTCAGGGATACACTGAGCTGTGCTGCTTCTGTATATGAGGCATCCTTTGAATGTAGGCAGATGAGAGTGGATGTACCAGCCAGACCCAGCCAGACCCAGCATTACCTCCCATTTCACTTTTCCCTGGCCTCAGAGAAGGGTGTCCTCTGTAGAGGGGGGTGCTGACAGGGTTCCAGAAGCTTTGTCATGGGTGACCAGAGATGACAAGGCTCTCCACATGAAGCCCGTGAACATTAGCTCTCTAATAGCCTGGGCACATGTGATGGTATTGACTGCATGGCAGCCACAGTACTCAGTGGTGAGTGCTAGCCTCACCAGCCTGGAGGAGACATGCAAACAGCTGCCCTGTTGTAGGAGTCAGAGGGTTGACCAGAACTCCTGCAGGGTGAGTCACAAGGAGCCCTTGTTGATCTCTGCCTTTCCGTCTCTCTCCCTTGACATTGCTCCAAGAAACATCTCCATCCTTCAGGGGATTTTCATGCCATTGACTCACAGCATGGATGATCCTTCATGGGTGCTCCCTCATGGATGCTCCCTCGTGGGTGCTCCTTCATGGGTGCTCCCTCATGGATCCTGAGAGTGGGGTCTTCAGGTGAAAGTCAGGTAGTGACAATGCAGATAGATGTAGGACCCCACCTCCATAGGGCAACTAATGTGTGTGTGTGTGTGTGTGTGTGTGTGTGTGTGTGTGTGTGTGTGTGTGTGTGTGTTCTGCTCTGCAGGGTGCTCTGGGCTCTCCCTTCTGAGGTGCAGTCCTAATTAGCTTTCGGTTGCTGTAGTAAACACCATGACCAAAGGCAACTTGGAGAGGAAAGGGTTGATTTCAGCTTACAACCTACAATCCAATATTGAGGGAAGTCAGGGCCGGAACTCAAGCATGGTAGGAACCTGGAGGCAGGAACCGAAGCAGAGGCCATGGAGGAACAGTGTTTACTGGCTTGCTCCTCATGGCTTGTTCCTCATGCTTCCTTAGAGTACCTGGAACCATCTGTCCAGGGGTGGCACCACCTAACAGTGGCTCTCAACCTCCTAATGCTACCACCCTTTAATACAGTTCCTTATGTTGTGGTGACCTCCCCAACTATAAAATTATCGTTGCTGCCACTTCGTAACTGTAATTCTGTTATGAATCATAATGTAAGTATTTTTGGAAATAAAGGTTTGTTGAAGGGGTCACGATCCACAGGTTGAGAACCACTGACCTACAGTGTGCTAGGCCTGCCCACATTAATCATTGATTAAGAAAATGTCCTTGCAGATTTGCCTACCAGCCAACCTGATGATAGATAGTACTTTCTCAGTTAAGGATCCCCCTCCCCAGGTGACTCTAGCTTGTGTCAAGTTGACAAAACCTGACCAGAATCTGTCTAGAGTTGCATTAGCATTTCCTGTAGGGGTCATCAGAAGTAAGTAATGAGTAAAAGCAGTCTCCGGAACCATTCCCAAGAAAGTGGATTAAGTCTCTGGGGCAGTGAAAGAACTTCCTAGTGGAGGCGCATCCAGTGGCAGGAAACTCATGGAAACTTTTCTCACTGGTGGAGGCGTAGGACAAATTGGAAAGGAGGCCATTGTGTGGAACTGTGTACACAGTAACCCCAAGCATGAGCTTGCTACCCAGGTGAGCACACAGCTCCAGTGTTCCCAAGCAGTGGCTCTCTGTCCAGAACTGTATCTGTAAAATGACACAGTTCAGTCCTCCAGGGGAGGCCAAGGGAAGAGGGCTCCCACAGCAAGAGGATTCCACTTTGCAAGGAGCGCAGCTCAGGGTTATGTACTGGCAGTCGCCAGGACCCATCACTCATTGCAAATGGTCCCTGGCCACTGTGTGCTGTGAAGAGAAAGCGTCTTATTATTGTTCTGAGCCCACTTGTGAGACGCTGCTCCAGCTTAGCAGGGAGAGGAGAGCAGCAGGGATCACATTGAGCTCAGCTCCCAGGACGCAGGATATTAAATCAATCAAACTAAATTAAAAGCTTTGGTCATCTCTTGAACTCAGGGTTGAGAGGCGGCTCTTTCCTCTCATTCCAACTGTTTCCCCGAGAGGGTGCCCAGCCTGCGGGGATATGCAAGGGCTGTGTGCTTTGAATTATTTAAGGATTGAACAGGACTAGGAAACCAAAAACTATCCTGCCTCAGAAAGTTTGTGGATGGCTTCTCCTGCAGAGACTCAGCGGTGCCAGGTGTTAAAGACAGAGAAACAGTAAGGAAGGGTAAGGATGGCATTCAGGCAGGTGTGACTGTCATCTAAGTCATCTCAGATGAGGGGACCCCACTCAGCAGCAAAAGGACTGTTGCCTTTTGGGGATTTTTTTTTTTTTTTTTTAAGAAAAGCTCTCATGTATTCCAGGCTGGCCTTGAACTTGCTTAATAGCCCAAGGTTGCACTTGAACTTCTGACTCTCCTACCTCTGCCTACTGAGAGCTAGGATCACAAGTGTATATGAACACAGTTTCCTACATGAGAGTCAACCACTCTATCAACTGAGCTACATCCCTCACCTAGTGGGACTGCTGCCATTAGCTCCTCCCATCTGAGAGAGCCTCCTTCCACTTTTACTCTGAGGAAGCAGGACACCCTGAAAGATGTAAGATGTAGTCAATAATGTAGATCAAGCCCCATAGCAGTGGGTCCTGGCACTTGGGAAGCAAATGGAACCTGAGCCCCTTGCCTGACACCCATGCTCACCAACTCTACGCACTGAGGCACCATTAGCTGTCTTCACATACTCACCCAAAGCATGCTTGCTGAGCCCTTGTTGTAGTCCTGGGTCACAGCAGCAATGTGTCATCGATGATATTCCAGTCCTTGGGAGACTACAGTGGAATCTTAGGTCTGTTCAGCAAGCAAGAATGTGCAGTGGGAAGTGGGAGGGATCACCAGATAAGCAGCAGGGACTCAGAGACCGGCAGAATGGATAGGCATCTCTGGTTGGGGAAGTACATGTGTAGGTTTTGGGTGGGCTAAAGGAGGAGATGTGAAGCCAGGTGCCTGGAAAGAGGCAGGACGGGCTAAAAGAGGAGAGATGAACACCACCAGAGAAGGGTAGTTGAACCCATTTGCACAGGGTTTGGGGTGAAACTCGACTAGCTTGTTGTAATGTCAGTGTAGAGCTGGGGTGAATTTTGATGGAGGTGGGGACAGATCTCCATTCTAACAGGAGCTTTGGTGGCCCCTGGTGGAGGTGATAGTTGGCTTTCCCTCTACCTTTCTTGAAAACTGTCTATTTCTTATTATGTGTGTGTATGTGTGTGGGGGCATCCCTCACCCCCACATTTTCCCCAGAGTACTCTTGAGTAGGAGCAGTAGGAAATATTAGTTAGAAGGACAGAAGTGGGAGAAACAGAGAGAAAATGCAGAATAGCTTCGAGAGGGCCTGGATCCTAATCTCAAGTGAATTAAAAGTTACTGTGCGGTAAATTAAAAAAAAAAAAAAAAACAACTTGTCAAAATTTGTGGGATGCAGCAAAAAATAGTCCTGAGATGAAAATGTATAGTGTAGAATGCACACTCTGGAGAAAGAGCCAAAGTGAGTCACCTAAGCTTTTAACAGAAAAATCGGGGTGGGGGGGAAGGAATGTAAGCAGTAGAGAAAAGAAAATAACGATCAAAGTAGAAGTTGATGAAATTGAAAACAAATCAGTAAAGAGAAATTCAACAAAATAGAGATCTGTTTCTTTGGAAAGACCAAAAGGTTAGCAAGTCTCTAACCAGAGTCATTAAAAACAGAAAACACAAATGACTTGTGTGAGAAGTGAAAGCAAGCACACCATTGCAGGTCTAACATGGTGCAAAGAGAATGAAAGGAGTCTGTGAACAGCCCCGTGACTACAAACGACTCAGTCCCTAAGCAGATATCACTTGCCCAAGGTCACAGAAGAAGAAATAGAAATGTCCAATAGTCCTATGTGTATTTTTAAGAAGTTGGATCATTAGTAAAACAAAGCAGGAAGTGCCGAGTCTCCATGGGTTCTGAGGGGAAAGTCTGTAGCCTTGACACACGGCCAGGGTCCATGCTCAAGTGTCCCTTCATAGTTCCATCTGAAGCCCCGCCCCCTTATTCCGACCTTGCCTCTTCTCAGTTTCTGGATGGCTAGAGCTGCTTTCAGGAAGAAGTGTGATTGTGTACACTGTTGTTAGGTCCTTGATTGGAAGAATACCTTATTCTGCAGGGCAGGCTTCTTTGACCTCTTCATGAAATGACTATTCTTGAGTGATAGCATCCTCTTGGGGCAGGCGGAGCTGGAGCTGGCACTCAAGAATGAGATGATCCACAAGACATGTATTTCCTTTCAGCCCATCCAAGCAGTGGATAAGGACATGAACCCCCTTCCTGTCTCTCAGTCACCTATTAGCTACCTCTTCTGCTTCCTACCTTGAAGCCAGGCTCAGCCATCCTTTCTCAGGGTACAGAACAGACACCATACATCTGTTCCTTCAGGTAGGTTTTCAGCCTCTCCCACGGACATTAAGTTCAGTCCAGAATTTCAAAAACAGACAGGGTACTTTCCCACTTCTCAGATACCTTCTGGCTTACAAGCCTGGCTATCTCTGCCATGCGTATTCCCTGTGGAGTCATGGGTATGGCGAGCTCAGAGTTACTGCAGACAGAGACCAGTGCGCTGACCTCACCATCTTCAGAAAGGAGGAGAGAGCTGTGAGCTCAGAAGAGCCTTTTACAAGAAATTGTGTGCTCTTTCTTTTCCCCCTGATGGCTAAAGCCAGGGAATCGAACATTTTTCAAGGAGAAAAAAGAGCATAAATCAGGATGAGCAAATGCCCAATTTCTGCTCTCCAAATGGAGGGGATAAAGTGATAGATGCCTGGAGCAGAGGACTTTATCCCTGTCTTATCAAAGTGACCTTCAGTAAAGTGACCCCCCCCCCCCGACACCTGCAGTTTCCCAAGGGGTGGGAGCAGAGTTTAGGGGGTGTCACAGCAGACAGATGCTCACTTCTTTGTCTTCTTTGTCACAGCTACCTGCTGGCTTCCACTTCCCGACAGTCCTGGTGGTCTGAGACCCGGTCCTTCCCCTGGTGACCTGTTTGTGTCCCTGCACTGTCTGGAACGTGGGGGACAAGGCGTCTGCTCCCCTCAGCACTCCTTTTGTGTTCACCAGGTTGAGAGTTTCCCGCCCTTTCTCACAGCTGGACACAGCTGCCTGTTTCTTATTCGCATCCTGTACCTCTAGTACAAATGTGGGTCAAATGCTTTGAGCCGCTCCAATCCCAACCCTAGAGAAAGAAAGGTTCAAGGGAGGCATTCCTACCATGCCCACGCCTGTGATCATGCATTTTTTTTCCTTAAAGCTCCCTGCTTCCCCATGATTTTTTGTGTTTGTGGGCATGGTGTGTGCATGGATGTGTGTGTGTGTGTGTGTGTGTGTGTGTGTGTGTGTGTGTGTGTGTGTTCTCACACATTATATGTATGCAGTCATGCGCACGTATGTGAACATACTTGTGGAGGCCAAAGGACAGCCTCAGATGTTCCTCCTCAGGAGCCGTCCACATTGTTTTCTAAGACAGGGTCTCATGCCCGGGGCTCACAGTTCAGTGAGACTGGCTGGCCTTGGAGCCCCAGGGGTCCTTCTGTCTTTGCTTCCCCAGGGCTGGGACTGCACGCATGTGCCACCACATCTAGCTTCTTCTGTGGGTTCTGGGAACTGAACTCAGGTCCTTGTGCTTGCAAGGCAAACATTCCACTCACCGAATCATCTCTCAGGCCCCCATCTCTTTAACTAAATAAGATCATAATAATTCAGAGTGCAGTAACAGGGTGTTACAGATGTTTGCACAATGACTCGTATGCATCAGGCACGAGGCAAACAGCTGCCATCGTTGTCTGTTTGGTACTTCCTGGATATTTATTTCAAAAAATGGTCTAACTGTTCACTGTTTTTATTTCTTAGGAAGGAAATGGAGGAAAACGCACAGTAACCAAATCTCAACGGTTCTATACATTCTCGAGTGTACCCACACCGGCTGGACACAATATATACATTTTCCTGCTCTTTAAAGGAATTGTGTGCTTTAATTAAGAAAAAAGAAACTTTTCTCTGAGCGTATTAATTATCTCGCTTGTCATATGAGGTATTTGTTCTGGATGACAGGCCATAATTAGTGCAAGAACAGACTGACGGTCCTGTGAGAAGACAGAACAGGGGGAGGCTGGGCTGGCACCTGCTCAGGAGCCACACTGAGAGTGGGGGCGGGGGCATCAGGCAGGGCCTCTGGGTTCAGATGGAGGGGTGGGAGAGTAGTCTGCCTCTGTGCATCCCCAAGGTGCCCAGGCCACCAAGTCTTGTGCTTAAATCCCTGGGGAGCTAGTCTCTCTGTTTCTGCAGGCAGTAACAACAATGGCACTTCCATCCACTCCCACATGGAGCATAGGCAAGGTGCTGATGGGAGGCATGGTTCTCAGGAACTCTGTGCTTTTCCTGCTATCTTTTACCGAACTGACAGGGAAGACAATGTGTGGGGAGACACACAGCCTTCTTCATGAGCAGGAAGTTCAGGACATGAGCTCATGTGTTATGTGTTCTCTGAACTTGGGGAGGGGTAGACATGAATTAATGTGGCACGTGTTTTGTGCATTCAGGGAAGGGTACTAGTTAGTACAACTGCATAGAGATCCAGGACTCCACCCTGGCAGCTGGGGCAAAGCTATGAATGAGAACACCCTGCCTGCAGGGAGAGCAGGGATTTCATGGAAACAACAGTAGGAATACAGTCCTTCACCTACAAATTCCAGCCCCTCCACTTTTCCCGGACTGTGTCTTCATTCTCTCTCACAGACAACCAGACCCATGAATTACGGCTAAGAGCCAAGAGCCAAGATAGGAGCCTCACTCCTTCCCTCCCAGTGACCCTTGTGCTCTGCCTCTCCGTCTGTTCTCCAGTCAATTGCAAAGGGCTCATCACCAAACTGGCATGGTCATGGAGGTGGGACTCCCATCTTAGTGACCAGGGACTGGCTAAGGCCTGCCTAGGATGGCCCTGTGTGTGCTGAGTGCTGAGTCTAGTTGGCTCTCTACAGTATAGAGGTAAAGACAGAGCCTAACACAGCTCAGCGGTGCCTTCTCTAACACACACGAGACTTGTTTCCAACACAGAGAGGGAAAGGGTTGGCCACTGGAGGAGAGAGGCGCCTGGCTCATCTCTGAATGTATAAAGGCTTGTTTGGTGGTGGCATCACTGGCAGCTTGTTGTGGCACTTACAGAAACTTTCGTTAGACAGATGTTAAGTGCATTATTGGGTTTAAGATGCTATTATGAGAACACAGGGCCTCTGCTTCACCACAGTTCACCCAAAAAGGTTTCAATGCTTGAGAATATTCCGTTTTCAAGGTTAATTAAAAGACAATCACGCTGATTTGCCTTGGGGGGATCTCCACGCACACAGGCCACCACGTGAGTGTCAATTTTTATTATCTACGAGCCTCTTTGCCAGCCCTCCCTCCCCCAGGTTGTCCCGTCTCAATGCATCTCAGCAACTCTCTTCCTAAGGAGTTTTGACAAGACACGGGCTCCAATAAATTTTATACAGTCTGTAACGTAGGAAAAAAATCACTGCTTCAGAGAAAAACATGTTTTAAATATCAAAGTACTGAAGAATACATTCAAAATCTACAAGGAGGCCTAAAATAATCATGCCCTGGAGGCAATATTAGCATTACATGGGATAAGATTGTACCAGAGAGGAAGCGGGCACCCTCAAAGCTGTGTTCTATGGTCCAGGAGTTCCTCCTTCTTTTTCTATGCTTAGACCCCTGAATGAACCTTGGAACACTGGTTCTACCATCCGTCCTTTTAAAGGCTTATTTATTTTTTTTATTGTGAGTGTTTTGCCTCCATGAATATATGTGCATCATGTGCATGCAGTGCCCACAGTGGCCAGAAGAGGGCATCAGATCCCTTAAAGTCAGTTGTGAGCTGGTAACTGAACCTGGGTCTTCTTCTAGAGCAGCAAGTGCTGCTGAGCCATCCTGCTAGCCCTTGGTTTTAGCATCTTGAAATATAAGCTAGGTTTAGACAGAAACAAATCACTGCTATAGTCCAATTGTCCCAGTTAGAATTCAGTTCCAGGCAGTCACCAGAGAAGTAGATTTCTGGCTTCTGGCTGAGGCTGGAGCTACAGCCTGTCAACAGACTAACTCACCAGGAAAACATACAATAACTATCTATGTTATCCAGCCACTTGGAAGTAGATCAATGGGACTCACACCAAGTTCTGCAAGCCTGGAGCCAGCCCAAGCATACTCACAGACCCTCCTGACTGATAGGACCTTTGGAAAATTATCTCAGGTTTGGGAAGCAATCCCTTCCAACTCTAAATACTGACATTGATCACTTCTTTGCAGGAGGAGCTCCTGCTCTTTCCACCTGTGAGAACAAGGACTGCTGAGCCCTCTTAGCTCAGACATGCTGTCTGTGCACCTGCAACCCTGTTGCTGTGTCTCACTGAAATTTCCTATGACAATCATCATGGACCAAATCTCTCCCAGGAGCGCACCCTGCACCTCATTGTTTTTGTTTCAGAGTGTGGTGAAGGCAATTGTCTTAGTTAGGGTTTCTATTGCTCTGAAGAGATACCATGACCACAGCAAGTCTTTAAGGAAAACATTTAATTAAAGTGACAGCTAACAGTTTCAGAAGTTTAGTCTGTTATCATCATAGCAGGAAGCATAGCAGCATTCAGGCAGACATGGCACTGGCTACATCTTAATCAAAAGGCAACAGGAAGCAGTCTGTGTATCACACTGAGTGAAGTTTGAACATACATGAGACCTCAAAGCCACCTCCACAGTGACACATTCCTCCAATAAGGTCATACTTGCTTCGACAAGGCCACACCTCCTAATAGTACCACTCTGAGACTATGGGGGCCAATTACATTCAAACCACTACATTCTGCTCCCTGGCCCCCAAAGACTTATAGCCACATCATAATGCAAAAATGCATTCAGCCCAACTTCAAAAGTCCCTATGGTCTGTAACAGTCTCAAACTTGTTTCAAAGTCTCTTCTGAGACTCATGACAATATCTTAACTATAATCCCCTATAAAATTAAAATAAAAAGTAGATCACATATTTCCAACATATAATGGCAGAGGATATACATTAGCATTCAAAAACATAGGGAAGGGAGCTCAGTGAGGAAATACTGGACCGAAGCAAGACCCAAAACCAGCTGGGCAAACTCCAAACTCTGCAACTTTGACTGATGTCAAAACACTCTTCAGATCTCCAACTCCTTTCAGTTTCGTTGACTGCAACATGCTTCTTTCTCTTAGGCTGGCTCCACTCCCTGTTAGCAGCTCTCCTTAGCAGATATCCCACAGCTCTGGCATCTCCAACATCTTGGGTTCTCCAAGGCAATCCAGGCTTCAACTTCACAGCTTCACAAAATGGCCTCTCTGGGCCTCCATTCAGGGACACCCATGACATATGCCTGATCTCAGTGTCTTTCTTTAGGTGCTGAGACAAATTCCATAGTCCCTTCTTTTTATCCTTAACTCCAGAACCATGTGGCTGAAACTGCCAAGTTCTGCTGCTTGCTGGGGCTGGAACATGGCCCCTTGTTTAATTACATCTTCACCAGCTTTCTGTTTTCCTTTACTGCCTATGCTTGGCTGTCCTTGAACTTGCTCTGTAGACCACGCTGGTCTCAGACTCAGAGAAGTGCCAGCCTATGCCTCCCAAGTGCTGGGATTAGAGGCGTGCACTACCGCACGGGGCTGTAAGCTTTTCTTTAATTTCTTTTCACAAATTGGAAACTTAGCTGGGTGGGGATCTTGCCGTGACATCACTCCTTTCATTCCATTTCTTAATCTGTTATCTCCTTGAACACAGGATTGTCTCTATTCCACTTCCTGGTGCCTCATTTCTCAATCTGTAGATTTTGTATTTTTATTTGCTCAGCTTGCTCGGTTTCATTACACATCTTCATCAGGGTTAACACTAATAACAACATGGCAGATTCTATACTAGGCTGTTTTGAGATTTCCTCTGCCAATGTAATTAATCTAAAACTCTTCACTTTAGCCTCAGGCAACATTTTGGACAAGGGCA
Source organism: Peromyscus californicus insignis (assembly GCF_007827085.1). NCBI lineage: Eukaryota > Metazoa > Chordata > Mammalia > Rodentia > Cricetidae > Peromyscus > Peromyscus californicus. The sequence continues at coordinate 51,782,788 of NW_026294503.1, forward strand.
AAAAGCAGTCACATCCTTCACCAAAGTATCACAAGACAGGTCTCTAGGTTACATACTAACATTCCTCTCTTCTGAACCCTCTTGATCCCCACAGTACAAATCATACTCAGCAACAATGTCTTACATGCTCCCACTAGTATGGTCCATTAAGCAGTGCTTAAAGCATCCCACTGCTTTCCTAACCCGAAGTACCAAAGTCCAAATTCCTCCAAACAACAACATGGTCAGGCCTATCACAGCAATACCAGAGACCCTGGTACCAACTTCTGTCTTAGTTAGGGTTTAATTGAGGTGGCAGCTTATAGCTTCAGAGGTTTAGTCCATTATCATCATGATATGATGATGGAGCAGGGCAGCATTCAGGCACACATGGTGCTGTCTACATCTTGATCAGAAGGCAGCAGGAAGTGGTTTGTGTATCACATGGAGTGAAGCTTGAGTACATATGAAACCTGAAAGTCTGCCTCCGCGGTTACACACTTCCTCCAACAAGACCACACCTCCTAATAGTGCCACTCTCTTTGGAGGCCATTTTCTTTCAAACCAACACTGATGATGGAGGTTGTTGCAATGTATAAGGGAGCAGCTCATGGGAACCCATCATGGCTCCGCTTCCAGCAGCAGGTCTATAGAGTTGAAGGCTACTCTTTTTAGGGAAGCTTTCCTGGAGCATCAGCCCAAGGAAGAGAATAAGACATGTGTGAGAAGGACAGCAAGGAGGCCGAGGGAAGAAGGTGTTGGGGAGAAAAGGAGGAAGACCTGGGGAGAGGAGGCCCCAAAGGATGGGGTACATGACAGGACCACTTGGGAAGCGGCTTGGTGAAGGCTCCCAAGTGGATGGAGTGACTGGGGACTTGCCGGTGTGAAGGTCCTGGAATCCCTGACTTAGACAGAAGAGCTGTAGACTCTCCCTGGTCACTTTTCTGAGCCCCAGGGTCAATTGTTCCCTTACTCTCCATGTCCACAAGCTCATTTGCGGCTTTAGCGTACTGTTAAATTAAGCATGCTTTCTGCCTGACTTTTAAAAGAAATTCCCTGGAGGACTGGCTGTGATATTTTTCTCCAAGTCAGCCCTCACTTATTGAAAATCTTGCTTCTATGAACAATAGCTCAGAAACCTGAGGGGCTGCCCTTACATTGATATTTCGCATTCACCAGCCTGTGCTGGCATGAGGGTAGGATTCATCCATTCATTTATTGATTTGTTCACTCACGTCTGTGTTCTCCCACACAGTCACACCATCTGTTCTTTTATGTGTACGTTTATGTGTGTGTGTGTGTATGTACCGAGAGAGTTCAAGAGAGTTCTAGCCATCCTCCTGTCTCTACCTCCCCTGTGCCAGAAGTACATTGGTTATAGGGGATCAAACTCAGGTCCTTAGGCTTGCACAGAGAGCACCTTAGTGACTGACACGTATCCGCAGCCCCCAAGAGCACTTTCTGAGCCTACATTAGAAGTTCTGAAGAATTTAGAGACCCATCCACCTTAGTCCCTTGCCTGGATGGATAATGAGGCCATCTTCATTATGTGTCTATTGGTTCATTCCACAAACATGTTCTTATTGGGTATCAGACGTGACCTTGGATTCTGGAAGCAGTGATAAACAGGTGAGGTGTTAGGGGTCTTTTAAGTTGGATACCAGCCCCTCCTCCTAGGTGAGGGGTTGAGCAGAGCTCTCTCATGCCTCTAGCCCACCTGCAAATACCACATCTCATGAGCCATGGAGAATATACATTTTTTCATCTATGACACAGGCACAGGTGTGCAGCTCACTATGGGCCTGAGCAAGCTATACTGTATGTGTATGTAGGTGCTAAAAACCAGAGATGAGACATTGGAAAGTCCCTTCTACACATTACCCTGTGCACATGGTGTCCTGGAGAGTTGATCTGTATGGGATTCCCCTGGCCCCAGAAATGACTGTTGTTAGGGGAGACTGGCCTAGTGAATCATTTGCAGGCACACTGATACAAATGGAAGCTATATCCTGCATTTGTAAACACTTTCCCCTTAGCTTGCTGCTCTGAGAAGCAAAATCTTCAAGGTATGATGAGTCTGGAGCCCTGGCTGGGTGCTGGGGATGGATGCTGGTTGGAGAAGCCAGCAGTTCTGGTTTGTGGCTCCAATGAGGCATGGGTACCCTCACTTGGCTAGTGGCCACTGGTCAAGGACACAGTTCCCTCAACATAGCTGCCAGGACATAGTTCATCCTCAGGCTTGGCCTGTGCTCTGAGTTGGTCACACACTCACCCTACCATGAATGGAACTAGCAGTGCTGGCTGTCAAAGATGCCATAAGACAATGATTAAGCTGCAACCATGAGATTGCTGGGACCCCATAACCTCACCCCTGCTCTCCAACTGATGTCTTGGGGTCAGGCATTGCCACCCGGTTTGAGCAAAGCTCAGGGGTCTTTTCTTGAGAGCCTGGATCACTCAGTACAGAGTTGACTGTGCTGTAGGGACAAGCCAGCCTCATAATGGGCTCTCATGTGGTTCAATCCATCATGGGTCTGTGGCTTTCCATGTGACTCCCTTCCTGTGACAGCTCAGAGAGCCAGGAGGTTCCTATTGGGGTTTTGATTTTGTAAGACTCGAACACCGGGACTGCGCTGCTCTTCTTGGTTGTCAACTTGACGACATCTGGAATTGACTAGTGGCTTAGTACACCTGTTACAATCAAGTACACATGTTACTTGATTGAATCATTTGAGGTAGGAAGACCCACCTTAAATCTGGGCCACACTTTCTGGTGGCAGCCTATAGAAAGGACACGGAAGAAGGAACTCCTGGCTCTTTGCCTGCTTGCCCTCGCTCTCACTGGCAAGTCCATTCCTTCACTGTATGAGAGACTACTTCTTTGGAATTCTGGTGCACACTGGAGACTACTCAAGACATCCAGCCTGGTGGGCTGAACAACTACTAGATTCTTGGACTTTACATCAAGAGACAGCCATTGTTGGAATAGTTGGACCATAATCTGGAAGCCACACCAATAAACTGTAAGTTTATATTTATATATTTAATACAGCTATATACAATTATATATATATGTATATATATATTCATTCTCCAAGTTCTGTTTCTCTAGAGAACCCTGACTAATATAAGAACCAACAAGGATTTCCACAGCCTCCAGCCTACGTGGTGCTACCATCCTTCCTAGTTCAACCAACTGCAAGGATTTTTGGGAAGTCTTTCTGAGGAGCTTTGGAGAGAGGACGAGTATGGCAAGAGACTCTGACATCTCCATGAAATCTCCAGAAAGGAACAGGACCTTAAACTGCACCCAAACCAGCCCTTTCTTTCTTAAACCATCTTTACAGACATGTTTTCATCACAGTGGCAGGAAAAGAAACTAAGACACAAGGACAATGATGCTATGAAACCCTCGAACCAGGAGAACGTCTACCCTGCCTCCTCAGGGCCCTGTGGCCAACTGTAGTAGAATGAAGACAGCGGCCACATCTCAGATCTGCTCAGAGCTCAGTGTGGATCCAGGCCAAGGTTGGGAGGTACAGGAGTCACTGTGGAGACCCTGTAGCTAGGGGAGGGTTTGATGTCCATGGTTAGTGTGTACAATCCTCATCCACAGAGAGCATCCTGGCATGACCAGCGATGCTCATCAGAAGATACAAGCTAGAACAGAGCCCCAGCCTAGGAGAGAGCTGAGCAAGACATACGCATGTGGGATCCTCTGCTGCTCCCCAAAAATGCAGTTTGGGGGAAAGGCTTAGAGTTAGAGGAGAGGATGCCTGAGGCTCTGCAGCTGTGTGGATGTGTGGCTCATGGCAGCAAAAAGCTGTCTGTGACATTAGTGCAATCCTGTTGTACTTGTCGTGCCAGACTCCCCAGGAAGCAAGGCCACCTGGAAGACAGGCTTTCTGTAGGGGTCAGCAGAAGATGATGTGAACAAGAACGGGCATATGTGCAGCAGCCATGGTGGTTCTGTGTGTCTGGACCTCTTCTGCTTTGGAGGAAACAGCAGGTAGGCATGGGGAGCTGGGGGCCGGTCTAGAGGGGGAGGTTGTGATCGCCTACCAATCTCTCTTTCCAGTGTAGCCATGAGAGAGCTGTTTCTGACAACACTTTTGCAGAACATGCTCAGCTACATAGGAGCCTAACATTTCACTGTTTCCATGGCAATGGATCTTAATTATATTAAGTGTCTGGACAGCAAGATCACCAGGAATGTCAGCCAGCAGCTTCATCTGCTACTACCAAGTTCCACTGGGTTCTGGCACTATTCCACGGTTTCTGGTGTGAATATTTACCACTGGCAACATTTGATCATGTCTTTCTCTCTCTCTCTCTGAATAGCCTCACATTCTCCCAGAACCTCCCAGTTTGCCAAAACTCAACCCTGGACCTGTCCCAGACTTGTTGCCCATAGCTCCCATAGTTCATGGCACCTAATGAGTCCATTGAGGTCAGGACTTGCTTCATGTTTTGAACACAGAACATGACCCTACCCGCATACGTAACTATGTTCTATTTCCTGTTCAAGGTTTGTCACAGTGTGAATGGGCAATGTCCCACAAAGGGCCACCTGTTTGGTGACACAGTCCTCAGCTGGTGGTGTCATTTTGATAACCTGGGGAATTTTTAGGAAGTACCAGATTAGCCACAGGAATTTGCCCACAAGTCACCATGAATAGAAACCTCCCAACCACTAGGGGGCAGGCTTAAGCTCTTTCTGTCTCTCTGTCTTTGTCTCTGTCTCTCTCTCCTTCCCTCTCCCTCTTCTTCTTTTCCCCTCCCCGTCTTCCTCTCCTCCCTGCCCCGTACCTGTCTTTCACACCAGTTGGACCAACATGTGTGCAAACAGCTTCACATTGCTGCGGATAGACCTGTGTGCAAACAGCTTCACTTTGCTGTGGATAGACCTGAAAGGCACTCCTACCACATGCCTTCCCCATCATGACGGATTTTATCCCCTCAAATGGTAAGCCCAAATAACTTCTTCATTTAAGCTGTTTCTAGCCATGTGTTTGATTACTAAAGAATTGAACAAAACAAGGTCCCAAGAAAGTACCTTTTCTTCCAGGAATCCTCATTCAGCAGCTGCCTCAGACAGTTTCCCTCCAAGCTCTGTGCACGCACAGTCTTTAGTTAGCTGCTCTATGGCTTTACTTGGCCAGGCAATGTAACTATCCCCCATCTCCCTACTTCAGATGTTAGTCTGTGCCAGCTCTTATGACCACGGAAGTAGCGTGTCCATGTCCAGGCTTCTACTCTTTGGGTTTTTACAAGTGTGGGTGATGACTCTTACTCGACCTAAGTACCCAAGGAATTACAAAACTCACTCGAGTGCTCTCTGCTAATAATTAAATTGGAATCAGTGGAGTTTAGCACACATAGTGGTGTTAACCCAGATTTCAGCTTGGATTCTCTAGCTTGCTGGTCAACAGTGCACTGTGTGTGAAGCTAATTAAAACAGTCACGGTATGGAAGACACTAGCCTGGACTCTAGTTCTTGCAGGACACAGAGAAAAAAGCATGGGAATATGGAACTCAGCAAATATCTGCTGTATAAATTGCCTCTCGAAGTGGTATGAACATCTCCCCAAGGAGCATCCTAGATGACCAGCAAAGGTGAGGCTAGATCCGACGTTCTCACAGCCAACTGTCATCAGAAACCTAGGCATGCACTGAAAATGGAGCTTCGTAGGTACAGAACAAACTTTTTTGCCACATGGCTATTGTGACGAGATTATATAAAGCTTGTGGATTGCAGCATCTGTACATTCTTCAACTTCAGTAAAGGTTGGGGGCATCTGTCATGTGACCAAGGACCAGGCTGCACAGACTGGAGGGCTTGGACTTCTAGCTGTGGAAGGTTCTTGGCCATCTTAGATGTGGTGTCCCTGGTTGCAGATGTTGGACATTGGCCACCCTCCAAGGTTCATAAGAAGGGAAAGCTGGTTGGTGAGCATGGGTGGCTGTGGCACAGCATGCTTGGTATTGGATGGTCTTCCTCAGTATCTGAGAGCCAACCAGTGGCTGAGCCAGGCTGATAGACCCATTCTGGTACCTGTCGGTATTGAAAGACTGCACAGATGACCGTACAGAGACTGTGTGACTCGGTACATTCATAATCCTGTCTAGATGCCCAAAGGTTGGTGAATGGACCAACCATCTGCTTCCTAGGCTCTCATGGGCTGAGATGCTAGAACAACAGCTCAAGTACTTCTGGAGCTGCAGAAGCTGGAGTTATGGTTCTTAGAGTCATTTAGAAAGTGATTCTCAGCTGACCCCCAGTATTATGGGTGGATGGGGTCATTCCTCTGAACCCTAGGCTTCTCTGAGCCAAGTTACTCAAGACTGTCTGTCCAGCTGTTTCCAGGACTGAAGATGTTCAGGTGCGGGCCTTTGGCTTCTTCCTGTAGTTGGAAGGGGCCCACATTGGGGGCTTCTGAGGCAGTAGGCAGATCACTCAACTGTTTCCCAAGAGCCCTGAAGATTGAACTACTCAAGATATGCTGCACGTGTGTTTTTAGGGCCATGGGTAGACGTACAGAGCCCTATGATTTCTCAGTGCTCTGTGGGCTGAGGTCTCAAGATGGGCTACCCTGATGCCTCCCAGGCTGTGGGAGGGTGAACATGATCTCAGGACATCTCCTTTCAGCAACAGCTGGGCATGGGAGGTGCATGGGTACTGAACTCTGCTGGAGACAGCACAGTAGTGGAGTCTAGTTCCTTAGTCTGGGTTGAGGCTTGCACATGCCCCTGGAATTTCCTGCAGTGAGTGGTCAGGTATTGATGGTATCAATCAGAGTTGTCTGGGAATGATCTCCTGCTTGCCCCCTGCCCATCCTGCCATGTCCCTCTTGGTTCAGGTTACTTCTTTGGTGTTAGAAAGCGAGATGCATTATGCTTAGTTTCTTTCTGTGAGTCTGCCATGGAACTCCCTGCTCTGAAACACCCCTGCCCCTTTGCCCTGCACTCAAGCCCTCTGCCTCAGGTGCTATAGAAATTGCTGTTGTCTTTTCCTTGTTTTATTCCTCCTCGGAGGGGGAAGTTCACTAAGCATGTCTATCCAGCAGCTTTGGGGATGTCTGTCCAGGTTTAACTTACTGTCTCTATCCATTCTGACATCCCCACTGAGTCAGTGACCCCATGAGATGGCACTCAGATGAGTCCCTAGCTGGCTGCTCCTTGTCTCACCCTTCAGTGCTATACTGTGACTTTCAGTCTTTTCCTGGCCTGAGGGATGTCTGTCCTCTACTGGTCCCAGGTCTCCTACTTCACCCCTCTAGGCAGGACATAGAGCCAGTGCTTCTGAGCAGTTCATACAGGGCTGGGACCCCCAGCTCCAAGGAGCTACTCTTTACCTTTGCCACAAGAACGAACAAAGTGACTCACTAAGCAGGTGACTGTCCTCATGACTGTCATTTAACTGTAAGAGCACACAGTTTGACATTAGCTTCCCATGAAGGGCTGTGTACAGATCTTTCTAAAATTAAAACAAAAGAATACAACACCAGAGAGAGGCTGCACCCAAACCTAGTGGCCCAGGGCATCTCAGCAAGTGACACAATGCTGTGGTCTGAATGAGAAACGGTCCTCAGGGGTTCATGCCTTAGAATATGTGGTCTGCAGCCGGTGGCACTGCTTGAGAAGGTTGTGGAATCCTTAGGAGGTGAAGCCTCGCTGGAGGAAAAGGGTCACTGTTGGTGGGCCTCGAGGCTTTATAGCTTGGCCTCACTCACTCACTTGTTGCTTCCTGAGTGTGGATGCGATGTGGTTAGCCAACCTCCTGTTCCAGCCACCATCCCTTCACTGTCTTCTACCACGTCTTCCCTGCTGTGGAAGATCGTATCCCCTGGAACTGTGAGCCAACACAACTTCTTCTTCTTCCTTTAAGTGGCTTTCATCATGGTATCTTTATCACAGCAACAAATAAGACTAAGACCCACAAACACACTGTGCCATTTACCCATCTACATCCATCTTGTCCACTTGGAAGTTAAGAATAAGGTTCAGACATATACCTATAACCCAAGATCTCAGGAAGCAGAGGCAGAGGACCATTGGAGATTCAATGCCAGCCTGTTCTACATGGGAAGTTTCACACCAGCCAGGGCTACTTATTTTGAGACCCTGCCTCAAAAATTATGAGGAAGAGGAAAGGAGGAAGAGGAGGAGGGAGCATTATAGAACTGTCAGGACATAGTGAAATGCAGAAGACCGCCCCCCACCCCGCATGTACACACACACACACACACAGTTCCTGACACAGGATGGACAGTACATCCATGGCAGTTTCACCACTGAATAGGCGATGGAGCTGAGTGGGTGAGGAGCCTGGGGCTTGAAGCTCTGTGAGTGGGTGGCTTTGTCTATATCCCTTTTGTACTGCCAGCTTCTAGACTGGGCCCGCCATATTCACACTGGTTGGCTAAATCAATGTTTTGGAAGGTATGGTTTGGGAGGGAAGTAAGAAGCAGGCAGGTGAGAGAAATGAGATGGTGGGTGGGGACCCCATGACTGGGACCACTGAGGTGTCAGGAGCTGCTGAGCTCACGCAATCCCTCACGAGGTTGGAGGAAGAGCACGCTGGACTAGACCTGCCATCTGCATGTTTCAGGTTGGACTCTGCATCGATGTCTATTAGAGGAGGAGCTGGGGAGCAAGGGGCAGAGTGGAACAGTGTGCACCAAGTCCATGTGACAACTGGAAAGAGTGGCTTTTGAGGAAGAACCAGTTTCTGTTATACGTTCGCTGTGTGTTGTGTGCGTGTGTTGTATGTGGTTGTGTGATTGTGTTGCTTGTGACATGCCCAGTGTACAAGGTCATGTGGTCATGTGTGCTATGGTCCCATATGGTATACACACACACACACACACACACACACACACACACACACACACACACACACACACACGTATATATGTGTATATATATACATACACACATATATGTATATATGTGTATATATATATATAGTGGGTGTCTCTGTGTCTTATGTGCATGAGTATTGTGTATGATTGTGTTACATGCTGTATGGGTGACATGGGTGCTGTATTCATTTTTTAGGTGTGATGCATGTGTTGTGTGCTGCATTTATATTGTGAGCTATACACTATGTACATTTCAATGATATGCATGTTGTATATGGCATACACGTGCATATTCCATATGTTAGGCACATTATGTGTTTGTGTGTACTGTGTTATCTCTATCTATCTATCTATATACACATACACACACATACATACGCACACACTGTGTATGTGTTGTATGTTGTGTCTGCATGCATGTGTGCATGTTCTGTATTGTGTGTTATATGCGCTGTGTTCAGTATATGCATGATGTGTGCAGGGGTGTGCTTTTGTTAAGATTGGCAGATGTAATGCAACCTGTCCAGTTAGATTTGAATTTAAGATGAACAACCAGTATCGGTTGCTGACGTATGTCACAGAATATTTATGTACTTCCATGCCAAAATTTTATTCATATCATCCACCCTTTACTAGCTGGCTTGGACCACCCTTGAATGTATGTGGGTGGGTGGGTGAGGTCCCATCCTGACCCTTCCTCACTGTGTGACCTCAGGCAGTTGACTCAAGGAAATTATTATCATAGGCTTATCTATAGTGCTTCTTACAAGTCACAGATGAGATCATCTGTGGGTCCCTTGGGCTCCTGTGAGCAGTCAGTACCTCAGAGGTCCCTTGCAGTTCCATCTATCTCTGTAAACATGTATTCATCCTGGACCCATGTGTGTGCTGCCTTACTGCCCCAGTGTTGGCAAACACAAAGCTCACCTGCCCCCTCCTCTGGATGAACCTCCCATTTCCACACTAAAAAGCATGCCTCCCATGCATCTCTGGTGCCTCAGCATTAGGCATGATCCTTTCTTTCCTCTGGGGCTCTACTAGCCTGGGCCACAATCTCCTCTGACTCTCCCCAGCAACTCCCAGACAAGTCCTGCCTGGTTTCATGAGCCCTGTGGGCCTTGACTTGGAGTGAGTGCCCTGTGTGCCTATGACATGCAGGTGCATGCTGCACAGGGGCAAGGGTCATGCCTGCCTTGGTGCCGGAACCATCTGGGTCTATGTTCAGCAAGTGCCCACGAGGCATGGCTTCCATATGCAAACTAAGCTGTCTTTTGCCGATCAGAACCACTCCTTCCTGGAACAGCACTTCCAGCTGCACTCAGCTCAGGGTGGTGTGGCCAGAGCAGGCAGCAGTGGCCATGGAGTTAAATGGAAAGCATGTCCTCATCCTTTATGAGGAACATGGTGGGCCAAATATGCCCCAGAAGAGACCTCCCAAACCTGCTCCCCAGATCTATGAAGTTGACCTTGCTTGGAAATGATGTGTGCAAATGCATTTAAACTATGAACAGTAAGACAAATTAGGTTAGGAGAAGATACCTGGGTGTGCAGAGATGTGTCATGTTGGAGATTGAGGCTGAAACCATAAGCCAGTTGATTCTAGAGCTACCAGGGATAGGAAGGCATGAGGGGAGGGATGGTCCTCTAAGGCAGGGGATAGAGTCCGGCCTTTGTTACTTCTCTGCAGTAATTTGAACAGGATGTTCCCCCAGAAATGTCAGACAACTGGATACTTAGATTCCAGTTGGTGGCTCTTTGGGGAGGACTAGGAGATGTGACCTTGCTGAAGGAAGTGTGTCACTGGAGGCGGGCTTTGAGGTTTTAAAAGAGCCACCCCATTTTGGTTAGCTCTGTCTGTTTCCTGCTTTTGGTTGAAGATGTGAGTGCTCAGCTGCTGCTCTTGCCACCTGCCACCTGTCACCTGCCATCTGCCACCTGTCACCTGCCATCTGCCACCTGCCATCTGTCATCTGTCACCTGCCACCTGTGACCTGTGACCTGGGATCTGCCACCTGCCACCTATCACCTGCCACCTGTCACCTGCCACCTGCCACCTGTCACCTGTCATCTGTCACCTGCCACCTGTGACCTGTGACCTGTAATCTGCCACCTGTCACTTGCCACCTTTTACCTCTGCTCTGCCTTCATGGATTCTAACTCTCTAAAACTATAAGTCCCAAATAAACTCTTCCTTCTATGTGTTGCCTTGGTCATTGTGTTTCATCACGCCAATGGGAAATTAACTAACACACTCCTTGCTTCCATAATGTTAGAGAATCAATTGCTGGTGTCTTAAACCATGTAGTTTGTGCTAATTTGTTCTGGCAGCTACAGAGTGTGCAGTTAGTCAGAGAGAAACAGGCAATCAGACACCCTGTCACTGTCCACACATGGACTGAGTGCATTTGTCCCAAGAAATACAAATCGTAGAATGCAAAGTCTACCCTGAATGAGTAAGTGGCCCCCAGACATACCAGGAGACATTTAATGTTAGCAACACAGCCTTTAGTTATGCCAGGACTCTGAGCAGGCCCTTCCTTAATGCATTTGTCTCCATAGCAACTCCAGGACATCTGTTTCTCCTTATGAGCAGTCCAGTCATGGGTATTTAAGTAGAATCTGAAGACAGTAGTAGCTTAGAGGAGTGAGACTCATGGGGTAGGGAGGTCCCTTGCAAACTCACAGCATTTAATCGAAGCCTATGGTGCAGGTGGGAGGCAGCTTGCCACAGTGGAGGGAGGGGCACAGGGCCTTTGAGGAAGGAGAGGGCAGGTGCTGTGATGTGAGAGAAGAGCCCAGCTCTGGGCACAGACTGGGGCTCTGGGCAGATGCTGTGGAGAAATGGAACCTTTTCCCTCTGGGGCAGGGAGGGGAGACATAATGGAAGGGAGCATCAGCTAGTCAAGAGGAGTGCCCTGAGGCCTGGGTGCCATGTGGCCTGGCAGGGGAGACCGGAGGCAGGAGGAGGGAGGCAGAGAGGCCCTTGTTCATTGGGAAGGAGGGCCTGTGCTGCCACATGAAAGTAATGTGAGATGGCTCTGCCAGGCCCAGCTGGTCTGAAGGACTTGGGTGGCTCAAAGTTGTGCAGAAACGTCAGCTGCCAGGGTATCTAATGCCACTAGTGTCCCTACAGTAGGTCAGAGGGGCTGGAAAAGGTACTGGTCCTTTGTGTTACCATGCTGCTAGTCACTGTCAAGATGATCTTGGGGAATAACACAGTTAGTAAGGTTGGGCAGATGGGGTGGGCAAAAAGGAAGACATATAGACTCTAGGGCAAGACTCCATGCACAGTGTGGGTGTGGATTGGTACCCATGAGCTATTCTAGCTCACCAACTGGGACAAGAAAGTGTCAATGATACCCACCAGCGTTCTCTGCCACCCTGGCTTATTTTCTCCTTATAGGGAAAAAGAACTCGTGTGTGTGTGTGTGTGTGTGTGTGTGTGTGTGTGTGTGTGTGTGTGTGTCTTTCTGTGTGTGTCTGTGTCTGTGTGTCTGTGTGTATCTGCATGTGTGTGTGCATGCCCATGTGTACATGTATGCGGAAGCTAAAGGTGAATGTTGGGTATTGTGCTGGCTACTTTTATGTCAGCTTGAGACAAGTTGGGGTTATTTGGGAAGAGAGAACCTCAACTGAGAAAATGCACTGACCAGATTGGCTTGTGGTGCATTTTCTTAACTGATAATTGATGTGGGAGGGCCTGGATCATTGAGGGTGATGCCACCCCTGAGCTGGTGGCTGTGGGTGCTAAAAGAAAGCAGGCTGAGCAAGCCACGAAGAGCAAGCCAGTAAGCAGCATCCTTCCGTGGTCTCTATCAGGTCCTGCTTGAACTCCTTCCCTGACCACACTCAGATGTGAAACTTCAAGATGAAAGCCTTTCTTCCCCAACTTGTTTCTGGCCATTGTGTTTTATCACAGCAATGGAAACACTAACCAAGACCACTGTCTCTTTCTATCACTCTCCACGTTACTTTTAAAATAACTTGTATTGAATGTGTTCTGTGTCGTTTTCATGTGTGATTAACAGTAACTAAAATCTCAGGAAGTAGAACTGCCAATATGGAGAGGCTGGATTGCATGTGTATTTGGAGTTGCACACTTGTGTGTACACAATGCACACACAACCACACATGCACTTGCAAGAGTTAGCAGGGAAGGCCATGAAACTGTTGTAGTCCACTCTCATGTTGTGATAGACACCAGGATCAAAATGAGCTTGAGAAAGTAAGGGTTTGTTTGGCTTATACCTTACAGTCCATCATGAAGGGAAACCAAGGCAGGGACTCAAGCAAGGCAGGGATCTGGAGGCAGGAATTGAAGCAGAGGCCATGGAGGAATGCTATTCACTGACTTAATTCCCCTGGCTTGCTCAGCAACCTTTCTTATACAGCCCAGGCCCATCTGCCTAGGAATACCACCACCCACAGTAGGATGGGACTTCCTACATCAATTAAAAATTATATATGTTAGAGTTGTGTAGCTTGGTTCTCTTGCAGGACTCCTAACAGTGGGAACAGGGGCTGTCTCCTCTTATAGGCTTTTGGGACCCTACTCCTCATACTGAGTGGCCTTGCCCACCCTTAATACATGGGGAAGTGCTTAGTCTTACTGCAACTTGATATGCCATGTTTTGTTGATACTCATGGGAGACCTGCCTTTTCCTAAACAGAAATGGAGGAGGGGTAGATTGGGGGTGGGAACACAGGGGGGTGAGAGATTGGAGAGAAGGGAGGGGAAACTATGGCTGGTATGTAAAATAAATGAATGAATGAATGAATAAATAAATAGATAAATAGATAAATGTATTTGAGAGAGAGAGAGAGAGAGAGAGAGAGAGAGAGAGAGAGAGAGAGAAAGAAAGAAAATGTCTCAGCAGCCAGTCTAATGGAGGCAACTCTGCAATTGAGGTTTCTTCTTTGTGAGTGGCTTTAGGTTTGTGTAAAAGTTGATGGCTGAAGCGAAGCATGACACCACCCAACAGCAGCATAGCTGTAGAGAGAGCAGCAGAGCCTGGGTCAGTGGAACTCATCACATTGGGAGCCAATCCCACTGGGCTTCCTGGGATTAAGAAAAAGCAGGCCCTGCCCTGGAACCTGAAGCAGCTGCCCAGACTGGCTGCCATCAAGTCCCAGGGACCCTCCTGTCTCAACCCCTCCAGAGCTGGCACTACAGGCCTGTGCTGCCATCCCTGGCTCTCACATGCCTTCTGGAGATGCGACTCAAGCCCTCGAGCTTGAGAAGCAAGGGCTTTCATTACTGAGACTCTTCTCCAGCCTGGCCTTCTCTTCTGATGCTCTTTTCTCTCGCTCTAAATGAGATACTGACCCGGAGTCTGTGCTGAAGAAGCAGGTGTCGATGGAATGGAAGACCGTAGGGTTGACAGACCGGTGGAAATCCTTTTCAATTTGTTTTAACAAATGAAATGGAATATGAATGGTGAACTTTTAAGTTCAGGCAGCACATAGAGTTTTTTAGTATAAGTATTTCCCAAGTAATGTGTGTGAGGCACTCATTCTGAAGGAGCATTTGTTAGTCTGAAATTTAAATTAAACTGGACTCTGGGTGTACTGAGTCACATTCGGGACCCAGCACCTGGGAATCTGAAACAGGAGGATTGCTGCAAATTCCAGGCCAGTCTGGGATTAGTGGTGACTTCCTGGATACCAAGTCTCTAGAAGAAAAAGAAAAAAGAACAAAAGACTGGCTGAGTTTGGGAGACTGTTGCTGAACACTCATGAAGACTGGAGTTCAGGTCCTCAGAGCCCACATAAAGGGCAGGTGGATGTGGTGTCTTGAAGCATGCCATTGTAGTTTTGGAATGTGGACAAGGGATTCCCCAAGCAAGCTGGCTTGTAAGACTAACCATATTGGTGGCCTCCAGATATGATGTAGAGACCCTGCCTCAAATAATAATGTAGAACACACACACACTGGGAGGGAGGGGTGCTGCTTGTGGATTTGCTTGCATGTAAACATTCACGCATATTTATGCACACCACCCACACACATACACACATGCATGGAAAAGAGGGGAAAAAAACCCTTCAAGTGGAAAGTCTGAATTTTATTTGGCAATTCGACTCTAAGAGTGAAGGCATTTATTATCTTAGGAAACAACTTTAACATTTGAGCAGTGAACCTGAGGCACAGAACTGGCTAGAAGCAAGCCCTTCCCTCTTCCCCCTTTCTTCTCTCCTACTTTTACAGGGCCCCATGAACTATCTACGTTACACCCCTTCACTTTCCAGATGGGAGACCTCCCTGCCTAGTGTAGAAGCCTCACTCAAATGCAGAATGGGAGAAGGCTCGTCTCAGCTGCAACGGAGCTGCTGGTGTGCTAAGGCCTCCTTCTGAGACCTTGGGGACAGGCTGCATGCTGAGCGAAACCTGCCTGCTTGCTCCAGTTGCCCTGACTAATTTAATGACAGAAACGGGGCTGATTAATCCCAGATACTCTGCTGGCATTTAATCTCGCTGAATGTTAGACAACAATCTCATTATGTGTTTATGTCTTCAACATGATAGGCAAGGAATGAAATCAAGCCATAAAATCAATTATTTCTGCAGAAATTGTCATAGAAGACAAAACATCATCAGGAGACAAAAGCAGTTATGATTAGGGCTTAATTTGCCCTGTGCTGGTTGTGAGCCCCGTGTGACGCCCCACAAGGCTCACCCGGGCGTGCTATTGCAAGCCCTGACACTGGTTACAAACTGGACCTTGAGAACAGTGTTCCCTCTGTTCCTCCCTCTCTCCCTCTTGGTGTGTGTCTTCCTCCTTCTCTGTCTCACACTCTCTGAATCCACCTCAGAACTAGAAGAAGAGCTGGAAGATAGCCCGGTCAGTAAAGTCCTTTCTTACAGGCACCAAGACCCGAGTTTCATCCCCAAGAACCTAGTTAAAAAGCCAGGTATGGTGGCAAGTGCTTGTAAACCCAGCGCTGGGGAAGTTGAGGAGACAAGAGGATTCCCCAGGGCTTGCTAGCTGGACAGTCTAGCTGAATCCTTGAGTTCAAGTTTCAGTGAGAGACACTTTCTCAAAAAAATGAGATGGAAAGAGATGGAAAAGACATATGATACCAACCTCTGGCCTGTGTGCATACATGTGCACACACACAGACACAGACACAGACACAGACACACACACACACACACACACATACCTTATATACATATATATACACACATGCATGTGCATGCCTATACACACATACCATATATACATATATTCACACACACTTACATGGGTATGCACACCCCCTACCCCCCCCCCCCAAGAGATCTCTCAATAGTTGGGACTGTTTGGGGGAATTGTGTCATTGAACTGCAGAAGGGCCACTTCTTGCTCATTGCCCCATCTCCCTCAGTCAAGGGTCACATATGGACTGCAATATACAGAACATATAATCACCAATCTCTGAGACACCAGGAAGCAGAGAAGGGGGAAGAAAACAAACTGAAAGTTAGAAGACAGGTCATTTGACTAAAATCTGCTGCTTTTCACTTCAGGAGGTTTTCTCTTAAAGCCTCAGTTTCCCCATGTGCAAAGCTTGGGGATAGCGAAAGGTGGCTTTCTTATGCCTGATGTGACCTTCCCTCAGAGAGGATGCTGATGTTGGGACTCTGCTCCTTTGCACAGCATTCAGGTTGTCCACCGGCAGCACGTTGTGGGTATTTGTCATCTGAACAACCCATTGGCTCAGAGGCAATCACCCAGAGGAGCTGCGGCACAAAGACAGATAGGCCAGGAATGACCCGCGCCTCATCACACAGGGAGAGGGGAGCAAGGATCCATCAGGCAAATGGCACCAACACCTGCTTGCTCATCGTACTTCTAGATTAAAAACATAATTTCCCTGATGTCTCCAACCCTGATGTATGAGATACTTCTGGAGACAGTAGAGAGCTGGGAGGCCCTGGGGGCAAGTCTGTGACCGCCGTCATTGGTGACTGGTGGCAGTGAGGATTCTTTTGTTGTTTACTTCTGTAATTCAAAACTCAAGTGCACTGGGCAGTGGTGGCGCACGCCTTTAATCCCGGGACTCAGGAGGCAGAGGCAGGCTGATCTCTGTGAGTTCGAGGCCAACCTGGTCTACAAAGTGAGCAAAAGGTACACAGAGGAACCCTGTCTCAAAAAACAAACAAAACAAAACTCAAGCACAAGTGTTTAGAACACAGTGACTTGCAGTCACCTGTTCGGCCATCTATGTGGGTCTGTGAGTGAGGGTGTGAAGGAGAGACCATTGTGTTGGGTATAAAACAAGGTTGATAAAGGAGTGGCAGCTCTGCTGACTTCGATGTGCCCGCTGATTGAACCAAGCCCGAAGTCTCATTCCATGTTTATTCTTGGCACCTGTGTTAGTCACAGTTCTGTTGCTGTGATCAAATACGCTGAGAGAAAGCAACTTGCGGAAGGAAGGATTTGTGTTGGCTTTGAGTTCTAGAGGGATAGAGTCCATCATGGCGGGGAAAGCATAGCGGCCCGAGCAGTGAGCTGGCTGGTCACATTTGATCACATAAGAAGGAGAGAGAGAGAGAGAGAAAAGAGAGAGAGAGAGAGAGAGAGAGAGAGAGAGAGAGAGAGAGAGAGAGAGAGAGAACAGGAAGTGGGGTGAGCCTATAAACTCTTAAAGCCCACCCCCAGTGGTATGCTTCCTGCACCTAAAGATTCCATTTATCTCCTCCTAACAGCACTGCCAACTGGGGGCCAAATGTTCAAATCCATGGGCCTGTAGGGGACATTTCTCATTCAAACCACCATAGTGCCATTTGCCTGACAAAGATCATTCAATTCTATTACCAGAGAAGCAAATGAAGCATCGGGAACTAATGTGACTTTGGAATCACATAGTTAGAAATGGAAGGCCCTGAGGCTGGTCCAAGATTAGAGGCAGAAGGTGGAGATTTCCCTCCCTTTCCTAGCTCTGCTGCACAGGGTCACGAGGCTAGGCCCTTTCTTTTCATTTGGCCTGCTGAGGGAGGGGGAAGACTGGGCCTCAGAGATCTCCCTGGCAGACCTAATCCGATCTGCCTACACTGAGGTTTGTTCAGTCCTGGAAACACTAGGACAAGCAGTAAGGACATCAGCAGAAAGTGTCCGGTTCTGATCCCCTTCCTTTCCCTTCACAACCCCCCCAGGGACAGGGCTGTGGGTTTCCTTGGGAACTTGGCATCAAGGGCTGGCTCTTTGTACCACGTGTGCCTCACCTCTCTCTTGCTCCTCTGAGGCCCTTATGCCTCATCTCCCTTGAGCTCCCATCCTCAAAGCAATGTGGAGGGGTGGGTAAAGATCTGAGAGTTTGCAAATGTTCCAAGAGTCGTGATTTTCCCAACAATGGCAGGGCTCGCAGTGTGACCATCACCTATACACGGTGGCTCCATTTTTAAGGGAGCTAGTAGCCAGGCCTAGCATTTCTTTGGGATGAGTCTGACTTGCTGTGCCTGAGACATTCAGGGTATGTATAGAGAGGGCTGTGGCTCTCACTTGCTGAGGTTGTAGAGCGCCAACACCAGCCGTGAGAACGATGGAGCATACACAAATGATAAGCTGGTGTGATAGTTAATCCCAATTGTCAACCTGAGGCGACAGAACCACTTGGGAGATAGACCCAGCAATGCCTGAAGGGGACTGTTTTGATTACAGTAACTGAAGTGTCAAGACCTGACCTCAGTGGGCAGCACCATTCCCTGGGCTGAGGTCCTGGACTGTTATAAAAAGGAGATATTGAGCTGAGCACAAGCGTCCATTTCTCTCTGATTCTTGACTGTGGCTGTAGCAGGACCAGCTGCCCCCAGCCCCTGCTCCTGTGACTTCCCTGACCACAGTGGACTGTAACCTTGAACCATGACCCAGAATAATTTCCAGTTCATTAAGCTGTTTTTGTCATGATATTTTTATTATATTGGCAGGAAAAATAACCAATACAGTTGGGATACTCCAGGAAGCTGAGTACTACTTTGGTTCTGTTCATGCTTATGGCCTCACCCCTTATGGACCAGGTGACATTTCTACTGTTTCTAGGGCAAGAATGATAGCTTTTAGGGGTGCATGAAACTCCAAGCACACATATAGACATGTGCACTATCTGAACACAGTCCAGAGCCCCTTCATGAAGATCAAAAGGCAGACATGTAGGTGGCTGGGGACAGTGAGGAATCGCCTCAGAAGTGGAACATTATAGATGCATGGGGACCTGTGCTGGCCTTCCTGCAGGCACAAAGAAAAGCCTGCACCACGGAGCTTTTATGCTGAAAATGCAGAGCATATGGAGCTACATCACATATTTATGACCTCATTTGTGTATTTTAACATTTATTGAGTACCTACTGTTTGTCAGGGGCCATGCTTCAGCCACTGGAGAAAGAAAAATAAGGAAGTCTATTAGGAAAAAAGTAACGTGGATCATTAGCTCACAATTATCATTACAGTGACAGAGAGGCTCACACAGCATGCTCTGGTAAACAGGAGGGAGACTCAGTCCAGAGGGGGACGCAAGCACAAGTGAATCCAAGGCTCTTCGGGGAAGGGGTATGGCTCACATGCCAGCTCTCACTTAGAGGCTGGGTGACCAGGCAGTGTGGCACAGCCTTTCCAGGTCTCTGTTTCTGTGTCTGAACAGTGGGGCAGGAACATCACACCTGCTGGCAGGGACCCTAGGAACTATGTTCGATCATGTACGTGAGATTTGCTGAGAGTAGACTTGTGCTCCCAACAACAACACACGTGTGCACATGCATGCCAACGCTAAGACAGGAGAAAGGAAGGAAGGAGGGAGAAAAGAAGAAGAGAAGGAAGAAAAAGAAAGAAGATGGAGTGGAGGGAAAAGAAAACAGAGAAAAAACCAAAGGAGGGGGCTAGAGAAATGGCTCAGAGGTTAAGAGCACTGGCTGTTCTCAGAGAGGACCCAAGTTTGATTTCTAGCACCCACATGGTGACTCACAACCATCCGTAACTCCAGTTTCATGGGACCTGATGCCCTCTTCTGACCTCCATGTGGACTGCACATATATGGTGCACTGACATATTTGCAGGCACAATATCCATACACATATGATTAAAAAATGAAAGAAATCAAAGAGAAAAAAGAGACATCTAGCTCTCTGAACAGATGTACAGGCTAGCTTGGTTTCAGTGATCGTCTCAAAATGTATGTGTCTGTCAAAGCTTCAAGTTGACGAAATTCTACACTCTTGACATGTGTGGTTTCCAATTTTTAATTGTGTCCTGATGAAGCTGAAAGTTAAGTAAGATAAAATGAGGCTGCTTTGACGGATTATGCTAACCGGTGCAAGCAAGGGTTCACGGATCTCTTAAAATAACTATGTGTACCTGACACCAACGCATGCATTGGCAGATATGGAATGTATGCCCCCAGAGGTAGTAGGCCTGAGCTTCATAGGGTCCCCCCCACTGCCACCACGTGCCAGGTTATGTCAGTAGGAGGAGCTCTTGTGGGTCTTCAGCTTTGGAAGGTGTGCTGGCTAGTTTCATGTCAACTTGACACAAGCTAGAGTCATTGGAGAGGAGGGAATCTCAATTGAGAAAATGCCTCCAAAAGATCAGGCTGTGCGCAAGCCTGTGGGACATTTTCTTAATTGGTAATTGATGAGGGAGGGCCCAGCCCTTTGTGGGTGGTGCCATCCTTGGGGAGGGGGTCCTGGCTTCTATAAGGAAGTGGGCTGAGCAAGCCAGGGGGAGCAAGCCAGTAAGTTAGCACCCCTCCATGGTCTCTGCATCAGCTCCTGCCTCCAGGTTCCTGCCCTGCTTGAGTTCCTGTGCTGACTTCCTTTAATGATAAACCGTGATGTGGATATGTAAGCCAAATAAACCCTTTCCTTTCCAACTTCCTTTCGATCATGGTGTTTCATCACAGCCATAGTAACCCTAAATAAGACAGAAGATATGAAAGCTTAGCCTGCTTGGCCCCCCTGCCTTAGTCCCAGCTTTCAGGGACTGAGTTCTGAGAAATTTCTCCCTTCCTTCCTGGAGCAGCTGTCTGGACCTCCAGGAATCCATTTCTGTGGGATCCTTCCTTTGCCCCCTTCTCAGTGGAAAACTCCACAACAGGCCATTTGCTCTTTGATTTAGGTGGGCTCCACCATCTGGGGTACCATCTGTGTGGATTGGGACATAACCTGTACTTCCTTTGTGTTTGGGCTCAAATGGACCCATGAGTGTTCAGGTTGTTGGGTGTATTGCCTGAATGGTGTCTTGGCTTCATAGGACCTGAGGCATGATATACTGTCCTTTTAATTTTTTTTAAACACAGGACATGATACATGGTAATTTGAATATTTTTCATGGAAAAACAAGGAAATAAATGGTTGGGAATTTAAAGTGTGTAATTGCACACCAATGCACCCCCATCCCTTTACTAAAGTAATCTTAGTTTAGGGTTTAAGTTTTAAATTGCCCCTTACTATAGGGAGTGGTAGAACTCAAGAGTACAGGGCATGAGGGGCTGTAAGGGAGACATGCCATGCTATCAAGGAGGAAGGCAACCTGTGTGGCAGCCAAGATGCTCCCCAGAGAAAGGACAAAACTGATGAGACCTGGCTCAGTCAAGGCTGAGCTTCTGGAAGAGCAGACCAGGAGGTTATCAGTGCTTCCACACCGGTGCTCAGCAGCCCACCATTGACAGCTGTGCCATTATAAGAATGACTGTGGGCTCTCTTTTCATTGCACGTGCAATTTTAAAGGCAGACTCAAAGGATCAGGTGGCCTTGGAAGACATAGCATCACTGCGGACGGTTCAGCCACCTGGAGTCACGTCAAGACTACTGAGAGTGAAGTGTTGAAATGACCTCATCCAACTGCAGTGAGCCTGAAGGTGCCAGGTGAGCCTCTGTGTGGGGTTCAGGTAGAAGGAAAAATATATGAAGGGCTGAGAGTAGGGCTCAGTGGATAAGAGTGCTTGTTGTGCAAGCCTGAAGACCCGAGTTCAAATCCCCAGTATCCACATAATGAAGCCAATCAGAACCATGACCATTCCTGCAATCACAGATGGTGGCCTGGCAGGGACAGGAAGATAACTGGGACTTGCTGTAACCCCATGTGTCTCTAGGTTCAGTGAGAAACCTTGTCTCAGGAGAATAAGGTGGAGAGTGATAGAGCACGGCACCTGGTTTCTCTTCTGGCCTCTGCATGCAGATGCATAGGTGCGTGCACCTACATGCACATAATGGGTGTGCACACACCACACATGTGTAAATAGGTAGATAAGTAGATACATAGATCAACAGACAAATGGACAGATGGGGCCATAATGGAAAGTAGGGAGAGAAAACAGTATTGAATCACTCAAGAAAGAGTTGATTGACAGCTACAGACAACTGAATATTGCAGGCAAAATGTATTCTAGTGTCTAGGCAGCCTCAAGGGTGCTCTCTTCAAATCATGTGTTCAGATGTCTCCTAGTTCTGTAGACTTTGAGCCATTCTCATAGGGAACAGGGGCGAGTATTTGTGAAATACTGAGGGACCGTTGATGTTTCTCAGTAGCTCACAAATAATTCAGGAGCCCAGTGGTTTACATGAGAGCAAATACATTGTGAATGGTTGTGGCTGAGGGCACCACAATGCCCCTCCCCCATTCCAGAACAGAACAGGGCATGGAGCAGCAAGCGCTGCAAGGTCTACTATGCTTAGTGACACGCAGAGCCGACATTTGAAGAGACGACTACTGCAAGGTTGGGAGCTAGGGACAGGATTGGCAAGAAAAAAAATCTCTCAAACCCCCAAAGCTGGCAGCTGGAGAGTTAGTTAAAAGAAAACAAAAGCAAACAAACGAACCAAAAAAGAGGTTCCTTTGATTTTTAAAACATCTCTCTGGCATAGAAGGTGACCTCTGGGTCCTTATCAGTGCTCTGGTCATAGATGACACAAAAGTTCCCATCC
The DNA here is from genome assembly GCF_007827085.1 of Peromyscus californicus insignis. Lineage (NCBI taxonomy): Eukaryota > Metazoa > Chordata > Mammalia > Rodentia > Cricetidae > Peromyscus > Peromyscus californicus. Next base: position 51,805,528 of record NW_026294503.1, read on the forward strand.
AGTGAGAACTGAGTCTACTAAGCACCATAGGAAGTCCTGGCATACCCCAACTGTGGCACAGACCAATTTGCCAAAGCCAGGCTGTCTCCTGGGATCTGGTGAGAGCAGGGTACAGTCTCCCAGAGATGACTCAGCTACTCCTGGATTCCCATGCTCTGCCCCTGCTTATGTAAACCACAGCAGATAGCAGATAGGCAAAAGACAATATGTGAAGAAAGGAATATGTCCCTAGAATTGTATCTGTAAAGTTGCAGCACACTGAATGAGCTCTCTGATGCCCTCTTCTGACCTTTTTGAGCACCTGCACTCATGTGCATAAACCCACACAGACTCAAGTTCACAAAATTGAAAATAGGCCTTTAAAATGTTGAGAAAGTGTGTGTGTGTGTGTGTGTGTGTGTGTGTGTGTGTGTGTGTGTGTGTGTTTCAAAGGATACCTTTGTTCAAGGGCCAAATGTCTGTGTAATTTGATGGTTTCAAATAGATCTGGTGTCTAGGGGGAACCATGGGTGCTGAGGGATGATGATTTTATCAGCTTTGGTCTCTTCCCCCTCCTCCTTCTCCCCTCCTTCTTCTCCCCCTCATCTACTTCCCTTCCTCCTCCTTCATCTCCAAAATAAATTTCAAAACACATGAAGAAGGAATCAAATGTGATCCATTGATTTCCAAAGAAAACCTACAGCTGACGTGAAATGTGAGGAAGAAGCAACCATTTCCTGGCTCAAGATATGAATACTCTGAGGTCATTTGTTACCCGGTGTGACTGTCTGAAGTTAACTGATGCAATGAACAGGTGACCTAGATATTGAATATTCCAGATGTTCACCCCTGTAGCTCTATAACCCCCCAGGTCTTCCTCACCCCTTGGTTTAAACTCTAAGGAGGGCTCTGTGTTCTTCTGGAACAAATCTTTGGCTAGAGACGTGGATTCCTTCAGTCACCTGGATTGGACAGCATGGTGGGTGATGCATGATCATGGGGAAAATCCCTATAAATATGTGGTTGAAATAAAACTTCTCACAAAGTAGGGGATTGGGGCTGGGGAGGTGGCTGATTCTGTAAAAATGTTTTCCATGCAACATGAGGGCCCTCATTTGGTCTCCAGAACCTGCATAAAAAACCAGCATAGATGCATACATTTGTAATTCCAGTGCTTGGGAGATGGTAGATCCTTGGGGATGGCTGGCCAGGTACCCTAGACTATTTGGTAAATTTCAACTTAAGCCAATGGGAGACCTGTCTTAAAAAAATAAGGTGGACAATTCTCAAGGAAGGATATCTTTGAACTCTACCTGCACAGACATACTTGGAGAGATACCTGTACATACATATGGACCCACAAGAAGATGCATTGCCCTCCCCCATTCACAAATGAGCTTAGTTTCTTCAGGTGTATGGATGGTCAACATTTTAGGAAAGCTTGACTTAGGATTTATTTTTACTCTATGATGATGTGAAAGCAATATGTACCAGACAGAGATCATGCTGTAAACTTTGTTAAACTTTTCCCATGCTGGCAATGTACAGAAAGCAGTAACTTACATGCATCTCTGGTTGACACTAATAAGCTGGGGCTCACAGCCAGCCAGGATGTGCAGTGTACTGGTGGCCAGCCATGACGCTTAGCATGTCAGTCCTATTCAATGTATTTTGACTGGCATCCTAAGTACAGGAGCATCTGTACCAACAGTAAAGATGCACACAGTTATCATATGACATGAGGAGTTAACTCAGCCTATTAGGTAGTTGATATAACTTGGTAAATATTAAGCAAAGGAACAAGATTCCCAGGTGCAATCAGGGAAGAGAAACCATGGGTGTTATAATGTGAGACATTTTAAATGTCAGTGAGCATTTCCCAATCTGGTTCTGAGGGCTTCTCCCACCTCTGAGGTTTGTTGTGCAGGCTGTAGAAGATGGAACTCTCCTGGGATTGATCCTGTCTCCTGATCTTGGCATGTGCTCTGCAACACAGACTCCCAGTGTGCATGGCTCCTGAAGGACCAGGCGCTTTCATCAGCAAACTTGGATCCTGTTCTCTTCATCCATTCTCTGTGAATGCTCCCAAGATGCACATTGTTTTCCCAATGTGCATCTGAGATTTACTCCACTCCTCTCTCCCACAGATAACTGCCAGTGTAACAAATCACTATACATCTAGGGTCTCAAAAGACATGCAACGCTCAGGCAACATTGGAAGCAGAAGTCTGGCATGTGTTTCAGCTATTGGCAGGGTTACATCTATTCTAGAGGGTCTAGAACAGGGCTGGAGGACAAGTGACTGTGCAATGCTCAGTCACAAACAGGACAGCTTTGTCACACCTGATCCCCAAAGATTCAGGGTCTGTCTTGGAAGAGGGGCCTGAAAAATTAAGAAACAGGAATCAGGGAGAACAGGAACAAAGCAGTGTCTTCTGGGTATGACAGGACCATGGCATTCATGAACTCAGAGCAGCTGTGGCTGCCTGCATAAGATCTGCAGAAGATCAAGCCTGTTGGCATTCCGGCATAGAAGGGAGGATCAAGACCCTAACTTCCTAACTGATGAGCTGGGAACAATTTGTGGCTTCCAGGGAGAAAAAGCCAGTTTTCTTTAAGGGTGTGGGTGCTGGTAGGTTAACCATGCTCCAGTGGATGTTCTAACACCCACAGGTATTTGAATAGCACAAACTGGACTCAATGGGTCACTACAAAAAGGACAGGACATTAGGATGGGGTAAGGATGTGAGCAGTGGACCTTGGGAGAAGTTATAGGAAGGAGTGCCCATTGAATATGATAAAAATACATTGTGTACGTGTGTGAAATTCTCAGAGAAATAATACAAATATCACATCTGAAGAAGAAAAAATATAACTTGTTCAAATTTACAAGTTATGGATTTTTATTTATTTATTTTTAAATCACCATTTTGACAACCCCAGGAGCTAAGTGGCAATGAGGATCAAAGGACAGTTTCTGTCCATGACTTAGATTAAAATCCAGCAACAGAGAGATCATATTGTCACTGCCTCTGTCCACTACCAGACTGCAACATCCATAAGGGTAGACAGCCACCAGGTGTGTTCACCAGGTGATGCCCTGCAGTTCACAAGGCTCTATTTATAAAGTACTTTTGGGCCAGGCGATGATGGCGCACGCCTTTAATCCCAGCACTCGGGAGGCAGAGGCCGGCGGATCTCTGTGAGTTCGAGGTCAGCCTGGGCTACCAAGTGAGTTCCAGGAAAAAGGCGCAAAGCTACACAGAGAAACCCTGTCTCGAAAAACCAAAAAAATAAAATAAAATAAAAAAAAAATAAAGTACTTTTGGGAAAGAGCTATGTTATGAAGAAACTCAATCCTCCATCTTCCATTTACAAAGGAGAAGTCTCACCCAGATGACATGAAACAAGCTTGAATGCTTGGCTTTCAATAAAATGAAATGTATGACCTAAGAGGGGGCTGGAGGCCATGGCTCAATAGATGAGGGCAATTTAATGCCCTGTCTAGATTCCAGTGAAATCCAAACCACTACATAAAGTCTCCCACGAGGGCTGGGAAGGTGGCCCAGAGAGTAAAGCCACTGATGCTCAAGCATGAGGAACCGCGTTTGGATCCCCAGAACTCAGGTAAACACCTGGTGGGTGCAGCAGCCACCTGCCAGCTCAGAATGCAGGAGGCAGAGGGGGGAAATTCCTGGAGCAAGCTGGCTAAAGGGACCAGCTGGACTTGGTGAATACTGGGTTCAGAGAGAGACCCTGCCTCAATAAATAAATCAGATGGCAATTGAAGAAGGCACCTAAGGTCTACTTTGGCCCTCCATAGGCATGTGAACATATGTGCCTGTATACCTGCACACATGCATGCACCCATACATTTAAACACATGTGCACCTACACATACACATAGAGTAAAATAAAACTGAAGGATCTAGAAATATATCCATCCACGTGTAGCCCAAGGGCCCTGGCACTAGATATTAGCTAAATGCAAGTACTGATGGTTAGTGATGTTAGATGTGACCAAGCGTTATAAGTTAAGGTAACTAACTGTAGTGCTTATTTTTCTATGGCTGTAATAAAGCACCATGACCAAGGCAACTTACAGAAGACAGAGTTCATGTTTGGCCCACAGTTCCACATGGTTAGAGTCCATGATGACAGATCAAAGTAACAGGCAGCGGACACGGTGGCTGGGCTAAAAGTTGAGGACTGAGAGTTCATATCTTGTCCCACAAGCAGGGGCACACTGGAAATGGCATGATGCGTTGAAGCTTCAAAACCTGCCCCCAGTAACACACTGCTTCTAACAAGGCCATGCCTCCCCCAAACAGCACCACCAACTGGGACCAAGTATTCAAACTCCCAAGAATATTGGGAGCACCTTATTTAAACCACTACAGTAACTTACCCATTTTCAAATTTGTTAAACTGGGTCACGTGAACCACTTTTTAATAAGTTTTTATCAGAATCCCCCCCCCTTCTCTGCTCCTCTTCCCCCTTCTCCCTTTCCCACTTCTGTTGGGTCCTTTTGCCTTTCTAGAAAATTCCACTCCTACTCTACACACAAACTGTATGTATGTGGGGTCATGTATCCATGTAAAATCTAGCCCATATTTTATAGATACACACCAAAGCCTTCCAGAGTGACATGACACAAGGATAATTGGGGAAAAAGAGGATGAAAAATGTGAAATCTCTTTGTGACTCAGTGAATGGACATGAAGAACTTACATGCTCTATCCTCAGGTGTGTCTGAAATGTTACATCATTTCTAAAAACCTGGAAACCATGGATTGCATGTCTAGAGTGGCCACAATTAGTGGATAAAATTGCTTTCTCCCCACCACGCAGCAAATCTTCTCACCAGGAAATGGGAAAGCCATACCTGAAAAGCTGGGCAAGCTTTTCAACCCACCTCTCTGGACTTGCATAATCACCCACCTCCACCTTCATTTTATACCTGAGAGGTTGCGCAGCTGTGCACTGTTCAGAAGCCATGGGAAACCCTGCTTCTGGTCCTAAGCAGCAAGCAAGCATCTTTCCCCTCTGTCCACCACAATACTTGCCATGTCCTTTCTCTCACAATAGATATTCAATACCCAGCCTAAGCATGAATGAGGGGATGGATGGTTGGGTCTTTGCACAGCTGCGATACCGTAGCTTATGAATGAATGGATGAGGCTAATAAAAAAAGACCATGTTTTGCCCTGAAATTGCTTCATGGTCCTTCTGGGTCCAGAGGCTCCTTATCTATGGACATTGTGTCTATAAATCCATATCTACAGAGCCAGGCTCTTCTGTGAATGACTTACCAACTTCTCACCACAGGCCTCAGGATTCAGAAAGACTTGGAGAGCATTCAGAGTCAAAGGGAAGGTTATTTCTCATTGAGAGCTGTGTGCGCGGACAAATAGGGAAGTGGAGGTAAGCAAAGGAAAACTACTTCCACCGGAGCTAGAGCAGTCCCAATTCATGAATCTCCAAGTTGCTCTCCCAGTCTGTTTTCTGTATCAAAAAAAAAAAAAAAAAACAAAACAGAGGCATGGACTGGGTGTGTCTATGGGGCATATCAGGAGAGGTTTACTGAGGAGACAAGGTCTACCTCGTAGATGGGTAGCATCATCCCATGAGCTGAAAAAGACAGACAGTAATCTGTGAAGTAATTTCACCTCTCTCTACTTCATAACTGCATTCACAATGTGATCCTTCTGCCTCTACCACCATACCTTCCTTGCCAGGATGGACTATACCCTCACACTATGAGCCAAAGATATCCTTCCGCCCTGAAGATGCTTCTGTTAGGCATTGGTCATAGTAATGAGAAAGGTAACTGATATATAAAGCTCACTGTAAAGGCTGCTGTAGGAAAACAAGAGAGGAGTGGATGGCCCAAGAGGAGGCCACCTAAGTGATGTGTGACAGAGGACAGTGGATGTTAATATCAGTGAAACCAGTTAATGCAGGATCTGTGAGCCTTAAAGACAAGAGCCTCAGAAATTATTACCATGCTTCTGGGCTGAGCAATGGGTAGGGTCTAGTTTCTTAATATGTGGACTGGAGAGGCTCCCTGGCTGTAAGTCTCCTTACCATGACTCCTGGTAAAACAGCAATGCACAGGGAATGTCTGTTAACTAGAACTGGATCCTGGACATAGCTGTAAACTAGAAATTAGAACAGTAGTTCTCAACATATGGATGACAACCCCTTTGGCAAACCTCTGTCTGCAAAAATATTTACATTACAATTCATAACAGTAGGAAAATTATAGTTATGAAGTAGCAGCAAAAATAATTTTACTGTTGAGGGTAACCACAACATGAGGAATTATATTAATGGGTCACAGCATTAGGAAGGTTGAGAACCACTGAATTAGAAAATGTTGTGGAAAAAAAGCTATAGAGTAAAATCATTCAGATCTAGGCTTGGAAAATGAGGTCTTCAACATGGACAAGGATGTGATGGACATGTGAAGGTATTGCTTTCATCTGCTAAAATACCCAACAAATGCAACTTATGAAGGATGGGTTTGAGGCTCACAGTTTGAGGGTGCAGCCCATCATGGTAGGAAAGGAGTGACTGTAGGAGTGTGAGGCAGCTGGTCGTGATGCATCTGATGTCAGGAAGCAGAGAGAGATGAATGGTGGTGCTCAGCTCAGTGTCTTGTTTTTCTTCAGTCCAAGACAATACCCTGCAACCTGCAGCTGGAGTGGGTCTTCTCTGCAATAACCCAATTGAGAAACTCATTCATAGACATGCTCAGAGATGTGTCTCCTAGGTGACTCAAGATCCTTTTAAGTTGACGATCAATATTTACCAGGAGAGTGAAGCTGATAAAAAAAATTTCTCCTCAGTTCTACCAACTGGGTACCAAACATTCAAATACATGAGTCTATGGGGGTTATTATCAGTCAAGCAATCACAGGTGGACTGGCCAGTCAACGTTGCTGAGCCATGTGAAAGAGATAAAACAAGCAAGCAAACAAACAAAATAAACAAACTAATACCTCTCCCCCCAACGAGCCACAGCCTGGGAAAAAATATTTACAAATTTTATATATGGCTAAAGACTGATACCTAGAATACATAACTAATTTAAAAATTATAAGGATATATTTTCAACTTTATTTTTATTTATGTGTATGAGTGTTTACCTACATGGATGTATATGTGACATATGTTACACTGCCCAAGAAAGCATGAAGAGGTTATTGGATCCCTTGGAACTAGAGTTACAGATGGTTGTGAGCTGTCATGTGGGTGCTGGGAACCAAACCCAGGACCTATGCAAGAGTAGCCAGTGTTCTTAACCACTGGGCCATTTTCCTAGCCCCCAATTTTCAAATTGTAATGATTATGAGCCATCTAATAATATAATAAAATGAACAAAGGCATTTAGAAGCATGTTGTTGTGGAAAGAACAAACAACAAACACGCATGTGAGAAGTGTTTACACCAGGAGCCAGTAGAGAAACCCAGCTAAATCAGCATTGAGACACCTAAGCTCATCTACTAATCCACAGAGAAAAGAGGCTAAGAAATGGGGTTCCATCCTTGTCACATATGAGGATAAAATTTCATGATTCTAAAAAGTAAAAGACTCCAATATAAGAAGACCTTGAGGACACAAGCCTGGCTCAGATTATAGCAGATTCTCACAGAAGGTCGTCTTGTAATCCAAAATTATAAAGGATGGTGTCACAACACAGCAAGAGTGAGAGAAAGTAGAAGATGAGGAACCAAGCTTGAGCCACCTGGATGAGACTGAAAGGAACTGAACAAGTGGGAGACATTGATGGACAGATGTCAGCCAGTAAATCTACAAAAGATCCATGCAGGACCTCTATGAATAACAATCTCATCCAGGGAATCTGGGGCCCACTCCTCATTGGAGAAGCAGATTAGAAGAGCTGAACTGGGGAAAGTGGTCAGCTGGAAATAAAGCTGTGGGAACGAAGCAGGACACTGCACACAGAAAAAACAAATGCCATCATTTTTCATCTTCATGCTACACTGCAGCTTAGACAGCTCAGAGAGCCTCCCAGAGACTTGAGTGGTTGTGGGGTCTTCTCTTCCCAGGAAACGTTGGATATGTGATGGATTTTACACTGTTGTTTTCTGGCCTTCATTTGCCTACCACATATCAGCATCTATGGCAACCTGTCATGATTAAGACATTATGACATGATGTAGGGATTGACATGGAGAGATTGAAGAAGAGAGAAGCCAGAAACAGGTCCAGGAATGCATTGACATGAAGCAGACTTGGTCCTACACTGCAACAGGTGAGGGTGGTATCTTAGCTACTTTTCTATTGCTATGATTAAACACCAGGAGCAATACAACTCAGAAAAGAAGCATTTGAGTTTACAGTTTCAGAGGAATCCATGAGAGCAGAGTGAAAATGTGGTGGCTGGAGTTGAACCATAAGTAGGAGGCAGAAAAAAGCACTCTGGGAATGGCATGAGTCCTTTGAAACCTGAAAGCCCACTCCCATTGGTACACGTCCTCCAACAAGGCCAAGTCTCCTAATCCTTCTCAAACAGTTCCATCAACTGGGAAGCAGGCATTCAAACACATGAGACTATGGGGGGTCATTCTCAGATGAAACCACCAGGAGGTGAACTGCTCAGTCAGTGTCACCAAGGCAGTCGGTCTTCAGGAAAAGATTTAAAGTGGACTAGATCTCCCACGTCTATTAGCTAACTTGTGGCATTGTGTGGCTAACTCTCAAAAGATCACTGTAATCAAGCCAGCAGCATCCTGGCTTCTGAAAAAAGCATAGGGTCGAATGTGAAAATAGTCATAGTTCTCTGAAGAAATGTTATGTGGCAGAAGGTGAGCTTTAAGTAAACGATGTAGGGATTCTTGACCTGAGATCCTAAGATACAAGTCTAATGTCCCAGACCTGAGAAGTATGGAATCTGACATGGCCCCACATCTGTCTGGAGAGCTGTACTAGTGACTTACCTTGTTGTTGTGATATAACATCTGACAAAGGCAACTCAGGGATGGAGGTTTACTCTGGCTCACAGTGGGAAGGTGCGGTCCATCACAACAGGGAAGACACAGCAGCAGGAGCAGGGGGCGGCTGCTCACACCGCCTCTGCACTCAGGAACAGAGCGGGATGCACGCTGGTGCTCGGTTCACTTTCTCCTTTTTATTCAGTCTAGGCCCTCAGCCCATGCGACAGTAACATCTTATGGAGAACGACTCTCTCTTCTCCCTCTAAACCTTTCTGGAAACACACTCATAGATGTATCCAGAGGTGTGTGTGCTTCCACTGTTTTTCTACATCCAGACAAGTTGACAATGACGATGAACCAGCATCACAGGCACCAGGATGCTGCTACAAATGGAGAACAGGGGCCTGACTTTTCCTGACCAGACCTTGATCAGGAAGCAGGCTCACAGCATCACAGTTTATTACCACTGGGCTGTGTGAATAAAGTATACGGTGAAATATAAATTAATTTTATGTCCTGAGTTGGCTCCTATTCTCCAAATGTTTCATTACACACAGGAAAATAAAAACAACTCCAAATTTGCAAGCTCTGAAATAAAAAATCATTTCTGGTCCCAAGAATTCCAGACAAGGGATGTCCTTCATGTCTATGGACTCACCCCGGTATCCATATTCCTGTGTCTTTTTGTTTATTGCTTCTAGGAAGCATATGCATGAGTTGCCTTATTTTTTCCTTCATTACCTTCAAGGTGACTAGATAACACATAGAACTCACTCATTTGGCTGAATCTAGGTCATGGACCTGATTTCCCAACCACACTCAGCACATCGTTATCCATCTTTTGATCCAATGGGCATCTAAAGCTACCCTGGAGCCACAGGTAACTCAGCACACCATAGCTATCTGGGCCTTCTACAGCGGCTCTCCAGTATTGCTCATCCTCTCCCAGCCTTGTCAGATAGGCACCGTTTTCCTACTGGATACAGGCCCTCCTCTAGCTAGCTTAGAATTTTCCTTACACAGGGCAGGGTGGGAGCAGTAGGCACTTACGATTTATTTATTACCAAGCAATGTCAAGACCTAATGACACATAAATCACAAACCATGAAGTCACAGCTCTCTATCTTCCTGGTTGAAAGTGCTGTTGGGGATCAACTATCCCAAGAAGCAGGGCAGAGGTTCTTGCTCGTGTCCAGGCTTGTGCCTGGACGATGCAGGGAGCAGAGCCTTTCCTTGTGGGTACATGACTCAATCTCAAGAACTCATTCTTGGATGCATGAAGGGAGGAAGGGAGACCGTATGATGACACAGCCTGGATTGGCGGGGGGAAGAGGCTCTGAAAAGTAATGCCTCTGAGCTGTAACAAGTGGCTGCTGGACAATGGGTCCATTTTGCTGTGTCTGAGAACACAGCAGGGATGAGGCAGAGTTTCAGGGGAGTTTGTGGGCTTTTCCCTATTCCTTGCTTCATGCTCTTGGTATCTCGTAGATACAATGAGAGCATCCCCTTCCAGTCCCTGCAACCCCAACCCACTCCCCGCCCCAGATTACCCTGATTTCTCCACATCATGTTCCCCTCCGGGTCTGAGCTGAGTCACCTCTCTCTTTCAGAGAGCCCACTTTGTCCTTGCTCTCTGCTCTGTCTTTTCCCTCCCATCATTAATGATCCGCCATGATGAAAGGCTCCACCGGGCCTTGTTCTCCATAAATGATGGTTCAGGGTGTGAGCTGCTCGCTTCTGGGTGCTTGAGCATGAGTTCCAGAAACATCCTCCCTCTCCTGCTCTCAAACAGGCAGTACATCAATTGTGCTCCTTCTGACCATGACCTCCAGGAGGAGAAACACAAGGAGAGAGAATTGCAAAATGTAGCCACTGTTGTGGTTGTTAGCCGCAGGAAGTACTCTGAGGATGGGAGAGGGGCTAAGAATATCAGCTGAACCATCAGACCTTTCAAACAGCCTTCTTTTTTCCTTCTGTTCCTTCACTTTCATAAAGGTTTGGTCTTTTAAGTTGCACAGAGAGGGAATTTGTGATTTATTTGAGCAGGTTTTCTGAGAAATCTCTTTCACAGGTAGCCAGGAGCTGACCTGTTAGGAAGATAGATGAACTGCAAGAGTCATAAAGATTCCTAAGTGACACTCTTGCGAGAGTTATTTTCGGGGGGGGGGGTGTCACTGCTGCTGGGTTGCATCTGTAGGCTTGTGCAGGCACCTGGATCTCCAAGGAAAACAGCCACAGAAGACCTAGCCTGGGGCTGTGAGCAATGAAGAGTTTCATTTCTCCAGGTCATCACAAGACAGACACATCCATCTGAGTTCTCAGTCTCCTAAACGACCCAGGCAAGAGGGACAGGACACTAGATGGCCTCAGGAAAGCTTGGTGCACAGTTCTCTTCGAGGGACACACAGCCCTCCTATCACTTAGCATGTTTGCTTGTAGAGACAACTTCAATCTGACATAGTTTCCATATGTGCAGAAAGGAAATAAACTCATGAGCATGCTGGCTAGTCTTTTTTTGATCAACTTGACACAAGCTAGAGCCACCTGCAGTAGAGGAACCTCGGGTGACCTATAGCCTCCCTCAGATTAGCCTGTAGGCTATCATCTGGGGCATTTTCTTGATTAATGACTGATGTGGGAGGGTCCATTCCACTGTGGTGGTGCTACCCCCTGGGCTGGTGGTCCTAGGTTATATAAGAAAGTAGACTGAGCCAGTCCACGAGAAGCGAGCCAGTAAGCAGTACTCTTCCATGGCCTCTGTTTCAGTTCCTGCCTCCAGGTTCCTGTCTTGCTTGAGTTCACACCCTGACTTCTCTCAGTGAAGGGCTATTCTATGAAATTATAAAATGAAATAAACACTTTCCAGTTTAAGTTGGTTTGGTCAGTGTTTTTTATTTTATTTTATTTTATTTTTTATTTTTGTTTTGTTTTGCAACAACAGAGAAGCCAAAGAGGACAGGGATGTGTTTGTATTTATTTCTGAGCAGCATGGTTACAAATGAATGTGTGTTAATGAATACAAGCTGTACATACGCTTGTTCTACAGTTCTGTCGGTCAGATGTCTGATGTGGATGTCACTGGAGTAAAACCCAGGTGCCACAGGTCTGGCTCCTCCTCCTAAAGTTCAGTTTATGAACTTGCCCTTCACAGCTTTGAGGACTGCTGCTCTTATTTGGCTTGCAATTTTTCCTCCCAGCAGGGTCAGTAGCTGTACAATGCAGAAATGAGTCTCCCCAACCATCCTCTTATTTCTAAAGACCTTTTGGTGGCTCTGGGCTAGTTCCCCGGGATCACAGGTACCTTCCCTAGGTGAATCTCACTCAACAAACCTAAAGTCTACGTGAAGCCTCAATACCTTATAGGGATCAGGGTGCGTTCATCTCTGGGAGCTGTTCGCCTGCCTGCTCACCATGCTATTCTTGCACTTAAGAAACATTCCTATCACCATTCTTCAGAACATTTTGACTAAGTTTTGCTTGTGCTTGTGTTTCCACAAAATGCTATTTCCTGCCATCAGTGCTCTCAGAACATGTTCTTTACAGGGGTGCCCCAAGTGGTGTCCCAGAGTTTCTTTCTGAAGCCCCATGCCTATGCTTCAAGCTTCAGTGCCTGGAACCACATGTTCGAGGCTGCCGTCTAACCAATGGGATGACAAAGGACACGAGATTCAGAGGCTCTGCTGTGACAAACCACCAATTGCCCCAGATAAGATGGGTCTTTGTTCCCATCACAGACAGTGGGTGACAGGTCCTTGGTACCTTGCTGGCATTCACTAATAATATAAGCCTGCCCAGGATGATCCAGGTTGATTTTGTACCCTGTGTGGCTCATCACTGTGCCTGTAACACCAACATGGACACCATTAAGGCCCTCAGGGTTGTTTGTTGAATGAGTGAGTGAGAGCCTTCCTTGGAATGTAACAATCAGTCGTGTTTATTCTGGTGAGATTTACCAAGTGTTACTAAGTGTGCGAGCCACACAGTGCTGGTGTCATCTGTGTAAGTGGGGACTCCGCATAGTGCACATTCCTGGGAGCAACGATCTATTGGGACCATCACAAAATGAAATCAGAAAACATCCCCACAAAGACAGAACTTCCTGGAGACAGTGAGTCAGCTGCTTCAGGAGGCAGAAGCACTTTGTAGATTCTGAAGGATGGCCACTGTCCTGTGAAGGTGCCACATGTGATATTACAGTGCATGAGTGAATGTCACACCTCTGAGTGAGCCCATGTCAGAGTCAACCCTGCACACATGCAGGGAGGAAGTGACTCGTGAGCAGTGTGGGTATCACCTCTCTGTGGGATAATATCAGGGGACTACAAAGCTCAGATGGAGACAAGTGTTGAAACAGGACCTCAGATGATTGTCTCATGTCAGCACTCCATTTTCCATCCAAGAGCAGCTTCCTTGTCCATCATGTTACCATCCTTGCCTCTCCCACTCCTTCTCTCCGCTGTGTGATAATATACAATAACTGTATGATAATATACGATAGCTGTCTGGTAATATATGATAACATATATGGCATAGCCAGTGCCCAGAGGGCCTTGGGGCATCTTCAAACTTGTTAATCTTTGGCTCTGCAGAGTTCTACAATGGGAGTTTTGTGGCTGGAAACTGGTAACATGTAGAGAGGAGACTATCATCTATCTACCATCCATTTGACACAGTTAAAGGAATGTCCTTCCTGGAAAGAGGCTACTTGGGCCCTGGAGAGACAACTGGGCTAAATAAATTGGCCATCTTGCCTTGATTCACAGTCCTTACTCTGAGCTAAACAGAACCAAGAGCCAAGGGAAAGTGATAGACAGTGAACTGGAAGTTGGGACTTCATCTCAGGGCAACATATTGAGTGGAACTTCATAACTTCATTTGTTTTTGGAATTTCATTTCAGAGCCCCAAACCAAGGCATCGATGGAAGAAGCCACTTGTGTATCCAAGGGGGTGCTGACCTTCAGAGTTCTCTTTCCAGGAGGAAGAAATTTAATTTCATCTTGTCTTCCCATATTTGTCCACGTTAGACTGCATTAAATGAGTTATTTTTAATCATTGTTCATAAATCACAGCAAGGGTACGCCCTGAGGCACAAAACATTTGCATAAAAATATTAATTGCCACCATCTCTTCCCGTGGGCTCATGGGAAGGGAGATGAATGTACAGCAAGGGATGGCAGATATGGCGTGTGCTCAGGACAGAGGGAGGGTGGGTGAAGGAAAGAGCCTTGTCCCAGTTCCTAGTCCTCTTAACCATTCACTTCAGTACCCAAAGTGTCCTTGGAGCTTCAGGAGCCTCCTCAGATGCAGCCGCCACCAAGAAGCCCACTATGATTCCTCCAGTTCACATAATCTTTCCTCCATTGTTATCTGTGGGTTCTGAGCCATTCCCTTTGGCTCATGCACATTCCTCCTGGCTCAGGCACCTGCCCACCTCACACAGAGTTCACAGCTCCTTCCAGGAGACCGAATAGCAGAAGGACCCAGTGAATGCTCAGAGCCTTCTCTCATAGCCCATTTTACTCCTGTCCCAGCCAACCTGCTCTGAACAGATGAACACATGTACACACCACAGCTATGAGCTATAAAATCAATCACCTTCCCCAGTCCTGCTCTTACTTTGATATATGGTTTCTCATCTCACATGAGACCTGTGACCTTAATCATGGCCTCTAGTTCATCCTTCGGGCTCTGTGCTCTTACTCTGCCCTCCCAGTGATACAGAATCACATTCTGCTCCACCCCCAGGTCTCAGCTGCACCTGGATGCCACAGGTCCTGCTCTCCATGCTCTCTTTCTGTGTATCCTGACACGAAGAGAGTCTGGGTATCATCTGCGATGATCATTATCTGAGTTCTCGCCTCTTTTCCCTGCTCACTCCCGTCTCCTGCAGCTTCAGTGCACCCAGTGCACCCAGACTGGTCCAGAGCAGCCTCCATTGAGTCTCCTCCCATCTTTCTCATCTATGGACACCAGAGCTTCTCCTTTTCTTCATCCATCCATCATTGTATCAGTAACAACTCTGCCAGGGGTGAACCAGTTCAGCTATGAACTAATATTGCTATATCTTAGGACCTGCCTGCAGGAGAGGGGGCCTCGGAGGCTTGAGATGGCCTTCATCACCCTGTATCTTTTGAGAAGGCCCAAAGTGGTCCTCTCCTACCAGCCTAACTATCCAAGTTACTCAGCACATGCCAATCTGGTTGCCAGTACCTCAAGCCTGAGCTGCACCCATAATGAGCCCTATCAGGTTCTTCCATCCTTTGTTCTGAATATTCTCCTCAGGTACCTCAGATCTGTGCTCCCCAGTATGGGCTTATATGACGTCAAGGAGGAGACTCCACACCCCTCCTAGCCTGAGTGACTGAGGGTTCTCTGTTTAGATAGTTGTGGAAAATTCAGCAGTGAGCCATCCTCTTCCAGGGCTTTTGTGGCATTCTTGGTCTTACACAAAGCAGGATGCTATAAGGGATAAAGGGCAAAAAACATGATTGATTCATCTGGTTCATGGCTATAGACTACAACTCTATCACTATTACACCTCCAGAGGGAGGCAGCAAAATCACAAGGAAGAAAGTTGCACAGGTAGCCGATGACACCAATGAGGAAGTGTCACAGCTGGGCTCATGAAAGCCTTGGTCTTAGATGTCCGGTCTCCACAGGAAAGCAGGGGTACTGAGGCACAGAGTGTTAGGCTCCAAGAAATAGGTTCACCATGCCATGTCCTTTATTCTCCACTTTATGAACCTTGGAGAAGGACATACCTGGCCAGTGTGCTGAGTGCAGCATGGCCCTCCAAGACCTAAGGAGGTGAACACAGAGGATCTAATTTCCATTAGAGACAGGGTCCCTGGGTTGGGACATGAGTTGAATCTAAGACTATGACTTCAAAACAGGAAGCAGGTTTGTGTTCAAAACTAACACTTTGAGCCTTTGTTCTCTCCTAGAGTGGCTGTTCATGACCAACAGTGATAACAAAATGGTCCAAGTGTCTTCCTGTACCAGGAATTCTGGGAAAATGTCCACTCAGGCTGATCACCCAGCAGAGGTGAAGAAAGAAAAGACAATAGCTTGGGCAACCAACTGGGGAGAGTTGCTTCCCTGTTCTTCAGAGAAAAAGCCTAGATAGACATCTCCAGGGTTCGAGTATCAACCACTGCTGACCCTGAGAGCCCAGCCCAGCATCACTCAACTTTACAGCAGGCTGAGCTGGTCTGCAAACCATCTTCAGTTCACTGCCAGATTCTGCATCACAAGCAAGCTGCTCCAGCTCCTTGCTTTCCTCTTGTTTTATTTACTCATGTATATACTTTTTGTAAAAGGAGAGAGCCAGCTCTGAAGTGACAGCCATCGTGTGGCCATCAAGATTCCAGTGTCGAGGTAAAGGCAGCTTCAGAATACAAGTGTTGTTTCCTATTTATTTCCGGCCTTGCAAAACATCTCAAGAGCTTGACCCACATTATAGAAGCTTTTGTGCGTATGAGCAAAAGGTATCATGGAAGACAAATTTGATACTTATGTAACTGGAAGGGCATGCTTGGGGCAGAGTCACAGTGGCTCTGTGGGTCCCTGTGTAGGTAATAGAGGGGCCAAGACCCAGTGGGTCAAATTACTGGGGATGCTGTTACCGTCTTCTGAGTTTTGTGCTTTTATAAGTCCATTCGTCTGTGCTATTGAGTATCTGTTGCCTACCAGGCACCACAGAACATGCTGTGACTTTGAGGGGTAGAGAAGAGGGCCTTTCATAGCTGTGGCACCAGGAGATCCAAGAGCTCATTTCCTTCATCCAGTAACTCATCAGTGAAGGGTTCCATATCCAAGTCCCCTGAGTTGGGGCACTTGTGCACATACAATGACAGCCAATGCCAACAAGACTTAGAATTGCTGTTCCTCTTGACCGTAAATCACCCTAGACTCTCCTTGTTTGAGTTTTATACTGTTCCTCTAGGCCTTTTAGTTCAGATGGGAATTCTTGTTTCTGTCAGCCCCTGCTCAATTCCATGTAGGTAGATTGTCCAAGTCAGCTGCTGACAGCACACTCCAGAGAAGGACAGGTCACAGCTTTCTTAGATGATGGACACTACTGGTCCAATGGTCCCAGGTAAGGGTAGGGAGCATGCTGAGCATCAAAGGATTATTTTAAGGAAATTGAGTAGACCCAGGGTCAGCATCAGGGCACAGAATGGCTGACCCAGTTGATGTCCATGTCTACAATAGAAAATGGACAAGCAGGACAAAAAGTCACTGATATACTCTAATCCTAGAGAGCTAGGTGAGGTTGAATCCACTGAACAGTTCCAGGGGAAGAGGATGGAGAAAGTCGAAGACAACCCAACATTCTCCCTGGGCACAGCATAGTGTTACGCATGGACCCCAGAAGACCGGAGGTCCTAGGTATTGGGAAGCCCGCCTTACAGAGAAGTTGAGTGGACAGAGAGGGACATGGAATGTGAAACTGGCTGCATCTCAAGTCTTCTGGGCTTAATGCTGAAGAGTGACAGCATGGGGAAGAAGAGGTGATTCCCTGTTCAGAGAGCCATGCTGATGCTCCATGGAGTGTGGCAGTATCTTTGCTTCAGGCTGCCAGGTAGGACCTGACCACAGCCTGAAGGCGTAGCCTCATCACATGGACTCTGAATGGGGATTCTCCTTTGATGGACATCTAGTGAGCTGAGAGAGCAACTCAGTGTAGTTAAAGGAATCAGTCTAAGAGATGAGATGTAGCTATGCAACTACCTTGATCACTCCAAAGGCTTGATAATCTGACTACAGTTTCTGCACAACCATGTCTACCAGGACAGCCTAGATGTGCCCTGGTTTCCTTAAAGCGGTCGGGGAAGCACAAGGCCCATGCAGAGAGTTCCCGCACACTCTGAAACAAACACTCATGGGCTAGGGGTTTGCAAGGACACACAAAATGAAGGTGACTTCCTTTGCTCTTTTGACCCTCACTCTACAGCACCTGAGAGGTCCAGAGAAATGAATGTGGCAGAAGTGGTATTGGGGGCAGGTAGCAAGTGGGTTTTGCTTTGAGCAATCTGAAAAACATGGCAGGCACCCTGTCCCCACGCTCAACTGAGGATCTGGGATCAAAGGTCCCCACTCTACCCACTGATTCGTCCTCTGGGGACGTCATTACCGGGGATGCAGTCATTTGTTAGTTTCAGTTTTGTGCAGCTTAGATATAATGACTGTTGAGTTTCCTCCACCTCATCCCATGAAGCAGTGCTTGTTTTGCTAGTCAGAGAGCAACAGAATCTTACAATGAAATAATCTCCACAATAATTAACCCACTCACGGGGAGAGCTAAGAATGTAATAGGGTCACATATTAATGACAATGATCAGGACCCAAAGAATCTATTAATGCACCAAGCAGGCCTGAGGATTGGGGGCCCCTTTTTGGATTGATGCCGTGCAGGGTTGGAATCCTCTGGGTGGGCAGCTTGCAGGTGTTAACAGGCGCTGCTCCAGCAGATGCCAGCTAAGCCCTGCTCAGGCTTCCTCCCAAATTACGGCTATCTTTTCTGCTCTCTTCCTAGTAGATGTTACTGCATTTGCAATGATTCAAATAGGTTTTCTGCAGGCATTAAATTTTTAGTAAACAGACCCAAATTAACAGCAATTCATGACATCTCACTCCAGGGATCAAATCAAAAGCATTCATTTTATATCTAAATATCTCTTCGTCTCTTTTTAATGAGCGGGTATGCTTGTTGCTGTGCGAAGCAAAATTAGACATATGTCCCCCTCCCTCCTCCGCCTCTCCACTCCTGTGCTCTCTGTCCCTCCAGGAGAGCCGGCATGATCACCTTAGGAAGCAGAGGCGGGGTGTGTTAATTTTCCATAATTCAGGAAAACAAGGATGATATCTGAACTCCCCCTCTACAGAGCTCTTGCCTCATCTACTATAATGGGCTGCTGGCTAATGAACACAGCAGCCTGTTCTTATGAAATCAGCAGCCAGGGCCTTCCCAGAACTTGATTTGAGAAGATGATTTTTTTTCATCACTCTTTGTGGTATGCAGGCATTGAAGGAACTCTAGCATCCACCAATGACCTTGCTGGTGGCAACGTTGCATTTAGTGCTGATGCAGATGGCTTCATGGTCCAGGGATGACAGGGCAGGTGGAAGGCTGTGGGCAGCCGTGGGCACACATCACTTCTGTTGCAGTGATTAAATATGCACTGTCAGATCTCAGGATGGCCAACTGTCCATCATCCTGGAGTTGGGCTTTTGGCTTCTAGGGTGTTTGGAAGGATCCCACATGACAGGTTGGGACCGTGTGCTTCCCTGGAAAGAGAGATTTCCAAGTTTCTGTCAGCATCTTCAAGCCTTCATTCCAGGCTTGGTGGATGGCCAAGGGGCTGCCCAGGGTAGAAGACTCTAGGCGGATTGGAAAATAACTTCAGGTTAACTTATGGAAAACTTAATCTGCCCCTTCAGTTCCATCTCCCATCACAGCCTCATGGACGTAGTAATGAAAGGATTGTCACACTGAAGACTAGAGCTGGGCCAGAGGACTTTGGAATGAGAAAGGAAAGGCTGAGTGGGGCCACTGGTCCTGCTAAACTGCCTGCCCAGATCCTTTTTTGACTCGAGTGCATGGTGTACTTATAAATATGCAGACAGACACTCGTAAACATAAAATAAAAATAATAAACAATTTCAAGAAGAACCGGTGATCTGGTGACTACCAGAAGGATCCAAGTCTTCACCTGAAAATGAATTTGTTAGCACTTTGAGGCTGGGTTCTAGCCTCCTGCACAGTGGGAATCCCAACTCCAGTCTCTGCATTTTTGTTACTGTAACACTAGTGGGCTGGTCCAGGGCTCTCTGCTCTCTCTGGAGAGAGCATTACAATGTCTGGCTTTTCTCTTACTTACTTCACAAGGCAGCCTCTCCTTACTTCCATATCTGGTATTGTTCATTTTTTTTTTCATTCATAGAGCCCACCAATCTTTAACTTATAGTGCCATTTCCATATGTATTGTCTTTCCTATTTATTTTTTTTCATTTCACTACAAAGTAGATGCTCAAGAGAAATATTCTGCTTTTATACCAGAACCTAGAAAGAGCTTGGTACTTAATACATCTTAGGTAAACCTGTATTGCATAAAGTAACTGAAGAGATCCCAGTCTACCTGGTGTAATTGATTGTGGACACTTTCACCTGTCACATCCATTTGCAAGGCTACAAGTACAAACCTTTTCTTTTTTTTTTTGGTTTTTCAAGACAGGGTTTCTCTGTCGTTTTGGTGCCTGTCCTGGAACTCACTCTATAGACCATGCTGGCCTCAGACTCACAGAGATCCACCTGGCTCTGCCTCCTGAGTGCTGGGATTAAAGGTGTGCACCACCCCGCCTGGCAGAAACCATTTTTTGAGGAGGAAAACTTGGGTCTCCTTTAAGGGCCAAGGAGAGCTGAATGATGCCACACTCTCAATAGCAACTCTGAAACCAGATGATAAACATGTCTCAAAATGTCTAGGGGAAGTTTTTTATTCCCTAATATTTTATACCCAGACCAACTTTCACTCCTATGTAAAGGAAGAACACAGAACACAGACATTTTCATGCACGAAGATCAGAGGTGCATCTTATCCATCCCCCCCTCTTTTGGAAGAAGATTCAACAATATATACATCAGCAAAACATATCTTTAAGGCACTGTGCTTCAGGAGAGGGTGGCTTCATCTAGAAAATCTTGTGGGATGAGTGTGATGACAAAGTGTAGCAGTCAGGGAGCTTACTCAGGCTGAGTGTGCAGACCAGGGTACGAGAGCAAACCCAGGAGAAAAGGAAACAGATACCCTGCAGCTGAATCTATACCATGGGAGGGAGAAGAGCTTTTACCCGGGCATCTTGGGATCTATGAGTTCCATATCATCATAATAGAAACTAAAAGACAAACTTAAAGGAGCCCCTGGATAACCTGGAGGAAAACAAACAGGAGTTCATCACAGGAAGGTGATGGATGTGCATTACATATTCAGAGCAGGGGATGTTATTTACATATTCATGACAATGTAAAGATGAAATACTCATCTGCCACAAAATAAGATGTAAGTATGCTAGGAGGAGGGGTGGGTGGAGAAAAGCTAAGATAAAGAAAGGGGAAGGGGGGTTGAGAGGAAGGTAGGAAAAAAGTGAGAGAGAGATAGCCTAAATAACATTAACCCTTTTGGTTGGAGGCTGTTTGTGGTGTAGTTTTGTGGTTGGTAATGGTGTTTTGTTTTTGTTTGTTGTTGTTTTTTTTTTTTTTTTTCAAGATAGGGTTTCTCCGTGTAAACAGTCCTGGCTATCTTGGAACTCATTTTGTAGATCAGGCTGGCCTTGAACTCACAGAGATTTGACTGCCTCTCCTCCTGAGTGCTGGGATTAAAGTGTGTGCCACCACCACCTGGCTTGTGTTGTAGTTTAATGTGGAATGATCCTCAATAGACTCACATATTTGGACACTTGCTTTGTTTGGGAAGTTATGGAATCTTTAGGAGGTGGAGCCTTGCTGGATGGAGCAAGTGGGTCACTGGATGCAGCCTTTGAGGGTTTATAGCCTGGCCCGACTTCCTGTTCTCCCCCTCTCTCTCTCCTTCCTGTGTGGGGGTGAAATGTGGTTTCTCAGCTTCCTGGTTGCTATGCACACCTTTTCTCCTGCTACACCTTTTCCATCATGAGACTGTGCCTCTTTGGAAACCTGAGCCAAACTGAGCTCTTTCTTCCCCAATTTGCTTTTTTCCAGGGTATTTCATCCCAGCTACAGAAAAGTAACTAATACAGCTTGTGTTTAGTCAAGGGGTTCACAATCTGATGGAAGACATGCAATCCACACATCAAATCACTTTCTTCCTGTTTTCAAAGAGTGCCGTGATCCCACAGGTCACCTGGGACAGGAAAACCTCAAGTTATCATTGTTATTGAATCCAGCAAGAGCTGACTTAAATCTTCACATTTCATTCATTCCTTCTGTAGCTCTGGGATTCAAGCACAGGCTTTGCCATGCTAGGTAAGAGCTCTACAGCTGAGCTGCACCTACATCTCCTAAGATTTCTACAATTTCTACATGTCAGATTCCAATCCTGAGTTTCAAATCCAGCTTAAACATTTTCTCTGTTCCCTCTCACACAGTTCATCTCTCTATTTTCCATTAAACTGATCTTGACCTTGCTTTCTGTTTCTGATGGTCCTGCCATTTTTTTCAAAGTACAGTTACAATTACTGTGCTGCAGTGTGTCTTTTCTGATCCTAGTGAATAGGTTCCTAAAGTCAGTTTGAAATTGAAGATGTGGTGTGCATGTAGGGCTCTGGTGACTGGCTTGCCTCCAAATTCCTATGTAGGAAAAAGAATCCTAAATGCAACAGGGTTAGGTAGGGACATTAAAGGATGTTTAGGTCAGGAGGTCTCCACTCTCATGGTGTCATAAAAAGGCATGATGGAAGGATGGAGGGGCCCTACCCTTTGTGCCTTCCAATGGCATTCTCTATGTTGGGGACACAGAAGCCCTCCTCTCTAGACAACACAACATCTGGCTTGGAAGTGGAGATCAGGTCTCTCTAGATACCACACTTGTAGCCCCTTATCTTGATCTCCCTAGCCTCCAGAACTATATGAGAATAATTCCAGTTCTTTCTAAATGAGACAGTCTATGCCAACTCTATTCCAGAAGCCCCCAGATGTTGCCCACATTAGATAATTCACTTGACTGGTTTGTTGGTTATCAGGAGGGTTAAAGCTCAGCCTAGGCTTTTGCATAGATTATTTTTTTCCCCTGTAGTTTTGATTTCCTGACTTTTATATTCTAGGTGTGTTTACTAAGCACAGATAAGTAAAATGTTATATTAGTCTCATAAATTAAATCTTTTACAGTTTTGCATACCTTAACGTCTAATAGTTAATACACTGTGACTTTCCACGTTTGCAGACTTGACTGTATGCCTTGAACAGCTCCGTCTGACCTTTCCTCTGGTTCAAATCACTTAGTGAGCAGCTTTCCTCTATATTAGCTACCCAGCACAGCGTAACAAATAGCCTAATATTCCATGGCTTTGAAGCTGGCATTATGTTTTTATCTTCAGGTTCCTTTGGGTTGGGAACCGGATGTGGCACAATACTTTGTCTCTGCCTCAGGGAGCCTCACAAGGCTGTGAACAAAGGACATGGTGTCCTCATCTGAGGGCTTCGCCAAGCAAAGACCTTCATCTGGCTCATTCTGGGAACTGTCAGCAGGACTCTGTCCTGGGAGATTGCTTTAGGGTTCCTATTGTTGTGAAGAGACACACAACCACAGCAACTCTTACAAGGGAAACATTTAATTGTGGTGGAGGCTTACAGTTTCGGAGGTTCAGTCCATTATTGTAGCAGGAATCTTAAAAGTTCTTATTAATAAGATCAAACCTGAGGCCAGTTATTGGGGTGAATGCTGGAAGATCAGAGAAGCAGAACAAGTCACAGCTACCTCACCTTGCCAGTTCCTTAGCTGATCCTGTTTCCTCAGACTGGAAGCCTCTGAATCCTCATCCAGAATGGGTCTCAGCTGAACTGTAGCTCAAAAGCCTAAAAGCTTAACCAGCCAAATGCTTAACCAGTCAAATGCTTCTAGTTCCTGGTCTTCATGCCTTATATACCTTTCTGGTATCTGCCATCACTCCTTGGGATTAAAGGCTCACTTCTTGGGATTAAAGGCGTGAGTCACCATGCCTGGCTGTTTCCAATGTGGCCTTGAACTCACAGAGATCCAGAGGGATTTCTACCTCTGGAATGCTAGGATTAAAGGTGTGAGTACCAACCATTTTCTAGCCTTTGTATCTAGTGGCTGTTCTGTCTCTGACCCCAGATAAGTTTATTAGGGTGCACAATATTTTGGGGAACACAATACCACCACACATTATCATCATGGCGGTGATCACAGCAGCATGTGGGCAGACATGATGCTGGTTACATCTTGATCAGAAGGCAGTGGACCTAGTGTCACACTGAGCAAAGCTTGAGCAAAAGAGACCTCAAAGTCCACCCCCACAGTGACACACTTCCTTCAACAAGGCCACACCTACTTCATTCAACAAGGCTATGCCTCCTAATAATGTCACTCACTTTGGGGGTCATTTTCTTTCAAACTACCACAGAGATGTTTACTAGTTCCCTCTCACTTGTTAGACTCTGAAGAGAAAACTCTAAAGATGGTGCCTGGCTTCACTCAGAATGAGCAATGAGAAACAAGAGGATAGGACCTGCCTGACCTCAGAAGTGAGATACTGTTTGTTTTGCTAACTGATGGATGCTGAGATGCCTGGATGCCTGGTGCAGCCCACACCAAGGGAACATATTGGACCAAAGACAAGATGGGGGACCACACCTGCCCTTCTCTTTTAATATTCCATCTCCTTATGCTTTTAGCGGTAGATAGAGCTGCATGGGTTTTTGTTGTGGCTTTTAATATTTTTTTCCTTTTTGACAGTTTCATACATTGATATGATGCGTCATGATCATAAGTTACTCTGTCTCATCTTACTCTCTCCCGATCCATTCCTTCTTCCTCTCAACTAGTGACCTCATCCTGATCTGTTTTGGTGCCTGCCTGTTGCACATATTATGAGCTGTGCCGTGTCATTAGCGCAATGACCCCATCATGTCCAGAAGACAGCGTCGTTGTCTCACAGCATCGATCCCCATCCTCTGGCTCTTACAACCTTTCTGGCCCCCTCTTTTGTAATGTCTCCTGAGCCTTATAGGGGATGACACAGAGGCACCACTTAGGGCCCAGCACTCACTTTATCTCTGCACTTGGGCCAGTTATGAGTCTTTTCAATTGCCTTAATTTTAATCTAAACAATGATGTGTTGTTTTAGGACATGTCTTCTCACAGCATCTCAGAGTTATCACTTCATTGTCGCTCTGCTTCTCTTGTCTTCCTGGAATGACCTGAAGTAAAGATGTCAAATGTGCTTTATCCATTTTCTCCACTAAAACTAAGGGCAGCATTCTTTTCTCAGGGTTAGCCTGGTCTCCAGAAGGGAAAGTCTGTTGATCTGTTCCATTATGCCACTGATTCCAGAACAGCAGCTGTAAATAGTAACTACCCACGGCTGGGTTTAATTTAATCCTCAGTCCTTACACACACACTTCTGAAGTTTGGCCAAACAAGGAAGAGATGAGGCAGTCAGAGAAGGGCGTTGGATGGTGGGTGCTGCGTCGGCAACAGTGATGGCCCCTGGGTCTCTCAGGTGGTGTGCACAGCTTCCTTTACTGTTTTGCTTGTTGGAGAAAAATGTAAAGTCTTAATCTCAGCCTGTTCAGCTCCAGCATCTGTCTTAGTTTGCTTTTTATTCTTGAGATAACCACCATGACCAAAAGAAACTTAGGGAGGACAGGGTTTATTTCATCTTACAGCTTGCAGCCAATCATCCAGGGCAGTCAGGTCAGGAACTCAAGGCAGGAACCTGGAGGCAGGAACTGAAGCAGAAGCCATAGAGGAACACTGTTTGCTGGCTTGCTCAGCTTGCTCTCTTATACAACCCAGATCCACCTGCCTAGGAATTGAACTGCCCATGGTAGGCTAGGCTACATCAGTCAGCAATCAAGAAAACATTCACAGACCAATCTGATAGAGACATTTCTTCATTTCTCTTCCTAGCTGTGTCAAATTGGCAACCAAGATTAGCCTTTATAGCCACTTTGCTTGTCAGTGGAAAAGCTGTGAGGTGATGTCATCTCTAATGAATTCAGTTTGACTCTGTTTTCAGAACCTGGCCACAAGCTGGGCCAGCTCCTACTGTCCTACTGTGGTTCACTCTCCTCTAGTTCCACGTTTCTGACCCTATAACTCTGATATAGATTAGCTGACCATGGTGGTGTTTGGGTCCTGAGGGATTAGATCAACTTTCTCTGCATAGGATCTAGTAAGACCAGCAAGGGGGAATCTCCTTCTTAACTGTCACCCACTTAATGACTATGCTGCCCCCTAGAAGGCTTGGGGGAACAGTTTAAAGCATCCTGTGTATGTGCTTTGTAGGTCATTCTCCAAAAGGATCAGAATGACCTACCAGAGCTTGAGATGTAGAAGTGAAGAATGTGATCCCTACCCTTTTAATGATACAGCTCAGGGGGTCACATATGAAATACTCTTCTCCAATCTTCATCTTCCTGAGTGCTCACATCATGGGAACCAACTACCCAGTGTGACACTGGACTAAGCAGTCCCCAGTTGTAGAGCTAGGGATGCTACAGTTGAGCACACTGTCCCAGAATGGCCATGTCTCTCCAGAGTTTTTGCTTTAAATGACTCCAGAAAAGGTTCTGTGTCTGCTGCAGCAAAGGGACACCATTGCTGTTTACAAATCAAACATGTGCTCAGAGCTCCATCCAGCTGTTCGACTAATGACTGCTAGGTCCCATGGAACACATCTAGGCAGAGACAGCTGAAATGTTATCATGTTACTTCTCCTGGTCAAGCAAGCCCACCCTTCAGCTAGCCTCAAGATCTGACACAAACAGGCTAGACCTCTCAATCCCTCTGTGGTCTCAGCATAGACCCCCGTGGTCTCACCATTGGGCTGAGCAGCATATTACAGGCTTGGACAGGTCAAGGAGTCTTGTAAACAGGGGCATTCCTTTGGGAAATACCTAGCAAAGGTCCCTGTGCCATAGGATATGGATTTCTTGGCAGTGGGGCTGAGGGGCAACTTACACTCACAAGAGATCTTCATGAGGATTTTCACATTCAAGTATTCCCAGTTTCCCCCATGACTTCCCAAATATCTAACATTCCATTTTTCTTTGCACCAGACCTTAGTCTTAATCAGTAACACATGTAGGTCAAGATGCTCATCTTAACTTCTCTGGGTGGTAATATCTCCAGAGAAGTGACCAGAAGAAGTCAAGCTCCTTCTAGTCATGGTCATGATTGACATCACCATGGTACTCAGAGCTCACAGTCAAAGATGTGTTGATGGGATTCTGGTTTGGGGCTCATTTGGAGTCTCAACATTAACATCAGAAAGAATTTGAGCAGATAAAATTCACACCAAGAAATTTTAGTGAGGAGACCTCAGTGAACACACTCCTGAGAATGTGTGAACAGAACTAAAGAGGGGTATGAGGCAGCCTGGGAAGAGAAATTACAGGGGAGCTGCAGACCGTTAGACCCAAGGGCCCAGGGGAACAAGGCAGTAGTATCAGGTCTTGTGTAACCTGCTGTCTGGAAGAGGTGAAGCCAGGAGGAGTGAGGTTCCACTGATACAGTATGGGGGGGGGGATCCTGTTTGTGGTCCATCTCCTGCTGGAACCCCTGACTGGGCAAACCCAGCAGTATCCAGCATGTGACAAGATGATTACTCAGTCCTAGGAATCTGGGCAGAGGTAAGTGGTCACCAGGGAGCATACTTGATAAGTCATACAGTTCACCTTTTTCTTTCTGGATGGTTCTGCCATGCTGTTATGTGGAGATGGACCATAGTTTCCCGTGGCTTTTGTCTTGCTTAGATGCATAGTACTTCCTACTGAGGTAGACTTGGCTTTTAATGTTATGCAGATTATCTCCTCAAGTGTGTCTATTTCTTGATTGTGTTTTTCTTCTTTATGGAAGTTTGAAATCACAGTAGATTTCCTCATTGTGTCACTCAAGGACAGCCTTGAATGGGTGCAGCAGAGTATTTAGCAACAGCTACAGCAGTGGTTCTCAACCTGTGGGTCATGACCCCAAAGGGGTCACCTATCAGATATCCTGCATATCACCTATTTACATTACAACTCATAACAGAAGCAAAATTACAATTATGAAGTATCAACAAAATAATGTTATGGTTGAGGGTCACCACAACATGAGGAACTGTATTAAAGGGTTGTAGCATTAAGAAGGTTGAGAACCACTGATCTGTAGGATCTTGGATTCTATGTCTGACACCATTAAAAAAAAAAAGAAAGAAAAGAAAAAGCAAAAGCGATGTTGGAAGACCATTCTCTGAGTGGATTAGTTCATTTTCTGTTCCTGTAATAAAATATCATGACTGAGGCAAATTAAAAAAATGAGTTTATTTTGGCTCACAATTCCAGAGGGATAAGATAAGAATCCATGATGGTGGGGCGGAGATGTGGCAGCAGAAACAGGAAGCTGAAAGTTCATCTCACCCACAAGGAGGAAGCAGAGAGAGCCAACTAGTAGTAGGCAAGGCATTTACTCTTGGAGGCTGCCCCTGGTGGCCTACTTCCTCCAGCAAAGCTACACCTCCTAAGGCTCCTCAAACGGCATCACCAAATGGAAACTAGATGTTCAAATGTCTGAGCCTATGGGAGACATTTCTCCTTTAAGGCACCACACAGGGTTTAAATCTGATTCCCCAAAGTTTCCAGCCATGTGACCTTGAACAACTTACTTATAGGCTCTGTCCCTTGTAATAAAAATGGGTCAGGTAGGAGACTGTGGCTTTTGTATGAGGATAACGGGGATGAAAATGTTGATAGGGAAGCTCTAACGTAGTATAAAACCATGTCTTCTCCACCGTGAATCTTAACTGTCAATGTTAGCTTTCTTTCTCTATTGTTACGACACGTTCTTAAGAGCACATGCCATCTTTGACCTGTAAGCATCTTGCATATCAGGTCGCTATAGCAGATACAGCCTTAAAACACCCCTCCCACTTGTAGGGTGACCACTCTCATTTCTTCATTCTCCAGCCCTGGCCGCCAC
This sequence comes from Peromyscus californicus insignis, assembly GCF_007827085.1. NCBI lineage: Eukaryota > Metazoa > Chordata > Mammalia > Rodentia > Cricetidae > Peromyscus > Peromyscus californicus. The sequence continues at coordinate 51,834,152 of NW_026294503.1, forward strand.
TATGCTGCCCTCTGTTTCTCTGAGTTTGACTCACCTGGGTAACCTGCATAAATGGAATCATGTTTTTGTCCCATCAGAGTCTCCTGTCACATAGGATCATGCCCTTTGGGCTCAGTGTGTCCTCAGGAGTGGAGGCATTTATTCCTTCCTAAAGTTTAATCACACCCCATTATGGAAGTTGCCTTTTGACTCTTCTAATAAACTCTCCATTTCCTTAACTTTGAAAGCTTCCAAGTTTGTGCCTCTTGGGTTGGTGTTTATTCTCAAGGTTCACATCTCCCTTTGTTGTTGTTTTGCTATTTCTAATTTGTTTTCTGGAATGCATATTAACTTTTATGCTTGAAACATACGTTTGGTTTATTTTTTAGAAGGATATGTAGAAATGCTTGGATGAATTTTTAGTAAACATGAATCTAGTAAAATACATAAAGGTCAAGACTATAGTCTAAGGAATAATATAATGTAATTTAAAAAACATTACTAATGTAGCCACAGTACTGTTCAAGAGTGGGTTACTGCTGACAAATCAAGAGGTTTCTGCCGTCTCCACATCCATCAAGCCCCTGAGAATGAGGAGCCCCTACTCTCCACCATCAGGGCAGGAAGTAGAAAAAGAACCACACTGTGACCCAAGTAGATGGGCATCACACGGTTCTCAGCTTTGGAAGGTCACCTTTAAAGCAGCCTTCCTCACTACCTTTTTACACGAGTTTTCACATGGACATGCATTTTCATTCTCTCTGAAGGCAATTGGTAGGTAATAGGGCAGAAACACTTTTGTCTAGTTTAAAACACCAGCAAAGTGTTTTGTACAGTAGCGGTTGCACTGGCGACATGCTCACTTTAAAGATACGAAAGATATCACTGTTCTGAATCCTTACAGATCTTTGGCGTTGTGCGTATTTTTAATCATAGCTGTTCTTACACATATAAAGTGGCTTTCATTTATTTAAAGTTGCATTTACATGTATATTTTCCCTCAGAGGCTGAGAGTTCTGTGCATCTTAAATGAATGTTGAATTTGGCCAAATGTCTTGTCTCTCTCTTCCGATTAGTACCAGGTAGTTCCCTTTCCTCTCAGTGTTAAACCAACCTTGCATTTTCCATAGCAGAGTTCATATTTAGGTATTGCTGGGTTCAACTTAATGTTTGCTTGTTAGGAGTTATTGATTTATTTATGTTTGATAAGGACATTGTCTACCATTTTCTGTATTTTTTTCTTTTTCTACCCCTTTCATTTAATTTTCTTTGGAGATCTCTAAGAGATTTGTCTGTTTGACCGAAGTCATTGGTGTTGTAGTTTAAAGATGACCTTGGCAGGTTGGAGACAAGGGACATCAGAAGTCACACCATGCAACAGACCTCAGGTGGGAGATTTATTGGGGGGGAAGGGAGGGGATGCAGAGAATGCCTCTGCAGACGAGAGTGGAGGGGAGAGAGATGAGGAGGGGCTTGCCTTTAATAAGGAGATGTAATGCATGCGTGTAGGGAAGGCTCTACTTGGCGGCACAGAGTCTGTAGCTGATGACATAGTCTATCAGGACCCTGAGCAGGCCAGTGTAAATGCCTGAATGCTAACAATTCAGCATATAAAGTTGTGGTCATAAAATCTGTCTATGTATTATATACATAACCTTTTACTGCTTATAGTGTATATGGCTGACCATAATTTTGTGTTCTCCACATTAACACCATTTGTGTTATTTATTTATTTTGAATAGTCTTATTAAACATTTAAACCTTTATCAATTTTTGGAAAAGAAATTTGAGGGCCAGGGATGTAGCTCAGATGGTGGAATACTTTCCTAGCATTTCCCACACAGACCCCAAATTTGATGCCCAGAACCACATAAGCCAGGTGTGGTGGCGCATGCTTGTAATTCTAGCAGCAACAAGAGCATCACAAAGATTTTTTTAAAAATCGGACATGTATGGGTGTTTTGCTTGTGGGCATGTGTGTGTACCATGTCTGCCTGGAAACACCGAGGCCAGAAGAGGGCATTGGATCCCTTAGGACTGGAGTTACAAGTGGTTGTGAGCTACCATGTAGGTGCTGGGAATTGAACCCTAGTCTTCTGGAGGAGTGCCCAGTGCTTTTAGCAGCTGAATCATCTCTCCAGTCCCCAGGATCATTAGTTTAAAGCCAGTTGGAGGGGCAGCCCAGGGTGCATAAATCCTACCTCAGTTACAGAAAATGAACCTAGCTTGTAATTTCCCCGCTGTTCCTGCAGTTTGTTAGTCACGTTCACGGTTTATTATTTGCTTCCCCCTGTTCACTTCAGGTTCAATCGTCTCTTTGTTTTCTAGTTTCTTAAGGTTGAGTTTCTGCTGAGTAGCAGTGGGCAGTCTTCCTCCAGGGCTCAACCACACATTTGTGGCCCTAATAATCTTGCCATAGATCAGTGCATCTCTCAGCCCTCATCTGAGAAGCTTCTTTTTCCAGGAAGGGGAGATAAACAGAGACCCACAACTGGTCAGGGAATTAAAAGAGTAGAATGCTCAGCTGTAAGTGGGACATTTAAACCACACACACCCCTCCTCCGAAGCTCAGCTCAGGGATTGTTGCAGAAAAGGGATGGGAAGACGGAAAGAGCCAGAGTGCAGAGTGACTGCAAACAGTGTTTTCCAGATATGGCAGGCAACTCTGTATGTGAACTTATGGTGATTGTGATGGCAAGTGCAAGACCCAGAGAGGCTCAAGCCGGAAGACACCCAAGCTCTGAGGAGGAAAATGGTCAGGAAGTTCTAGCCCTGGAAGGGAGATGTGGTTTTCTTTAAGCGTATGATCCACGATAGGGCAACCATTTTCCAGTAGAGCACATATCCCAGAGTATGTGGCCAGCAGAAATGGACTTGATGGATTTATGAAGAAGACTCACGTCAGGGTGGATAGGGAAGGAAGAATGGGTCTGTGGGATGATGGGAGAGGGTTGACTATGACCTAAGCACACTGTATGAAAATTTCCGAGAACTAAATAAAAAAAAACAAAGGAAAAATGCTGTTAATATTAGCATTTAAAATTGTAAATTTTCTAAAATTACCGTTTATTCTTGCTTTACAAGCACTGGATTTGCTGCATTTTAATTATTATGACAGTTTGAAAAATGTTTTAATTCCTCTGTAATTTTTTGTGCTCATGTTTTATTCAAGAGTTCAGAGGATTCAAGATAAACATACAAAAAAATTTTATTTTTGGTAACTAACAACAAATAAACCAAGAATAAAATTAACCAAACAATTTTATTTACACTTGCATCCAGAAACTTAGTGGAACTCAAAAGAGCTTATGGTCTGTATATGGGAATTTACAAAGTAATTATTTAAGATTTATTTTATTTTTAAAAACTGTTGTGTGTTTGTGTGTGTGTGCGCACATATTTATGGGTCAGTGTGAGTGCAGCTACCCTCAGAAGTCAGAAAAGGGTGGTATTTGATCCCCTGGAGCTAGAGTTGTAAGTTGTAGTGCGCTGAGATAGGCGCTGGGAACTGACCTTAGATCCTCTGGAAAAGCATACTTGTCTTAACAACTGAGCCATCTCTCCAGCTCCTACAAAGTGTTTCCGAGGGAAACCTTAACCTAACAAAATGAGAGACGGTCCACAGTCATAGATGTGATGACTAAGCACTGTAAAGAAGCTGAGTGCATCTGCAAAGTCCCAAATCACAGTATGTTTTTTTTGTTTGTTTGTTTTTGTTTGTTTGTTTGTTTGTTTTTAGGAGACCTGAACACACAGCTCTTCAGCAAGCTCTATCACTGAGCTGCACACCAGCCAGCCAACTGCCTGCTGATGTGAAGGTAATTCAAACAGGGAAAGAATAGTCTTTTAACTATTTTGTGTTTGGATGACTGGACATTGATATGCATAAAATAAGTGAATTTGGACCTTTATCTCATATTGTACCCCCAAATTAACTCAAAATTGATTATAGTTTAAGCAGGGGCATGGAGTCTTTTGCAAAACTTAGTGAGAATTTTGTAACATTGTGTTGGGCAAGGAGCTGCTAGATAATATGGTGAGTAAAATAGGGTCTGCAGAAGAAAAAAACCCCAATAAACTGAAAGCTTTGATGTTTAGGAGGTTGGGGAGATGGCTTAGTTGGACCAAGCTTGAGGATCTGAGTTCAATTCCCAGAACCCACAGGAAACACCAGTCATGATCAGGGTGTCACACCATCATATCCCAGTGATGGGGAGGAAGGGACAACCAGATCCCCTAGACCTGGCCAGCTACCTTAGCCTAGTGGGTGAGTTTCAGGCCAGTGAGAGACTGTTGTCTCAAAATCAAGCAAAACCAAAAAACAAACACAAAGTCAAGTGGTGCCTAAGAATACGGATAGGGCAGTTGTTTTTGACTTCTACGTACACAGACACCGAAAAAATTAGATGCACACACAAACACACACATATAAACACAAACATACATCTCCCCTAATAAGTCCACCACACATGTACACACACAAACATACACAAACAAACCCATGCATACATACATAAGCACACACATAAATACATACACAAACCTTTGGCATTTAAAAGACTCCAACACAAGTAAGTGAGTAAATGAAGAAAAAAAAATAAATAAGTAAATGTCTCTAGAATGAACAGGGTAGATACAGAGGGTGAAAATGTATTCACCACTCACGTACTTGATGAAGGGTTTGTATACAGAACTTGAGCTAGTAATAACAAGATTAATGGTCCAATTAAATGCTGGACAAAGGCTTTGAATGGACAATTCTCCAAGGAAGATAATCACAAAGCCAAAAAAGCACATAGAAAGACTCTCGGCATCATTAGTCATTGAGGAAATGCAAATTAAACCCAAAATGAGGAAGTGTTTTCTGTGCACTAAAGGGTACAGAGGGTGGCACTGCCAAGGATGTGTGAGGCTGGACACTTAGGACACAGCAGGGACTGTGGGCAGCTTTGTTAAAAGTTAGTTGTAGAGAGGACCATCAAGATGGCAGTGGGCAAAGAAAGGCATTTGCCACCAGGCTTAATAACCTGAGTTCCACGGTGAAAGGAGAGAGCAGACACCTGCCAGTTGTTCTTAGACTCCTACGTATATGCCATGGCATGCTGGTACCCACCTCCTCACAAATCAGTTCTTGTAATAATGTTTTAAAGCAGTGGTTCTCAATTTTCCTAATGCTGGGACCCTTGAATACAGTTCCTCATGTTGTGGTGACACCCAACCATAAATTATTTTTGTTGCTACTTCATAACTGTAATTTTCCTACTGTTATGAATTGTAATGTAAGTATCTGTGTTTTCCAATGGTCTTAGGTGACCACTGTGAAAAGGTCGTTCGACCCCCAAAGGGATCGCAACCTACAGGTTGGGGACCACTGTTTTAAAGAGTTATATATAGGGCCAGATAATTCTACTTCTCAAAATATACCCAGGAGAATAGAAAATGTAAGTCCCCACAGAGATGAGTATGCAGAAGTGCACATAAGTATTACGTGAAAAAGGGATGATTCCATATTTGCTGCGATTGTAATGAAAACACCCAAGCCTTGCTGCTTTACAAGTAAGTGTGTTATTTTCTCATGATTTAGAGGCTGCAAGGCCAGCGTTTAGCTTCCTCATCTATTTTACCTCTGGTGAGAGCCTTCATGATGGCAGAAACACGGAGGAGTGTTGGGAACAGACAGGCACTTGGAGAGGATTCACTGAGACCAACATGAATCCCTCCCAAGGTGGTTCCCCACTAGGCTCTTTAGGCCCTGCTTCCTTAAAAGCATCATCAAGCTCCCAGCAAATAAACTTTTTTGGGCACACCCTCAAGTCATGTAAAAACCAGAACAGGTCCCATGAGTGGAAACACTAACTGCCTATCTGGGTGTGTGGATAAGCTGACATGATGTTTACCCACACCATTGAACGTGGTAACCCGTGCTCTAGGATTCAAGGTGGAAGGACCCAAAATTCACCAGAAGCAACCAAATGCCACAGGGCACATGTGCATGACTGTCTTGATTCATGGCATGCAGAAAATGCAGGCTATGGAGACAAAAAGCAGATGGGTGTTGGCAAAAGGCACCTAGCAGGGGTGGATGTTGAGTTCAAACAGTCTTGATGAATGCATGGTGTTTTAAATGGGGTCATGACTCATGCTTGCACAACTCTGCAGGTAGTGAAAGAGATGGGCTAGAGAGCTGGCTCAATGATTAAGAGCATTGGCTGCTCTTGCAGAGGACCTGGGTTCAATTCCCAGACCCACATGGCAACTCACAGCTGGGTGTGCCTCTAGTTCTAGGGGATCCAATACTTTCTTCTTTCATGTATGGGCACCAGGCATGTCATGCTTCACAGACATACATGCAGGCAAAGCTCTCATACTTATAAAGTTAAAATAATAAATCTGTAACATGTGGAGGGAGGGAAGATGTGACTGTTTAATAGCTAAACATTTGTGATTTATTTTAAGTATTAAGTTCTAATTCAATCTTTTTCTATTCAGATAGCTCCCAATGCAGGATTTCTATGTTATAAGATATATTTGAGATATTTTTTTTCAGCCCAGAGAATCATTTATGTTGCTCACCATCCCACGTGCTCTGAGAAGGATGTGTGCAGTGACTATCGCTTTCTCTAAATACTAAATTACTTCCCTGTGATTGACAGTCCTAATCAAATCATTCCTGTATTTGGTGGGGTTTTCTAATTTGATTTATCTTTAAGGATTTAAGTGCATGTGAACACATCTGAACTATGTGTTAATATATGTGGGTGTGTGTGTGTTGCACATACTCTGAGGTCAGAAGAGGGTGCTGAGTATCCTCATCCATCACTGTCTGTCTACTCCTTTGTGGCAGAGTCTCTTCTTGAGCCTGGGGACTGGGTTTCCTCCACAGGGCTGGAAATCAGCAAGCCCTGGCTGTTCTCCTGCCTTCTTCCCTCTGGGAGCTAGAATTAAAAGCATGTGCCAGATGTCTGGCTTGTTACATGGTCACTGGGATCTGAACTCTGGTCCTCATAACGGCACAGCAAGGTCTCTTAACTGCTGAGCCATTGCTTCAGCCACTTGATTTTGTTTCTCTTACATAGTCCATCAACTAAGAGACACTTTTGAACAGTTCTGCTTCCAGGGGTGGCTTTTTTCTATGTACACTGTCAGCTGTTGCAGGATGGTTGCTGGGGACACTTGTATGTGCTGTGATGTCTTTGTGAACCATTGTGGCTTTTATTCCGAAGAGAGTTCCCTTTATATCTTTAGTTGCAATCTCACCTCTGATTGTATTCATTCATACACCACTCTAGGCACACTAGAATTACTCTGTTTACGATTTTTATGCTATAATGCCCCCCTACTTTTTTACCCTTCAATTCTTTGTTTTTATGTTTTAATATATCCTCTTATGAGTAGTCAGTGAAGCCTTGATTTTTTTTTTATGGATTCTAATTGTTTCTGTCCTTTAATTGGGGGTGTTATTTCTTGCTTATAGTTTGCATAACCATCAACATTATTCAATTTAATGTTTCCTTTTTGTTTTGTCTGGGTTCCATCCCTTTATATCTACTCTCCCATCTTTCTTCATCAAATCTATTTTATAATTTCATTGTGTTTCTTTGACTGGCATTTTGTTCTATTTTTGTGAAAGTATGGGTTTACAAGAGCCTGGGGCAACAATGTGTGCCCTGGACTTCCCAGTCTTTGAGCATTCTTGTCAACCTGTTTCACGGTGTCTTAGAGCTTTACTGCTGTATCCCTCTGTGGTCACCTCCCCGTGCCTGCTGTGGTTCTTGGAATATATTTTACAGCACAGTGCCTTATTAAGCCCACAGTCAAAGTCCATTCAGGAATTTCTTCTTGGGGCCACAGCCCTCAAGAACTTGCTCCTTTGGTGGGTTTCACTCTGTGTCTACTTGCAGGCTTACTTTAGCACTACCCTAGCTTCTGGGTGTTCAGAACAGCTAAGTCCATCACCTTTCATGTGTCCACACTCATCTCACTCCCACTTCTGAACCGCACTTCCCTGGTTAAGAATTTCTCTGTTCCCCACAGCGCTTTAGAGATGCCACTCAGCTGGCCTCTGGCCTTTGTGTTTCTGAGCAGAGGTAACATGGTCCTTCATAGCTTTTCCTCCAATTACTTTAGATGTCCTCATCCATGTTGCTTTGACATGCTGATTTGTGATATGTGTGGGGTTGACTCTGTCTGCAGTCATCCTACTGGGATTCATTAACACGTTTGAGTTTCATCCTTATCAAATTCAGAAAAATTTCAGCCATTAGCACGCACATCTGTGTGTGTGTGTGTGTGTGTGTGTGTGTGTGTGTGTGTGTGTGTGTGTGTGTGTGTGCATGTCCAAGATCATTGCACCTTTGTATGGAGACCAGAGTCAACCATGGCTCTCATTCTTTAGGGGTGTCTACCTTGCTTTTTGAGACACATGCCTGGCACATGCTGGCTCATCAGCGAGCCATAGGCTTGTCTCCACCTCTTTATCCCTGGGATTACAAGTGCACCCCAGTGCTTTGCTTGTTTTGGAAATCAAATTTGGGCTCTTGCATGTTTAAGGTAAGAACTCTACCAAATGACTCAGCCATTACTTTGCACGATATTTCCTCTTCCCCAGTTCTCTCTCCTCTCTTTGGAAGATCACTTACTGTGGATCTCTGGCCACTCAGGGACTCAAGTTAGTTTTTCCATCTTGAGTCCTTATCTTCTAATTAGCGTCTTGTCTTCTGGCTTCTACTACCTTCTGCAATGACCCCTTCCAGGAAGTTCAAAGATTCAGAGACCACACAGTTCCCTGGGAGTCTCTTTCGGGTTATCTATTTCTATTTCTTCATTGAGATCCCTACTTATTCTCTCACCATGGCCACCCTTCACTTTAAATCATGCTGCGTATTGGACAAAGCTACGTGGAAGCCCTGGTTTGTTGCCCCACATCCAGACCACTCAACATCATTTCTCCTACTGATTTTTCCTGCTGCCTGGGGCAAGTTCTGCCCTGCTCCTGCTCCTGTCCATCTCTCCAAAGCACTATGAACAAAGTGGGGCTGGGATATATTTCAGGGGGAGATTAACTCTTCCAAGGGTGGTGACTTTTATTATTTGTTCACTTTTTTCTGTTAGTGTGTGTGTGTGTGTGTGTGTGTGTGTGTGTGTGTGTGTGTGTGTGTGTGTTCATGTGTATGTGTGCATGCATATAGAGAGGCCAAAGGTGGATATTAGATTTCTTCTTCAACCACTTTCCAACTTATTTATTTATTTGTTTTTGCTTTTTCTAGACAGGGTTTCTTTGTGTAACAACTCTGACTGTCCTGGAACTTGCTCTGTAGACCAGGCTGGCTGGCCTCGAACATACAGAGATCCATTCTGCCAGCCCAACCACTGCCCAACTTCCACTTTATATTTTGAGACTTTCATTGGTGAACCTGACGTTCACCAATCTTCCTGTCTCTGTCTCCCTTGGCCCATAATTACAGGTATGTGCCCTAATGCCCAGGTTTTTATGTGAGTGCTGAAGAGCTGAACCCAGGTCCTCATATAGTCAGTGTCCCCCAATCAGTTTTTATTATGATGTCTTTGTTGTGCACAGCATTGGGCTTCATGTAATGTGCTTTGCTCCCATTTATCTGCACATCCTTCTATACCTTCTTTGTGCTTTCTGCCTCATTTCTCCCCTCTGTTTACCTTGACATTCCTCTTCCATTGGCCTTCCATGTGATCCACTTCTACATGGTCCACTTCCATGTAGTGGTTTTTGGTCCTGGCATGTAGGAGTCAAAGAAAGGTCCTACTGGCTCTGTGTTGAGGTTTCCCTGTTCTCAGCAAAATGCTCAGTGGTTCAGTGAGGTTTCTGTGTTGGCCAAGCTTTGGGTCCCTGGGTTTTCAATCACCTTGTAGTCCTGTGGATTCTGTCAGCCCTGATGATTCCCATGCTTGGCAGTTGCAGCCCAGTTCTGGTCCAATGACTCACTGCTCACACTTCCTTACCCTCTGTCTCTTTATTATAGCTAGACTGGGTTTAGGGTGGGCATACCTCAAGGTCTCTATACCAGACAATGGCCTGAGGCAAAGCTGGATCCAGAGTGTCCCAGCCACTGCTTTTGCCTTCCCAGGAAGAAGGTTGTCTGTCCAGCCTTTTGTCTACCTGGAGCCTGGTGAAGACTATGGTGAGTGAAAGGTCTGCTTCTGGCTTATCATTGCTTGACCTCCTGTAATGGAAGCTGACACTGGAAGTGATGTTGATGGGGCTCTCAATTCTGAGGAGTCCAGCAGAACTCCAGCATATCCAGAAGGTTCCATTGCTATTGCTAAGTCTAAGCCTGTCAAGCTCACTTTCTCCCCGTGATGTTTTCTCCTGGGGATTTTTCTGTTTCCACGTCCCCCTTTCAGAGCTCACATGGGCAGAGTGTAAGACCCATTTACACACCATTAGGAAATATTCACCTGTCTCAAACTCAGGAGGACTTAGTTTTATATTTTCTTCTGGAACTCTCTTTGTTTATTTATTTGTTTTTACTGCAGCCACAGATATCTGTGGTACATCTTGAAATATTTACTGGGTAGTGTGAAGCTTGGAGGGAGGAGCATAAATATTTGTTGACTTTAGTTACGGAACTGAATGGTGGACTAAAGAATGTTAGTCAGGTCTAGCTTAGTGAGCCAATGAGTTTGGATGAGGAGTTATGTATAGAATTATGGATAGGGGTTTATCTTTAATAGCATGGGTATTCAAATGCAGCTGCGTTACTAAAAAGCCCACCCCAGCCAGAAGACCACTCACAGAAGTTGCAGCCTTGGAATATCTTGCATAACATGGAGGCAGTTCTCCAGGTCAGAATATCCCCTCTTTAATAATTGTTACTGCTTGTGTAACCTGCGGGAGGGGCTTTCTTAATCTTGTAAGTTTGTGGAGATTCCTGGGACTTGTATGCTGTGGAATAATCTTCTTGTACACTGTAAAGATTTGTCACTCGAATTGGTTTAATAAAATGCTGATTGGCCAGTAGCCAGACAGGAAGTATAGGTGGGTTGACCAAACTAAGGATGATAGGAAAGAGAAGGGCAGAGTTAGGAGTGGCCAGCCAGAAACAGAGGGAGCAGAGGATGAACATGCCATGCTAATAAAGTGTACTACCACATAGCAGAGCATAAATAAGGAATATAGGTTAACTTAAAATATATAAGAGCTAGTTAGTAATAAGCCTGAGCTATTGGCTGAGCATTTATAATTCATGTAAGCTTCTGTGTGTTTATTTGGGACCTGGTGGTTAGGATAGGAAATGTCAGTTTACATTTGTGTGTTTCATGTATTTACTGAGTCTTAAGAACTCCTCTTCAACTTAAAGGAAATATCCACACAACACTAGCTAGGATAGGGGTCACTTTGCATTTGGTTTCATTTTCCCTTTGGAATCTCTGGTTTAACAGCCCCCTTTCCTGATCCAGTTGCAAGGCACTGCTGTATGCCTGATAGCTCAGTGTGTCTATTCCTGCTCCTTTTGTTCTGATCTGAACCTGGGCAAGTCCTCCAGCTGTGGTTATGTAACCTATCTTGACATCTGCTGGGGTCAGGTTTTCAGTTTGTTCATTTTCTTAGCGATCTCCTCTGCTATTTTTGGCCTTTTGTATTTTCGCATACCCTTCAGAAGAATCTTGTCAATTTTCATCAAAAAATCCCAAGTGACTCACGGTGGGATCATGTTGAACATATATATATATATATCTCAGTTTGGAAAGAGATGACACTTCCCAGTGAGTCAGCCAGAGCCTTAGGGGGGCAGCTTCCCATCTACAGAAGTTGTCTTTATTTTCTGTGGCTAAATTCCATATGGGGCTATCTTTGGCTTTCTTTAGATTTGTTTCTGGTTAGTTGCCTTTTGGTAATACTGGTGGTAGACCAAACAACCAGAACTAAACTGTCTTCATTTTGGTGGGTGCTAGAAGTGGGAGCTGCAGCATTTTTTTGGGGGGGACTATTGTTTTTGGTTTTGTGCCATGAGTCAAATGTCTCTGCACAACTTAGCAATAAATTCTAGTTTTTCTGTAGAACCCTGGATTTCCTATGTCTACATATTTGTCCTTTAATGTGAGAGATCCATGGACTCTATTTAATGAGCAAAGGCATTTATTTGGGGGGTTAACTCACTACCATGGGAGATTTATTTTAGGGTGTCCAGGAACGCTGAACTATGTCCCATGATGATTCGCCTGGTCCAAGATCTCAGCATCCAATACCGCAAGAAGGTGAAGAGAGAGTCACATACATGCATCCCAGGCCTTAAGGGTCCCAAGTCAGCATGCCCGAGGGGCATGGACTTCAAGGTCATAGGCAGGTGTAACAGTTACCTGCTGCCTCCCTAGGGGCGGTGCTTCAAGGTCATTGCTAGAACAGCTCCCCACCACAGTCCTTCTCTTCCCGTCTTTATCCTTCCAATTCTTTTCTTTGCCTTCTTCACCAGTCAATGTCTTTAGCACCACGTTTAACAGGAGTGAGAAGAGAAAATAGAGCAGTCTCTTTGTACTTAATGCCAAGATTTTCAGTAATTACCGTTAGATGTGGAATGTGTCTTGGGGATTTTGTAGACAGAATTACTGGGATAATGATGGTATCACCATTTAATCCTTGTTTGTAGAGAGTGGTCTGTCTGAAAATACGTTAAAAATTTGAATTTGTGTATGTGCGTGCATAAGTGTCTGTCTATGTCTGCGTATGTGTGTATTCATGTATGTGTATGTGTGGAGGGTGTGTATATATGTGCGTGCATCTGTGTGTGCATACGTGTGTGTAGTGTGTGCATATTTTGTGGTATGGTGTGTTTGCATGTGTGTATGTGTTTTGGATGTGTGTGTGTATGTGTGTGTATGTATATGTGTATGTGTGTGTTGCACAACTCCAAGCAGTTATATAATCTGGCCACTTATTCCTTTTATTTTATTAGTGCATTGAATTATTCAAACATTTATCTGCTTTGCACCCAGGAACACCTGGCTGTGCTGTGTTTTGTTTACCGCCATCTTCTTCCCTCTAATCCTCTGTTTAGTGTCCACACCTATATTGAATGATAGAATTCCATTACTTCCTTGTAATATTTTGTTTTCAGGTCTGTATGACAGCAATAAACTGGACTTAGACTGCCTGGCAGCTTGGAGTTCCCCTTCAACAGCTTTAGAAGATACTGTGTGGAGGGGATTCGACTTCCTCTATTTGAAGAAATTCTATTGTGAATTGCTTTTTATTTTTTGTCAACATTTTTGTTTTGTTTGTTTGTATGGACAGGTACCCAGGCAGTTGTTATGTAACAGACATGATTTGTTCAATATATCTGGGACTACTAAGATTTTAAAAATCTGTTCTTGACCATGTTTAGAAGATACAGCTTAAAGGTTTTGTTCCCATTTCACTGGAGTTTTCTAATTTATTATCTCAAAGTTGTACCTGCTAGTCCTCTCTTTTTTAGGAATTAAAGGAGCTGTAATGAATTGCCTTTTTATCATACCTAAGATTGATACATTTTTTTTTCTCCTGAGGCTTGCTTAGTTGGACACATCTCCTGCCTTTTCTATTGACCCTTAATTTTTTCTCTTCTTCTGTTTCAGTTTGAGCCATGCTTTCGTTCATTGACTTCTTTCTACTTGCTGACAGTGATTTGATCTTCATTTGCAAGATTCTTAAGAGGTGAGGCTAGGTCACTGGTTCTATTTATTTTTCTTTGTGCCTGCATTTAAGATTGTCAATTTTCCTCTCTTATTTTGATAATGACACATTCTGTAACAATTCTTGTGGTCATGAAGACCTTTGAGATCATAAGATGTACCTTGGAACTTTACAGCTTAATAAGACTATTTTTCCTAAACGAATAAAATTTTAACTTTATTCTAAATACTTATCCTTATACCCACAGATAAACATAGATTTCACCTCTCATCAAAGACACTTCTTTTTGCAGCAGATGGACACTGTTGCAGATATCTAATACTGGGCAAAATTTTTGGGGTGCCCAACCCCACGTAATACATATACAGCACAATCTCTATACTGAAGGCTCAGGGGATACCTTGAAAGAGGTGACAGGAATATTTTAAGAGCCAAAAAAAAGAAAACCAACATGACATTTGATGCTAGGTAGTGTTTTTAATATATGACTGGGAAGTTACAGCCATGAACGCTCAACAGCATGGCTACCTAGACAAGACCTGCCTGGCAGCACTAGGTGACATGTCAGCGTAGATGGGGGAAATCTACAAGGCCCAGCCCTAAATGAAGAACTTTAAGCAATTAATGGTTGCTGCTAGAAGGAGAATCATCTTTCCCTAGACCCCTGATACGTTATTCAGTCCCAAGTGGTCAGCTCTAAACACATATACATACCAGCAGCACTAAAGTAACTTAGTAGGTTTTGTGTGTTTGTGTGTGTGTGTGTTGCCCACATACACACCTATACACATATGTATGCATATAATCATATAATGGAGAAGAGGTCATGAACTTGAGAAGGAGGTAGAGGACATGGGAGGGGTTAGAGAGGGAGAGAGTGGTATATTAATGATGTAACTACTACTCATATGAAAATCAAAAAATATATAAAATTTAAAGAAAAAGAACCAATCTGTTTCTTATACTGATTATATGTAAACATAGCAATTCTAGGACCAATTTTGAAGCAGTGACCTTTGTGTGGTTGTGGTATACAATTGAGCTATATGTATCACATGCCCAGTTATTATGAACATTGAGGACCATTGCTCTGTCTTCCTAATGTTCAATGGGTGCGATGGTAGACATCTTCTCCCATTTCCTCGCTTTCTTCCATCTCATTTCACTCTCATTTTCCTTGTTTTTTTCTGTAAATTGTTGCCGTCTGTGTCGGAGTCTCACTGCTGCGGGCAGTGGGCTGAAAGCCGTATCTCTGCTGGTGGATGCCGTAACACATGTGCATTCCTTCCGTTCTGGAGGCTAGATCTCCAGAAAGAAGAAATGTCAACAGGCCTGGGCTCTTCCATGGCCTTGGAGAACAATTCTTCCCAGGCCACGGGCCAGCTCTGGTGGTCTCTGGTGTTGCTTGGTGTATAGGGAGCTACCTTCTCTCTGCATCTTTTCACGTTATTCTCTTATGATTACCTGCAAAGGTCAGTCTAAATTTCTCCTTGTCCAAAGCACCCTGGCCATATCCCGTGAGAGCTCACCCTAAACGCTTCCTCAGACTTCATTTGTTCCTAAAAGGCCTTATTTCAGTTTGGATGGTACCTACAGACACTAAGGGTTAGGACTCTTTAGGTGCACAGTGCATCCTAGAATATCCACTCCGTCAACCTGACTTTCTCCACACACTCTTCCTACCTTGGGACCTGTCCTAGTCCCCATGATCAGCCTTCACCTGGTGTGTTGCTTTCTTATGGCACTCAGGGTGTCCTCTCTGTGGGAATGTCACTTGGCCTCACCTCCCTGCTCTAAACTGAGCCATGCTCCTCTTTGTCTTCACACCACATCCCCCTCCAGTCACATCACGCTCCCTCCATTCATGTCAAGCTCCCGCCATTCACAACATGAATCAATCTCTTGAGCTTCCCAGCCCTGCTGACCTGCTGACATTTATAGCATTATTTTGTCCCTGGAGGCAGCTCTCTGCTTGGCAGCGTTGTTCCCTTGCTGTCTTCTGTGGTCAGGTTTCCTGGGTGTTTCTTTGATGGTTGTTTCTATAAAAATGGAATCTTGCACGCTAATGTTCTTCGTCTAGCACAATAACTATGCAGTGCTTTGATGAGTCACCAAGGAAAACTAGGTCAGTCCCTCTGTGGGGATCTGAGGAGCCTTGGTTCTTGGTGTGGGAACAGTGTGGCATATGCAAACCATGATGCAGGGTTGGTATACATGTGACTGTTCAGTGAGTGCCTCAGGATTCTTCCTTCTGATGATCTAGCAGGAGCCAGTCGGCCCTTCCCCAATCTCTGGGGTGACGTCTCAGAGTGAAGTGCTCTTGTTTCCTTCTATCAGAGGAGCACGAGGGAGCAGGCACCAGTCCACGCCTTATTTCCCTCAAGGAAGATGCATGACATATTGCGGCAACAGGAAGGATGCAACTGGTCAGGACAAGTGCAGACTGCTGCCGGGGAGAAGTGCTATGTGTCAAGGCAGGTACAACTAGGACACCAGGGGAGATTCCAGTAAGCAGCTGGAGCTTTGGAACAGGACATTACAGGACACCAGTCAGAGCACCCTTGCTGCCCAAAGTAAGGGCACCAAATTCAGGAGCTGGCGGAGATACTGAATATGGGGGAAAGAGCAGAAAATTATGGAAATGTATCATTGTAGGACTGTCGAGCGAACTCCACTCGAGGAAGGACACTTCCATTTGTGAACAATCATTGAGACAGGACATGGGATGTTGCAATGCTGCAGGTCAATATGGTTTTGGAGTTCAAGGTTTCCCAGATGGTGTGATGTGTGTGCACCAAGATCTCCAGGTCCACACCCCATGTGTGCATGCACGCTCCATGCCTACCCGGGGCAGAGACAAGAAGCAGTGACTCAGCAGACCCACTGACCTTTCTGGCTGACCTTTCCAGTTACTGCTGCAGGCTGCCCTCCTTGCTGGCCCTGCGCAGGGACACAGGCTGCACCATGCATCTCGTCACATTCAGGCAATACACTGGATACACTTTCAGGACACTGGATTCTGGTATTAGTAGGCTGGCCCAGTGTAACCATCAAAACTATCAAAGCATCAATGACATTTAAAGAGAGCTTCTTGAACTCTTTGCTCCCTCTGCTCTATGCTGGCAAAATGCTGGCAGGAGGTGCTCAGGAGGTGTGTCCAGCATCTGCCTTCACTGTGCATACTCCCTTTTCCAGCAGCTTGCTAGCAGAGTTTGGCCACATTCCAGGTTCTTCTTTCAGGGCTACCCTGTGTCTGATAAGGGCTCAGAGATGCCTGCCTTGAGCCTTTCTCAGCAACTGGAGGCCTGGAATGCAGCTCCCTAAAAGCTATCCAAGTTCATCTATTGCATTGTCTAGCCCGTTTGTCCTCCACTTAAGGCCCCCAGAAGCCTCCAGGTTCTTACTGTTCAGATGATTTTGACCTTCCTCAGGACAGGATCTGAGGTTAGCTCCTTAGCCCCATCTCCCTGTGCACATCTGTGCCCAGTGAGTCTTCATCAGCCTTCTACACTCAAAACTTACGGACAAACAAAGCTGAGCCCAGGCCTGGGGTCTCACAGGCTCTTTTCTTACTAGCACATGGCTACCTTTCTCCCACTGGATTGGAAAATTAAGTTTTCATTATCTTTCAGGAAGATAATGTATGGGCAAGGGAGTCCACAGAGAGCTAAAGTGCCCAGTGGGATTCTACACTTGGAGGTTTTCTTTCCCATCTCAGGACCTAGGACACCTGTCAGAACCTGCAGTGGGTGGAGTCTTCGATGGAGGCACTTGGGTCTGCCTGTTACCATTTCTTGAGCTGATCAGTACCCACCTAAGGCGGAGAGTGACTACTTGGGCATCTCACCAGGTATCTCAGTGGTCAGGGTAGGAGGACAAGAGTATCAGAAAGTAACTGTAGACAGATCCCAGCCTCAGCATCATCAGGCCTATGAGTTCTGGCTTCTAGCTACATGGAAACTTTGGATAAACAAGTGGTTATTGGGACAGGTACAGATGTACAGGCAAGTTTAAAAAGTTAGCATGATATGGAACTTATCTCTAAGTGCAACAAATATAGATCTGTAAAAAAAATTGCTACTGCTACTCTGTTAATGGACATAATATTGAACTGCTGTTTAAATCATCCCTCTGGAGGGATGCTGTTTAAATCATCTCTAGGTGAGTGCAGCACTCAGTCCTTACCAGAGAAGCTTCTTTGTGCAGAAGATGGTGGCTACGGCAGAAACTCACACCTGGTCAAAGTCCAGAGAGAATCAGTGGCATGCTCAGCTACAGATGATGTGTTTACACCCATCCTCCCCAAGGTCCAGGGACCATCATGGAAGATGGAGCAGAAAGAGTGCAAGAACCAGAAGGTGGGGAAGGTTAGATCAAAACAGTGTCTTCTGGACATGTCAGGACCACAGCACTCGTGAACTCACAGAAGCTGTGGTTGTCTACACAAGACCCACACTAGATCAATCCAGTCAACATCCCAGAGTGAAGTAGGCAGGAGCTAAGGGCCCCCATCTTTAACCAAGCAGCTTGGACAGCTGATGTCTTCCAGGGAAGAGACAGACAGTTTTATTTAAGGATGTGGTCCTGGTAGGTTGACATTCATGCTCCAGTAGATGCCCCATATGCATATGAGCAGCCCAAAGTGAACTCAGTGTTATAAAAAAAAAAGGAAGGCACACAATTGGGAGGGGTGGGAAGGTGGGGGTTGGATCTGGGAGGAGCTAGGGAGAACTGGAGGTGAATGTCATACAAAATTCTAAAAGACTTAATGAAATATTATATTATAAAAGGTCTTAAAAAGGAAGAACATCTATAAAAACTCACACTGACAAAGTTAGCATGGAGAGTTCTCATGTAGACCGTGTCTAGGTCTCCCTCACCCACATCTTATATCTTATGGTCTGTGATGGGGGTAGACAGGATGTAGTCTTACTAATGGAGTTTCATGGTAATTTTGGTTGCTCTAGGGCTGCCTAGGTCTCTGTCCTGGAATCTCATAGACCTTTTCCTTGTCTTATTCTCCTCATCAACTTCCTGCCCCGACCCCCAGCCCTGAGGATTTCTCAGACTCACCTTGGTGTTGGTGCCTTGGAAAGTCTGAGGGAGCCCAGGTCAGGCATGCCAGAGAATGCCCCTCAGACATTGTTTTCTTACTCATTAAGAGTGCAGTTCGAGTGAGGAGAAGGAAAATGTCCTTTCTTTAGCATGGGGCAGTCCCCTGCTGTCAAGGTGACTTGTCACTGTTGGGCTAACTTGAGTCATCCAGGTGCTATTTCCTAATTTACTTACTTTGTTTGGCTCCGTGTTCATTTCCTTTATGTTACCTTTTTCTCCCTTCCTTTTATCAACTTGTTGAATCGAGTCCATGATGCCTTTTGAAAATATTTTGCTCACTGCTGACACGGGGTCATTTGCTGGCGGTACCTGGCTGTGTTTTGTCTGGTGTGAGATCCTTCCCGCAGGCAGGGTCGGGAAGGTCTCCTTTGCTGGGAGTTTTTGCTGGCTGCTGCTGGCTGAGGTCTGCAGCCTCCTCACACATCTGTTTCCTGCCTGAGAACCACACCATCTCCCTCATCTTCTTTCTGCCCAAGGAAGCCTTTATTTGTGTTTGCCCTCACTCTCTAGACCAGGGAAGGTCCTGAGTCTTCTCTTATGATCCTTGTATTTATTTTCTACAGGGTCAAATATGACCCTGTTAAGCCCTCATGAGTATCTGTATGAATTGGCTTTCTTTAATTTTTAGAAGTCTTACCTGTAATTCATTTCAGGATATTTGGAAATGGAAGTCTTTACGTTCTGTCATAGACGTGTCTTCCCCATCTGATCTGCCTTATCCTTGTGGGTCATAGGTCAGTGCAGGGGATGTTCATATTCAGTCCTGACACTATCATTACAAGTGTCTGTCAACAGTAATGAGCTCAGAGCCTTTCCAGGGTTAACAACAGAAATCAGGGAGGCCAAGCCAGTTCTTTTAGAGTTCTGTTCTAAGGAAGGGAAGAAGCTCGTGCATCTGAGGTATAGTTGAAAATTGGCAGAATCAGAAATAAGGCTTCATAGGAGTCAGGGTGAATGATGAGGTTTGCTGGCTCGTTGAAGGAAGTACCTGGTGACCTGAGACTGAGTCAGGTACAGGATCCACCCTTAAAATCATGAGAGGAGTGGTATTTAGGCAAAGACATTTATTGCAACCTAGATGTGGATCTTTGAGTCAAGAAACACCATGAGGGTCTACGTACTTAGCTTCACTGTGGTTGTGTTAAGGGGTAGAAAGTTGATTGGCAAGTGACAAGGTCTTTGGAAGAGATTAATGTAGTTCCCATATAGCCTCAGTTGGTTCTCATAATAGTAGGCTGTGATAAAAAATGAGACCAGCCTTCCCATACTTTGGACTCTTGTCTCACCATGTTGCCCCCACATCTTGCATCGGGCTCTTCTGTGATGTCATGTGCTGAATCACACTGTAGGTGAGGCACCTCCCCAGAGCCAAGCAGACCTTAGCATCCAGTCTCTGGAACTGTGCACTACACTAACTTCTCTTCCTTCCAGATTACCTACACTTGGGGATTTTGTTATAGTCATAGAAAATAGCCCTGATCGAGGTTTCTGGAAAGTGTCTCAGCAGCATGAAAGTCTTGAAAGAAGAATCAGGATGCTGCAAACTGGAAGCAATGTCTGCATAGTTGGGACACAGGATTTCCCACCTAAGTGATAGCTCTGGTAGCCCAGTGGGAAAACAGGGCCATATCTTCATCGCTTGCATGGAGGTGGTGGGCACGCCTGGCTTTATTCTTGAGGCCAGTACTGAAGGTGACTGTGGCATGGCTTTGGGTATTAAGTGCTAGTAAAATAAACACTAATGTGGAGAGAAGTGCCTTCCACTTTCCTGCTGCTGGTGCTCAAGATGCTACACCCTGCCTCTGCATTTTCCATTTTCCCTTTGCTCTCTTGGATGTGGGCTCCAGCTGGCCCAGACCTGCTGCTCCATTCCACATCTTCACAGTACTAAATATTTTACTCTACTCGGCACTCAAGAGTTCAGGCAGAGAGAAGGCGGATCTGTGCATCAGGCCAGTTCTCCATGTCTATCAGGCTTCTTAGCACATGAGAATCAAGACAGTCACCTTCTGCCTTCTGTGTGGGTCTCTGTCACTACTCACTGTCCCTCAGATCTCAAGGACATTCTCTGAGGCCATCCCAGCATGACACCTGTGGAGAACCCATGTCTCTGGCAAACATTAAGCCCAAACATGCACAGTTCTCTTGAGCTTTTCCTTTCTATTGAGTTAAATTTAAAAAATGTTTACCTAGGGAGCCTCTGCTCACAGATCAGAAGTGTGGCAGAACCCACCTGTACTGGTTTGTTTTAAATGTCAACTTGCCACAACCTAGAATCTCCTGAGAAAGAAGTTTCAGTTTAAAAATGGACTAGATCATGTTGGCCCATGGGCATGTCTGTAGGGGATTGCCTTGATTGTTAACTGAAGTAGTAGGGCCCAGCCCACTCTGGGCAGCACCATTCCCTAGTCAAGTGGTATTGAACAGTGTAAAAAAGCTAGCTGAGCATAAGTATGATAACCAGCCAGCAAATAGCATTCTCCATGACTCCTGCTGCTTTGACTATGAAGTGAGTACCTTGGCCAGAGGTAATCATTGTGGGAAACAGCAAAAAGGCCTGCCTTCAAGCTCCTGACTTGATTTTACAATGTTGGGCATAACCTGGAATTTTTAAGTTGAATAAGCTGCTCTCCCTCTCCCCCCACCATATGTTGTTTTGGTCAGGGTGTTTTATCACATCAACAGAGATGGACCTAGGTACCCAGAAGTACACCAGGACTGAACAGATCCAAGATCTCCTTGAGTAAGTGTAAGGACTCTCAGTGTCCAAGTCAAATCCTGTGACCCTCTCAAGGCATGTCAGGTCATCCCTAGGCCATACGCAGACGGACTCTTAAGTCCAAATCTTTGGGTGGCTTCAGGGAAAACCTGGAGTAAGCAGAATGGCTGTACCTAACCCCAACCCCTCAAGAGGCCAAGGCAGGAAGATTGGAAGATTAATCTAGGGTTCTAGGTCAGTCTGTGCAACTCAGTGAGGTCTTGTCTCAAATCAGAAAGTCAAAGAGGGCTGAGAATATAACTCAGTGATGGAGGGCTTGCCTTCCTGACATTTGTGATGGAGGCCCTTGTTTCAAATCCCAGTATGACAGAAGAGAGTAGAAGCACTCGGGTTCTCTTTGAGACAGAGGGCATGCTGCTTTGACCTACAATCTGTTCCTTGTCACACAGTTGTAGGGGTTAAGAGAGGTGATGTTGAGGAGGAGCCAGATAGGAATGATGTCAGGATCACACATTCCCAAGTGGACTGGATTGAGAGTAAGGCCAACCTGAACTATAGTGTGAGTTCAAGGGTCACCTAGGCGATGTAGGGAGATCCTGTCTCAGAATAAGAGGTTAAACAATGGTGGCAGTCTGGAGGCATAGCTCATCAATGGAGTACTTGCCTAGTGTGACCTAAGTTCAATGTCAAATTCAAAAGCATGTGAGGGAGAGAGATAGAGAAACACAGATAAAAACAGATTTCTTTCTTGAGGGTTTCTTTATAAGATTCTGAGTTAGAATTACTTATTAGCTATGTTTTAGTTATTAGTTAGAATTAGTTACTGAGTAATTAGTTAGAATTAGTTATTAGTTATGTTTCTTTTGCTGTGATAAACACCATGACCAAAAGCAACTCAGATGGGAAAGGTTTTTGTTACATCTTACAGGTTAGAGTTCAAGAAAAGTCAGGGCAAGAACTGAAGATAGGAATGTGGAGGCAAGAACTAAAGCAGAGGCCGTGGAGGGATGCTGTTCACCAACTTGCTCTGCATGGCTCACTCATCCTGATTTCTTATAGCACCTAGGGGCAACACCACCCACCATGAGCTTGGCATTTATCAATCATTAGTCAAGAAAATGCCCCCACATGCTTGCCTACAGGTAAGTCTGATGGAGAGAATTCTTCAGTAGAGATTCCCTCTTCCCAAATGACTCTTGTTTGTGCCAGCACAGACTCAACTCTCATTTACCATCTAATGTCCTCCCTGACCTGACCTGAAACAGGGGTATACAGGGATGGACTGTCAAGGTCCTGGTAGCTTAGGCCACCTGCCTCTCCATCCCCATAAAATGATAGCTATGGCCTCAGCCAGTCTCAGCTGCTGTAATAAAATTCCCTAGACTTTGTATCTGATAAAGTAGCCCTTGAGGATCATGTTCGGGAGGCTGAAAGGAAGTCCATGATCAAGATGTCAACCTGAGATATCCAGCTTCCTGCCTCACAGACAGATCCTCATCATCTTCAACAGACAAAGAGACAAGAGGATTCCCTCTTTCATAGGGCACCAACTCCAGTTATGTGGAGCAAGAGTTTCCTCTCATCACTTAATCACTTCTCAAAGGCTGAATCTCCTAACAAAGTTGCTCGGAAGGTTCAGATTTCAAACTGTTCCGAGGCAGAGATGACCACAGTGCCAGAGAAGAAGCTTAGAGGTGCCCAGCAGAGCACCCCCTCCCCACACACACACCACTGGACAGGAGCTGAGAGGATGTTGGCAACATCACCGATCCAGTCAGGATCTGCTGCTGGTGCAGGGTCCACTCACAGGCTTTCAGAAGCAGAGTCATCATGCCAGCCTGGCGGGAAGTGAGCCTCTGAGGTTGTTTTCTTGTTGTCTCTTACACCGGTGGTGGTGAGTCATTTACATGCCATTCCTATCTTCTCCAGCAAGGCAATTACCACTGCTCACTGCCAAACCTGTCGGCTCCCTACCAGCTGGCCTGGAGGGGAGGCATCCAAATGAACACTAACTGTTGATCTTGAGGAAAGCAGTCAGACAGAGCTCTTCCTTTTCCCAGATAGGAGGGAGAAATGGCCGTCACAAACAGGCTGGTTGACATTTGGCTCCTTTGAGGGAGGAGGGTGTCTAAGGAAGTATCCAGAAATGTCTTCAACATATTCCACTGAAGACGGATTTGCTCATCAGTGTCTTCCCCTCCATGCTGTCACAGGCCTTCAGACTTGTGAAGAAAATGTCCCTTATTCTGTGGTCTCTACTGTATCCTAAGACTGTTTCTTGGACCAAGGGGTCCACCCTATGTGTCCTCTAGTAATAAGGACTCTAAGGAAAATGAAGCCTGGAGCTCCCCCCATGGCAGGGCAGAAAAGAAAGGCTTAGATTCACAGCCATTTTTATCTGTCCCAGGGGTCTCCTGGCCATGTCAGTGTCTGTACATGACCCATCCCTCCAACACTCACTCACAGCCTCACAGGTAGAACATGTGGGAGTTATGATCAGACTGAACTCCCACTCTACAGCCACTAGAATTAGAATCACCACACCAGGGCTATCAATTGGATGTTTGTAGTTTTACCTTCTCACTTGGAAGATGGGGAATGAACAAGAGGGTTTTTTTTTTTTTTTTTTTTTTTTGGCCAGGACCCAGTATGGTACAACAAATTTAAATAGCTGTTACAATGTGCTATGCACAATAAGTGGCAGCGTTGACTGTCCTGTCCCATGAAAATGCTGTTCTGGCTAGCGTCCTTCATTATGGCTCTGCCTAACTGATTATTTTGCTCCAATTCTACACCTGTCCACTCTATGACTATGAGGTGCTCACCTTGCTGCTGACATCTCTCCACCTGCTCACCCAAAGCCAGTCCTCCTCACTGCCAGCCCACATCTTTCCACTGCTGCTATGCTCCCAGTCCATCATCAGAGCCACTTGCGAGAAAGCAAACAGCCGAGCTGCTGAGGCTCCTGCAGAGGAAGCTGCAGGAGCGACGGTCCGGTGGTGTACTAACTCCAGCTCATCTTGCCTTCACCACCAGCCAGCCCATCCTTAATGGACCTGGGGTGTTTGTGCCCAAATATTTACTGAGTTCATTTTGTGTGCTGAGCCAGATAAAAACTCTGGCCCTGAGATACTGTTTCTAGGCTTGCAGCTGTCCGCTGACTGCTCCTTGTGGGATTGCTGTCACTTGGAGTGATGGTTGCATCTCCTGGCATCCCCAGGATTAAACACTGTGCAACAGTGCCGGGTTATAGAGTGACCATGGGCTTTAAACACAGAATTCCATTTAAGATTGCTTTCTCAAAGTCTTACAGCTATCCTGTTCCCCCACCTCCTGCTAAAACAGCATTGGGGAAGTGAGGTGGGCGATCTGAAGAGAAAGCTGCACAGGGCTTGACTACCTTTTCATCCTACTTCAAGTATGGAATATTTGAACTAACTATATATTAGGTGCAAAAAATGCAGGTTGGATTCAAAATAAGGAAAACATCACACTTGCGTGAATGGTACACATATTTTCTAAACAAAAATTAAGAGTTGGAGAGACAGGCTCTACCACTTAGGAGTGCTGTGCTTGCCTAAGCCAGAAGTAGAAGGAATACTGTCCGGACAGTACAGCAGCCTCTGTGATGAAGGGACTGTGAGATGTACAGGTGGTAGGTCACTCAACTCAGAAGTAAGCTAACATCTCAAAGCCACAACACGAAACAAACCATTGCTGGAAGACAAAGCCTGCGCCTGCTGGTGGGGACCAGGGGTACCAGCCTTCCATCAAACATAGTGTAGAAAGCTTGAGTGTGCTCAGCCATAGCCATACCCACTGTGTATGTACCACACATGCACACACATACACACATACACACAGAGAGATAGAGATATGTATAACACATATTTACATACATGCACATACACACACACAGTGACCCATACACACATAGAGCACCCCTAGGTGACTAAAACAAAAAGTTGGAAACTATGACCTGTGCAGAGGTGGACATGTGTAGATCAGATCCAGGAATCCATGGCATAGGTTACACAGGGGAGCCTCACAGGGTATCTAAAGACTTCCAAACAGGCAACACAGGTAGATGACACAAGAGAGTGGGAAGAGTGTTAGAAATTACATGGTCTTTTACTTCTAGTTACAGTGGGTCAAACAGTGTGGCCGACATTTTCTTCAGAGGTTCATAGAATGTGGGAGTAGGGGGAGAGAGCAATCCGGGGCGGACATGTGCAGAAACAGGAAGGACACTGCTGATCCTGCAGCACAGCCTCGACCCTTCCTCTACAGCTGAAGTGCACAAGGTGCACAGTGGAACCTTCTGTAGGATTGGATGTCTCTGATGTAGCATCCCTGGCCACATGTGGCTCTTGAACACTTGACATGCTTAACTGTGGCTGGGAAGCATAATTTGTAGCATTATTTAATTTAGCTAATTAAATTAAGTTTTTATTTATTTTTAACTGATGCTTAAAAATGTAAACATTGTATATGTTCATTAATGAGGTACCATGTGGTGTTTTGATACATACACAATGTATATTGTTTAAAGCAGGTGAGACATCTCTGTCTCCCCAAATATTTATCATTTGTTTATAATGGAAACATCCACCTTTCTTTTGGCACCTCCTGGGAGGTGTGCAGTCTGTTACCATCAAGAATTTAAATGCATGTGACTGGCATGACTATACGTGGCTATACAGCTCTGAAAGCATTCACCACAAGTGGAAAAGGAGCTGGAAGAGCAATGGGTACTTTTTATCTGGTATCATAGTGTCACCCTGCTTAGGCTGTCATGAACTGAGTGATGCCACAGACATTCAGGATGACTGAGGTCTGCAAGTAGCAGCCAAGAGTAAGTTTCTGGCTGCTTCTGCAGAAGAAGTCCTAGTTGGATTCACTAACCTGTTTGTCCCTAGGTTTGTGCTGCTTCTGTGCTGCTGCAGCACAGCTGAGCCATTTCAATGGAGTACATGGGAATAAGAATCACTTAAAGGATCAATGCTTGGCTCCAGCTGAGTATAGCTAAGAGCCCTGAGATGATTGGCATTTATATGCCAGTCATGGGGGTAAGTGTAAATCCTCTTTAGAAACCCATTGTTTGTGCTATCAAATATCTCTACAGACTTTCGTATTTAGTATCTAGAATCTACTGAAAAATGACATGAGAAGTTGTCAACACATCCTTAAACCCCAAAGAAACAATAGAAGCATGGACCAAGCAGCATGGACCACAGAACAGTAGTTACATATCTATTGGGGGGACTCAGAACACAAAGTACCAAATAATTTTTTAAATCAATGCATACAACATCCCTAAGAAAGCATGATGAAAACTGGAAATTAACAAAATAGCTGATGAAAAATTCTAAAGTTACAAAGTGAAATTAGACAGGGTTGTAGAGAGAATTAGCAAACTGGAAGACAGGATAGAGGAACATACTGAGCCTCATGCTCAGGAGTAAAAAGACTTCAGAAAAATATTTTAAAAAGTAGCAAACTTGACATGATGGAAAGTTGAATATTTGTATAACTGGAGTCATGTAGTGGAGAGAAGGGGATCTGTCTTTTAAAGCGGGAAGGATGAGAATGTTCTAAAAGTAATTGCAAATATCAAGTTCTGCCAAGTATGAAGCCAGGAACGCACATAGATATTACCTAGAAAACTTATTAAAACCAAAGACAAAGAAACGATAAAATGAGCAATTTTCTTCAAAGGCTTTCTTCAAAGAAGCAATTATAAAATGACAGCTGATAACTTGAGAGAAAAAAAATGAAAACCAGATGATGGGCACATTTTCAAGGCACTAAAATGGGAAATTGATGAGAAAAAAACTACGAAGTCTTGGTTTTAAAGTAATCTTTGGTCAAAATCATCACTTTGGAACATGTTTGCAATTTAATGCAAATAGATATGATACACACCAGAAGACTGGGGAAAGTCTGAATTACCATTAAAAACTGATGTTGTTTTACCAATGGGAATAAGAAAGAAAAGTGTGGTCTGTTCCCATGCGGGATGGTAGATTGT
Source organism: Peromyscus californicus insignis (assembly GCF_007827085.1). Lineage (NCBI taxonomy): Eukaryota > Metazoa > Chordata > Mammalia > Rodentia > Cricetidae > Peromyscus > Peromyscus californicus. The sequence goes on from NW_026294503.1 coordinate 51,861,638, forward strand.
GTCATGTGATAATTTGTGGGTTTTTTTTTTTTTTTTAATAATGTGTGAGTCTTCAGTCTCTGTCTTGAGAATTACCATCTGTAGCATTAACTCAAGTGGTTTGTTTGTTTGTTTGTTTGTTTTTTTGGTTTTTCGAGACAGGGTTTCTCTGTGTAGCTTTGCGCCTGTCCTGGGACTCACTTGGTAGCCCAGGCTGGCCTCGAACTCACAGAGATCCGCCTGGCTCTGCCTCCCGAGTGCTGGGATTAAAGGCGTGCGCCACCACCGCCTGGCAACTCAAGTGTTTTAAAAGGCCTAATTTGTGAAGAAAAAAACCCACTGATGTTGAAATAGAGGTTGGACAGACCATCTTTTAAATGAATATTTACATTTCACTGGATACTCATGAGGATGAGTCTCTAATACCCTATAAAAGGAAGGAAATAATTTAGATGTAAATAGAAATGATAAGTTATTGAAACTTACTGAAATGACCGGAAGCTGTTTTTGAATGAACTTTAGCATCAGAAAGATTTATTGATCAGATAAAAAAGCATTAACTCTAATAACAAGGATGGGTGTAGCACATGGTGGGGATGGCGAATGTTAGAGTTCTTCACTATGAGACCAACAAAGTGAGGTTGTGAGTTGATGAACATCTGACATCTGAAAGCCATGGGAAGAGATTGTTTTTTTTAAAATAAGATGTAAAGATCATTTTCAAAAATCCTAAAACAGAATAAATTTCAAGTAAAGTAAAGATCTTAAGTTCACAAAAGTTCTGTAAGACTGAAGTGCAGCCTGAGACACATCACAAAGGAGAATTTCCAGTCAGTAAATGGGACTAACTCAGGCTGTGGGTAAATTAGTATGTATTCTACTATATTCACCCATTTTATGTTACCATGATAAATTGCCCAAGGGTAACTAATTTTTCAAAGGAAAGAGGTTTGTTTATCTCACAGTTCTGAAGGTTTATGGCACAACGCTGGCTCCAGCCTGCCTCTGGTAAGTGCCCTGTGTTGGGATAAACTTTTTGTATACTGTGTCTCTGTTTTACCTCATCAGCCTAAGGCACCTTCTGATTGGTTTAAATAAGAGTTGAATGACCAATAGCTAGGCAGAAAAGGATAGGAGGAACTTCTGGGCAGAGATAGGAACTCTGAAAAAGAATCCGAGGCAGGAGGTTTGTCAGCCAGATGTGGAGGAAGTTCAAAGTATGGTACTGAGAAGAGGCAACGAGCCACGTAGCAGAATGTAGATTAATATAAACGGGTTAATTTAAGTTTTAAGAGCTAGTTTGCAACAAGCTTAAGCTAAGGTCAAGCTTTAATAATTAATTAGAAGTCTTCATCTCATTATTTGGGAGCTGGCTGTCCAAAGAAAACCCATTATAGACCTGTAGGCTATTTCCCATAGTGGTGAGAGCACAGCCATGTAAGGAAGGGAACACACTTTAAGAGACAAGAAGCCAGAGGGGACCAAAGTTCTGCAACCTCTCTCTTGGACTCCCTCCTTGACCCAGTGACTATCCTCCAGCTTTATCAAAATTATGCCTCTGGGGCCCACCCTTTCAAGTCATGGCTTTAGGAAACAGCTATGCTGCAAACATCCAGGAATGCAAAATCCTGCCAAGGGTGTGAGGAAGCTGTGGCTCCACTTGAGTGTGGCCAGAGCTTAACTGCCATAAAAGCCCACAATGGCGCTCCAAGGCCCACTTCTCCTGAGTCACTTGTAGGTGTATAATCACTAATAAGCACACATAACATGTTTATAATAGCACTGTTCTTCAAGTCGGCAACTGAAAATATCCCAGAGGCCCATCAACAGCAAAGTGGATTAATGTATGATGAGGACTTTGCAGAGTGATATACCACAGCATTTATAAAAAAAAAAAAAAAAAAAAAAAAAAAAAAAAGCAATGGCAGTGTTGCAGGAAAAGGCAGATGATTTTCACAGACTTGGAGTGTGTATGTGTTTACTTTAGAAAACCACAAAAGTGACCAGTAGGATCAGAGATCATGACAACGCTCACATTAGGATGATGGAAGGGGAGGCGGTGACGAAAGAATATTGTGGATGTAGGTGATGTGCTCTACAGACACAGGTGACATTCTGAGTGGACACTGGTGATGTCCTATTTCTTGGCATGGAGTGTGATACATACACGAGTGTGTCAGCTCTATGATGCTGTTAAGTGAATACTTTCTAAGATATTGCGTATGTGTGTGTGTACACATATATATGCACACACATATATATACATACACATAAATGTATATTTGCATACATAGAACATATACATATATAATATGCATTTATATACATTAATTCAAATAACTGAAATATAAGAAAGAAGTATCGACTTGGAATTGAGCATGTACTATCTTAGCTAAGTCTGAAGAATGGGATAATTATCTCCATAAGAATGTTTACAATAATAGAATATATTATGATCTGTGTTTCCTGTGTGACTCCCATGTGCTTCCACAGCACACACCATGAAAATATTGAATATAGACCAGTTTTGGAATTATTGCATGTAGATGACATATTGTTGGTGAGGTAAAAATACATGTGCATATATACTGTGAATATGTGAGTATGTACATGTGTGCACACATGTGTGTAGCATGTGTACATGTGAGTGTGTGTGTTTTAGGATAATCATAAGAAAATCAACCCCCAGCCTCCTCAGGAGGAGGTGCAGTTCATTACTGATGGGGAAAATGACAGCTGTAGTAACAACACATCATGTGACTGAAATCTTGAAGGAAACAGATGAGGTCACTGTTCTGGGATTTAGCCAGAGACGGTGCAGGTGAAAAAGGCCACAGCAGAAGATGGGTGGCACAGCTTTCCCATGCTGTGTTGCGCACGATTGACAAAGCTTCACATTTAAGTGACCCGTGATTACCCATCAAGTGTACTGTGAATTAATACTTAGTAACAGCTAAAAGGAGCATGTACCTCAGAAAACAACACACACACACACACACACACACACACACACACACACACACACACACGGGCATACAACACATATGCATGGACACACAGGTACATGCATACACATCACAAAAGCATACAGGTGCATGAGTCATGAAATAACCCCCAAATGTTACAGATTCTCAGAGAAAACAGGAGATGTGAGCTGATTAGTCTCTTTGTCAACCTGACACAAGCTAGGGCCGAGGGAAGAGGGAGACTCATTTGAGAAATTGCCCGTGATGCATTTTCCTGATTGACCTGAGAGGACCCATCCCACAGTGGGCATTGTCACCCCTAGGCAGGTGGCCCTGGGTCACATGAAAAAGCAGGCTGACACCTTTGATAGCCAGGCATGGGGTACACACTTTTAATCCCAGCATTCAGGAAGCAGAGGCAGGTGGATCTCTGTGAGTTCGAGGTCAGCCTGGTCTACAGGGTGAGTTCCAGGAGAGCCAGGGCTACACAGAGAACCCCTGTCTGGAAAAACAAACAAAAATAAAGGCAGGCTGAGTAAGCAACGGGGGTTGGGGGGTGGGGATGGGTGGAGGGAGGGGGGCGACAAGCCAGCCTCTGCTCCAGTTCCTGCCTCCAGGTTCTTGCCTGGAGTTCCTGACCTGACTTCTCTCCGTGGTGGAGTGTGAGGTGGAAGTGTAAGCTGAAACTGACTTGCTTTTAGCCTTAGTATTTTCTCAGCAAAGAAAGCAAACTAAGACAAGAGAGATATCCATTCCATCTGATATAATTACGATGTCACAACTAGATAAGACAGTGTGAGCAAGGGACTCTATTAAATTTCACATTAGTCAGATAAGTCCTAAGTCATTATTATCAAGATCAACCAGATCTAGGAAGAAGAGCAGGTGACAACTTCACAAGGTTAATGATGAGAATATGGAGATAGCTAAAAAAATAAAAATAACTATCACCAGGGCCCCACATTAAGAGAATAAAGGATAAACTTTATCTCACTAGGTGCTACAGAAGCTTTTGATAGAAGTCATGCCCATTCCTGATAAAAAACCACTTAGAAAACATGGGATAATGAAATGCTCTTATCTTGATCAAAAGTATTTACCAGCAAATGGAAGACACATCTTACTTAACAGAGGAACACTCATGGTGCTTTCTCAACTCAGCCCCGGGAGGGTGCCCACTCTGTATAGCCTAGGACTGCTGACAATTCTCGATAATGGGAAAAATGAAAGAAGAACACAAGCCATGACCAAAATGGTATCGGTTATATGATGATTCTCTTTCCAATAAAGATGCAGAAGTGTGAAGTGACGCCAGAGAACTGGTCAGCAGAGTTTAGCCACCAAGCTTAATCTCAGCCCTGAAAAACCAATGGCTTTTCCTTAAGCAGCAACAACCAAATAGAAAATATAATGTGAAAAAATTCCATTCATGGAGGACTAAAGATAAGAAACATCTCCAGACCATGCTTGTCTATTGAAAGAGTGAGTATTGGCCTGACTTGATAAAGAGACCCCGTCACTGTCTGAGGCAGGCTGAACTAAAGTCAGCCACCCAGAGCACCTAGTGGGTTTGCAAATATAAAGTGTCGGTTTGGAGACATGACCTTCTGCTGGGCTGTGCAGGGCAGGGCACTTGCTCCTTCTCTCTGTGGTTCTGTACCTCTTTGGCCTTGGGCTCCCAGGAGGTTTATATTTGAAAATGGGAAAGATGGAGAGGGATAGAGTGAAGGATGGCAGGTAGTTGCTGCAGGCTGGGTGGGTCCTGCCATGCCTCTTCACTCTCTACCCTTTGGAACTGAGGCATCTAGTGGCCCCAAAGTGAAGGAAGATAGGAGTCATTGCCCAGTGTCCAGGAGGAGGAAGAGCATGGCTGGAGCCTCTGACCTCCACATGCTCACTGTGATGCATGTGTGCTCTCACACACAATAAATAAATAAAAGTGTAATAAAATTAATTTTTAAAGATATTTGAAAAATATGTTCACAGTGTATTCTCTGCTCTGGGCAGGGTCAGGAAATCATTTTGCAGTGATTGGTTTAGAGGCCACGGCCCTCTGATGCCAGTCCAATACAAGAAGTCATTATCGAGCAGATCACATGCTTAACCCAGTGTGACTCAAACAGAGGTGGCCACAGTACAACTCCAGTCTCAAATATTGAAGACCTATCAGAAAGCACACTCAATGTGTGTGAACTGAGCAAACAAAATCTTACACATGCTTGTTAAATCTTCTTGCTGTGACAGACATGATGGAGAAATGAAATGCTGGGATCTGTTTCAAATATCACAGGGACCTCGTGGGCAGAGTGAATGGTTCAGATGCTGTTGCGATGTCAGGGATGGAGTGAGTTGTTTGCACATAGAAGAGCCTAGGTGCTAGGAACTGCAGTGAAAAGTAGGTAAGGAAGGCTTTTGACCTCTGCAACTATGTCAACAAAGAATTTTAATCATTTTATTTTCTCTATTCAGTAGTTTCAGTGACCCTTACATGAGCAGAGGGATTGAAGATATCATCTTACATCACAATCATGGATGCACAGTATGAAATGTAACAGGTGTAAACGTGCACAGCTGAACTTCTGAGAAACAAAGAGGAGTCCTCAGGGATGGAATTACATAGTCCCAAACAAACGCAGCTGGACAAGGCTGGAACCTGTGTCTCCCTTGGGGTATCTTCTACCTTATAAAGTGGAATCCTTTTGTGAGACAATTTGATGTCTTTGGAATCATGCAAAGGACAGAGATGTAACAGTGACTCCTATCAGGAACTTGAAAGACAACACATCCAGGGACATGTACTAGAAATGAAATGAAAACCCACCTGTCAACATAGAGGAAAACACAACCTTCCAAACCAGGACCCCAGGCACAATAAGAAACGTGATATGAATCATTGACTCATCTGGGTCTGGAATTGAAATTACATTTGTAAACTGGCACAGAAGATTCCAAGTGATGCTGTTGCTATGAGGTAAACATGGGCTTGAAGTCCCTGAGCCTAAGGAACCTCAGCAGAAACAAGTATCCAGTGGATACTCTTCACCTCAAGCCACCAGATGAGCCTTCAATGAAAAACATTGAAAATTCCACCCACTATCTTGATCAATAACCTCCAGATGCAATATGGAGAAAGTAATAGATTTGCCAGTATAATGAAGTATCATCCTCATAGACACATGTATGCATCACGATACAGCAAAACTCAAAAAGGCAAGACACTGAAAAACATCAGGGAGAGTTAGGAGAATTGTCAAGACAAAATTTTTTTTTTTTTAGAAATGATACAACTCATTAATAAAATCACGAATAGATGCCATGTTGAGTACAGAGTTGGTACAGCTAAAGAAAGAATTGGTGAATGGAGTGTAAACCTGGAAAAATTTTTATAGGGAGTACCTAAGCAGGAGAATGTGAGACACAGAGAAGTTTACAGAGGAGGACTGGATGAAAAGAGGCAGCATCAGCTAATTGAGGTTCTGATATTAGAGAGAATGGGAAACATATTTAAGTCCCCAAACAGTCTGATGATGAAACTGTTGACCGCTGTTCATCTTTGCATAACTCTAAGCAAATATTGGCCATGTCGAGTAATATTTTCAGTGACTCATTTTTAAGATTAAAACTGTGTGGACTAGCTAAAAGTAACACAATATTTGAAAGCAAGGATGGAACAAAGCCTCTGTAAAGTCCTTATCATTAAATGTAAGGCAGCAATATGGAATCTGAGACCTGATTGAGTATGCATCAGCTGAAACATGTCATTTTGTAAATATTAAAAAACAAATCTGTGGTGAGCCAGTGAGATGGCTCAGCAGGTAAAGGTGCTTGCCACCAAGCCTGATGACCTGAGTTTGAGTTCCAAGAATCCACATAGCGGAGGGAGAGAAGTGGCTTTCCCAGTGCGTCTGACTTCTGTATGTATACTGTGGCTACACAAACACACAGAGATACACAATAAATAGATCAGCAGGAAAAAAAAAACCTATGTCAAATAAAAATGTTGACATAGCAGAAAGAGCTGTAACAAAAACCAACCATAAAGCGTTAGGAAGTAAAGTCAACTCCATCAATCATGAGAATAAAAGCAAACGGATTAGACACACGTTGCAGATAGTGAGGTGGAAATTCTATTAGAATTGTCTAGTGGAGTAATATCTGTAGGGTACACAGTTAAGCACATAACATGCTTTAAAGATAAAATAATAAAGCTAAGTCTGTGGGACCAAGCAGAAGGCAGAGAGAAGCACTGCATGTCACCATGCTGTCATCTGTTTCTAGAATGCTGGGCCACCACAATATGCTTCACAAATTTCCAAAGACCGACACTGGTATTAGTTATTTGAACAGAGTGTAATTTATCCAAGAATCAATTAGTTGGGAAATGTAACAGTTGAGGGATTGAACAATGCATCTCCAAACAATCTGTCAGTCAAAACGTCAAAGCAAAAGCCAGAAAATGTTCTGGTTATAGAAACACAGCACACAGAGCAGAGCTGGGGAAGTACGCAGAGGGGAACTAAAGCTTTCCTGTTCATCTGTACCTATTTTAGTGTGTGTGTGTGTGTGTGTGTGTGTGTGTGTGTGTGTGTGTGTGTGTGCGTGTGTGCGTGTGCGTGTGCGTGCGCGTGTGTGTGTGTGTGTGTGTGTGTGTGTGTGTGTGTGTAAGTGCTCACAGAGGCCAGAATGGGGAGTTTGATCTCCTGGAGCTAGAGTTACAGGTGGTTACGAGTTGAATTGTGCTAAGAAACTAACTTAGGCTTTCTTTAAGAACAAGCCATACCTTAGGCCTCTAAACCATCTCTCCAGCCCTAATACACATTTTAAAAATCATTAAAGGAGGTCTAGCAAGCTGGCTCAGGAGATAAATATACCCAGTTCTGATCTAGTGAGCTGAGTAGAAGAGGAGAATTGGCAAGTGGTCTTCTGATCTCTATACACACCTTATGGCCCAAGCACCCACTTAACCAACCAACTAGCGAGCTAGCTAGCTAACAAACCAGCCAACCAACTAACCACCTAACTAACTAACAATAAGTAATGTTTTTAAAAGATGAAAGGGTGGGGGCTGGAGAGAGGGCTCAGATGTTAAGAGCACTGGTTGCCCTTCTAGAGAACTGGGGTTCAGTTGCAAGCATCTACATGGTTGTTCACAACTGCCTGTAGCTTCAGTTCCAGAGGACCCAATGCCTTCTTCTAGTATCTGAGGACAACATTCATGCACATAGCACACAGAGATAGATGCAAGCCAAACACTCTTACGTATAAAATAAAAATGAAGGATTTTTTTAAAAGATAGAAGGGCAGTTTTGAACAAATGACATTAAAAAGAAGAGAAAAAAAGTAAAAAAAGATTACTTTCATTTTACACAAATAAAATTTTATAGGCAAAGACCATTTCTCCAAGATACATAGCTTGTCAAACAGATTCAGAAAGTAAAAGAAACTCTAACGACTCCAATACGTGTGATAGCACTAAGTCAGCAGTTAGAAATCCAACATGCCAGTTGTTTCTACCTCTGGTGAAGACAGAAGGTCATGAATAAGCTCCATTCCCAGGTCAATGTGTCAAAGAGCAGGAACAGATGGATCTCAGGCTCCCCTGTAATAGTGAGCAACAGTGTAAGGGGATGTGCTGCTGTCAACAGGCCTGGATCTACTCCCCCTCCCCCGAGCAGTCATGGACTCAAGGTGCCTGGGCAGAGCTGAACCCTCAAACTCTTTCAGACCCACCTGTGGCCAGATGAAGAGATGCTGACGTTGTCGGCAGTGTCTGGGTCAACCACAGTCAGATCTAGCCCAGAGCTAACTCCAGCTAACTCCGTGAGGCATGTGGGTCTTTGTTAGAAAACCTTGCTTTTAAGGTTCCAGTCCACCATGTCTGGCTAGCTCGCTGAGCTCAGTGCAAAGTGGAGAACTCCCTTTCTTGACAGGACTCCGGGAAAAGGGGAGAACTCCATTTCTTGACAGGACTCCCTCTCTGCCTTATTTGAATAGTGTCTTTAGGCCCAGATGCTTGATTTGATTTGGAGGATGACCTTGCACAAAAACATCCTGCAAATGCTGTCTGACCCTGCGCACAAGCCTCCCTCCGTTTTCTGGGCTCTGGTATTTGTTTTTTGTTTTGTTTTTTTTTTTTTTTTGGTTTTTTTTCGAGACAGGGTTTCTCTGTGTAGCTTTGCACCTTTCCTGGAACTCACTTGGTAGCCCAGGCTGGCCTCGAACTCACAGAGATCCGCCTGGCTCTGCCTCCCGAGTGCTGGGATTAAAGGCGTGCGCCACCACCGCCCGGCTTGGGCTCTGGTATTTGAATGGGTGAGTCATTAACGTTCAGCTGTCCTCAATCAGGTCCGCATATGTAAATTAGGTGCGTTCTCTCCCTTGTTCATCCTCTCTTCCCCCTGACCTGAGCCATATAAATCGGCCTCGGGGCTTCAGTAAACTGAGCCCTGTCACTGAAGCTGACTCCTGGAGGTCCTTTCCATCTTACAGCCGTCTGAACCCCGTTCGCTGTTTTCTGCTCCCTCTTCATGCTCCAGCTGGTGGCCAGTGACCCTCAGAGGAAGAAGGAGACCCGCAGGTCATCAGGATGCACCCCAACTACATACATACTGGAATGCCCCCCCCCAGCCCCAGAAGCAAATATGGACCCGAAGCATGAAAATGAAGCAAGCCCTGCATCTACTGCGCTTTTACTCACTGACTGAGATGAAACGGTCCCAGGCGTTCTAAGAGCCTTACAGGCAAACAGCACACAGACTCAGGATGAAGGATGTCCATCTGACTTCTCCTAACTAGTAGGCAAGCTGGTGAAGACAACTTTTGTGAAGATCTAATGGTGTGAGGTGAAATATAAGCATGAAGGGGATGGAGTCCTTGTATAGAACAAAGACGGTAGTTCTGACAAAGAGCGGAGTGAAAGTCTAGGAAGAAAAACCCTGTATCTGAAATTCAAACAAAAAGTGACAAAATGGGCTTTGAAGTCGATTAGGGACTTAAGGAGATAAGAGCGAGCGGTGACATTGAAGGCAGGGCAATATGGAGCTCCCAGGTAAGCAGACAAAACACTCCCGAGAAGAACACGAAACAAAACAAAAAGCAGAAACACAGGTGTGGAGAGAGGTGCTGCTGTGGCTGCGGCTGCAGTGAGGAGGGAGGGGAGGAGGCCTGGAAGGAATGCCACTGTGCTCCCTCCATTTGATGAAAGAAAACGTCCTGCACAGACACAGGAAGCTCAGTGTGTCCCAACAGAGTCCGTGGTAGGACCCGCCCAGCGTCCTGACGTCATCTCCCGCCTCTTCTTCCTCCCTCCCTCTCTCTCTTCACAAGGTTGCCTGCACATTTGTTTTCCCTTCTCTCCTCTCTCTCTCTTTCTTTCTCTCTCTCTCTCTCTCTCTCTCTCTCTCTCTCTCTCTCTCTCTCTCTCTCTCTCTCTCTCTCTCTCTCTCTCTCTCCCTCTCTCTCTCCCTCTCCCTCTTTCTCTCTCTCTCTCCCTCTTTCTCTCTCTCTCTCTCTCTCTCTCTCTCTCTCTCTCTCTCTCTCTCTCTCTCCCTCTTTCTCCGTATCCCCCCCCCCCCCCTTAATAAAACTTTCCATGTGGATGCCATGCCTGCATGGTGTGAATAACTTTCCGCTGTGCCCCTCGGCCTCTGCCTGCATGGCGGATCTCCTTGGCTCAAACTCGCCAAGGCCTCTTGTGCGCCGTTCCACAACACACAGTGCTCCCCCTATCACACTGAATCCCTGAAAAACTGAAGAAGAAAGACAAGGAAAAAAAGAAAAGAAATAAGAAGCAAGAACTAAAAAGCAGCCTCTAGAGAAGGAGGGTCTGTGTCCCATGACACTGAACCACAGTGTAACTGACAGTTCATTAGAAACAAAGCCTGCCAGGGAGAGGGGAACACAGGATCACCATCTCAGGACTCAAACCAAAAGAACACAATAACCTGAAATTGGTACCCAGAAAAACTGAAGTCAAAATCTCGTGCATCATCTGGTATGGACTGATGAACAGTGTAGGTAAGAGCCCATTCCAAATACTCTCTGCTCAAGAGAGCAATGGGGTGTTATTACTCCATGTTGTGTTCATAAATTCCAATGTCTTCTGTATGAATGTGGAATGCATGACAGTAACTTTTCTATTTATAATTAAGACTTTTAAAAGAGTGCAGCAGGAATAACCAGGCAATAAGACAAGAGTCAGCTGAGGGAAACTATAGTCCACATGATCAGAAAGAACTACAGCCCAGGGAACGAGGCCAGAGGAATGTCAGAGCCATGAATGCATGATGTATTGGAGACTGTGTGCCGCATTCTCCTGTCCCAAATATGTAAAAGGCGATGGCTTGAAGCAAAAATAACATGAAAGATCTATGATAGGATTTAAGAAACCCAAGGAAATAAGGCACACAGAACAGTAGTTACAAACAGCAGGACACACCCTATGTAAGGTATTCATATCTGGAATCTGGCATGTTAACTTGATGTAGACCCCAATAAGTTAAGAATATCTTCTGTAAATTCTGGAAAAGTCCCTAAAAACAAAACATTGAGCTAAAAACAGAGGGAGGTCAGATGTAATAGGAAGTTGTAGTAAGAAATAAACAGGCTTAATGAGTAGAGTGCTCATCATGCAAGCAGGAGGAACTGAGTTCAATTCCCAGCACCCACATTAACACCTGGGCACCAATGTGCTACACACCTATGATCCTAGCAGTGAGTGATAAAGCAGAGACAAGAGGATCCTGGGGGCTTGCCGGGCAGCCAGTCTAGATGAATCAGGAGCTCCAGGTTCAGTGGGAGAAGCCATATCAAAAGATACGGTGAAGAGTGATTAAGGAAGACACCTGATGCTGACTTCTGATCTCCGCAAGCAAGTAACTGCATACATATGCGCGCGTGTGTGCGTGCACACACACACACACACACACACACACACACACACACAACACAACACACACGTGCGTGCGTGCGTGAGCTCAAAAAAAAATTCAAGTTAAATTCAATGTAAACGGCAGCAGGTAGATTTAGTGATGATGAGCCCTGGACTCTGAAAGCTCTGGTATCTTCCAGCCTCCCTCCTTGGAGGGGTCACTAGGGTAATGTCCATCCTACCACAAGCAGCAAGGGAACTGGAGAACAGGGCAGAACAACCATTCAGTGGCCTCTGGAAGAAACACTGATGTGTCCGTGAGGCAAAAGAGACACTGAGAGGCTTGCCCTGGAGCATTGACTTCTGCCTGGACACAGCTTCTGGACCATCCCAGACTAGATCCCCAAACCTGGCCCCGTTGGGGAGACAGAACTAGTATCACTTAAAGCCAGGGCCATTGGGGTTTTCAGTACACAGTGGAAGGGAGTGAAGGGCTGCTTAAAGTGTGAACCCCGCAACTCTGCACAGGAGGTCCTGGAGGCCAGGCCAAATGGGAACATTGGGCACTTGTCTCAGGTTGCCTTCTTGACAGAAATGGTGTGATAAACAACATAATCATAGCAACATGGGGAGAAAGAGTTTATTTCAGATGATAGGTAACAGTCCGTCAATGAGGGAAGCTGAGGCAGGAACCACAGGAAGTAACCTGGAGGTAGGAGCTGAAGCAGGGACTGTGGAGGAACACTGTTTACTGGCTTGCTCCCCATGGCTTGCTCAGTTTGAGTTTTTTTAAACACAACCCAGGGCCACCTGCCCAGAGTGTACCACCCACAGGGCATGGGCCCCTTAACATCAATCAGTAATCTAGAATGCTCCACAGACTTTCCTACAGGCCAGCCTGATGGAGGCATTTGCTCAGCTGAGGATCCTCTTGCCCAGGTTTGTCAGGTTTGTGTCAGGTTGACAAAAACGATCCCAGAAAGAGAACCAAGACACTGGGAAGTCTACAGCAGAGGAGGAGAAAGGTCTCACTGAGCAGAACCCAAGGGAGGGGGTACAGAGAGAGGTACAGAGAAGTGTAACAGGGCCCAAGATAAGAGGGAGATTAAAAAGTCAATTGCAATTTTGTGTACTGAAAACAGTAACCATAAAAATATCAATTATGGAAACAAGATAAGCTATAAGATTTCTAGGAATAATTTAAACAGAAGCGTTGAGAGCCTGATGAATAAGATGTGTCAGTCTTGACTGAAGACACTAAGAAAGAGCTGTATATCTGACATGATCTCTCTCCGCGAGAGGAGACAGGTTTGTTGTTATAAATAATAAATCATAATATAAATATAAATAAATAAAAAAGTGCCCCCTTTGTCAGACTAATCCAGAAGGTTAGGGACTTCTTTAGAGAGTATGTAGACTTGAGTTGAACTTTGTGTGGAATAGAGAGGACTCAGAACCACCAGGGGAGTTGCCAGGTACAAGATTTTCTGTGAAGATTAACCTTGGGTGGGGAGGCTGCCCAGTGGTTAGAACATTTGCCACACAAGTGTGAGAACAGAGTTTAGATATTTAGAATGTATGTAAACACTAAGTGGGCATGTGGTCCTCTTGTAATTCCAGCCTAGGAAGACAGAGATAGAGTGGAGGGGAGCACCTCAGAGCAAGTTGTTTAGCAAGACTAGCCATATCCATGAGCTCTAGTGTGATTGAGAGAGCCTGGATCAATGAATAAGGTGGGAAAGTGATCAAGAATGACTCCCTACATCAACCTCAGGCCTCCACATGCAGGTGCACACTCACATGGATGGAAACATGCCTACACATACATACACTCAGAAATGGAAAAGGGAAAACTGGGCAATGCCAAGTGGTGTTGGCACAGAGAGGAAATTGTGGACTAAGAGAGGAGGAAGTGAGGACCCTGACAGTCAGCCTGTGTGATGGACAGCTGGATAGTGAGAGGGACAGTCTCAGATGGCTGAAGAACACCCAGGACTATGCTGTCTGTGTGGCTGTGGGGAAGGGTGAGGCTGTTATGGAAGTCTGCAGTGGAAATCCCTAACAGTAGAAATGAAAACTGGGCTCAGTAGGGAACATACTACTCGTGAAGAAGACCCGAGGTCACCTGTAATCCTAACTCAAGAAGATCTGATGCTCTCTTCTGGCCTGAGGGCACCCACATGAGTGTGCATACACACACACACACACACACACACACAGACAATAAAGAAATCACAATCTTCAGTTTTTGAAAGATCATTTTTATTTCATGGGTGTGGGTGTTTTGCCTGTGTGTGTGCATTTGTGTGCACCATGTGTGTAAAGAGGCCAGAAAGAGTGTGTCATATCCTTGGGAACTGGAGTTACAGATGTTATGAGCTGATATATGGGTGCTGGGAATAGAACCTGGGTCTTGGCAAGATCAGAAAGTGCCCTTAAAGACTGAGCCGTTTCTCCAACCCCCAATCTTCACTTTTTTAAAGATAAAAGTTATTCTATGTATTATTATTGTTATTATTATTATTATTATTATTTTAGTTTTGCTCTTTTTGAAATACAGAGCATTGCTATTATGCTTGGGCTGGTCTCAAACTCAAACAACCCTCCTGCCTCAGCTCCTAAGCAGCTGGTTCTACAGACATGTACCTCTGTACCCATACTACAGACAGACTAGATCCTGGGATGAGATATCTGCAGGGCATGTAGCTGGTACTGAATCTGAATCCAAAACACAGATCAATGAGGAAAAAAATCAAAATAGAAACATGGTCAAAAAACAAAAACAGGATTTTGAATACACATAGGAAAAATCCCCAAACTCATTAACAGAAAGATAGATGTAAGGTCTGCACAGTTCAGAAGTTCAAGAAACTACTGTTCCAGGGCCCTAGAGGAAGTGACACAGTGGGACCTTTGTTGATCTACTGGGTTCCCAGGGCCTCAACCCAGTGCCTAGAGCACTGGGGAAGTGTGTGTCTCACAGCCCAGGAATATTACTTGTGCCTTTGTGGCCAACCTTGAGATACATAAGGGGGAAGGCACATGACATTGGTCTTCTCCATTCAAATTAGTTTGACACAAGGAAACCCTGGAAAACAGCAGAAATCCATCAAGAGGAAAATAGATAAACAAATTGCAGTATATTCACATAACATGCGCGGTGTGGAGCAGACGGATGAGCTGGGGTTTTGCGTGGAGACACACATAACTCTCAATGCTGGGAGGATAAGCCAGCTTCAGGAAGATTCATACATTTTAATTTCATGTAGACAGTTTTATAAATAGAGAAATAAAATGCTGTGCACAGGAAGGCCGCAGACATGAGAACAGTATGATGGGAGCAAGGACTCAAATAAGCTGTAGTTTTTAAAGGAGTCACCAAGACAGGGAATGTGACCCAGGGATAGCAGCGGGCACCCAGGGCCACATTTTTGCATGGTGTTTCGTGTTCTGACTGAGTCAGGGACTCTCTTCAATCCCATTATATATGTCTTTACTGTTTTCTCTCTTTTTTTTAAATAAATTAACTTTTTTTAAATTTTACATCCCAACCAGTTTCCCCTCCCTTCTCTCCTCCCAGTCCCTCCCCTATCCCCGCTCTGTTTCCACCCCTTAACATCCCCACATCCACTCCTCCTTCACTTCTGTTTAGGAAAGGACAGGTCTCCCATGGATATCAGCAAAACATGGCATACCAAGATTCAGTAAGACAAAGAACCTCCCTATGTATTAAGGCTTGGCAAGGCGACCCAGTATGAGGAGTAGGGTTCCAAATGTCTGGTAAAAAAATTGGAGACAGTCAGGCGGTGGTGGCGCACACCTTTAATCCCAGCACTCAGGAGGCAGAGCCACGAGGATCTCTGTGTGTTTGAGGCCAGCCTGGTCTACAGAGAGAGTTCCAGGACAGGTACCAAAACAACACAGAGAAACTCTATCTCAAAAAAACCAAACAAACTAAAAAAAAAAAAAAAAACAAAAAACAGTCTGAGACAGCTCCTGTTCTCACTGTTAGGAGTCCCACAAGAGGACCAAGATACACAACTATAACATCTATGCAGAGAGAGTGCCTAGGTCAGTCCCGTGTATACCCAACCTGGCACTGCCCATGGCCCACCAAGCTGGGGTTTTCTCATTCTTTTCTTTTGCCTCTTCTCATTCTGGGCCTCTGTGTTCCTGTCCATTAGATCGACACCCTCCATGATCATGGAGAAGCCCCTTCTTTCACATCATAGCCTTGCCTTCCATGTGCTTGCTAGTCAGTAAAGGATGCTGGGTGTTTAATGGAGCAACTTGGAGGCGGTGATTCTTCACAGAGCATGAGCAAGCTCAACTCTTAGTCATCAGTCTCCCTCTTCCTCCCTCTCTTCCTCCCTCCCTCCCTCCCTCTCTCCATCCCTCCCTCTCTCCATCCCTCCCTCCATCCCTCCCTCCTTTTCATCCCTCTCTCCTTTCCTTTTTCCTCCCTCTCTTTCCTCATTGCTTCTTTCTTTGTTCCTTCTTTTCCTTCCCTCCCTCCCTCTCTCCCTCCCCTTATTTCTTCCCCCTTTCTTCTTCCCTATCTCCCTTTCCTCTTTCCTTCTTCCTATCCCTTCCTCCCTTTCACCCTCACTTACCTCCTTCCTTGTTTATTCCACCCCACACTCCTTCCCTCTTTCCTTCTTTCTTCCCCATATTTTCATCTTTAACAACCATGCCTGGTAGGCATGGGTACAGAATCAGAAGTCACACTGGGAAACAGGTGCCTTCATGGAGCCTCCTCCTTCCCAGTATGAGGAAAGGTGTTGCTACCCAATGTGTGACCAAGAGGTAAACTTTAACCTGAAACAAAATGGGGGTTTGAGAACAGACAGTGACAGTTATAAGTGAGGTTGGCCTTGGGAGGTGATGGAGTATTCCACATCCCAGAAGTGAAAGGAGTGCAGGAAGGGGTAGATGGCGAGATCTGGGTCACATTGGAACCTAGAGAGGCCTGAGTGAGCCGGGAACCCTTGGGCTGTGAGCAGAGGTGATGGCATCATACATGGAGAAGAGTGTTAGCAGTGAGGCTAGGGAGGGGGGATGGGAGTGTGTAGATTGACATCCCATAGTGAAGACTACGTGGGTCCAGGTGAGGGTAAGACAACATGTATAGGGGGCTTCAGCTGGCAATGGCTAGTGTCAGGTTGTAGTTGGATGATGTTACCTGGACTTTATTCCTCATGAGATGGACATGATCAGACAGAGCTCAGCTGCCTCTTCTCTGCAGACGTGTGAGCGAAATAAATGATGTTAAAGTCATAAAATTGGGACCCAGCTTTTAGTATCGGAAGTGTGCCGCCATGCTTCAACTTTGTTTCATGCAGGATGTGAGTGAACACTGGGTGTGAGTGAACACTGGGTGTGAGTGAACATTGGGTGTGAGTGGACACCGGCTGTGAGTGAACACCGGGTGTGAGTGGACACTGGGTGTGAGTGAACACTGGGTGTGAGTGAACACTGGGTGTGAGTAGACACTGGGTATGAGGGGACACTGAGTATGTTGTGAGGACTGTCAGAAAAGGCTTGGAGACGGAGACCTAAAGGAAAGGAGGAAATGCTACTGAGAGTGTGGTACCAAGACATGATGCTTGGCAGAGATCCCTGAGTACCTGGTAGGGACACATGTCACTACCAGTCCATGGGAGGATTCCCACTCTCAAGAAGGGCCCACTCTGATCTGTCCCTGTTGTACAAGACTTCTTCTGAGCCAAAGAACCTCCATCTTTGGGAGTGCAGCTGTGGCGACCCTGCAAAAGATCAGTTTGTTTACTGTTGACATTGCCTCACAGGAGGGGCAGAAAGGGTCGCTGGATGCTCACCTGAGTACCCAGACCCTCCTCTCAGTCATTTTTACCCCATCCTGTCCTCATTGCACGTGGTGCCTTCCTCAGAGAGGGACTGGTGTAGATAGGCTGGAGAAGACAAGGGAAAGGGTGCGTCCATCTATGTGGCCATGAGGAAGCCTCCATCCATGCTAGGGGAAGACTTTCCAATGTGGCTGCTTTAGGTTCACACCAAGCTCCTGACAGTAACCTCTCACCCATGCTTGGTAAGCCAGCTCCATTACCTCATTGGTTCCCCAGGGAGGCCTTTGGTTTGTTGGAATATTGGAGTGAGGGAGGTAGATATCTCTTAGTTTCTCCCCAGGGAGAAAATTCTTGCAACAGCATTCCAGGGCTGATGTCCTTGAGCAGTGACCTTCCTTAGTGGACCCTCTGAATTCAGAGACTACAAACAAGGTCCTTAAGGCCATTTCCTTCCAACTAGTTCACTTGGGATGGTGGTTCTATGGAATGTTGGCCAGTGTGCCATGTGGACCTCAGAAAGCCCCATGAGAGTTCCCTATTAAAAAACCAACCAATATCAAAGGTTCCTGTGTGGATGACTCCTGGGAGTCCTTCCCCTATAGAGGACTGAATCCTGGCAAATACCTGTCTGCAGCCACCATAGACACCCTACCTCAAGATGCCACCAGATTCTCCCCAACCACAGCATCTTTGCACACGATGGTGGCTGACCCATGCCCTTGAAGCCTGGAGTATTTTGTTATACAGTATTACATGACTACAGCAGACACTGGGCACAAGAGCTGGCACCTGGTCAGTGCTCAACAGCAGTACCTACTGCATTTGTCACAAACTGGCAATGACATTTTCTGACAGTTGACATCCCTAGAGAATGCTGATCCCCTCTAGACTCAAGCTACAGATGACAAGAGGCAGGCGACACTATCAGCTGTCCCTCTGTTTGAATTAGCCAGAACCCTGAAGTCATGCAAGAGGAGCCAGCTACATGTGTGACAACCCCATCCTGGGGCCATCCTGGGAAGTCTAGGAGGACAAAGTGAGATATCTCCACTTATGGAATCACGACCGTGGACGCCTTTTCCAGCTCCTTCCTGGGCCTGTGCCTCCTGCCCTTTCCTCTATCATTTGTACAATGTTTCAGAGACATGCCTTTTTCTTGATCTCTTTGTTTCTGAGCATCCGTCACTAACCGTGGGCTCTGGGTAGGGGCAGCCTGAAGGATGTCTCTTTTATAATGATGGAGCCAGATCGAGGCTCCCCCCGGAAGAGAATGATATGTGCAGTGTCCCAGCAAGACCAGGCACTGTTTCTCCACTCTGCCTGCTAAGAAGGCCTGGATTTTCATATATTAGTAGATTAACACAATGTGGGAAGGCAGGCAGGCACAGCCCGAAAGAACCCACCATTCATTAACTTCTCCACACCCTGATAGGATCACAGAGGGCTGAGCCAAATTTCCACTTTGGTACCCCATCACAAAGCCCGTCTGCCCTTGTACCACCTGATAATTCTGGCTGTGCCAGAAGCTGGCTGATGTTTCCCTAGGGAAAACGTATTCAGCTAGGAGCCTGAGCTATGGGCCGGGGGACCCCCGACATGCCCTGCTTGAGCAGAGCCTGGCACATGTGGGTGGTAGGTTGTATCTCTGTGCTTGAGCCTTTCAGAAGGAGACTCAGTGCCCAGGGTTGGGGTTGTGAAGCCAGGTAAACTTATGGAGCTGCCTTGTACTACTACCCAATGCTGCAAGCATCCAGAATTTCACAACACTGTAGGAGGAATTAGCCTCGCAGGAGTGAATCAATAGATTCTCTCTTTCAAAAGAACTTGGAGCAGGCACATATCGGGGGATTAAAAATACAGCCTGGGAGCAAGCACATATGTGGACATTAAGAATACGGCCTGGGAGCAGGCAGCATGTGCCCAGGGCAGTTCAGAGATCAAAGATAGTAGACGGAAAGGACAGCTAGGCCAAGTGACCATCTCTGTTCTGCAGCACTGGACAGAGGGCCATATGCCAGCAGCCATGGAGGTGGGGCAAATGTCAGCATAGAGGAATTGAGGAATTTCCTCCATCGGCTTGGCCTATGACAAGTCTGTGAGGCATTTTCTTAAAAGCTAATGGATGTAGAAGTGGGCTCAGTCCACTGTGAGTGGCGCCATCCCCAGGCAGGTGGGCTTGGGCTGCTTAAGAAAAGTAGCTGAGCAAGCCAGGAGAAGCAAGCAAATAAGCAGTACTGCTCTGTGGCCTCTGTTTCAGTTCCCACCTCCAGGTTCCTTCCGTGACTTCCCTCAGTGGTAGACTGTGACCTAGAAGTATAATGTGGTGGTATTGTGCTCTCCAAAATATTGTGCACCCTAATAAACTTATCTGGGGTCAGAGAACAGAACAGCCACTAGATTCAGAGACTAGAAAATGATGGCACTCATGCCTTTAATCCTAGCATTCCAGAGGCAGAAATCCATCTGGATCTCTGTGAGTTCAAGGCCACATTGGAAATAGCCAGGCATGGTGACTCACACCTTTAATCCCAGAAAGTGAGCCTTTAATCCCAGGGACTGATGGCAGAAAGCAGAAAGGTAGATAAGGCATGAAAACCAGGAACTAGGCTGGTTAAGCATTCAGGCTTTCAAGAGGGAGTTCAGCTGAGATTCATTTGGATAAGGACTCAGAGGCTTCCAGTCTGAGGAAACAGGATCAGCTGAGGAACTGCCAAGGTGAGGTAGCTGTGGCTTGTTCTGCTTCTCTGATCTTCCAGCATTCACCCCAACACCTGGCTCCATATTTGTTTTTATTAATAAGACTCTTTAAGATTCATGTTACATCATAAGATGAAATAAACTTTTATAGGAACATTGTTCACTGGCTTGCTCCCAAGCTTATATTCAGCTACTTTTTTTTTTATACATCCCAGTCCCACCTGCTTAGGGATGATACTGCCCACAGTGGGCATTTTTCTAGCATATAAATCATTAACCAATACAATCTCTCACAGATATGGTTATAGGCCTAGTTGGTGGAGTCAATTCTTCAACTGAGGTTCCTTCTTCCCTAGTATATCATGTTGACAAACAGGAGCCATCGCAAGGACCATCATCTAGGGCTTGGTGTCCTTTCATTGGGTACAATCATATGGGTTTAGAATCCCATAATGTGGAGAGGTCACTTCTCCTGGCAAAACTAGTTGAGGACTCCCAGAAACTAAGTGCCAGGCAATAGACTTCATATGAGGACATTTTCTAGCACAATGAAAGCCAACCAGGCTGAAAGAAATTCAAGACCTGTTTGAAGAAGGCTAATATTGCTGACCCATGAGCATGGAGGTTCCCAGGGGAAACTTGGATCCTGGCCTGGCGCATCTAGTGTCTAACGCTGGATGCTGAGCCATGGAAGATGACACAGCAAGTGAGCCAGAGCTGGAAGAAGCTGTATCCAAGCCTTCCAGTTCAGCACCACTTCTGCCCAGTATGACACTAACCCCCGGGCTGAGAGTCTCCAGGAGTCTCAGGCTTGTAGGTCATTTGTCAGAAAACTGAATGTTTTTATTTCATTTTATTTCTAGAAATATATTTTTTAGAAACATTCTATTAATTTTAGTTTTAGAAAAATAAAGTTGTTGGCTAAAATCTAAAGAAGCGTGCTCTCTTACCAGCACCTTACCCACGAAGGCTTTGGACACAAGACCTCGAGTAAGCTCTCAACGCACTGGCTCCGAGAAGAGCTCAGCACTGTGGCTGCTGAGCAACTTGTCCCAACACCTTGGCTGAAAAGCTCCTGCCTCAAATTCTTTCACTTGGAAGGTGTAGCCTTGGTTTGAGTCTCATCAGAAGGCAGGGCCGTGGGAGGACTTGCTCCAACTTCACCAACATGGCTGTGGCGGGTTCAGTTCCTCCAGTGTTGGTGGTTCAAGGCTTTCACTCCTCACTGGCTACTGGTTGGTGACCTCCTCTCCAGTCAGTCCACACCTCCCCCAGTTCCAAGGGAGACAGGGAGAAAACAAGGTAGAAAACAATCTGCCTTCTGTCTGTGCCCTCATCTCCGAAGGTCACTTTGGCCAAGTCATGTTTTGAGAAGCAAGCTGGGAGGTGCTGTCATTACTTAGGAAGGGACCTACACAGGATGAACGCTGAGTGACACAGACCATCAACCCACCATCACTTCAGAAGCCCCACTTCCAGATGAACCCCGGATCTCAAGGCATATCACACACACACACACACACACACACACACACACACACACACACACACACACCATATATACATATTCTGGGGCCCACTAAAAACAAAGAGTAGTAAGTAACATTTCTTAATCATTAAGACAAATTAATGTTTGTTGCAGCTTTCAGCTCTTGCAAAACGGCTTGTTAAAAATAAGAACAAAACGCCCTGAGCCGCTCCATCAGCCACTCAGCTGACCTGTGAGGAGGTGGGGCAAGGTCTTTGGTCCTTAGAGGCCATAGCTGTAATGTTTTTGTTTTGGCAGGCTCTCACCTATACTTCAGGCCCATGCTAATGTTGAACTGATTACACAGCAAAGACTGACTTCAAATTTATAGTTATCCTCCTGCCTCAGACTCTTGAGTAATAGGAAACAAATAGCCATTTTTTCCTGCTATCCCCACCATTGTCTGGAAGGGCATATTAGTGGGTGCCGCCACCAGTGGCTACTTGGAGGTTTCCCCATGACATCACTGCTTTGTCTTTCTGGGTGCATGTGTGCTGCTTCCTGTCTGGGCTTAGTCTCCCTCATGTGTCCTCCTCTACGTAACTGTCCCCTCCTTCTGTGACCTCCCCGGTCTTGGGGGTGAGATGTTTCATCTTGACTCACAGCTTGCTCTTCCTGTGGGTCTGTGACTGTCCTCATTTCTTATTGCTACACGTCTCCTGAACTTCTCAGGGGAGCCAAGGTCATGTTCCTGGGGGCTCCAGTATCTTCCTGAGTGTCTGCACATCCCGGCTTCAGAGGACATTTGCTGGCCTGGGCAGAGGTTCAGATGAGATGAGATCACACATGAGGTCAGCATGAGTCGGGGATGGGGCTGTGATCAATCCGTCCTAGAAGAGGGAGTGGCTGTGTGAGGTAGAAATGGAGAGAGATGGCCCCAGGGCATCTGAATTCTGAGGTAGCTGTCCTTCCTGAGAGACCCCAGGTCCCACCAGCTAATCATCACAAGGTGCTGACAGGTAGGGACTGACTGTCACATGCAGATGGCAGGTGTGGACAGTTCTAGAAGATTCCCACTGCCAGGCCCTGTCCAGCACTGAAAGTGTTGAATAAGGCAGAGTCAAGTACAGCTCTCTACAGTGAGCACTCTTGTCAATTTTCAGAAGGTTCTCCTTCCTGCAGAGCTGGGGTGGGGTTTAGAAACACCAGCAAGGTCTAGTCAGAGGAGTACAAAAGGAGTTAGGGTTAGGGACTAGCTAAACACTCTCGTAGAAGAGACAGCGGACAGGAATTAGAGAGCATTGTGTTCAGCATGAGGGTGGACTCACCATGCCCTTAAACAGACACTGTCAGAACAGAGGACACTGTGTCTGTCCATCACAGGATGAACGGAGTTTGGGGAGGTGGCGATCATAGGATGTGAACCCTGGTGCTATGCAATGTCATTTTAGCCTCTGTGCGGGGCCACTGTCTGAGAAGACTCTATGTCCACACATGACCATGGTGGAGGTCTTGACCTCTCAAACCCCTGACCACTTTCCCAGCTGACTTTCAATGGACTTTAGCTAGAGTTGTTGGAGGAGTGAGTGGCTTTCACATGAAGTAGGCTGCCATATCATCTAGCAACTTCAAAGAAGACATTCTGGGGATGTCATTAGGGAGACTGGGACATTTTGCAGAACCTTATGAAAGGTCGGTTCAAATAGGAGTAATTCATGAGGTTTCACTCCAGTGCTGGAAACCTCTGAAGACAGAGCCCTTCGTGCACAAGATCTCGTGTGGCATCTTGTCTCCATGTTGTAGGCACATGAGGTCCTCAGAAGTGGTGGGACAATGGCTTCCCAGGGAGCTGTCCTTTGGCTTAGAGTCCTGGGCTTCCCAGAGAAAAGGATGGACATTTAACATTCATTCTTTAGGAAGGAGCGTTAAGTATGCCACACATACTTAATTTCAAACCTTTCTCTCAGATGGAGAGGCAGGAAGGAGTCTCCTCTTGGCCTTCCTTGGTCTTATTCCCATGGTGCCAGTATCCGTCTGTTTGTTCAGGTGTTCATTGCCACAAGGTTTGAAGTCAGTCCTATGGGCAGTTCCCCACCTTACTTTGAAGGTACTATGACCCTGACATTGTACATGTGTTCCCATTATGTGGACACAAACTGTCGAGGATGAGGGACACATGGCATGAAGCTGAGTGCCAAGAAGCTGTGGGTGGGAAGGAGCTGCCGAGGGGTGCCAGGGAGCACCTGGAGAGAATGGTAGAAGATGGCTGGGGAAGCATTCTTCGAGTTATTCCGGACCCTGTTCTGAACATACTGGGAACCATCCCAAGCTGGAGGAAGAGGGCTGAGCCCCATCCTTCCTGTGTGCCATGCCAACTTCCCATCTTTGTGACCACAGAGCCTGCAGATGTCACTTGTTATCACTGGTGCTTCCCACATATCACTCATTTCTCAGGAAAGAGAAGAGAGAGAGCAAGCCTCCCATCTATCCTCCAAGGGCACCTTGGAACCCAGAGCCTGGACTTGAGATGGGGGTCCCTTGGGCCTCTTTCCCTCTATCAGTTGGCAGTCAGGGTCTGTGGGACTCTCCATATTGCACCTCAAGTCCACTCAAGTCCAGAGCTCAGAGAAGGTGGCCACTGTATTTAGCCAGTGCTCTCCCCACATCAGTGGGAGCAGACTCTGAAGCATGGATGGTTGGGCACAGCCATGTCTGTATGTCCTCTGGTTGTAGACAGAGTAGGGGCTAAAGGGATCTTATTAAGGGAGAGATGCATTTTATAGCTCTTAAAGTGGTTTGAAGCTGAGGGTGGTGGCCATGGCAGCAGAAATGTCACCAGACCCTCCAGGTCTGGACCTCACACTTGCATTTCAAAGGGACTTGGACCTTTTCCCCACTGGCCTGGTTTCTGGCTGCTGCTTTGCGAGCTCCACTGGAGTTCTGACTCATTATGAATTTAATGAATTTTGTAT
Source organism: Peromyscus californicus insignis (assembly GCF_007827085.1). Taxonomy (NCBI): domain Eukaryota; kingdom Metazoa; phylum Chordata; class Mammalia; order Rodentia; family Cricetidae; genus Peromyscus; species Peromyscus californicus. The sequence goes on from NW_026294503.1 coordinate 51,886,414, forward strand.
TTTTTTCACTAGGGCCCTTTGAAGTCTTTTTTTTTAAAATGTGAAAACAAAACCATAGCAAGACTCTTTTTATGAGAGAAGAATGTTCACATTGAACAACCACTGAAATGCAGAGATAGACTTGGGAGTAAATCACTGTATGTGCATGGAGTCTTCAGAGCATTTGCCAACATTAGCAGAAGTGCCCCAGACTCAGGTCGGGAGAGCAGGGATTTTTGATAAGGAATTGCTGAGCTCAGAAAGCAAGATGCTGGAAGGTGTGTTAAGGAACATTTATTTTGGCAAAATAATGGGAAAATGTAAAACTGCATATTTATGCATGTTTATAAAGACACAATATGCATATGTCTTTTATATCTGTAAAAATGTAGATATGTGTGTGCAAGAACAGAGGAGTGACATTGTATGAACACACACACACACACACACGCACACACACACACATTCATGTAAGATTATGTATGTGCCGGGGAGAATAGTGAATATGGAGTGCTCCCCAGAGCAGGTGATGTTAAGAAGCAGTAAGTGAAGGGGAGGGAGGAAGGCCAGTACAGAGAAGAAATAGATACACACATTCAGAAACAATGCTGTGCTTTGACTACACATTTGTGAAGAATGCATCTGAGCATGAGATATACATAATAAATCCCTCTGACATAAAAGGGAAGTGAGAAGGGCTAGAGAGAGGGTTCAATGGTTAAGAGCACTGGCTACTTTTCCAGAGGACCTGGGTTCAATTTCCAGAACCTACATGGTAGTTCACAGCTGTCTGTAACTCTAGTTCCTCTTGCCTCCATGAGCAACAGGCCTGCAGAGACCGACACAGATGTAGGCATAATATCCATGTGCATGAAAAAGTAATAAAATAATTTTGAAAGGAAATGAGTCAGTGTGAGAGAACAGAGAGATGGTGTCCATCAAAGGGAGCTATAATCAGCACAGTGGTGTTTCAGCTGAAGTTACTGTCTCAATTGACAGAAAAGTGTCACCTTTATTAAGGGTTGAATTCGGGCTGTCTGGCCACACTGCCTCTGAGTGATACTGGATGAATGGTGTAGCCTACACCTTCTCTGATTTCTGTAGGCTGGGACTCTCTGCAGAGACTGTCCTTGGAGCTGAAATCAGGGAGTATACCTTAATTGTCCCCACTACCCATTTGGCCATCTCATCCTGGTTGTGTTACCTCTCCCCCTGTCAATTCTCCCCATGAAGCTGTGTCACCCACCAGTCAATTCTCCTCATTCAATGGCTCTTTCCACACACTAGTCTGCCGTCATACACCCACAACTGGCAAAGGTCGTGGATCCACTGAAAAACATACAGGAGAATGGGCATCCTTAGGCCTCTTCAGAGGGAGAAAAGTTTAACCAAGTCCCATGTCAAATCAACATGGAAGATACATAAGATCCCTGATGAAACCTTAGGGTCCAAACTACAAAGCCACCTACATTAGCTGCCTGGAGGCCCAGGGAACATCGTGGGAGAGGGGTTGGATAGACTGTAAAAGATATATGACATGGTGGACGTGTAGCAAGATCTGTACACACACACACACACACACACACACACACACACACACACACACACACACGCGGCATGAAAGTAAAAGCTAAGCTAATTGAAAGGAGAAAGGTCCCGGAAGGTGTGGGGGGTGGTGGTGAGGGATGGATAGCAGAATGTCATGGATGAATATGCCAGAAAACACTAAATGCACATAAGAAACTGTCAAAAAAAAACCCCACCCAGTTTAAAAAATGTCTAAGAATTTAAATTTAATAAAAACTACAGACCCACAGATGCACCCAGGACCTGAGTGTAAGAAGCAGATGGAAACCCCACCAAGCACTGTCACCTAATACTGCTTCAGCATCGGGTTCCCAGTCCTCCTGCTAAGGACAGCTGAGCAGCGGGGCTTTGTATGAGAACCAGCAGGAAACAACTCTCCAGGGTGATAAATCAGTTACCTTTCTGGTGGCTGCAGCCAATTAGATCTGTCAAGAAGCAACTTAAGGGAGTGAGGGTTTATTTTAACCCATGGATTGGGGTTAGGAAATGTCATGACAGTGGGGGCGTGGGCTGGTGGGTCACTTTGCATCTGCAGCCAGGAAGCAGAGAGTGATGAATGCTGGTGTATCACTTGCTTTCTCCTTTTTTTTTTTTTTTTTTTTTGTTTTGGTTTGGTTTTTGGTTTTTGGTTTTTTGAGACAGGGTTCCTCTGTGTAGCTCTGACTGTCCTGGAACTCACTATGTAGACCAGGCTGGCCTCAAACTCACAGGCATTTACCTGCCTCTGCCTCCCTGACTACTGGGATTAAAGGCATGCTCCACCACTGCCTGGCCTTTTTTTTTTTTAAATTCAGCTGGAGTCCCCAGGGCATGAGAAAAATGCCATTCTGTTCTTCTCTCCTAGGTTAAACCTCTCTGAAACTGTTCTTACTGACACACTCACCAGCGTGTCTCCTAGGATACTCCGATTCCAGTAAAGTGGACAGTGAAGACGGGCCATCACAGGTGGAGAGAAGAAAGACTGGAGCAGATCTCAGGAGCAACAAAACACCACTGTAGTGAGCCTCCCGGCTCCTTTCTGTCTCATCTTGTCACACTATGTGCATTTATATATACATGTATTTATTCACCTGTAGTACACACATGATGTGTATTCTTTGCCTATTCTCACGTATGTGTAGGCAGATGTGTTGTGCACATGGACATATTTGTATAATGCACAGGTGGTTATGAGAGGTGCCTTATGCATGGTGTTCAGATATGGGAATATGTGCAGTGATGGGTGTAGGCATGCAGTAATGAGACATGTCTTGTGTATTGTGTGCACAGATGTGGATGTGTGAAGTGGTGTTTGTGCACGTGCCTTGTGTCTTGTATGCATGTTTGTGCATGTGTGTGAGTGTGTGCTGTGAGGTGTGTGCATGATCTCTTGTGCACAAGCATGGATACATGGAGGTGGCCACACGTCTGCACGGTTCCACTTTCAACACTTCTCTTGCAGCATGCTAAGGTATTCTGACTTGAAGAGAGCTCTTTTATGTTCAGAATTAATGCCCCTGCATGAAAATGCTAAGGAGTTAGAGACCATGCTGTGCTTCGTGGGCCTGGGGGAAAGCCTGTCAGAACTTTCCCTCTCAGCAGTGAAGAAGGCCGGATTCCTCCTTGGAGTACAGTCATTGGTAGCGGGCCCAGAGGATGGGTCCCCAGGCCTTCCCACCTGTGCCTTCTGCCCACATGCCCAGCCTCCATGGTTGGCAACATCTTTGAATAAATAGCAGATGAACTGATTGGATTATCAGACTGATTTTATTCTCTGCTCTAATGAAGAGCCCCTATTATGCAAATGCATATGATTGTGACAGCAAGTGTTTTAATTACAAATTCATTCCCCAAGCCCAAAATAAACTTTTGCCATGCTGGGGTGCGGTGGTGGTGAGGGGGGTGGGGCTGCCATAACAGAAGGAAGATAGCTAGACTCATTTCAGAAAGCATGCATCCCAGGAAAAGAAAATAATTAAGTGTCTTAGAATTAACCTGCAGCCGTTCATCTTTATCTTTCTGACTCAATGAAAGCTGGATGGACAAATTGGCTGTATTCATTCTTGTTCTATCAAAAAAATTTAAAAAGTGAAAAACAATGACAACAACAACAAAAACATACAGCCTCAATATCAGTAAAGGACATTGTGCATTCAGAGTTTGGGGACAGAGCAATACTCAAATCTGGGATGTCCCTTCCATTCTCTGCTCTGTCCTCTACCAGTCATAGCTGGAATATGTGGGTTGGCAGCCATACTACTTCTGGGGTGTGGCTTCTGTAGGAGCTAGGAGAGTGACCCAGATATTCTGCTTGCCTGTGAGGGGAGAGGAAGACACAGTTGAGCCTGCTTATTATTTTCTAAGTCCCCTTTAGAGTGCCAGCCAAAAGATGGAGCTAGAGGCCATACAGGGATGTCACTCGGTGGTCTCACACCATGAGGGCTGGGAAGCAGAGTGAGGGCAGAGTGGTGTCCTCCATTCCATGTCACTCTGCAATGGCTAGATTCCTTTCCCGTTGTGCCCTTTGAGCAACGTGACCTTGGACTTGATGCTTGGTGGTAAGGGAAGGCTTCTTTCCCTTTCTGGTAACTTTACACTGATTCTTTTGGGAAGAGGGAGGCCTCGAACTCAGGCTCTAGAGTCAGAAGAAAGATTAGTCTTAAGTGTCCCGACAGCATTCCCTCCTACCAGAAGTGGCAGGTGCTACCTACAGACTCCAGCTGATCACATGCTTTTTCAAAACACAGCATTAGACAAACTTACTCTTCCCAGAACTACCACTTCTAAGCCCTTGGTGCTGTTAAGTGGCCATTGTTCAACCTAGACACCTCAGCCTAGGGATAGTGAGCAGGTGTTTTGCAGGCACACCTACTTCCCAGGAGTCATACTGGGCCTGGAGCTCATAAGTCAAAGCGGAGTCCCTCTATCACAGTACTCTGTGGCCAGCTCATGAGTCTGAGCAGCAAGAAAAGGGTATATCTTCCTGCTGCCAACTCCATGCTTTCTGGGATGCCAACTGTACTCAGTGGGTCCCACACCCAGCTCTCTCTAGTTTATCGTCTTGGCGTGGAGTGACCTCATTCGGATTCATTGTGACTTTTTAATGCTTTTATCAGCATATATTAATTATACACAGCAGCGAGTCTCATTATGGCATGTTCATACATGTGTATAATGTATGTTGATCATATTCTCCCCTGCCACCCACCCTTGTCCCTTCCCAATCCCACTCATCCCCTTTCTCTTCCCGACTGGTCTCTCTTCATCTTTTTTTGTCTTTCTTTTAGTCACCCAATGTGTTTCGCTAGAATTTCTTATGGGAACAAGAGTGAGGGGTTATTTACAGGCATGCAATCACTTCACCTGTGGTGTGGCTATTGGTGAAACTGCAAAAAAAAAAAAACACAAAAACATGGGTGAATGTGATCAAAATACACGGAACACACATCTGAGTCTAGTGCCTCTGTGGTATGATTGTGGCTGCCTCTAGGCCATCACTCTGCCTTTGGTAGCTGTGGCTTCAGCTAGCTCTGTTGCCCTGAGCTCTCCTGGGTTTTTTGTTTGTTCCATTAGGTTGGTACAGTTTTTCAGAAGGATGAGACAGAGCTGATTTTTTTTCCCCAAACACACATACTCCATCCCTGCTTTGACAAATGTAGCTAGCTTGACCCACAGTGTTTGGATAAGTAGTTTCCATCATAGTGTATGGGGGATGTTGGTAGAGGTGATGCCTGGGCCCCAGTAGGGAAATAGCCCTAGTGAGGGACACTGCCCCTCTTGTTGCAGAGGGAAGACACCAAGGCAGTTTTAATGGGAAGTGAGCACTCTTTAAAGATACTGGAACTCTCTGGGACTCTAGAAACACTCGTTGCAACCTCAACACCTCAACATTGGTCTGAATTTCCATCCTTGTTGGACCATTGTGGTCTTTATTGGCTCCTTGTCTGCAGCATTGGAATAGCTCTGCCTTTTAGTGCCACATACCTACAGTCATTCCTCCATCAAGGGGTCCTTGTGATGTTCAGATTTGGCATATGTCATGCTGTAGGACAATTTCCTTGCTAATTGGGACAAGGAAATCTGTGATACAATGATCTGACTTCAGGAGCTATCCACCCAACATCAGCTGGAGAGACCAGAGATGAGGCTCTCCACAGACAGCCTACATGGGGTGGGCAGAGTCACAACCTCATTAACTTGTAACTGGACCCTTTGCCAACTCATCCTCAGCTGTGACTACAGCCCTGGGCCACATCTGGACTGAATCGGTACCCTACCTGCTGACCCATGGGAACTGTGAGATAATCAGTGAAATGGATGCACATCTGAAGGATATTACCACAGCTTCATACAAAACCCAGGGATGCTGACACAGGCCAGGACTGGGCAGCACACAAGAACAGGCCTCCCCTGGTCCAGTATTTCATGCTCTATTGACAACACCATTTGTGCATACGGTCGGCCCTGTGCTACAAGCCTCCACCCTGCTCCAAAAGTGTCCCTTTCTCTCTGACAGCAACTGCTTCATCTCAAACCCCTGAAGAAAGGTGCATACCCATCTCTGCAGCTGCTGTTAGATGCTTGGGGTCTCTCAGGAGCAATGCCCTGCATCCTCAGAGCCCCCCCCCCCCCCCCCCCCCCCCGCATCCAACTCCTTACTTCCAGCCTGGTTTGCTGCAGCATCAACTCTCCTGCACACATCCATGCCTTGAAAGTGATGATTGGATGATTCATTTTGCAAAATTTCCCCGAAAGATAATTACTCAATTTTCATCCATTTAGACTCCATAGCTTTCACACGTTTCAATATTATCTGGCTAACATTTTTCTTTCCGTGATTGGACAGAGGAAGAAAGGGTCAAATATGTGTCTTGGAGCATTTTCCCAGAACTCGAGAAAATCTATATACGGTTGAATAAAGGGACACGTCTGACATGACACACCTGAAGCCCAGAGGGGTCGGAGCCGGCGCGCTCGAACACGGATGGAGATAGTCCAGACTGTGTTTGAAGATCACAGCTGCCGACAGTGACGCACGGTGGTCTTATTATCTTCATCATCATTATTTTGGACAGTAGTCATTGGTCATTTCCTATGAGGCAGGCTTTCTACAAGAGTAGATAGATCAGAGGATTGATTTTTTTTTAAATCCCCATAACAATTTGGCACAGTTCTGTAAATACACGCTTTATAGACTTCCTGAAACTGCCTGGCTGGGTGCTGGCCCCGCACGGATTTATTGCTTGCCGCTGACCCGATGGTGTGTAATGGGAAACCTCTCGCTGCCCGCCATTGGGCTGGCGCAGCTCGGAGGCCCACCTGTGCCCATGGTGATCCAGCCCACTGCCATTTGTCCTCAACTCCAAACAGTCCCCAGACATATTGATCTCGGGACCAAATGTCAAATACCCCACTTTCCACAACAAATGTCTCTCTTGGAAGTTCTGTGTAAATTGAATTTTTATAAATCAAATTGCAGTTGTGGAGCCAGGAAAGAGGAGTGCTGTTTATGGGAAGCTTGCTGTGTCCCTTCACAAGCAAGGAAAACTGCACCGTGGGAAAGCCTTTCCTCAAACTGCTTTGCAAGCTTTGGAACACTGTTTTTATTTTTATGACATCAAGGTGTGGTCTGTGGTGTGTGTGTGTGTGTGTGTGTGTGTGTGTGTGTGTGTGTGTGTGTGTGTAAGGCAGAGATTGATGTCAGGAATCTCCCACTATTGCTGTTATTATACCAGGAGACACTTGGTGTCTCAAATGACTTTAAGTCACTGGTGGGCTCAACTAACCAATGATCAATCAATCAAGAAAATACCTGGAAACACTTCCATCTTCTTGGAATCTCTGCCGGGGGGCAGGGGCACTGCAACTCAGAAACATGGTTGATCTCAATTTGCCTTCAATCCTCATTGGTCTGACACCCTTCAAGCTCATTTCCACATAGATTCCTCACATTTCTGCTGGTGAAAATGAGCAAAATCTCATGTTTTTTTTTTTTTTTCCACACCATATGCTGTGCTCTCTCCTCCTCTCAGGCCAGACTTTAAACTTGTCCCTCTGCAGGATGGAGGCAAAGATTCTCCCATAGGCGGTGGAACACCGAGAGGGCTCGTGATGGTGAGACTGACATCATTCTGCAAGTCAGCTGACCTAGGGGAGCACACTGCAATGTTGCCAAACACGGACAGGTTAGCTGAACTTCTCCGCATTAGAATGACTTCTGCTGGCAACGGATCTGCAGAGAGGATCGGGAGTTCAACAGCCCCGTCTTTCTGCGCATACACGCATGCGCTGCTCTTGCGAAGGACTCAGGTTCAGCTCCCAGCACCCACACCAGGCAACTAAAAACCGTCTCTAACTCCATTTCCCGGGCCTCTCCAGCCCTCTTCTGGCCTCTGTGGGAAACTGTGCACCTGTCCTGTATGTGCTTTCACATGAGCACACATTAAAGTACACTTAAATAAACATCAATTAACTCTAAGGAAAGGTTTCCAGCCTTACTTCCAGATGCAGCCTGTTCGAGTCTCAGCACTCAGCATTTCCCCAGTCAGCTGTCTAACTCTTACAGAAGATGGTCAGTAGCCGTGTGGACTGAAATCATACTGGCAATCTGAAACCTGGGCAGATACACCTTGCCTCTCTCTGCCTACCCAGAATCCTCCTGCCATCAAAGGAAAGAACATGACATTGAAGCAGCTATGAAATTCCCTTGGATTATGATTCAAACTGAACTTCAACGGTCTCAAGTTGTGTGCCTTCCCTACCCATAACTCTCCAGTGTGGGGAAAGCTAGCCTTTACCCCTCCATGCATGTAGTCATCAGGTAAATACACCACTACACCATGGTGATCAGGTGACACAGCCATTTGGTCCCTTGCAGCATTTGATGACACCCCCCACCCCGCCCCGGCGCCCTGCAACCCACCCTCACTTCTGCACTGCTGTCAGCCCAGTGCATTTGAGCTCAATGTCACATTAAAGGCAAAGGATGTGACCAAATCAAGCCCAGAATCCCATCTTGAGGATCCGTTTTCTGGGCTGTAACTCTTTGGTGCTACCTGCTCTAATAGCCAGGTTCAACTGAAGAAAGAAATTACACAAGTTTCCACAGATTAGACTATAACACAGGGACTTGGCTACGCAAGAACTTCAGGGCTGAAGGAGTGAGAAGAAAAGATAGGAGAAAGCTGGGGGAGGGAAATAAAGGGGGTGGCTTTTTTCTGGTCCCAGGAGCATGGAAGGGGGCTGCCAGGAGCATGACCTGACCCTCAAGAGCGGAGCAAGTCCCCATTGCCACCGCTGCTGCCGATGAGACAGGGCTTCCTCCGGCTCCGGCTCCGTCTGCCAGCCTGGCTCCTGGGAGTCTCTGTGCAGAGCTTGTTTGGATGTCTGTCGGTGATAGGAGAACAGCAGACAATAGCGGCACAAGTGGGTGATTTGCTGGGAACACAGAACTTGCTCTCCGAAGAGAAGAAAGACAAGTGCTCGGAGAACCGGGGCCGTTCTGGGGCTGAGAGATGAGAATGGGGGAGGTGGGGTCCTAGGCTCCTTGTGAGAAGGATACTGAGACAGGCACAGGAGAGGCTTTTGAAGGCATGGCTCAGCAAACGCACTTGCCCTTCTCCGATGCCCTGGGGGAGAGATGGCATCCAGGTTGGAGCCGAATTGAGGCTGTCATTCTTCTTTTTGCTTTTGGTCTGCAGGTGTGGAGAGAGCTCCTCTACCCACTGTTCACAGCTTGCTCGTTACGTGCTCAGCTCTGCAAGTTGGGGCCACCACCCCCTCCCCCTGTCTCAATTGCCTTCTGTTCCATGAGGGAGCCTCACAGTCATCCCTGCGTCTCTCCTCCACATCTGCACTGATGTGCTCAACATGTGCGGTTAGAGTGATGTGAACAGCTGAGAAACAGGCAACCCTTGTGCACAAACACAAATGTATTGAAATGGGCGTGGAACAGGGCTATAGATCTTATTTGTTTTCTCACGTTACACAGAGATCCACGTATTTAATTTTGTTGTTGTTGATGCTGCTCTGTAGCTCGTATGCACTGTCTGACAACCAAGTAGAACATCACGTGCCACCTTCTGAGACTAGTTTATCTAAGCTCCAGCCACAGACTCTCAGATGCCTGAAGTCCCCAATTATGGCCAATTATGGCCGTACACCCAAATTCAGTTGTCAAGGCTCTCAGGTTTGCATTCCAGAGCTAAGGGAACTGATTCTTAATTCCTTTTTGTTAAACTGAGGAGTCATTTCCATGCCGTAGAGTTTACCTTATGAAAAACACAGGCACTCACATCGCCGCAGTCTAATTCCAGGAGATTTTCATCAGCCCATAAAGAAACCCCGCCTCATTAGCAGTCACTTCCCATCCCTGCAGCCACGGCAAGCCATTGACCTACTTTCTCTATGGATTTGCCAGTATTTCTTTCCTTTAAAAATGGTGTTTATTAAGTTATTGGCCAGTAGATGAGAAAAGTTCAATCAATTATATGCCTCAGTCCATAAAACATGACCCACTGCCTGCCTGCCCACCCTCTCTGCTTTCTGCTCTCCCTCCTTTCCATCCCTCCTTCCTTCTTTCATTAATTTTATCTTCCTTCCATTTTGCTTTCTTTCCTTCCTCCCTACCTCTTCCCTCCCTCCTTTACTCTCCTTCCCTCCCTCCCTCCCTCCCTCCCTTTCTTTCTTCCTTCTTTCCAAGATCATCATCACCTTCTTTTCTGCCGCCAGTCCTGATGCCCTGGATAACTGGTGTTAACCGCGGTGATCACACAGGTAAAAGCCCTTCTGTGTGAGTTTGGTCTGTGTGCATGAGTGTGTGCCGAGTCTTTTTCCTTTCTCAGTGCTCTAACTTTGCTATTCAGAGCATATATATAGCTTTATTTAGGAGTTGAAACATTTCTTCCTGAAAGAAAGCAGAGCCCCAAGAACCAGCCATGGCAAGCACAGGGCAGGAGCTGTTTTGGAGCCCAGCATTTCTCTTCAGACCCGGCAGTGGAAGCAGCCAGAGGTACTCCTGCTCATGGAAGCTTCCTCAGAAAACAACCTTGAGATCAATAAAGACCTGAAGCACCGGGAATTGGGAAACATCAGACATTTAAATCTGTAAGCTTGCAGTATCACTGAACAAATCTCATCGACCAACTGCGGAGGACCGCAGGCAAGGGATGTATTTAACCTGAAACCCTTATCAGGAAGCTATCTGTGTTCCTGTCTTCCTGTGTCTGAATTTACCTCAAGGCAACATGCTGCCATGAGCAGGAGATTCTCCTTATAAAGTGAGAAGTTACAAAATCGGAATACCATATTGCTTCAGGTCTCATTGTCAATGGTTGTAAGACAATAAATACTAATAACTGTTGACATAAAATTAGGGTCATGCAGATATGGTACAATTTACTGTAGAGATGCGATATGGTACCCAAGAAATGCCTCCACCCTGACAGAGCAAAGCAAAAGCAACAAAATATAATCACATATCTGAGCCTTCAGTTTCCAGGAATTGTACAGGGCATGTGAATAACCCAAATCATACCATGACAACGCAGTCAGCGAAATCCAGGCACCTAGAGATCCCAGCACCTGAGGAGGCTGTGCAGGTTGCCAGGGGAGAAAAGACATCAATGGTCTCACCCAGTCAAGAACCCTGTGATTTAAAATACCAGCCCGCTAGGCATGATGTACCTGCTGGTGCAATGGTAGCTCAACTGTTACAGGGACAAGTGATATCCTCTAGTTTTGAGGCCCATTCCACAAGAAAGAATTCATGCTTGGTACTGTCAATCCAGTTAAAAGTCTTTGGTTGAGGATGTCTTAGGTACTAGGAGAGAGCTTACTACTATTGCTTGGCTGAATTGACCTAGCACCATACTTCCTTCTAAACACTTATGTTGACACCCGTAGACAAACACTGCTGACTGTCTTAGTTAGACAAGATTCTCTTTCCAGGAAACAGTAGTGAGTACAGAGACGGCTCAAGGTGCTGAGCAGTGATGGTTGGGTGTTCAGTTCTAAATAGAATGATTCATATCACCACCACCCCTCCCTAAGGCTCAGGGGACATTGTGGAAGAGGGAGAGGAAAGGGTGTAAGAGCTGGTAAAAAGGGAGAGGGCTGTGAAAAGCTGTCTCCAGGCATGATATAGCCAATGCCATCATGATCTCACAGCAGTTGTGGCTGCCTACAGTGAACCTGTACAAGGCTGGACTTACAAATAACCAGTTATAAATCAAGGAGAGGCCTACCCTTCCCTGTGGACTACTGATGGATTCTGGGAGACGGGGATGCACTCTCTTCTGTTGTGTGTATACCTACATGCTGATGAACCCACCAGGCTCTCTAACAGTCCCTAACCTACGGCCACACAGTCAGCCCTGGCTGACCTCAGTGGGTCACAATGAATGTGGGAAAATGGCTTGTGCAGTGGATGGGTGACTCAGATCTGCAGGAATAGGGTCCTGAATGGTGAGGTTTCCAGAGGCAGAACAGAGAATGAGGAAAAAAGAAGGGGAGAAGTGAAGGCAAAAGCAATAGCTGGGAACAGGAGGTCTTGTGTAAGCTGATGCCGTGTGCGAAGCCAGTTTATAAAGAAGTATAGCACTTTATATACTGCTTGTAGGGGGAAAATGTCCAAGGGGAGCAGGCAGCAGAATCAGACAATGTTGGTAGACAGAACACATGATCCCTCAGACACAGCTGCCTTAGGACTGATATCCACAGCTGGGGGTGGGGGGAAGACGGGTCCCCAGAAGTCTCAGCTTTGACTGCTTCAAGGCAACGGACTCCATCCCCAGACCAGCTTTGCCAAGTCTGCTCCTAGACGAGGACACAGAATTGACGTTCCCTTGTCATTTTATCACGGCCTCGGAGAAAATCTCCCGTTGGTCTGGTTCCCAGCCAAAGGATAATAATTAGCGTGAGGGAGATAAGGGAGGATTGAGGGTGGCAATAAGCAGAGTGCAGTGTGTGTGTGTGTGTGTGTGTGTGTGTGTGTGTGTGTGTGTGTGTGTGTGAAATTGTCAAAAAAAATTCTTGAATTTTTTTTTTTTAAATCCAGGCCCTGAGAAATACAGGGAAGTGCTTTAGAGTGAGTGAATCTCCAACAAACTCTCTACGAGGAAGAACGAAGTTATGAGACAGAGCAACTAAAGGACCAACAGACACGCGGACCAAACCCCCGGCACAGCTGCCTGTGTGTGTGCCCGCAGTCTTGAGCACACACACAGGCACGAAGATATCGGTTGCTAGAAAGCACTTACGAATGCACAGAAAATGCAGACACCCACAGTGTGTTTGATGATCGTAGAAACTGGTGGTTGAAATTCTCAGAATGGAGCTGGAATATTATGAATTAATCCGCCGGGGACTCTATTCAAAGGAAGAATTTATGTTTCTGAATTACGTCCTTAAAGATGAAATCATATTCTCTTTAGGATTTTTGCTTCAAAAATAACCACACAGGATGGGGTAGGTGGGTGGAGGCACAGCAAAAACAGGCCTGGCTGCTGATCCAGCTTGTGAATGCCGAGGGAGCGCAGGGAGTTCATGATCCAATTCTCCTGTTTTTACATATGTTTGAACTTTCCAATCATTAAAACTAAAAGCAAAAAGAATGCTTCTTGGGAAGACCTTGGTCTCCACACACCCCTCCTCTTCCTTGTTCTGTGAAGTGGACCCTCACTTAACTTCTCAGACCCTCTGTTTCTTCATTTGTGAAGGAGAGATATGGCTGTTAATCATATTGGAGAACATTTAATTTAGCATATAAATCATGGCTTGCAGAGACATCTGTTACTCTACAGATATCCGGCTCAGTGTGCGGGACTTCCACAGAGAACTTCATGAAATGGCCTCAGTCAGTTAAGCAAAACAGTCCATAGTCATAATCAGAAAAGTCCCCTAGCCTGTCCCCACACATAAGAGGGCTTCAGAGGATAAACCAAGGACGGAGGTCACTGGCTCAGGGGGCATTTGTAAACCTAACTTTCCCAGTGACTACCAAACTGTCAGCCTTTGTGTCTGGGCCTCTGTGTAGTATCTTCCCATCGGTTGCGGTGTGAGTCTTATTTTTACATAACTTTTGCTTCTGTCCTAGTTTGCTTTCTGTCAAGATAAACTCCATGGCACAAAGCAACCTGCCTTGGAAGAGGTTTATTTCACCTTACAGTTTACAGTTCATCACGAAAGGAAGCCAGGGCTGGAGCTCAAGGCAGGAACTGAAGCAGAGGCCATGGAGGAGTGCTGCTTACTGACTTGCTCCCTTCGCTTGCTTTCTTATAGCACCCAGGATTACCTACGCAGGGGTGGCATTATTCAGGATGGACTGGGCCCTCCACATCAACCATTAGTGGAGACAACGGCCCACGGGCTTGCCTACAGGTCCATCTGATGGAAACACTTTCTCAGTTGAGGTTCTTTCTTCCTGGAAGACCCCAGCTTGTGTCAAGTTGACAACAATCTGGTTCCCACAGTGTTGTTCACTGATCTCTCGCCCACTCCCCTTGCCTGTCCTCAAATAGCCTGTCACTGGCTGTACCAGCATTTCTCTTCATTTTCCCCTGGGGAAACCCAAAGGCCCTGGCACAAGCACTTTGCATACTTAGACCGATATTTTACTGTTAGGCCTCCATCTCACCCAAGTCTTTTTTCCCCTCTCTGGATCCTTAGTCTGGTGTCTTTTCTGAAACTGAACCTAATTTGGGGCCCTCTCACTCTATCGTTTTTACCTTGACACCTGTGCATTCCAAGACGTGGTTGAAAAGTCTGACTCCCCCTGAACATCACATAGTCACACTGTATATTACACATATTATATTAAGTAGACCCGAAGAATCTGATTGCTATTTACTTGTGAGCTTCATACAGGGGAAAGTTTCAAATGTTATCTCTTTAAAATGTTGTTCGTCATTCTTGAGAATTCTGTACTGGTCCACAATGATCATACCTACCCACCATTTACCCTCTTCAACTGTCCCTGCTTCCCTCCACAATGGGCTGGGCCCTCCTACATCAGTTAAGAGTAAAGACAGTCCCCCACAGACATACCCACAGGACAATCTGATCTGGGCAATAACTCCACCTAAAGTGTCTTCTCAGGTGACTCTAGGCTGAGTCAAGTTGACATTGAAAGCTAACTAGAACACGTACTTATCAAATACTTTTCTGCTATGGTGAAGGGTCTGTCCTTTGCATGTTTCTAAGTTAGTTTACTGTTATTATTGTTGTTGTTTTTATTATTACATTTTTACTTTTTGAGAATTTCACATACTATATTTTGATCATATTCTTTTGTAATATCCCCCAAACTCCTGTCAGATCCCCCCCATTCCTACCTATCCACACTTTGTTACTTCTCTCTCAAAAACTAATAAATAATAATAAAGCAAAAGAAGCACATACAAAAAAAAAAAAAAAAAACACGAGGGCAATTTGTGTTGCACAACTGCTCCCAAGTGTGAGGCCTGCTCTGGAGTGTGGTTGATGTACCCCGTCACTCTGCTGAAGAAAACTGACTTCCCGTCTCCAGCAGTTGTCAATTACAAATAGCTGTGTCTACTCCCACTTCTCCATGCCAGGATTTCTACTCCCGCTTCTCCATGCCAGGATTTTGTCTGGTTTGAACCTGTACAGGTCTTGTGCATGCTGTCAGTCTCTGTGACTTCAACTTCATATGTGCATAGCCTCGTGTCTGGAAGACTGATCCCATGGAGCCATCCACCACCTCTGGCTCTTACAGTGTGTCCACCTTCTCTTCAGCATAGATCCCTGGGTTTAAGGGGGCATGGGGGGCTTTATGAAGACACCCTTTTTAAGGCTGAGTGCTCCAAAATCGCTTGCTCTCTACACAGCATCCAGTTGTAGGTCTTTAAGTTTAATTTCTGTTTACTATAGGAAGCTCCTCTGAGGGTTGAACAGTGTTCTGTTGGTACATTAGTATGCCATTAGGAGTCTTTTTATCATCCTTTAGCAGAATAATAGTAGTAGGTTTTCTCCTAGGTCTATGATCTACCTAGTCTCAAAGTCTTGGCCAATTTAGTGGTGTTGGGTTTGGGTTCCATCTCATGGAGTGGGCTTTAAATCCCTGAGAAGCAGTTGGCGATGCCCATAAAATGTGTGCTACTATTGTACCGGTACTGGTGCAGGCAGGTCCCTGCTGTAGCTCTCAGTGTTTGTTGCTGGGTTAGACTGATGACTGCATTTTCCCTCTAGTAGCGTGTATACTACCTTTCAGCACTGTGAATGCTGGTCAGTGCGGGTGAAGGTCCACTTGAAGAACAGTTCAATTTATTATTATTATTGAGTTGCAAATCTTTTTTTTTTTAACTTATTAAGATTCAGGTCCTCAATTACAAGTCCACGTGTCCAACACTCTTACTTCTGTGTCTTGTGAAAAGATATCTGAATGCACAAAAGTGTTCTCCATGTTTTTTAATATGTTCTCTGCACACTTAATTTATTCGTTTTAACAGTTGTTTCATCTATTCTTTGTCATTTGAATTTCCATAAACTTCAGGGCAGTCGTTCTCAACCTTCCTAATGCTGTGAGCCTATTCCTCATGTTGTGGTGACCTCCAACCATAAAATTATTTTGCTGATACTTCTTAACTGTAATATTGCTACTGTTATGAATCATAATGTAAACATCTGGCATGCAATCCCAAAGGGGTCGGGACCACCATGTTGACAAGCCCTGCTTTAGAGTCACTGTCTTCCTTGCTTTGTTTCTCTTTATGTGTGGTGTTGGGGTTTGATTCCAGAGCTTGGCACATCTAAACAAGCACTCTGCCACCAAGACCATCATTTTCTTGCTTTCTAAAAGAAAAAAAAAAGTCCCAATTTTGTAGCACTCTCCTGAACCTATAAGTTTACTAAGAGATAATTCACATCTTAGTTTTGAACTGTAGGCTTTATTATTATTCATGGAAAGCAAGGCCAACAGATCAGTAGCTGAGTGCCATTGAGTAAACAAAGCACTCTATACATCTACCCCACGGGGAGGGGAAACATCAATGGGAGGGACTTGAGCAGGAACCTCAGTTTATGGCAAAGGCAGTACAAGCCAGGCAATCAGGAATAGTTATCTCCAGTTGGATGGTCCCCAGCCTAGGATGCTTAAGACAGAAGAATCTTGCTTCAAAGGGTAAAAGTGGTGGGTAGAGGTGACTGTGGAATGGGCTCTGAGGCAGCCTTTCATGTGAATGGGGCACTGTAGGTAGGCTGCTTCCTCTAAGATTGCCTGGGAAGGCCCATCTCTCCCCAGTCAATGAGACCCATCACCCAGAATGTCAAGAATATAGAAAATGAAGTGCCAGCACAAATTTTAAAAATGATAACTATTTCAGACTATGAATGTGGGATTTCTTCATTTACTCAGGGGTTTCAAAATTTCTTTCTTGGCACTGTAGCTTATGGTATACATGCTAAACACATCTTGTTAGATTTAACCTTAAAATGTCATTCTGTTTGGTGTGTAGTAGTTACTAGTCTCATTGCTGTGAAAAATTGCATAATAAAGAAACCATTTAAAGGAGGAAAGAGCTGCTTATTTGATTTTGCTCCTTGGCTTACAGTTTAAGAAGACATTTCATCAAGACTGAGAAAGTACTTCTGTTCACATTGTATTTGCAGTCAGGAAGGAAGAATAAACAGGAAGTGGGGCCACAGTCATGAAACGTCAAGGCCACCCCAGTGACCCACTTCCTATAGGAAGGCTACATGTCTTAAAGGTTCCACAACCTTCCCAAACAGCCACCAGCTGGGGACCAAATGTGAACACACCAACCTGTGTAGGGTATCTCTCCTTCAGACCACAACAGATACAATTTGAGACAGAGCTTGTAAAAGTCCAGCATTCAAGCTTTATGGCAAGTGTGTAAAATTAAAATAAATGTAACCTCTAAGATTTATTTTAGCCTCCCACTTGCCGACTTGCTGAGTGTAACCATTAGTCAGTGTAGCTTTTGTTTCTAATTCAGTCCATGTTTTCTTCTGTCTTTCTGCACACGGTGTGTTTGCAGTATTTGTTTAATAACCTGGATTACTGATCCTACTTTCTTCTGTCTTATCTGTGTCTCTGCTTTGACTCCCATCCTGCTTTCTGACATGATATGGTTCCTGCTGGATTATGGGCACTGTTTTTAAGGGTGTTGGCTGTGGACGTTGGAGCACTTTTAATATCTCACTCCATTACAGCAGGCAGTTAAGCTTTCTAGTATCAGTATAATTTTTTTATATTTGATTTTAAGCTTTATTAGGAAATAGATAAACTGTAGCCAATTCCTCCCCATAAATACTGTGTTTTTAAGAGAGTTAAAGCCTCAAATGCTGTGTGATGCATGGGGGACACAGGCACTGTGATCACACACATGCATACACACACACACACACACACACACACACACACACACACACACACACACTGAATGTCTAGTAACTGTCAAGAAGATTGGCACAGCATTTGGAATTCCTGATTATGTTCTGTTAGGATTTGCTGTTCAAGTTGATGTCCAGAAGTATTTCCAGATGTAGCTCCCCTTCAGATTAGTGAGGCTGCTGAACGTGTTGTGGTCTATGCATTTTGCACTGTTCTATACAGTTAAATGTTTCCACTGAGTTTCATTTTGTATTTCTATTTTGATGACTTTTATTTTCATTAGTTCTCATTATGTAAATTGAAATCTTCTAATAAAATAAGGCAGGGCCTGAAAAAAATTTAAAAGGCCATTATGTTTCAATGTTCTTGCTTATAAATCAATAACATGCATCTATCAATTTGATAGCATCGGGGAAAATAACACAGAAAATAGGTTTGATTTGATTATTTTTTAAATTTCTGCTTGTGAGATTACAGGTTACTAGGCATTTAAGAAAATATTCTCTGGTTTTGATATATCTCCTCAACATGACAATGATGATGACGATAATGGTGATGATGATGATGGTGCTGATAATGGTGATGGTGCTGATGGTGATAATAATGATGGTGATGATGATGGTGGTGGTGATGGTGATGATGATGGTGGTGGTGATGATGGTGATGATGATGTTGATAATGGTGATGATGCTGATAATGGTGATAGTGATGATGGTGATGATGATGGCAATGATGGTGATGGTGATGCTAATGCTAATGATGATGGTGATGGTGATAATAGTGATAGTGATGATAATGGTTATGATGATGGAGAGAATGATTTGTGATACTGGGGATGAAATTCAGGGTCTTGCTTATATGAAGCAAGCCATCTACAATTGAGCTGTGTCCCCAGCCTTTTTGTATATTTTTTATTTTGAAATGCAAATAGAATTTTGTTGTGTGATATTTGTTTGTGTTATGACAAACAAAGCTTGCCTAGAGATCTGAGAAGCAGGGCAGCAGCCACTTGAGACTTCGTACCTCTATGAAATTTCAGACCGAAGAGGGGGGCCCAAGATCTTGTCTCCACCCACCTTATATTCCTGTCTCCACCTCCCTAGCGCTGGGATTAAAGGCGTGCACCACCTCCACCAGCTCTGTTTCTCTTTTAGACTGGTTCAATCTCACTCAGGGTGGCCTTGAACTCCTGATCTTCCTGCTTCCTCCTCCCAAGTGCTGGGATTAAAGGTGTGTGCCACCACTGTCTGGCCTCTATGGTTAACTACTGGATAGCTCCATCCTCTAATCTCCAGGAAAGCTTTATTTGTCAGAACACAAACATCATATAAAAGAATTTCACTAAACTGTTCAGGATCACCTTGAATTTATGTTGTAGATCAGGCAAGAATTATGTGTCAGTCTTTTGAGTAGATAGCATTGACAGGGTCTTGCTCTACTATGTTTGTCTTTGAGTGATATTTTGGGGGGAGTAAAAGTTCATATTGTCAGTGTTAAGAAAAATCTCTGGTCTTGCTGCAGTGGCTGGAAGGGAAGCAAAGATTACCCTGAGTGCTGATTGGTAGGGAATGTGAAGCTGACACATAGACTTTGGGGAAAGGACACGGTATTCAAATGGAATCTGTAAGTATATTCATCAATGCCCCAAGTACAGACACCTGGGTGCTTAGTAACTACATTCCTGGGAAGACACTCAAGAGGAATATGCTCTGACAGGCTCTTGAACCTTGTACAAGAGATTTGTGGCAGCACTGTTCACAATAGCCCCACACAGCCAATGACTCAGAGGTCCATCAACTAAGGGATGTAAAGAAACCATAACAGCACCTTGTGGTGGAATTCAGTTCAGGAAGTGTAATCAATGCTAAACAGCAAAGTGCAGGGGGGGGAGGTTCTTCAAAGCATAGGGATGAAAAGAACCACCCCAATATACTAGGGAGCAAAATGGGGGGGGGACAGAGCCAGGAAAATCACAGAGTCTGGAGTCATAATGATGGTCACTGTGGTGGCTGGAATTGGGTGGGAGAGAAGCTGTGCAGTGTTTAAATCCTGTCTCTGGGCTTGAGTTGGTATCTGAGAGCTTGGCCAGCATATGGTTCTGAGCATCATGGGGCTCTGAGCATCGCAATGTGAATGCCAACAGGTGGGGCAGTGCCTAGGGTGCACCTGATCACCCTCAACAGAATTGCATCTGGGTAGATGGTGCTGGTGAGGGTGGCCGAGTCAAGGAGAAGGCCAGCTAGCTTTATCCAATCAAGACCTTGGTTGTTATTATTTACTGCCAGGGTTTTGGGAGATAGCTTAATTGGTAAATCAGCTGCCACGCAAACATGAGCACTACAGTTTGGATCTCCATGATACACATAAAGCTGGATGCAGTATAGTTGGTGTGGTAGTGCACATCGGTAATCCCATTCCTACAGCAAGATAAGAAGCAGAGACAAGAGAATTGCTGGAAGCTCATGGGCTACCCAGACTAGACAACAAGAGACCCTGTCTCAGACAAGATGGAAAGTGACAGCTGAGACCTGAGATAGTTCTGACATCCGTATGCATGTTATGGTATGCTTGTGTTCTCTCTCTCTCTCTCTCTCTCTCTCTCTCTCTCTCTCTCTCTCTCTCTCTCTCTCTCACACACACACACACACACACACACATTTTCACACAAACTAAGATTAAAAATAATAAAACTGTCAAAGAAATAGAAGTCCAGGATGTCAGTTCAGTGGTAAGAACATCATCACTAGGTCTTGGTGTCACTGTAGGCAACAAAATAGTGAAGCTGGCCTGGTTGGGATATTTGGGCTGTTTGTCTGGTGTCTGTAGTTTCAAGCCAGTCAAGTTATGCAAAGGGGGACTGAGGATGTATCTCACTCAGTGGACTGCTTATCTAATACGCATGGAGGCTTTGGCACACATGGACAAGGCATGGTGGTGCATGCCTGTAATCCCAGCACTTGGGAAGTGGAGCTAAGAGGATCAAAAGTTTGAGATCATCTTGGAATACATGGGGAGTGGCTTCAATAGCTAAACATTAACTTAAGGATCCTGATCTCAGGTTCACTGGCTGCCCTGCCCAAGGAAGCAGAGCTTCTCACACTACAACACTGGGCATGAGTAGTTCCTCTGCCCAAGGAATCAGAACTTCTCACACTACAACACTGGTCATGAGCAATTACCCTTCTCCTCCACAAGGTCTCAGAAACACTGCTGCTGTCCTGCTTAGAGATACCCATCCTTCACAAGGTCTCTGGAAAACCATCTCTGGTATCCTGTGTAGAGGGCCCTTGTTACTAGGAACTCCCTTTTGGTTTCAATACAATGAAGAAGTGATGGTATGGACTGTGGAGAAGAAGCCTCAACTGTGGGCTTGATGGGATGTAGAATGACCCAGGAAAAGCAAATCTCTGAGCATGTTTGTGAGGGGCTATGTAGATTAGGTTGACAGAAGTGGGAGGATCCATCTCAAATGTAGATGGTACCATTCCACGGGCTATAGCCCTGGACTAAATAAAAATGAGAAAGCCAATGAAGCACCAACATTCATTGCTCTCTCTTTCCGACTGGGGATACCGAGTGACCAGTGGACTCATGCGCTGACCACCATGTTGCCTTTGCCCTGATGGATTCTATCCCCTTCAATTCTAAGCCCAAATAAGCCCTCCCTTTCTTGAGTTGCTTCTGTCAGGCATTTGTTTGAGCAAAGAGGATGGGAACTGATGGAGTTCCCCTTTGCATGGAAGAGCAGCCTAAACCAGTCTAAGGCCGGACAGAGACTAGCAGGCCTGGTAGGCACATGAAGGGAAGTCCTTGTCTGTATGACCCACCTGTGTCCGGACTGCACACTCTCCATTATGCTCTTCTCTGAATGAGGCCCTGGGCAGCCTGGCCTCTGCCCTTATTTCCTGTACTCTACCTCTGCCATCACTCATCTGCAAGAGTGGGCTGGGGCCTCCAGAGCGATCTCCCCGTAGCCTGTCTGAGAAGAGGAAATGTTAGATGGCCAAGAGGCAATTAAGTGGGAGACAACTTCATTGATTCGTGCTTTAAACTTTTGACTCACCTACACCTCAATTTGAATTCCTTCCCATAAACCCTACCAATTGCCCGACACAAAGCAATGGGTAGAGAGCTCCAGGAGCCAGAGCTGGGAATGACAGCAAACGGCTGTAAATGCAGCCTGCATGCACACTGTCCAGTTTTTCTCCACGATGGCCAGAAGTCATTAAGCATGCGCTTATGAATCTAGCTTAATATTGATCAACAGCGGGGTTAAGGGGGGATGTTGAACCTTGAGGGACTGAGAACTGTGAGATGGACTCAATGATTTTCTTCCGGGTGGATCATTAGAGAGATCTCTGTCATCGTGCAATTTTCCAGACAGTTGGATCAATGATGTCAACTCTGACCCCAGGGTCTGAATGATGACTCAGGTTTGGGAGTTCTGGATTAATGGACAGAGGAGACAGTCACGTCCTCTCTAATGGATAGTATAGAAGCACCCAACGTGACCCACAGGAAATTACTCACTAGACTGTTCCTGAAGACAAAAGCAGTCACCCGCCTTCTCCTCCTGGGATCTCACTTATTTTAACTGCCACTGCACATCAAAAATGTATTTTCTGCGGCGAAAGGCAGCGTGCTGAGGTCATCGGAGCTGCTTTTCTGTCTGAGGTGTTGTCAGTGATGGAGAATTCCACCAAGCTACAGAGATGTCTGCGTATCACAAGGCACTATGCAAGAAACCCAGTCAGACAGCATCTTCTCTTGCAGGCATGCTCTAATCTGGAGACTTTGAGTCCCAGTGAATCCTTACCTCAGTACCTCACACAACCCCCCTTCCCCACAAGACTACTGAAGAGATGACAAAATGTCTCCCACCATGAAAACCTCATTCTCAATGACCCTTGGTGTCTTTCTTCTGGTGTGTCCTGCATCCACCCACACTTGTCTTCCATCCTGGAAACGCCCTTCCTATTCTCAGCATAGTAGACTCCCATCCAAGTGCACATTGAAGCCCTCCTCCCTGAAAACAAAGTCCCCAGTGTGATGATAGGCACATGCAGGCCATACCACGCCGTTGTAGTTGACCAGTCCCAGCTGTAAGAACGGAGGTGTTCCAAGGCAGCCTATGATTCTCCTAGGAAGACTTGATTCTGCACATGTGGTGCTGGCCTGTGCCACTTGAGTTAAGGTCCTGACAACCTCATGTTTGCTGTTCCTTGTTTACACAGACAGCATTCTCCACCTGGGGTGGGCACTTCCTGCCACCAACCCCCAAGACATGCATTTGATCTTTCCCAATCCAGCTGGGGGCCCCAACCAGCCAGGGGTCATGGGGTCAAAGTGTGCAGCCTGTCACTCAAATGGTCAGACAAACTCCCAATGTCCAATCTTCTGGAGAGTTAGAGTATGCCTTTGTACCCCTTTGCAGTGAACAACAACAACAAAAAGTTAGGTGGAGGGATGGGAGAAGCTCAGCCAGTGAGAGCCCTGTGTGTCTTGCTTGTTCTTGGGCGGCTCCAGCGTAGTCAGTACGGTGTTTAAAGGCCAACTATCACACACAGGTTTCCTTGACTCTTCTACCATCACCTTCCACACCTTTCCTAATGGGGGACAGGATGCTATGGGTGCTGCTTCCTCGTGGGCAAAGGAGATTCTCCTGGCCCAACACTAGCTTAGACTGAGGTCCTTAACCTTTTTACACCTTGCTGGCCTCAGTTCCTGACACCCAGATCATGGATTTATAAGGATTCTGCCCCACTTAACTGTGATTCAGCCCTCTCCTGGTCCCTCTTGGGGGGGACCTTGGCCAACCTGTGTAGGACCTTGTAGACTCAGTCTTGACAAGAACCCTGCTGAACCGGTACATTAGGATTTTGACACCCTCTTAGTATCTGAACATCCTGAGCCAGTCCCCCATCCTCCACCAACCCCAAGGAGTGCCTGCTCACTCTAGCCTGCCATCAGCAACAGACTGTAGTGTTGGCTTAGCATAAATTGCTTTCCCATGTCAGTAATTTCCATTATCCCGAGACCCTCACTCCTGCACCTTGGCTGCAAGTCTCCTGCTCATACCATTTGCTGCTCCATCTCTGTCCCTCTCTGCAATATCACATTGCAGCAATCCCTATTCCCCCCATTACAGTGGCCTGAACACTCTTCCTGGCTCTGCTTTCACAGGTCAGGGGGCACCTCTTCCTTTAACTAAGTGTCCTTAGCTGTGAACACATTGACCTAGGTGCTTGGCAATGACAACACAGAGAAGAGATCCTGATTTATTTACACTGTGCCCAGATCCATTGAGGTATGTCTTTGGCCTGCCTGAGGTCCCAGCCCTGGCATCCACTCTGCAACCAGGGCTTTCGTATCTCCGAGACTTTCACCTCGGATGGTGATGACTGGTGAACTTGCCTTTCTTCACCTCCATAGTAGCATGATGAGCTCTGTCTGCATCTCAGTTACTGCTCATGCCACTTGGTATGATGGCCACTCTTGGTTGCCAACTTGACCCAGTTGGGAAAAAAGTAACCTCAATTAAGGAATTGCCTCTGTCATAACTGGCCTGGGGCCATGTCTGTGGGGAATTTTCTTGATTCCTAATTGATGTAGGAGGGCTTGTCTGAATGTGGGTAGTACTGTCCCTAGGCAGGTGAGTCTGGGCTGTGTGGTGATATTTTGTTGGTGTGCTAACAAATAAAGCTTGCTGGGAGATCAGAGTGTGGAACTAGCCACTAGAGGCCCAGCAGTGGAGGCACACACCTTTAATCCCAGCACTTTGGATCTCATGCCTTTGATCCCAGTACTTGGGAGGAGGAAACAGGAAGTAATATGGCTGGGCAGAAAGAGGAAGTGATAATGCGGGGTGGAGACAGGAGCTTGACCCTTTCAGTCTGAGGATTCCTAGAGGTAAGAAGTCTTTCTAGTGGCTGGCTGCTCTGCTTCTCTGATCTTTCAGCTTTCACCCTGATATCTAACTCGGGTTTTTATTATTAAGACCAATTAGAATTCGAGCTACAGGACTGGATAAGAAAGGCTGCTGGATTTGTGCCTACAAGCAAATCCTTGACATCCATTCCCTTCACGGTGGGCTGTACTTTGTTAGGTGAAAGGAATCTTTCCTCTCCAAGTTGCTTTTGGTTCTGACTCGGATCACAGCAACAGAAAGCACATGAGGACATTTGGTAAATCATGGCCTGCACTCCAGTTTCTCAGCTATAGGGTAGCAGTGCTGCTGTCTCTCTTGTATATTCTGAGGAGTAAATGTCTTGGGACTTATAAAACATGGAGAGTGGGACCAGACTCCTATGAATTCTTGATCAGGATGGCTCCAGTGATTGTTTATTTCCACTGTGTGGGGCTCACCCTTTCCACTTGGAATGATGACTGCTTCTGGAAGAGGACTTGGAAGCTAAACACACTGAAGTAAGAAGTGACAGACAGACAGACAACACACACACACACACACACACACACACACACATACACACACACACACACACACAAGCTTGCGTGCACATAGAGGAGAGAGACAGAGACAGAGAGGAAGGAGAGGGGAGGAAGAGGAGAGATAGGTTGCCCCCAAATTTATACTGCTTTGAAGTCCTAATTTCCAGTTCCCCAAATCATAAATTTGGAAACAAGGCCATTGCAGATAAGATGAGCTAAGATGAGGTTTTAAGGGTATGGGCTAGATCCTGAACTCATACAACTGTGGCCCTCAGCTGGCTCTCCTCCAGTCCTATTTGGGGGAGCCACCATGAGTAAGAGGAGGCAAATTAGGATGATGCACCCAAAAGTTAGGATGCCAAAGGTCTTCGGCACCCACTAGAAAGTGGAAGACAGGCACAGCACCCATTTCTAGCCCTGCTCCCAAGCCTTGAGGAAAGCAGCTCTCCTGGTTCCTGGTACCTGGATCTTAAACACTTCTGATTTCAGGAATGGGGGATGACATATTTCTCAAGACTTTACTTGGATTTGAGCTACTCAAGCTATGGTGATTAGCAAAGCATCATATAGCTTCCTTAGCAGAGTCTGCACACACACACACACACACACACACACACACACACACACACACACAGAGAGAGAGAGAGAGAGAGAGAGAGAGAGAGAGAGAGAGAGAGAGACATAGAAACAGAGAAAGGGATAGAAGGAAAGAGAAAGGCATTGGATTTACTAAGTAAGAGAGAGATTCAGGGAGAGATGGGATTTATATCTTTATTCATTTATTTTTTGTTGCTATGATAAAAGACCGTGACCAACACAACTTAAAAAAGAAAGAATTTAATTGAGCTGAAGGTTCCAGAGGGTTAGAGACCACAATGGCAGAACAAACCCATGGTGACAGACAGCTGTGAGCTCACATCTTGATCCACAACAGGAGACAGAGAGAACACACTGGATATAGCATAAGGGTTTGGAAACCTTAAAGCCAGTCCCCCGTAACACACTTCCTCCAGCAAGGCTACACCTTCTGATCCTCCCCAATAGTTACCAACTGGGGACTAAATGTTCAAGTGCTTGAGACTTACGGGGGACATCTCATTCAAACCAGCAGAGTATCTTCGGTCCCCAAATCTGCTTTTTCCTAAACTGGCAGATATACGGCTGTTCCCAGAGGCACAGCTTCCTTCCACCCCTGCACCTGGTGGCATCTGCACATCTTCTACCCAGGATATCCAATCTGTGCATATTCAATCTGACTCCCTTGTGTTCAGCCAGGACCAAATGCCACTGAGTCAAATCTTGGACAACATCGCTGCTAAGTCCCTGTCCCTGCTAAGAAGATCTTTCTTGTGTCTTCTACTTTTCCCCAGGGAGGCCAACCCCAGTCCCCACTGGGGGTCTCCTTGAGTCCTGTCTCACGGTCATCTCTCCCATGAAACCATCACTCACTGGGCAGCAGCCCTGTGTCATGTTGCTCACTCCTCCTCCACTGTCCCTGACGAAGGAGGATAGAGAGATGGATCCAGCTAATGTCCACTGACTTGACCAGAGTTTCCACTAGAAATCTTGTTTCTTGACTAATGAAGCTTCTAGTCTGAAAAATAGCCCTGAAGAAGAGCTGCACATCAGAGTGATAGGCAGTTATAGGCACTCTATGGATATTTGCTGCATTTAATGGAATTGAATTTCCTAAAAGTTGAACATTTCCTCCATCAAATATCCAATATGTCTTGACCATGAGCGATAGATAATTCAGTATCCCATCACTCAGCATTTGTGGCCAGAGACAGACAGTTTGTTAAGGAACAAAGGCACGTTGGGAGGGGATCTCCTGAAAGTCGCTCTGGAGTGCTCATTAGCTCTGTCCTTTGCAAAGAATCTTGCTTGATAGCAAATGAAGGAAGCTGGGGTGCAGCTGCCCTCACAGAGTATTTATTGGGGTGCTTTGACTTGATTGTAAGACCACACTCAGTTTTCCCTTCTCCTTAGGGGAGATCATGGTTCTCAGAAGTAGATGTCTACCTGTCTCATAGTACAAATGCTTGAGGTCAAGGTAGAGTTGGCATCAAGGCACTGGCCTTGGTTCTACTTAGTATGCTTCCCATGGGAGAGAAAGCATGAAGATACTAAGAACCCCTGCTGAACACAGGTTTCTGGGACAGCAGTGCTGGAAGTAAACTAGTTGCCACCTCCCTGAACATATTCCTATACTTAGCCTTGGTGTTTTAAGATTTAGTTTTATTATTATTTTTTAATTAGATGTAGGTGTGTGTGTGTGTGTGTGTGTGTGCATGTGCATTTGCATGTGTGTGTGTGTGTGTGTGTGTGTGTGTGTGTGTGTGTGTGTGTGTGTACACGTGCATTGAGTGTAGCAGTCTGGAAAGGCCAGAAGAAGGCACCAGATCCCTTGGAGCTGGAGTTATAGGAGGTTGTGAAATATCCAGTGTGGGTGCTAGGAGCCAAACTCATGTCTTCTGAAAGAGCGGCAAGTATTCTTAATCACTAAATTATCTTCCTAGCTCATCCTTGTGTTTTAAAGTGAAGTTGGAAAATGTCCTATGGGTCTAGGTGGGTTTGGACATGCTGAGCGTTATGTATGTGTCCCACAAAATGGGGTTGTCACATAAAATGTGGGATAGCCATGAAACATTAATTTCAAAGATGCAATAAGTAAGTATTTAGTGTCAGGATGCCATGGACTCTGAAGTTTAGGCTCTAAATCTGCCTACCTTAGCAGGTAGGGTACTTCAGCAAGTAGGACTCGTCTGATGGCTCTCAACCATAGCTGTACAGTGTCTGAGCCATGTTCAATGATTGGATGAAACCATCACCACCATCTCTATAAATGTGAGCTCTGTGGGCCCACTCAGGAAAGTGCTAAAGGGACATTTCACAGACCTTTCTAAAGCCCCACTTTCAGATATCCATCCAGTGGCTTGCCTGTTTTCCCCTCCTTCCATCTAATTGTCCATCCATCAATAACAGACAAGACCTCAGTGATGGACACCCCTGTGGGTGTTGGGCACAACACAACACACATATGGCAGGTCTATGCCATGTGAAAGGTTCATGACCACTCTACCAACCATGATGATGGAAGGTGATGGGATGTAATGTCCAGGCATCGCAGGACTGAAGACAGACATCAAGACTGACACATGAAAGAAGCCAGTTGGCAGAGAAGACTGGAAGCCTTTTCTCACCTGGGCTCCATGCTACAAATAAAGCATGCTTAGAACAAACCCTTAGTATGCAAATGTTGTATAGGCAGATGCTATGGAAATGGCCTTTAAAGGGGCATGTGACCTTTGGCCTGGTCCTTCTGAGCAGATGTCTTTCTCCAGAGCTAGCCCACTCCCATTCTTAGGATACTTTCTTTCCTTAACAAACTATCTCTGCTTTCACTGCCTTAACACATGTCCCTGGTACAGTTCTTTGTCCCAGGACAAAAGAATGCAGAAACCTCAGATGGTGTCCTCAGCACTCAGATCTGCACCTCAAACAACAGTCCTGGCCAGATGCATTTAGAGGTTGACACACCCCTCTGTGATGGCCCTTTTCTTTTCAATATATTGGAAGTATCCATTATCAAGCCTACTGGGTAGACATCTGCCAACCTCGAAGTACCAGGATATGTGACACTGGAGAGCATGGGACACATGGTGTCCTGAGCACAATGAGGCACAGGGTACTGGAGCTGGGACATAGGCTTCCAGGGGAAATGAACTCTACAGAGCAGACTGTCCCCCGGAGCCTACTGTGGGACTACATTCTTGACCAGCCCTCCGCTGGCCCCAGCCTGCTCCCCTCAAGTCACCTCGAGAGCAGCCCTATTCTGTAACAGATGGCTGCAAGGAAGCATGCCCAGTTCTGCTTCCCTGAACCAACCTGAGACGAGTTTTTAAAGTCATGTTTTTCAAAGTTTCTGCCCCATCCCTCTTTCACTATCCACAGAATTCAGAAACTAAGAAAGGAGATGCATTTTGTTGTAAATCTACAAGAAAGTTGAGCCGGAGAAAGTAAGGGATCTGTGCAAGGGCCGGCTTGCAGGTCAGCCCGAGTCAGACTTGAATCTGATCCTAGTCACAGGATAAAGTTTCACTCCCTCTTAGGCAAAGACTAAGCTGTGGCCCGCGTGACAGCTGAGTGTTCTCCCAGTATCCTCCATGGTGACCCTGAGCTTAATGCACAAATCCCATTTAATGTGCAGTCTGTGTCTGCTACAGAGAATGGCTTCCCACCCGTCACCCAGCCCCAGGTGGCTACAGACCGGACAATGGACAGTGCATTTGGAGCGCTTGGTGAAAGGACTCATTGAATTACAGGGCTTTATTCTCCTAATGTATTGGAGACATAAATTGTCCTTACCTCAAACCATTCTCCACAAGATTAAAAAGGAAATCTGCATTTCTTTGTGGGATGAAGAATACGAGGCCAGAGGTTGGGTTTGGACACAATGGGGAACAGAGACAACAAAGAAATCCAAACCAGGGCTCACTGCTCATTCCTGTCCATCACTGTGCTGTCCACCTCTATGGAGTGGGGATGGAGGAGGAGAAGGGGGCTTTGGACCCCCAGTCCCTGCTGCTCTCTGGGCCTATGAATGTATAGTGCTAGGTAACTGAGTCCAACTAAAACAAACAGCACGGGGCAGATGGGACAGGCCTGGGGAGAATCCCACCCCATCACTGCTCCACCTGGGGAGCCTGGATCAGAGTACTTCAACTCTCTGCTCCTCATTTTTCCTCCCCTAAATGTGTGCTTCCCTAAAAAAAGAGTATCAAGCCATCTGTGGCCATTTAGATTTCAATTTATTGTAATTAAAATGAAATAGAGAGCTGAGGATGTAGCTCAGTTGATAGAGCACTTGCCTAGGCACACATGACACCTTGGGTTCAGTTTTCAGTACCACATAAACTAGGTACGGTGGTGTCCGCACACCTGTAATGCAAGTCTTCCGAAGGCATTAATGGAGCTGAAAGTCACCTTTGGCTACATGAGGAGTTCAAGGTCAGCATGAGACATATGCGAGCCTATCTCAGGGAAATGGAATTCCGCAGTCTCAGCAGCTATTTGAAGTATTCAGTAGCCCCTAAGGTCTAATGGACAATTCCAGGCTGAGATGAAACCTGAAATGCACCCCTTTGGTATGAGTACTATTTTGAGCAGATCAGTGTAAGAATGTAACTTTAGAATCCAGTCTTTACAAGGGACACAATAGTTTCAACAGTCTTCCTGCTCTGACAGACACCCTACTGAGACAATGTCTGTGTGTCCTTAGCCAATAGACATCCTGTGTCAGGATTTCACACCCAAGAACTGAATTAATGTCCAAGGGGATATTGGCTATTGGCAACACACACCCCTGCTCTCTACCCCTTTCTCTGCCTTCTGCCTGGAAGTCAGAAAGCCCGGCTGTAGACTCTTGCTGAGAACCTCCCCCAGCCTCAAAAGTTCTAAGAGGCTTTCTCTTCATGCACAGAGGCTCTGATCTCTTCTGCGACCCCAGTGTGCTGTCTGTCTCTAGCGCTAGCACCTCAACCCTCCTCACAGTCCCGGCCATACTGTTGCCCCTCTGCCTGTTTGTCCACGGTGTCAATGACTCTTCTGATAAACGCCTTACTCCCAGTAACCAGTCTCATTGTCCCATTGAACGTGCCCACCCCCACCTAAAACTGAACCATCAACTGGAGGCTCTGTCTAGCAGGGGGAGTCTCTGGTAGCAAAGAGAAGTTAGCTTTTTGTAAGCGGAATTCCTGCCTACAAAGACACTCTGTCCATCAGGGTGGCCCCTCCCTCTCTGCTCCGGGAGGTGAGGCTGATTTATGCATCCATGGGAAGGCACCCACATCAATCAAAAAGCAAGCCTCACCTTGTCTGCCTACAGGACCCATTGCCACCCCTTCCCTGACACTGTTGCTCCCCCTGTTTTATCAGGAGGAGATGCCAGAGCTTGAGCCCCGAGCTGCCTTATAAATGCACATGTGTCTTGACGGTACATGTGTTAATAAACCGTTTTGTTCTTCATTGGTTATTCTGCCTTGTTTAAGTGATCCATCTCAACAGGAAGCTGCAAAGCACTGAGGGATTTATTCCTCACATGAATATAGAGATCCCATATAGAAAAGGTCCAGGCTCAGAGCTGTAGAGAAGAAGTAGGGGAATACTGCAATCAGGTGGTGATGAGGCAGGGGCTACAACCTGGGAGAATGTTTTGACTATAAAGGCTGTGAATGTTTCAAGGTGAATGGGCAAAGGGCTCTTGCTGTATAGACAGAAGCACAGTCAGAAAGGCTGGATGGAGTGTGGGAAGCGGGGATGAAGGAGCATGATAGAACATCATTGTTCAAGATGCTTCCCCAAGAGGGACACAGTTTTCAAGAAGGCTCTATGTTGGGCTAGACGAAGATGTCCAAGATTCCAGGTTCTGAAGGAGGTGAGTCTCCAGCACTGGCTAGTGGCCTTTTGCCCTATTTGAACAAGGAAGGCCATCCCTCCTGAGGCACACAGTGGGACTCCAGAGGGAGTATGGCCTTGCCCTGGGTAAATGAGGATCAACCATAATTCTCATCCAGCTCAGATGAAAAGGGAGTTTCTTTTTGTTATGAATTATTCACTGGGGGACCCTGAAGGTATCCCGCACGTACAGGGAAAACACGCTGGGCAGAGGCAGCAGCGTCAGAGAGTGGAAAGTCATTCACACCCAGGCTTTGCATCCACGTGGAGAGTTTATTGTAATAGAGAGATGAAGAGAAAGATAGGAAAGAAGGGGAGGAGAGAGAGAGAGAGAGAGAGAGAGAGAGAGAGAGAGAGAGAGAGAGAGAGAGAGAGAGAAAGGGGAGAGGTTTTCCTTAAAATGAGGCTTTTATGTCAGGACACAGGGTGGCCCCAAGGGGTAGAATTTCAAGGGGCAGTTCAGAATATTAACATCCTGTCTGACCTAAGCAAGTGTCTCACTAAGAGTTTTGTCTGTACCTCCTTGGGTCTTCTTCTATCTCTACTTTCCTTGGACTCCAAAACCAGTACTGGCAATACCATTGTTTTGACACAAATCATATAGGATGATGGCATTTGGAGTATACCCACCCAAGCAGACACATCCCTCGGTTGGTATCTACAGACAATGATAGAAATCTGTTTCTTTAATATTTGTGGTGAGAGAACAACAGGACAACCCTTCGCCCAGAGCAAGGTGCCCTGTGA
This sequence comes from Peromyscus californicus insignis, assembly GCF_007827085.1. Classification (NCBI taxonomy): domain Eukaryota; kingdom Metazoa; phylum Chordata; class Mammalia; order Rodentia; family Cricetidae; genus Peromyscus; species Peromyscus californicus. The sequence continues at coordinate 51,918,983 of NW_026294503.1, forward strand.
GAGAGCTACACTCTTTTCTGGGCTCACCAGCCATAGACCCGCTTTCCTCTGTGGCATGGTTTCTGAAACCCTGCTCCAGGTCTGATTCCATTCAAACCACCTCCCCAGGGGCAGCCTTTCTGTCCTGTCTCTTATCTAAAATGACTCTTCCTCACTCTCTGTGTATATACCTAGATCCATCCCTCTGATGGCCAAAGGTCAGTTACCAAAGTCCATTGGTCTGTCCCAGAGCCTCCTCTCCACAGCCTGAGCAGGGCAAACTCTTATCCCCTGTCTGGAGCCAGTGGGGCCAACTGCATCCACTAGACTCCCGTGACCCTGTGAGGAGGTGTGGAGGGATCTCAATGCATTTCCACCTGCCCCCAACAAGGTCCTCAAAGATAACTCAGTACTGATAAACATCAGCATGCCTCTTGTCCCACCACCCATTTAGTCATTCTTCCTAATTTGTCACCTCGGGTTGCTACAGCTAAATGGGATAAACTGGAGCATGTGAGCCACAGAAGATGTCTCATTTGGGTGCTAGTGACTGGGGGCGCAATATCAAATTGCTGGCAGACTTAGTCTAGTGAGGCCCACTTCCTATTTCAAAGACACCTCCTCACTGGGTTCTGGCATTGTGGAAGGAGCAGACAGCTCTCTGGTCTTGTACATAAGGGCACGAGTTGCATTCATGAAGGCTTCACCCTTGGGACTTCATTCCCTGATTCCTCACACCGTCACCTCGGCAGTGAGGTGCCAGCAGACAAATCTGAGGGAGACTCAGTCCTCCATACCAACCCCCCTGTCAGTTTGTCCCTTTTCCCCCATGCTTTCTCCCTCCCTTCCTCTGAAGATTTCATCCCATCCCATATTCCCACTCTCACTCCCCACATCTCCTCCCGGGCCTGGGTGAACCTGATGTACTTGAAAGGAGACAGTGGTTTAAAGGCACTAAACCTCCCAGGCCAGTGTCATATACAATCTGTCCCATCTCTGTAATCCATTCTGGTGCTGGTTTTCTTTGATAGCTCAAGTGTATCTCCCCAGGCCCATAGTCTCCAATCCTTCTCTCTCAGCATCTCTGGACCTATGGGCAGCCTGTTATCTTAGCCAAGAGCCCCATGTATAAAGGAGTCCCTCAGCCATCCATCTTTGTGTTGATGTCTCAGCATATGGGGCAGATGCTATGTGGTCATCAGTAGCCTCTAGACGAATTCAATTATGGGGATTAGTAAGGCCACCCTCCTGGACTTGGGCCTGAATACATGTAGCATCTTCTCAACCTGGCTAAGAGATGCTCTCAGGATGTGGGGCAACATCCTAAGAGGCTTGTCTTCTTGGGACTAGGACTTCCCAGCTACACCTGAGTCTGCTCCTCTGTGCTGCTGCCAAGGTAGGTGAGCAAGGAGGCGGGCTGTGGTGGGGCATGGGTGGAAGGCTGCAAGCTAGTCTTGGTCTTGTGAGGAGCGATGCTGGGGAGGCACTCCTCTGGGGGTAGGGGGCTGCCTTTGCTTTCTCTCACAGAATCCACACTGGGTGTTTCCTGGCTCCAGGCATGGAGTGCCATCCCAGGAACCACCCCTCTGCCCACTCTGTACAGAATCCACTCCCACCTCTTCCAATGAGCTGCGCAAGCTGCTGCCTTTGGGGATGGCTGGTGCGAATGTCTGGGAACACCTGTTCTCTAGGGCTTCTGGATGCTGTGTTGTAGGCAGATGTCAGACAGTTGTGATCCATTTCTAGAACTCTCATTGTTACTCTAATTTCATCTCAGAAAATGACTGATGGAGAGCGAGATGCGGAGCAGAGACTAATTCACAGCTAATTCTTCAAAACAGAAGCAACTGGCTGAGCATGTATGGCAAATGCTTTTTCTTCCAAGTTTGCTGTCATGCTGGGAAGGCCAGGCAGTGGTTACTCTTGGGATCTTGACCTGCTGATGCTTGTGAGCACAGGGCAAGGGATGGTGTGTATGTGAAGAGCTAGCTTTGCAAAATGCATGAAGGGCCAGATGCAGGAAAGGACATGGAGAGCCTATTACATACCAAGGTGCCCTTAAATCACTGTCTTCTTTCAAGTACATCAGAGAGACTTTCCCCAGTACCCTTACTGGGCTCTCTTGGATAAGAAGAGCCTGCTGTATGGCACACAACCGCAAATGTTATGGGGATAGATGAGCCAACAAGACAGGCCAGGCAGATGAGGGAACAAAGGAAAGACCTCTGCCTCCACTCCTCCCAGCCTTGGGACTGTCCTCTGCAAGTGAAGCCGTGCCTAGGTACTTTGCCCTGTTGCTTGTTTCAAATTTGATAGACTTTGACTCACATAATACATAACATTTTCTATCTGCACTTGACATAATGTTTCCGGGATCCATTTATGTGGTCCTGCATGTTGATAATCTATCATTTTTTTATAAATCATTATGGAATATTCCACTGTATTCTTGTATCACAGTTAGTTGAGGCACTCTAATCTTGATAGTCATTGAGGCTGTCTCCAGTTTGGGACTGTCATCTATACTGCGACGTGATCATTCCACAGACATCTTGGTGAATCTATGCAAGTTGTTTTGTTGAGTTCACATCTAAGAGTGAACTTGCTGGATTGTGCCTTCTGTGTGTATATGTCTTCCCTAAATGCTGTCCAACAGTTTTCCAAACTAGCTGTAAAAGCTCCTCTCTTGCCAGCAGAATTTGAGTGTTCCAATCACTCCATATCCCTGCCAACACTTGGTGTTGTCAAATCTTTAACTTCATCCTTCTGGAAGACATGTACTGGTTAAGGATGGGGGTGCACACTGTTTAATAGATTTTTGGTGGGTGGTTAGGACATCTATGGGGAAAATGTCTATTCAGATTTCATGTCATGTGTTTTTATTTTCTCATTGCTTTGGAAGCCTTTGTTATTTATGTATGATAAATATGTCTTCCTGGTCAATGCTTTGTAAAGGTCCCTGGTGTTTTGATAAGCTCAAGTCTGAATGTAAATATCAATGCTGTGTTCCTCTGTGTGGAGAGTGCAGCTACAGGCCACTGAGACACTCTCCTCAACTGTCTTCCTTTCATATTGAGATTTATGTCTCTGGAAATGAACTTGGCATATGATGTGGAAATGACAAGATTTATCTTTGTCCATCAGCAGCTCCAATTGACTCAGCCATTTACCGAGAAGACATCATTTCCCGCTGCCTGGGACACCACGGCCATCAGTCATCCACCTGTGGTCCTGCATCTACTCTGCTCTCATTCACAATGTCCTTGTTTGTCCTTGTGTCACAAGACCTTCTTAGCCACAGCATCCTTGCAGTTAATCTCGATTTCTGGTAGAGCCATCCCCCAGACTGCACTCTTCTTTGACCTCTACCCTTTGCAGAACTGTAGGAATCTTATAATCAGTTTCTAAGTTTGAAAACAGACTCCTTTGCATTTTTCTCAGGATTGTATTAAATCTATGGCTCTACTCAGAAAGAATTATGTTTGACTATTATATATTTTAATCCACTTGTTTTCTTTCTGCTCAGTCTCTAAACAGTATTTTGTAGTTTTCTATGAAGAATGTCTGCATATTTTGCTGTTCATAGGAATTCAGATGTCCTTTCAATTGTGGTTAATGGTATCTTTTAATTATTTTTATGTTTTTTAAAGTTGGTTGTAGCATATAGAACCAACACTGAGCTTCGTATTTGTCCCTGTCTCCAATAATTGTGCTAGCTAGCTATCTTGGTTCATTTGTAGACAGCCTAGCCCTTTCTAAATCATGTGATGACTTCAAGGAATGATTTTTTTATACTAGTTCAACCTTATAGCCATAATTTCTTTTTCATGCCTTATTGCACTGTTTAGAACTCTCTGAGTAGAAATGTGGCTGATCTGTCTGACTCCTATCATTGAATAAAATACTGTGTTGTTCTGTCCCTAACCACAACATTCACTGTGGCCATTGCATAGCTCTTCTTATTAGAACCAGTAGGCCCTGCTTACATCAAATCCAATAAATATTTTTAATGACAATGAAGGACTGGGATTTTCAAATTTATCAAATGTTTCCCTTGAGATGGTCATTTGATTTCACAGAGGAGCTGCCCTCAGATTGCATCTTGAATGCTTCAAAGTCTTCTTTGCCTCATTTGTGAAGAAGCTGCATCACTCTGTGATCAAGGGCAGCATTGCCCTTCTCACTGCTGACTTGGTATAATACTTTCATTTTCTTATGTTAGGTGTTGACCTTCCTGAATCTCTGATATCATGCTTACACAAAGAAGATAACTGTATTTTCTTTTGATGTGAAAATCTTTGTATTTTAATCAATGTATTTATTACATGTCTGTGTAATAGGAGTATGACTTTTAAGGAGTATGACTTTTAAGTACTTATTTTTTATTTTTATTTATTTGTATATGTATATATCTGTGGGGGTGGGGTTGTGCATGTGAGTAAAATCACCATAGAGGTTAGAAGAAGATGTTAGATCCACTGAAACTGGAGCAACAGGCAGTTGTGAAAGACCCAATGTGGGTGTGTGGAACCAAACCCAAGTCCTCTGGAAGAACAGTTGACTCTTGACTCAACTCACCAGTCCTTGAACACTGTTTTTTTTTTTTAAATGTGGATTCCCCCTTGATATTTCTATTTCCTCAAGATGATCTGTGATTCTATTTTCCTCTTCTCTCAACTGATTTTTTAAAGCATATATTCCAGCCCCCCCCCCATTTTGTGTGATGACTTCACACAAAATGGGGGGGGGGGGGTATTTTTGCCTTCATGTGTAGCCATATAGTGTGCATGTCTGGTCCCCCAATGGCCAGAAGAGGGCATCAGATCTCCAGGAACTGGAGTTACAGATGCTTGTGAGCCACTGTGTGGGTGATAGAACTTGGGACTTGAACCTGGGTTCTCTGGACAAGCAACTAATGATCTTAGCAGCTGAGCTGTTTCTCCAGACCTAGTCCAATACTTTTATAATTCTTCTCCACCTCATAATTTACTACGGATACACAGTTAATAGTTAACACATATTATTACATGGATCCTTGAGCTTTTGACATCTAGAATAGTTATTCACTGCTTCATTTTGCTGTTAGGCAGTTGTGTGTGTGTGTGTGTGTGTGTGTGTGTGTGTGTGTGTGTGTGTGTGTGTGTGTATACACATATAGCCATTATGATTATTCTCCTGTCTTTATCTTCCTCATCTCTGTCAATACTTACCCTGAACACCATTATCTTTTCCAGATTCCTTACTTTTGTGGTCCATTTAGTTTAACTAGGACCATCTATGTGGCCACTGGATTGGGACTGTCTATCTACAGGAGACTGTCAGGGTGATTAGTAGGTACATAGCTAAAAGAAATGACTCCAGCATTCTTCGGGCCTTCTATCTCTCAGATCTTCCATTTTCTCCTCTTCTGCACTGTTCCTGAGGATGTTCCTGCAATGTTAGAGAGGATGGTATAAATGCCTTATTGAAGGCTAAACACTCACCTGTCACTTATTCTTAGCTCCTTGCATAACCACAGGTCTCTGCATTCATTGCCAATCATTGCAAAGAAGTATTTCTCTGATTAAGGTTGAGAGTAGTTTTTGTCTATAAGTATAAACATAAACACTTCAGAGAGTAGTTTGATTCCATGTAAACTTAGCTGAACAGCAGTGTCTAGTTCCTCCTCAAAGCCTATGATTTTCCTTGGCATACCTTTTTGACTAGGTTTACAGGACCAGGCATGGATTCCCTCCTCTGGAGTAGGTCTTAAATCTAATTTGAGAGCAATGGGTTACCTCTATAACACTACTACCACTATTGCACTAGTGGCTACTTCTTGCCTGGCAGGTTGACCTTGTAGTTTGTAGGGTTAGAAGCTGAGTAAAGACTACTGATCCTTTTTATCCACCAGTAGCCTGCATAGTACCATCCAGAACCATGAAGGCTAACTAGCAGGGAGAAAGCTTTTAGCTCAGTTCTAGCTTGATTTCTCTGTGGATATGAGAATTTGACTTCCAGTGCTGTAACTATGCCATCCACTGTCTTTGTTACTTTGACTCTGATGAGAAATCAGTCTCTAGCATTGCCATGGTTCCCCTGTGCCTGAGAATTGCTTTGTTCTTGCTTCTCTCAAGATTATATTCCATTTTCAACCATTTGATTAAATGCACCTCTGTGTAAGTCTGATTAATTACATCCCACTTGGAGGAATTTGAGTTGAACTTTTTGAATGTGTGCATTCATTCACTTTACAACGCTTGGAAAATTTCAGGTATTATATCCACAATATTTCTTTGCCCCTTGTTCTCTCATTGTCCCTTTGGGAACTCCTACTGCACTAAGGCTGATGAGTTCCATAGCTCTGCAGGTGTCTGAGATCCCATTCTGTTTCCCTGATTCATGTTTTTATTTACTTTACATTCTTCAACTTGAATGACTGCAATAGGCCCTTATTTAAATAGGGGCCATCCATATCACATCTTCTGTTCCCTAGACTCAGAGATCACTGAGGATGTGGAAAGAGCATAAAAGCCAGAGGTGGTGCAGGGCTACAAAGGAACTGTTTTTCAGATGTATCAGCATCTGCACATATGAACTCACAGTGATTGTGACAGCATGTACAAGACCTATACAAGCTCAAGGCAGACAAAATCCCAACAGGAAGAAATACCCCATCCTCAAGATTTATTGCTGTGATTCTTGTAATCTTCATTATGGATAGTTAATGACTTCTCTGAGTTAGTCTTATAAAGTCTGTATTATTTGGCATGTGGTATCCTGGGTTTATCTTCTTGTAAAGCCCAGTGGTTACCGACTGAATGTTGAAATCTTCAGAAACTGGAACCAATACATTTCCTGGTTTGTCTCAGAAGATTTGTCTTTTGGGAGGCATGTCTTCAACCAACAGTCACTCTGGCTCCTTCATTTCTGTTTTTTTTTTCAGGTCCTCCAGGTTAGAATATAGCAAGGTTTCTCAGAGACCCCCCTGGGCATCTCCTTCCTCTCATTCCCTTTCAACTCTCTGCATCAGCCTGTTGTTTATAACTAACAAAGAATGTCATAGGCAGTTGAAACATTAAAGCACTTTATCTGTGACTGTTTTCAACAAATGACCTTTGTGGGAGACAGTGAGCTCCATATTAGCCTTGTAAGAGGTTGGCTCCCAGGAACCACTGGACATGTCAAATGCTGATGAGAAGGTTTTTCAAACAAGCCCTGACTCTGTGCTCTTGCCTCTGATACTGGGGGAAATGTGCTGTTATTTTTCAGGGCTTCTTGGAGCTGAAGAGCAAAGGAAGCTACTCCACAGACGGGAGTTGCTTTGCTTACGTTTGCTCATCTATTTTTCTGGAACAGATACTCTCCAAGCTCCTTTGAGTCCTTAATTAAGTGTCACAGTCAAACAACAGCTGGCTGTATTGATTCCTATCAGTTTTCTTCATTTGTTTTAGGGACAGGTGAATTTTAAGAGGTGTATGCTGTGTTTTTATTGACCTCATACCACTGACCCATTTTAAGCTCCATTTTCTTCAGCACCCCATCTTTAGAGTTCTTAATGCCAAATTTTCATTATAAACTTAGTCCTTATTTTTCTAAACACATTCAGTCATTGTAAGTGACTCCACTCTCTTAGTATCTAAGTATCTTGTGGGGTCTGTTTCTAATGTTGGTTTGTTCTCTTGGCCTTTGCTCCTTTGCTTTTTTAAGTGTGGGCTTTGAATCAGGTAGGCCTGATTGATTTTCCTTGAATATCAGATGCTGTGTATGGAAATTGTGTGGATAATTTGGTGGCACTATCTTACTTCCAGGACTGCTTGCCATGTCGTCTGGCAGGCTCTTGTGCCAGGGCTATTTCAAAACTGTGAATCCATTGATTTGAAGCTTGGCTTCAGTGTTTGCAAATCCTTGTTTCATTTTGGCTTGCTCTAACTCTTGTATTGCCTCCCAGACATTCCAAATAAAAGTTTTGAAGTGTGTTCTAGGACCTTTCTTTCAGAAAGATAATAAAAAGTTCATTTTTCCTGACCACACAGAGATTCCAAAGCTCTGCTCAGTTTCTCAGGCCATCTTCTGTCACATAAAACATGCAATGTTCAGGAAAGCCAAGATTAGTCAGGGCTAGCCTGGAGTGGCTGAGAATCCCCTAAGTCTCCCTGAGCTGCCAGCCTCTGAGTGAGGAGTATCATTGGGGGCCAAGTGGTAGCCTGCTGGGGAGTTTTCTTCCCTAAGAAACACCTCCCATCTCTGCACCCCTACATCTGTAAACATTTCATAGATAAATGTTTTTCTCTGAGGCTATTTTTCTGTCCAATTGAAGAATGTATTCACATATCAGAATCTACTTCAGCTCGTAAAATTCTGTAAAGGCTCATCTAGATTCCTCAATCCTTTCATGGCCTGAATGCAAACATCTTGTAGAACAATTTTACATCTTAATGAATCAGTAATGTGGGTGCCTTCTTCTGTACCTTGCAAACTGGTGACTGAAATCTTTGGTCCGGTCTGTTGCTCAGTGTATAGCACCATTTTTTTTTTTTGTTGTTACAATCTTGCAGAATGGGGGACTGCTGTGACAATGACTGACAATTGTTAGGAGTTGATGGTATGGTAAGTAGTTTTATAAACATGGCAGTCTAAGCCTCTCATTGAGTTCCTGAAGAGACTGTCCATGTCAACAAGGAAAGAACACTCTCTAAAGGCCTTTTGGGTACTTCATCAGTGACGGACTTAGATGTCAAGGGGGTTAAGTCATCAGTTTGAGATGATAAGCTTCACAGCAGAGCTGGGATTAAAATCCACAATCTTTCCATTTTGCCGCATGCCATCTCAATATAAGCTGTCTTTCATGGACATGCCCATGCTATCTGAAGCAAGGCCTTTGGCACCAAGCTTGGCTTTCTGCCAGGGCTGGCAAATCCCGTTATTTTCACAGTCGGAACACAGAACTACTATCGCTTTCAAAATTTAGAATTTATCTATGGGATAACTGAATTTTCAGACACTTCTCCCCCTTTATCTGGGAATATTCACAAGGCAAAGGAAGGTCAGCAGCTGTTTCCTGCGCTTCTGTGTGAGTGTGATGCTTGTGTTGGTGAGGAGCGATGCCAGGAGGCTGCTGGCAGCTCTCATCAGATGACATAGAAACATCTGTTCCTGTAAACACCCTTCCCACAGATACATTTGTGGGGAACAAGCATCTCCTCTGGCAATGTAACTACAGACCCGACTTGGTAGCCTTGGTTGGAATTTGGGTATTGTCTGGGCCTCTCAAGCAAAGCCTTGGGGTCTAGAATTACCAATGAGCTGTGATCAGGAAGGGGTCCCACAGAGTCCCATAGAGGCACTTTGTAGTACCTTTCCAAGCCAAGAGTGATTATCCCAAATTGTCTGGCCTGATGAGTAAAAGGGAAATGCCTCTGGGCTAATGTCAGGGTTAGACTCTGAAAACACCCCTCTGTCTAGTCCTGAGGCAGTGAGGGTAGGATTATGAGTAGTAGGACGATGACAAGGATGGGAGACAAGAAAGGAATAAGTGTCCAGTGTCACTCTACGTTATGGTGAAAGTTCTTTGAATACATGTAAGGGAGGGCTGGTGTGCCTGGTAACTCAGGTGGACAGGAGTGTCTGCAGCAGAGCTGACTGGAGACACCCTGAGAGGACTCAAAATCCTGACTTCTGAATATGGTGCCACAGGACCCCAATGCCTCTGTTCACCTTCACTGAATATAGCCCAATGCCTTCCTCCCTTCTCGTCCATGGCCCTCCTCTCTGTCAAACTGGCCATGGCATTGTATATGACAAGATATGACAGCTAGAATTCACTGTAATCACTGCCAAAACAGCTACATGACTCACCCATTTCCTGCTCACAAGTGTTGGCCAGGTTTCTGTGACTGCGGTGACTCTCTGAAACTAACAAGGAAGGATCCATAGCCCCTCACTGTCTCATTCATGCTTCCAAAGCTAGCACCTCACAGACAACACTGACAAGTTCTGCTGCCTGCTTAGGATGCACTCTGGCGCCTTGCACCACAGTACTAGCACCTGTTATTTGCTGGTGCTTTCTAGGAGCAGAAAAGTCCTTAGGCCTTCTCACTTCACAAGTTGGAAGCTTATCCTGCTGGAGTCTTGCTTAGAGGGTCATCCTACCCTTGTTCCAGTGCAGAGCAACAAGCCTCTCCTTCATGTTGCTCACCTCCTTAACCATTACAGCCTCTCTTTCAGACCATGCCTTGACTATAACATTAAGTTTTCTGGAGTCCCCTCTCTCTCTAAACTGTATGTTTTATATTGCTTTCTTTGCACTTGCTCTTTTTATTGTAAACCTGTCTAAGTATTACCAGTCAGAGCTCCACAAACTCAATGTTATGCCAAACAAATGAGTGTTTCATTTTAAAATGTAGCCTCACGTAAATTCTCAGGGTACAGGCAGAAAACAGACAGATTCTTTGCCAAAATATTACATGAATGGCCTCTACCCAAATTTATAGAAACCTGGTTCTTCTCTGAAAACTCTTGGGCTGGGTCTCTACCATCTGCATTACTCTCAGCCATACTGTCTTCCAGGATCCTCCTAGGATGGCCCTCTAATCTCTGCTTATAGCATTCAACCATTTATTTTTTGTAGTCTAAAGTTCCAAAGACATCCACATTCCTCCAAAACCAATCTTGTTAGGGTCTTCACAGCTGAGCCCCACTCCTGGTACTGTTTTCTGTGTTAGTTACCCTTTGTTGCTATGATCAAACATTATGGCCTAAAGGCAACTTATAGAAGGAAGAGTTTATTTGGGTTTGTGCTTGGTGAATTCATAATGGCAGGGGAGTCACAGTATCATGTAGCGGGAGAAGGAAGCTGAGAGATCACATCTCAACCACACACAGAAAGCACAGAAAGTGAACTGGAATTGGAATGAGACTACAGACTCTTGAAGCCCACTCACAGTAACATACTTCTTCCAGCATGGTTCCACATTCCAATGGTTCCATAACCTTCCTAAACAGCACCACCAACTGGGTATCAAGTGTTCAAATACATGAGTCTCTGTGGGACACATCTCATTCAAACAAGCACGCTACTCAGAAAACACAAAAAACAAACAAACAAACAAACAAACAAACACCACATTGCTTTCAGAATCCTGGATTAATGAATGAAGCAAGCACTCCTGTCACTCTCTGCCAAGCAAGGTTGGCTCCAGGAAAAACACACACTTCTTTTATTCAGTGCATTCAACGAAAATGTGTAATTCAAAAAAAAATTAGAAAGTGCTAAACAGCCAAACTGCAAACGCACAAACTCCTTCCAGAATGTACTTAATGGCAACTATTAAACACACAAATGAGAACAATGATTTATCCTTTCTCCACAGAGCAGTGCTGGGTTCTGGCAGGCTTGAGCTGTACTCAGTAGTAGCTGGAGATGCACAGACTCTGACCTACATTTCTTTGCTGGTTTGGGTGATTAAGATCACAAATGAAATCACTGTTAATTGACTCTATAAATTTTACATATGAAAAGAAGCACGTTTTTAATGAGTGCAACTTCATAATTTAGTTGTGTTTTTAATAGTGGCTTCGAAAATTAAAAAGCAAACAAACCATGATTGTTTCGAAGCCACACCTCATGAAGCAGAAGAATCTGGTCTGGGTTCTATTTGTGGGATAGCTCACAGGAGAAGCCCCATGGTGCTTGCAGAACCTCTCACCTCCCAGCTCAGCTGGACATGCTCTTGATTCCTGGAGGATCTCAGCCCTGCCCCTGCACTGCATCTCCCCCACGCATTTTTTTCCATCATAGGGATCTGTCACCCATCTTTCAAGAGACAAATAATTTGCTAGGCCCTAAATCCTCACCTGAAACCCATGACAAGATCACCAATACTCCCATCTACTTCCAAGTGTCTCCCAGATGTCAAAATGTTGACTTCGTCCCTGCTAAAATGTAGCTCCAGAAAAAAATCACATCTTTTCAAATTTTGTGCAATTCCTGTCATTTAGAGCATATGTTCGTGCATAATGATGTTCCTAAGTGAAGTGACATTTCAGAGTAATGAGGCTTCGCTGACAACGTGTGAGAGATGTGACAGGTTTTCTGTAATGTGGAAAAGGAGCATAGACGACCCGAAATCCAACACCAAAGCCATCCAGCTGCACTTGTGGCTTGATCTTTCAACCTGCAAGGGATGTAGTGGGGTAAGGGTGAAGGCTAGTGCTGTCTCAGAGCATGCCGGGAACTGGTGTGCAGCCTAATATATGCCTGTCCCCAGATTTTCCCACTGGTTAAGATTATGGGTGAGACCATCTGCCCCTGCAATTGCAGAGAAGGGAGGACTTAGAAGATTGTGGCCAGGGGATGGAAGCCAGTTCTTCACCAGTGCAGAGCTGGGTGGCATAGAGGCCCACCAGCCACCTTTCACTCCTATACGCTGGTAACCTTTTCCAAGAGGACAACAGTAGTGACCTCCCAGGAATGAACTGGGCAACTGCAGAAGAGACTCCTCAGTGACTGGCTGTGGGCAGGGTTCCTGCATTGGAAACTTGATCTACAAGGTAGAGGGATTTAGAGGTGGGGCTTTAAAAAATCAGTTAGATTGTCAGGGGCCTGTGCTGGTGGGTAGACAGATTAAAACCATTATCTCAGGAGTGGATTGATTATAAAAAGATAACTCTGCCCCCCTCTTTCTCTTTATCTCTCCTCTCCCTGGAATGACCTGTCTGCTCCTAATCTTCCATTGTGAGAGACTTTTTCTAGGGAGACAAACAGAGGTCTACTCAGTCCTGATGAAGAACATGCAACAGACCAAAGTAATGATTATACCAAGGTCCAACTTAATGAACCTGTGAGTTTACCGAGGCTACTCTCAGGAGTGTACATGGGGAGTCACTTACAGGATCACAAATGACTCAAAGGTAACTGCATCAAGGAAAATCCCACCTCAGCCTGAGTGACAACTTATGAAAATTATATCCATATGACTGCACGCAGTTGAACAGTTTGGAGAATCTCCTCTCCTCACCAGCCCTTACTGCTTATATGATCTTGGGGAGAGAGGGGCCAAGAGCATCTGGTCAGTTTTAGGTATTTCCTGGGAGTTGTGAGTTGTTGACTTCCTGAATCTTAATGAGTATCTCCTTAGAACTTCCTGAGTCTTAAGAAGCCTTCCTCCAGGATGGAAAGGTTTTTGTTTTGGGTTTGTTTGTTGTTTTGTGTTTTTTTTGGGGGGTGGGAGGGGGTTTGAGACAGGGTTTCTCTGTGTATCTCTGTCCGTTTTGGAACTTGCTCTATAGACTAGGCTGGCCTCAAACTCAGAGATCCATCTGCCTCTGTCTCCTAAGTGTTGGGGTTAAAAGCATATACCACCACCACCTGGCTTCAGGATAGAAAGTTTTAACTCAGAGAAAAATGCTATTTAATACCTTCCACATTCCACTATGGGATGACTCAGCAATGAGGCTCTTGTCAGCTGCCAAGTCCTTGACCTTGTCCTTCCCTCCCCACCGGACCCTAAAACTGTAAATCTGTGTGCTTTAGAAAGTGTCCAGCCTCAGGCATTCTGACATGGTAACACAGGATGGACCAAGACTATTGGCTTTTATTTAAAAATGTGTCTTACTTTTGACAAAGTGGAAGGACCTTTATGGAGAGGCCTTGCTTGCTCACCTCCGCGGAGGAGGGCTGCTTCTGTCCTTGGTCTTGCGGATACCAAAGGAGTTGGGTACAGGCACATCTCAGACAGCACAGGGGTTTGCTGCCTTGCTGTTCCTCCATCACCCTCCATTGACTCTTGCTGATCAGCCCATGGCTGCTGACTCTACCCCATGAGAGCCAGGGGAGCACAGCTTATCTCATTCCACCCTATCTCAGATCTCTGAATAACTGGGTCTTGCTAGGACAATGGAGGTGTCCAGACAAAGGGCAGTCCTGGCTCATCCACTGCAGCAGAGGGTACCAGAGACACTCTGCTGAGCACCTAAGCAACTGCTTTCAGGAACCGGATGGTGACCTCACTCAGGCCACACGGGGACCATCTGAGACCCCGTCAGTTCATTGCTTCGCCAGGTCCTGCGTGTGATCCCTGACCAATGAAATTTGTCTTAGCAAGGCCCTGGGGCGAGGGAGGTAGAAGCACACTGATGGGGAAGACAAGCAAAGGCAGATAAATAAAATTATTAAGGCAGAGGTGACTGCAATGGGTGCTCAGAGGCAGGCGCTGTGGAGAGCAGTGGGGTAGGTGCCGAACAGGGGAACTTGGGGCTCCATTCCTTACTGATCCCTTCGCAAGGGAGGCCTGACGGTTCTTTTGTCTAACACTCATTAGTTCAGTTCCTGCCTCCTCTGAAAGCCTCCAAAAGCTACCGTTAATAATAGGTGATGTTTATTTAGAACAGTGGGAGGGCCCTGGGCTCAGAGGTCGACACAAATTATCTCATTTTGTTTTCAGCCTATCTTGAGAAAGTTCTGGGTTTTTCTATACAATGAAGAAGCAAGAAGCTAGGCTCACTCACAAAAACAGGAACCTCCTGGTGGCTAGCGGATAGGAGTGCTCAGCCTGAGCCAGACCTCTGGCCATTTGCTGGAGCCCCCGTTACCCACCCTGCTCCAAAGGCAGGGCTCTGGATGGCTCTTCCACCCTGGAACGTCTCCAGCCGAAAGCGCCGGCACCTGCCGACCTCATGTTCAGTGAACAAAGGAAGAAAGGAAGGAATGGGCCAGATGACCCGATTCCCCATCTGTCACAGTGATTGTTACTATAACAGGAGCCCGGATCTCGTCAGAACAGCATTCAGCCCCATCACAGGCCATACTGAGGCATAGTGACAGACACTCTGCTTCTCCCTGCCTGGGGGAGGTAGGTGCAAGGGGTGTCCTTGAGATTCAGGCAGTGAATCAGCCTTCTTCCTCTGGGGGAGACCTTGGGGGGAAAGGCTCTCTAGGTGACCCTTGGCAAATTCCAAGTTCCATAAGGACAGAGCACATGGTGTCTTTGTAGAGTACCAGACAGGATGATTCAGTTAAGCTTGTGATGGTACCCTCCACACTGGACTGAGGACACCCCTTTCTTGCTGCTTAGGAAATAAAAGAGGGCCGTAGTGGGAACTCACTAAGTACTCACCATGCCTTAAGCAGTGTAGACTCCACTACACTCTGTGAAGCATGCAATATCATTTTATGGAGAGCGTGGTGGGGGAAACAGACAAACAGAGCCCACCAGGTTTGCAGAGCCCCTGGGTCCCATCGTTAGGTACAAAGATGGTCAGAAAGTCTGGGTTGCAGGGGAAAGCATTTGGTCCTGGAGGAGGAGGAGGTGGAGTCTGGCTCTGAATGTTTGCTGGTTCTTCTGGCCACTCATCAGCTTCATACAGTATACAGGGTGCTGTCCACCTTAGCTGCAGCTTCTAAAACCCACATCATCCAGGAAGGTGAACATGTCCCCAGGAAGCCCTGACACACAGCAGCAAGCCCAGGAAATGTGGTGCTCAAAGTGTACCCTGGACCTGAGGTTACAGAGACCTGCCTATCCTGGAGACTCTGTGATGATCCAATACAGAGCTAACTTACACAGTACTCTTATTTTGGAAGCTGAATGCTGCTCTGCTCTGTGGCGCTGGGTCCATTTTCAAGGTGCTGTCTCCCTGCTTAACGTGTGCCCTGTGCACGGCATGTCTTACCTCCTGTGCAGAACCCTTGCATCCGGCCCATGAGGACTTGTGAGGGCATGGGCCCTGTGCTGGCTACATTTCTTTCAACTTGACACACACCGGGGGTCATCTGGGAAAAGGGAACCTCGACTGAGGAATTACCTCCATCTTTAGACACGTCTGTGGAGATTTTCTTGATTAATGATAGGCATGAGAGGGCCCAGCACATTGTGGTTGGTTCTGTCTCTGGGCAGGTAGTCCTGGGCTGTTTAAGAAGTAGCCTGAGATCTGTGTGGAGCAAGTCAGTGGGCAGCGCTCCTCCGTGGGATCTGCTTCAGTCCTTGTCTTCAGGTTCCTGCCCTGACTTCCCTTCATGATGGACTGTCATGAAACTCTCAGGTGAAGTAAACTCCTTCCTTCTCAAGATGGTTTTAATCAGTGTTTCTGTCACAGCCACAGAAAGCACCCTAAGCAGGACCTGACAATTGTACAGCAAACAGGGTTTCTCAGGTCCAGAGGGCGGGCACTCTCCCCTTGGACAGTAACACTGATCCAGCCAAGTCACTGCTTCCATTTAGTGCCCAGGGCTTCAGCCTCTTTGTCCTAGACGGCCGAGTGCATTAGGAAAGTCCAGGAAGGGATGGGCTTCCTCTGTGTCTGCTCACAGGGCAAGAGGAGACTTCTGGGAATGACTGGGAAGGGAATGTGCCCAGGGATTTATGCTGGCCTTCCCCCCGAGAAGCCCCAGCTTGTACAAACCCCATCATTCCTGCTTTTATGTACTCATTACAGTGGTTTGGGAAACATTTCAAAATTAGACAGGCATTAGCTTAGCTTATAAAATTAAAAATAAACGGTAACAGCTTTAATGGTGTTGTATTAAATGCCAGGCCTAATAATACCTCACATTACTTTAATATTTTATGGCTTTAAACACACTTTTAAATAACTTTTCATCTTGTATGGTTTTTCAACAACCCCATCTGGCGAAAGCAGGAGTCGCTGGACCGTCTCTCACGTGGGATGGCTGGCAGGCTGCGAGGAAGGCTGATTTCCTGATTCCAGACTAAGGTCTCTGTGTGGAGCAGGGACAGGTTTGAGGTCTGATGGAGAAGCCGGAACTGTGCAGTTGGTATCTGCTTTCCCACACTGTGTCCCTCAGACCACCTCTGACTTCCAGACACATCTCTCAGGAAGACAGGGACTTCAGGGCCTCTCCTACTGACCATGGAGGACAGACTCCGTGGTGACAGCACATGCCCCCTTATTCTTGGGGTATGGCTGATGTCATCTGAGAACAGGCTTTTGAACTGCCCATGTCCCTAACCACTCAAGCCTCTGCCTCTCTCCAGTGGAGTAACTTGGGACGGTGGGAGAATATCACATGGAGTCATTGTGCAGCCAGCTGTGGTGAGTTTTCGTTGGTGGCCAGCATCCTCCTCCTCCTTGACTCTCCATCTAATTTTTTTGTTTGTTTGTTTTTTCGAGACAGAGTTTTTCTGTGTTGTTTTGGTGCCTGTCCTGGATCCTGCTCTGTAGACCAGGCTGGCCTCGAACTCACAGAGATCCGCCCGGCTCTGCCTCCCGAGTACTGGATTAAAGGTGTGCACTACTATTGCCAGGCTCTAAGTATTTTTTATAATCTTTTTTAAAATTACATTTCATTGATTGACTGATTGATTGATTGATTGATTGATTGATTGTGTGTGTGTGTGCTTGTGTGCTCGCATGCACATGCCATGGTAAATACATGGAGGTCAGAGGAAAGCTCTCTTTCTACCACTGGGTCCTCGGTTTTCAGCTCAGGTTTCTAGGCCTGGCAGCAAGTGCCTTTACATTCTGCCCGAGTCCCCATCTGTGGTACAACCAACTCCAAAGACTCTGAAGCCATAGAGCTCTGAACCCCAGGGGCCACATCAGGGGCAGATAGTCAGTTCTCAGGACTCTCAATGAGAGTTCAGGGCAGTACAGACTTTGGCCTTGTACATCTGCAAAGGGGTCTGTGAGGATTCAATTGAGTATGGCTAGGGGCTTGGGACGCAGGCCTCCCTGGGGACGTGGGTAAAAGCAGCAGCTACCACAGCAGCTAGCAGTCAGCAAGAGCTCCCGAGTGGAAGGCCAGGCTTGCCAGCTACTGCAACTCTCTCTCCAGAGAAGCCTTGGGCCAAGGAAAGTCCCTATGCCGGGGTGGGGAGCTGGAAGTCCTCCGAGGAATCGAACTCCTGCTGCTGCCCTGCAGGCTCAAGAGGCATTGACCACAGCTGTGGGAGCAGAGTCGGAGCCTTCTTCCCTGCCTGCCCTGAGCACTTCTGTGAACTTTGTTCTCCCAGTGACAGGGGGTACCACAGCATTTCAGAGTATGCCTGCCTGGAGTAGAGCCTGAACCCCACTGTCCTGCTCATGTGCACAGCTTCATTAAGCCACACTCAACACCAGCTTGACAGGCTGACTGACCAGCCTGGGAAGCAGAGGACATGGTCATGGTATGGTCAGAATTTCAACCCATCTAGCCATCTGCAAGAGCTTCCAAGGTCTTGACCACCCCGAATTCTTCCTCTTGAACCTGTGGGATTCTTCCTGTGAATGCAGGTAGGTGGTCCTGTGGGAGACTCCTAAACACTAAAGTGGCCATTGAGGCCAAGTAGACTCCTCTGATCCATTGAGTGGCTTTGGAAAACTCTCCATCACTTTCGTACATCTTACTCTCAACCATGGGAAAAACATTCAAGAAGAGCCTGGCCGGTGAGATAAGCCATAGTCTTCACTCCATAGTAAGAGCGCGGCAGACTCAGGGCAGTGAGAGCAAAGCAGCTTACTTTATGGTCTTGCAAAGTAGCTCCCCGGCCTAGGAAAAAGGCAAACGTGGTTAGCCTGACAATTTAGTGCAAAACAGTAGTTTTTACAGTCCCTAATTGCATTGTCCTGTGCCCAAGTCCTCATTGGTTAAGTTCTTCAGGGAGGTACAGTCTTGTGTCTAGCACTGTCTCCTTCCCAGATCACCTCTCCTGTTGGTTCAGGACACAAAGCCGTATCTAATGTGTATCCTGGGGATCCATCCCCTCATTTTCTGACATGTGGCCTCAGTCATGCAGCAGACTGGCTGTAGCTTTTCAACCCCAGGATTAACTGACAACACCAAAACAAGCAGACACCAACAGCCAGCCAGAGAAGACAGGGGCCTGGAGCCTCCTGGTTGTCTGTGACTCTCTGATGAGATGGAGCTAAACACGCCTCATACGGAAAATGAACTACAATGGTTTATTTCTTACTTCAAGAAAACAGAAGGAAGGCCAAAGACCTGGCTCCACTCTGGGACCCAAGAGAGAGGACAGTAAATGCTGACCTTTCCCCTTTCTTTCCCGACTGATGCTCCCATCAGGGACTATCCCCAGGTCATTCCCATCCTATATCCCCTGAACCTTCAAGTGTCTTCTCCCCAGGCACATTGCCCTGGCCACGGTGGCTTTCCTCTGGTTCTTGGTTCATGATGATTTAGAAAAGAATAGAATTGGATCTTGTTGGATCCTAGAGCCATGAAGACTCTCTTCCTCCAGCTCAGCCCTCCAGGAATGTGTCCTATAATCTGCTGACAATGTTGGCATGACCATTCACAGTGTTGGAGTTGCCTACTTAGAAACTGCGTTGAGATAAGATGGGCAACAAGGTATTTTATTCTCTGGCTGTGATGCAGGAGGATCATACATCTTTCTATACGCATGATACAGGAAAACAAAAATTTGAAATCTCATTGATAAGATCCTGAGCTGGTCCTGAAGCCATCAGGGAATTTGGCGAGTTGATGGGCATGGCTGCACGTATCTTTCTAACACCTACCAGGCCATTGAGCCTTCCTGACAGCTGATTGACTGCAAGAGAAGGTAGACTACAGAGAAAACTCATTCCCAACTTCCAGAAAAGAGAGGGCTCGTTAGAAGAGATGCCCTCTAAGACTTCTGTGTCAACTGCTTCAGTGACAAGGGCAAGACCTCCAGGAGGGAAAAGAAACCGAGAAAATGCCCTGAGCCTGTCTTAGCCTGTCTTGATTTACAGACAGTTAGCTTCTGGACCTGGGCCTTGGTGCCTCAGGGATCATGTCCTGTGGCACCCACATGGTTTTTTGCTATCAGTGCTCTAAGGAACTTTGATGGTTGTACTTTCCTAAACTTTAGACCAGTGGTTCTCAACCTTCCTAATGCAATGACCTTTTACTTCAGTTCCTCATGTTGTTGTGATCTCCAACCATAAAATTAATTTCATTGCTACTTCATAACTATAATTTTGCTACTGTTATGAATCATAATGTAAATATCTGATTTGCAAATGGTCTTGTAAATGGTCCTTTGAATGGTCCTGTAAATGGTCCTTTGAATGGTCCTGTAAATGGTCATTTGACTCTCAAAGGAGTCTCGAACCACAGGCCATGGAAACAGATCTCTGGGTATGTCTGCGACAGAAGCTTAAGATTGTGTTAAGTGGAGTTGAGGAACCCATCCTACTGTGGGAAGTCCCATGCTATTGACTGGAATCCCAGACTGTGTGAAGAGAAGGAAGTAGGCTGAGTATCAACATTCATCTCTCACTGTTTCCTGAACATGGACTCAGTGTGATAAGCTGCCTCAAGTTCATACTGCCATGTCTTTCCTGCAGTGATGGACCATACCTTCACACTGTGAGCTGAAATAGACCCTTCCTGCTTCAGCTACTTTTGCTAGGTATTTTGTCTAGGCAAAGAGAAAATCAATGGATCGTGCAGTTCACTGGGAGTCCAACAGGGCAAAAGGACTGAGTGAAGGGGCAGGGATGGGGGGGGTAGGGTGACTAGAGTGCTGTACCATGACTTAAGTTCTCATTTGTGCAGGCTCAGGGCACCACAGGCAGTCCTCAGGTCACACAGACCCTGATCAGCTCAGCTCACTGTGGATCTCCTCAGGGCTCCTTAGGCGACCTGCCTCTTCTGAGACTCACAGCTGCCCCACACACCAAAGGACAGAAGTCCTGCCTCCCTCCCGAGCCTCTTCATCCTTCATAGACCACTGAGCCTTCCCATGGCTTGTGAACTTGTGAAACAATGCTAGCTTTTTTGGGGGGATTTATGCATAGTCTTCTGTCAATTTACTTCTTTCCTTCTAGGACATGCATACTTGCTCTAGATCTTATAATCCCTAGACCCAAACTTTAAACCTCCAGTTACCTAGCCTTATAATTTTGGACTGTGAAGGTTGAAAAGAGTCCTCAAGATTCTTAGGAGGAATTTTTTTTTTTTTTTACCAATTACACTTCCAGGGCTAAAGATTACAATTTTATAAATACCCTTAGTCATTTCAGCATAATAACATACTACAGAATAATAGATTTTGCAGCATAAAAATAAAACAGACTAATATGATTTGTTTATATTGAGGATAAGTGATTTTGAATGGGGTTGCAGAATATCCATGTAATTATCTGAGCAGGGAAGCAATGTTTTAATCCATATAAGAACATAGATTTATTTTAGTTCATTGCGAATGCTTAGCAAATACTGGCTGCTTTATAATCCTTCTCACCCCCAGATCAATACAGTATTTACAATGGACAGATAAAAGTATCATTTGAAAATGAATATAAGGCAAGAACGATCCTACCAAAGCATTGTCAAGTCTCAGTCAATCACGTTGAGGGTTAACTTCTAAAAGAGCACCAAGAAGCCTTCAACTTCCCATCTCCTGGTGGCTGGATGTGTACCCTAAAGCTGTGTATGTATAAAGAATTTTGTCAGCTCTGGGAGGTTTTCTCGCAGTTCCTCTGATATTCGATTTTCCTGTTTTCTCCCCAGGGATGGTCTTTATCCTATTTTTAAGTACACTTTCTATTTAAGGCAATGTGATATCTTTAAAAAAAAAAAGTGAGGTAGAACTTGGCTTCTGCTAAGTTCACACCTCCTTCCCCCACTAGCGTCTCACAGATTAGTGTGGTGGGGAGGAGGCCACGCCTCAGCCACCATGGACTGCCACTTTCTCAGGTCTCCACTTCAGCTCTATCTAGTTTTCTCCTGATTTCACTTTTGACCCCAGGACCCTGTCTAGGCTCACACATCATCTCTAGTCATGTCTTCTGAGGCTTCTCTGGGATTTCGGGAGGATGATCTCTCAGACTTCCCTTCTTGCTGATGGTACCCGATGCTTTCCCATTATCTTAGGGAATTTCAGAGAAGGTTCAAGTGGTGAAGGGCCAAGCCTTCCACATGAAGCTGTAACTGGGTCCTGTCATTACTCGTTGGTGAGAGTGGCAAACTCACCTGGGTGACGGTGAGGAAATATCAGGTTCCCCCATGTGAGGTCCCCTTTCTACCCCAGCCTTCATACACAGTCTGGCAGAAAGTCACGTGTGCCATCAGCATTCATGGAGAAGAGAGCTATGCACATCCACAGAGAGAATCCACAAACTGAGATTGCCCTACTTAGGAGGAGAATCATCCTTATGGTATTAGGGTGCATACAGATTCAGTGCAGCCTTAATGTATATGCTGGGTAATAATCTAACCCTTCTTCATTAACTCTGTGGATAAAAGTGACCCAGCTCTGGCATCTTAAGATTCTGTCCTGGCTCCTGTGTTCCTTTGACATGATTTATTATGTTTGTACGTGTGTGTGCATGCATGTTTATGCTTGTGTGTGCACATGTGTAGGTGTGTTTTGTATGTTCATATATCTATATGTATGTATGTGTGTGTGGGGTGTTGGTATTGTGTTTGTGTGGGAGGGTGTTTGTAAATGCTTATGTGCAGGTGTGAGTGTATTTATGAAAGGGTATTTGTATGTGGGAGTTGTTTGTGTGCCAGTGTGTGTTTGTGTAGGCGTGTGTTTATATGTAGGGAGGTGTTTTGTGCAGGTGTGGGTATGAATGATTTGTGGAAAGGTATTTGTACACGGGGGCTGCTTCTGTGCATGTGTGTTTGTGTGTGCATATGTGTGGGTGTGTTTGTGAGGGTTGTGTCTGGGGTGTGTTTGTGGATGTGTGGGGTGTCCATGTGTAGATGCTGGTGTGTGGGTATGAGTGTGTTTGTATGTGTAGTTCTTCCTTTCTTTCTGGCATTCTAAGAACTGAGGTCCATCTTGTATCCATTGTGCCTTTGTTCCCAATCAGACATCTTCCCCAACAGGAATTGGCCCCTTTCATGGAAAGAGGGATGAGAAGCCAAGGCTGAGATTCTTGGTGTCTTTTTACTATTCAGAACCCTCACCTCTGGAGGAGCCCCAGATGCATATGCCTCTACTTATCATATATAAATGCATTTGTGCAAATATTCCATCTGGGTGCACATTCAACCCACCAAGAATTCACTACCTACCACTCCAACTCTTAAGTCTGCAAGTAGAGCACGCAGGCCTGCTGCCTTTGTGAATCTTCACCTTCTCCAGCAGTGAGACCCTTTACTTAATTGTTCTGTTTCCAGTGTCCATCTGGAGTGGATTTGGAATTGCTAACTCACACTCCTGTGGGAAATAACTATCTGCTAGAGCATGGTGAATGTCTACTGTTACTTCTTTCTTCTGCCTCTAGTTCCCTCAGCTCCACAGTCATCAAAGTCGACTTTTTCCTCTCCCCGCCCTGGCTGAAAGGTGGTGTCATCCTTGTAAGTACAGTTGTGTTCAGGCAGGCTAGCCTCTGTCCACTAAGTTCTATGTGCTTTGAGAATGCAATTATATGCCACCCTCCCCTAATGGTGGGATACCCTCTGAGTCCCTCACCCTCTCTCCCTCATCCTGTGCTGACTACTAAAGGATTGACCACTTCTGTGGTTTTGGCCCTTCCAAGCTGCCATAAGATCAGAGTCTCTCTCATGGTGGAACTTCTTCAGACTCACTTCTTGCTTAGCCATTTGCATTTGGGTCAGTGAACAAGATGATGCTCAATTGAGGGTCCATGTTTGGCTCATCAGTTCTCTCGTCGAAGTTCTTGATGTATGTGAATAAAGACACCACAAATTTTTGCATGAAGAATTTTGTTTGCTTGCTTGTTTGATTATAGGCAAATTTTCAAATCCTAGCAATGCCTGAAGTATGTTTACTGGAAACTGTAAGACTGTGTTCAGGTTGATTTCTAAGCTGCCTTCTCAAGTGCCTATCCAGGAGCCAGCTTGAGCGATTGCTCTACTCTGAGGCAGAAGTTGCTATTGTCATTTACTTATTTTAGAAGTTTTATCATGTGTGTTGTGGATCACATTGTTGTTTTTAGTTTCTAATTTTGTAATGCCCACAGTCTACACAATGTTTTCCTCTGCTTATTTGCCCTGTGAATCCTTCCTTTCATGAAGGACTTGCTCTGTTGCCATTTCTTAATTGATTTTTTTGCTTTCTTGCTGTGGCTTTATGAGTTTGGTCCTTTTGAATTTTGGATATACACCGCTGTCAGTTTTGCCTTATATGAATGTTTTCTTCCAGCCCACTGCTTGTCTTAAAGCTGCCCTTCATAGACTAGCTGTTTTGAATTTTAGGAGACGTGTGCATATCTTTGTAGTGGTTAATCCTGGTTGTCCACTTGATTTCATTGTGAAGCACTTAGGAGATCAATAAAGCATCGTCTGTATTTGTGAGGAAGTCTCCAGAGAGGATGCACCAGAAGGGTAAGACCTGCCCTGAATGTGGGCAACACCTGTCCTCATCAGCTGGAGACTGGCTAGTGCAAACATCCTCCCACCTTCCTTCTCCCTCTTCCATTTTCCTCCTCCTCACTGGCCTAGATGACATAAGTGTCTCTGCTCCCTCACACCCTCCCTGCCACACTCGACTGAAACTGTTAGGCAGAACAGACCTTTCCTATCTCAAGTTTCTCAGGTATTTGTCGACTGTGATGGGAAGCTGACCAACAGGCTCTTTGCTGGGGGATATTTCTGTTGTACCTGAGGCTGCCACGACAAAGCCAATACCACTTGTCACTTTTATAAGGGTATTTTCTCTCTTCTGTGTCCTTAGATATTTTTCTTCATTCAGCGTCTAGGTTTTCATTTTTCTTTTTAGCTCTATTGCTTCTGTTGAGCTACTTTTTGCAAAAGGTTTAAGGCCTGTGTCCAGGCTTATGTTTTTTAAAATGTGGGGAACCAATTGCTACAGCAGAATTTCTTGAAAAGACTTTTTCTCTATCAAATTGCCTTTGTCCTTTTGTCAAAGATTGATGGGCTGCACTTGTGTGGGCTCTCCACCCTGTTTCATTGATTTGTGTCCATGCTGTTGTCAACACAACACTTTCTTGATTATCGTGCCTCAAAAGTCTTGAAACCAACTACCATGACACTTCGGCTCTCTCCCTCTTTAGTGTCATGGTGTCTCGAGTTCTCTCCTCTTTCCATATAAACTTTATAATTAGTTTATCAATATCTACAGAATACATTTCTGGCATCTGGATTTGCATTGAGTCAGTGTTGTGGGTGGAATGTGAGAAAAATCAGCATCTAAACAGTGTTATGTTTTTTGACCCATGAGCACGAGCTGTCCCTCCAATGAATTCAGCTATTTTAATAACCTTCCTTCAGTTCTCTTCATTTGTGATTAGATATGTATTTGAATACTTTATGTATCCTTGCTATTGGTTTAAAGTTTCAAATTAAAACTGTCTGCTGTTAGTATACCAGAGAGTAACTGTCTTTTGTCTATTATTCTTCTACCCTGTGGCCTCGCTATAATTGCTTATTATTTTTAAGAGTTATTTGATTTGGGGTGTGTATGTGTGGATTTTTTCCAAATGCAATGTCAGGTGTATGCTTTGGCTTTTTAAGACTTTTTTTTTGCAACCCCCATGCTCCTTTGATGTGATTTATTGTATATGTTCACATGTGTGAGTGTGTTTATTTGCTTCTGTGAGTGTGTGTGTGTGTGTGTGTGTGTGTGTGTGTGTGTGTGTGTGTGTATGTGTATTTGTAAATGCATGTGTGTGCAGGTGTGGGTTTATTTATGGAAAGTTTGTATGTCAGGTTCTTTGTGTATCTGTATGCATGTATGTGTTTGTATGGGCATATGTTTATATATAGGGAGGTGTTTGTTCAGGTATGGGTGTGTGTTTGTGTATATGTTCTTTTCTTTTCTTATTGCAATATTAGGGTTTTGCATGGTGAAAAAGTTGCTTGCCAGTACCATGAAGAAAGGGCTCCATCTTCCATCATGAGCTGTGGGGTAAAGCTGCAGCTTTGTAATGATGTTCTTATCAAGGTCGCTCCCCTCCAGTGCCAGGTTCTCAGGGTTTATCTCATGAATGATGTGGACTTGATGAACATCTCTTAACAATAGATACAGTGCAATTCCTTTGGTTAATTGTTGATGCTGAGTTGGTCTCACACACTGCGGTAAGTTCCACTCAGACCATTGTGTGTAGTTATTTTATATGTGGCTAGATTTGACCAGTTATCATTTTGTTGAGGAATTATTTTTTAAGATTTACTTTATTATTTGTGTGTACGTGTGTGTGTTTGTGTGTGTGTGTGTGTGTGTGTGTGTGTGTGTGTGTGTGTGTGTGTGTAAGTACACGCAATACAGATGCCATTAGAGGCTAGAAGAGAACATTGGATCCCCTGGAGTAACATACACTCAGGAGCCACTTGAGCTGGGAATCAATCCCTAGTCTTGCGAAAGAGCAGCCAGTGATGTTAACTACTGTGCCATCTCCCCAGCCCAGTGTTGAGGAATTCTTGTGAGATACTTTCCTCCGTGATTCTCCCTTTGCTAAATCTTCTAGTTGTGGTGTTACTGAAGGGCTGTCCTCAGAAAATGGATGCCAACCTCTTCCCTCCCTTTTTCTCTCTAAGTAATTGGTGCTAGGTTTTAATTAAGTGATTGGGAGAGGCTCAAATGAAATCATCTTGGATTTGGTTTTTGTTTTGTTCTGTTGTCAGCTTATTGAGTTAATGATTTGTTTTTTATTTAATTTACTTAATATAGATGTCTATTGAAACCTATTCAAGTGATCTTTCCCTGCTGGTATAAATTTTGGTGGTTTGTGTCTTTTAAAAATTGATTTGTTTCATCTAAAATATAAAGTTTCTGGTCATAGCCTTATTTTTAGTATATTTTTTTTCATACAATATATTGTGGTGATATTCTCCTACCCCAATTCCTCCCAGATTCCACACCTTCCTACCCATCCATTTTCATGTTCTCTCTCCCTGACCTCTTCTTCACTCTCTCAAAAAACAAAAATCAAAACTAACAACAAAAAATCCTGGTATATCAACCACACACATGAGGACAGGCCTCATGCCCAGGAGTCCTTGGCCAACACAAAATGAATTCAATGTTTTTGTTTGTTTGTGTATTTGTGTGGTTGTTTTACAGTGGGCTTTTTTGTTTCGTCTTGTTTTGTTTTGGCATTTGGGGCAGATGTGTTTATACTCCTTCACTTCCATCTTTTTCTAAGGCACTGGAGATCTTCCTTTTTGTGTGGTGGGTACTGGGCTCAACAGCATTGATGACCCTTACTGAACTTATGACGTTGATAGTTTGTTTGATAGTTTGTCTGTTTTCTTGATTTTTCAAAATAGAAGTCTATCAGTATTATAATATCTTTCAAAGAATCAACTTGAATTTTGTTGATTTTCCCCATTGTTTTCCTGGCTCAGTTTCATTAATTTCTGCTCTATTTGGCCTGATTTATTTTCTTTTTGATTTAACCCCTGCTCCTTCCACTGAGCTCTGACTGGGGGAGTCTAGATTATTTATTTTGTGTCTTTTCTAATTCTCTGATATAAATTTACTTCTATTGATTTATTTTTAATCATTAATTTTACTCCCTTCTACAACTTTCAGTGTCTTATCATTTGTATTTAGTTCAGTATCCCTTTACATTTCCCCTGTATTTCCTTCTTCAATCCAAGCATTCTTTAGAAATACGGTGTCTGTCTCCAAGTACTGGAGGATTCTCAGGTTGCTTTTCTGTCACTTTCAGTATTCTAGGAATAAACATTGTTTTCTCACTGGCTAAGTGTGTGTGTGTGTGTGTGTGTGTGTGTGTGCGTGTGTGTGTGTGTGTGTGCGTGCGTGCGCGTGCGAGCGTGTGTTTGTGTGAACATGCATGTGAGGGTGCCCAGCACCTGTGTGTACATACATGTGGGGCTAGATATTAACAACGGGTGTCTTCCCTTTTCTCCTCACCTTATTTCTTTTGAGACAAGGTCTCTCACTGAACCTGGAGCTCAGCAACTGGACAAGACTGGCTGGCCAGTGAGCCCCAGTGACCTCCTGCCTCCACCTCTCCAGGGCTAGGACCACAGGGGGTGGTCACACCCCATTTTTACTTGGATGCTGATGATCCAAACTCAGGTCCTCATGTTTACATGGTAGTCACTTTACCAACTGAGCCATTTTCCCTGCCTCTTCCCTTCGCTTCAATTTGCGAAGATGCCCCTGTGTCCTCAAATGCAGCCTGGACTGGCGAATGCGTTCTTCAACTTGAGATGACTCTGTGTTTTGCTGCTAGATAGAGTGTTCCGTAAATGTCAATGAGATGTGGCTGATGGATGGCGCTGCTCAGGTCAGCTGTCCCTGTAGTGATTTTCTGCCTGCTTGATCTATCCGTTGCTGACAGAGGGGTGTTGAAGTCTTCCAGTGGGAAAGAAGTTTTGCCCCTCGCTTCTTCCCTGTGTTGCCTGGAGTGTTTTGACACTCCGCTGGGTACATATACTTTTAAAATTGCTGTGTCTTCTTGGAGGATTGACTCCTTTATTATTATGTGGTACCTTCCCTCGCCTGGTAACTGTTCCTCTTTAGCAGGCGGCTTTGTTAGTGTTTGTACAGCTGTTCCAGCCTTCCCTTAATTAGCAGCCATGTCACTTCACTCTTAACAGGGTCTTTATATGGTAATTAGAGCCTTTGTGGAAAAACATAGACTTGGGTCTTGGTTTTAGCTACTTTGATAATCTCTGTGCTTTAATTCGCATATTTGGACCATTCACATTTAAAGTGATTTTTTAATAAATGTATTAATAGATACCATATTTATAGGAGATTCTCTCTCTCTCTCTCTCTCTCTCTCTCTCTCTCTCTCTCTCTCTCTCTCTCTTTCTCTCTTTTCTTGGTGAGTATATGTGTGTGTGTGTTGTATGTACCTGCTAGCACAGGTGTGCCAAGGTCAGAGGAGGACTCCAGGTGTCCTTTCTATTACTTTTCATCTTATCCCCTCGGGATGGGGTCTCTCATTAAATGTAGAAGTGGGCTATTGTCAGCAAGCCCCAGTGATTGTCTCTTCCCTGCACAACAATGGGGTTAGAGGCACACAGTCACATCTGGCATTTTTGAATGGGAGGTATTCTAGGATCCAAATTCAGGTCCTCAGGTTGCAGCAAGTACTCTTACTCACTGAGCCTCTGACTCCTCAGCCCCCATGTTTATGTTTTAATTGTGTTTGTTCTTGTTTCTTTCCAACTATCCCCCCTTTTGTTATGTTGTTTTAGCCCTCACATATGAATGAGAATAGTGATGTGTGCCTTTCTGGGTCTGGCTTCTTTCACTTAACATAATTGCCTCTTGTTCCATCCATTTCTCTATCATTAGTTAATTTACTCTTTCTTTATGTCTGAATAATAATTGTCCTCTCCCCCTGCTATGTCACATTCTGAAGGGAAGTCACCTGAATTTGTGTCGTTCTCTCACACACAGGAAAGGGGCTTCCTCTGAACCTACTACCTCTTTCTCCCTGGCTTGCTGGTTCTGAATATAAGATGAATGTGAGGTAGCCAGGTCTAATTCATTTCTCTTGTCCGTCCCACTTTCTGTTTAGTAAGCTTCCTAGGTCTGCAGTTTGGAGGCTCAGCAGTCACTTCACTTGTCTTCTCCCCACTCTGCTTTTCTTTCTAGTACACACAGGTGACATCCTGCCATGGTGCTGATGTTTGTGCCTCCCTCAAACTCCACATTGGTACCAAGTCCCCGAGGTGATTTTTGAGGTGGATGTTGATGAGGTCCTGAGGGTGGAACTTTGAGGAACAGGTTTAATAAGATCAGAAGAAGAATGTGTGAGAGAGAACGGGGAGAGAGAGAGAGAGAGAGAGAGAGAGAGAGAGAGAGAGAGAAAGCGCTCATGTTTCTGCCTGTGAAAAAGAAGACATCTATGGATGGACGAAATAGCAAGCTCTCAACTGACAGAGTCCACTGCCACCTTGATCTTGCAAATCTCCAGAAATAGTTCTGCCACCTGGAGGAAGGTGTTTTGCACACAGCTGGATGGACCCAGACCATGTGTGAGACTGTCGAAAGGCCCTTGGCCCTTGCTTGCTTGTCTGCTCCCTGCTTGCCTCTCAGCTCATCGGTCTCTGCCATCCCACCCTTGAGCTTGGACTGACCAATAGCTCATCAATTCTTACTTTCAGCGGGCAATCTTTAGTTTCTAGTGTTTCCCTTGATTCTTGGCATCTCCATCTCTCTGATCGCTCTCCTCCACTTGCTTACTGTGGTCCTCTTTGTCCGTTGGAGTCTTTGGACAGTCTACCCATTCAAGGCCCCAGCTTAGGAAGGCAGACCCTGCCCTAAGACTCTCCTTCTAATTCTTCCTTTGTCTAGAGATCGTTTTCACCTTTTGGGAAAATTGCCCGCCTTCTGTTCCAAGTGCTAGGAAACAATCCTGCCTGTGTTAAGCACCCTTGTGGAACAGAGGGGATGGGGAATACAATCTAGGACCCTGGTTAGAGCCCAGTCTCCTCCAGCTTTCAGCCAAAGGGATCCTGTAGCTTTTAGTCAAGGGCATCAAGCGTACATCTGGTTCAGAGTTTCTCTGTCTTCACTGAACACACTCCTCCCCACCAGCCCCATTTCCAAGGTCCTCTTGTCCATTTGGTTTCCTTTTTTTTTTCAGGCACATTTCTGGGCCATCTTCTCATGAGCATAAGGAAAGACCTTTTCCAGGTGAGAGATGCTCTCCAAGTTAAAAGAGACCATGGAGGGATCTGCAGACCCTGTAAAGATCAACAGGAGATCATGCCATGAATCGACAGGGGACCACATGCGTATTCACAGAAGACTAAACAGGTCATCCACAGGAGGCCACAGGGTGAGCCACAGGAATCCTTAGGAAATGACTGTACAGTAATCCACAAGCAACCAGGCAATAACCCACAGTAGATCCCTTGGGGAAGTGAGTGGTGAATTATGCAAAGTTTAACCTGTTTTGCCCAGTGGCTAGGCATTTCCATAGCTTCAATCTGATGGCTGCTTTCCTGGGATCTTTGGATGAAGACATTATGATCCAATTCCTCGAATGCAGAGTTCTCTCCCCTCCTCCCTCTCACAAACATCCCCTCTCTCACTAGAAGGTCTTAATGTGAGAAAAATCTTTCTTTGTAAAATCCTGTTTGGAAAAGCCAGGTCTTGGTTTCAGGGAAACTGAGGTGGAGAATCTGCCTTCTGCTTCAGGTTTTTCCAACAAGGCAGCTATGATTCTGTAATTTGGCTCATGGTGGGAGCCCTATACTATCATCTTAGTACCTCCTGGTTCTCTGACAATCCCTCCCAACAACCCTCAGCTTGATGGGGCATGGCAGAGATCAAGGATGATCAGGGAGGAGTGGACAGAAGCTTTCATACAAGGAATTTACACTGGGCTTTGATAATAGGAGGGATCCTGGTCCAGATAGAGCCTTGAGGCTTCTTCTCCAAGACTCTTGAGTCCCTAGACATGTGAACCTCTCCCAAGCATGTCCTGCCAGCATCGAACCAATGCCTCTCTAGTCTCCCAAGTTCTTTCCAGGGCTCCCCTTACAGTGTAAACATTTAGCAAGTGTTTGTTGAGTGAAAGAATAGAAATTGTATCCTGGAATTTTTAGAAGTGCTGTCTTGGGGATGATAATGAACAGATAGAGTAATTAAAACCAGATGCCAAGGAGATTTTTAAATGTCTCAGGGGATGACATTCCCATCGTTTATTTGGTGAAAACTGCTCTCTGCTCCATCTTGAAGCCAGCTCTTTCCTGGCACTGGAGACACGATCTCAACAGCATTTAATTCCAGGACGCTTTTCCCACTTTCTCTTCCTGATCCAGTTTGACTTTAGGCCAAGCCCGATTGGCCTAGCGTGCTGCAAGCCTCTCTCCAGACATCACTGCAGGGAACAGCGGCTTCTTATTCTCCCACAAGCCACAGTAAGGACACACAGGGATCTCACACAGCACCTGTGTGGTACCCTTACCACCCAGCAGGCCCTGGTTCTTCATTTGAGCAGAGAGGAGGAGCTGAGACCCTGCCGGGGGTGCTGCATGGAGGGGAGGTTATTGCTGGGGGAGGTGAAATAGGGTCTAACCAGACAAAAGTGGAGGATGGGGCCCAGGAACTGCCAATATGGGTAGGTGCTGAAGGGGCAGAAAAGGCACAGGAAGGAGAGGAAGGAAGAACTCTGAGGTTACCTGGATATCTGCATACCACAGTATTGAGGAGGGCTCACAGAAACTCTGGGCTTCTGCAGGGAGGATCCTGATAGTTGAGTTAGGGACTAACAGCCTAAGATGGTAAGGCGGCTAGATCTATTCTTTCTGGAGGCCAGTGGTTGAGGGGGGACCCAGGATCCTTGTACCACAGGAAGCTCAGAACCAAGGCTTGAAGTACAGTGGGGGAGAGCCAAGTCAAGAGGGGTCTATGACAGAGAAGAAATAGGATTCTAGAGCATTCTGGCCTGGGGATCTGGTGTTAAAATACAGGGCAATCAACCACACTGAAAGCTACTTGGAAAGATAAACACACACACACACACACACACACACACACACACACACACACACACACACACACACAGATGCATAGATACACACACATACACAGATATACACAGATGCACACACATTTAAAGTCAAGGTCTTAAATTCATGCCAGCAGCGAAGTTGTTGGTGATCTTGGAAAACAGCGGCATCAGGGAGCCACAAGCAGAAGCAAGACTAAAGTGAGTTTAGGAAACTGTGAGAAGCAAAGGTGGAGACAGACATGGTGTTATGCTAGGAATGTGAGGCTGTAATTATTGGGGAGAACGATGACATCAACAGTGAATTATATCAATCTTTAGTTTGTTTGTTTGATAGTTTATTTTTTGTTTTTTTGAGACAAGGTTTCTCTGTGTAGTTTTGGTGCCTGTCCTGGATCTTTCTCTGTAGACCAGGCTGGCCTCGAACTCACAGAGATCCCCTTGCCTCTGCCTCCCGAGTGCTGGGATTAAAGGTGTGTACCACCACCGCCCAGTCAGTCTTTAGTTCTTAAGGTAGTGCATGCACATCAGTCTGCAAGATGTTGGAGGATATTAGGGTTCAGTGGGCACTGATCAGTTGTTAGGTCCCTGTTTCCTGGCACAAGGAGTTATATAAAAAGACATAGATAGTAACAGCGTCAGAGACAGCAAGAATACACTTTCAAGGGAGAATCTATGCTGGAACAGGAAGGGAGGTTGAAAGAGCAAAGGTTTTCACCTGTCCACAAAAGGTGGGGACTTCCTTGGGTCATTTGCAGAACACAGGCTTTTCCCAGCATGCTCTGTCTGTTACATGTCCACAGGCAGGGTTGCTGGAAGGATATTTCACAGTATTCTTCTTTGCCAACAGGATTTTTTGGGTCATAGTCATACTCAATAAGTTTTGCATGAGGCCTTTGGGACCTCATTCTCTACCTCATTCTCCAATCTCATACAGTGGCTCCCATCTTACTCAGCAGCAGCAGAGTCCTCACTGTGAGCAGCAAGGATCCGGGCATCTGGTCTGTCTCTAACATTGCATCTCCACATACTAACCATGCCTCTGCCATACAGCCTCACTGTTCGGCCTCATGTGTCACTCATGTGTCTTGCACTGCATTGATATCTCTGCTGGAGAACCTTCCGCCAGGTCCTGGGCTTCTTTGAGGTCTTCACTTGCTTGTTCAAATGTCAATGTCCCAACTGGCTTGCAAAGTCTTCCAAGTCTCCGCAGCTCCCGCTACTCTACCTCCCTGCCCAGTATTTTTCCACCCCTCTGGTTCTCACACAATGGATAGTCATCATTTTGCGTCTGGCTGAACTCATATTCGAACATTTGGACAAGATTTCTGTTTTTCTTTTTACCCATCATGTTGTTTCATTCTTTGTGTTCCAGACATGGAAGCTGCTTTATAACTTTTCCCTTAATAAATATCCAATACATGCACAGGGCTATTTACAATAACACCAATGACCATGAACTATGCACACTATGCAATTTCTGCTTTCTCTAAATCAGGGTTGACTTTGAGTTTTAAATATGACATAACTCAATTTTCCCGAAATATTGCGGTAGAGATTATCCCGCAGCAAGTGTAGCATTTCACAGTAACTAATATTTTTATACACCAACAGTTGGCATCTATGGCTTTATTGTTTTGCCTACTTGATCTGTCAAAGAATCGAGAGTAACTGTTCAGCTCTCATGGGCACTTAACACATTCTCTCTGTATCTCAACCTGCCTTTTCTCGCTCTGGTTTGATTCTCCATTGTTAGGCCCATGAAGGCTCTCAGCTGTCATCTCCATGTATCGAAATGAACACTTGGTCAATAAGTCACTGTCCATTGTGTCCCGTTTCATGTTTCTTCGCTTTGATTTTACTCTGTGCTGAGCGTGGATTACCTCTTGAGCTCTCCCTGAGTTTTGTGTGCTACACACATCTGTCCAGCCCTTCACTTTTAATCTTCCCAGACCTCTTTGCTTTGGCCATGTGTCTGCTAGTGTGCAGGCTGACTCCTCTTTGTTCCAGCTTAAAGGTCTCTAGTGATGAACTTAATCCCTTCAAATGTTCTGCCAAAGCCTTTCGTTTGGTCCAATTCTTGGTGCTCTTTTTATTCTGATTGTCTTCATTTTGCCTTTGTAGCCCCGTCCTTTTGTGAATTAGGACTGTGAGGGTCTCTGCAGTGCTGATTCAGTTGGTTACCTTCAGCACAGCTTCTAAGTCTTACTACATACACAGATGTACACTTACACACTGAACATAAACACAAGCATGCAGGCACAGATGCACGCATTCATACTTACATGTATACACACAGGCACTCAAACTCACACACATGCACAGTGTATACATATAGAGAGAGGCTGCAAAGCCACACTTCCCAGTGTGTTCTGTTCATCTTTGTAAACACACACACACACACACACACACACACACACACACACACACACACATACACACACACACACACACACACACACACACACACACACACACATACACTCTCACTATCAATTTCTTATGGAATTAAGCCTCCAGATTTTCAGGTTCTATTGTATACTCTGCAATTTACCAGTGTTTATTAGCTTCAAACCCTGTTCCTTACATAGATTCTAGTGTAAGAATTATTAATGATATGTGGCCAGGAGCTGCAACCACAGCAAACATTAATTGTGTATTTGAATTACTTTGGGTCAGGATTAGCATCTCCTCCCATGGTCTTCCTGTCCATTCTGGTTGACTCTGTTACCTTGACTCTGTTTGCAGGTTGATTGGTGTGTCAAGCTGTTTGTCTAGACAGCATGGTTTGCTATATTTCTTTTTTCTTTTTGAAATAGAGAATCACTGTGTACCCCTGGGAATATGTTCTGGAACCCCGAATCCTGCCTGAGTGCCTGAGTGCCTGAGTGCTGAGATTATGTCTGGTAAGACCAGTGTGTTTTCAAAGCCTTTGGGTCAAAGGCTTTAAATCTTAGATGAGACTTAATTTGGTTAAAGTTCAGTTTCAGAAAAAAAACAAGAATGGTATATAGAAAAGCTTCATACATGCTTTCCTCTCCTAGAATGCTGTCGAGAGTGGAGAGTATTGCACCATTGTGCATCAGTAGAGGCTGTGAAGTGGGAGGCAGCAGCTTTTGTTGAGGGCACCAGGCACCCACCATCCAGGACCAGGCATCAGCTTCACAGAGGAGGCTAAGGAGATTCCTCATGACCGGATCACTAAAATCTCTCATGCTTCTTATTCACAATGCATTTTTACCCTCCTTCCATAGTTGATGGTAATGCCAGGCTTAAAGAGTGATAGGCTATCTAGGTCCTAGGCCAGGCATGGGGCCAGGCTCAAGCCATCTTGTCTTGTCTTGAAAATGCTGCTCTCAGGGTGACTTTGACCTGCTTCTTCTCCCCATCCCAAGGTCACCTTCTCATCAGCTTGTAATCCTCAAGGAGATGTAGCCCAATATGTGATCAAGTCAGATGAGAAGGAAAGAGAAAGGACAATAAGAATGGCCTCCTGGGTTCCAGGGCACCTCTCCCTAGGGGATATGCAGCCTTATTATCCTAGGGGATATACAATCACACTGTGATTTAAAAGTGACCCTCTGGTTGTTTCACACAATGAAACTATGATTACTATGATTTTACTAGAACAGAAGGGGCTTGGGGCTGGTGCAACCAATACAGCATTCCATTAGAATTGAGGTGAAAAAAGAAGAGCAAGAAACAGAAGCCGAGCTCCTAAGAAGAGCACCCTTCCTAGTTGAGGGAGCCAGGGACTTAGCTCAATGGAGAGACAACAAGTCAGAGCAAAATGAACAATAATACTTTTATCTTGCACAAAATGCATATGTGTGTCTATAATTAGCAAGCCCATTAAGCACAAGTCTGATAACTGTGTTACAGAATTCAGAGTCTGAACGAGTAAGAAACCCAACCACACAGCCCAACCAGGGCTGAGTGGAAGATGTGCTTTGCTTCCACGGGAATCACAAAGGATCCTGAGCCTGGATCCTGAGAGAACACTGTTGGGAACAGAAGGAAATACACCTATGTCTGAGGGTTACTGTACTACTCATCTGTCTGTTGCTGTGGTGAAATACCATAACTAAATCAACTGAAGGAAACTTCTGGATTGGGGTTTCAGGATAGACTCCACGATGGCAGGGAAGGCAAGGCATGATAGCAGGAGCAGAAAGCTGGCTGATCACATTTTCATCCACACATAGCATGTGTAAAGGAAGAACAGGAGGTGGAGCAAGGCTACAAACCCTCAAAAGCCCACCCCCAGTGACATACTTCCTCCAGCAAGGCCCTCATCTCTGAAAGGTTTCATAACCTCCCCAAACAGCGCCATCCACTGAAGCTCACGTTCAAATACATGAGCCTGTGGGGGATGGTTCTCATTCAAACCACAGCAGTGGTTGACTTAGAAATCTACTCAAACTCAAGAGCTCCTTCAGATGACATCCTGAGAAAACTCCACAGGGATCAGTCACTGTGTCTGAGCACTGGCGCTTACTTCCTGAGCCAGTCTCTTGATATGGTCAGTGGGGGACGAACCAGGCCAGGCTGGAGGGGTCTCAGCAAGACTGAGGCTGAGGCAAGTTTATTCTAAGCAATCAGACATTTTATACACTTATCAAAGCAGAATATAATGACAGTTGCCAGGATATCATGGCAGTTGTAGGCTAGATTGACGTGTCCTACTAATTGTTTAGCCAAGCTTCTACGTGCTTTGCTGACTTCTGAGGAACAGAGAAAAACACAGGTGGCCTGCATGCTTCACTGACTGAGGGAGTGCCTCAGTTTCCCAGGAACTTGAAAGCACACAGCGCCCCAGGAGCTGTGGACTCAAAACTTAGAAACCCATGATGCATGCCTTTAAAGGCAGTGAGACCAGGCCGACTCCATCCCCTGAAACATGTATACCAGTTACTGTTTCATTGCTATTACCAAATAGTCAACAAGAAGAAACTTAAGGAGGGGTTTATCTGGGCTCAAGGTTTGAGAGTACAGACCATGATAGTAAGAAGGCAGGAGAACAGAGAATTCAGACTAGTACTGAGGCATCAAGATTGACATATAAAAGAAGCCATTGAACAGAAAGGCTTGAGACCACTCCCCGCCAGGATTGTAAGTATGTTGCAGGGCATGTTCACAGTTTAAAGATACAGGGAAGCCATGACAGCAAGAGCTTGAGGCAGCTGGTCACACTGCCTCTGCAGTCAGGAAGTAGAAAGAATGCCGACGTTCAGCTCACAGTCTCCTTTTTATTCAGCCTGAGGCCCCAGTCTATGGCATGGGAGTGCCCTCCTTCAGAGTAGGTCTTCCCTGCTCACTTAAACCTTTCTGGAAACACCCTTATGACATAGCAGAGGTGTGTTTCCATGGTGATTTTTAAATTCATCTGAGTTTGACATTGAAGACGAACCATCACAGCTATCATGCATTACAGCTCCACAGAACTGACATAGCCATGATAGTGGCCAGATGCAAAATGTCAGCAGCTGGAAGAGGGGGTCCCTGGATCCGCTTTGCAACTAGAGGACTGCAATTACACAGCACTGTGGAGACTTCACACATGCTTAGAATAAATGCCTAAAGAAATGTTCAGTACCTGACATGCTCAGTGTATTAATTAAATTATTCCACAATATGCATATAAAATCACATTGTGCTCCATCAATGTATGCAATTGTTACTTGGCAAAATTTCAAATGTCTCATACCCAAAACTGACAGGTAAGTGAAATATGAATATGTTCGTTGGCTTTATGCAATCATTCCACATTGTATATAAATATAATAGCACAATATATGCCATCCATTTATATATAATTATAATTCGTCAACTAAAAATATCATTAATTTAAAAATAAAGTACACAAAGGGAATGAGAATCTCTCAAAACCGAGAATTACAACAGAATAAATCACGCAACATGTGAAAATAAAGGATGTTCGACTTCACACTCTCACATTTTGATTCAATAGCTGTTCGACTAGAACATCCATGAACTAAAATATAAACATCAAGAAGTTTTAAGATACTGGTACAGAAGTGTGTGAAAGGGAGATTTTGAGACTTGGGTAGTAGAATGAGGTCATGTGAGCTTCAGAATTCAAGGGGAAAGAGAAAGGCAGGAGTATACACAGAGAATGAGCAAGAACTTTCCAGAGTTTATGAATGCTAATGATTCCCACAAAGCTTGTCCAACCTCAAGCAAGGTTGAATAACTGTGAGCCCGTGTCCCGATACAGCATAGCGACAAAGACCAAGGGAAGACCTGAAAGACATTATCAGCGAAGGAGCTGTGAGTGACAGGCCCTCATGTGGGTTACTGGCTTCCAGAAGTACCAGAAGACAGTGGTCACGTGTTGAGAGAAAATTATTGCCACCTGATGTTGTGTTCCTGAGGAGTAGAGAGATGAATATTTTCACACAGACACGTATACACACACACACACACACACACACACACACACACACACACAAGCATATGCTCAGATCAACATCTGACTTGTGTAGTTTGGCTAGAGTTATCAAAAAGAACAGATCCAAGTGCATGGAGTGGGGGATGGGCTCTGTGTCCAGTGGAATAGTTAACACATCACTGAGAACAGGCAATGCTCTAGAAGACACTCAGAATCAGACACCACAACACTGAAAGTTATACTTCAGTGGTAAGGAAAGTGACTCTTGAAGGGACACCCAAGGTCCAAAGAGGACCTGAAGGGCCTGGTGCTGGGTAGTAGAGTGCTTGTCTGGCATGTGCAAGACCCTGAATTTTACACACTCACAGACACATGACACAGACTTGGAACGTGCACTCTCTTCAACAAACTGGCAACCACCTTCCCAGGAGTCAAAACAGAAGGTGAAGCTAAAAAGCTTTAAAAATACCCAAAATAGCTGCTCTGTGTGGCGTAGGAGGAGAGATCATTGCAACTGAAGCCTTTCCACACAGTGTTTAAAAAGCAGTTAGAGATATTGATTACCTTGAAATTTTGTGGAGTTTAAATTCAGTTCAAAGCTTGTGGGATATCCACAAAGATATAAATAGAACTTGTAGCTTCATTTTTTTTTTTAAAAAGGATGTGGTTCAGGTGTGATGTAGGATGATGGTCCTATCTTGTGGTGTACATCAAAATGGACCACACATCTGACATGTGGCAAGATACAGACCACAGGGAATGGGTGTCGAGTACTATGGCCCTGAAAGAAAGGAAGAAGGTAGGAAGTCCTTACATTGCTTCCAGTTTGCATCTACGGATATTTTGCAGCTAATATATATGAAAGAGGTTCCCATTAGAAGCCAGGAACCTGGATCAGTTGAGAAGACCATGACTACAGTTTGGGGGTGCCAACATCTGAAGATTTTTCAGAGTCTGAATTCAATGATGGCCAGGCTATCCTTCTAGATATGCAGGGTCAGGAGAGTTTGGTGCTAAATGTTATGTTCTGTGGTTTGATGGATTTTCCTGGGGAGACAAGAACAAATGCCTATTCATCCCAGATTGGGCACCAAGGATATACCAAAGAGACAATTCTATCCAAGTCCACCTTGAAGAATAATGAGTTTATTGGGTTTCCTTAGAGGAACATGGGGGAGGTGGTACTGAAGGGACATGGTAATTCAAAAACAGATGTACCATTGAAAAGTTCTACCCCTGCCTGGGTGACAGCCTCAGGAAATAGTATCGTGGAGTCTTGCCTTCATATCATCTTCTAGTCTCTTCCAAGACCACCTGTAGCTGAGGGAGAGGAACATAATTGCTGTAATCCCAAGGGAGGGTCCCCTATCTGTCTACCAGGGAGTGTAAATAGCTCTATTACAGTTTCCAAAGACCTAGCTATTACTTCATTGTTCTGCTTATTTTGTTGCCATGACTACAGGGTCAAACATTCTGTAGGCCTCTGTAGCACCCTCTGCTCCATGACAGTGAGGTCATGCCAGGAGGAAATGACTTCTTCCAGACACCAGTCCAGATGTGTCGGACTACCAAACCAGGACTAGAGGGAGGTAAGCGAGCTCTCCTGACCCACAGAGCTGGGGCAGTGTAAGTTCTGACCAGTTATAATGAAGCATCTTTTCTCAACAACTATGACATTAGTAGAATCCCCAAAGGGACAAATTAGCAGTGGAAGGGGAATGTTAAGCAAACTACCATAGAACACTTCAAATGAGCAGTGCTCATCAGCAAGCAAATACCTTCTTTGATGATCAGGCTGTGCTTGGCTTTAAGTCACCCCACATTGTATAAAATAGTGTCTTCAGACTGGGTCTCTCTCTGGAGACTCTATTATACAATCAGTATTTGGCTCCATTTTGAGTGTGGAAGCAGAGGCTGGATGCCTCTACATCTTGCTGCCACATAGACACCACAATCTTCCCGCACCACCCATGGGGTCAAAGCCTCAATGTGGGCCCCAGAATATTGTAGGCCTCTGAGTGACACCATGGGGCCATTGGAAACTAATAAAATTCTGTCCTTGCAAATTGCTGAAACCCAGGGAGCCATTTTCTTCCAAAATCATCTTTAAAAAAATGGTTTATCCTGTTCTGTTCTCATTCTCTCTCTCTCTCTCTCTGTGTGACATTGTGTGCAGGTCCTCCCAGAATCCAGAAGAGGAGAGCACTAGATCCCCTGGAGCTGGAGTTACAGATGGTCGTGAGCTGCCTGATACGGATGCTGGGAACTAATCTTGGGTTCACTGTAAGTGCAGCAAAAACTCTTAAACACTGAGCCCTCTCTTCAGCCTTCATTATCCCCTTTTGAATGGGATCATCCTCAACTAATCCCATCCACTACTGGGCTCACCATTGCCCTGTGCTCTTCCTCCTGTGATGTTCTGGATGCAGGTGACACATTCCTTGACTTACACCAAGTAAAAGTAATTTTCTACAACATATTGAATCCCAGCATTTTGAGGGAAGAGGCAGCCTGATCTACAAAGTAAGTCCTGGCCCAGCCAGCAATATGTCTCAAAAAAAAGTAATCTTCTTCAAGAAGAAATATATGCAGAACCTCATGCTAAATTTTAGATTATTTGTGTAGTGAAGTCTAAGATTGCATGGCTAATGATACTTACAATGTTGAACTAAGGCAATAATTAGATGAGAATTTGGGGACCCTGGAACTGGATGAATCTATTTTGCATATGAAACAAAGGCATATTCAGGGGGCAAAAAGTAGATGGCCCAGCACAAAACAACACTTCCCACCTCCAAATGTTCATCCCTGTTCTTGATTCCCTTGAGATCCTTGTATTCCTTACATACGTTATGTGCATAGAAGAGATGGGCAGTAATAAATGTGTTTTATAAGCTATTGCACTTGTTGCAATTTATTAAAGAAGCAACAGGAAACTAATACAAATGGAAATTATTGAAGGAAAATTAGCAACGGAAATTAAGGGCTCAATACATGAGTTTACTGCTAATTCATAGCCAATAAGACTCAGTAGAGATATCCAGGCGGAAGGGTAAAAAATATCCAGGAAAAAAGATATCCAGGAAGGGTAAAAAAGAATGAAGGGCATCACACACACACACACACACACACACACACACACACACACACACACACACACACTCAGAAAGAGAGAGAGAGAGAGAGAGAGAGAGAGAGAGAGAGAGAGAGAGAGAGAGAGAGAGAGAGAGAGAGAGAGAGAACAAAGGGCCAGAGAGGGACTCAGCAAAGGCTCCTATAATAAAAATGAAAAATTAGGTAGTATGGATACCCTTTAGAAAAATATGAATTACCAATTACTTCAAGATGAAATCATTAGAGAATTTGAAACAGTAATTTAAAACCTCTCTTCAAAGATACCTCAAGGTCCACTCATTCTTCAGAAGTATTTGAACCATTTTGAGAGGAAAAAAAATTCATTTTTCTTCACCTCTTAAGGATGATGTTGAAAGAGTCTTCATGGAGTTACCGTGAGCATGCTAACCAACTTCCAGAACAGACAAGAAACAAAACCATAGTGACGAATTGAATGTGAACCCAAACAAAACATGAGTGTGCTCAGTGCAGGTGCATTTTTACTGCATTGTGAGTGTGCAGGGGCATGTGGAGGCCAGAGGCACCGTTCAATGTCTTCCTCACTCATTAGCCACTGCATTTTTAAAATTGTATAATTAGTTGACAGTTGCATACATGTATTAATATAATGAAATGTAGTCATTTTCACTCCACCATTCCTCTCTCTGACGCCACTCCCTCTCCCTTCTCAACAAGTCGCCCTCCTGTTTGCATGTCTTTGTGTGTGTGTGTGACCCATTGAGTTCAATTAGCTTCTAGCCAGGGCATGGCTGGCTGAGCATGTGTGGGAGATAATTTACTGGAGTATGAACAACTTCTCCATAGCTACACTGGCTACACTCCTCTAAGAACTGTCTGTCGTTAATAGTTCCTCAAGGAAGGATGGGTTTCAGGGGTCCCTCCCTTATCCATGATGACAAGTTGAGGGAACCAATCCTGTGCTGGTCATGCATAGGTAACAACAGCTGTAGTTGGCTCATGAGCGCTGCAGCCGTGTGTTGTTCAGAAGACAGCTCTTTGAAGTATATCTCCTCATTCCCTAGAGCTCATTTTCTTGAGGCAGGGTTTCTCACTGAACCTGGAGTCCAATGATTCCAGTAGGCTGATTGACTGGCTGGCCAGAGAGTCCCAGGTATCCCCCTGTCTCTGGGAGGTGTCCTTCCCTAGCACTGGGATTACAGGCATGTGTTAACATGCCCAACTGTTTGCATGGGTCCTGTGGATCTAAACTTAGTTCCTTAAGCTTATGTGGTATCCAGTATTGATTGAACCATCTCCCTGGCTATTAACCCAGGTACACGTAAAACCTCTAACCCTATCACAAACAGGTTTCCTCTTAGAGTACCAATTTGTCAGAGCAGTAGCATCAAGTCAACTCAGCACATCTACAGATTAAAATTGGAAAATGAAAACAACAGAAAATTAGGTATCAATCTACCTCAAGACCCAGCAATACTACTCTAGGGCAGAAACATAAAGGATACTCAGTCATACCACAAGGATACTTGCTCACTATGTTCATAGCAGCTTTATTTATAACAGCCGAAGCTTGGGAACAATCTAGATGTCCTTCAACTGAAGAATGGATAAAGAAAATACTCCATTTACACAATGGAGTTATTACTCAGCTGGTAAAAACAATGACATCAGGAAATTTGATGGCAAATGGATGGAACTAGAAAAAATCATCCTGAGTGAGGTAACCCAGACCCAGAAAGGCAAGCATAGTATGTCCTCACTCATAAGTGGATACTAACTGTAAAGAACAACCACACTACAATCCACAAACTAAGAGACGGTAGGTAACAAAGAGGATCCAAGGGGGAACACATGGATCTCTCTGGGAAGGGGAAATAGAGGAGATGTCCTGGTTGGGCTGGAGGCAGGTGGGCATGTGAACTTGAGGGATTGGGTTGGGGGGTGGGTAGAGGGGAGCAGTACTGAGAGAGATAACTGGAGAGGGGGCCTTTACAGAGTCAAGTAGAAGCCTGATGTGAGGGAAACTTCCACAAATCTAAAAGGATGGCCCCAGCTAAGACTCCTGGCAGTAGTGTATGCATAGGCTGAACTGACCATCCCCTGTGGTTGGATTGGTAACTACCCCAGTTGTCATTGGAGAGCCTTCCTCCAATGACTGATGGAGGCAGATTCAGCAGCCCAGCCAAATATTGGGCTGTGGAGTCCTACTGAGGAGAGGGAGAGGGATTGTAGGAAACAAGATTGTCAGGAACATCACAGGAAAACCCACAGGAACCACTACAACCATCAACAAGGGAGCATGAATGGGACCTAAGTAGGCTCTTGGCATATATGTGACAGTTATGAGGCTAGGTCTATATGTGAGTCTATATTGTGGGCAATGGGAACAGGTGGCACTTTGATTGGCTGTTGGGAACCTATTCCTTATTC
Organism: Peromyscus californicus insignis; assembly: GCF_007827085.1. Classification (NCBI taxonomy): domain Eukaryota; kingdom Metazoa; phylum Chordata; class Mammalia; order Rodentia; family Cricetidae; genus Peromyscus; species Peromyscus californicus. Next base: position 51,963,204 of record NW_026294503.1, read on the forward strand.
TGGATTGCTTTGCCTAGCCTGAATACAGGGGGTGTGCTTGATCTTATAGCAGCTTGAAATGCCATGCCTTGCTGAAGTCCATGGGAGGTCTGCCCCTTTCTGAGCAATTATGAAGGAGGGGAGGGGCAGTGGGGAGGAGCGGGGAGAGAGTGGGAGGAGAGGAGGGAGGAGAGACTGCAGTCAAGATGTTAAATAAGTAAATAAATAAATAAACCAAAAATAAAAAAATACTGATCCACTATTCAAAAAAAGAAAACAAAAAAAAAATTAGAAAGCATGAAATCAGCTGACTTTGTAATCCCTGTCCACTCATACCCTCAGAAGGCTCCTCTCTTAACCAGGTAAATACCATGGATGCTGAGAAAAGATGTTATACAAAATGGTAAGATGCTGGAAGCATTGTCTCCCAATCTACAGTGAGGAAAACGGGCTGATGTCCTCCATAGGAAGCACGTTGGAGAAGGATAAATCTGTGCAAATGTTGAAAGAGAGAGATGGGCTTCTAACTGCTTTCAGATAGGAGAGTTACTTATACAGATGTCATCAGAAGCTGCAGGAAAAGTGTACTAATGGGGTATTAGCATAAACCAGATTTGCATATCTATATGACAACATTTAGGAAAATGTGACTAGAATCACACCAATTTTCACTGAAAGCCACAGAGAAGTAGTTTATCATGCATGGCGTAAGAAGCTTGCTGAAGATGTTACCTCCTGGTAGATAGAGCACCCAGGTCAGTCGCTTGGCTGCTCCCAGCTGCACCTGGCATTCACAGTACCCCATGTGAGTCTGACATCTTGGTGCTGGGCTCTCTGACCCTGATGCTGCCTAACAATGGCAACATGGAGTGTAGACAAATGGATCTCTGATTTGCCCTTTCAGAGTGAACTTGTCTTAAAATCCTAACATCTAATGTGCTACTCAATAGATATTTGGAATATTTGAAAATAGACACTTCCTACCTGGAGGAATTATAGTAACTGGATGTGACATGTGCTCATGGAAACTTGGCATATGATCATGACTCCGTATCCTCGGGATGAAGAGCAGACAGTAGACAATTGCTGGGGCACCTAGATCCCTAACTAAAAAGATACCCCAGTCTTGATGTCACATTACAGTCATGCTTCTGTTCCAAGACAATAGCCTATAAAAGCACAATTAATTATGAAATGAACAGTCCAAAGGCAATGGGATGGGAATAGAGATTAGTTAAGCAGGAAGCAGGAGCAATTATAAGATGAAAAGCTGGGCCATGAAGCCCATTCAGTGGGAAAAGGCACTTGCCACCAGTCCGATAACTTGAGTTCGAACCCCAGAAACCACACTGAGGAAGAAGAAAACCAATTCCTACAAGCTGTCTGTAACCTCTGCACAGATACCATGGCATACATACTCTGTATACACAAAATAAAATTAAAAATGTAATTTAAAAAGAGAAGTCAATAATATCAAAGGCATTAACATTTAGACCTTTTCTAGATCCACAGGCCACAGTGAAAAGGAAGAAATGCACCCAATGAACTGCAAAATGGTCATTTGGAATGACAGGTTGGCCTATGATGTGACTTCAGATAGTTGAGGTCTAAGCTACTTAAAGAACTCTTCCAAATCTGTCATAGAAAACTCAATACAAACGCTCTGAAAAATTCAAAGAAATGCATTCATAAGTAGAAAAGCCAATGGAAAATAGAAATGAGCATCGGTAGTCTGTCAGGACATAAGTCACAATTAGCTACCAGGAAACAGCCCCCAAGCTACTCTGGTAAGCCACTCCATGGTCTCCAGGGCGATGGACACTGGAGTCTGACAATGAGAACCCTAGCCAGGCTGTTGAGCGATGGGGACATTATACATAGTCGGCTGGAGTATAAATTGATACAAGGACTTTGGAAGGCATTTGTCACTCCCCGGTAAGTGAGAATGTGAACGTCCTATGACCCAGCAATTCCACCCTTCATCTCATGTGTCATTTATACACAGTTGAAGAGATGAATGTGGCCATGGACATAATGAGCCTGCATCTGCGCATGTCAATGAGGACTAGAGACTTAGAACGCAGTGCCACTGACCAAAGCACACCAGGGAGGAATAATTACAACCATGAAGAAAATACCTGGGGCTTTTCTGAGAATTGCCATCTAGTCCAAGTGTTCCATGTTATCCCCAGCCTTATGAGATGCACACAATCTACAAAGGAGCACACAGAGGGACAGGTCTTGCCCCATAGCTGCCAAGATGGAAAGTGGAAGCATGGGGATTTCAATTCAGGTCTCCAGGACCCAGAGGCTTGCCAGAGAATACGAGCTGAGAGATTTCAAACAGACAAAGCTGGAGCAGGCTGTAGGAGAACACCTTCCCAAGTGGCAAGACCATGAAGAGAAGCAATAGGGACTGCTTGACAAAGCTAAAGCCAGCTTCTCTTGGAGAAAGGTGGGACCCCATTCTTGCACATCTTCAGGACTGTTGCTGCCCCCCCCCCAGAAATCCTGGTGCTCAGGCCAGAGCATCTCTTCATAACTTAAAGCCATTCTTTAAATGGAGTGGACACCATCGTTAGTGAGGTTAGAAGTCTGTGTCCTGTAAACATTCTTACATGGAACCTTACCTCAGGATGATGGTTCTAGGGAGGGAGGGGTCAGAGATGGAGGGGCAGCACTATGACAGGTGTCCTCACCAAGAAACCATTGTCCTGCCTGGTCCCTTCCAATGTGGATAAAATACTGGAAAGCATCATCTGTGACCCAGGAAGTAGTCCTCACCACACATGGGCTCCACAGGTGCCTTGGCTTTGGCTTTCAGTTTTTAGAACAGTTTTTTTCAAACTTCCTAATGCTGTGACCCTTTAATATAGTTCCTCATGTTGTGGTGACCCCAAACCATAAATTATCCATTGCTACCTCATAACTGCAATTTTGCTACTGTTATGAATCATAATGTAAATATCCGATATGCAGAATACCTGATATGTGAACCCCAAAAGGGGTCTCAACCCACAGTTTGAGAACCACTTCTCTAGAAACACTGGGAACACATGTCTGTCATGTTAGCCACCTGTCTGTCATGTTTTCTCCTCTCAGCTGGGACAGATGGGTGACTAAAGCCACAGTCATCATACATGTTCTTTCCACAGGGTCAACCTTGAATGGAGTTTTCATAAGGGGAAAAAAATGCCATCATGGTCACAGTGAAGATGACAATTCCTCTTTCCAGCTTCTGGGGAAGGCAGGATTTTCTTTGCCAAGTCACCTATTATAGCTTCCTAGTTGAACTCTTTGAGTATGAGACCCTTCTATCCTATGCAGACTCAGTGCCATAGGAAGTCTGGGTCAATGGCCAGAGCAGAGGTGGCAGCGGGTCATTGTGTATACAAGAATAAAGTTCTCACCACCACTCCTTAAAGCCAGGATGTTAGCTCTGTGACATGTGCAACACCAGCCCACTCTGAACACCAAATGTGAAGGACAGGATGGAAGTGTGAGGGCCATTCTGATATCCAGCTTGACTGCATCTATAAACAGTAAGTGATGAGCAAGCTGAGTTTTTGGGGGTTCAGGCCTAACTAACAGATGCATCAGCAGCCACAGCTCTGTAGTTGATAGAACTATTGGGAGAGGAGACAGGTAAGAGGAGGGTCTCTGGAGGCGTGTTCTTGGGGGTTGTCTTGCCCTGGTGAATGCTGTCACCTTCTGTCTCTGGCTGGAGGGAGAGTCCTGCAGGGGTGACTGGCTGAGTAGGACCCAGGCATCTCTGAACCTGCATATCTCCACAGTAGTAGGAGTCACAGTGTCTGACCTGTCCTGGCTGTACAGTGTGTCAACACTACTTACCAATGAGACACTCTCATGTGGTGACATTGTGTTTCCCAATATATTGTGCACCCTAATAAACTTATCTGGGGTCAGAGAACAGAATAGCCATAGATAGACATAGAGGCCAGAAAATGGTGGCACACATGCCTTTAATCCCAGCATTCTGGAAGCAGAGATCCATCTGGATCTCTGTGAGTTCAAAGCCACACTGGAAGCAGCCAGGCATGGTGACTCATGCCTTTAAGTGATGGCAGAAAGCAGAAAGGTATATAAGGCGTGAGAACCAGAAACTATAGTCTTTTTAAGCGTTTTAGCTTTTAGCAGCAGTTCAGCTGAGATCCATTTGGATGAGGACTCAGAGGCTTCCAGCTTGAGGAAACAAGAACAGCTGAGAAGTTGGCGAGGTGAGGTTAGTTGTGGCCTGTTCTATTTCTCTGATCTTTCAGCATTCATCCCAATATCTGACTCCCATTTTTTTTTATTTAATAAGACCTTTTAAGATTTGTGTTACACTCTCATTTGGAATTTCCATTTGGTATATATTTAAAGCAATCTGCAGCTTCACACAGATCCACTTGATGGTACCCACTTCTTGTTTCCAGGGTGTATTTATATGTGGCTTGTGACCAATCAGGGCCTGCAAAGAGATGGAATGCTGAGTGACACATTTAAATGCCCTGTGTGTCTTTGCTCACTTTTCACTATTCCTATAATAGTGTTTCACAAAGTTTGCACGAGAGAGATGCCAAACTCCTGTGTTGTTAAAAACAAAAACAAACAAACAAACAAACAAAAAACCCTGCTTTTAAACTGACGATGATGATCTCACAGTTCATGCCCATTCAAATGTTCAAATTCAAGGCAGGTTCCACATCATGGTATGAAAATGATTCCAGAGAAGAAGAAAAGATGAAGTGATCTGCTTGTTGTATTCTTGACCCAAGTCCTCTAGACATAGCCCTCTGAAATCCTTTGGGGGAGCAGTACAGAATGTAACCAGGTTGGGCCTTGCACACCTGCCCTCCACTCTCCTCCAGGCACAGCCATTCTGTACCTGAGTGGCCCAGGGGATTCTCAGCAGCAGGGCAGAATCTAAATTTCCAATATTTCCACATTTTGGAGCTGAATGCAATATGATCCCTTCCCCTGTGAGGTCCATGGAGGTTGCTTTGAAAGAAATGGGATTTTATGCCTCCACTGTGAAGGAGAGATAATTATAGAAAGCTGGCAAGCACACCGTTCATTTGCATCAGGGTACCTGGACCTCCCTGTGGATGTCTAAGATGGATAGGACAGGAGAAGCCTGTCTGGACACACAGCTCACTGAGCTGTGCAAGATATACTTGTGATGGGTCTACAGATCCACTTCTGTCTGCATTCAGTGTTACTGTCTGCAAGCCCCTCCCATAAGAAGACAGGTCCTATAGTACCGAGTCCCAGTTCAGGTCTATATCCCAGACATCTGGTAGATCAACCACATAAGTTTTTTGTTGTTGCTGTACTTCTTTTTGTGTGATTGTGTGTCATGTGTTTCTCACTGTGGTGTGCATATCTACATGTCCAGATGTGCACAAGTGTGTACCAGTGCATATACATGTGTGTGTGTATGTGTGTATGTGTGTGTGTGTGTGTGTGTGTGTGTGTGCGCATGCCTGTGGAAGCCTGAGGTTGAAATCTGGAGTCTTTTTTGATTTCTCTCCAGGTTATTGATTGAGGCAGGGTCTCTCAAATGAACCTGGAGCTCACTGATACAGGCTAATCTTGCTAGCCAGCTTGCTCCATGGATTCCTCTGCCTTTGCCTTTCAAGTGCTAGAAAGACAGATGTGTGCCTCCATGCCCAGTCAACATTTATGTAGGTTTGGGGGATAATGAATAACTCTTGTCCTCACAGTTTTGAGGCAGGTGATCTCCCTAGTCAAAGGTTTTATTTGCAAGGGGAATATTATGGTTAATAATTGAGTAAAGCAGGAAGGTGGGTTTAATAGCTCATCTATTCAGGTTGCACCACTGGCCAGTGAGGTCCAGGGAATTCTTCCTGTCCCTGATCACTTAGTGCTTGGGTTGTAGACATGTGCCACTGAACCCCACTTTTACATAGTTCTAAGGATTCCAAAGTCAGGTCTGTGTGCTTGTGTAGCAGACAACTTACCAGCTGAGCCATCTTCCTAGCCCCCAAACTTTCACATTTCCTATTTTCAATATCTCTTCTTCACTTGTGAACAGAAAATCCACAGCTATCTACATGTTGGTTAAATGATCAAAAACATTCTCAAATAAATAATGGAAGTTTTCTGTCAATATCATTAGATACCAAAATGCCTAAGCCAGTTAGATTATTCTTTAAATTGAGACTTGTTTAAATCAATGAATAAAAGCAAAAACTTGGGAAATTTTTTGTGTCTTCTTTCATTTCCAAAGAGGCTGTGTATATTCTGTTGAACTGAACACTGAGGCAATCATTTGTGTTTGTTGACAATTTTCTTTTCACCGTGTGGCTCTGGTTGACCTGGAACTGGCTACATAGACCAAACTGGCATCTAACTCAAAGAGATACATCTACTTCTGCCTCCTGAGTGGTGGGATTAAAAGTGTGGCCTACCATGCTCCGCCAATAAAGAAATTTTAAATGAAAAATTCATGCCACCAAAAGCTAGGGGAAAACATTTAGTGAGTTGAGATACCATGAAGGTTAGAATTCATGATGGTGGATTGGTGATTTCAGTGGCAAACTGAAGGTCTGATATAACACCAGTCAAAAATTCACAAATGTCCCTATACATACACAACTCAAGTAACCTATACACACTTGTCAAGACCAATTTTGTGACAGAGTTCAGTTTGGATCTAAAACACACCCTAGCACTTCTACCTAGACCCAACTGAATCCAACAGACTACTGTGGTGTCCTGTGTTCCTGCCTTGTAAGCCAGGCCTGGGGCTCCATGATGACACTGTTTCTAAAAGAATTCTCTGAACTTCTGTTACATTTTGTTCAAAACTCTTCAATCAAATTGTTCTACATATTAAGTCCCAAAGTATAATTGAGGATTTAAGGCTTTGGGCAAATTGCAATTATTGTAATATTTATCTGTCTTAAAGCAAGCAAGAAAGGGATCCTGTTAAACTATAAGACTTTAATGGAGATAATATTTAATTTCAAAAGTCTATAATTCATTTTGTGATGTGTCTACTTTTGAGTAGAGAGTTTTGATTAAAGTATTGCTTTCTTACTATTCTATTAAGAGAAGTTTCAAATACACACAGAGACTGAAAAAAGTCTTTAGGGATCAGCATGCAGTCTCAGTCCCTTATGCAACGACTGTAGCTACAATACTTAGGTTGCCACAGCTCCAACCATAGTTTTATTATTTAGTCAGTGAGTTTTCTAGTCATTAGAATGTAAGTTTTATATGTCACCTCTCATCATTGAACATTTAGATTTGGGACTGGTGAGATGGTTCACTAAGTAAACAATCACTTGCTGCCAAGCTTGATGACAGGAGTTCAATCCCCAGGCCCCCCCTGGTGGGAGGAAAGGATTTACTCTTGTGGGTTATCTTTGGACCTCCACACCCATGACATGGCATACATGGGCTTGTGCCTGCACGCCTACATCAAACAAGCAAATAAATGCAATAGAAACCATTCAGCATGTATAGGACTAACTTCTAAGCACATTTATAATTTTCACCTAGAATTTTCATACTATTGATCGCTCAGTTTTTAGGTTATTTGAATAATTTTGACAAGAGCACTGGTAGATCTGGGAAGGTATAGATCATTCTACTTCTGCCCCATTTCACCACGTAGCCACTGAATTATGATGTGGTATTGGGGAATCTTGGTTAAGCATAATTATACAGTAACAGAAGGTTTTAGCAAATGGATTCTTTCGTTCAGAATAAGAGTTTATGCAAATCATCCCTGCATTTGTACCATGAGAAATTCCCTAGTCTGCATTGCTCAGCACACTACAGTTTGTTTACGAGGTGGGTGTGTTTAACTGTTGAACTGTTGGTGGACACATTTCTAGTTCAGGGCTACATGAAAAAGGTGTCAGAACACTCTTGAAAAGGACTTTTCATAGACATATGATTTCATTTCTTGGACATATGTTTGTTTTAGAAGAAACTGTCCAATATTTTCCAAAGTGGTGGTAGCATTCAAAAACGTTGCCCAAAGTGTGAGAGTGCCAACTCTTGCATGCCCTCTCACCATCCCATTCCGTACCACCATTGCTCTGAGACTCGGAACAAGAGCCTTGTGGCTTGAATTAATTCCTGATTACAATTAAGGCCAAACATTTTCACGTATTTGCTTGCCATTTGTAATTCTCCCTTAAGATACTTGCAGGTTCCAAATTAGTTTGCTTGTTCTTCACCAAAGAAATCAATAAAAAGTCCCTTAAGGGACATTCTGGAGAGAGTGTGTGTGTGTGTGTGTGTGTGTGTGTGTGTGTGTGTGTGTGTGTGTGTGTGTATAATATTATATGTAAGTACAATATATAATATTATACACAAATACAATATTTATATATATATATATCCATTTATAGCTTACTCATCAGTTTTATTAGTTTTGTCTTTCAATGAGAAGATATAAATTTTATGACATGAAAGCATTTTTCATTTTCCTTTTTTTAGTGACTGATAGTGACACACTAAGACAGGACATAGCTCCAGGTCATATTTTTGTGCTTTCTTCTTGGACTTTTATAGTTTTTAATTTATATATGTAGCATGAGGATAGAGGCAAGGGTTCCAATTTTCCTACACATACCTTGCTCACCCAGCACCATGTGTTTAAGTGACTATTTCTTCCAGTTATATCATCATGGGGCTGCTGTGCTCACCTGCTTGAGTTTATGTGTACCACATGCATGCAGAAGCTTGTGGAGGCCAGAAGAGGACACTATATACCCTGTAACAGGGGTTTGTTAGCTGCCTTGTGGGTACTAAGAACTGAATTGGGTCCTCTGCAGGAGCATTTAGTGCTCTTAACCATGAACCATCTCTTCTGTCCTGGGGCTACTTCTTTAAAACATTAAATGCTGTGCTTTGGGGCTTGGTTCTAATTATCTCAGCTGTCATCTTAACACAGCCTGGAGCTATCTGAGGGAGTATCAGTTAAGGAACTGTCTGGATCAGATCTGTGATCTGGCTAAGTCTGTGAGGGATTGCCTTGATTGGTGATGGATGGGGGAGGATCTAGCCCACCTTGGTACCATCCCAAGCAAGCTGTTTAGGGATATATAAGCAAGCTAGCTAGCTGAGCAAGTCAAAGAGCCAACCATTAAGCAGTGTTATGCCATAGTTTCTCCTTTAGTTCCTCAATGAAGGATTGTAAAGTGGAGGTATAGTTTTCCTCCCCAAATTTCTCTTTGTCAGAGTGTTTTGTCACAGTAACAGAGAGGGAGCAGAAAGAGGTTTTCTAAGTTCGAGAATCAGTCTCTATATTTCTGCCTCAGAATCATATTGTCCTAATTATCTTGAATTTAGTAACTTGATGAACTTATTCTTTTTCAAAGATTAATTTCAATGGTTTAGGTATTTACATTTCTTCATAAAGTTTCCAACAAAGTTGTCAAGTTCTACAAGGATTCTTTATGGTATTGTGGTTTATATACATGTGTGTATAATCAATTCAGGGAGCAGGAGTGTCTTACCAAATGGTCTGAAACCAAGGCTCCTCTATCATTTATCTATCTATCTATCTATCTATCTATCTATCTATCTATCTATCTATCATCTATCTATCTCTATTTCTATGCTTTTATTATAGATTTTGGGCTATTCAGACTTTCTATGCCATCGTGGGTCTATGTGCCTTATTCAATAAATGTACCCAGTTTATTATGTTTATTGACATAAAAGAGGTTTTCAAAACACGATCTTATTTCTTTTTACTATCTACAAGGCCTCTAGTGATGTCTCCCATTTTTATTGTTGAAACCATTGTGTTAATTTCATAATTTATTGATATTTTGGGTCTTCAAACATCTGGTTTCAGGAAGAGAAGGCAGGAGATTGTAAGCTCAAACCTGCTGGGATAGAGGGTGAATTCAAGGAAAGTCTGAGCAAATGAGCATTTCCTGTTTCAAAATAGTGACAAAGAAAGGTGGGGGCTGGAGACATGGCTTAGTAAGGGAACTGCCTGCCTGGCACACTGGGGCCTGAGTTCTGTCCCAGGAACCACACATGAAGGCTCATTAACTTCTCTGTTGCTTTCCTTTTCTTTATCATATTGATTATAGTTCTTAATTTTCTTTTTTAAATTCATGAGATAGGGTCTTACTATGTAGCAGACCAGGCTGGCTAGGAACTCATAGTCATACCCCTGCTTTTGCCTCCCAAGTGCTGTGATTGAAAGTGTATACCACCATAGCAGGCCAATTCTTATTTTTCTTATCTTTCTTCCTACCTATTGTGTTCATTTCTATTTCTAGCCTCCACAGAAAGTTGACTTTCTATCACTATGATTTTGAGAACTTTTGCTGCTTCAATTTCCCCCAAAACAAAGTGTGGCTTCAGAGCTACACTGTGGGAGTTTAATCAAAACCCTGAAATTTTTATGTATTTCCATTTCCATGTAGCTGATACAATTTTCTCTTGTGTTTTTTTTTGTTTTTTGTTTTTTTGATCCACAATTACTTAGGTATGTTGCTTAATTTTTATGTTTTCCTGAATATTATATTGGTGATTTCCTACCTAGTTTCATTCTGTTCAGCGATGGTATCCCATATTCTTACAATCACTTTAATTTATTGATCTGCGTTTTACAACCTACCTTATGGTCTTTTCTGGTGATCACATCTGCACTTGGTTGAAATGTGGGCTTGAAATTGCTCCACGTGATATGGGCATCAATAAAAGTCAGTTTGGTAAAGGTGGTTGTTAGGTCTCCCATGCCAATGTTGGGTAGAATAAGATAATAAGAATAAGACATCTGCTTATAATTCTAGGGACCTAGTACTAAATTGTGTCAATTTAGACATTTTCCTTTTAAAATTTCAGTTTTTCTTCATGTTTTAGATTAGTTCTTTGAGAATTTCAGACAACGTATTTAAATTACATTCACCTCAACTCCTCCTGGATCAACACCCCCTTCCCTACCCACCCAACTTTGTGTCCTATTTTTCTTTGTTTGTGCTGCCTATATATTCTTAGACTTGTGATCTTCCACTAGAGCATCATCTACTTATGAGGAGAGACACTCCTTTTTTTTTTTTTTCTTTTTCCAGACAGGGTTTCTCTGTGTAACAGCTCTGGCTGTCCTGGATCTTGCTTTGTAGACCAGGCTGGCCTTGAATTCACAGATATCTTCCTGTCTCTGGAGATAGCCTCCCAAGCGCTGGGATTGCAGGCCCGCCCCACCACTGCCCATCGAGAAACACTCTTAAAGATGACTGGCTCTCCCTCTCTGATCAGCTATCAATCACCAACAGTTCCTTAGCTAGGGGCGGAATTTTGAGCCCGCCTGCCTACTCTGTGCTGGGATTTGGTCAGACTTGAGTTTGCACAGGTCTTGTGCACACTGTCACAACATCTGTGAGTTCATACGTGCGGCTGCCCCGCTGTGTGTGAAGACACTGCTTCCTTGTAGCCGCTCACCATCTCTGGCTCCTACACTCTTTCTTCCTGATCCTCTGAAATGATCCCTGAGGCTTATGATTGGAGGTACATGATGCAGACATCCAATTTAGGACTGAGCATTCTGCAGTCACTTATTCTCTTTACCTTGACCAGTTTGTGGATTATGTATTAGTCACCATCTACTTCACAAAGAAGCTTCTCTGATGAGGGTTGATATACATACATATGTCAGATTATTTAATACTATGTCCATTGAGCAGATGTCTAGTTAGGGTTGCTATTGCTGTGATGAAACACCATGACCAAAGCAACTTGGGAAGGAAAGGGTTTACTTGGCTTACACTTCCATATTACTGTTCATCATTGAAGGAAGTCAGGACAGGACAGGAACTCAAACAGAACAGGAACCTGGAGACAGGTGCTGATGCAGAGGTCATGGAAAGGTGCTTCTTAGTGACTTGCTCAACCCACTTTCTTATAGAACCCAGGGCTACCAGCCTAGGCCTGACACCACCCATGAAGATGGCTGGACCCTCCCCCATCAATCACTAACTAAGAAAAGGCACTACAGCTGGACCTTATGGAGGCATTGTCTCAATTGAGGTTTACTTATTTCAGATAACTCTGGCTTGTATCAAGTTGACATAAAACTAGCCAGAACAGCAGAATAATATCAGTAGATTCTCCCCTGGGGCCTATGACCTGTGCAATTACAGGTTCTTGTTGCTAACAACTGTGACAGGCATGGGTTCCTTTTGTGTATCAGACTTAAATCCAAGTAGAAAGTGGTTGGTTACTCCTATAACACCTGTGCCAACATTGAAGCAATGGCCAGGTCCTGCCAGGCCAGTCATTACTGTAGATCCCAGAATCCACAACTAGATAAAATTGATCATTATCATTTTTCCTTCAGTGGCTTGCATAGCTACTTCCACATGAGTGCAAACTTGACTTACTTCTCTATGTTGATGGGAGAATGTCTTTCTGTACTCTGCAAATATGTGTTGCTCTGATTGGTTGATAAAGAAAGCCGTTTGGCCTATGGTAAGACAGCTTAGAGGTAGGTGGGAAATTCAAAGGGAGAGAAGGAAGAAGGCCAAAGGAGATGCTGCCAGCAGCTGCCAAGATGTGAAAATGCCAGTAAGCCACAAGCCACGTGGCAAATATATAGATTCATAAAAATGGGCTAATTTAAGATTTAAGAGATAGCTAGCAAGAAGCCTAACATGGCCAGAGTTTAAAAATAATATAATCCTCTGTGTGTGTTTATTTGGGACCAAGCAGCTGTGGGATGTGGGTGGGAGAGATTCCACAGGACCAGAGAAAACTTCTGGCTACATTTGGCACCCAGAGTTAACTTTCATTTTGGCATAAGTTAGCCGCTGGGCAACAAAGTGCCCTTGAATCGACTGCTGACAGTATGCTATCCAAGATGGACAAACAGGACACAAAATAAAGGACTACCGATCCTTGCGGAGACAAGCATGGTTGCAGCTTTGGCAACAGGTGTCCTCTGAGGCCAGGACAATATGGCACCATCGCTGAAGTGGCTTTGTGATCCAGAAAAGGTACAGTGCTCCTTTCTTTGAAGGCAGCTGAGCAGGCAGTGGGCCGATGGCTTTTGGTGTCCAGTGGAACAGTAGCTGAAACAGTTATTCCTGAAAGAGTAACTAGGCTGGTGGAGTCTAACCTCTTAATGGTAGACTGGCATTTAATAAAGGAGATGAAGCCACCCACAAGCCGAGAAGAATGGACATCCAAATTCCAAAAACACCAGCAATTTCCAGACTTTAAAATCCTGTATCATGATAGGACACTGGTGGAATTCAAGTTTATCTGGTACACAGAATATTCACACTGAATGTGAGGTTGAGCTGTAGGCCTTGTGTACAGCCTACTTCACAAATGAGTCTGTCAGATATACTAAGCCTGTAGGCCAAAGATGATGCCCCAATATGCAGAGAAATCTCAGGTGACTGTCCAGGCAGCTGGCCATTTCTGCCAACTCACATTTTTTGGAAGTCGCTTGTTTGCACTTCTTGTTTACTAGGTAATATTATTTCCTTCTTGGGTCTCTGAGGGAGTTGAAGATTAGATAGTTGTAGTTAGTTTTCCTTGTTAAGAAATTCAGAAAAGAAACTCACTAAGGAGGTGTTAAGTGTATAACTTTGAAAGACATCATAAGACAGTTTTCTGTTGGTAATATAAGTTAAGATAAAAAGTGAATTAGGTACATTTTGGACTCATCAAAATAGAATAGATAATGGAATATTTTTCTCTGAATTTGTCAAATGCAAACAGACTAGACATTGTTGATGTATTTATTGCTTGTACATATTGTATATAGTTATTATAATTATTGTATATAGTTTTTCTTATATTAAGTATAACTTTTTTAATTTTAGACAAAAGAGAAATGTGGTGATATTTTATTTGTGCTGAAATGTGGTGATATTTTAATTGTTTTTTAAATTAGCTTGCCTGGAGATCAGGGGGAAAGGTCAGCCAATTTAAGTGAACAAGAAGTCAGGCAGCACACGCTATTAATCTGATCACTTATCAGGCAGGGTCTCTGTGTGTTCAAAGCCATACTAGGGAGCAGAGTGAAGCATGATGACACATGTCTTTAATCCCAGTACCAACCATAGAAACATGGAAGTCTGTACAGATAGAGAGTGATAAGGAAGTGAGGTAGCTGGGCTAAGAAAGCCAATGAATGAGAGGGCAGAACAGTAAGGCAATAATGGTGTGGGTAAGACAGGAAGTAGCTTGCATTTGGAAACTACAGATTTGGTGAGGTAAGGTTGGCTGGTGGCTTTCCCTATTTCCCTGATCTCTCTAAGGCTTTTACCCCTATATTTGGCTCCATGTTTTTTATTTAATAAGACCATTTAGAAATTCATCTACACTATGTTCTATGACTCAAGCATGTGGTGTCTCTAGTCAATGGGGTCTTATCATCAACTTCTAGAGGGTAACCAGGAGCAATGGCAGCATCCTGTAATGTCTGTGGGGGTCTATGAGACCGTACTGATCAACAACTCCAAGAACTAACCCACTTCTGGCATTGGGCTTTTTATTTCATAGCCTATGATGTCTACAGGAAGCATTGCCCATGCTCCCACTATTGTAAGGTAACTCTGTTTAAACTCTTTTATATGTGTTTATGTACATGTCGTAGGAAGTTTCTACAAAAGTAGACTTCCATATGACCTTTACAAAGGTCTTTTAGTTTCTCTCCCTATACTTTGTCCTTTACTCTGCCCTCCCAGTGGTTCTATGTTAGTGGCAACAGTGGGTGGAAGTGCAAAGTTCTCCCCATGGCTCCTTTGTGAAGCTTCTTCACTATGGTACCTTGTCTCAGTGTGGCACCTTTGCTGTGGCTGATGAAGGAGCTGTCACTTACTCTGTTATGAGCCATAGCCCAGGATGGACTCACTCTGGGTTTGAGATTGTGTGGGTTTGGGCGGAAGATGATGCCCTGTTCCTTCCTTGGGATAACACACAGCAGTGTTGCTGCCCCAACTTCCCCATGCTCCTCCTCCTCCTCCTCCTCCTCCTCCTCCATTTTCCTGTGTTGCTGGTAAACATGGTCCTTTACCTCCTCACAGTTGCATCTTTTCCATAATGTCACCTAGCTGTGATCACAGAGCCTGCAGCCTTTGTAGACTGGCCCCCTTTCTTAGCAGTGTGCATTTCCATTTTCTATATTGTTTTTGTAGCTGACAGCTTCTTCACACAATTGCTGGCTCCTTGTGCTGGGGGCTCCTGCAAAGGGGATATTGGGTCTTCTGGTACACCGTCCAGGCACATAAGCCAAGTAAATGGATTCTTCACCCTTGTGTTACAGACACTAGAGGACAAGTAGTGGACCGCAGGTCACACAGTAATCACCCTCAAACCGACGATCCAAGCCTAGGACCTCTCATGCCACTAGTGTTCCACGAAGCAGCAGTAGGATAACTATTTGAAATTTAGGCTCTCTCAGCCCCTCTGGACTCTTTGCAAGCTCATCTCACGTCCAGCATTGTCTGTCTGTCTACAGGGTTAGCCTGATGCTTTGAACAATGATGTAACTGACTGTCTTTGAGCAACCATCAGCATTTCAAGGTTAAAAAAATGGACCCTAGGCTACAAGGTCTGGTCCTCAAATGTCAAACCTTCTGCCAGCAACATTTACCCCCAGGTAGAGTCCCACTTTAGGGAAAGGAGTTGAAAAGGGGGAGTTGGCTCAGACAGTCTGGTTTGAAAGCTCAGTTGAGCTGCAAGAGCAAAGTGAAACTCAGAAGCTGGAGGTAGGAATGCCTAGCATGGCTCACCCTCAATGCTCCCTGGGGCCCCAATCTATCACATGGAAGATGTGGGGAGTTGGGTCAGCATGACCTGAGCACAGGTGAAAGACAACTACTCCAGTGGGGTCGTCTATGTATGACTCATGGAGGGTGGAAGTGACCCTAGGACAAGGACAGATGGCACCTCCGGGGAGGATCTTTAAGCCTCATCTTGATAAATGAGAAGACAGCTCAAGCTCCATCTCTAAGGAGAGAGTCATCCTTCTGCTTCTATGTGGCATTTCAGAGCCACCTTCACCTCCCTGTGTAGTCTGGACTGAGGGAAATGGCATCTGTCCTCTAATTCGCCATCACCCAGGACAGACATTGTAATGGAGAGCTAATGGGTATTTCTCCTAGACTTATGTCTGCCAATGAGGTCAGCAGTACTATTCTCTTTTGGGGGAGAGGAAATCTGAAATCTAGAGGGTATACATGGTGCATCCTGGGTAATCCAGCTACAAATGGGAATGTATTAAAGCTGTCAAAGGTATCTATGAGTTGAAGCATTAAATTTGGATTCCAGGTGATCAGTACTTTTCCATGTGCTCTCCATTGATCTCCAGTGGCTAATGTTTATCAGGGCGTGCATACCCAACCACTGGACAGATTAATCCCATATGAGAGCCTTCTAAAAATAGAATTAAATCAAGGAGGCAGTTATAAAGTGACACTCATGCGCATCAATTCAGGCCAGCCTACACTGCTCATTTGGGCACCTCTTAGGAGCCAGTATGAGTTTGTGCACCTGTTATGACCCCTGTTAGGGATTAAAGGTATTGTGCTGAAGAAGCTGTCTGGCTTTCTGACAAACTAATTAGCAAACCTGTCCTGAGCATCCTCGAAGTACCTGGCCCTGCAGGCACAGAAGTGAACATAGCCAGGTCACATTGGAAATTTACGCTGGTGGTGGACTTGTTTAGCATAGATGCTTGTTAGCTTCCATGCCTAAAAACTGAGGTACAAGCATGCACCTTCATCCTGTGTCTGAGAGATGCTATCAAATGCAAACTTGTCCCAGGTTGGAAGTTGTTTGAAATCAATGGCGTGCTAAGCAATTCAAGTCATGGTGACTGTATTCAATGGCTTCTGCCTTAAGGTCACAGCTGAGCTTTTAACATTGCTCTGTTGGTACAGCCAGCCAAACTGCAGCATGGGGCTTTCACCTGTCCACGAGGCCTGGATTTGCTCAGGATGCTAAAGGACCATTTTGGATAGGGTTGTCTGCACTCGTGTCCTGGGGAAAGGTAAGGGTTCAGGAAAAAGGATTCAAAGAGCTGCAGTCTGCTGAAGCCAAGGATGTTGAGGTAAATTTCAGCACAGCTGGAGGTGGAACGTTTGTAAATAAATGCGATTGCACAGGAAGCTGGATCTGAATCTCCACAACAAATGTCTCTCTGCAGACTGGGAACTGGCCCATACCTTATCACAGTCTAATCTTGATATAAAACCACCAGATAGCACCTGGACCTCAGAGCAAAGGGAGCTCTGAGCTTTGCCCACACTTTACTTCAACAAGGCAATACATTACCACCATATCAGTGATCAACAACTACACACCAAGCATCTGCATTCTTAGGGGCTTAGAACAGAGCACCAAACTGCAGCCCCCAGACCCTGGTCTGCTGGTGTCACCCGGACATGTCCATATGATAGCTCTGAAATGCCAAATGGACCAGTGATAGAACTTCTCAGATAAATGAGGTTCTACTGGTCACCATACACCCTCTTATTCCCCAGACGACAGAAACAGTGCTCATGCTATGAGGGGAGTCTTCCAAAGGGCTGGATGGAAACCCTCAGAAGCAGATGAGTGAGCACGAGGCTTAGGAACAAGGACGTGCATGCCTCCTGCATGTCTGTTGATTTGGACTTTTCTGAGAAAATTACAGAATCACATTGACAAGGAAATACAGTGTCTCACACAGAGAGACCTCAAGTACCTTTTACTTGGTTTCCACTAAGGAACATTTTATAAGACAGTGGTTGTCCATGGTCTGTAACATAGACAGGATGTCAGCACTGATAAAATCTGGAGACAGAGAGCCTATCACTCAGCAACCCCCAAACCCCAGTTCTTTTATAAACCAACCTGGCTCCTTCCTGTCCCTCCACCCTTGTGGGCCCCTTGTAACCAGAAAACTAGAGTGTCTCTAAAATGTCATTTTGAGGTTGATAATAAATCAGATCATAATATTCTTGTTTTGTGTCTGTGGCTGTACAAAAAATTAATTATCCTGGTAAAGAGCAATTTAGAAGAGGAAGGATTTGTTTGTTTTCTTTGAATTCCAGGTTACAGACCATCATTGTGGGGAAATACCGGCAGAAACTTCCAACAGCTACTCACATCACATCCAAGTCAAAAGCAGAGAGAAACAATGGGATATATGCTTACTTAATTGATTGCCTGTGCTCAGCTAGCTTTCTTCACTCATACGGTTCAGAACACCCTGCCTAGAGAATGGTGCTGCCCACAGTGGGCTGGGTCTTTTCATGTTAATTAAGACAATTACCCTATAGACATAGTCACAGGTCAACCTCATCTAAATAATTCCTCATGATTCTAGGATGTGTCAAGTTGACAGTTAAAATTAACCAGCATGTGTAGTGTGTGTACTCTTCTGGAACTGGATTTTTTTTTTTTTACACAGCATTATACTTTGGGAATTTACTGAAGCTGTGTGTAACAGCAGCTCTCTCCTCCTCATCACTGAGCAATGGCCCACAGTGTGCTGAGATCATGATTCCTTTACCAGTTGCCTGTGAAAGGACATCTAGGCTTTCTTAAACATGTCTTCCCATGTTTGTGAATGTCAATCTTAATTTTCCCTGGATAAATGTTCAGGAGTGCAGTTGCTACATTGTGTGGGAGGGAAGTGTCAGGTTCTATGAGAACATCGGGCTTCTCTCTAGCAGCTGCTCTGTCTGCACCCAGCCTCTTCCCCAGTGCTTAGAGTTGTCACCAATTGTCTTGACTATTCTTATAATTGTGATATGGCTCCTGATAGATGATAGATAGGAGATAGGTAGTTACAAAGAATAGATAATAAATTAATAGATAGATAGAAAATAGATAGATGATAGATGGATAGTAGATAGATAGACAGACAGACAGAAAGATAGGTAAATAATGGAATACAGGCTAATGTTAGATAAAAGTAGATGATAGGGGATAAAATTGATAGATTGTTTAATAGATGATTTTTTTTCATTGATTGACACTGGGAAGTGTAGCATGAATCTTAACAGGTCTTATTAATAAAAACAAACCCAGTGCCAAGTATTGGGGTGAACGCTGGAAGATCAGAGAAGCAGAACAAGCCACAGCTACCTCGCCTTGCCAATTCCACAGCTGATCCTATTTCCTCAGACTGGATGCCTCTGAGTCCTTATCCAGAATGAATCTCAGCTGAACTGTTGCTCAAAAGCCTAAAAGCTTAACCAGGCTAGTTCCTGGTTTTCACGCCTTATATATCTTTCTGCTTTTTGCCATCACTTCCTGGGATTAAAGTCATGAGTCACCATGCCTGGCTGTTTCCAGTGTGGCTTTGAACTCACAGAGATCCAGATGGATCTCTGCCTTCAGAATGCTAGGATTAAAGGAGTGTGTGTCACCATTTTCTGGCCTCTGTATCTAGTGGCTGTTCTGTTCTCTGACCCCAGATAAGTTTATTAGGGTGCACAATATTTTGCAGAATACAATATCACCACAGGGAAGGGCCTAAAGTCAGGGCCCTCCCCACCAGCCTCTGGAAGTCTCAGGGTCATGGAGGAAGGGGCTATTTCAGAACTGACCCATAATGGCCCCTGATGGAACTTGCATCCCTGAGGCTTTTATTTTTACAATTTTTATTAAAATATATTTTTCTTTACTTTTGCATACCAACCCCTGTTCCCCCTCCCTCCTCCTCTTCTGCTACCCCTGCCTACTCCCATCCCATCCTCATTCCCTCCTCATAAAGGGTAAGGCCTCCCTTGGGTAGTCAACACAGACTGTCATACCATGTTAGGGCCAGACCTAGCCCCTCTCCTGTGCATCAAGGCTGAGTAAGACATCACACCATAGGGGATGGGATCTAAAAAGCCAGTTTATATACCCAGGATAAGTCCTGGTCCCATTGCCAGGGGACCCACAAACACATCAAATCATGCAACTTTCACCCACATTCAGAAGGCCTAGTTCAGTCCCATGCAGGCTCCCTAGATGTCAGTCCAGAGTCCATGAGCTCTCATTAGCTTGGGTGAGCTATTTCTGTGGTTTTTCCCATCATGATTTGCTGTGGGATGTTCTGTATGGCAAATGTGTTGCTAATTAGTTAATAAATAAAACACTGATTGGCCATTGGCTAGGCAGGAAGTGTAGGCGGGACAAGGAGGAGAATAAAGCTGGGAAGTGGAAGGCTCAGTCAGAGAGACGCTGCCAGCTGCCACGATGAGAAACAGAATGTGAAGATACCGGTAAGCCACGAGCCATGTGGCAAGGTATAGATTAATGGAAATGGATTAATTTAAGCTGTAAGAACAGTTAGCAAGAAGCCTGCCACGGCCATACAGTTTGTAACCAGTATAAGTCTCTGTGTTTACTTGGTCGGGTCTGAGTGGCTGTGGGACTGGCGGGTGACAGAGATTTGTCCTGACTGTGGGCCAGGCAGGAAAACTCCAACTACAAATGGCGCCCAACGTGGGGCAAGAGTTTCCACCTAAAAACTGAGAAAAAAAGATTCTAAAACGGAGCTAAAAACAGCTTCCTAATTGTCTCTCTCAAATGAGCGGCAGCTGCCTGTTTGAGCTACTGGTGGGTTCCTAGAGTGCGTGCTCGACCTGCCTATGGCGGGAATGAGGCCTTTGCAAGTGGCACTTTGAGCTGCATGGTGGATTTAGCCTTTGCTGGTGCAGAGCAAAAGGGGAGGTTTCTGGGCTACACGCTGCTTGGCTAAAAGCATAGACCCCCGATAGCTCCCAGAGCTGGCGGTAAACCATGGCCATGTTGGGAAGCTGAGGTGGGTGGATCCAGCAGCCACAGCTGCTGCAGTTTAAGGCAATAGATTCACAATAAGACAGATTCAGATGTAATAGTTTACAATGTGTGTAAAAGATACGTAGGCTTGAAAGAGACAAAAAAGATGATATGTAGAGTTATAGAAACAAATACATAGTTTTAAAAAATAAAGTCTTTAAAGAGACAGTAAAGGTAGTATAAAAAATAAGCCACATAAAAATGGATATTACACAGAGAATCTGCATTGTGTTGTCTTTGGGACTTTTAACTGCAGAAAAACATTTGATTGTAAAAGCTGTTGAGTTATGCCAAAATGTATATTTTAAAGGTACCTTGACTTCAAAATTTGGATATAAGGATATGTTACTTTGGAAAGGAGACTCTGCTTTTGTTTCCACAGAAAGCCAGAGGCTATGGATTTGTTCCAGATTAAGACACATCAGGTTTGACCAGCCAAGACCCCCTGAAAGGTTTCTGATGACACCATGGCCCAGATGATCCAACATCCAGAACGATTTGAAGGCAACTGGCTCAGACAATACACCCTCATGGACTATTCCATAATTCTAAAATTTTCTTTGTATCCCCATAAGATACAGCGCCCCCCTCCAGCAGGAAGTAGTAAGAGAAGCTACGTCCAAATTCCCAAATTATATGTAATTTTACTTTGTTAAGGTTAAAACCTTCCTTTTTGAAAAAAGAAAAAAAGGGGGAAGTGCTGTGGGATGTTCTGTATGGCAAATGTGTTGCTAATTAGTTAATAAATAAAACACTGATTGGCCATTGGCTAGGCAGGAAGTGTAGGCGGGACAAGGAGGAGAATAAAGCTGGGAAGTGGAAGGCTGAGTCAGAGAGACGCTGCCAGCCGCCACGATGAGAAACAGAATGTGAAGATACCGGTAAGCCACGAGCCATGTGGCAAGGTATAGATTAATGGAAATGGATTAATTTAAGCTGTAAGAACAGTTAGCAAGAAGCCTGCCACGGCCATACAGTTTGTAACCAGTATAAGTCTCTGTGTTTACTTGGTCGGGTCTGAGTGGCTGTGGGACTGGCGGGTGACAGAGATTTGTCCTGACTGTGGGCCAGGCAGGAAAACTCCAACTACAATGATTCTGACCCCTCCTTGCTCTTACAACCCTTTCTCCCTTTCTTTAACTGAACTCCAGGATCTTGGCCAAGTGATTGGCTGTCTCTCTGCATCTGATTCCATCAGTTACTGGATGTAGGTTCTATGATGACAATTAGAGTAGACATCAATTTGAGTGCAGGGGAAGGCTAGTTCAATCACTCTCTCTACCATTGCTATGAGTCTTAGCTGGGGACAATCTTGTGAGTTCCTGGGGTTTTCCCTAGCTGCAGCTTTCTCCCCATCCCCTTAATGGTACACTCTGTCAAGATATCTCTTTTATTGCTCTCCCTCCCCCTCTCTTTCCCATGTTCCCACCTCCAATCCCCTCCCATCCCCTCCACTCTATTCCCCACCACAGTTTACCCAGGAGATCTTAACCCTTTCCCCTTCCCAGGGCAATCCATGTGTGTCCCTCTTAGTGTCCTCCTCCTTACCTAGCTTCTCTGGGGTTGTGGATTGTAGCCTGGTTATGCTGTGGATATTGCTCTGTATGCTGTGAATGTGTTGCTCTAATTGGTTAATAAATAAAATGCTGATTGGCCAGTAGCCAGGCAGGAAGTATAGGCAGGAGAATCAAAGAAGAGTATTCTGGGAACAGGAAGGCAGAGTCAGGAGTCACCATCCAGACACAGAGGAAGCAAGATGTAAAGATACCAGTAAGCCATGAGCCATGTGGCAAGGTATAGATTTGTAGAAATGGGTCAATTTAAGATGTAAAATCTAGCTAACAAGAAGCCTGAGCCATTAGGCCATACAGTTTAAATTAATATAAGCCTCTGTGTGTTTATTTGGGTCTGAGTGGCTATGGGCCCAGGCTGGACTGGGGAAAACTCCATCTACATGGTTATCTTTTGCTTTCTGTCTAACATTCACTTATGAGTGAGTACATACTGTGTTTGTCTTTCTGGGTCTGGGTTACCTCACTCAGGATGATTTTTTTTCTAGTTCTATCCATTTGCCTATAAATTTCATGATGACATTTTTTTTAACCTCTGCATAATACCCCATTGTGAGGCTTTTGAAAACAAAGCAAATGAAGTGGGGTGGTTGGAAGTGCTAATCCATGAGTGTTTCTGGAGACACCAGTAATTAAAGCATCAGGAAAGTGACACTGAAATGCTGTTGTCCCTTACTGTAGTTAGCATTGGTGGTGACAGTCCCCATCCTGTGATTCTGTGATATGGAGCATATCACAAGCCCCAGGACTCCATGATCAGCTTACACATTTGTGCAACTCACAGAGGATGAGAGGAGACACTGTGTTTCTCATCAAGAACTTTCCAGGAAACTGAGACCAAGTGGGGAGGTTTGAGGTTTCTTCTTTCTTGTTTTGAGGCTTCATTTGCCCAGGTGTTAGCATTGGAGATGAGGGATGCCAGAATCCTCGCTCACCCCTGCCATGCAGCCACATCATCTCACAATCTTGATGGCTGTTTCCCTTCTGATTGGTCCTCTATGCTGTTCCCTGTATGTCTTTGGACATATGAGGACAGCAGGGAGAGCCTAACAGCCAGTCTGCTACTGTGGGAGTGTCTGACATGTTTCCAGTCCCAGCTCTGATTATCCCAGATGGTGGTAGTCATTTTTTCCATTAATAAAAAGAAGAGGTAACATTGTGTGAAGGCTATGCAGTGTGCTGGGGAATGGCCATAGAGCCCACTTGCTCAGCTGGGTAGTTCTGGCCATGCTGAGGTCCATCTGAAGCCCATAAGTGCCACTCAGTTAGGGGCCCCATCCTAGCCTTGTATGCACCCCATTCTATCCCCACATAGATCAGCTTATAGAAGCCTCTCTCTGGAAGCCCAAGAAGTTTCAAACCTGTTGTGGCAGACTCTGGCTCTGTGCAGAGGCCCCAAGCTTCTGAAGATGGTCAAGCTTTGGGGCAGCCTTATAATTAGCCTGAGATTTTATTTTTGAGAAGATTTAGTGATGCTCTCAAAAGACCTCTCTGTAAGGGTTGCATGTGGTTCACATTTGATTTCTGAAATCAAGATTTCCTGAGGTAAAAAGAGTCATATCTAAGGTGGGGATACAGCTCAGGAAACAATACCATTATAGATGTCTTCCCAGCCATGATCCTTCCTGATAGGAACTCTGAGCAGAACCTTCTATGACTCTACTCTAATGTGTCCATCTCCCAGCTCACCCACTGTGGTGGTTTCAAAGAAAGTGACCTGCATAGGGCGTGGCATTATTAGGAGGCATGGCTTTGTTGGAGTAGGTGTGGTCTTGTTGGAGGAAGTGTGTCATTTTAGAAGCAGCCTTTGAGGTCTCATATATGCTTAAGCCACACCCAGTGAGACAGATCATTTCCTGTTGCCTGTGAGTCAAGATGTAAGAACTCTCAATTCCTTCTCTAGCACCATATCTACCTTTATGATTCCTTGCTTCTCACCATGACAATAATGGATTAAACCTCTGAAACTTTAAGCCAGCCCCAAGTAAATGTTTTCTTTTGTAAGATTTGCCATGGTCGTGGTGTCTGTTCATAGCAATAGAAACCCTAACTAAGATGGAAGTTGGGACCAGGGATTGGGGTATTAGTGTGATAGGTCTGACCATACTTTTGTTTGAAGGAATATGGACCTTGGGACTATGGATTAGAAAAGTAGTTGAACACCTTTGCCATGTGGTTCTGGTTTTAGAGTCAAGGATAGAAGAAAAGCACTATGGAAAAACATTCCTAGTCCAGTCCCATGGGTGCTCCACAGCCACCAGTCCACAGTTCATGGGTTTCCACTAGTGTGGCCGGTCATCTCTGCATATCCTCCCATCATGATCTTGACGTCCCTTGCCTGCATACAGAAGACAGTTGTTTGGCTCAAACTGTTTGGGGGGGCACCCAGGCAGGGGTATTGGGATCTGTCCCTGGTCTATGGGCAGGCTTCTGGGAATCCGGTGCCTGTGATGTGACACCTTGCACAGCCTTGGTGCAGTGGGAAGGAGCTTGGACCTGCCCAGGCTCAGTGTGCTGGGCTCTGCTGACTCCCTATGGGAGACCTCGATTTGGGGGATGTGGGGATGTGGGGTGGCTTGGGAGAGAGAGCTGGGGGGTGGGAGGAGGGAGGAGGGGGAATCTGTGGATGGTATGTGGAGTGAGTAGAAAATTTCTTAATAAAGAAAAATGAAAAAAAAAATAAAAAAAGAAAGAAAAACATTCCTCTGTGACCAAGGAAAGCTACTGAGGCCAGGCATGTGTCAAGGGTGTCCCTGAATGAAGGCCTAGAGAAATCATTGTGTGAAGCTGTCAAGTGGAAGTCTGGATTGCCTTAGAGAGTCCAAGATGTTGGAGATGCCAGAGCTGTGGGATACCTGCCAAAGACAGCTGCTAACAGGGAGTAGAACCAGCCCAAGAGAGAGAAGTGTGCTGCAGTCAACAAAGCTGAAAGGAGTTGAAGATCTGAAGAGCATTTTGACTTCAGACATGGGAATGTAGAGTTCGGAGTTTGCCCAGATGCTTTTCAGTCTTGCTTTGGTCCAGTATTTCCTCACTATGTTCCCTTCCCTATGTTTTGGAATGGTAATGTTATGTCCTGTGCCATTATATGCTAGAAGTATGTGATTTGCTTTTTGCTTTTTATTTTTAGAGAGGGTTATAGCTAATAGATTGAATGAATCTCAGAAGAGACTTTGAACTTCTAAACATTGTTGAGACAGTGATAGACTATGGGGACTTTTGAAGTTGGATTGAATGCATTTTTGCATTATGATATGGCTACAAGCCTTTTGGGAGCCAGGGAGTAGATCATGGTGGTTTGAAAGAAAATGGCCCCAAAAGGGAGCACTATTATGAGGTGTGGCCTTATTGGAGTGGATGTGGTCTTGTTGGAGGAAGTATGTCACTGTGGAGGTAGGCTTTGAGGTTTCATATGTGCTCAAGCTACACCCAGTGAGACAGATCATTTTCTGTTGCCTACAAGTCAAGATGTAGAACACTTGGCTACTTCTCCAGCACCATGTCTACCTGCACACTGCCACGCTCCCAGCTGCCATGTTCTCTGCCATGACGATAATGGACTAAACCTCTTTAAATGTAAGCCACCCTAATTAAATGATTTTCCTTTATAAGAGTTGTTGTGGTCATAGTGTATCTTCACAGTAATAGAAACCCTAACTAAGACACCCACTATTCTCAGAGTCATTCAGCCCAGGACCCCTTCTTGTTCTGAGTTCGAGGACTATTTCATCCTCAGGCTAGATTAAATGGCGGCCTCCAAGAAAGACATGTTCACAACCTAACCCCTGAGCCTGTGAGTGTGACCTTGCTTCTGCAAGGTGTTGCAAAACATGAACACCATCACCTACTCAAGAATTCTAGGCATGAGAAGGTGGAGGCAAGTACTGGCTAGATATTTGCCATCCCGGGGTCACTACAATCTAGAGACAGCCTGGGATGGATTTTCCTCTAGCGTCTCTAAGGCAGACCAACCCCAGACTTGGGATATCCACCCCCTCCACTGTCTCCACAGTACTAGGAAACCACAAATGTTGTTAATTAGTTTTTTTAAATAAATTGGCATAGCAGCCCTGGGTAAGTGTCGCACTCTTAAAACCAGAGCCTGAGAATCTGTATCCTATTCCAGTTGCTTACTGACTTCTTTACAACTGCCCAGCCTATGAGACTGTAATGCTTTGGTGGACAGTCACTTGGGTCTGGGGCCTCTGTATGCAGCTGAGAACAATGCTCCTGTGCTTGACAGTTCCAGCTCCTGTCTCCTCTGTGGCTGCTGGGGACCAACTCCCCATGTCAGCTCTGCCACTTTCTTGACTGCAATTACTCATTGTTACAGGTGTCCCAACCTTGCCTCTTGTTTAATTCCTTAGCTGGGAGGTCCTGGTCTCCCTGATCCCCTCATCAGGAGATGACACTGGCAGAGTGACCATCCTCACACACAGTTAGGATGCTGATGAAGAGGAAATGAAATCCCCTCTCAAGGTCACAGGTTGAAAGTTGCTGAGCAGGGCTCACTACACCCCAGAGCATCTGCACCAAAGCCCAGAAAGTCACTAAGGCTATACTCATATGGGTGTCACACATCAAGCCAAGCTGACTGTGGAATTCAGCCTGCCCATGTTCAAATGGCACACTTGCATCTATGAGCATGCTGCCAAGCCACTGCCAGGAGCAAGTTGGGAATTTCTGGACACCTAGCCCAGGAGTCAGATCCTGGTGAACTCTCCGCCAATCTTGTGAGTTCTTTGCTTGAATTAGTGCCTAGTACCCACCTTTGAAAATTCACCATTGTTGCTCATGTGGCAAGTGTAAATCCTTGGTGCATCTCCATAGGAGATCTTGGTGTTGTTCAGGAGAAAGACGAAATGGCACAAATTTTAGAAAATGTGATATTTAAAAGGCAGTTGGTCTTCAGTCAGAAAATATGACATTTTAAAGCCACCTTCAATTTTTCTAAAAGAAAAATTTAAAAGGTCTATTTCTGCCTAGAGAGAAAAACGTATAAAACAGGGAGTTTTGCCTGAGAGAAGTTGCATTTTCATTTTCTGTCTTTGTGAAGTTGAAATCCAGGAGAGAAGGTGAGACTCTGCCAAGGTAGATGGAGCTGGAGGACAAGGAGGAAGAGGAGGATTAGGAGGGTAAGGGGGGGAAAGGGGGAGAGGAGGGTTAGGAGTGTCTAGGGCTTCTCTGAACCATAGAGCCCAGCTGGCCGCACACTAAACCTGTAGACACTACCTGAAATAAAACATTGAGCAATATATGTAAATTAGAGTCCCATAGGTGGAAATCTCTGTAAAATGCTCCAGCTAGAAGATACTTCTGCAATCATGGTGCTGAGCTTGTGGTTTGTGCTGTTGTTTTCTCTGGCTTAGTTGTTTCTGCTGTTGGAAATTCCAGAGGTCCTGGATGGGAGAAGCAACCCCAGCTTCAAAGATCATGGGAGGTCAAGGAGGGAGCTCTATCTCCCAGTGGGGACATCTGTGTTTTCAGGTTGTCATGTGTGGATTTGACAGACCCACTTGAGAAGATGGGTGTCCAAGATGTCACCCTCCCAGCAAGTCCAGAATTAGTGAGGTGTAAGTGTAAGCATATCCCTGGTCCACAGCTTGGCACTGGACTTGGGAATAAAACTGTGTGAGCTTGAGGGCTCCAAAGTCTTCCCTTCTCTCTCTTTTGACTGTGTGAGAAACTCTGATCACACTTCCTGTAGGGTGAGACACTCATCACTATGTACAGCACCCTGATCTACAGAAGTCAGTGAATGCTATTGTCACACTCAGAGGGGACAAAAGCTAGCTGACTGTCCACACCAGAAGACAGATATTTTCAACTTCCAAAGAAAGATGGCCACATCCCCAAAGTTCTGCTCTTGGATGACTAATAACAGATAGCGGTTTAATGTTAGTCACATAACAGGGGAAATGTTGACATCATTTTGCAGAATATACAAAGTGAATAGTTCTAAGAGGAGCTTCTAGACAGGTTCAGGAAGGGTGCATAGAGCAGAGGAGGAAGATTCACATGGGCCCCATGGAAACATGGGAGCCCGTGTTGAAGGCATCACCACTTTCTCTTCAACATCTCAATCAAGGATGTTGGTCAAAGCATGTATGCAACACTGGTGCTCATTAGCCTGGAGAAGGTTCCTGGGCATTCCGTGGTGGTCTAGAGTAGAATGGCACTAGCCCAACATTGCAGAAGGGCCCACTCTGAAGATAAAAAGGGAAGGAACTTCACTGTAAAAGCATGGCCTCAGCACAGGTGGCTTGGGTCCTATGGGCCCTGTTATTGACCTCTGAGGAAGGTAGCATTCCCATTATGAGTGGAAGAGATAGTGTTTTCTTCCAGGAGGTAGGGAGGGCAAAAGGAGCCAAGCCTGAGGAAATCCTCAGAACATGGCCTGTGACATAGAAAGTTCCAGAGAGCATAGCTGTTGAGTGCAACTTGCTGCATAGAGGCTTTGACTGGATAGTGCAAAGGTAAAACAGAGGGGTACACTATTTTGTGTGAGTTGGGCAAGGTACAGCTATCCTTAGGTTCACCAGAACTCTGGTTATGGAAGTGAGCAGACATCCTTCAGAGGTTGGTTGGCTCCACCTGATCAGCTTAGCCCCCAGCCTAGATATGACCCCCAAGGGCTCATTAAATGATAGATGCTAAGAGAAGGGAACTTGAGGGAAGTCACTGGATGAAGAAAGGACCTCAATAATCTTCATCAGGCTTGAGGGAGCCTGGACAGAAATGTCTGGTGGTGGCTGAAGAACGAAGGACATTCTCTGACTGCTTGGGGGACTTGCAAGGCAAAGCTAGAGCCGGGTCAAGTGGTGGAGGCAAGTCAAACCAAAGGTGAGACCAAAGGTCTCTGGCTGCTCCAATTGCCTTCCCTAGACTTGTCTTTCATTGACATTCGTGAAAACAGTGCTCCACCACCCCAGGACCACAGACCCTAAGCAGCTGGGAAAGTCTCTGAGTCTGTTTCCTCCTTTCAAATTGTAGTTCTAATGGAACCTTCATGAAATCACTCTGACACAATCCTGCTCCAACTTAAACCCAGGCCAGCTGTGTCCCAGAAAGGTGAGGACTGGGGGTCTTCTGCCAGGAAACTAGGGCAGGTGGCACCTGCATGGTGTGGAGGTCAGAATGGAAGAGGTCGGGTGTGTTCAGGGTGTAGAGCTGTAGACATGGGTCTGATTAGAAAGGTTTCCAGTCTGAATTCCAAGAGAGTGCAGTGGAAAGGTGAAAGCCCGTAGTTGGTCACCTACACTCTTCCCAAAGCACACAAGAGAGCCACCCCTAGAATTTAGGAGGGAATGGCTTTGGATGGATGATTTGATATTTGCTTCTACTTAAAAAATTAATTTTGTTTTTTAAATTTTCTGAGGATTTTAAAACATTTTATTTTATTTTTTCAAAACATTTTAAAATTTATTTAGTCATTAATTTTTGAGAATTTTATATATGCATAGAATATATTTTGATCATATTCATCTCTCATTCTTCCTCCTAACTCCTTGGATTCACCTTCTCACCCCTTATTTTTAAAGATTTTCCTTATTCTTCAAATGTGTGTCGGGGTGTGTGTGCGCATATGAATGCAGATGGAAGGCCAGTAGAGGGAATTAGATCCCCTGGAGATGGAGTTAAAAGCAGTGAGCAATCCAATATGGGTGCTGGGAATTGAACTTGGGTCCTCTACAGGACTAGAAGATGCCCTTAACCACTGAGCCATCTCTCCAGCCCTAGATGATTTGATCTTAATGGAGGTAATGTCATAGGTATAACTCCACCTGGGCCCATGGAGGAACAATTAAGAATAACAAGACACTTCCACACCCATGGCTCTTAGTTACCAGCAAGGTGGGTTCAATCAGAAATGGCCTCCACATGCCTTGTCTGGGACATGCTTTGTTTCTGGAGTAAGTCTTGACCTGTTCCAATCACACTTACCACCTCCCATCTGATCCCACTGTTGCTCACTTAGACCACTATATTCTCACCTACCTGGGTTCCTAGCACAGTCTCCCTCCATAGTTTTTAGAAAGGTCTTTCTAGATCTTGCTTCTAATCAGGCCACTTTTCTGGGTGGCAGCCATTTCCATACTGTACCTTAAATCACCCACATGAGAAAGTCCAGTGTCCTCTGCCTGTCTGTTAAACCTTGGTGTTTCCCCATACTTTCTGTCTCAGCCTCTGGAACTCCTTTTCCATACCCTCCCTCCAGTGCCTGGCTACCACCACTCTGCCTGCTTTTCTCCCATCTCACCCTGTTTGCTCTGTCCCTATCCCTCAAGGTAGCAAGTATACATGTACTCCTCCCCCAGACATCTTCCTCCCAGGATGTGCTTGTGAACCAAACTGATCTGTATTTGCAAACTTCACAGCATTGTTTTACTCCCCCTGGTGCCAGCCAGCCCCACATGCACCACACTCCTCCAAAGCACCCATCTGTCTCCCCATTGCCTACGCCTCTCACCCAGGGAGGACCTGGCGGATAGTCTTCAAATCTAGTCAAGGCTTCCCTTTCCCATGCCATGAAATGACAGGCACCTTGACCTTTGGTGCAAACTCTCCTGCTTCTCCTGTAGTTTCTAGAATGAGAAAGTGACACATGTAGGTTATTAATCTCCCTGTCACCACCCAAGTTCTCACATGTGCTGACAGCGATCATTCAACCCAGCCTTCCCATACTCTAACGACTCCTAGTTCCTAGTTAAGAAAACTGATCAGACACTCAGATTTCTACTTTCCACCACTAAAAAGCCCTCAAACATGGATGACTCAGGAAGCAAAGCCAGACAGACTTGGCCTCCAGTCAAGTGCTCTGTCATCCACTACTCATGTCCAGCTCTCCTACTGAAATCAGGTCCTTTGCACTGACCTGATCTCACCTGGTGCTGACTCAAAACTGTCCCCAAGATGAGTAGACCTTTTTATGTGGTCTGTGTGGTCTGACCCAGGCTTGGTAGAGAGGAAGTTCCTTAATTAGTATTTTTAAATGATCTAGTAAATAGGTGGTTGAGACCGCAAGCAGAGGCCAGCAAGAGCTGACCGTTTAGACATGAAAAATGAAAGGAAAGCCCCAAGGGTTTGAGCCGTTGAGATTTTAATATGCATGGCCCTAAATGGAAGCATTGACTCATCACAGAAGAACACACACAAAATCTGGGCAATAAGAAAGCAGGTAAAAATATTTAGCATCAAACAGCAAGGGAGGAGGAAGCAGGAACAAGCAGGAATTATAGAGAAATGAGGGAGTAATGTTTAGGAAACTCAAGTTCACTATCCTGAAAGAGCACAGAATCATTTCAGACAGGGAAGGTCTTTTCCACTGTATTTACAGAGGACATGAGAAAGTTTCCAAAGGTGAAGTGTGAAGTGCAAGGCCACACTGAACTCTTGGAGGAAAAAGGAGATTGCCTAGCTACCCTTTGATCTCACAGTACAGAACTGCAAGAACATGCCCCATGCCAGCCCTCATGGTGACCACAAAACCTTATAGCAATTACACAGTGATACACACACTTGCCCCAAACAGACACCTCCACAGATCATTCTCTAGCCCAGGGGTCTCTGGAGCTCTCCCTTGTCATTATGGACAGCTCAGCTTCTAATTCCTCTGAAAAAAAAATCATGGGGACTTTTGGGGCTCTGTGCAGCGCAGTCTCTGCACCCTGCCCTGTTCAGCCCCACTTCATCTCTGTCTTACTTCTGTATGCTGGTTCTAGTTTTTTACCTGTAAGCCTTGTCATAGGATCACAAGCAAAAATGCATTTGAGTACTGTCCTTGTTTACTATTGCATTTTACGTGTGTGTGTGTGTGTGTGTGTGTGTGTGTGTGTGTGTGTGTGTGTGTGTGTGTGTGTGTATGTGTGTACGGTGTTTATAGCCAGGACTAGCTTTCACACTGCTAATAGGAACCAGTCCCTGTGTCAAGGGATTCTGGTGCAGCCCATGGAAGCACCCATGGCTTCCTGGCATCAGAATCCCACGGGAAAACAGCCAGAGTTTACTTACTCCTTTTCTTGCTAGGAAGGATTATGAGGTCTGCCTGTGATGTCATAAGAAAGATTGTGCTGCCCTGGAAGAAGATCATCCATTTGTGGGGCCAACCTGAGTCACTGCTCCCTTCAAACCCAGTGTTGCCTAAACTAAGCCCTGAGGATGACTTCATGTCAGAACGATGGGTCTTGGCTGCTCTACTGGGGCTTACGGGTGGACTAGTGAATGCAGACACTCCAGCTAAATTAGGGTGTTGTTCTCAAGATTTGCTTTAGGAAGTTGTATTCTGGGTATCTAACTCAGCATGTGGGACACCTGATAAAGAGTAGAAGGGGGAAAAAAACTAACCACAGCTTTCTCTCCTGCAGGGCAGTGACACCAGTGCAGGCGAGGAAGGGCAGCACCCACCTTCACTGGTACCCTGATGTCAAGGTGCTAGGCATGCCTGTCACCCAGGTCTGCTCTAGCAGCCTAGCATCCAACACCACCGTGTCATCTCATTTACTCATCAGTTTTTGGAGGGGTGCATAATAATGTCCCCCATGTCATTGTTGAGGACATGGAGGCTGATGAGGTCATATGTTCTCTGCTCAGACCCTCTGCATCGTGCCAGAATTAGAACTCCAGATCATTCTGGTAAAATAACAGCCCATCCTATCTGAGACACTGCCTGGGGGTGGGGAGTGCACCATGGTCACTCCCTCCAGGCAGTGTTTCTGATGAGAAGCACCAGTGAGAATAGGCCATCACACTAACAAAACTGTGTGCCCTGCAGCCAAGGACAGAGAGATGTGCTCTTGACATGCCGGGAAAGGAAAGCCCTCTCTCTCAGGATCTAGACACTTGTGGACTGTATAATGATGTTATTTTGGAGTCAGGCGGACGGAACCTTGGAGAGGGCTGCATATGGCACAGGAAGTGGGCAGCTTGCACGATGTGGATGGGATAAGAATATGGGGAAGGGTAGATACTGAGCCCATGTGGAGACCTCACTCAGGACGTGGTCATTGCCTTCCCCTACATCCACACAAAGCCTCTAGGGGTGGGTGTACATGGGGGCACAGTTAAAAGTTCGGAAGCTCAGCCAAGGAACCAGACAGTCACTGCAGGAAGGGTTCTCTGCCTGTGATCAATACTTTTGGAGTGTGTCAGCAGGCAAAGTGGGCCCTGGACATGAGGTTATAGCTCAGTGAACCATCTCCAGTGAGGTTAGCAAGGAGAAGCCGCACACAGATGGAGAGCTTGCAGTTACCTGAGCAGGGAGTGTGTGTGTGTGTGTGTGTGTGTGTGTGTGTGTGTGTGTGTGTGTGTGTGTGTGTGTAAAGGAACTCTCTCTGGGTACAGGATTCTCGGGAGCAAAGTCTCAGAGAGGTGTGGGGAACGACGAAGAGCATCCGAGGAAAGAAAGGCTGTGGCGTCCCATAGCAGGGGAAGGAGGTGAGATATGTGGCTGCTGGAGGGTAACATGTCACCCATGAAGCTGGCAGCCAGGAGCCCATGGCCATTGGTTTGCCCGAGAGATGGTGGCTGTGAAGTAGCAGGATGCAGGCCAGCCCTCAGAGGAGGCAGCAGCCTTGGAGGAGGACTGGGGTGATCCCGTGGTGCTGGACTGGAATCTCAACTCTTCTCTTCTATATCTTGTGGAGTTGGGACTGACAGTCTTGTCTCTGGAGAATGTAGAATGATGACAGACCATTGTAGGTATGTTGAGAATTAGGGGAATAGTCTGGAAAGGAGTGATCATGGGCCATGTTGGGTAGAGTCAACAGGATGCCAGCTCTTGATGCCCCTGGTCCCATACCCAGCAGCTGTGGGTGCTGGATTTGGGCTGTCATCTCCCAAGGGACCTGTACTTCTTATCACCCTACGGGTCCCCTGGGGGTGGGGACTCTTATCTGTGCCCTCTGCTTCAGCTACTGCCATTGTTTTAATTTTTCCTCACTGCCCAATACACACACACAAAAATAAAGCGATGAGAAACTCTGTTGATAAAAATAGTGACATGGCACACATATCCTCAGCCACCTCAGTCTCTCTTGAAAAGTAACATCCTTTTGTGCCAAGACAAGGGATCAGCTATGTGCTCTGCTTTGGTGAGCAAGCAAGATGCCTTGTGCCTGTTCTGAGCCAGCCTTGGGGTCTATTTTGGTTTCAGCACGCCTCCAGTCCTTGCCACAAGCATGAGACTCTTGTGTCCCTCATGGCCAGCAATTCTTGGAGGGAGAGGGAAGAGATGGCAGAGGACAGCCATCCATCCTGAAGCTGAGCCACCCATCCAACATAGTCATGACTAGCTGGTCTCAGCCAAGCCAGGACACAGCAGACACATACACCTGGTCCTAAGTGCTCCTGTTGGGTAACTCTGTCACCTGCTTTAATTTCCCAGACCCTACTCCTATTGTTTGGGGCTTCCTGACTCAGCAGTCATGCCTGGCTCTGTCTCATTTGTGGAACTGAAATATTTTGTATCAAAGTTGGCTCAATTGGTGCTGTCATTATGTAGGTCTCACTTAGGTGACCGTATTGTTCCAACTTCGTGGGTGCATCTCCCCAGATGTTTCTAGAAGACATTACCTTGCAGCAGGCAGCCTGGTCTCCTGGTTCTTGCGATCTTCCCATCCATCTCTTCTGTGTTCCCTCAGTCTCAAGTGGAGGGTTTGCATTATAGTTGTATCTACTGAGGCCGAACACTGCATAACCACTTATTCTTTGCATTTTGACCAGGTATATGACCTTCTGTAACAGTCTCCATCTGCTGTTTAAAGGGAGCTTCTTTGCTGAGGGCTGAGAGCTGCACTTACCTGTGTGTATAAAGATAAACATTTGGTTTAGTTGGAGGTCATGAATTTGAGAGGTGGTGAGGGTGAGACCCAAGAGGAGTTAAAGAGGGAGATGTAAACATAGTACCCATGTATGGAATTCTGAAAAACATAAACTGATGTTTTAAC
This sequence comes from Peromyscus californicus insignis, assembly GCF_007827085.1. NCBI lineage: Eukaryota > Metazoa > Chordata > Mammalia > Rodentia > Cricetidae > Peromyscus > Peromyscus californicus. The sequence goes on from NW_026294503.1 coordinate 51,998,473, forward strand.
ACAAGTGATAGTGTTCAAGCAGGCATCATCCTAGATGGAATTCAGACCTTGGCTGCTCTCTGGTCTTGGTACTGCATTGTACAGGGGAGCTGGTGACACTTGTCCCCCCAGAATCATAGCTTCTGAAGATTTTCTTACTCCACAGCAGGGAGGCACCTCGAGGCCAGGCTAACACTTCAGATGCATGGAATAAAAAGTATGTGTTCCCCAAAACCAACCCACAGCATGCAAGAAAGCTGCACACCCAGGCCTGCAGCAGGGTGGGAGGTCTTAGCTTCGGCACCCATAGGACAGACTAAACTGCAGACAAGGCCAGAATCCACTGCCGGGAATAGAAAGTTATACAGGTGGCTCTGCTCAGTCTCCGTGGCCTTGTATCATCAGGTTAGGGCCTTGAGAACAAGGTCTGTGACTGTGGGGCCTAGAATAAGGATGTTGATGGATGGGCCCAAGAATCTTAAACCCCAAAATACCTGAACCATAAGGGTTAGCAGAGGAAGCCCTTCTCTTGGGCTTCTTGTGGCTGGAGACTGCCCTCACCTGAAGCTAATGACTCAGAGGATACTCTCACACCTGCTGTGGTAGATCTGATATCCAGCATTTCCTCCAAGCTCGGCATGTGGTCTATGTCACTCTCCATACATTCTTCCAGCTCCTTGGAGCTGACTCTTGTGTCCCCTCTATAATGCTTGGCAGCACCTCTTTGCCTATGGCCCAGGACCCAGGTCAGGGTCTCCAGGTAGCCCATTCTGCCTGCAAGGAACAACTGGGTGCAGGCCCTGTCAGAACCCAGAGCATACATGCAGGAGTGAATAAATGGTGCATAGGGTCTGGATAGGCAGCATGGAAGGTCACTAGGGAAGAGTGGATGGGTATGAGAACATGCATCATGGCTGAAGAAGGTCATTACACTCAGTCAAGGAGCTCCCTGAAGCTTCAAGACTGACTGACAACAGAAATGAGCAGTTCCTGCAGTTTGTTCTCCCTTTGAGGTGGGACCTGGGGGCCTAGCAGCCGGCATGGTGGGTGGGTCTTTTCTTCAGGACTGTGCACATCAGGTTCTCTGTGGGGTTTGGCATGTCTTTTTTCACAGCCTAGAGCTGGTCACTGCAGATGCTGCCATGGTGTGAATGAGACACTGGGGAAAATGTGATATCAGAGCAGCCAAAGTCAGTCGGGTGGTGGGTCACAGATGCCAGATAGACATAACCCTCTTGGGTTATCTTGCCAAAGTAACAATCAGTATCTTGACCCCGGGAGTGCTCTTAGTTCATGGAATGAGGTGGCATCTCATGTGGGCTCTACCTATCTACCAAGATTTAAAACTCAGGAACTTCAAGCAAAGACTGACATCCACTGTCACAGGTGAAAATGGTGGGTCTGATGGAATTTTGAGACTATGGCGCAGATCTTTGCCAAACTCACCAGGGGCAGCTGAGAAGGTTTGACTGTGGTAGAATAAATAATGGCCGAGTGAGTGCTGAAAAACCATACTGGGCAATAAAAAGCTGCAAGCAACTTGATTGTATGCAGCAGTAAAACACCGGCTGCAGAAAAGCACTGTCAGTCACAGCATCTGACTCCGCCCCTTCCAGGCAGGCATTGCTCCATCTCTAATCAGACTCTGGTTTCTTGTTTTGCATTGTAGGATGCCTTGGTGCTCCGGTGAGAACTCCAGAAAAACTATGCAGACTGGGAAGGAAGAGGCTAGGGAGGGAGAGACAGCACCAGATGTCTTGCTATGTCCAGTATCACAGACTGAGAGCGGCTTTGAGTTAGTCTGATGGCCAAGGCATCACAGTGTGATGGGAGAGGGAAGATCTATGTCTGAGCCTCTAGCTTCTAGGGGGCACAGATGTCTCTGCTGGAGTCTCCTTGGCTGGGGATCTCTAGGGACCCAGCACGGTCTCCTAGAGTTCTCGGTGTCATAGTGACTTTAAAAGTTTCAGGGACACCAAGGTTATGGGATTTATGAATAGAAGGTATCTGCAAAATGAGGGCACCCCGCCCCTGCCACCAAACAGAAGAGAGAGGAGCAAAGAGGTTAATTAATTTTCTCTGAGGTCTCAGCGAGAGTCAACAGCGTACTAGTAAGAAAATTCCTCCCTCACCACCCCACAAAGGACACACTCTGTCTACCTTGCACTCCTGCCGCCCCAGTGAGCCCACCACCTACCCCATCCATCTCCATCTGAAGCTACTGGCATAATCCTTCAGTTGATGAAGGGATCCTGTTGGGTCTTTGGATGTCCTCATATGAGGTTGGATCTCCAGAAATGGCGCTACTCTGAATCCATTGGAAGCTATGAGAGCTCTCTCACAGAAGGCAACACGGCCTCCTTGAGCTTTGGGAAGAGGTCCCTAAGTGGCAAAGAGGGTGTTGGGGAGGGAATCCAATGGGAGGTGGCTTAGGGGCCCCTGTATGTCATCAGTATTCTGAGCTCTGTAGCTTAGATTACTAGAGCAGCATCTGCGCAGCCCTGGTGAGTCTCAGAGTGCTTCTGTCTCCACCGAGGTAGATGTGTTCAGTGTCTTTGGAAATGGGAAGTCATCAGAGCACATAGTGAATAGCCAGGGGCATGGGAAGAACAAGGAAGTAAGGATGAAAGTGTGGTCCACCTTCATCATATGGTACCCAGATATCCAGGGAGAATGGTGTCTATCTGTTCACTACCAGAATCAGCATGAAAGAAAAGGTCCATAGTCATAGTGCTTCTAGAAACTGCAGCCTCCCATCCTCTTGGCCTACTTGATCCTGTTCAGTAGGTAGCCTTGTCTGGTACAACCTGAAGGCCAGCACAGGTGTGCTTGGGGCCAAGCCCAGTTGGGTATTAAAACTAACTTTCCTTCCACTTGTAATGGCTAAGGCCAGGGCTTGCTCTCCCTTCATCATAAAGCACTCTAGGAGCACCCACTTTTCTGGGAAGTACTCCCAATGGCCATCTCTATGTGATGGGCAGCAACTCTAGTCTGAAACTGTGGCCTGGCAAATAGCGGGTTTTCAAAAAGCATCCAGTCAGCAAGCTCCACGTGGACCTCTGGATTCAGCAGTAATGAGGCTGTATGATCTCAAGGTCACTCCAAACTCTATTCTGAGCAGAAGAATCTTCCAAAGAGATCTAGGTCTGGTCCTCATGACAGATGCCTGGACACACTGCTTTGTGTGATGTAAAAGATCCAGTAGATATATATGAGGTAAGGATCTAAGGTGAACTTTCTAAGCTACCCTGGTGCATCCCGAAATCATCATGGTCTTTCCAGGAGAAAAATAGGGGGTTTGACTACAGCAGAGAAGATGGCATGAGAACTAAGAAGATGATGTGGTGCTGGATCAATGGTGGCAGACAGGGCCACGAGCCAAAGAGTTTGGGTCTAGACACTGGATAAAGCAGGGGCACTCTTCAGCTGCTCCAGGAAGGGATGAGCCATGTCAACATTTTGATTTCTGCTCAGTGAGTCAGATTTCAGACTTCTGACCTCTAAACAGTAGGAAGACATGCATGTGTGTTAGTACTCAGCTCACATCGCCTCATCATTGCAGCAGTCACAGCAGGGAACCTCCAGGGATGTTCAGCCTATGCGGTCCCCCACAGGGTCTCACCTCCTCTCCTTGCTGGGGACTTGAGCACTGATTCCATCTGTGGAAGCACCTCTCACTGCTCTCCAGTCATGGATGCAGTCTCCATCTTCCCAGGGCTCTGTTCATTCACATCTTGTCCACTGGTCCAAGTCCTCAGCATCATGGAAGGGAGAACCCCAGGGTCAGGGCTGCCTTCTTCTCCCCAGAAGCCTTCTCAAACTCCAAGCCCAGGATGGATGATGGTCTCTTGCCTTCAGGCTATGTTGGCTCTCCTGAGCTTGCTTTAAACATCAGTAATTAACCTGACAACTTCTCCTCATTGCTATTAAACATTCCATCCACCAGGTTACTCTTAATCTACCTATCATGGCCATAAATAAGCACTATCAAACACATGCCAACATGTGCCAGACATTTATTTCTTTAGAACTCATGCCAGGAGAGAAGAAGGCACATGGAGTGGGGCTGACATCTCTGGATGGCATATCTTTGGGTTGACACGGTATCCATCATTCTCATTCACAGGAAAAAGGACCTTGAAAATCCTACTTTATCACAGAATCTACGAGAAATGATTTAGCTGTTCACCAGAGTCTGGCTACTGGCCTGTGTGTCTGAGCAGACCACCTGCTGGAGAGCTTGCTCAGCTCCTCAGAGGGCTGAGAGTTTATGGAAGGAACATCATCAAGGCCCAAGTAAGTGGCAGTCATCACACAGGACTCTTCCCAGGAGTCAAGTGTGAGAATATCCATGGGCTCTCGGACGGATCCCTCACCTCCCTCATTAGCTGCCAGCTCGATCTGTCCGCTGTTGGAATGCAGCAGATGGGCTATAAAATATGAAGCAGCTTCCCAGCCTGCACAAACTCCAACCGCAAGGCAAATAAAGTCTGATTAATCACCTGGAACAGAAGCCGACACCTCCGGCTTATTGAAAGGGTGATCATTTCTGTGCATGGTAGAGAATCTTGTAGAATAGCAAAAATACTCGCTTCAGTGGAGGACTGCTCCATGCTAAATAGGAGTGGAGGGGAACTGCCCTCACCTGCACCTTGCTAGGACATCCTGCTACAACCCTGTGTTGTCACTAGGCAGGGATTCTTGACCTCTTCCAGGAAAGCATTTGGGGAATTATGTAAAGGAGAATGGGAAAAGGGAGGGTCATAACAGGGACTCCAGAGCACAGAACTGTCTTAAGAACAGACCCAAGAAATGCATGTGAGATGAGTGGTTGCCCAGGGCCCCAGGAGGTCAGAGTGACAGGAGGGTCTTTTCTGCAGAGAGAGATGGGTTTTCCATGAGTCAGTTTTACATGCTAGGTGGGGAGTTTTTCACCACATGTGGTGCCACCAGCACTGTGGGGAGAGACTTGACCCATAGGTCTTTATCCAACCAATGTGCCCTGCTGTGGTGTCAACAGTGACCCATGTCCTTTCACCACCAGGATGTGGTTTTTATGGTTCCTAGGTCTCAGTGGCAAGGGTCCCTCCCTAACGGAACCCCTAAGACTATCTCCTATTTTTCTTTTCTGTTACCCCTGCAAATGCCAGGACTGAGTCAGCCTCTCCATTCCACCATGAAAAGCACATACACAGCCTTTACTTC